>NW_027142368.1:16630395-18070395 GCF_026170545.1 Melanerpes formicivorus | reverse complement strand
CAGAGTGCAGCCGCCGCGCAGTCAGAGTACAGAGTGCAGCAGCCGCGCAGGCAGAGTACAGAGTGCAGCAGCCGCGCAGGCAGTCAGACTACAGAGTGCAGCCGCCGCGCAGTCAGTCAGAGTACAGAGTGCAGCCGCCGCGCAGGCAGTCAGAGTACAGAGTTCAGCAGCCGCGCAGTCAGTCAGAGTACAGAGTGCAGCCGCCGCGCAGTCAGTCAGAGTACAGAGTGCAGCAGCCGCGCAGTCAGAGTACAGAGTTCAGCCGCCGCGCCGGCAGTCAGAGTACAGAGTTCAGCCGCCGCGCCGGCAGTCAGAGTACAGAGTGCAGCCGCCGCGCAGTCAGTCAGAGTACAGAGTGCAGCCGCCGCGCAGTCAGTCAGAGTACAGAGTGCAGCCGCCGCGCAGTCAGAGTACAGAGTGCAGCCGCCGCGCAGTCAGAGTACAGAGTGCAGCCGCCGCGCAGTCAGAGTACAGAGTTCAGCCGCCGCGCCGGCAGTCAGAGTACAGAGTTCAGCCGCCGCGCCGGCAGTCAGAGTACAGAGTGCAGCAGCCGCGCAGGCAGTCAGAGTACAGAGTTCAGCAGCCGCGCAGTCAGTCAGAGTACAGAGTGCAGCAGCCGCGCCGGCAGTCAGAGTACAGAGTGCAGCAGCCGCGCAGTCAGTCAGAGTACAGAGTTCAGCCGCCGCGCCGGCAGTCAGAGTACAGAGTGCAGCAGCCGCGCAGTCAGTCAGAGTACAGAGTGCAGCCGCCGCGCAGTCAGTCAGAGTACAGAGTGCAGCAGCCGCGCAGTCAGAGTACAGAGTGCAGCCGCCGCGCAGTCAGAGTACAGAGTGCAGCCGCCGCGCAGTCAGAGTACAGAGTGCAGCCGCCGCGCAGTCAGAGTACAGAGTGCAGCCGCCGCGCAGTCAGTCAGAGTACAGAGTGCAGCAGCCGCGCAGGCAGTCAGAGTACAGAGTTCAGCAGCCGCGCAGTCAGTCAGAGTACAGAGTGCAGCAGCCGCGCCGGCAGTCAGAGTACAGAGTGCAGCAGCCGCGCAGTCAGTCAGAGTACAGAGTTCAGCCGCCGCGCCGGCAGTCAGAGTACAGAGTGCAGCAGCCGCGCAGTCAGTCAGAGTACAGAGTGCAGCCGCCGCGCAGTCAGTCAGAGTACAGAGTGCAGCCGCCGCGCAGTCAGAGTACAGAGTGCAGCCGCCGCGCAGTCAGAGTACAGAGTGCAGCCGCCGCGCAGTCAGAGTACAGAGTGCAGCCGCCGCGCAGTCAGTCAGAGTACAGAGTGCAGCCGCCGCGCAGTCAGAGTACAGAGTTCAGCCGCCGCGCCGGCAGTCAGAGTACAGAGTTCAGCCGCCGCGCCGGCAGTCAGAGTACAGAGTGCAGCAGCCGCGCAGGCAGTCAGAGTACAGAGTTCAGCAGCCGCGCAGTCAGTCAGAGTACAGAGTGCAGCAGCCGCGCCGGCAGTCAGAGTACAGAGTGCAGCAGCCGCGCAGTCAGTCAGAGTACAGAGTTCAGCCGCCGCGCCGGCAGTCAGAGTACAGAGTGCAGCAGCCGCGCAGTCAGTCAGAGTACAGAGTGCAGCCGCCGCGCAGTCAGTCAGAGTACAGAGTGCAGCAGCCGCGCAGTCAGAGTACAGAGTGCAGCCGCCGCGCAGTCAGAGTACAGAGTGCAGCCGCCGCGCAGTCAGAGTACAGAGTTCAGCCGCCGCGCAGTCAGAGTACAGAGTTCAGCAGCCGCGCAGTCAGTCAGACTACAGAGTGCAGCCGCCGCGCAGGCAGTCAGAGTACAGAGTTCAGCAGCCGCGCAGTCAGTCAGAGTACAGAGTGCAGCCGCCGCGCAGTCAGTCAGAGTACAGAGTTCAGCAGCCGCGCAGTCAGTCAGAGTACAGAGTGCAGCCGCCGCGCAGTCAGTCAGAGTACAGAGTGCAGCCGCCGCGCAGTCAGTGTACAGAGTTCAGCAGCAACACAGTTTGTTACCGCTGTGCATGGGAAGGAGCTGAGCCGGCTTCTGTTCAGAAGGCTTTCCATTGTAATAACAGAAACAAAAACAGACACACCCTAATCAGTGAATATTTAATAACCCTACAAGACTCGCAAAGGAAAAAGCACTCCTTGTGTATTGCACAAACACACTGTAAGCTTACACACTCCAGAACCCCGTGTAGCTCATTTCAAAGCCTGTTTTCAGACATATGAATACCACACTTCTACACCTCGTTAAACAAGAGAGCTACGGAGTTGGAGGAGAGGGGTCAGGGTGAGCTGGCCTCCTAGGGGTCTTAATCCCCTCCAAGACCATGCAGGCATTTCAAACATTCCAGGTTGATACAGAAGAACCCCAGAGAGCAGCAACGGTTGGCACTTACCTGAAGTGAGCCCAAGGAAACCAGGAAAAACCTGAGCAAACAGCTGATCTCAGCAGAGCTGGGGACCCATACCATTTCATTTCAGGCCAGCATTGCACCATTTGATCATTTCATTTCAGAGAGCCCCCACACCGTTTCATTTCAGGCCAGCATTGCACCATTTGATCATTTCATTCCAGAGAGCCCCCACAGCAGTTCATTTCAGTCCAGCATTGCACCATTTGATCATTTCATTTCAGAGAGCCCCCACACCGTTTCATTTCAGGCCAGCATTGCACCATTTGATCATTTCATTTCAGAGAGCCCCCACAGCAGTTCATTTCAGTCCAGCATTGCACCATTTGATCATTTAATTTCAGAGAGCCCCCAGTCCATTTCAATTCTGGCCAGCATTGCACCATTTGATCATTTCATTTCAGAGAGCCCCCACACCGTTTCATTTCTGGCCAGCATTGCACCATTTGATCATTTCATTTCAGAGAGCCCCCAGTCCATTTCAATTCTGGCCAGCATTGCACCATTTGATCATTTCATTTCAGAGAGCCCCCACACCGTTTCATTTCTGGCCAGCATTGCACCATTTGATCATTTCATTCCAGAGAGCCCCCACAGCAGTTCATTTCAGGCCAGCATTGCACCATTTGATCATTTCATTTCAGAGAGCCCCCACACCGTTTCATTTCAGGCCAGCATTGCACCATTTGATCATTTCATTTCAGAGAGCCCCCACACCGTTTCATTTCTGGCCAGCATTGCACCATTTGATCATTTCATTTCAGAGAGCCCCCAGTCCATTTCAATTCTGGCCAGCATTGCACCATTTGATCATTTCATTTCAGAGAGCCCCCACACCGTTTCATTTCTGGCCAGCATTGCACCATTTGATCATTTCATTTCACAGAGCCCCCAGTCCATTTCAATTCTGGCCAGCATTGCACCATTTGATCATTTCATTTCACAGAGCCCCCACACCGTTTCATTTCTGGCCAGCATTGCACCATTTGATCATTTCATTTCAGAGAGCCCCCAGTCCATTTCATTTCAGGCCAGCATTGCACCATTTCATCATTTCATTTCAGAGAGCCCCCAGTCCATTTCAATTCTGGCCAGCATTGCACCATTTGATCATTTCATTTCAGAGAGCCCCCACACCGTTTCATTTCAGGCCAGCATTGCACCATTTGATCATTTCATTCCAGAGAGCCCCCACAGCAGTTCATTTCAGGCCAGCATTGCACCATTTGATCATTTCATTTCAGAGAGCCCCCACACCGTTTCATTTCAGGCCAGCATTGCACCATTTGATCATTTCATTTCAGAGAGCCCCCACAGCAGTTCATTTCAGTCCAGCATTGCACCATTTGATCATTTAATTTCAGAGAGCCCCCAGACCATTTCATTTCAGTCCAGCATTGCACCATTTGATCATTTCATTTCAGAGAGCCCCCACACCGTTTCATTTCTGGCCAGCATTGCACCATTTGATCATTTCATTTCAGAGAGCCCCCAGTCCATTTCATTTCAGGCCAGCATTGCACCATTTCATCATTTCATTTCAGAGAGCCCCCAGTCCATTTCAATTCTGGCCAGCATTGCACCATTTGATCATTTCATTTCAGAGAGCCCCCATACCGTTTCATTTCAGGCCAGCATTGCACCATTTGATCATTTCATTTCAGAGAGCCCCCACAGCAGTTCATTTCAGGCCAGCATTGCACCATTTGATCATTTCATTCCAGAGAGCCCCCAGTCCATTTCAATTCTGGCCAGCATTGCACCATTTGATCATTTCATTTCAGAGAGCCCCCAGTCCATTTCAATTCAGGCCAGCATTGCACCATTTGATCATTTCATTTCACAGAGCACCCATACTGTTTCATTTCAGGCCAGCATTGCACCATTTGATCATTTCATTTCAGAGAGCCCCCAGTCCATTTCATTTCAGGCCAGCATTGCACCATTTGATCATTTCATTTCAGAGAGCCCCCACACCGTTTCATTTCTGGCCAGCATTGCACCATTTGATCATTTCATTTCAGACAGCCCCCATACCGTTTCATTTCAGGCCAGCATTGCACCATTTGATCATTTCATTTCACAGAGCCCCCAGTCCATTTCAATTCTGGCCAGCATTGCACCATTTGATCATTTCATTTCAGAGAGCCCCCAGTCCATTTCATTTCAGGCCAGCATTGCACCATTTGATCATTTCATTTCAGAGAGCCCCCATACCGTTTCATTTCAGGCCAGCATTGCACCATTTGATCATTTCATTTCAGAGAGCCCCCAGTCCATTTCATTTCAGGCCAGCATTGCACCATTTGATCATTTCATTTCAGAGAGCCCCCAGTCCATTTCAATTCTGGCCAGCATTGCACCATTTGATCATTTCATTTCAGAGAGCCCCCACACCGTTTCATTTCTGGCCAGCATTGCACCATTTGATCATTTCATTTCAGAGAGCCCCCACAGCAGTTCATTTCAGTCCAGCATTGCACCATTTGATCATTTCATTTCACAGAGCCCCCAGTCCATTTCAATTCTGGCCAGCATTGCACCATTTGATCATTTCATTTCAGAGAGCCCCTATACCGTTTCATTTCAGGCCAGCATTGCACCATTTGATCATTTCATTTCAGAGAGCCCCCACAGCAGTTCATTTCAGTCCAGCATTGCACCATTTGATCATTTCATTCCAGAGAGCCCCAGTCCATTTCAATTCTGGCCAGCATTGCACCATTTGATCATTTCATTTCACAGAGCCCCCACACCGTTTCATTTCAGGCCAGCATTGCACCATTTGATCATTTCATTTCAGAGAGCCCCCACAGCAGTTCATTTCAGTCCAGCATTGCACCATTTGATCATTTCATTCCAGAGAGCCCCAGTCCATTTCAATTCTGGCCAGCATTGCACCATTTGATCATTTCATTTCACAGAGCCCCCACACCGTTTCATTTCTGGCCAGCATTGCACCATTTGATCATTTCATTTCAGAGAGCCCCCACAGCAGTTCATTTCAGTCCAGCATTGCACCATTTGATCATTTCATTCCAGAGAGCCCCCACAGCAGTTCATTTCAGGCCAGCATTGCACCATTTGATCATTTCATTTCAGAGAGCCCCCACACCGTTTCATTTCAGGCCAGCATTGCACCATTTGATCATTTCATTTCAGAGAGCCCCCACAGCAGTTCATTTCAGTCCAGCATTGCACCATTTGATCATTTAATTTCAGAGAGCCCCCAGTCCATTTCATTTCAGTCCAGCATTGCACCATTTGATCATTTCATTTCAGAGAGCCCCCACACCGTTTCATTTCTGGCCAGCATTGCACCATTTGATCATTTCATTTCAGAGAGCCCCCAGTCCATTTCATTTCAGGCCAGCATTGCACCATTTCATCATTTCATTTCAGAGAGCCCCCAGTCCATTTCAATTCTGGCCAGCATTGCACCATTTGATCATTTCATTTCAGAGAGCCCCCATACCGTTTCATTTCAGGCCAGCATTGCACCATTTGATCATTTCATTTCAGAGAGCCCCCACAGCAGTTCATTTCAGGCCAGCATTGCACCATTTGATCATTTCATTCCAGAGAGCCCCCAGTCCATTTCATTTCAGGCCAGCATTGCACCATTTGATCATTTCATTTCAGAGAGCCCCCACAGCAGTTCATTTCAGTCCAGCATTGCACCATTTGATCATTTCATTTCACAGAGCCCCCAGTCCATTTCAATTCTGGCCAGCATTGCACCATTTGATCATTTCATTTCAGAGAGCCCCTATACCGTTTCATTTCAGGCCAGCATTGCACCATTTGATCATTTCATTTCAGAGAGCCCCCACAGCAGTTCATTTCAGTCCAGCATTGCACCATTTGATCATTTCATTCCAGAGAGCCCCAGTCCATTTCAATTCTGGCCAGCATTGCACCATTTGATCATTTCATTTCACAGAGCCCCCACACCGTTTCATTTCAGGCCAGCATTGCACCATTTGATCATTTCATTTCAGAGAGCCCCCACAGCAGTTCATTTCAGTCCAGCATTGCACCATTTGATCATTTCATTCCAGAGAGCCCCAGTCCATTTCAATTCTGGCCAGCATTGCACCATTTGATCATTTCATTTCACAGAGCCCCCACACCGTTTCATTTCTGGCCAGCATTGCACCATTTGATCATTTCATTTCAGAGAGCCCCCACAGCAGTTCATTTCAGTCCAGCATTGCACCATTTGATCATTTCATTCCAGAGAGCCCCCACAGCAGTTCATTTCAGGCCAGCATTGCACCATTTGATCATTTCATTTCAGAGAGCCCCCACACCGTTTCATTTCAGGCCAGCATTGCACCATTTGATCATTTCATTTCAGAGAGCCCCCACAGCAGTTCATTTCAGTCCAGCATTGCACCATTTGATCATTTAATTTCAGAGAGCCCCCAGTCCATTTCATTTCAGTCCAGCATTGCACCATTTGATCATTTCATTTCAGAGAGCCCCCACACCGTTTCATTTCTGGCCAGCATTGCACCATTTGATCATTTCATTTCAGAGAGCCCCCAGTCCATTTCATTTCAGGCCAGCATTGCACCATTTCATCATTTCATTTCAGAGAGCCCCCAGTCCATTTCAATTCTGGCCAGCATTGCACCATTTGATCATTTCATTTCAGAGAGCCCCCATACCGTTTCATTTCAGGCCAGCATTGCACCATTTGATCATTTCATTTCAGAGAGCCCCCACAGCAGTTCATTTCAGGCCAGCATTGCACCATTTGATCATTTCATTCCAGAGAGCCCCCAGTCCATTTCAATTCTGGCCAGCATTGCACCATTTGATCATTTCATTTCAGAGAGCCCCCAGTCCATTTCAATTCAGGCCAGCATTGCACCATTTGATCATTTCATTTCACAGAGCACCCATACTGTTTCATTTCAGGCCAGCATTGCACCATTTGATCATTTCATTTCAGAGAGCCCCCAGTCCATTTCATTTCAGGCCAGCATTGCACCATTTGATCATTTCATTTCAGAGAGCCCCCACACCGTTTCATTTCTGGCCAGCATTGCACCATTTGATCATTTCATTTCAGACAGCCCCCATACCGTTTCATTTCAGGCCAGCATTGCACCATTTGATCATTTCATTTCAGAGAGCCCCCATACTGTTTCATTTCAGGCCAGCATTGCACCATTTGATCATTTCATTTCAGAGAGCCCCCATACCATTTCATTTCAGGCCAGCATTGCACCATTTGATCATTTCATTTCACAGAGCCCCCAGTCCCTTTCATTTCTGGCCAGCATTGCACCATTTGATCATTTCATTTCAGAGAGCCCCCATACCGTTTCATTTCAGGCCAGCATTGCACCATTTGATCATTTAATTTCAGAGAGCCCCCAGTCCATTTCAATTCTGGCCAGCATTGCACCATTTGATCATTTCATTTCAGAGAGCCCCTATACCGTTTCATTTCAGGCCAGCATTGCACCATTTGATCATTTCATTTCAGAGAGCCCCCAGTCCATTTCATTTCAGGCCAGCATTGCACCATTTGATCATTTCATTTCAGAGAGCCCCCATACCGTTTCATTTCAGGCCAGCATTGCACCATTTGATCATTTCATTTCAGAGAGCCCCCAGTCCATTTCATTTCAGGCCAGCATTGCACCATTTGATCATTTCATTTCAGAGAGCCCCCAGTCCATTTCAATTCTGGCCAGCATTGCACCATTTGATCATTTCATTTCAGAGAGCCCCCACACCGTTTCATTTCTGGCCAGCATTGCACCATTTGATCATTTCATTTCAGAGAGCCCCCACAGCAGTTCATTTCAGTCCAGCATTGCACCATTTGATCATTTCATTTCACAGAGCCCCCAGTCCATTTCAATTCTGGCCAGCATTGCACCATTTGATCATTTCATTTCAGAGAGCCCCTATACCGTTTCATTTCAGGCCAGCATTGCACCATTTGATCATTTCATTTCAGAGAGCCCCCACAGCAGTTCATTTCAGTCCAGCATTGCACCATTTGATCATTTCATTCCAGAGAGCCCCAGTCCATTTCAATTCTGGCCAGCATTGCACCATTTGATCATTTCATTTCACAGAGCCCCCACACCGTTTCATTTCTGGCCAGCATTGCACCATTTGATCATTTCATTTCAGAGAGCCCCCACAGCAGTTCATTTCAGTCCAGCATTGCACCATTTGATCATTTCATTCCAGAGAGCCCCCACAGCAGTTCATTTCAGTCCAGCATTGCACCATTTGATCATTTCATTTCAGAGAGCCCCCATACCGTTTCATTTCTGGCCAGCATTGCACCATTTGATCATTTCATTTCACAGAGCCCCCACAGCAGTTCATTTCAGTCCAGCATTGCACCATTTGATCATTTCATTTCAGAGAGCCCCCATACCGTTTCATTTCTGGCCAGCATTGCACCATTTGATCATTTCATTTCAGAGAGCCCCCAGTCCATTTCAATTCTGGCCAGCATTGCACCATTTGATCATTTCATTTCAGACAGCCCCCATACCGTTTCATTTCAGGCCAGCATTGCACCATTTGATCATTTCATTTCAGAGAGCCCCCAGTCCATTTCATTTCAGGCCAGCATTGCACCATTTGATCATTTCATTTCAGAGAGCCCCCACACCGTTTCATTTCTGGCCAGCATTGCACCATTTGATCATTTCATTTCAGAGAGCCCCCAGTCCATTTCATTTCAGGCCAGCATTGCACCATTTGATCATTTCATTGCAGAGAGCCCCCAGTCCATTTCAATTCTGGCCAGCATTGCACCATTTGATCATTTCATTTCAGAGAGCCCCTATACCGTTTCATTTCAGGCCAGCATTGCACCATTTGATCATTTCATTTCAGAGAGCCCCCACAGCAGTTCATTTCAGTCCAGCATTGCACCATTTGATCATTTCATTCCAGAGAGCCCCAGTCCATTTCAATTCTGGCCAGCATTGCACCATTTGATCATTTCATTTCACAGAGCCCCCACACCGTTTCATTTCTGGCCAGCATTGCACCATTTGATCATTTCATTTCAGAGAGCCCCCACAGCAGTTCATTTCAGTCCAGCATTGCACCATTTGATCATTTCATTCCAGAGAGCCCCCACAGCAGTTCATTTCAGTCCAGCATTGCACCATTTGATCATTTCATTTCAGAGAGCCCCCATACCGTTTCATTTCTGGCCAGCATTGCACCATTTGATCATTTCATTTCACAGAGCCCCCACTCCGTTTCATTTCTGGCCAGCATTGCACCATTTGATCATTTCATTCCAGAGAGCCCCCACAGCAGTTCATTTCTGGCCAGCATTGCACCATTTCATCATTTCATTTCAGAGAGCCCCCATACCGTTTCATTTCTGGCCAGCATTGCACCATTTGATCATTTCATTTCAGAGAGCCCCCACTCCGTTTCATTTCTGGCCAGCATTGCACCATTTGATCATTTCATTTCAGAGAGCCCCCATACCGTTTCATTTCTGGCCAGCATTGCACCATTTGATCATTTCATTTCAGACAGCCCCCATACCGTTTCATTTCAGGCCAGCATTGCACCATTTGATCATTTCATTTCAGAGAGCCCCCATACTGTTTCATTTCAGGCCAGCATTGCACCATTTGATCATTTCATTCCAGAGAGCCCCCACTCCGTTTCATTTCTGGCCAGCATTGCACCATTTGATCATTTCATTTCAGAGAGCCCCCATACCGTTTCATTTCTGGCCAGCATTGCACCATTTGATCATTTCATTTCAGACAGCCCCCATACCGTTTCATTTCAGGCCAGCATTGCACCATTTGATCATTTCATTTCAGAGAGCCCCCACAGCAGTTCATTTCAGTCCAGCATTGCACCATTTGATCATTTCATTCCAGAGAGCCCCCACAGCAGTTCATTTCAGTCCAGCATTGCACCATTTGATCATTTCATTTCAGAGAGCCCCCACTCCGTTTCATTTCTGGCCAGCATTGCACCATTTGATCATTTCATTTCAGAGAGCCCCCAGTCCATTTCAATTCAGGCCAGCATTGCACCATTTGATCATTTCATTTCACA
This sequence comes from Melanerpes formicivorus, assembly GCF_026170545.1. Taxonomy (NCBI): domain Eukaryota; kingdom Metazoa; phylum Chordata; class Aves; order Piciformes; family Picidae; genus Melanerpes; species Melanerpes formicivorus. Next base: position 18,059,946 of record NW_027142368.1, on the reverse strand, counting down.
GAGCACCCATACTGTTTCATTTCAGGCCAGCATTGCACCATTTGATCATTTCATTTCAGAGAGCCCCCAGTCCATTTCATTTCAGGCCAGCATTGCACCATTTGATCATTTCATTTCAGAGAGCCCCCACACCGTTTCATTTCTGGCCAGCATTGCACCATTTGATCATTTCATTTCAGACAGCCCCCATACCGTTTCATTTCAGGCCAGCATTGCACCATTTGATCATTTCATTTCAGAGAGCCCCCATACTGTTTCATTTCAGGCCAGCATTGCACCATTTGATCATTTCATTTCAGAGAGCCCCCATACCATTTCATTTCAGGCCAGCATTGCACCATTTGATCATTTCATTTCACAGAGCCCCCAGTCCCTTTCATTTCTGGCCAGCATTGCACCATTTGATCATTTCATTTCAGAGAGCCCCCATACCGTTTCATTTCAGGCCAGCATTGCACCATTTGATCATTTAATTTCAGAGAGCCCCCAGTCCATTTCAATTCTGGCCAGCATTGCACCATTTCATCATTTCATTTCAGAGAGCCCCTATACCGTTTCATTTCAGGCCAGCATTGCACCATTTGATCATTTCATTTCAGAGAGCCCCCAGTCCATTTCATTTCAGGCCAGCATTGCACCATTTGATCATTTCATTTCAGAGAGCCCCCATACCGTTTCATTTCAGGCCAGCATTGCACCATTTGATCATTTCATTTCAGAGAGCCCCCAGTCCATTTCATTTCAGGCCAGCATTGCACCATTTGATCATTTCATTTCAGAGAGCCCCCAGTCCATTTCAATTCTGGCCAGCATTGCACCATTTGATCATTTCATTTCAGAGAGCCCCCATACCGTTTCATTTCAGGCCAGCATTGCACCATTTGATCATTTCATTTCAGAGAGCCCCCAGTCCATTTCATTTCAGGCCAGCATTGCACCATTTGATCATTTCATTTCAGAGAGCCCCCACACCGTTTCATTTCTGGCCAGCATTGCACCATTTGATCATTTCATTTCAGAGAGCCCCCATACCGTTTCATTTCAGGCCAGCATTGCACCATTTGATCATTTCATTTCACAGAGCCCCCACTCCGTTTCATTTCTGGCCAGCATTGCACCATTTCATCATTTCATTTCAGAGAGCCCCCAGTCCATTTCATTTCAGGCCAGCATTGCACCATTTGATCATTTCATTTCAGAGAGCCCCCATACCGTTTCATTTCTGGCCAGCATTGCACCATTTGATCATTTCATTTCAGAGAGCCCCCAGTCCATTTCAATTCTGGCCAGCATTGCACCATTTGATCATTTCATTTCAGACAGCCCCCATACCGTTTCATTTCAGGCCAGCATTGCACCATTTGATCATTTCATTTCAGAGAGCCCCCAGTCCATTTCATTTCAGGCCAGCATTGCACCATTTGATCATTTCATTTCAGAGAGCCCCCACACCGTTTCATTTCTGGCCAGCATTGCACCATTTGATCATTTCATTTCAGAGAGCCCCCATACCGTTTCATTTCAGGCCAGCATTGCACCATTTGATCATTTCATTTCAGAGAGCCCCCAGTCCATTTCATTTCAGGCCAGCATTGCACCATTTGATCATTTCATTGCAGAGAGCCCCCACACCGTTTCATTTCTGGCCAGCATTGCACCATTTGATCATTTCATTTCAGAGAGCCCCCATACCGTTTCATTTCAGGCCAGCATTGCACCATTTGATCATTTCAATTCACAGAGCCCCCACTCCGTTTCATTTCTGGCCAGCATTGCACCATTTCATCATTTCATTTCAGAGAGCCCCCATACCGTTTCATTTCAGGCCAGCATTGCACCATTTGATCATTTAATTTCAGAGAGCCCCCAGTCCATTTCAATTCTGGCCAGCATTGCACCATTTGATCATTTCATTTCAGAGAGCCCCTATACCGTTTCATTTCAGGCCAGCATTGCACCATTTGATCATTTCATTTCAGAGAGCCCCCACAGCAGTTCATTTCAGTCCAGCATTGCACCATTTGATCATTTCATTTCAGAGAGCCCCCATACCGTTTCATTTCAGGCCAGCATTGCACCATTTGATCATTTCATTTCAGAGAGCCCCCAGTCCATTTCATTTCAGGCCAGCATTGCACCATTTGATCATTTCATTTCAGAGAGCCCCCAGTCCATTTCAATTCTGGCCAGCATTGCACCATTTGATCATTTCATTTCAGAGAGCCCCCATACCGTTTCATTTCAGGCCAGCATTGCACCATTTGATCATTTCATTTCAGAGAGCCCCCAGTCCATTTCATTTCAGGCCAGCATTGCACCATTTGATCATTTCATTTCAGAGAGCCCCCACACCGTTTCATTTCTGGCCAGCATTGCACCATTTGATCATTTCATTTCAGAGAGCCCCCATACCGTTTCATTTCAGGCCAGCATTGCACCATTTGATCATTTCATTTCACAGAGCCCCCACTCCGTTTCATTTCTGGCCAGCATTGCACCATTTCATCATTTCATTTCAGAGAGCCCCCAGTCCATTTCATTTCAGGCCAGCATTGCACCATTTGATCATTTCATTTCAGAGAGCCCCCATACCGTTTCATTTCTGGCCAGCATTGCACCATTTGATCAGTTCATTTCAGAGAGCCCCCAGTCCATTTCAATTCTGGCCAGCATTGCACCATTTGATCATTTCATTTCAGACAGCCCCCATACCGTTTCATTTCAGGCCAGCATTGCACCATTTGATCATTTCATTTCAGAGAGCCCCCAGTCCATTTCATTTCAGGCCAGCATTGCACCATTTGATCATTTCATTTCAGAGAGCCCCCACACCGTTTCATTTCTGACCAGCATTGCACCATTTGATCATTTCATTTCAGAGAGCCCCCATACCGTTTCATTTCAGGCCAGCATTGCACCATTTGATCATTTCATTTCAGAGAGCCCCCAGTCCATTTCATTTCAGGCCAGCATTGCACCATTTGATCATTTCATTGCAGAGAGCCCCCACACCGTTTCATTTCTGGCCAGCATTGCACCATTTGATCATTTCATTTCAGAGAGCCCCCATACCATTTCATTTCAGGCCAGCATTGCACCATTTGATCATTTCATTTCACAGAGCCCCCACTCCGTTTCATTTCTGGCCAGCATTGCACCATTTCATCATTTCATTTCAGAGAGCCCCCAGTCCATTTCATTTCAGGCCAGCATTGCACCATTTGATCATTTCATTTCAGAGAGCCCCCATACCGTTTCATTTCAGGCCAGCATTGCACCATTTGATCATTTCATTTCAGAGAGCCCCCATACCGTTTCATTTCTGGCCAGCATTGCACCATTTGATCATTTCATTTCAGAGAGCCCCCAGTCCATTTCAATTCTGGCCAGTATTGCACCATTTGATCATTTCATTTCACAGAGCCCCCATACCGTTTCATTTCAGGCCAGCATTGCACCATTTGATCATTTCATTTCAGAGAGCCCCCATACCGTTTCATTTCAGGCCAGCATTGCACCATTTGATCATTTCATTTCAGAGAGCCCCCACACCGTTTCATTTCAGGCCAGCATTGCACCATTTGATCATTTCATTTCAGAGAGCCCCCATACCATTTCATTTCAGGCCAGCATTGCACCATTTGATCATTTCATTTCACAGAGCCCCCACTCCGTTTCATTTCTGGCCAGCATTGCACCATTTCATCATTTCATTTCAGAGAGCCCCCATACCGTTTCATTTCAGGCCAGCATTGCACCATTTGATCATTTCATTTCAGAGAGCCCCCACTCCGTTTCATTTCTGGCCAGCATTGCACCATTTCATCATTTCATTTCAGAGAGCCCCCATACCGTTTCATTTCAGGCCAGCATTGCACCATTTGATCATTTAATTTCAGAGAGCCCCCACTCCGTTTCATTTCTGGCCAGCATTGCACCATTTAATCATTTCATTTCAGAGAGCCCCCAGTCCATTTCAATTCTGGCCAGCATTGCACCATTTGATCATTTCATTTCAGAGAGCCCCCATACCGTTTCAATTCTGGCCAGCATTGCACCATTTGATCATTTCATTTCAGAGAGCCCCCATACCGTTTCATTTCAGGCCAGCATTGCACCATTTGATCATTTCATTTCAGAGAGCCCCCAGTCCATTTCATTTCAGGCCAGCATTGCACCATTTGATCATTTCATTTCAGACAGCCCCCATACCATTTCATTTCAGGCCAGCATTGCACCATTTGATCATTTCATTTCACAGAGCACCCATACTGTTTCATTTCAGGCCAGCATTGCACCATTTCATCATTTCATTTCAGAGAGCCCCCACAGCAGTTCATTTCAGTCCAGCATTGCACCATTTGATCATTTCATTCCAGAGAGCCCCCACAGCAGTTCATTTCAGTCCAGCATTGCACCATTTGATCATTTCATTTCAGAGAGCCCCCATACTGTTTCATTTCTGGCCAGCATTGCACCATTTGATCATTTCATTTCAGAGAGCCCCCATACTGTTTCATTTCTGGCCAGCATTGCACCATTTGATCATTTCATTTCAGAGAGCCCCCATACCGTTTCATTTCAGGCCAGCATTGCACCATTTGATCATTTCATTTCAGAGAGCCCCCATACCATTTCATTTCAGGCCAGCATTGCACCATTTGATCATTTCATTTCAGAGAGCCCCCAGTCCATTTCATTTCAGGCCAGCATTGCACCATTTGATCATTTCATTTCAGAGAGCCCCCAGTCCATTTCAATTCTGGCCAGCATTGCACCATTTGTTCATTTCATTTCAGAGAGGCCCCAGTCCATTTCATTTCAGGCCAGCATTGCACCCTTTGATCATTTCATTTCACAGAGCCCCCAGTCCATTTCATTTCTGGCCAGCATTGCACCATTTGATCATTTCATTTCACAGAGCCCCCAGTCCATTTCATTTCAGGCCAGCATTGCACCATTTGATCATTTCATTTCAGAGAGCCCCCAGTCCATTTCAATTCTGGCCAGCATTGCACCATTTGACCATTTCATTTCAGAGCGCCCCCATACTGTTTAAATTCTGGCCAGCATTGCACCATTTGATCATTTCATTTCAGAGAGCCCCCAGTCCATTTCATTTCAGGCCAGCATTGCACCATTTAATCATTTCATTTCAGAGAACCCCCAGTCCATTTCAATTCTGGCCAGCATTGCACCATTTGATCATTTCATTTCAGAGAGCCCACACTCCATTTCAATTCTGGCCAGCATTGCACCATTTGATCATTTCATTTCAGGCCAGCATTGCACCATTTGATCATTTCATTTCAGAGAGGCCCCATACCGTTTCATTTCAGGCCAGCATTGCACCATTTGATCATTTCATTTTAGAGAGCCCCCATACCGTTTCATTTCTGGCCAGCATTGCACCATTTGATCATTTCATTTCAGAGAGCCCCACTCCGTTTCATTTCTGGCCAGCATTGCACCATTTCACCTGGTCTCATTTCAGAGAGCCCCCATACCGTTTCATTTCAGGCCTGCATTGCACCATTTGATCATTTCATTTCAGAGAGCCCCCAGTCCATTTCATTTCTGGCCAGCATTGCACCATTTCACCTGGTCTCATTTCAGAGAGCCCCCACACCATTTCAATTCTGGCCAGCATTGCACCTTTTGATCATTTCATTTCAGAGAGCCCCCAGTCCATTTCATTTCAGGCCAGCATTGCACCATTTCACCTGGTCTCATTTCAGAGAGCCCCCATACTGTTTCATTTCAGGCCAGCATTGCACCATTTCACCTGGTCTCATTTCAGAGAGCCCCACACCAGTTCATTTCAGGCCAGCATTGCACCATTTCACCTGGTCTCATTTCAGAGAGCCCCCACATCGTTTCATTTCAGGCCAGCATTGCACCATTTCACCTCTTGTCATTTCAGAGGGCCCCCACACCACTTCATTTCAGGCCAGCATTGCAACATTTCACCTCTTGTCAGTCCAGAGAGCCCCCACAACCAGTTCATTTCAGGCCAGCATTGCTCCATTTCACCTGGTCTCATTTCAGAGAGCCCCACACCACTTCATTTCAGGCCAGCATTGCACCATTTCACCTGGTCTGATTTCAGAGAGCCCCACACCATTTCATTTCAGGCCAGCATTGCAACGTTTCGTCTTTTCGTTTCAGAGAGCCCCGCGTCGTTTCGTCAACAGAAAATCCTGCTAAAAATACCTGCTTTTTCTGTGGATAGTCAAGAGTATTACCAATTGCTACATAAGAAGCTTTGCAATTGCCCCCGTTGGATCTGTCCTGTTAAATACCAAGGCTTCCGTAATGTAAAAACGAATTCCAAATACGGTAACGCACGGCTTGAAAACATCTATGAAATGTGTAACGATTGCTCAGGAACGGGGGGTCTTCCTTTGTGCCGCGAGGGTCGTCGCTTTGCTTTGGGCTTTTTTACGTCATCTGGGATTTTTTGGCTCCTTAGTTTACATGCCGATAGGAACCGTTTTCCCCCTCGCCCGCCGATTGCGCAACACATACCCTACGACTGAAAACCGACTGAAAAAATAAAACAACTGTTTACATCGACAGGAAAGAATGGGATCGATTGCTAAGTAGATACTTCGCAGCCGCCGAGCCGCGCCGAGCCGAGCCGAGCCGCGCCGAGCCGAGCCGCGCCGAGCCGAGCCGCGCCGAGCCGAGCCGCGCCGAGCCGAGCCGCGCCGAGCCGAGCCGCGCCGAGCCGAGCCGCGCCGCCGAGCCGAGCCGCGCCGCCGAGCCGAGCCGCGCCGCCGAGCCGAGCCGCGCCGCCGAGCCGAGCCGCGCCGCCGAGCCGAGCCGCGCCGCCGAGCCGAGCCGCGCCGCCGAGCCGAGCCGCGCCGCCGAGCCGAGCCGCGCCGCCGAGCCGAGCCGCGCCGCCGAGCCGAGCCGCGCCGCCGAGCCGAGCCGCGCCGCCGAGCCGAGCCGCGCCGCCGAGCCGAGCCGCGCCGCCGAGCCGAGCCGCGCCGCCGAGCCGAGCCGCGCCGCCGAGCCGAGCCGCGCCGCCGAGCCGAGCCGCGCCGCCGAGCCGAGCCGCGCCGCCGAGCCGAGCCGCGCCGCCGAGCCGAGCCGCGCCGCCGAGCCGAGCCGCGCCGCCGAGCCGAGCCGCGCCGCCGAGCCGAGCCGCGCCGCCGAGCCGAGCCGCGCCGCCGAGCCGAGCCGCGCCGCCGAGCCGAGCCGCGCCGCCGAGCCGAGCCGCGCCGCCGAGCCGAGCCGCGCCGCCGAGCCGAGCCGCGCCGCCGAGCCGAGCCGCGCCGCCGAGCCGAGCCGCGCCGCCGAGCCGAGCCGCGCCGCCGAGCCGAGCCGCGCCGCCGAGCCGAGCCGCGCCGCCGAGCCGAGCCGCGCCGCCGAGCCGAGCCGCGCCGCCGAGCCGAGCCGCGCCGCCGAGCCGAGCCGCGCCGCCGAGCCGAGCCGCGCCGAGCCGCCCCGCCGAGCCGAGCCGCGCCGAGCCGCCCCGCCGAGCCGAGCCGCGCCGAGCCGCCCTTTTAGGGGAAGAAAACCCTCTCGTTTGCCTGAGAGCGCCGAGGCGACTCGCCCCGAGACTATAAATCCAACTACAATCCTCTCCTCTCTATAGACATATTCAGGAATGGTATTCATTGCGACGGTAAAGAGGCTCTGAAGTTACCCCCCCCCCCCACCGGATCTCCTCTCTGAGATGCAAGTGATGCCGGAACGGAAAAGCGATTTGCGCGTAGAGCAAAGCCAATTTTGGCAACGTACCTACCAAAGGGGAATCGATTGAAAGCGGCGGACTTACGCTGAGCGGTCGGGGGGGCGTCTCTTGCCGCCGCGCGTGGGAAGCGCCCCGCCGGCCTCCGCTCGGCAGGTTTTCCGTTCCGAGAAAAACCAACCCGACGCCGAAACCGGTGAGTGTTCAAAAACCCTACAACGCAAAGGAAAATCCGTGAGCTGTTGTGTACTAGAGATACGCACTGTAAGTTTACGTCTTTCAGAACCCCATGCAGCGCATTTCAAAGCCTCTTTTCAGACAAATTAATACCAGACTGCTGCGCCTAGTTAAACAGCAGAGCTATGAAGTTGCAAGAGAGGGGTGTCAGGGTTAGCTGGCCTCTTAGGGATTTTAATCCCCTCCGAGAACGTGCAAGCGTTTCAAACGAGCTGCTACGTAAGAACCCCCGAGAGCGGCAGAGGCTGGCGCTTACCTGGAAGGGAGCCCGAGGAAACCGGGAAGAATCTGAGCGAGGAGCTGAGCCCCGCCAAGCCCCCAACGTGCCGGTTCCTTCCGCCTCGCCTCGGGGAGCCCCGCGCCGGTTCCGTCCGGTTCCGTTCGCCTCGGTTCGCCTCTCCTCGTCTCGGGGGGCCCCGCGGGTGAGCTGCCGCGGGGAGTTTGAGTCGCCGCCGGCTGAGGCGAGGAAAAATCTTTTCCTTCGCTGAAAGCGCTATGCCGACTCACCCTAAAACTGAAACTTTCCTGTTTACATGGATAGTAAAGAAGAGGGTCAATTGCTATATGAAAACCTTTGCAGTCTCCCCCATTGGAATGCTTAGTGGAACCCCCTGGTTCCACCCCGAGGGCTCTTACCTGTGGCAGCGATTTGCCTTTCTCCCTTGTGGGACGCCCCCTTAGGGCTTACACGTTACCCCTTTCCCTTGCCAGCAGTCCTTTTCCTGCCTGAAGGCTCTTGTCTCTTCCTGGGGTGATCTGACTGAGTTAAAAGAGCTCTGCCTGAGAAGCCTCTAAGGGGGCGCCCGGAGAGGTCCTGCGCCTCGGCGGGCCCCGCGGCCCGACGGAGAGGGGTCCCGCCGCGGTCCTCGGAAACCGATCTGGGGGAAAAGACGAACGCCACGGCTCGGGTAACTGCCGGAGTTCTATAGGGCTCGCTACAGCCCTGGACGGCTGTGGGATCTCTCCTAAAGGTCTTGGAGCCGAGCGGTTTCACAAACTCACCTTACTTCTGTGAAAGAGGAGGTTGGACTATTTCCCAGAAGTCTGCTGCACGTTTTCCTGGTTTCTGCAGATAGTTTTCCTCCTTTTCTTACCAGCGACTTATGTGAAGTCTTAGGGCTTTTAATCCCCTCCTAGGACATTCAGGCGTATCGAACCTTCAGAGCACCTACACGGGAACCGCGGACAGCGACAGAGGCTGGCACTAACCTGGTGCGGAGCTCAGCCGGACGAAGGGAACCCACGGAAGCTAAAGGAAGACGAGCTGAGAGCAGACCTCGGCGGAGCCGGCTGGCGCCCGGGGGAGCCGAGCCCCGGCGCGCCTGGTGAGAGGCAGCCCGGCTGGGCGGAGCCGCCGTCTGTTCGGGGGAAGGAAATCCTCCGGCTTCACAGAGAGCCGAGCCGACTCGCCCTAAGACTGCCAATCTCTCCTGTTCATATAGGTAGTCAGGACTGGCACTAAGTGCCAGGTAACAAGGCTCTGAACTCACCCCCGCTGCGTCTCTTCCGTTACACACAAAGGCTGCTAGCAGGTAGAAGCCGATTGCAAGCAGAGCAAAGCAGTTTGAAAACAGAACTACGAAATGGGTCTCAAGGAATTAAAGAGGGGGAACCTTCCTCAGTGTGTGTTGGGGGGGGGGATCCTTTGTTTCTTTTGCCTTTATTCTTTGTCCTGAGGTTTCTTTGGGTTTTGGTCTCTTTAATTTGAATGGAAGTAACCTCTGAGGAGAGCCCAGCGAAGCCTCCCCCCACACACAGGGGTGAGAATCCCCTACCTGGTCAGTGCTGCCCCCGCTCTTAAGGGGCCTGCTAGCATCTAAGGTGGATCTGGGGGTATCAAAGGGGAATTCGGGCACACAGAGAGGTATATGGGGAGGCTCTGGAGGGGCTCCAAAAGGACCTTTCAGTTGGATCCAACTGAGGCCACCGCCACCAAGCCACGCCCCCCAAACTGAGGCCGCCGCCAAGCCAGCCCCTCCACCCACCCAAACACATAGGCCGCTGGCAAGACAAGCAACCCCCCCCCCCCCCCAGCAACAGTAGCTGCCGCCAAGCCAGCCAAACCCCCACCCCAGCAACAGAAGCTGCCGCCGCCAAGCCGGCCACCCCCCAACCCCCCCCCAAACCACAGAGGGCGCCACCACCAAGCCAGCCACCCCCAACCCCCACCCAATAACAGAGGCCGCCGCCAAACCAGCCACGCATCCCACCCACCCCAGTCACAACAGAGGCCGCCGCCACCAAGCCAGTCCCCCCCCCCTCCCAACAGAGGCCACCGCCGCCAAGCCAGCCCCCCCCAACCACAGAGGCCACCGCCGCCAAGCCAGCCCCCCCCCAAACCACAGAGGCCACCGCCGCCAAGCCAAGCCAGCCCCCCCCCCACGGCCCACCCAGTAACAGAGGCCGCTGCCAAAAAGCCAGCCACCCCCCACACACCCAAAAACATGGGCTGCCGCCAAATCAGCCACCACCCCTATCCCCCACCCAACAACAGAGGCCGCTGCCAAGGAGCCACGCATCCCACTCCCCGCCCAACAGAGGCCGCTGCTGCCAAGCCAGCCAAACCCCCAACCAACAAAAAATGCTGCTGCCACCAGGCAGCCAGCCCACCACCCCATAACAGAGGCCGCTGCTGCCAAGCCAGCCACCCCCCCCACCCACCCAACGCCAACAGAGGCCACCGCCAAAAAGCCAGACACCACCCCCAACCACATAGGCCGCCGCTGCCAAGACAGCCACCCCCCCCACTCCCCCACCCAATAACAGAGGCTGCCGCCAAACCAGCCACGCATCCCACCCCTCCCACCCAATAACAGAGGCCACCACCGCCAAGCCAGACACCCCCCCCACTCCACCACCCAATAACAGGGGCCGCCGCCAAGCCAAGCCAGCCCCCACCCCACGGCCCACCCAGTAACAGAGGCCACTGCCAAAAAGCCAGCCACCCCCCCTACCCACCCACAACCAACAGAGGCCACCGCCAAAAAGCCAGCCACCCCCCCAACCAACCACAGACGCTGCTGCCGCCAAGCCAGCCAACCCCCCCCCACCCCAGCAACAGAAGCTGCCACTGCCGCACCAGCCACCCCTCAACCCCCCCAAACCACAGAGGGCACCGCCACCACGCCAGCCACCCCCCCAACCCCCACCCAATAACAGATGCTGACACCAAACCAGCCACGCATCCCACCCACCCCTGTCACAACAGAGGCCGCCGCCGCGCCAGCCACAGCCCCCCCACCCAGCCACATAGGCCGCCGCCAAGACAAGCAACCACCCCATACCCCCCAGCAACAGAAGCTGCCGCCAAGCCAGCGACGCATCCCACCCCAGCAACAGAAGCTGCCGCCACCAAGCCGGCCATCCCCTAACCCCCCCAAAAAACAGAGGCCGCTGCCACCAAGCCAGCAAATTGCCCCACACCCCCCCAGCAACAGAAGCTGCCGCCGCCAAGCCGGCCATCCACTAACCCCCCCAAAAACCAGAGGGCGCCACCACCACGCCAGCCACCCCCCCAACCCCCACCCAATAACAGAGGCCGCCGCCAAACCAGCCACGCATCCCACCCACCCCAGTCACAGAGGCCGCCGCCACCAAGCCAGTCCCCCCACACCCAACACAGGCCACCACCGCCAAGCCAGCCCCCCCCCCCCCCCCCAACCACAGAGGGCACAGCCACCAAGCCAAGCCAGCACCCCCCCACGGCCCACCCAGTAACAGAGGCCGCCGCCAAAAAGCCAGCCACCCCACACACACCCAAAAACATGGGCTGCCACCAAACCAGCCAACACCCCTACCCCCCACCCAACAACAGAGGCCGCTGCCAAGGCAGCCACGCATCCCACCCCCCCGCCCAACAGAGGCCGCGGCTGCCAAGCCAGCCAAACCCCCAACCAACAACAGACGCTGCCGCCGCCAAGGCAGCCGGCCCACCACCCCATAACAGAGGCCGTCGCTGCAAAGCCAGCCACCCCCCCCACCCACCCAACACCAACAGAGGCTGCCGCCAAAAAGCCAGCCACCCCCCCCCAACCACAGAGGACGCTGCCGCCAAGCCAGCAAATCCCCTCATGCCCCCCAGCAACAGAAGCTGCCGCCAAGCCAGCCAACCCCCCCTCCCCAGCAACAGAAGCGGACGCTGCCAAGCCAGGCAGCCCCCAAGCCCCCCAAAACACAGAGGCCGCCGCCACCAAGTCAGCCACAGCCCCCCCACCCAACCACATAGGCCGCCGCCGCCAAGACAGACACCCCCCCACTCCCCCACACCCCCAACCAATAACAGGGGCCGCCGCCAAGCCAAGCCAGCCCCCCCCCACGGCCCACCCAGTAACAGAGGCCACTGCCAAAAAGCCAGCCACCCCCCCAACCAGCCACACAGGCCGCCGCCAAGACAAGCAACCACCCCATGCCCCCCAGCAACAGAAGCTGCCGTCGCCAAGCTGGCCACCCCCCACCCCCCCCAAAAAACAGAGGCCACTGACAAACCAGCCACGCATCCCACCCACCCCAGTCACAACAGAGGCCGCTGCTGCCAAGCCAGCCACCCCCCAGCCCCGCAACAGAAGCTGCCGCCACCAAGCCGGCCATCCCCTAACCCCCCCAAAAAACAGAGGCCGCTGCCACCAAGCCAGCAAATTGCCCCACACCCCCCAGGAACAGAAGCTGCCGCCGCCAAGCCGGCCACCCACTAACCCCCCCAAAAAACAGAGGGCGCTGCCACCAAGCCTGCCCCCCAAACTCCCACCCAATAACAATGGCCGCCACCAAACCAGCCACGCATCCCACCCACCCACCCCAGTCACAACAGAGGCCACCGCCACCAAGCCAAGCCAGCACCCCCCCACGGCCCACCCAGTAACAGAGGCAACCGCCAAAAAGCCAGCCACCCCACACACACCCAAAAACATGGGCTGCCACCAAACCAGCCAACACCCCTACCCCCCACCCAACAACAGAGGCCGCTGCCAAAGCAGCCACGCATCCCACCCCCCACCCAACAGAGGCTGCCGCTGCCAAGCCAGCCAAACCCCCAACCAACAACAGACGCTGCCGCCGCCAAGGCAGCCTGCCCACCACCCCATAACAGAGGCCGTCGCTGCAAAGCCAGCCACCCCCCCCACCCACCCAACGCCAACAGAGGCCGCCGCCAAAAAGCCAGCCACCCCCCCAACCACAGAGGACGCTGCCGCCAAGCCAGCAAATCCCCTCATGCCCCCCAGCAACAGAAGCTGCCGCCGCCGCGCCAGCCACCCCCCCAACCCCCCCAAACCACAGAGGACGCCGCCACCATGCCAGCCACCCCCCCAACCCCCACCCAATAACAGAGGCCGCCACCAAACCAGCCACGCATCCCACCCACCCCAGTCACAACAGAGGCCGCTGCCACCAAGCCAGTCCCCCCCCCCTCCCAACACAGGCCACCGCCGCCAAGCCAGCCCCCCCCCCAACCACAAAGGCCACAGCCACCAAGCCAAGCCAGCCCCCCCCACAGCCCACCCAGTAACAGAGGCTGCCGCCAAAAAGCCAGCCACCCCACACACACCCAAACACATGGGCTGCCACCAAACCAGCCAACACTCCTACCCCCCACCCAACAACAGAGGCCGCTGCCAAGGCAGCCACGCATCCCACCCCCCACCCAACAGAGGCTGCCGCTGCCAAGCCAGCCAAACCCCCAACCAACAAGACACTGCCGCCGCCAAGGCAGCCTGCCCACCACCCCATAACAGAGGCCGTCGCTGCAAAGCCAGCCACCCCCCCCACCCACCCAACGCCAACAGAGGCCACCGCCAAAAAGCCAGCCACCCCCCCAACCACAGAGGACGCTGCCGCCAAGCCAGCAAATCCCCTCATGCCCCCCAGCAACAGAAGCTGCCGCCGCCGCGCCAGCCACCCCTCAACCCCCCCAAACTACAGAGGCCGCCACCAAGCCAGCCACAGCCCCCCCCACCTAGCCACATAGGCCGCCACCAAGACAAGCAACCACCCCATGCCCCCCAGCAACAGAAGCTGCCGCCAAGCCAGCGACGCATCCCACCCCAGCAACAGAAGCTGCCTTCGCCAAGCTGGCCACCCCCCACACCCCCCAAAACACAGAGGCGGCTGACAAGCCAGCCACGCATCCCACCCACCCCAGTCACAACAGAGGCCGCCGCTGCCAAGCCAGCCACCCCCCAGCCCTGCAACAGAAGCTGCCGCCACCAAGCCAGCCACCCCCTAACCCCCCCAAAAACCAGAGGGCGCTGCCACCAAGCCTACCCCCACCCAATAACAGAGGCCACCGCCAAAAAGCCAGCCACACCCCCACACCCAAAAACATGGGCTGCCGCCAAACCAGCCAACACCCCTACCCCACACACACAACAGAGGCCGCTGCCGAGGCAGCCACACATCCCACCCCCCCACCCAACAGAGGCTGCCACTGCCATGCCAGCCAACCCCCCAAACAACAGACACTGCCACCACCAAGCCAGCCACCCCCCCACCCACCCAACACCAGAGACCGCCGCCAAAAAGCCAGCCACCCTCCCCAACCAACCACATAAGCCGCTGCCGCCAAGCCAGTCAACCCCCCCACCCCAGCAAGAGAAGCTGCCGCCCCCAAGCCAGGCGCCCCCAAAGCCCCCAAAAAAACAGAGGCCGCCGCCGCACCAGCGAATCCCCCCATACCCCCCAGCAACAGAAGCTGCTGCAGCCAGCCAACCCCCAACCCCCCCAAAAAATGGAGGGTGACGCCGCCAAGCCAGCGACCCCCCCATCCCCACCCAATAACAGAGGCCACCGCCAAACCAGCCACACATCCCACCCCCCCAACCAATAACAGAGGCCACCGCCAGGCCAAGCCCCCCCCCCCACACCCCACCCAATAACAGAAGCTGCCGCCAAAAAGCCAGCCACCCCCCCCACACACACCCAAAAACATGGGCTGCCACCAAACCAGCCAACACCCCCCACCCAACAACAAAGGCTGTGGCCAAGCCAGCCACGCATCCCGCCCCCCACCCAACAGAAGCCGCCGCTGCCAAGCCGGCCAACCCCCCAACCAACAACAGACGCTGCTGCCGCCGCCAAGCCAGCCAACCCACCGCCCAATAACAGAGGCCGCCGCTGCCAAGCTGGCCAACCCCCCACACACACCAGAGGCTGCCAGCAAGCCAGCCCCCACTCCCCCCCCCCCAACTAACCCTAACCATCCAACTGAAGTGCCCCCAGGTGACCCTCCATTGGCTCCCACATGTCCCTGAATTCCTCTTTGATACCCCCCACACCCACCATAGATGCCCACAAACCCCCTGAAGTGGGGGGGGACGCTGACCGGTCAGGGGGGGCATCTCCTCCGGGTGCGTGGGGAGCAACTCAGCTGGCCTCTCTTCAGAGGCCTTTCCATTCAAATTAAACAACTGAATATAAAACCAGTGGGGTCTCCTTTGTGTGTGTTGTGCGGTTTTAATTTGCCGCTCAGGGCCATTGGAAACCTTTTGGCGTACACGTTACTACTGCTCTGCAACCTCTGGAGGAACAGCATGGCTTTTCCTCCGCTACAATACCTCACACTAATACTTACGTTTTGTCATGGGTTTCCGTCCCCTCCGGGAACGTTCGGGCAAGCAGTCCGCCGGCAGCGTTTGGGAGAGGCTGCCCCCGCCCCTCACTCGCCCGCTCCTCGGCTGTGTCGTCGCTGCAGCGATTTGACCCTTACCTGGGAGCTCAGAGCTTGGATGGTGTCGAGGCTGAGAATCTCTCTCCTGCTCCCCCCCTCCTCCCTCCCAACAGAGGGGGGAAAAAAAAAAGGAAAGGACCAAATCCAGCAAGAAATAATTTGGAGTCAGCTGGGAAGCAGAGAGTTTAGTAGAACACTCGCAAGCCCTCCACCCTGTCTTCAGAATGGGCGTTCACCCGCCACAAGCCACCCCTCCATTCCCCTCCCGCTCCCCTGTCACAGCCCTGTCATCCACTCTTGGCACGTGGTATTCGACTCCTCGAGGCGAGTCCCTGGTTATCCCGGCTCGTTCTCTCTCAGGGCAGTCTCTCTGGTGCTGGAACTGGGCAGGGATGTGGAGAAGAATCAGGAATCAGTCTGACTTTGAAAGGAAAAGAGGAAAAAAAAAAAAATCAGGAACAGTCCATTGCTGCAGGGACAGCAGGAACAAGTACAGGTGGGATGACCCAGGAGCTCTGTGGGTTGCTGTGCAGTGCGTATGTTGAGTCCTGGACGCCAGGCTGGTGTTAAGCCAGGAGGGAAAGAGGTTAGACCGACTTCTAACTATTCGCACAGTGACTATAATGCATTGATGTGTGTTGCCCCCTCTGAGTTCATCCTCTCTCAGCCGGAGTCACATTCTGCTGCGGGATACGCTGAATGTCCCCAGTTTCCAACATGCTCCGCTAGGTGTGACCAAGCCTCTTGGCAGCAGCCGCCCCTGGGGTTGGTTTGCCCGGCGCTGGCAAGCCCTCCGCCCTGTTTTTGCAATGGTCTGTAACCCCCCCACAATTGCCCACCCCCACGTGGCATCGCGGTAGGAAAGACAGAGACAGCTGAGGGGCTGCCCTGCTTCTGATAGCCCCGACCCACGGACGCCCTTCTTGGTAGGGTTTGCGCCTTCGGGACGCAGCTGAGTTTTTGCTGCGCCTCTCTGTGAGAGCTGTTGCGTGGCTCTGCGTCTCCGAGCGTGTTCCCTGTTCCCCAGGATTTACTACGCCCCCATTGCCTTGCAGTCGGTGCATTTCTCCCTGGCCATCAACCAACCTCTAATGCCTGTTGCTCTCTAATTAAATCTTTCGATGGTTTCAGCTTTCTGAGCCTGTGTTGGTACGACTCCTGCTCAGGGCACCGCGAGAGAGACAAACCCTCCTTCTGTCCTGTGGTTCCGGGAAGGGTCCTGGCACTCGCAGGCAGGCACCAACGGGGTAGCGACTGTGAAGTGACATCAGCCTTGCTTGGTCGACCAAGTGGAAAGCAAAGAGTCAAACGGTAAGGAGTGGAGCAAAAAGCAAAGCTTAGCTCTCAGTTACTCACGTTGTAAAGCTGTGAGTAGGTTTCCCTGCACCCTAGAAAAACACTGCACAGGCATCTCATTTTTCTCTGGCATTCATTTAACTCGCAGAGCTGTGGGGGAGTTACTGGGAGACTTGGAAAGGCAGTGAGAGCACTAGGAAGGGAATTTGGAGTTACGGGGAGGAACACAAAGACGACAGGTGCCACGCTAGAAGAGCACTTACTGTTACCGGGAGAAGACCCCTCCTGACTCTTCCTGACTGCTGCTCGCCCCGGCCCTCCCGCTCGCTCGCTCGCCCCGGCCCGCCCGCCCGCTCGCCCCGGCCCGCCCGCCCGCCCGCCCGCTCGCTCGCCCCGGCCGGCCCGCTCGCCCCGGCCCGCCCGCTCGCCCGCCCCGGCCGGCCCGCCCGCCCCGGCCGGCCCGCCCGCCCGCTCGCCCCGGCCCCAGCCCCGGCCGGTAGTGCGCGAGTCCCCTGCCCCGTCGCGGCTCCCAAACGGTCCCGGCTCGGCTCCGGGAACCCCCCTGCAAGCAAAGCCAGAGTGCGGTCCTGCAGCTGCCAGAGGAAAGCCCCGGAGAGCTGTGGAGGCAGGCACTCACCTAGCACGGAGCGAGCAGGAACCCGATAGCCCCGGCGGGCCAGTGAGCGCCGTTTTAAAGCCGCCAGCCCCGTGCGCGCGAACAACCCTCGCTGCGACGCATGCGCTGAACCCATGGCAACGATCGCGACGCTATCGCCCTGGCGGGACTGGAGCCTCGCTGCGGCGCAGGAGTTGTACCCATGTCAGCGATCGAGTCAGGCTCTCTCTCCCTTTTCCCTTCTCCCCCTAACAACTTTCCAGCATTTCAAGCGTTCAGCGCGGTTCGCTGCAGCGCTGAGCGCCCTCGGGGCGGCACGCGCCGCGGCACGGCGGCGGTGCCGCCCGTGACGCACGCGGGGGCGGCCCTGAGCACTGCCCTGGGCGTGGGCAGCAGCTCGGCCCGGCCCCGTTCGGGATGTTTTGGCATTTAAATCGAAACCCTACACCGCGCGCAGGTAAAAGCCTCTGTTTATGATGGGTACGGCCGCAGGCTGTGCTTATAGCTCAAGCCCCTGTGTGACTTCATTACGATTCTCACAGCCTTTAAAACAGAGAGGGGAGACGGGGGGTCGTTTCCAAAGTTTTGTG
Source organism: Melanerpes formicivorus (assembly GCF_026170545.1). NCBI lineage: Eukaryota > Metazoa > Chordata > Aves > Piciformes > Picidae > Melanerpes > Melanerpes formicivorus. The sequence continues at coordinate 18,041,848 of NW_027142368.1, read as the reverse complement.
ACACAGCAGTCGCTCCAACTCCTCCCTCTCCAGCTGGAGAGGGTCTGCTCCACATCGCCTCTCACGGCACTGACGCTGTGAAATGTTCTGTGTTCCCCTCCGAGACTTGTCAGCGGTTTAGGGGGGTGCCCCCAGCCCTCACCTGCTCCTCTGCTGCAGCATCCCCCTGCCCCATGTCCGCCCAGAATCCCCCCGCTCCCTTTGATTCTCCCCCCAAAAGGCAGAATGTGAAGCAAACTGCCCGGCCAGCAGCTCGGTCCTTTCCTAGTCAGTTGTGTACACACCCCCTCTCCCCCCGAAGGGGAGCTCTGCTGCAGCAATGAAGGGGGGCAGGGAAGGGTCCCCCACAAACAGCTGCAGCTACTCCAGCCCCCGTGCTGCCGGCTGGTGGCTGCCCCACAGTGGGGAATGTGCCAGAGGTCGATGTCTCTCACACCCAGTTTGGGTTGGACCCCTGGGCAGCGATGCTCCACCCGAGGCCTCCATCGGAGGCCGCAGGCAGGTTCCTCGCTGCTGCCTTTGTGCCTCAGACGCAGCCGCCCTTGGATCCTCCTGAAGCCATGCGGCCTGCTGCGGTGCTCCGGTGCCCCACAGGCTACCCCGAAAGCTACTTCCTAGACTGACATGGAGCAGAAAGAGAGCAGAGTTTTCTCCTGCTAGGTACAGGAGACTCCCGTGTGGGAATGCATGCAGGGACCCCCCTGGTGCAGCAGGAATCATTTATTGGTGCAGCAGGAATCACTTACTGGTGCAGCAGGAATCATTTACTGGTGCAGCAGGAATCATTTATTGGTGCAACAGGAATCACTTACTAGTGCAGCAGGAATCATTTATTGGTGCAGCAGGAATCATTTATTGCTGCAGCAGGAATCACTTATTGGTGCAGCAGGAATCACTTACTGGTGCAGCAGGAATCATTTACTGGTGCAGCAGGAATCATTTATTGGTGCAGCAGGAATCACTTACTGGTGCAGCAGGAATCATTTATTGGTGCAGCAGGAATCATTTATTGCTGCAGCAGGAATCACTTATTGGTGCAGCAGGAATCATTTATTGGTGCAGCAGGAATCACTTACTGGTGCAGCAGGAATCATTTATTGGTGCAGCAGGAATCATTTATTGGTGCAGCAGGAATCACTTACTGGTGCAGCAAGAATCATTTATTGGTGCAGCAGGAATCATTTATTGGTGCAGCAGGAATCATTTATTGCTGCAGCAGGAATCACTTATTGGTGCAGCAGGAATCACTTACTGGTGCAGCAGGAATCATTTACTGGTGCAGCAGGAATCATTTATTGCTGCAGCAGGAATCATTTATTGGTACAGAACAGGCAGTTTACAGAGGGGAAATCCAGCAGCCCGAGCACTTCCCTGGCACTCCTGCACCACTGCTGCTCTCTGAGTTTGCTCCATCGTTATCTTCATCCCGTATCAGGTTGATCTTCTCCAGCAGGGAGGCAAGCGTCCCCCTGCCTCACGCTTCAGGCTGTGTACTGCAGTCCGCTCTTTTTTATCACCAGGCCATCCTTCCAGTATCAGCAGCCTGTTGTTCTCCCTTGTCCTGAAACCCTCCTGGGACCCTTTCTGCTTTCCTACGCTCCCAGTGCCCTTCACCCCTCCCCCGGAGGCACTGCACAGAGCCGGCGCTCGGTCCCAGAGAGACTGTAGAGCACAGCTGGATGGAAGATGCACCGCAACACACCCAGCACTCCTTTCTCTGCAGGAACAAGCAACAACCTCTCGGCAAGACTCAAGATGCTTACACAAGTGGCTCCACGACGTGTCTCAGATCCATCTCACCTCATCACCTGACCTGTGGAGTCCTTGTGTGAGCCAGAAAGAGAACCAGCCTTGGCCAGGGAGAGCGAGAGCGTCTCTTTCCCCCCGGAGCGGACGGCGGCTTGCAGGCATCAGGGCTGCTCAGCAGCCTGCCAGGCGTCCAGGCCTGGGCTCTGAGAAGGAAAGGGGAAGGGAGAGGAGAAGAGGGGAAGGGAGGGGAGGGGAGGGGGCCTCAGGGATCGGCCAGTTCCAACCCCCCTGCCATGGGCAGGGATGCCTCACCCTGGATCGGGCTGCCCAGAGCCACCTCCAGCCTGGCCTCCAAATCGCCCAGGGGTGAGGCTACCACCACCTCCCTGGGCAACCTGTGCCAGAGCCTCACCACCCTGATGGGGAAGAGCTTCCTCCTGGCATCCAATCGGAACCTCCCCCCTTCTGGGTTTTGTTCCATGCCCCCCAGCCCTGTCACTCCCTGACACCCTTGAAGTCCCTCACCTGCCCCACTTCCCCTCTTCATCCCCTCAAACCATCGGCACCTGGGCTCAGCTGGAGTCTCCTCCCACCCCAGGTGTGGCCACCTGGCCCCTCCCACCCACTCCCCTATTTAATCCCCTCCCCCAGGAAGAGCAGCTCCCCTAGGATGAGCCTGCCTGGGCTGAGGATCCTCCTTGCATCCCTGGTGAGTGTCTCTGGTGCACGCTGAGTGATGGTGGTGGTGACAGAAGGTTGGGGTCCTGGCAGCCCCCTGGCTGTCAGGGCCAGGGGTGATGACCGCCCCAATCCCATCCAGGGGTGCTGGCTGGGGCTTCCTGCTGGGGCTGAGCTCCTCTGGGTGGTGTCCTGGCTGGTGAGGGCCTTGCCCCTGGTGCTGGGCTGGGGGCAGAAGTGGTGGTGGTGGTGATGGAGCAGGAGCTGTGATGCTAACCGCACGGCTCTGACCTGGAGGCCCCTGGAGTCTGCTCTCCTCCCTCCATAGCCCTCTGCTGCTGCTGTGCCTCATCTGCAGAGCCTCTCCTCCCCCTCACTGCCTCCCTCCAGAAAGAAGGGAAGGAGGGAACAGCCGTGAGGCAGATCTGGAACTGCTTCCCCTCACCTGTCAGCTCTGAGCAGGCAGCCCCCAGGAAGGGGTAGGGTGGGCAGGGAGAAGCACAATGCCGGCGAGAACAGCCAGGACAGGACTGCATCTCCCCCCCTGTGCTTCTGTTCAGGGGGGCAAATGCAGAGGGGGAAATAGTTCAGGCTGGCTGGGAAGCCTCTCTCACACCTCTGAAGAGGAGGAATCCCTGAGCAGAGAGACTGAGCAGGGAATCCCTGTCCTGAACACGCAGAAGCAGCACGAACCAGGCTGGGACGGGCCTTGGGGAGCGTCAGGTCCAACCTCCCACCCAGGGGAAGATGAAATAGGATGGGAAGAGAATTAATGAGGTTGGAAAAGGCCTCAGAGGTCCTCGAGTCCAACCTCCCACCCAGCCCCATCTGATCAACTCGACCATGGCACCAAGGGCCCCACCCAGGCCCCTCCTGGACATCTCCAGGGAGGGAGACTCCACCACACCCCCCTGGGCAGCACATCCCCAGGGCCAACCTCTCTTGCTGGGAAGAACTTCCTCCTCACCTCCAGCCTAAACCTCCCCTGGCACAGCTTGAGGCTGTGTCCTCTTGTTCTGGTGCTGGGTGCCTGGGAGGAGAGCCCAACCCCCACCTGGCTACGGCCTCCCTTCAGGTAGGTGTAGAGAGCAAGAAGGTCTCCCCTGAGCCTCCTCTTCTCCTGGCTAAGCAACCCCAGCTCCCTCAGCCTCTCCTCACAGGACTCTGTGCCCCAGCCCCCTGCCCAGGGCTCTGTGCCCCAGCCCCCTCCCCAGCCCTGCTGCCCTGCTCTGGACCCCTTCACCTGCACCCTGCTTACCGTGGCACCCCGCAGAAGGCTCTCTGGTGGAAGACTCCTGGGGGGATGGCTCCCAGCTGGTGAAGAGCATCTACAGCCCACACAGCTCCAGGCCTCTCAGGCTGTGCCTCTCTCTCTCCAGGAGTGAGGGCATCCTGTCCCCTAGGCAGGGAAGGAAACACAGCTGTGAAATCAGAGCAGTGGGGTCTGAGATCCCCAGGAGAACCCAAACTGAACCTTGGAGCTGGCCTCAGAGCTCCTCTGGGGGAAGCTGTCGCTGCTAGGAGCGCAGAGCCCCCCCGGCGCGGCTCAGCCCTCGGCCTCCTGGAGGCAGCACTCGCCGCTGCCCATCTGCAGTGCCGACCGTGACGCGCGGGGACAGCACTGAGCCACCAGGCGGCGGCACAGCTGCGCTGCTAACTGCTCGCGATGTGGCTGGGGGGGGGCCCAGGGGGAGAGAGGGGTCCCGGGGGGGTCCCGGGGCTGCAGGGACGCCGAAAACCACAGTGAGACCTCCCCGAATCCTGCAGGACCCCAAAACCTCAAACCCCAGAGACCCCTAACCCTCACAGCCCCTCCCCAGCTCCTTTGGGACCCTCCAGAGGGCCCCCCCCAATTCCCCTTTCACGCCCCCGGGACCCCGGCGCCGGCATCCCCGGGAGCAGTGCCCATCCCACCTCCCCCCCTCTGCCCTCTCCCTTTTGAGGGTCCCTAAAGGACCGTGGGGGTCCTGAGGGGTCCCCAAGGGTCTGTCAGGGTCCTTGGCTGTCCGCAGGGTTCTGGGGGGGTCTGCAGGGGTCCCCTAGGGTCTGGAGGGATATGTGGGGGTCCCCAAGGGTCTGCAGGGGCCCGTAAGAGACCCCCGCGGACCCCTATGGACTCTTAAGGACCATTCCAGACCCCTGGGGACCCCCGCGGAGTCTGGCGGACCCCTGCAGACCCTTACGGACCTCCCAGAGCCCCCCCAGACCCAGCCCCTCCCCCCAATTCCCATCCCACCTTTTTCTGCCCTTCTGGGATCCCCTTCAGACCCTCCTGGGACCCCTCCCCAACCCTTAGGAGCCCCTCCTGGACCCCCTCAAACCCTTTTGACCCTCCCCCGCGCCCCCCCCCCCAAAAACCATCCCCCTGCCCCTCCCCTCGCTGGGGTCCTCAGGGGTCCGCTGCAGCCAGCGAGCCAATGGGAGAACCCCAGGGGCTGCACCCCTGCCCCACCCCACGGGGACCCTGCCCCACGGATCCCCGCCCCCTAGCTCCTGGCCCTGCCCCCTAGCTCCTGGCCCCTCCCCTTCCTGCCCCCCGCCCCCCTCATTCACCGGCACCAGTTCGAGGCACTGGGAGCCGCTGGGAGGTACAGGGATGGGCTGGGAGGGGGATCAGGGGGACTGGGAGTGCTGGGAGGGGGACTGGGGGGGACTGGGAGCCCCTGGGGGGGTGGGGAGGGGGGACTGGGAGCACTGGTCCTAACCCCAACCCCCTAACCCCCTAAACCCTAACCCCTAACCCTCGGGTACTAACCCCACCCCCAAGCCCTGCCCCTAACCCCCCACCCTAACTCCCTAACCCCTAACCCCCTAACCGTTAACCCCAACCCCAACCCCCCCACCCTAACCCAACAGAACAGTTGCTTTTTTCAAAGTTTCATCCTACTTACTCCCTTACTTCAAAGAACTTACTTCTTTGTTAACTGCTTAATCTGTCAACGACTTAGATCTTACTAGTTCAAGTTTTCACACTTCACTCCTCTTACCAACAGAGATGACTTCATCAGGCCCAAATACGTCATACACAAGGATCAAGACACAATGATCTACAAACACAGCAAACCCTATCCTCACCACTGTCTTTTACAATATGCTTTAAAGGTATGTTACATCTTCTCTTGTCTAAGACACTGAAAAATCCTAAGTTGTTTTATGTTAGCAAGATTCTCCTTGATCTATAAAGATAAAGCTGGCCAGGCTCCATCTCCATAAGTAAAGAAAAATCTTGCACGTAAACAGCAAAAGTGAAAAGGCTTCTTTGCCGGGTCAAAGGTGACATCTTGACTATTCACGGTTCTGCCCGGTATAAAATTGACCGTAACCTAACAATCCATCCTTACTCATCCTAACAATGCTGCTCTTTTGATACTTTGGTTTTGCTAAGGCACCGAGTCCTATAGATATTATCTTTGGCCTAATGTTGTTTGTTCTTCTTTCAAATTTCTCCTAGCTAAAACTTCCAGAATTCTTATATCCTCCATAAACTTTGTTAAATCACGCTTGAAACCGCACATGAAATGAAAGTTTGAGAATGTAGTATACTTTAGCCATTTTTTTGGGGGGGATGTAACACCTGAATTCTCCCTTGTTTTTTACAACCTAAAATGCAAATGTATTTTGTGTTATAATCAGACTAACTATTTAAAATTAATACAAACTGGTGAGTTAACATACAAGTCCATGACAACATATTCTCTAACCACACAACAATTAAGCAATTGTGATATTCAGTCCTAAGACACATAGCTTTATGGTACATTCTCCCGATTGATGCTTTTGATCTCAGATTATCGTAACAGACATTGTGACCTGTGTTAGGTAGGTCTGCTGATTTTCAGCTTCATGTGAAATGCTATTTGTCCCATCCTTGTGATTCTTGTGCTGTTGTTTGTTGAGATGATTGCGGTACTGCGTTGCAGAAGTGATGTTCCCGGGTGTTGACATGGGTTAGCTATTTTTTGCTGGCATTACTAAAACCTTAGTTATAAAATATGCATCCTTTTTGTTTTAATATATAATCCCTCTCTTAAAACGATTTTGAATACAAACAAAAAAAAAAAAATCTCATTCTATAATATCCCTATATCAAACTCTTATGCTAACACCAAAAATCTCTAAAGAACTGAAAGAACTATGTTAAAATTAAATTATCAAATCAATGTCTAAAAAGAAACTAATAAAAAGTTAGAGCTCTTTCAAAATGCCATGGCACGAAAAAAAAAAAAAGGTTTGAACCAAAAGTTAAAATTTGAACTCACAGAAAAACGAAAGTTTGAGCTCATTACTAAATGCTTATACCTTAGTACAATCACTAATTACTTAATACTTATAAATACTAAATACTTACTATTCATTATGCTTACAGGTAAAACAACTATTGAAAACAGAAAAAAAAAAAATCTCTAAAACACATCACAATCAGAAATAATGAAATAATGAAATAATCATTGTTGCTTTAAATCAGAACACAACTTTCATAGACTAGAGAGGTTATCAGAAGGGGGGGGGGGGAGAAATGGGGGGGGGGGAGGTGGCTGGCTAGCAAAGGCACCATAGGGACAAAGAGAGGGGGGGGAAAAGGGGGGTGGGAAGAAAGCCACCGAATTCACACCAGCTGCCCTTCCAGGCAGCCTCCAGGTCAAATGTAGGATTCGCTGAAGGCATGGAGACTTCCATAGGAGGTGATAGCAGCAATTTTGAGCTACATTGATGTTTTTGAGCCTAAAACTCGAGGTGCTTGTAACAGATGCCACTGTCTCTTCTCCACTCCATATTGCTGGATGTCAGTGCATACAACTTGCAGCAGCAGTTCCTAAAGTACACAAAAGTATCTGGCAATCAGTGTTTCTTACAGGCTTCTAGGACAGTCATCTTCTCCCAAGTCATGCTTTTTGCCTAAAGTGTCCCTTCTGTCCACAATTGTGGTGGGTTTGGAAGGGTAAGGCCGAGAAGCCTCCTCCCTTCCCCCTTGTAAGGTAAAAGGGAAAAAAAAATTGAAGGGAAAGGAAAAAAAACATCACAAGCTGAATTAGCAAAGCAGTGGAGCTATATTTACAAAGCAATGTAAGGTATGCAGGGGAATGTTTACAAATTTACAATATCTACAATATATACAAAGATATACAACAGAGTAACACAGAAATGAGAGTAACCCCCCTCGGCAGAGAGGGGGTTCCCCACCTCCGCTCTCCCCTCTCTCCCCCCCCCTTCCCAGAGTGGGATAGAAAGAGAGAGAAAAGAGAGGAAAAAAAAAAATGTTAGAAGCAGTTTGTGTTAATTGGAAAGGAGTTAATACAGGCCTGGTATCTGGACTTCAAGGCCGAGGCCTTGGCAGAAAGCCCAGCACAGAGACAGAGAGCTGCTGCACCGTGGAAAGGCGGAAGCAAGACTGATAGAAAAGTCCTGGAAATGTCCAGTTCACTCCCAGTTCAGAAGGTGCTTCCTCCCACTCTTCCAATGAAATTAGTTTAGACTATTCCTTCCGTTTACCAACTTCCGTCCACCATATTCCCTTTCTTAAGGGGGCAGCGTCAACCGGCCACAGTCCACCCCTTCTAAACAATTTCATTGGCTGTTCACACTGTCCATCCAATCCAAAATGATATTTACAGTTCGTGAGTAAAGTTCATAGTCCATTCCGGCTATGCTCAGATGTAGATGATTCAAAAGTCCAAGAAAATCAGAAAATGAGAAAAATGGAAAACAGTTCATTTCTTCACCGACGAAGCGAAGAAAAGGGAAACGGGGATTCTCAGGGTCTCTTAGTTGACTCAGGGCTCTCAGGGATCTCAGGGTTCGTGCACCGTAGATTCCTCGTTGATTCTTCCTTTGGACGCAATGTAGCTGTACAACAGTTTGAAATTAACCTCTTTCAGCTAAAGTTAAATTTCTTTGTGGAATACACTGAATTTCACCATTCTCTTGCATTACCCAATAAGTGTGACCCGGACCTTCAGCTGAAACCACCCCTCGGACAGGTTTAGCCTCTCCTGAGGGTGAAAATACCCAAACAGTTTTACCTAACAGATTCTTTTCTCTAACAACAGGAACTCTATCACCTTCTACTTTCCGTAGCAAATCTGAATGTGCAGGTCCAGCTTGGTTCACTGAACCTCTACTATTTACCAGCCAGGTTGCTTGTGCTAAATGTTTTTCCCGGTTTTTCAAAGATCCACCCCCCATGGCTTTAAGAGTGGTCTTCAACAAACCGTTGTAGCGTTCAATCTTCCCTGAAGCTGGTGCATAGTAGGGAATGTGGAATATCCACTCAATACCGTGCTCTTTTGCCCAGCTCTTTACAAGGTTGTTCTTGAAATGAGTTCCGTTGTCTGACTCGATCCTCTCTGGAGTTCCGTGTCTCCACAGGATCTGTCTCTCCAGACCGAGAATGGTGTTGCGTGCAGTTGCATGTGGAACTGGATAAGTTTCCAACCATCCAGTGTTTGCCTCTACCATAGTAAGCACGTATTGCTTACCAGAACGAGAATGTGGTAGAGTGATGTAGTCAATCTGCCAAGCTTCACCATACTTGTACTTGGACCATCTGTCACCATACCACAAGGGCTTAAGTCGTTTTGCCTGCTTAATAGCGGCACAAATGTCACAGTCATGGATGACTTGTGTGATAGCATCCATGGAAATGTCTATGGATCTGTCACGAGCCCATTGGTATGTCGCATCTCTGCCTTCATGTCCTGACGAATCGTGAGCCCACCGAGCTAAGAATATCTCACCTCGGTGTTTCCAGTCGAGATCAAGATTAGAGTCCATGTCTACTTGAGAAACTCTTGCAGCTAGATCTGCCTGATGGTTGTGTTGCTGTTCCTCAGTAGCTTTGCTCTTAGGAATGTGAGCATCGATGTGTCTCACTTTCACTGGAATTCTCTCGATTCGATCAGCAATGTCCTGCCATAGGTCGGCTGCCCAAATGGGTTTTCCTTTTCTCTGTCAACCACTCTTCTTCCAGTTCTTTAGCCAAACCCATAGAGCATTGGCTACCATCCATGAGTCGGTGTAGAGATAAAGCTTTGGCCATCTCTCACGTTGACCTACGTCGAGAGCTAGCTGGACAGCTTTTACCTCTGCGAACTGACTGGATTCTCCTTCTCCATCTTTTGCTTCTGCAACTCGGCGTGTTGGACTCCACACTGCAGACTTCCACCTTCGCTTGTTTCCAACAAGACGACAGGAACCGTCTGTGAACAAAGCGTATTTCTTTTCGTCATCAGAGAGGTCATTGTAAGGAGGAGCTTCCTCAGCACGAGTTACTTTCTCCTCCGGAGGTTTAGCACAGTTGATACCTTCAGGCCAACTTGAGATCACCTCCACTAGACCAGGTCTTTCAAGATTTCCCATTCGAGCTCTCTGTGTTATCAGAGCCATCCACTTAGACCATGTTGAGTCTGTGGCATGATGTGGTGTGGAGCCTTTGCCTTTGAACATCCAATTCAAAACTGGTAATCTGGGAGCTAAGAGAAGTTGTGATTCAGTTCCAATCACTTCAGAAGATGCTTTCACTCCTTCATAGGCAGCTAAAATTTCTTTCTCTGTTGGAGTATAGTTAGCCTCTGAACCTCTGTAACCTCGACTCCAGAAACCAAGAGGTCGTCCACGTGTCTCACCTGGAGCTTTTTGCCACAAGCACCAGGTTGGACCATTGTCACTTGCAGCCGTGTACAAAATGTTCTTAATGTCTGGACCATCTCGGACGGGTCCCAGACCCATTGCTTGAATCACCTCTTGCTTTATCTGGTCAAAGGCTGCTTGTTGTTCAGGTCCCCAGTGGAAATGGTTTCTCTTTCCAGTCACATCATACAGAGGTTTCACAATCTGACTGTATCCAGGAATGTGCAGTCTCCAAAATCCCACTATCCCTAAGAAACGTAGGGTCTCTTGCTTGTTTGTGGGACTTGCCATGGTGGAGACTCTATTTACCACATCCACTGGAATGTGTCGACGTCCATCCTGCCAGCGCTCTCCCAGAAACTGAATCTCTGTGGTAGGTCCTTTCACCTTGTCTCGCTTGATGGCAAAACCTGCATTCAGAAGAATGTCAATGATTTTGTTACCTTTCTCGAAGACTTCCTCAGCAGTTTTACCCCAGACGATGATATCATCGATGAACTGGATGTGTTCTGGAGCACCGCCTTTCTCCAGAGCATCGTGGATCACTGCATGACAGATGCTTGAGCTGTGGATCCAGCCCATTGGCAGCCTGTTGAAAGTGTACTGGATTCCTCTCCAGGTGAAAGCAAACTGAGGCCTGCATTCTTCTGCTATGGGAATAGAGAAAAATGCATTAGCAATGTCTATGGTAGCATACCATTTGGCCTCTTTGGATTCCAGCTCATACTGTAGCTCCATCATGTCTGGTACTGCTGCACTCATAGGTGGTGTCACTTCATTCAGGGCTCGGTAGTCTACCGTCAGACGCCAGTCTCCATTCTGCTTCCGCACAGGCCACACTGGACTGTTGAAAGGCGAATGAGTTTTGCTGACGACTTTCTGACTCTCCAACTGACGAATCAGATTCTGAATGGGCAACAAAGAGTCACGGTTGGTTCTGTATTGTCTGTGATGCACAGTCTGAGAAGCAACCGGCAATTTAATGTCCTGTATCTTATGTTGTCCCACAACTGCAGATTCATCAGAAAGTTCAGGTCTGGCAGACAGCTTCAATTTTTGTCCATCAATTTCTATAGAAGCTACTCCAAAAGCCCATTTGTAACCTCTAGGGTCTTTGAAACGCCCTTCTCTCAGAAAATCAATTCCCAAAATACAAGGTGCGTCAGGTCCGGTCACAACTGTATGCTTCCTCCATTGTTTACCAGTTAAACTTATGTTAACCTCTACCTTACTTAACTCTTGAGATCCACCAGTGACTCCCAGAATAGTTATAGACTCTGATCCCTGATAATGTGATGGTATTATGGTGCACTGAGCTCCTGTGTCAACCAAGGCCCTGTACTTCTGAAATTGTGAAGTGCCAGGCCACTGGATGTACACATCCCAATAGATTCTATTATCTCTGTTATCCCTCTCCTCCCCCTGGCGGGAGGCAGGGCACCCCTAGTTATGGGGAACATGCGCACATGTGCATTGCACATAGTTTGCAGGGTTATAACTTTGCATGTTATAACTGGAGCCACTGTTGGAGCCATAAGAGTCATTCTGGGGAACTGTGGAAGTAACAGCTACCCTTCTGGTATTGCTACCTTGGGTTCTGCCACTTTGCAATTCCCTCAGTCTCCTGAACAGATTAGAAGTTGGTTGGCCATCCCAGCGGTTCATGTTCTCACCAAACTGATCACGCAGAGTTATCCAAATAGTTCTACGTGATTGCCTTGGTGGTCTGTTTTGGAATGACCTGTTTTGGAATAACCTGTTTTGGAATGACCTCCTTGGAGGACGTGTATTCCTCACAGATGAAACTTGTATCCACCTGGAGGAAGAATTGAAATTATCCTTCTGTGCCAATTGGTATATGGAATCTTTCAGATCCTTCATGCAATTCTCAATTTTTCCAGACAGAGTTTCAATGGCTGAAACCAAAGAACCACGTGTCATGCTATCCTCCAATTGTCTCATTTGATCACTGAATTGGCCAACCGTAGGAGAAGCTCCACCATAACTTCTTGACACAATTCTGCTTGCCAGAATGTTTGTATAATTAGAAGGAGCAAGTTTGATGATCTTTTTAGCAAGACCAATACCCACAGGAATGTCGTCAGGATTCAGAGTTTCATGTTCACCATAGAGTAGCTCTCTAACAGCAAATTCTCTCAAGCGCTTAATTCCCTCATCTATGGTAGTCCAGGGTTTAGGGTTCCATGGAAGGTCATCGCGGGAAGGGTATCTCAGGGCAACCGCCATTAAAAGGCATATCCACAGATTAACCTTACCGAGAGCTTCGCCTAGATGTCTATCTATTCCATTGTCCCTTGAGAGAGTTCCTAACTGAGCTGCTGACTTGTCTCCAACTGTTAGAGCTGAAGCACCTGTATCATAACACCTACTAAGCCAAGCTAGAACTGGCTCCTTATCTGCCCTGGTGAAATCTTTACGGACATTTCGCAATTCCTCCCGTGGTGATGAACAGTCTGTAATATCATCTTGTTCCTCATCTCCCTGAATTCTTTGTCCATATAATCCTGCTGTCATTCTCCTAAGGATCTCTTTAAGCTGAGAACCACCTTTGCCAGCTGCCTTCCTAACTTCATCTCTATCCTGCTTTGATCTCACTAGGTTAGCTAGATCTTTAAAACAAACCTTCTCTTCCTCCTGAGCAGGATCTTTTAGAGTAGAGGGCCCCTCACCAGGATCAGTCTCCTCCTCTTCTTCTCCATCTTTGGCCTTTCCACCTCTAGTCTTTAAAGGAGCCACCTTAACTGGAGCTGTGTTTGAATTTACAGCCACCTTAATAGAAGCTGACAGGTCCTGAGATAAATCAGCTGCTGGGGCAGTGACTTCCGGTCCCACCGAGGGAGTGGGCGGAAGTGATGTTGCTCCGTTAATGGTCGACGGAGAAGAAGAAGAAGGAGAAGGAGTAGGTGCCATGTTGATACCAGCCGATGCCCTTGGCTGCTTGCTAGAATCAGCAAAGTCATTTAGAGCTGCTTTACCAATTAACTTTTTAGCCTTCTTTTTAGCTGACACAGATTCTCCACAGTCCTCGTCACTAGATGACTCTGGGACTGATCGAGAGCCATGGCGTTTTCTTTTTGATCTAGTTTTAATAACAAAACAAGCTCTGGACACCTTTCTCTCCCGACACCAGGAATACAGAGAATACACATTAGTTATCACCAGCAGCACAATTATACACATGAAATAAATCACCTTTGGATCCCAGGCATCACCTAAAGTTACTCTTTCCTACGGTGGAATCTTAAAACCCTTTATCTCAAGTGGGAGAGTGGTGGAGGTAACATTCCTGTATCTCACTGGCCATAGGAAATTAATACATTTTCCATACCATAATTTAACTCTATACATAACCCACATATAAATTGTCCGCACCAAATATTTGCCCCGGTAATCCAAAATCAAACCCAAACAATATCTGTAAACCAGAGCCCCAAAAATTGAAAAGAATAATCGCTCCACAAACCACAATACCTTCATGTTTGCTAATTCAGCTAGAAAACACTAAATCAATCAAGTAATAAATTAAACTAATTATCTGCCGCACGTTGGGTACGCCAATAAAAAAATGTAGTGGGTTTGGAAGGGTAAGGCCGAGAAGCCTCCTCCCTTCCCCCTTGTAAGGTAAAAGGGAAAAAAAAATTGAAGGGAAAGGAAAAAAAAACTCACAAGCTGAATTAGCAAAGCAGTGGAGCTATATTTACAAAGCAATGTAAGGTATGCAGGGGAATGTTTACAAATTTACAATATCTACAATATATACAAAGATATACAACAGAGTAACACAGAAATGAGAGTAACCCCCCTCGGCAGAGAGGGGGTTCCCCACCTCCGCTCTCCCCTCTCTCCCCCCCCCTTCCCAGAGTGGGATAGAAAGAGAGAGAAAAGAGAGGAAAAAAAAAAAATGTTAGAAGCAGTTTGTGTTAATTGGAAAGGAGTTAATACAGGCCTGGTATCTGGACTTCAAGGCCTAGGCCTTGGCAGAAAGCCCAGCACAGAGACAGAGAGCTGCTGCACCGTGGAAAGGCGGAAGCAAGACATAGAAAAGTCCTGGAAATGTCCAGTTCACTCCCAGTTCAGAAGGTGCTTCCTCCCACTCTTCCAATGAAATTAGTTTAGACTATTCCTTCCGTTTACCAACTTCCGTCCACCATATTCCCTTTCTTAAGGGGGCAGCGTCAACCGGCCACAACAATTAAAACACATGGAAAAACTTTTAAGAGTTAGTGGGGGGGTGTCCAGCAGCAGGGGGGGAGTGGGCTGCTGTTGCTATTGGCCAGGTGCCAGTGACTGCAGCTCCACGGGAGCAGGTGAGCTTAGTGGCCATGGTGGGGGAGGGGGGCTGGGGGGCGTAGATGTCAAAGAGCTTTGTTCTGGTGAAATGGCATTACTATTCTAACAGCTTTATAATGCTCTGCTAATTGATCTAAAGAATCTTTAATTAGTCCCCGTGTTGTAAGGGAAGATGTAACAATTTTGTTTACTTTTGTTGCTGCCCTGAACGATGCCATCCCTCCCTGCTCCCATGTCTTTTCATTCTACTTTTTTTTTCCCTCCAAGATGTAAGTAAATGACTCTGAGTATCAAGTTATCTTCTTTTCTTCTTTGATTACCCATACGTGCTCCTCAACAGGAGGCACCGACCCTCAGTTTCCCCTGTCGCTTACCTCTGTCCGGGGTGACCATTAGTTGTAGTATCGATGTTTTACTTCGAGCAGTGCTTTTTGGGCCAGATGTAAGCAGCTGAAGACATTTATTACATTATACAGCAAAGTTATATAGTCTAATCAGAAGGCACACTTGGCACATCTCAATTGGGCATTTTCTACTGGCGTACGTGTAATTAAGGCATACAGTAGGTCGTAATAACAAAACTATTTTAACACGTCCAACCAAACTCTGCCCAGTTTCTCTCCTTCGGTTCCAAAGTGTTTACATTACTCTCAGAGTCAAAGGCAAAACATAGCTTTCTCTGACTCGAGCAAAGGCAAATCTTCCCCATAGTCTTCCAAAGCTATCCCAAAACACCTTCCCACATAATACTATTCTTCTACATCCACTTAAACAGGAGAGCTTCTGGAATGTAAAAGCAAATTCTAGGGAGAGCAAAACAGGGTTTCAAAGCAGAAATATAACATGTATCACATAAAAACAGTAGACCTTCCTTTTTGTCTGTCACGGGAGGGGGGGTTGCCCTTCTTTGTTTCTTTGGGTTTTTTTTC
Source organism: Melanerpes formicivorus (assembly GCF_026170545.1). NCBI lineage: Eukaryota > Metazoa > Chordata > Aves > Piciformes > Picidae > Melanerpes > Melanerpes formicivorus. The sequence goes on along the minus strand of NW_027142368.1, from coordinate 18,026,555 downwards.
TTTTTGTTTCTTAGTTTTCAATACAAATGGAAAAACCTTCAAAGAGGGCCGCACTCAGCTGCTCCCCACACACAGGGGCAAGAGAAGCCCCTAACTGGTCAGTGTTGCCACCCCTCTTAAGGGGATCGGTTGGCACCTAAGGTGCACCTGGGGGTATCAAAGGGGAATTTGGGGGCACATAGAGGGATCAGGAGGGCCTCTGGAGAGTCTCCCAAAGGATTAGTTGGATATTTAGGGTTATTTGGACCCCCGCCACAAAGGCCACTACTGCAAAGCTTTCCCCCCACCACCACAACTAACCCTAACCATCCGACTAAAATACCCACAGGAGACCTTCCATTGGGCCCCACATGCCTCTATATTCCCCTTGACTTCCCATTCAAATTAAGAAACTAAAAATAAAACCAGTGATGTTTCTTTTGTGTGTCTTGTGGGGTTTTTTAGTTTGCAAATAAGAGTCATTTCAAAGCCTTTTTGTCATCCACATTACTACTGTTCTGCAATCTCTCGATTAAGAGCACAGCTTTTTCTCTGCTGGAATACCTCAGACTAACATTTTTTTCATGGGTTTTCATCCCCTCTGAGAGCATTCAGGCAGCTTTTTTGGGCAGCATCCCCCGCCCCTCACTCACCTGCTCCTCTCCTGCATCAGCACCCACCCCCATATGGTATCATGGAAGGAAAGAGACAGCTGAGGGGCTTTTTATCACCCTGACCCACGGACACCCTTCTGGGTAGGATTTGCACCTTCAGCACACAGCTGAGTTTTTGCTGCGCTTCCCTCCTCTGTGACAGCTGCTGCGCAGGTCTGCATCTCCAAGCGTGTCACACCTTCTGGGATTTACTACCCCAAAATCACCTTGCAGTTGGTGCATTTCTTGCTGGCAATCAAGCAATCTCTTCCATCTGTTGCTCTCATTGTTTTGTTTCAGCTTTCTGAGCCTGTGTCGGTACAAGTCCTTCTCAGGGCACCGCAAAAAGAGACAGACAAAGCTTCCTTTTCTCCAACAGTTCCAGGAAGATTTCTGGCATTCCTAGGCAAACACCGACAGAGTGACGGCTGTGAGGTGACATCAGCCTGGCACTGGAGCTGGGCATTCTGAGCAGATGAGGAACCCTGGGCAACACCTGCAGAGAAATCTTGGTTCCTCTGCAGAGAAGCACTGGCCTTAGAGACAAAGCTGTCTTTGATCTGGGCACCAGCTGCAGCCCAGAGTTCCAGGTATCTCTGGGTACAGTTGAGGCAGCAGCCGCCACCCCCACAGAGCCCCGCCAGCCGAACCCGGACACCCCCCGCCGGCCGCCACCTCCCCAAAGCCCCGCGCTGCCCCGCTGGCAGCCACCCCCAAAGCCCCGCGCAGCTCCAGCGGCTGCTATAGAGAAACCCCACAAAGCAGCAGAGACTAGCACTGACCTGGGACACAGAGGAGGAGCTCCGACCTCTACCAGCCACAACCCTGCACTGAGCCGTTTTAAAGCATCCGGCGCCATGTTGTTGAGGGCGGCGCTGCCACGCTGGGGGGGGCGGTGCCTGCGTTGTCACCTCACGCTCAGCTTTCCATGGGTTTTATTCCCTGCCAAGGCAACATGTTGAGTTCTGAGCACCTGAGGAGCCCTGGGGAACACCTCTACAGAAATGTTCCTCCAAGAGCTGTCAGAAAAACATTCGTTCCCCCAGCAGGCAGCTCTGGCTTCAGAGCAAAAGCCTTCTGTGATCATTCTGTTTAGCTCAGCACCAGCTGCAGCCGTCAGTATTACCAAACTACACAGTAATGGCCTCCTCCCGGTGCCCTCCCGGTCCCAACAGTTTCCTCCCACCAAAGGACTGGCAGAGAACTGGAAGCAACTGGGAAGAAACTGGGAGGGACTGGGAGGGCACGAGGTGGAATCTGGGAGGGAAGGAGGAGGAAACTGTCAGAGACTGAAAGAAAACTGGGAGGAAACTGGTAGAGACTGAGAGGTAGTGGAGGCTCAAGTGGGAGGCACTGGGGAGAACTGTGAGAGAGCTCCGAGGGAACTGGAAGGGACTGGGAACAACTGGGGAAAAAGTCCCAAAGAGGATCCTAAATGGGCCCAAATGGCCCCAAAGTAAACAGAGCCCAAACTGGGGCGATCTGGACCAATGGAGCCAGTGGAAGCACTTCCCACCTAAACTGTACTGACCAAAGGGAGCGCGGCTCTGCTTTCCCACTCCGGGAAATCTGCCACGCTGCAAGATGAGAAGGAGACTGGGAGGGATTGAGAGGAACTGGGAAAGGACTAGGAGAGACTGGGAGGGGACTGGGAATGACGGGGATGGGACTGGGAGGAGACTGGGAGAGGATTGGGAGGGATGGGGATGGGGACAGGACTGAGAAGGGACTGGGAGAGACTTGGAAGGGACTGGAAGGAGATTGGGAAGGACCGGGAGGGACTGTGAGGAATTCCAAAGGGAATGGGAGGGAATGGGAAGGAAACGGGAGGAACTGGGATGGAAATTGGAAGGACTAGGGGTGACTGAGAAGGACTGGGAAAGAACTGGGAGGGACTGGGATACCACTGGGACCCTCACAAGTCTATGGCACCAGATGGGATCCATCCCAGGGCAGAGAGCTCTGGCAGATGAGCTCCTAGCCACTGTCCAACATTTGCCACCAGTCCTGCCCTAAAGGCTCGGGCCTTTAATCTAATCCTCAACAGCCACCAGTGACACCAGAATGGTGAGAAATGCCATTTCCCCAATAGATGGAGTCACCTGCTCAGACAGCAAAAAGCAGTCTCGGGGACAGGAGGCTCTTGGCAACAGCCAGCCTGCTCTTCTGACCCGAGTGCCACAGAAGGGTATAAGAGTAGATCACCTCGAAGGCCACCGCACGGACCGCAGAGGACATTCAGGTGCTCGTGCCTAACAGAAAAGATGTGTGAAAAGCAGGTGTTGCATCACTAACCTAATGTCCCTCTGTGACCAGGGGACCTTCATCCCAATCCCATCATGGGGTGGAAAAGATTTCCTGCTGGTCGCTGTAAGGCAGGACTTTAACGCTTTCCCTAGCAAGTTGCTCTGAAAAGAAAATGGGGAATGAGACTTGAAGGAGTAAGGAGGAGATGAAGAAGGTGGACTGTAGCACAGGCCATCTCACCAGCTACAGACATTTTCCCCTGCCCATGTGCTCTGTGGACTAAGAAGAGTTCCCTTCTTTTGGTGTGAAAGCACTGGCTTCAATGAAAGAGCTGGCTCCTCCTGAAGGGCAAGTATGAATGGAGCTCTCAAAGTACCACACTTCAGAGCCTCCTACTTGCTAGCACTAAGACAACTGTTCATGTAGAACGACTGGCCACTCACTTCGACAAACCCCATAGAACTGGCTCCTATCAACTCTCCAGAAGACACTGCTGCACTAGCTTGGCTGCCTGACCGGCTCAGTTCAGGTGGCTTAGGATCTCACAGAGGGTACCACAATGTAGTGGTTTGAGCCTTAACTGAGAGTTAAAAGCTCAAATGGGGAAAAGGCTGAGAATCTCTTCCCCACTTCCCCCCCACCTCCTCCCTCCAAACAGGGAGAGGAGGGAAAAAAAAGGTAAGGAGCAAACCCACTAAGCAACAATCTGGAGTCAGCTTGGAAGTAGAGAGGCAAGTAATTTTTTTTTTTCCTTCAAAATATATATATATATATAGCAATAACAGGGAAAAAAGGTTCACAAGGGCAAGGAACAAAAATGGATGGGAGGGGGATAGAAAAAGAATAATACAAAACCAGTCTGTCTCTGAGAAGGCGCAGAGGCAGCAGGGAGAAGGATCAGGTCCGGCCACGTGGCTGAGGATCAGGGGAGCAGCTGCAGTAGCTCTCATCCAGCAGAGGCAGGAGCCAAAAAGGAGATCCAACAGCTATGAGGTCCTGCTTTTTTATACCCTTGCTGGGCAGGGAGGGGGAAGTGGAACATACTCAGCTCTCCTAGGGGGAGACGCCCTTCAGGGAGTGTAAAGTACCCGCAAGCCCTCCACCCTGCTTTCTTCTTTTGTTTTCAGAAAAAGGTGTTAACCCACCACAATCCACCCCTCTGTTCCACTTCCTTTCTCCTGCCACAGCCCCTTTATGTGATTTTGACACATGGTATTTGAATCCTTGGTGCAAGTCTCTTGCTATCCCGGCTTGCTCTCTCCCAGGGCAGTCTCTCTCTCTGCTGATGGTCACTGTAGGTGGTGCTTGAACTGGGCAGGCATGTGGAGAAGAATCAGGAATCAGTCTGTCTTTGAAAGGGAAAGGAAAAAGTCAGGAACAGTCTGTTGCTGTATGGACATAGGGAACAGTCCGTTGCTGTAGGGACATCAGGAACGGGTACAGGTGAGATGATGCTCTTTGGGTTGGTGTGCAGTGGGTACGTTGGGTCCTGGATGCTGGGCTGGTGTTAAACTAGGATGGAGAAACTTAGAACAACTTATAACTATTCACATAATTACATTGATGAGTGTTGCCTCCTCTGAGTTCATCCTCTCTCAGCCAGAGTCACGTTCTGCTGTGGGATACACTGAATGTCCCCAGTTTCTAACATAACCCAGTACGTGTGACCAGGCCCCTCAGCCGAGACCACCCCTCGGGTTGGTTTGCCCCCACCAGCAGCAGGGAAAACCCACACTGACTTCCCCAGCAGGTTCTTCTCAGCAATCACAGGAACTCCATCTCCATCCACTGTTTGCAGCAGGTCGGACTGGGCAGGACCAGCTCGGTTCACAGATCCTCTGCTGTTCATTAACCAAGTGGCTTGAGCTAGGTGCTTTTCCCAGTTCCTGAAGGTTCCACCCCCCATGGCTTTTAGGGTGGTCTTTAGCAAGCCATTGTAGCGCTCGACCTTCCCTGCAGCTGGTGCATGGTATGGGATGTGGTAAATCCACTCAATCCCATGTTCCTTTGCCCAGTCCCTTATGAGATGGTTCCTGAAGTGGGTTCCATTGTCTGATTCAATCCTCCCGGGGGTGCCGTGTCTCCACAGGATATGTCTCTCTAGGCCCAGGATGGTGTTGCGAGCAGTGGCATGAGGAACTGGATAGGTCTCCAGCCACCCTGTACTTGCCTCCACCATGGTCAGTACGTACTGCTTGCCACTGTGAGACCGAGGAAGGGTGATGTAGTCGATCTGCCAGGCCTCTCCATATTTATATTTCGACCATCTCCCCCCATACCACAGAGGCTTCATGCGCTTGGCCTGCTTGATGGCAGCACAGATGTCACACTCATGGATGACCTGTGAGATGGCCTCCATAGAGATGTCCACAGCTCTGTCCCGAGCCCACCGGTATGTGGCATCTCTCCCTTGGTGGCCAGAAGTGTCATGGGCCCAGCGAGCTAAGAACAGCTCACCCTTGTGTTCCCAGTCCAAGTCTATTTGGGAGATCTTAGCAGCCAGGTCTGCTTGGTGGTTGTGCTTGTGCTCCTCTGTGGCTCTGCTCTTGGGGATGTGTGCATCGATGTGCCGTACCGTGGTTGGCAGCCTGTCCAGGCGGGCGGCGATGTCTTGCCACAGGTCAGCGGCCCAAACAGGCTTCCCTTTTCTCTGCCACCCGTTCCTCCTCCATTCCTTCAGCCACCCCCACAAGGCGTTGGCTACCATCCAGGAGTCAGTGTAGAGGTACAGCACTGGCCAGTTCTCTCGTTCTGCTATATCCAGGGCCAGCTGGACAGCTTTTACCTCTGCATACTGACTGGATTCACCTTCTCCATCCCTTGCTTCTGCCACTTGCCTTGTTGGGCTCCAGACAGCTGCCTTCCATCTCCGCTTGCTTCCTACAAGCCGGCAGGACCCATCTGTAAATAAAGCATAGCCCTTCTCGTTGTCAGGGAGATCGTTATATGGGGGAGCCTCCTCAGCACGGGTCACTGTCTGCTCTGGTGGCATTCCAAAGTCAGCACCCTCTGGCCAGTTGGTGATCACTTCCACTATGCCAGGGTGTTCGAAGTTCCCCATCCGAGCTCGCTGAGTTATCAGGGCCATCCACTTACTCCAGGTAGCATCTGTGGCATGATGTGGGCTTGAGCCTCTCCCTTTGAACATCCAGGTCAGGACTGGAAGTCTCGGAGCTAGAAATAGAGGTGACTCAGTCCCAATTACCTCAGAGGCAGCCCGGACGCCCTCATAGGCAGCTAGGATTTCCTTCTCTGTCGCGGTGTAGTTGGCCTCAGAGCCTTTGTACCCCTTACTCCAGAAACCTAGGGGCCTGCCCCTGGTTTCACCAGGAGCCTTCTGCCACAAGCTCCATGTAGGACCATTCTCACCAGCCGCAGTGTACAGCACATTCTTGATCTCTGGCCCAGTTCGAACAGGTCCCAGAGCCATAGCATGGACCACCTCTCATTTGATCTGGTCAAACGCCACCTGCTGCTCAGGTCCCCACACAAAATCATTTTTCTTCCTTGTTACATGGAAGAGAGGCTTCACAATTTGACTGTACCCGGGAATGTGCGTTTTCCAGAAGCCCACAAGCCCCAAAAACGACTGTGTCTCTTTCTTGTTCGTGGGCTGCACCATAGTGGCTACCCTGTTCACCACCTCCTGAGGGATGTGGCGACGGCCATCCTGCCATTGAACACCCAGGAACTGGATCTCCCTGGCAGGCCCTTTCACCTTGCTTCTCTTGATGGCAAAGCCAGCCTCCAGCAGGATGTCAATTATCCTCTTACCCTTCTGGTAAACTTCCTCTGCTGTCTCACCCCATACAATGATGTCATCAATGAACTGCAGATGCTCAGGAGCTCCACCTTTCTCCAAGGCAGTCTGGATCACCTCATGGCAGATGGTTGAGCTATGGACCCAGCCCTGAGGTAACTGATTCCATTGATACTGTGCTCCCCTCCAGGTGAAAGCAAACTGTGGCCGGCATTCTTCTGCAATGGGAATGGAGAAAAAGGCATTAGCAATGTCAATTGTGGCATACCACTTGGCCGCCTTCGATTCCAGCTCGTACTGGAGCTCCAGCATGTCTGGCACGGCAGCGCTGATCGGAGGAGTCACTTCATTCAGGCCACGGTAGTCCACAGTCAGTCTCCATTCCCCATTTGCCTTCCGCACTGGCCATATCGGGCTGTTGAAGGGGGAGTGAGCCTTGCTGATCACGCTATGGCTCTCCAGTCGTCGAATCAGTTGGTGTATGGGGTGCAGAGAGTCTCTGTTGGTCCTGTATTGCCTGCGATGTACTATGTGAGAGGCAATAGGTAACTTCAAATCCTGCACCTTATGGCTGCCCACTACGGAGGGGTCATCTGAAAGCTCGGGCATGGTGGACAGCTGTTCTTTGCCTGCAGTCTCCACAGCTGCCACCCCAAACGCCCACTTGTGCCCCCTAGGGTCCTTGAAGCATCCCTCCCGCAGAAAGTCAATGCCAAGAATGCAAGGTGCATCTGGACCAGTCACTATGTCGTGCTTTCCCCATTCATTCCCGGTCAGGCTTATCTCAGCTTGCAGTACAGTCAAGTCTTGTGAGCCTCCTGTGACTCCTTGAATGCTTATGGACTCAGCCCCTTTGTACCCCGATGGTATCAGGGTGCATTGGGCCCCTGTGTCCATCAGAGCTCGGTACTTCAGGGCTTCTGAAGTGCCAGGCCATTTCACGTACACATCCCAGTATACTCTGTTATCCCTGGCCTCCACCTGGCTGGAGGTAGGGCACCTCTAATGCTGGCGGCAATGTCCACACTTGTCACATGGTCCTGTGTTACTAGGGGAAGGGTCTCTTGAGCGAGAGCGACCACTCCAGGAAACTGGGGCAGCTCTTCTCCTAGATGAGTTATCCCCGTGGTGCCCACCTTGCAGTTCCCGCACCCTGTTCCAGAGGGCAGAGGTGGGTTGGCCATGCCAGGTGTCCATGTCCTCTCCATGGTCACAGAGGAACCTCCACAGAGACCCCCTTGACATTCCCCGATTGGCTTGGGGTGATCTCCTAGGGGAAGGTCGCCTGTTCCTGATTGCTGAAACCTGGACCCATTCTGAAGGAGAAGGGGAAAAGGAGGCATCGCTCCCCTTTTTCAGTTCAGACATGGAGGTCTTGATCTCTTTGACAATGTCTTTAGCCATAGTTTCTATGGCTGAGATCAGGAGTTTCTGATTTACGCTGTCCTCATATTCCCTTAAATCATTGGCAAACTCACAGACAGTTTTAGGACTTCCATCCTGTCCAGTCAAGAGTATCCCTCCTAATGTGTGAGCATATTTCTGAGGAGCAGTCTGGGTGAGTTTCTTTACGAAGGGCCGTCTCATGGGCACCTCATCTGGGTCCGAAGGGAGCTGGCCATCTCCATAAATTATTTCCATCACGGCCATCTGCCTCAGATACCGAATGCCCTGTTCCATAGTTGTCCATCTAACTGGGGCCCAGGGCAGGTCATCTCTTGAGCGGTACCGGCTCTTGATGGCGTTCAGAATCCGGGCCCAGAGAGTGTGTATTCCATCAAGTTTGGCTAACTCTTTGTCCAGACCAGCATCACGAGTCAGGGAGCCTAAAAGCTTTGCCTCCCTCTTATCCAGGTCCACTGTGTCCACCCCCTCGTCCCAGCATCTCAGGGCCCAGCTTAGTATTGGCTCACCCTCTTTCCTGGCGTAGTCCAGACGAGTTTGCCTTAGTTCCTTTCTGGGCAGCGATGTAACAGTTATTTCCTGGTCTGAATCATCTTCATCCACCGCTGGATTCTGTGAGGTGCTGGGGCCTGCTGAGATTCCTTCCTCACCATCCGTGCTTGGCGATGATTTTTGATTTCTTTTCCTGTGTGTGGTGACCGGTGCTAGAGAGACTGCATTGGCAGGAGCATCAGGGGTCAACTGTGGGACTGCTGGTGGTGGGGCAAACCCTTGTGCCTGGGGCTCAGGCTGAGAGCTGGCACAGTCATTACAACCCGACCCCTCCCTCTTTATGTCTACAGAGTGCTTACAATGCCCACAACAGACACGCCCCCAGTCATTAAAGAGCACAAAGGAGTGTGTTATCACCCTCCAAACAGCTCTTAATGGGTTAGCTAGTCCTCCACCCAACACGGTCCCAGCAAATGCCACTATAAGGATTACATTTAGGCATATGGAGCATATTGCAACGTAGAGCAATTCTCCATCACAGGCACTTTTATCTACACCATTGGTTTCATAACTTGCTTCAGGAAAGTTTCCTATGTTAGAAAAGTTACCACTGACAGTGAAATTCAATGGATTCAAGAGATACATGCCTAACTTAATTGGTAAAGTTTTTATCCACTTGATCAGCATCTCTATCATTAACCACACCACGTGGTAAGTTATTAATTTGTAGATGTGGGTCCAAAAGATCCAGCCAAAAGCCCATGAAAAGGCTTGGACCATCAGGTTCTTTAAAATTGCCATTTCTACTTCAAGCTCCTTTTTCAGAAAAAAGTATTGCTTTCCCAATACAAGATCAATTTCCAAGCCCCACGTTGGAGGCGCCAAAAATTGTAGTGGTTTGAGCCTTAACTGAGAGTTAAAAGCTCAAATGGGGAAAAGGCTGAGAATCTCTTCCCCACTTCCCCCCCACCTCCTCCCTCCAAACAGGGAGAGGAGGGAAATAAAAAAGGTAAGGAGCAAACCCACTAAGCAACAATCTGGAGTCAGCTTGGAAGTAGAGAGGCAAGTAATTTTTTTTTCCTTATATATATATATATATATATATATATATATAGCAATAACAGGGAAAAAAGGGTTCACAAGGGCAAGGAACAAAAATGGATGGGAGGGGGATAGAAAAAGAACAATACAAAACCAGTCTGTCTCTGAGAAGGCGCAGAGGCAGCAGGGAGAAGGATCAGGTCCGGCCACGTGGCTGAGGATCAGGAGAGCAGCTGCAGTAGCTCTCATCCAGCAGAGGCAGGAGCCAAAAAGGAGATCCAACAGCTATGAGGTCCTGCTTTTTTATACCCTTGCTGGGCAGGGAGGGGGAAGTGGAACAGACTCAGCTTTCCTAGGGGGGAGACGCCCTTCAGGGAGTGTAAAGTACCCGCAAGCCCTCCACCCTGCTTTCTTCTTTTGTTTTCAGAAAAAGGTGTTAACCCACCACAACCACAAACAGAGACAGACAAAGCTTCCTTTTCTCCAACAGTTCCAGGAAGATTTCTGGCACTCCTAGGCAAACACCGACAGAGTGACGGCTGTGAGGTGACATCAGCCTGGCACTGGAGCTGGGCATTCTGAGCAGATGAGGAACCCTGGGCAACACCTGCAGAGAAATCTTGGTTCCTCTGCAGAGAAGCACTGGCCTTAGAGACAAAGCTGTCTTTGATCTGGGCACCAGCTGCAGCCCAAAGTTCCAGGTATCTCTGGGTACAGTTGAGGCAGCAGCCGCCACCCCCACAGAGCCCCGCCGGCCGAACCCGGACACCCCCCGCCGGCCGCCACCTCCCCAAAGCCCCGCGCTGCCCCGCTGGCAGCCACCCCCAAAGCCCCGCGCAGCTCCAGCGGCTGCTATAGAGAAACCCCACAAAGCAGCAGAGACTAGCACTGACCTGGGACACAGAGGAGGAGCTCCAACCTCTACCAGCCACAACCCTGCACTGAGCCGTTTTAAAGCATCCGGCGCCATGTTGTTGAGGGCGGCGCTGCCACGCTGGGGGGGGCGGTGCCTGCGTTGTCACCTCACGCTCAGCTTTCCATGGGTTTTATTCCCCGCCAAGGCAACATGTTGAGTTCTGAGCACCTGAGGAGCCCTGGGGAACACCTCTACAGAAATGTTCCTCCAAGAGCTGTCAGAAAAACATTCGTTCCCCCAGCAGGCAGCTCTGGCTTCAGAGCAAAAGCCTTCTGTGATCATTCTGTTTAGCTCAGCACCAGCTGCAGCCGTCAGTATTACCAAACTACACAGTAATGGCCTCCTCCCGGTGCCCTCCCGGTCCCAACAGTTTCCTCCCACCAAAGGACTGGCAGAGAACTGGAAGCGACTGGGAAGAAACTGGGAGGGACTGGGAGGGCACGAGGTGGAATCTGGGAGGGAAGGAGGAGGAAACTGTCAGAGACTGAAAGAAAACTGGGAGGAAACTGGTAGAGACTAAGAGGTAGTGGAGGCTCAAGTGGGAGGCACTGGGGAGAACTGTGAGAGAGCTCTGAGGAAACTGGAAGGGACTGGGAACAACTGGGGAAAAAGTCCCAAAGAGGACCCTAAATGGGCCCAAATGGCCCCAAAGTAAACAGAGCCCAAACTGGGGCGATCTGGACCAATGGAGCCAGTGGAAGCACTTCCCACCTAAACTGTACTGACCAAAGGGAGCGCGGCTCTGCTTTCCCACTCCGGGAAATCTGCCACGCTGCAAGATGAGAAGGAGACTGGGAGGGATTGAGAGGAACTGGGAAAGGACTAGGAGAGACTGGGAGGGGACTGGGAGTGACGGGGATGGGACTGGGAGGAGACTGGGAGAGGATTGGGAGGGATGGGGATGGGGACAGGACTGAGAAGGGACTGGGAGAGACTTGGAAGGGACTGGAAGGAGATTGGGAAGGACCGGGAGGGACTGTGAGGAATTCCAAAGGGAATGGGAGGGAATGGGAAGGAAACGGGAGGAACTGGGATGGAAATTGGAAGGACTAGGGGTGACTGAGAAGGACTGGGAAAGAACTGGGAGGGACTGGGATACCACTGGGACCCTCACAAGTCTATGGCACCAGATGGGATCCATCCCAGGGCAGAGAGCTCTGGCAGATGAGCTCCAAGCCACTGTCCAACATTTGCCACCAGTCCTGCCCTAAAGGCTCGGGCCTTTGATCTAATCCTCAACAGCCACCAGTGACACCATAATGGTGAGAAATGCCATTTCCCCAATAGATGGAGTCACCTGCTCAGACAGCAAAAAGCAGTCTCGGGGACAGGAGGCTCTTGGCAACAGCCAGCCTGCTCTTCTGACCCGAGTGCCACAGAAGGGTATAAGAGTAGATCACCTCGAAGGCCACCGCACGGACCGCAGAGGACATTCAGGTGCTCGTGCCTAACAGAAAAGATGTGTGAAAAGCAGGTGTTGCATCACTAACCTAATGTCCCTCTGTGACCAGGGGACCTTCATCCCAATCCCATCATGGGGTGGAAAAGATTTCCTGCTGGTCGCTGTAAGGCAGGACTTTAACGCTTTCCCTAGCAAGTTGCTCTGAAAAGAAAATGGGGAATGAGACTTGAAGGAGTAAGGAGGAGATGAAGAAGGTGGACTGTAGCACAGGCCATCTCACCAGCTACAGACATTTTCCCCTGCCCATGTGCTCTGTGGACTAAGAAGAGTTCCCTTCTTTTGGTGTGAAAGCACTGGCTTCAATGAAAGAGCTGGCTCCTCCTGAAGGGCAAGTATGAATGGAGCTCTCAAAGTACCACACTTCAGAGCCTCCTACTTGCTAGCACTAAGACAATTGTTCATGTAGAACGACTGGCCACTCACTTCAACAAACCCCATAGAACTGGCTCCTATCAACTCTCCAGAAGACACTGCTGCACTAGCTTGGCTGCCTGACCGGCTCAGTTCAGGTGGCTTAGGATCTCACAGAGGGTACCACAAGAACTGAGTGCCGCAAGAAGGGGCCGCTTATTCGACCAATTTGATCAGCGGAATCCAACTTTATTGAGCATCAGACACATCTTATATACAGTCTGCTATAATTATGCCCACTTGGCAACATACTATTGGTTGCTCTCTAAAAGGTTACATCATTGTTTTCACAACTCTGTGGAATTCTTCTATCCGGTCTAATTGCTCTCTTCCCCAGATCTCGCCTCCTCCTTATCTTGCTTGCCTCCCATCTCAGAGGCAGCTGGACTTCAGCATACCAAGCAATCAGCACTTTCTCACATCTCTTACTCCGCCACTATATTATCACAGAGAATTCTTCAAGGCCTGAATTGCACAGGCGTTCCTGGGACCCAAGGCCCCTCTTGCTCAAAACAATCCTCAACAATTCCTCCGTTCTTCTTTTGTGCAAGTAAGGCCTTGGAGGTTATTCCTTGAACACTTTGCATAATACAATTATAAACAAGTTTAACAATAATCAAAAATGAGTACAATAATGCCTAAGAACCTTAAAACTTACTACTATAATTAACAAACATATTTACATTAAGTCTGGGTATCCCTATCAGACACGTCTGAAAAAGTTCAATCAATTCATTATTACCTGTTATGTTGCATCTTTATTTTCTCTAGGATGGTCAAAAATCATAATTTGTTTAATGGTAGCAAGATTTCTTTAATCTGTAAAGGTAGATCTGGCCAGGCTCTAGCTTCACAGACAGAAAACTTGCAGGCAATCAGCAAGAGCAAAAGAGCTTCATTGCTTTGCCCAATATAAAATTACCCATAATAATGTGTTTTTGCTCATCCTAGTAATACTGATCTCTTATTGGTACCATTTGTTGATGTTTTCAACCGAAAATGAAAATGCATGTTGTGTTGTTATGAATTTTGATTTTCCCTCTAGGTGTGTAAAATTATAGCAAACTGGTGAGATAACATATAAATCCCTATAAATCCCTTCTCCCTACATTCAGTGTGGTAAGGGTCAAAGCATCCACTTTCACGCATGCCCAATTGTGCAGGCTTCTTATCTGAAGAAAACAAATTCCTAGTTCTGAATATTTATCTTTAAGACAGCTCCTTCTCAGCCGTGGTGTCTCCAATTAACCAGACAGTGTCCTTGCAAGTCTGCAAGATAGGTTTCTTTCCCTTTACCCTCTAAACAGGCCTCACAAGATCCTGACCCTTAATCTCAGTGCACTCTAAGTCTTACAATTTTGACACAAATCACCAGTATATTCATCACAATTCCCCCCTTTTTTTTTTTTTTTTTTTTTTTGTCACCATTGATTTGTGTTAAAATTTCCAGATATTTCAGAACCTTCTTAATTGGATCATAATTAAGTTCATCTGTTCTGATCACATTCTGATCATAATTCTCTACTTGTAACTCGTTGACATGAGCAATCTTACTTAAAGGTCTTAGTATTTTGTAACAACAATTGCAGAGTATTATGCATAGCAATATTACAATTATTCCAACAATATTACAAACAAATGTTTAAGCCAATTTAGATTTGGTAACCAGAAAGTTAATTTATCCCATATTTCTTTAAATCCACAAGAAGTATCATCTAAAGAAATCTGATGTAATATCTGATTGTGGTTTACAATCGCCTGTAAATCTGTTTCCACTCGTTTATCTAGATTAACATAACTATAATAACTTACATGTATGACTACACATACACCCCCTTCCTTAACATATAAAAAATCCAAAGCTAATCTATTCTGAGTAGATATTTTTGAGAGACTATTGATTTCAATTTGTTGTGCTTTTATTGCATCTGTGCTTGCATTTACCATGATTTCAACTGTAGCAGAAAAATTTACCATTGCTTTTTCAAGTTCACTAACCCCAAGCCAAGGTAGAAAACTCCTAGCAAAACTATGAAACTTGTTATGCCTGGTTGGTAGTGGATTTGCTCCCCTCTTGGTTCTTCTTGCTTCTCCATAACTAATAAATTGTGAACACTTTGAATATTGCCCTATAAAAATTACATCTCCACATCCAGGGTCAGTTCTATTTCCCCCTTTATTCTTGTCTATAGTTATTTCCCAACATCGCTGGACACAAGGTACTGGCATATTCGCATGTAAAGGTTCCTCAAATTGTAATTTCCACCTTAACTGAGATTGTGGGATCTCCATATGATCCTCATGCTTATGATTTTGGAATACTTTTGTATTTCTGTTACATTAGGAAAGGCTGTTCCTATTAAAGGAAGCCCATGGGCCGAATTTTTAGGTAGCCGGGAACAGATCCATCAATCAGTCAAATTATAACTATTCACTATCCCTTTGTAGTGGGTGGAAGGGTAAGGCCAAGAAGCCTCCTCCCTTCCCCCTTGTAAGGTAAAGGGAAAGAAACTTGAAGGGAAAGAAAAAAAAAAACTCACAAGCTGAATTAGCAAGGCAGTGGAGCTATATTTACAAAGCAATGTAGGGTATACAGGGGAATATTTACAAATTTACAATATCTACAATATATACAAAGATATACAACAGAGTAACACAGAAATGAGAGTAACCCCCCTCGGCAGAGAGGGGGCTCCCCACCTCCGCTCTCCCCTCTCTCCCCCCCCCTTTTCCCAGAGTGGGATAGAAAGAGAAAGAAAAGAGAGGAAAAAAAAAAAAAAAATGTTAGAAGCAGTTCGTGTTAATTGGAAGGGAGTTAATACCGGCCGTTATCTGGTCTTCAAGGCCGAGGCCTTGGCAGAAAGCCCAGCACAGAGACAGAGAGCTGCTGCACCGTGGAAAGGCGGAAGCAAGACTGAAGATAGAAGTACCAGAGTGCCCAGTTCATTCCCAGTTCACTCCCAGTTCAGAAAGTGCTTCCTCCCACTCTTCCAATGAAATTAGTTTAGACTATTGCTTCCGTTTACCAACTTCCGTCCACCATATTCCCTTTCTTAAGGGGGCAACGTCAACCGGCCACAGTCCACCCCTTCTAAACAATTTCATTGGCCGTTCATACTGTCCATCCAATCCAAAACGACATTTACAGTTCGTGAGTAAAGTTCATAGTCCATTCCGGCTATGCTCAGATGTAGATGATTCAAAAGTCCAAGAAAATCAGAAAATGAGAAAAATGGAAAACAGTTCATTTCTTCACCGACGAAGCGAAGAAAAGGGAAACAGGGATTCTCAGGGTCTCTTAGTTGACTCAGGGCTCTCAGGGATCTCAGGGTTCATGCATCATAGATTCCTCGTTGATTCTTCCTTTGGACGCGATGTAGCTGTACAACAGTTTGAAATTAACCTCTTTCAGCTAAAGTTAGATTTCTTTGTGGAATACACTGAATTTTACCATTCTCTTGCATTACCCAATAAGTGTGACCCGGACCTTCAGCTGAGACCACCCCTCGGACAGGTTTAGCCTCTCCTGAGGGTGAAAATACCCAAACAGTTTTACCTAACAGATTCTTTTCTGTAACAACAGGAACTCTATCACCTTCTACTTTCCGTAGCAAATCTGAATGTGCAGGTCCAGCTTGGTTCACTGAACCTCTACTATTTACCAGCCAGGTTGCTTGTGCTAAATGTTTTTCCCAGTTTTTCAAAGATCCACCTCCCATGGCTTTGAGAGCGGTCTTCAACAAACCATTGTAGCGTTCAATCTTCCCTGAAGCTAGTGCAGAGTAGGGAATGTGGAATATCCACTCAATACCGTGCTCTTTTGCCCAGCTCTTTACAAGGTTGTTCTTGAAATGAGTTCCGTTGTCTGACCCAATCCTCTCTGGAGTTCCGTGTCTCCACAGGATCTGTCTCTCCAGACCGAGAATGGTGTTGCGTGCAGTTGCATGTGGAACTGGATAAGTTTCCAACCATCCAGTGTTTGCCTCTACCATAGTAAGCACGTATTGCTTACCAGAACGAGAACGTGGTAGAGTGATGTAATCAATCTGCCAAGCTTCACCATACTTGTACTTAGACCATCTGTCGCCATACCACAAGGGCTTAAGTCGTTTTGCCTGCTTAATAGCAGCACAAATGTCACAGTCATGGATGACTTGTGTGATAGCATCCATGGAAATGTCTATGGATCTGTCACGAGCCCATTGGTATGTCGCATCTCTGCCTTCATGTCCTGACGAATCGTGAGCCCACCGAGCTAAGAATATCTCACCTCGGTGTTTCCAGTCGAGATCAAGATTAGAGTCCATGTCTACTTGAGAAACTCTTGCAGCTAGATCTGCCTGATGGTTGTGTTGCTGTTCCTCAGTAGCTTTGCTCTTAGGAATGTGAGCATCGATGTGTCTCACTTTCACTGGAATTCTCTCGATTCGGTCAGCAATGTCCTGCCACAGGTTGGCTGCCCAAATGGGTTTTCCTTTCCTCTGCCAACCACTTTTCTTCCAGTTCTTTAGCCAACCCCATAGAGCATTGGCTACCATCCATGAGTCGGTGTAGAGATAAAGCTTTGGCCATCTCTCACATTCAGCTACGTCGAGAGCTAGCTGGACAGCTTTTACCTCTGCGAACTGACTGGATTCTCCTTCTCCATCTTTTGCTTCTGCAACTCGGCGTGTTGGACTCCACACTGCAGACTTCCACCTTCGCTTGTTTCCAACAAGACGACAGGAACCGTCTGTGAACAAAGCATATTTCTTTTCATCATCAGAGAGGTCATTGTAAGGAGGAGCTTCCTCAGCACGAATTACTTTCTCCTCCTGAGGTTTAGCACAGTTGATACCTTCAGGCCAACTTGAGATCACCTCCACTAGACCAGGTCTTTCAAGATTTCCCATTCGAGCTCTCTGTGTTATCAGAGCCATCCACTTAGACCATGTTGAGTCTGTGGCATGATGTGGTGTGGAGCCTTTGCCTTTGAACATCCAATTCAAAACTGGTAATCTGGGAGCTAGGAGAAGTTGTGATTCAGTTCCAATCACTTCAGAAGATGCTTTCACTCCTTCATAGGCAGCTAAAATTTCTTTCTCTGTTGGAGTATAGTTAGCCTCTGAACCTCTGTAACCTCGACTCCAGAAACCAAGAGGTCGTCCACGTGTCTCACCTGGAGCTTTTTGCCACAAGCACCCGGTTGGACCATTGTCACTTGCAGCCGTGTACAAAATGTTCTTAATGTCTGGACCATCTCGGACAGGTCCCAGACCCATTGCTTGAACTACCTCTTGCTTTATTTGGTCAAAGACTGCTTGTTGTTCAGGTCCCCAGTGGAAATGGTTTCTCTTTCCAGTCACATCATACAGAGGTTTCACAATCTGACTGTATCCAGGAATGTGTAGTCTCCAAAATCCCACTATTCCCAAGAAACGTAGGGTCTCTTGCTTGTTTGTGGGACTTGCCATGGTGGAGACTCTATTTACCACATCCACTGGAATGTGTCGACGTCCATCTTGCCACCGCACTCCCAGAAACTGAATTTCTGTGGTAGGTCCTTTCACTTTGTCTCGCTTGATGGCAAAACCTGCATTCAGAAGAATGTCAATGATTTTGTTACCTTTCTCGAAGACTTCCTCAGCAGTTTTACCCCAGACGATGATATCATCGATGAACTGGATGTGTTCTGGAGCACCGCCTTTCTCCAGAGCATCGTGGATCACTGCATGACAGATGCTTGAGCTGTGGATCCAGCCCATTGGCAATCTGTTGAAAGTGTACTGGATTCCTCTCCAGGTGAAAGCAAATTGAGGCCTGCATTCTTCTGCTATGGGAATAGAGAAAAATGCATTAGCAATGTCTACGGTAGCATACCATTTGGCCTCTTTGGATTCCAGCTCATACTGTAGCTCCATCATGTCTGGTACTGCTGCACTCATAGGTGGTGTCACTTCATTTAGGGCTCGGTAGTCTACCGTCAGACGCCAGTCTCCATTCTGCTTCCGCACAGGCCACACTGGACTGTTGAAAGGTGAATGAGTTTTGCTGACGACTTTCTGACTCTCCAACTGACGAATCAGATTCTGAATGGGCAACAAAGAGTCACGGTTGGTTCTGTATTGTCTGTGATGCACAGTCTGAGAAGCAACCGGCAATTTAATGTCCTGTATCTTATGTTGTCCCACAACTGCAGATTCATCAGAAAGTTCAGGTCTGGCAGACTGCTTTATATTATCAAGCAGGAACTTGAAATCCTACAGGAATTATGGGGGTTTTATGACAAATTGTGATGAATATACTGGTGATCTATGTTTAAAATTATAAGACTTAGAGTGCCCTGGGATTAAGGGTCAGGATCTTGTGAGGCCTGTTTTGAGAGCAAAGGGAAAGAAACATATCTTGCAGACTTGCAAGGATACTGTCTGGTTAGTTGGAGACATCACGGCTGAGGCAGAGCTTATCTTAAACATTCAGACCTAGGAATTTGTTTTCTTCAGATAAGAAGCCTGCAAAATTGTGCACGTGAGAAAATGGATACATTGACCCTTACCACCCGAATGTGGGGAGAAGGGATTTGACCGCCTACTCTAAGACTCATTATCACATGCCTGCCTTCTGTTTAGCATAAGTTTGCTTATGTAGATGACGTAATTATAGAAGATGAAGAAAACTATTGTAAGGCTGCTGTGGAGGTGGAGTTTTGTCCCCTCTCAAGCCCAGCGCGCTGCTTTGCTTGCCTTTTATTGCACTTTATTCCCTTTTTATGATCTTTTAGTGCCAATAAAACTGTTACCAAAAACTTTTACGTGAAGTCATCTATAACGCAAATTATTCCTGTTCTTTTTTCCTTCTTTTGGTGTCGTACCACCTAGTACACATTCACCACCTAACCAAACGTCACAGTTGTGATTCAAAGCCAAGCAAGACAAAGTGTATCGAGGGAAAGAAAAGAGAGAGAAAGCTAAAGAGTTCTCCTCCTCTTCACTTTTCCCCTTGAGAGATCCAACACTACAGGAAGGCAGGCCTGAATTTCATGAGCTCTGGGATTCAGATGAGCTCAGGAAATCATTTGGTTTGCACTTCACGGCTGTACACACACAGCTGTGTTCAGCTGTAGAACGACCTCCTTGCAACATGAAATACAGGCTTCCGAAACTGGAGCGTCTGTCCCACTGAGACTTCCACGACCCTGTGTCCAAACCCTACTGACATGTCAATTCAATTGTTCACAGCTTTTACCACAGGTCACTCTTAGCACCTGAGTTTCTGAGCCTAGATGAGACATCCTGCTGTCTGGCTCTGAGCTCAGGAGAACATGCCAAGCTGCTGGCTACCTGCAGACATCACATTGCTAGGACTGAATTGGCTCACCTTTATCTTTCCAACAGGCAGCGCCTCTCTGAATGCTGGATTCACATGAGCGTGCCTAAGGCAGATGACACAAGCAGGCTCTGTGTCCGGCACAGCCCTGAGGGCACTCGCCAGCTAGCAAACAAGCATCACACAGCAGGATGTGGGGGGAAGACAACTGGAAGGGGGAAAGTGAGAAAACTCAGGGGTAGGAATAATAGTAATACCAATAATAAGAGCAATAATAACAATAGCAGAAGTCCTAAGGAGGATAAGGAATGGAAATGAAGGCTATTGCTCACCATCAGCTGAGTGAGGTCAATCCAGTCCTGGAGAGTAGTCCACCGGCCAACCTACCCTCCAGTCTTCTGGCTGAGCATGTGACATAGCCTTGCTAAATTAGAAAATCCTTGCTGAATATGCAATGCGCTCAGTGGGAATTAAAACGTCCCTGCATTATCAATGCTGTTTGCAGCACAAACCCAAACCCAAACCCACCCCGAGACACCCCCAGCTCCCACGGGAGCCTGCAGAGACCTCCCAAAGGGTCCGACGGAGGTGCCCAGCTGCCTCTCCACGACCCTTGACCCTTTCAGATGGCCCCATGATAACTTTATGCATCCCCAGACCCTTTTAGGTGTCCCCAGACCCCCTCCGTCACCCCCAAAAGCCCTGCCGATGGCCCCAGACCACCTTCAGACGCCGGAAGGTACACACCTGGGAGTCCCGGGCCGGCAGCGACACCGGAAACCGCACTGCAAGCTCCCCGAATGCGCCAGGACCCCTTCCCCCGCCAAAGGATGGCAGTTCGCAGGCACCCTGGGGCACAGAACGGCGTCAGGTGCCGAATCAGGGCTCTCCACGACCGGTCCGGCTCCAAAGCTACTCTGCGCGGCACCCGCCCCCCCGGCCAGAAAAGCGGGGCGAAGCCCGCGAGGAGGGCGCGTGCGCGGGACCGGACCCGCTGCGGCGCAGGCGCCGTATCCATAGCGACGACCGGGACGCTGCCCCTCTGGCACGAGCAGAGCCGGGCTAGGGCGCAGGCGCCGGATCCATAGCGACGCTTGAGTCAAGCTCTCCGCTCTCCGCTCTTCCCCTAAGAATTTTCGAGCATTCAGCGCAGTTAGGCTGCAGAAATTAGCTCCCCCGGGGCGGCACACGCCGCGGCACGGCTGCACTGCCGGCCGTTACACACCGGGTGGCAGCATTGAGCTCCCCCGGGGCGGCACACGCCGCGGCACGGCTGCACTGCCGGCCATTACACACTGGGGGGGCAGCATTGAGCTCCCACGGGGCGGCACACGCCGCGGCATGGCTGCACTGCCAGCCGTTACACACCGGGTGGCAGCACTGAGCACCTCCCTGGGCGTGGGCAGCAGCCGGGCCCCCACGTGGGTTTTATTTTCCAATGCTAAAAGCCTTTTAGAAGCAGAGAGGGCAGACAGGGGTCGTTTCCAAAGCTTTCTTATGCACCAGTCACTCCAAGCCCTCCCTCTCCAGCTGCAAACCAGAGGTTTGCCTCCGCCTCGCCTCACCCCAGTACTTACACTTTTAAAGATAGTGTGGTGCCCTCGGAGAATTTTCAGCACTTTAGGGGGGGGCCCCCAGCCCTCGCTCACCTGCTCCTCTGCTGCAGCAGCCCCCTGCCCCACGTGGCAGAACCAGCCCACCCACAATCCCCCCACTCCCTTTGATTCACCCCCAAAAAGGCACAAAATAAAGCAAACTGCCCAGCCAGCACCTCCTGCCTTTCACAGCAAGGACTGAACATTGCAGCTTTGGCCAAGACTATCAGCCCAAAGGAAGGCCTGGCCCCTGAGGAGCTAAATGCAAGTGAACTATCTGACACCACCACAGTCCTGTGAATGTTGCAAAGCAGTAGTGCACGCAGTATAATAATTCGAAAGTTAAGGGCTGCTCAAGCTTTACACAAAGTATCCTATTCAGCTTTGGATTCCACTTAAAGTAAAAGTATAAAAGGTCAGAGGGAAAGCCAACTCTACCTCTGAACTACAGCAAGAAATACTGGAATCAAGGGGCCCTTTCTTCTGCTATTAATAGATGAAGAGAACATGAAAACTGATGGGCTAAACCAACAGGGCAAGATTAGAATAACTAGTAGAGAGAACGGAAGATACAAAGCTTCAGCTACATCTGTTTAGCAACGACTCCTACCAGATAACTTCCATGCCATAACTTTACTGAATTCAAACAAGCCAGCTGGTGAAGCGTCTCGCTTACAGGCGGCCGACGAGGAGACGTGCAGAAGGCAGAGGCGAGGGAACAAGTCCTGAGCTTTGCTGCAGGCTGTCCTGCGGCTTCCCGTACCGACTCTTTCCCGTACACCACCGCAGAAGGAGTTGGGTGAATTTTGTCTCAATCCGGCTAAGACAACCTCCGCTTTTTCCCTGGGTGCCTACGTGGGTGTTGCTTCATCTTTCCCTCACGCTCGGTAC
Organism: Melanerpes formicivorus; assembly: GCF_026170545.1. NCBI lineage: Eukaryota > Metazoa > Chordata > Aves > Piciformes > Picidae > Melanerpes > Melanerpes formicivorus. The sequence goes on along the minus strand of NW_027142368.1, from coordinate 18,004,399 downwards.
GGCATTCGGGTGCAGAGCAAGGCTCCGGACAGCCAAACCAAACTCCTGTGCTGAAGAAAAGGAAGCGGAAACACAGGCTGAGCCCCTGAGCTCTAAACATTCACTGAGCCCCAGGAAATGCCTCTACGTGCTGGCTGCTGCCGCCTCCTCGTTGCCCCGGGCCTGCTCATTGGAGGCTGCCTGGCAAAAGCACCTGCCCCCACTTTCCTCGGCGTTCTTTGAATACCCAGGTTGGAAACCTAAGAGGTAGCGCACTAATTGGAAAGCATGTTCCAGCGGGCGTGGCTGGAGGCTGGGCGCTGATGTCTTCCTGCCCTGCCAACTTAGCATGGTGAACCAAAGCTCTTCAGCTTTTTCTAGGGGTGGAAACACAACAGGACAAACTTTGTTTCTCAGGTAACAAGGCACAAAACTCATTAAGGGGTTTCTAGGCCAGAATCAACACCTACCCCTAACCTGAAACCCTTCTGGTTGCTTCTGCCTGTCAGCACAGTACCTCTGCGTCTCTCTGGGAGAGATTCCAATGGCTCAGGAGCAGATGATGTTTCCCACTGGAACGATCCCACTCTTAGTCACGCAGCAAAGATCCCCTCTATGCTGGAAATACATATTCTAATAGGGTAACCCATGCTGAAGAGGAAACGCTGCCATTTGGCAATGTTGATTTACCTTCTGGGATTTACTACCCCAAAATCACCTTGCAGTTGGTGCATTTCTTGCTGGCAATCAAGCAATCTCTTCCATCTGTTGCTCTCATTGTTTTGTTTCAGCTTTCTGAGCCTGTGTCGGTACAAGTCCTTCTCAGGGCACCGCAAACAGAGACAGACAAAGCTTCCTTTTCTCCAATAGTTCCAGGAAGATTTCCGGCACTCCTAGGCGAGCACCGACAGAGTGACGGCTGTGAGGGGACATCAGCCTGGCACTGGAGCTGGGCATTCTGAGCAGATGAGGAACCCTGGGCAACACCTGCAGAGAAATCTTGGTTCCTCTGCAGAGAAGCACTGGCCTTAGAGACAAAGCTGTCTTTGATCTGGGTACCAGCTGCAGCTCTCAGCAGTGCCTAGCTGCAGAGCAATGGCCTGCACCTTCATCCTGATCAGGTGGAGAGAGAACTGCCAGGAACACAGCTTCTCTGCTCCGGTTGCAGCATCCCCAGGGGCCGAGCGCAGCCTTGCTGTTAGTGAGGAACACAGCCCCTGTGAGAAGCTTCTGGGGTCAGGGGACAAACAAGAGGTTTTCCACACTGGAAACAAGGGAAGTCTCTTTGCCACCCCCTTTGCCACCACCCCTAACCCCCTAACCCTAACCCCCTAACCCCAACCCCCTAACCCTACGTCCGCCGGCCCCTGCACCCTCACCCTGGTGCCGTCCACGATGCAAACCCTAAACCCCCTGACCACCACACTATCGTTAACCCCGACCCCAAACACAATCCTCACCCGGACCCTAAGTTGCCCATCCGCCCCATCCCCTAATCTCCGCCTGAATAATCTCTCCTCCCTACCTCCACACTCACAAATGCTATTACTGGGCATTTAGAAAGCTTTAGCTAGCACCCTTGTCCTTCTCCTCACTTACCTGCAAAGGCTTCTAGCATGTAAAAACAAATTCCACGTACTACAACACACAGTTTAGAAATATGCCATGTTCTTCCCTTAGGCAGGGGACCTTCCTTCATTTGTTTTCAGAAGGATGTTGCTACTTCCTTGCCCTGATTTTGTTTCTTAGTTTATTAGTACTAGAAACCATATACGCATCCTACACCAAACCACAATGAAGTGCAACAAGGACTAATGCTGCAGATTCCGTGACTGGCCGTGCTCCCATTGACACCTTTCGCTTCGTCCGTCTCTGGCCACGCTCCTCACGAAGACGTGGAACTGCAGATCGGGACTCCCGCTCGCTTCATAGGTATTATCTACGTCTCAGTCTTGCACACGCTCCCACTGACATCTTTCGCTTCGTCCGTCTCTGGCCACGCTCCTCGCGAAGACGTGGAACCACAGATCGGGACTCCCGCTCGCTTCGTAGCTATTTTCTACGTCTCAGTCGTGCCCGCTCTCACTCGCACGCTCAAAGCATCAACAGGGTGTCAAACATAGCAGGAACCTCCCCTGCCTCCACACAAGCCATCCTACAATTCATTACGTCCCTAAGGGACACAGGGTTTAGGACCAACACAGTCAGTTTACAAGGTTCAGCGGCAACACTGTCAGTTCACAGGGTTCAACAGCAACACCATGAGTTTACAGGTTTCAGCAGCAACACAGACCGTTTACAGAGTTCAGCGGCGACACTGTCAGTTTACAGAGTTCAGCGGCGACACTGTCAGTTTACAGAGTTCAACTGCCACACAGTCTGTTTACACAGTTCACCGGCGACACTATCAGTTTACAGAGTTCAGCGGCAACACTATCAGTTTACAGAGTTCAGCGGCAACACAGTCCGCTTACAGAGTTCAACAGCAACGCTGTCCGCTTACAGAGTTCGGCGGCAACGCTTTCAGTTTACAGAGTTCGGCGGCAACGCTTTCAGTTTACAGAGTTCGGCGGCAACGCTTTCAGTTTACAGAGTTCGGCGGCAACGCTCCCAGTTTACAGAGTTCGGCGGCAACGCTCCCAGTTTACAGAGTTCGGCGGCAACGCTCCCAGTTTACAGAGTTCGGCGGCAACACGGTTTGTTACCGCTGAGCGTGGGAAGGAGCTTAGCCAGCTTCTGTTCAGATGGCTTTCCATTCTAATAAAAGACAGAAAACCAGACACGCCCAAGTCAGTGAATACTTAATAAGCCTACAACGCACGCAAAGGAAAAAGCGTTCCTTGCATATTAGAGAGACACGCTGCAAGCTTACGTATTCCGCAACCCCATGGAGCTCGTTTCAAAGCCCCTTTTCGGGCAGATGAATACCACACTTCCACACCTCTTAAACAAGAGGGCCTTGGAGCTGGAGGAGAGGGGTCATAATCCCCTCCAAGAACATACAGGCATTTCAAACCTTCTAGGTTGATACAGAAGAACCCCAGAGAGCAGAAGAGGCTTGGACTTACCTGGAGGGGAACCCAAGGACATCCAAAAGGCCGAGCAGAGAGCCGACCTCAACGGAGCCGCCGAGGGGAACTGAGCCCGGCCAAGCCCAGTCTAAAGTAGCCGGGCTTGACGGAGCCGACATCCTTCTAGGGAAAGAAAATGCTCTCTCTTTACTGACCAGTCCTACACATACAATTACTAGCCACACACCCATTCACAACTTTCACTTTGTCCGTCTCTGGCCACGCTCCTCACGAAGATGTGGAACTGCAGATCGGGACTCCCGCTCGCTTCGTAGGTATTTTCTACGTCTCAGTCTTGCACACGCTCCCATTGACAACTTTCGCTTCATCCGTCTCTGGCCACGCTCCTCGCAAAGACGTGGAACCGCAGATCGGGACTCCCGCTCGCTTCGTAGCTACTTTCTACGTCTCTGCCGTGCCTGCTCTCACCCACACGCTCAAACATCAACAGGGTGTCAAACATTGGAGGAACCTCCCCTGCCTCCACACAAGCCATCCTACAATTCATTACATCCCTAAGGGACACAGAGTTCGGCAGCCCCGCAGTTTGTTAGCTTACAGAGTTCGGCAGCAGCACAGTGAGTTTACAGAGTTCGGCAGCAACACAGTTTGTTACCGCTGTGCATGGGAAGGAGCTCAGACAGCTTCTGTTCGGAAGGCTTTCCATTCTAATAAAAGAAAGAAAAACAGACACGCCCAAATCAGTAAATATTTAATAACCCTACAACACACGCAAAGGAAAAAGCACTCCTTGTGTATGACACGGACGCGCTGTAAGCTTACGTATTCCAGAACCCCGTGTAGCTCATTTCAAAGCCTCTTTTCAGACACATGAATACCACACTTCTACACCTCGTTAAACAAGAGAGCTAGGGAGTTGGAGGAGAGGGGTCAGGGTGAGCTGGCCTCCTAGGGGTCTTAATCCCCTCCAAGACCATGCAGGCATTTCAAACATTCCAGGTTGATACAGAAGAACCCCAGAGAGCAGCAGAGGCATGGACTTACCTGGAGGGGAACCCAAGGACATCAAAAAAGCTGAGCAAAGAGCCAACCTTGGCAGAGCCTGGCACCACCAAGCCCCACCGAGCCCGGTCTAAAGTAGCCAGGCTTGACAGAGCCACCATCCTTCTAGGGAAAGAAAATTGTCTCTCTTTACTGACTGGTCCTACACATACAATTACTAGCCACACGCCCGTTGACAACTTTCGCTTCGTCCGTCTCTGGCCACGCTCCTCGTGAAGACGTGGAACCACAGATCGGGACTCCCGCTCGCTTCGTAGCTATTTTCTACGTCTCAGTCGTGCCCGCTCTCACTCGCACGCTCAAAGCATCAACAGGGTGTCAAACATAGCAGGAACCTCCCCTGCCTCCACACAAGCCATCCTACAATTCATTACATCCCTAAGGGACACAGGGTTTAGGACCAACACAGTCAGTTTACAAGGTTCAGCGGCAACACTGTGAGTTCACAGGGTTCAACAGCAACACCATGAGTTTACAGGTTTCAGCAGCAACACAGACCGTTTACAGAGTTCAGCGGCGACACTGTCAGTTTACAGAGTTCAGCGGCGACACTGTCAGTTTACAGAGTTCAACTGCCACACAGTCTGTTTACACAGTTCACCGGCGACACTATCAGTTTACAGAGTTCAGCGGCAACACTATCAGTTTACAGAGTTCAGCGGCAACACAGTCCGCTTACAGAGTTCAACAGCAACACTGTCCGCTTACAGAGTTCAGCGGCAACGCTTTCAGTTTACAGAGTTCGGCGGCAACACAGTAGACTTACAGAGTTCGGCGGCAACACAGTAGACTTACAGAGTTCGGTGGCAACACAGTAGACTTACAGAGTTTGGCGGCAACGCTTCCAGTTTACAGAGTTCGGCGGCAACGCTCCCAGTTTACAGAGTTCGGCGGCAACACGGTTTGTTACCGCTGAGCGTGGGAAGGAGCTTAGCCAGCTTCTGTTCAGATGGCTTTCCATTCTAATAAAAGACAGAAAACCAGACACGCCCAAGTCAGTGAATACTTAATAACCCTACAACGCACGCAAAGGAAAAAGCGTTCCTTGCATATTAGAGAGACACGCTGCAAGCTTACGTATTCCGCAACCCTGTGGAGCTCGTTTCGAAGCCCCTTTTCGGGCAGATGAATACCACATTTCCACACCTCTTAAACAAGAGGGCCGTGGAGCTGGAGGAAAGGGGTCAGGGTTAGCTGGCCTACTAGGGGTCATAATCCCCTCCAAGAACATACAGGCATTTCAAACCTTCTAGGTTGATACAGAAGAACCCCAGAGAGCAGAAGAGGCTTGGACTTACCTGGAGGGGAACCCAAGGACATCCAAAAAGCCGAGCAGAGAGCCGACCTCAACAGAGCCGCCGAGGGGAACTGAGCCCGGCCGAGCCCAGTCTAAAGTAGCCGGGCTTGACGGAGCCGACATCCTTCTAGGGAAAGAAAATGCTCTCTCTTTACTGACCAGTCCTACACATACAATTACTAGCCACACACCCATTCACAACTTTCGCTTCATCCGTCTCTGGCCACGCTCCTCGCAAAGACGTGGAACCGCAGATCGGGACTCCCGCTCGCTTCATAGCTACTTTCTACGTCTCTGTCGTGCCTGCTCTCACCCACACGCTCAAACATCAACAGGGTGTCAAACATCGGAGGAACCTCCCCTGCCTCCACACAAGCCATCCTACAATTCATTACATCCCTAAGAGACACAGCGTTCGGCAGCCCCGCAGTTTGTTAGCTTACAGCATTCAGCAGCCCCACAGTTTGTTAGCTTACAGCGTTCGGCAGCCCCACAGTGAGTTTACAGCGTTCGGCAGCAACACAGTTTGTTACCGCTGTGTATGGGAAGGAGCTCAGACAGCTTCTGTTCGGAAGGCTTTCCAGTCTAATAAAAGAAAGAAAAACAGACACGCCCAAATCAGTAAATATTTAATAACCCTACAACACACGCAAAGGAAAAAGCACTCCTTGTGTATGACACGGACGCGCTGTAAGCTTACGTATTCCAGAACCCCGTGTAGCTCATTTCAAAGCCTCTTTTCAGACACATGAATACCACACTTCTACACCTCGTTAAACAAGAGAGCTAGGGAGTTGGAGGAGAGGGGTCAGGGTGAGCTGGCCTCCTAGGGGTCTTAATCCCCTCCAAGACCATGCAGGCATTTCAAACATTCCAGGTTGATACAGAAGAACCCCAGAGAGCAGCAGAGGCATGGACTTACCTGGAGGGGAACCCAAGGACATCAAAAAAGCTGAGCAAAGAGCCAACCTTGGCAGAGCCTGGCACCACCAAGCCCCACCGAGCCCGGTCTAAAGTAGCCAGGCTTGACAGAGCCACCATCCTTCTAGGGAAAGAAAATTGTCTCTCTTTACTGACTGGTCCTACACATACAATTACTAGCCACACGCCCGTTGACAACTTTCGCTTCGTCCGTCTCTGGCCACGCTCCTCGTGAAGACGTGGAACCACAGATCGGGACTCCCGCTCGCTTCGTAGCTATTTTCTACGTCTCAGTCGTGCCCGCTCTCACTCGCACGCTCAAAGCATCAACAGGGTGTCAAACATAGCAGGAACCTCCCCTGCCTCCACACAAGCCATCCTACAATTCATTACATCCCTAAGGGACACAGGGTTTAGGACCAACACAGTCAGTTTACAAGGTTCAGCGGCAACACTGTCAGTTCACAGGGTTCAACAGCAACACCATGAGTTTACAGGTTTCAGCAGCAACACAGACCGTTTACAGAGTTCAGCGGCGACACTGTCAGTTTACAGAGTTCAGCGGCGACACTGTCAGTTTACAGGTTTCAGCAGCAACACAGACCGTTTACAGAGTTCAGCGGCGACACTGTCAGTTTACAGAGTTCAGCGGCGACACTGTCAGTTTACAGAGTTCAACTGCCACACAGTCCACTTACAGAGTTCGGCGGCAGCACAGTCCGCTTACAGAGTTCAGCGGCAACGCTTTCAGTTTACAGAGTTCGGCGGCAACACGGTTTGTTACCGCTGAGCGTGGGAAGGAGCTTAGCCAGCTTCTGTTCAGATGGCTTTCCATTCTAATAAAAGACAGAAAACCAGACACGCCCAAGCCAGTGAATACTTAAAAACCCTACAACGCACGCAAAGGAAAAAGCGTTCCTTGCATATTAGAGAGACACGCTGCAAGCTTACGTATTCCGCAACCCCGTGGAGCTTGTTTCGAAGCCCCTTTTCGGGCAGATGAATACCACACTTCCACACCTCTTAAATAAGAGGGCCGTGGAGCTGGAGGAAAGGGGTCAGGGTTAGCTGGCCTACTAGGGGTCATAATCCCCTCCAAGAACATACAGGCATTTCAAACCTTCTAGGTCGATACAGAAGAACCCCAGAGAGCAGAAGAGGCTTGGACTTACCTGGAGGGGAACCCAAGGACATCCAAAAAGCCGAGCAGAGAGCCGACCTCAACGGAGCCGCCGAGGGGAACTGAGCCCGGCCAAGCCCAGTCTAAAGTAGCCAGGCTTGACGGAGCCGACATCCTTCTAGGGAAAGAAAATGCTCTCTCTTTACTGACCGGTCCTACACATACAATTACTAGCCACACGCCCGTTGACAACTTTCGCTTCGTCCATCTCTGCCCACGCTCCTCGCAAAGACGTGGAACCGCAGATCGGGACTCCCGCTCGCTTCGTAGGTATTTCCTACGTCTCAGTCTTGCACACGCTCCCATTCACAACTTTCACTTCGTCCGTCTCTGGCCACGCTCCTCACGACGACGTGGAACCGCAGATCGGGACTCCCACTCGCTTCGTAGGTATTTCCTACGTCTCTGCCGTGCCCGCTCTCATCCACACACTCAAACATCAACAGGGTGTCAAACATAGGAGGAACCTCCCCTGCCTCCACACAAGCCATCCTACAATTCATTACGTCCCTAAGGGACACAGAGTTCAGCAGCAGCACAGCTTGATAGCTTACAGAGTTCAGCAGCCGCACAGTTTGATAGTTTACAGAGTTCGGCAGCAGCACAGTTTGTTTGTTTACAGAGTTCGGCAGCCGCACAGTTTGTTTGTTTACAGAGTTCGGCAGCCGCACAGTTTGTTTGTTTACAGAGTTCGGCAGCAGCACAGTTTGTTTGTTTACAGAGTTCGGCAGCAGCACAGTGAGTTTACAGAGTTCGGCAGCAGCACAGTGAGTTTACAGAGTTCGGCAGCAACACAGTTTGTTACCGCTGTGCATGGGAAGGAGCTCAGACAGCTTCTGTTCGGAAGGCTTTCCATTCTAATAAAAGAAAGAAAAACAGACACGCCCAAATCAGTAAATATTTAATAACCCTACAACACACGCAAAGGAAAAAGCACTCCTTGTGTATGACATGGACGCGCTGTAAGCTTACGTATTCCAGAACCCCGTGTAGCTCATTTCAAAGCCTCTTTTCAGACACATGAATACCACACTTCTACACCTCGTTAAACAAGAGAGCTAGGGAGTTGGAGGAGAGGGGTCAGGGTGAGCTGGCCTCCTAGGGGTCTTAATCCCCTCCAAGACCATGCAGGCATTTCAAACATTCCAGGTTGATACAGAAGAACCCCAGAGAGCAGCAGAGGCATGGACTTACCTGGAGGGGAACCCAAGGACATCAAAAAAGCTGAGCAAAGAGCCAACCTTGGCAGAGCCTGGCACCACCAAGAGGAGCTGAGCCCCACCGAGCCCGGTCTAAAGCAGCCAGGCTTGATGGAGCCACCATCCTTCTAGGGAAAGAAAAATGTCTCTCTTTACTGACCGGTCCTACACATACAATTAGCCACACACCCGTTGACAACTTTCGCTTCGTCCATCTCTGGCCACGCTCCTCACGAAGACGTGGAACCGCAGATCGGGACTCCTGCTCGCTTCGTAGCTATTTTCTACGTCTTGGTCTTGCACACGCTCCCCGCACGCTCATAACATCAGTGTTAAACTTTTAAAGTACTCTGAGGAACTTCCCCTGATTCCACTCAAACCATCCTACAATTCATTAAGATCTCAAGGGATCCATTTCACAGAGCGCACCATTGTTTCACAGAGCGCACCATTGTTTCACAGAGTGCACCATTGTTTCACAGAGCGCACCGTATGAGCCGCCACAGGGAACCGAGACACGCTGCCCCCTAAGACAAAAAATCAAAGTGAAAAAAAAAAGCCCTCTCTTTATAGATAGTCAAGAATGGTATTAATTGCTATGACAAAAGGCTTTGAAATCACCCCCACTGGATCTCTTCCATTAGATGCAAAAACTTCTAAGTTGTAGAAGCACATTCTAAGTAGAACAAAACGGATATTGCAGACATACCTATAAAAGGCATATGAATTAAAAACCAGGGACCTTCCCTTGTGTGTAATCAGGAAGGCATTTGTCATTTTTTTTTTTTAATTTGTCGTGGACTTACTTGCTCTTTTGTTTTTATTTTGAACGCAAAGCCCTCTGAACAGAGCCCAGCAAAGCTGCTTCCCCATGCACGAAGGCAGGAGAAGCCCCTAACTGGGCTACCACAATACCTTTCAAGGGGTTCTGATAGCATCTGAGATGGCACCGAGGAGCCGAGCCGAGCCGAGCCGCGGAGCCGAGCCGCGGAGCCGAGCCGCGGAGCCGAGCCGCGGAGCCGAGCCGAGCAGCCGAGCCGAGCAGCCGAGCCGAGCAGCCGAGCCGAGCCGCCGAGCCGAGCCGCCGAGCCGAGCCGCCGAGCCGAGCCGCCGAGCCGAGCCGCCGAGCCCAGCCGAGGAGCCGAGCCGAGCCGAGGAGCCGAGCCGAGGAGCCGAGCCGAGGAGCCGAGCCGAGGAGCCGAGCCGAGCCGAGGAGCCGAGCCGAGCCGAGGAGCCGAGCCGAGCCGAGGAGCCGAGCCGAGCCGAGGAGCCGAGCCGAGCCGAGGAGCCGAGCCGAGCCGAGGAGCCGAGCCGAGCCGAGGAGCCGAGCCGAGCCGAGGAGCCGAGCCGAGCCGAGGAGCCGAGCCGAGCCGAGGAGCCGAGCCGAGCCGAGGAGCCGAGCCGAGCCGAGCCGAGGAGCCGAGCCGAGCCGAGGAGCCGAGCCGAGCCGAGGAGCCGAGCCGAGCCGAGGAGCCGAGCCGAGCCGAGGAGCCGAGCCGAGCCGAGCCGAGGAGCCGAGCCGAGCCGAGCCGAGGAGCCGAGCCCAGGAGCCGAGCCGAGCCGAGCCGAGGAGCCGAGCCGAGCCGAGCCGAGGAGCCGAGCCGAGCCGAGCCGAGGAGCCGAGCCGAGCCGAGCCGAGGAGCCGAGCCGAGCCGAGCCGAGGAGCCGAGCCGAGCCGAGCCGAGGAGCCGAGCCGAGCCGAGCCGAGGAGCCGAGCCGAGCCGAGCCGAGCCGAGGAGCCGAGCCGAGCCGAGCCGAGGAGCCGAGCCGAGCCGAGCCGAGGAGCCGAGCCGAGCCGAGCCGAGGAGCCGAGCCGAGCCGAGCCGAGGAGCCGAGCCGAGCCGAGCCGAGGAGCCGAGCCGAGCCGAGCCGAGGAGCCGAGCCGAGCCGAGCCGAGGAGCCGAGCCGAGCCGAGCCGAGGAGCCGAGCCGAGCCGAGCCGAGCCGAGGAGCCGAGCCGAGCCGAGCCGAGGAGCCGAGCCGAGCCGAGCCGAGGAGCCGAGCCGAGCCGAGCCGAGGAGCCGAGCCGAGCCGAGCCGAGGAGCCGAGCCGAGCCGAGCCGAGGAGCCGAGCCGAGCCGAGCCGAGGAGCCGAGCCGAGCCGAGCCGAGGAGCCGAGCCGAGCCGAGCCGAGCCGAGGAGCCGAGCCGAGCCGAGCCGAGCCGAGCAGCCGAGCCGAGCCGAGGAGCCGAGCCGAGCCGAGCCGAGGAGCCGAGCCGAGCCGAGCCGAGGAGCCGAGCCGAGCCGAGGAGCCGAGCCGAGCCGAGGAGCCGAGCCGAGCCGAGCCGAGGAGCCGAGCCGAGCCGAGCCGAGGAGCCGAGCCGAGCCGAGCCGAGGAGCCGAGCCGAGCCGAGCCGAGGAGCCGAGCCGAGCCGAGCCGAGGAGCCGAGCCTCTTTTCAGACAAATTAATACTGCGCTTCTACACCCAGTTGAACAGGAGATCTATGAAGTTGGAGGGGATGGGTGACAGGGTTAGCTGGCCTCCTAGGGATTTTAATCCCCTCCAAGAACATGCAAGCATTTCCAACAAGCTGAGAGCAGCAGAGGCTGGCACTTACCTAGAAGGGAGTCCAAAGAAACCAGGAAAAATCTGAGCAAAGAGCTGACCTCAGCAGAGCCGGGAACCACCGTGGTGAGCTGAGCCCCACCGAGCAAGGTCTGAAGTAGCCCAGCCTGACAGAGCCACCATCCTTTTAGGCTCTCTCACTTTGCTGACTGGTCCTAGGCATACAATTACTGGCCGCACACCCATTTACAATTTTCATGTGTCTCTGGCCATGCTGTCACAGAGACATGGAACCACAGATCGTGACTCCAACTCAGTTAGTAGATTTTTCTCTACGTCTCCATTGTGCCCACACTCAACATTGCATTCCAGGTCACCATTTCAACATCTCACCTCTTCATTTCAGAGAACCCCACACCATTGCAGCGTTTCATTTCACAGAGCCCCACACCCTTTCATTTCAGGTCACCATTGCAGCATTTCAGCATTTCAATTCAGAGAGCCCCACGCCATTTCATTTCAGGTCAGCACTGAAGCATTTCATTTCAGAGAGCCCCACACCATTTCACTTCAGGTCAGCATTGCAGCATTTCACCTCTTTTCATTTCAGAGAGCCCCACACCATTTCATTTCAGGTCACCATTGCAGCATTTCATTTGAGAGAGCCCCACACCATTTCATTTCAGGTCATCATTTCATTTCAGAGAGCCCACCATTTCATTTCAGGACATCATTTCGTTTCAGAAAGCCCCGCACCATTTCATTTCACGTCAGCATTGGAGCAGTTCATCATTTCAGAGAGCCCCACACCATTTCATTTCAGGTCAGCATTGCAGCATTTCATTTCAGAGAGCCCCACACCATTTCATTTCAGGTCATCATTTCATTTCAGAGAGCCCCACACCATTTCATTTCAGGTCATCATTTCATTTCAGAGAGCCCCGCACCATTTCATTTCAGAGGGCCCCGCACCATTTCATTTCAGAGGGCCCCGCACCATTTCATTTCACATCAGCATTGCAGTGCTTCATCATTTCAGAGAGCTCCACACCATTTCATTTCAGGTCAGCATTGCAGCATTTCACCTCTTTTCAGTTCAGAGAGCCCTACACCCTTTCATTTCAGGTCAGCATTGCAGTATTTCAGCATTTCATTTCACAGAGCCCCACACCATTTCATTTCACTTCAGCATTGCAGCATTTCATTTCACAGAGCCCCACACCATTTCATTTCACGTCAGCATTGCAGCATTTCATTTCAGAGAGCCCACCGTTTCATTTCAGGACATCGTTTCATCATTTCATTTCACAGAGCCCCACATCATTTCATTTCACATCAGCACTGCAGCGCTTCATCATTTCAGAGAGCCCCACACCATTTCATTTCAGGTCACCATTGCACCATTTCACCTCTTTTCATTTCAGAGAGCCCCACACCGTTTCATTTCACTTCAGCATTGGAGCGGTTCATCATTTCAGAGAGCCCCACACCATTTCCTTTCAGGTCAGCATTGCACCATTTCATTTCAGAGAGCCCACCGTTTCATTTCAGGTCATCGTTTCATCATTTCATTTCACAGGGCCCCACACCCTTTCATTTCAGGTCAGTATTGCAGTATTTCAGCATTTCATTTCACAGAGCCCCACACCATTTCATTTCACTTCAGCATTGCAGCATTTCATTTCACAGAGCCCCACACCATTTCATTTCAGGTCAGCATTGCAGCATTTCATTTCAGAAAGCCCACCGTTTCATTTCAGGACATCGTTTCATCATTTCATTTCAGAGAGCCCCACACCATTTCATTTCAGGTCACCATTGCAGCATTTCACCTCTTTTCAGTTGAGAGCCCCACACCCTTTCATTTCAGGTCATCGTTTCATCTCGTGACGTCCCACACCTGAGCCGCCGCATGTCGTCTGTTTCTTAGTTTTTAAATAGAAACCCTTTTCCCCTCCAAACGCACACCAAAACCAAATAAAACAACAATGACCGGTCCTAAACACACAAATAGTGGCCACGCTCCCATTCACAAGTTTCACTTTTAGGTTCTTTTAGCAACTTCCCCTGCTTCCCCACAGACAATCCTACAATACGTTACGTTTTTACGGGATCCCCCGATCCCACACGCTTTACCCTTATTCCTCTTTTCTGCCGAGGGGAGCCGAGCCGCCTCTCGCATCTCTCAGAGCGCTGAGGCAACTCACCCCAAGACTAAAAATCGAACTGAAAATCTCTCCCCTTTATATTGATAGACAATAATGGTATTAATTGCTATTTGAAAAGGTTTTGAAGTCATCCCCACTGGACCTCCTCTATTAGATGCAAATGCTTCTGGAATGCAGAAGCAAATTCTAAAGCAGAGCAAAACAAATGTTGAGAACATACCTACAAAAGGTGTATCAATTAAAAACAGGGGACCTTCCTTTGTGTGTATCAAGGGACATCTGTCTTTATTATTTCTTGTTTTATTTGTTGTGGAATTATTTGTTCTTTGTTTTAAATTTGAATGGACAGCCCTCTGAACAGAGCTTAGCAAAACTCCTTCCCCCATACACAAGGGCAACAGAGGCCCCTATGTGGGCTGTTAACACACCTTTTAAGGGGTTCTGATGGCAACTGAGGTGGGTCTGAGGGTATCACTGGAGAATTTGGGGCCATATGGAGGGATGTGGGGAGCCTCCAGAAGGCTCCAAGAGAATCTTTTAGTCGGACCTTTAGGGTTACTTGCCGACAGCCAACCACAACAACCAGAACAGCTACTACTACTACGGTGCCTGCCACCAGCCAACCACAACCACGACAACCACCACAACAACAACAAATACTACGGCACCTGCCGCCAGCCAACCACAACCACCGCAACGGTGCCTGCCGCCAGCCAACCACAACCACGACAACCGCCAGAAAAACAGCAACTGCTACGGCGCCTGCCGCCAGCCAACCACAGCAACCACCAGAAAAACAGCAACTACTACGGCGCCTGCCACCAGCCAACCACAACCACGACAAATACCAGAACAACGATGACTACTACGGAGCTTGCCGCCAGCCAACCACAACTAGCCCTAACCATCCCACTAGAATACCCACTGGAGACCCTCCATTGGCATCCACACGCCCCTAAATTCCCTTTGGGTAGCCCCACACCCACCACAGATGCACACAGACCCCCTCAGGAGAGGTGGCAACACTGACCAGTTAGGGGGCTATCTCATGCTGCTGTGCATGGGAAGCGCCTCAGCCGGCCTCTGTTCAGAAGGTTTTTCATTCAAATTAAAAAAAAAAAAAAAAAAAAAAACACACCAAAAAACACACACAAACAAAAAAAAACACAAACAACCAAGCCAATGAATATTTAAAAATCCTAGAACACCCACAAAGGAAAATCCATTCTTTGTGTATTATAGACATACACTGCAAGTTTACGTAACACAGAACCCCATGTAGCTCATTTCAAAGCCTCTTTTGAGACTAATTCTGTATTTCTACACCTCGTTAAACAGGACAGCTATGGAGTTGGAGGAGGGTCAGGGTTAGCTGGCCACTTAGGGGTTTTAATCCCCTCCAAGAACATGCAGGCATTTCAAATGTTCCAGGCTGATACAGAAGAGCCCCAGAGAGCAGAGGAGGTTGACACTTACCTGGAGGAGAGCCCAAGGAAGCCAGAAAAAAGCTGAGCAAAGAGCCATCCTCAGCAGAGCCGGGCACCACCAAGGGGAGCTGAGTCCCACTGGGCTCAGTCTGAAGTAGCCAGGCTTGCAGAGCCACCATCCTTTCAGGGAAAGAAAATGCTCTCGCTTTGCTGAAAGGTCCTAAACATACAATTACTGGCCACGCTCACATTTAAAATTTTCACTACGTGTGTCTCTGGCCATGCTTATCACAGAACTGCAGGTCAGGACTCCAACTCGCTTTGGAGATTTTTTTCTACATCTCAACCGTGCCCACGCTCAGCTGCACGCTCCACACAAACTACGTTTCTAACATTTTAAGGTCTTTTAGGAACTTCCCCTGGTTCCACGCAGATAACGCTACGATACCTTAAGTTCTCAGGGGATCCCCCTGTTCCCATATGCTTGGCCCCAGCTTCCATTTTGTATAATGCAACACGGTACCACCTTTTCAGCATAGAAAATAAGCAAAAAGCCCTATTATACACACAAAAGAAAACCCACTCTGTATTACGGAAGCACACTGTATACTTATATATTTCAGAACCCCATGTAGCTCATTTCAAAGCCTCCTTTCATACAAATCAATACTATTCTTCTACATCTACTTGAACAGGAGAGCTATGGAGTTGGATGGATTGAGACTCCCTCTCGCTTCATAGTTTTTTGGGTTTTTTTGCCTTCCGTGTCTCGATCGTGCACACTCAGCCACACGCTCTAAACAAGGTTTCTAACATTAAGTTCCTTAGGGAACTATCCCTGCTTCCCCACGGACAATGTCTACAATACTTTAAGTTCTTAGAGGATCTGCCGACCCCATACACTTAACATCTGTAATACTTCAAGTTAAGCAGTAGCTGTAATAAAAGAATAACAGAAACAATGCTTATACTACTTTTGGAACTCCCTGGTTCCGACCCAAGAGCTCTTTTACCTTGGACAGCAATTTGCCTCTCCCGTGTAAGGGGTCCCGTTACAGCTTATGCATTGCCCCTTTCCCTTCAAAGCATACGTTTTTCTGCCTGGTGGCCCTTGTCCGTTCCTGCGCTGACCTGAGAGAGTTTAAGGAGCTCTGCCCGAGAAGCCTCGGAGGGGGCACCCGGAGAGATCCCGTTCCTCGGCAGGTCCCACTGCGGTGGCAAGAAAATGATCTGTGGAAAAAGACAAACTCCACAACTCAAATAAGTTGGAGTTTTACATGCTTTATTACAGTGCTGGACAGACGTGGGATCTCTCCTGAAGCCATGTGCCAAACAACTTCACATGCTCAGGTTATTTCTATAATACAGGAAGGGGTAGTGTTTCAGTGCCAGAAATCTATTGCCTTTTTTTGTGTTTTCTGTGGGTTACTGCGTATGTTTTTCATCTGTTTTTTAAAATCAGTCACTTAACTATCCCTTGTTGTTATTCTGCTCCTTTGATGCTCACAGTTTACCATTCTTATTTCATATAAAAGGTTAATCTTTTCCCATGTTAATTCTTATTTTATACAAAAAGGTTAATTTTTCTTATCAGGCTCAGCCAGCCTCCGTTCAGAGGGTTTTCCGTTCACATAAAAAACAATCGACAACAAAATCGATACGTTTTAAAAAGCCACTCTTTGCATATTATAGATACACACTGCACATTTATATATTTGAGAACCCCACGTACCCCATTTCAAAGCCTCCTTTCTTACAAATTAACACTGTAGTATAGATGTTTTACTTACTTTGAGCAGTGCTTTCTGGGCCAGATGTAAGCAGCTGAAGACATTTATTACATTATACGGCAAATTTATATAGTCTAATCAGAAGGCACATGTGGCGTATCTCAATTGGGCATTTTCTGCTGGCATACGTGTAATTAAGGCATACAGTAGGTCATAACAACAAAACTATTTTAACACGTCCAACCAAACTCTGCCCAGTTTCTCTCCTTCGGTTCCAAAGTGTTTACATTACTCTCAGAGTCAAAGGCAAAACATAGCTTTCTCTGACTCGAGCAAAGGCAAATCTTCCCCATAGTCTTCCAAAGCTATCCCAAAACACCTTCCCACATAATACTATTCTTCTACATCCACTTAAACAGGAGAGCATCTGGAATGTAAAAGCAAATTCTAGGGAGAGCAAAACAGGGTTTCAAAGCAGAAATATAACATGTGTATCACATAAAAACAGTAGACCTTCCTTTTTGTCTGTCACGGGAGGGGGGGTTGCCCTTCTTTGTTTCTTTGGGTTTTTTTTCTTTTTGTTTCTTAGTTTTCAATACAAATGGAAAAACCTTCAAAGAGGGCCGCACTCAGCTGCTCCCCACACACAGGGGCAAGAGAAGCCCCTAACTGGTCAGTGTTGCCACCCCTCTTAAGGGGATCGGTTGGCACCTAAGGTGCACCTGGGGGTATCAAAGGGGAATTTGGGGGCACATAGAGGGATCAGGAGGGCCTCTGGAGAGTCTCCCAAAGGATTAGTTGGATATTTAGGGTTATTTGGACCCCCGCCACAAAGGCCACTACTGCAAAGCTTTCCCCCCACCACCACAACTAACCCTAACCATCCGACTAAAATACCCACAGGAGACCTTCCATTGGGCCCCACATGCCTCTATATTCCCCTTGACTTCCCATTCAAATTAAGAAACTAAAAATAAAACCAGTGATGTTTGTTTTGTGTGTCTTGTGGGGTTTTTTAGTTTGCAAATAAGAGTCATTTCAAAGCCTTTTTGCATCCACATTACTACTGTTCTGCAATCTCTCGATTAAGAGCACAGCTTTTTCTCTGCTGGAATACCTCAGACTAACATTTTTTTCATGGGTTTTCATCCCCTCTGAGAGCATTCAGGCAGCTTTTTTGGGCAGCATCCCCCGCCCCTCACTCACCTGCTCCTCTCCTGCATCAGCACCCACCCCCATGTGGTATCATGGAAGGAAAGAGAGACAGCTGAGGGGCTGCCCCGCTTTTTATCACCCTGACCCACGGATGCCCTTCTCAGTAGGATTTGCACCTTCAGCACACAGCTGAGTTTTTGCTGCGCTTCTCTTCTCTGTGACAGCTGCTGCGCAGGTCTGCATCTCCAAGCGTGTCACACCTTCTGGGATTTACTACCCCATAGTCACCTTGCAGTTGGTGCATTTCTTGCTGGCAATCAACCCATCTCTTCCATCTGTTGCTCTCATTGTTTTGTTTCAGCTTTCTGAGCCTGTGTCGGTACAAGTCCTTCTCAGGGCACCGCAAACAGAGACAGACAAAGCTTCCTTTTCTCCAATAGTTCCAGGAAGATTTCCGGCACTTCTAGGCGAGCACCGACAGAGTGACGGCTGTGAGGGGACATCAGCCTGGCACTGGAGCTGGGCATTCTGAGCAGATGAGGAACCCTGGGCAACACCTACAGAGAAATCTTGGTTTCTCTGCAGAGAAGCACTGGCCTTAGAGACAAAGCTGTCTTTGATCTGGGCACCAGCTGCAGCTCCCAGCGGTGCCTAGCTGCAGAGCAATGGCCTGCACCTTCATCCTGATCCAGGTGGAGAGAGAACTGCCAGGAGCACAACTTCTCTGCTACGGTTGCAGCATCCCCAGGGGCCGAGCGCAGCCTTGCTGTTAGTGAGGAACACAGCCCCTGTGAGAAGCTCCTGGGGTCAGGGGACAAACAAGAGGTTGTCCACACTGGAAACAAGGGAAGTCTCTTTGCCACTCCCATTATACCCATCAGAGGACTTCTGCTTGCTTACCTACCTGCTCAGTTGGAGTCTACACTGGAAGAAGTTTCAGCTCCTTGGTAAAAGCGTGGACTGAGCAGTTTCTTTTTCAGCCTTTCCTTCCTGACTGACAGATCAAACCCTACCTGGAGCCCACACAAGCCAAGCAGGAGATCCCCTGCTAGGCTGGCAGGGCGAGGCTGTACCGTCGCAGCAGCCGTAGCCCTTGTGCCGACCGTGTCGCTGCTGCACGTCTTGCTTGCTCGGTTAATGAAGTGGAAAGCAAAGAGTCAATCTGTAAAGAATAAAGCAAAAAGCAAAGAACAGATCTCAGTTACTCACATTGTAAAGCTCTGAGGAGGTTAGCATGCATTCAATAAAAATACCACAAAATCATTTGTTCTCCCTTCAGCGTTCATTTAACTCACAGAGCTGTGAACTGATGCTGTCCCAAAACACACAGTCAGCATCTGGTGGTACTTGGAGCACCAAGAAGAGAGTTTGGCATGCTGGGAGAACACTTCCCCACTGAGGGAAGATCTGGGGCCCCACTGGGAGACTTGGGAAGGCACTGGGAGCACTAGAAAAGGATTTTGGAGTTACTGGGAAGAAGAGGGAGAACACAGGGGCCATGCTGGGAGCAATCGGGAAAGCAGAATAGAATACAGACTTAACCAGGTTGGAAAAGACCTTCCAGAACACTGAGTCCAACCTATCACCCACCACCATCTAGTCAACCAAACCATGGTACTCAGTGCCTCATCCAGTCTTACTTTAAACACTTGCAGTGATGGTGACTCCATCACCTCCCAGGGCAGCTCATTCCTCATGAGTGCAACACAAAGCAGACTTACTTGTGGTCTTGTTCTCCAAAGCACAACGTATAGACTGCTCCTGATGTAGACATACACACACACCCCACATGTGGAGAACAGCAAGAGTCCTGCAGACAAGACTCCTAACAGGAGTGGGGAAACACTGGGTGTACTAGAAAAGAAAAAGAGATAAAGGGCCAATTCTGTTATCACTTACAGCTCCACACTTCCGTCATTATTGCATGCACTAGAAGCACAGAGTTACAGGTATCTCTGGGTACAGTTGAGGCAGCAGCCGCCACCCCCCCAAAGCCCCGCGCTGCCCCGCCGGCCGCCGCCACCGCGGCCAGCCCCCAAAGCCTCGCGCAGCCCCGCCGGCGGCCACCCCCCCACGCCCCACGCAGCTCCAGACCCTGACAGGCTGGACAGATGGGCAGAGTTTGGAAAGCATGCACGGACTCCCTGGTTGGTGAAGCAGGAATTGTTTAGTGGTACAGAACAAGCAGTGTATGTAGGAAAAATCAAGCAGGCTAAGCAATTCCCTGGCATTCTTGCACCACTGCTGCTAATTGAGTTTTCTTCTTTGATATGCAGCTCTCTATTATTATCTTCATCCCATAGCAGGTTGAGCTTCTCCAGCACGGAGGCGAGCGTCCTTCTGTCTCACACTTCAGGCTGTTTACTGCAGTCAGCTCTTCTTTATCATCAGACTGTTCTTCCGTCGTCAGCAGCCTGTTGTTCTTTCCTGTCCTGAAACCTTCCATACATACTTTCTGCTTTCCTTCAGGCAGAGTCCAAGGGCATGATATTGAACACATGCAAGTGCCAAGTTCTACACATTACCACAACAACCCCAGGCATTGCTACAGGCTGGGGTCAGACTAGCTGGATAGGAACCAGGCTGGAAAGGGAGCGGTAAGGGAGTGGCAAAGGGCTGGGAGGGGCTCAGGACAGTACTGGGAGGTACTGGGAGGCTGTGGAAGGACTCTGGGGGGGAGGGTTACTGGGGGGGAGTGAGGGGGCACTGGGAAAATTCTAAGGGTTAACTGGGAGGTACTGGGAAGGGCTCTGAATGGCACTGGGAAGAACTCAGAGACTGTGGAAAGACTCTGGGGCAGTGTGGAGGGGCTGAGGGGGGCACTTGGGGTTATGAGGAGATACTCACAGTGCTCCCACTGCTCTCCCAGTTGTCTCCCAGTTGCTCCCAGTTGGGTTCCTGCTGCTTCCAGTTGTCTCCCAGGACTCCAGAACTGACTCCAGCTGCTGCAGGTATGGCTCCCAGTCCCTCCCAGTGCCTCTCAGCCCCTACCAGCTTCCTCCCAGACTGGGAAAGGACTGGGAGGCACTGGGAGGGGTTCAGAACAGTACTGGAAGGTACTGGGAGGCTGTGGAAGACCTCTGGTGGGGGGAAGGTTATGGGGGGGAGAGTAAGGGGACACTGGGAAAATTCTAAGGGTTAACTGGGAGGTACTGGGAAGGGCTCTACATGGCACTGGGAAGAACTCAGAGACTGTGGAAAGACTTTGGGGCGGTCTGGAGGGGCTCAGGGGGGCACTGGGGGTCATGGGGAGATACTCCCAGTGCTCTCCCAGTTGTCTCCCAGTTCCTCCCAGGGACCCCTAGTGCTCCCAGTTGGGTTCCTGCTGCTACCAGTTGTGTCCCAGGGCTCCAGCAATGCCTCCAGCTGGTCCAGGCATGTCTCCCAGTGCCTCCTGGTCCCTACTGGTCTCCTCCCATACTGGGATAGGACTAGAAGGGATTGGGAGGTACTGGGAGGGACAGGGATAAACAGGGAGGGACTGGGAGGGGACTGGGAAGGGAGTGGAACAGTGTGGGAGGGGACTTGGAGGGACAGGGAGGGGACATAGTGGGAATGGACTGGGAGGCTGTAAAGGGCTGTGGGAGGGAAATGGGGGGCTGAGGGGGGTACTGGGAATTCCTGGGTCATACTCCCAGTGCTCCCAGTTGTCTCCCAGTGGGGATGCTACTGCTTCCAATTGTCCACCAGGGCTCTTGCCAGGTAGTGCAGGTATGACTGGGAGGGGACTGGAAAGGGATGGGGAAGGCACTGGTTGGGGACTGTGAAGGGACTGGGATGGAATGGGAGGAACTGGGATGGACTGGGAGGGGCTGGGATGGACTAAGGGGGCACTGGGAAGAGACTGGGATGGGAGTGGGAAAGGACAGGGAGGAACTGGGTGTACTGGAATGGGAGGGAACTGGGAGAGACTGGGAAGGACTGGGAGTGCACTGCGACGGGACTGGGAGGGGAGTGGGGAGCCAGTGGGAGGGGATTGGGAGGGAACTAAGAAGGGAATGGGAAAGGAAAAGAGTTGGAAGGGACTGGGAAGGGACAGGGAGGGGATTGGTAAGGGACTGGGATAGAGTGGGATGGATCAGGGAGGGAATTGGAAAACGACTGGGAGGGTACTGGAAAGGGCTCAGGACAATAGTGGGAAGGACTGGGAGGCTGTTAACAGCTCTGGAGGGGAATTGGGGGGCACTGGGAGGCTGTGGAAGGATCTGGGGTAGGGAGGGTTACTGGGGGGGAGTGAGGGGGCACTGGGGAAGTCTAAGGGTTAACTGGGAGGTACTGGGAAGGGCTCTACATGGCACTGGGAAGAACTCAGAGACTGTGGAAAGACTTTGGGGCGGTCTGGAGGGTCTCAGGGGGGCACTGGGGGTCATGGGGAGATTCTCCCAGTTGTCTCCCAGTTCCTCCCAGGGACCCCTAGTGCTCCCAGTTGGGTTTCTGCTGCTTCCAGTTGTGTCCCAGGGCTCCAGCAATGCCTCCAGCTGGTCCAGGTAGGCCTCCCAGTGCCTCCTGGTCCCTACTGGTCTCCTCCCATACTGGGATAGGACTAGAAGGGATTGGGAGGTACTGGGAGGGACAGGAATAAACAGGGAGGGACTGGGAGGGGACTGGGAAGGGAGTGGGACAGTGTGGGAGGGGACGTGGAGGGACAGGGAGGGGACATAGTGGGAATGGACTGGGAGGCTGTAAAGAGCTGTGGAGGGAAATGGGGGGCTGAGGGGGGTACTGGGAATTCCTGGGTCATGCTCCCAGTGCTCCCAGTTGTTTCCCAGTTGTCTCCCAGTGTTCCCAGTGGGGATGCTACTGCTTCCAATTGTCCATCAGGGCTCTTGCCAGGTAGTGCATGTATGACTGGGAGGGAACTGGCAAGGGATGGGGAAGGGACTGGTTGGGGACTGTGAAGGGACTGGAAGAGGACTGGGAGGGGCACTGGGAGGGGAGTGGGAGGGCCACTGGGCAGGACTGGGAGGGACTGGGGAGGAACTGGCAGGGACTGGCAAGGACTGGGAAGGGACTGAGAAAGGATTGGGAGGAAATGGGTTGAATGGGAGGGGATTGGGAAGGACTGGGGAAAACTAGGAAGGGACTAGTAGGGGACATGGAAGGGACTGGGATGGAATGGGAGGAACTGGGATGGACTGGGAGGGGCTGGATTGGACTGGGGGGGCACTGAGAAGAGACTGGGATGGGAGTGGGAAAGGACAGGGAGGAACTGGGTGTACTGGGATGGGACTGGGAGGGAACTGGGAGAGACTGGGAAGGACTGGGAATGCAGTGCGACGGGACTGGGAGGGGAGTGGCAAGTGACTGGGAGGGGAGTGGGGAGCCAGTGGGAGGGAAATGGGAGGGAACTAAGAAGGGAATGGGAAGGGAAAAAAGTTGGAAGGGACTGGGAATGGAATGGGTAGGGAGTGTGAAGGGAGTGGGAAGGAACAGGGAGGGCACCGGGACAAACTGGGAGGGGACTGGCAATGGCACTGGGAGGACCTGAGTGAAATGGGAGGGGACTGAGAGGGAATGGGAGGAACTGGGAAGGATGGGGAGGGAACTATGAGGGGAATGGGAATGGACTGGGACAAACTGGGAGGGGACTGGTTGGGAACTGGATGAACTGTGAAGGGACTGGGAAGTGACAGTGAAGGGACAGGAAGGGACTGGGAAGGGACAGGGAGGGCACTGGGACAAACTGGGAAGGGACTGGGGGGGGACTGGGAGGGGACTGCTTAGGCACTGGGATGGGAATGTAAAAGGGACAGGGAAAAGAGTTGGAAGGGACTGAGAAGGGACAGTGCGGGGAGTTTGAGGGACTGGGTGGACCAGGAGGGAATGGAAGGGACTGGGAGGGTACTGGGAAGGGTCTGGAAAAAGCCTGGGAGAAACTGGGAGGGGACTTGGAGGGAACTGGAAGTGGACTGGGAGGGAATGGGAGGGCACTGGGAAGGACTGGGCGGACTGGGAGGGGACCGGGAGAGAATGGGTGGAACTGGGATGGAGTGGGAGGGAACTGGGAGGGCCTGGGAAGGGACAAGGAAGGGGAGTGGGAAGAGATTGGCACAAACTGGGAGGGGACTGGGAGGGAACTGGGAAGGGAAAAGGAGGGCAGTGCAAAGAGACTAGGAAGGGACAGGAAGGGACTGGGACAGGACTGGGAAGGGCCTGGGACAAATTGGGAGGGGACTTGGAGGGAACTGGGAGGACCCAGGAAGGGACATGGAGGGGAGTGGGAAGGGACAGGGACGGGAAAAGGAAGGGACAGGGAGGGGAGTGAGAGGGAGTGGGAGGGAACTGAGAAGGGAATGGGACAGGCCTGGAACTAAGTGGGAGGGGACTTGGAGGACCTGGGAGGGCACCGGGAGGGAGTGGGAGGAAACTGGGAGTGCCTGGGAAGAGACTGGAAAGGGCCTGGGACAAACTGGAGGGGACTGGGATGGAACTGGGAAGGGAAAAGGAAGGGACATGGAAGGGACAAGAAGGGTAGAAGGAGGGGACAAGGAGGGGACTGGGAGGGGAGTGGGAGGACAAGGAGGGTACTGAGAAGGGACAGGGACAAACTAGGAAGGGCCTGGAACGAAGTGGGAGGGGACTTGGAGGACCTGGGAGGGCACTTGGAAGGAATGGGAGGGGACCGGGAGGGAGTGGGAGGAAACTTGGAGGGCCTGGGAAGGGACTGGGATGGAACTGGGAAGGGAAAAGGAAGGGACAAGGTGGGGACAAGGAGGGGACAGGGAGGGGACTGAGAAGGGACTGGGAGGGGAGTGAGAAGGGACTGGGAGGGGAGTGAGAAGGGACTGGGACAAACTGGGAAGGGCCTGGAACTAAGTGGGAGGGGACTTGGAGGACCTGGGAGGGCACTTGGAAGGACTGGGAGGGGACCGGGAGGGAGTGGGAGGAAACTTGGAGGGCCTGGGAAGGGACTGGAAAGGGACTGGGAGGAAATGGGTGGACTGGGAGGGGACTGGGAAGGGAACTGGGAAGGGAACTGGGAAGGGAACTGGGAAGGGAACTGGGAAGGGAACTGGGAAGGGAACTGGGAAGGGAACTGGGAAGGGAACTGGGAAGGGAACTGGGAAGGGAATGGGAGGGAACGGGAGGGAACGGGAGGGAACGGGAGGGACTGGGAAGGGACGGGAAAGGGCCTGGGAGGAACTGGGTGGACTGGGACAAACTGGGAGGGGACTGGAAGGGAACTGGGAAGTAACAAGGAATGGACAGGGATGAGAGTGGGAAGGGACTGGGAGGGGAGTGGGAAGGGACTGGGACACACTGGGAGCGGACTTGGAGGGAAGTGGGAGGACCCGAGTGAAATGGGAGGGCACTGGGAAAGACTGGGTGACCACTGGAAAGGGAATGGGAAGAGACTGGGAGGGGACTGGTAGGGGACTGGGAGGGAATGGGAGGGACTGGTAGGAAACTGGGAGGGCCAGGAAAGGGACTGGGACAAACTGGGAGGCGACTGGGAGGGCACTGGAAGGCTAATGGAAAGGGAGCGGGAGGGGAGTGAGAGGGTATTGGAAAGGGACTGGGAAGGGAGTGGGGGAGAATGGGAGGGAATGGGTGGACTGGGATGGACTGGGTCAAACTGGGAAGGGACTGGGAAGGGCCTGGAACTGAGGGGGAGGGGACTTGGAGGGAACTGGGAGGGAATGGGAGGGCCTGGGAAGGAACTGGAAAGGGCCTGGGAGGGACTGAGAAGGGACTGGGTAGGTCCTGGGACAAACTGGGAGGGAACTGGGAATGCACAAGGAAGGGCAGTGGGAAGGGACTGGGAGGGGATTGGGAGGGACCTGAGAAGGGACTGGGACAAACTGAGAAGGGACTGGGAAGGGCCTGGAACTAACTGGGAGGGGACTTGGAGGGAACTGGGAGGACCTGGGAGGGCACTGGGAAGGACCAGGAAGGAATGGGAGGGGCTGGGATGGAGTGGGAGGAAACTTGGAGGGCCTGGGAAGGGACTGGAAAGGGACTGGGAGGAACTGGGTGGACTGGGAGGGGACTGGGAAGGGACAAGGAAGGGACAAGGAAGCAACACGGAGGCGACAAGAAAGGGACAAGGAAGCGACACGGAGGCAACAAGGAAGGGACAGGGAGGGGAGTGGGAAGGGACAGGGAGGGGAGTGGGAGGGAACTGAGAAGGGACAGGGAAGGGCCTGGAACTAAGTGGGAGGGGACTTGGAGGACCTGGGAGGGCACTTGGAAGGACTGGGAGGGGACCGGGAGGGCCTGGGAAGGGACTGGAAAGGGACTGGGAGGAAATGGGTGGACTGGAAAGGGACAAGGAGGGGACAAGGAGGGAATTGGGGAGGGACGGAGGGGAGTGGGAAGGGACTGGGAAGGGACAGGGAGGGGATTGGGATGGGACTGGGACAAACTGGAAGGGGACTGGGAGGGAAGTGGGAGGGAACTGGAAGGGTAATGCAAAGGGACTGGGAGGGGAGTGGGAGAGACTGGGTGGAGTGGGATGGACTGGGATGGAACTGAGTAGGCACTGGGATAAACTTTGAAGGGACTGGGAAGGGCCTGGAACTAACTGGGAGGGGACTTGGAGGGAACTGGGAAGACCTGGGAGGGAATGGGAGGGAACGGGAGTAACTGGGAAGGGACGGGAAAGGGCCTGGGAGGAACTGGGTGGACTGGGAGGGGACTGGGAGGGAATGGGAGGGACTGGTAGGAAACTGGGAGGGCCAGGAAAGGGACTGGGACAAACTGGGAGGCGACTGGGAGGGCACTGGAAGGCTAATGGAAAGGGAGCGGGAGGGGAGTGAGAGGGTATTGGAAAGGGACTGGGAAGGGAGTGGGGGAGAGTGGGAGGGAATGGGTGGACTGGGATAGACTGGGTCAAACTGGGAAGGGACTGGGAAGGGCCTGGAACTAAGTGGGAGGGGACTTGGAGGGAACTGGGAGGGAATGGGAGGGCCTGGGAAGGAACTGGAAAGGGCCTGGGAGGGACTGAGAAGGGACTGGGTAGGTCCTGGGACAAACTGGGAGGGAACTGGGAATGCACAAGGAAGGGCAGTGAGAAGGGACTGGGAGGGGATTGGGATGGGACTGGGAGGGACCTGAGAAGGGACTGGGACAAACTGGGAAGGGACTGGGAAGGGCCTGGAACTAAGTGGGAGGGGACTTGGAGGGAACTGGGAGGACCTAGGAGGGCACTGGGAAGGACCGGGAAGGAATGGGAGGGGCTGGGATGGAGTGGGAGGAAACTTGGAAGGCCTGGGAAGGGGCTGGAAAGGGCCTGGGAGGAACTGGGTGGACTGGGAGGGGACTGGGACAAACTGGGAGGGGACTGGAAGGGAACTGGGAAGGGACAAGGAATGGACAGGGAGGGGAGTGGGAAGGGACTGGGAGGGGATTGGGAAGGGACTGGGACACACTGGGAGCGGACTTGGAGGGAAGTGGGAGGACCCGAGTGAAATGGGAGGGCACTGGGAGGGACTGGGAGGGCACTGGGAAAGACTGGGTGACCACTGGAAAGGGAATGGGAGGGGCCTGGGAGGAACTGGGTGGACTGGGAGGAGACCGGGAGGGAATGGGAGGGACTGGTAGGAAACTGGGAGGGCCAGGAAAGGGACTGGGACAAACTGGGAGGCGACTGGGAGGGCACTGGAAAGCTAATGGGAAGGGAGTGGGAGGGTAATGGAAAGGGACTGGGAAGGGAGTGGGGGGGAGTGGGAGGGAATGGGTGGACTGGGTCAAACTGGGAAGGGACTGGGAAGGGCCTGGAACTAAGTGGGAGGGGACTTGGAGGGAACTGGGAGGGAATGGGAGGGCCTGGGAAGGAACTGGAAAGGGCCTGGGAGGGACTGAGAAGGGACTGGGTAGGTCCTGGGACAAACTGGGAGGAAACTGGGAATGCACAAGGAAGGGTAGTGGGAAGGGACTGGGAGGGGATTGGGATGGGACTGGGAGGGACCTGAGAAGGGACTGGGACAAACTGGGAAGGGACTGGGAAGGGCCTGGAACTAAGTGGGAGGGGACTTGGAGGGAACTGGGAGGACTTAGGAGGGCACTGGGAAGGACCGGAAAGGAATGGGAGGGGCTGGGATGGAGTGGGAGGAAACTTGGAAGGCCTGGGAAGGGACTGGAAAGGGATTGGGAGAAACTGGATGGACTGGGAGGGGACTGGAAGGGGACTGGGAAGGTCCTGGGACAAACTGGGAGGGGACTGGGATGGAACAAGGAAGGGACAAGGAAGCAACACGGAGGCGACAAGGAGGCGACAAGAAAGGGACAAGGAAGCGACACGGAGGCGACAGGGAAGGGACAGGGAGGGGAGTGGGAAGGGACAGGGAGGGGAGTGGGAAGGGACAGGGAGGGGAGTGGGAAGGGACAGGGAGGGGAGTGGGAAGGGACAGGGAGGGGAGTGGGAAGGGACAGGGAGGGAGCGGGAGGGAGCGGGAGGGAACTGAGAAGGGACAGGGAAGGGCCTGGAACTAAGTGGGAGGGGACTGGGATGGAACTGGGAAGGGAAAAGGAAGGGACATGGAAAGGACAAGGAGAGAAGAAGGAGGGAACAAGGAGAGGACAAGGAGAGGACAAGGAGGGGAGTGAGAAGGGACAGGGACAAACTGGGAAGGGCCAAGAACTAAGTGGGAGGGGACTTGGAGGACCTGGGAGGGCACTTGGAAGGACTGGGAGGGGACTGGGAGGGAGTGGGAGGAAACTTGGAGGGCCTGGGAAGGGACTGGAAAGGGACTGGGAGGAAATGGGTCAACTGGGAGGGGACTGGGAAGGGAACTGGGAAGGGAACGGGAAGGGAACGGGAAGGGAACGGGAAGGGACTGGGACAAACTGGGAAGGGCCTGGAACTAAGTGGGAGGGGACTTGGAGGACCTGGGAGGGCACTTGGAAGGACTGGGAGGGGACCGGGAGGGAGTGGGAAGGGACTGGAAAGGGACTGGGAGGAAATGGGTGGACTGGGAGGGGACTGGGAAGGGACAAGGAGGGGACAAGGAGGGGACAAGGAGGGAATTGGGGAGGGACGGAGGGGAGTGGGAAGGGACTGGGAAGGGACAGGGAGGGGATTGGGATGGGACCGGGACAAACTGGGAAGAGACTGGGACAAACTGGAAGGGGACTGGGAGGGAAGTGGGAGGGAACTGGAAGGGTAATGCAAAGGGACTGAGAGGGGAGTGGGAGAGACTGGGTGGAGTGAGATGGACTGGGATGGAACTGAGTAGGCACTGGGATAAACTTTGAAGGGATTGGGAAGGGCCTGTGACAATCTGGGAGGGGACTTGGAGGGCACTGGCAGGGGACTGGGGGGGGACTGGAATGAGACAGAGAGAAACTGGGAGGTGACTGGGAGGGAACTCTGAAGGGACTGGGAACGGACAGTGAGGGCACTGGGACAAACTGGTAGGGGACCGGGAAGGCACTGGGAGGGGACTGGGATGGAACTAAGGGACTGGGAAAGGCCTGGGACAGAGTGGGAGGAGACTGGGAGGGGATTGCGATGGGACTGGGAAGGAACTGGGAGGGGATGGCATACTCTGCAAAGGGTATGGGAAGAGAGTGGGAGGGTCTGAGTAAAATGGGAGGGGATTGGGAAGGGACTGGGATGGATAGCGAGGGGCTTGTGGGGACTGGGAAGGACTGGGAAAGCACTGGGTGGGGAATGCGAAGGGACTGGGAAGGGCCTTGGAGGGCACTGGGAAGGGAATGGGAACAGACCGGGAGGGGACTGGGATGGACAGGGATGGGCTGGGATGGACAGGGAGGGGCTTGGAGGGACTGGAAGAGAATGGGAGGGGTCTGGAAGAGAATGGGAGGGGTCTGGAAGAGAATGGGAGGGGTCTGGGAGTGCACTGGGAAGGGACTGGGAGTGCACTGGGAAGGGACTGGGAGTGCACTGGGAGGAAAGTGAGAATGGACTGGTAAGGGCCTGGGACAAACTGGGAGGGGAGTGGGAGGGACTGGGTGGACTGGGAGGGAATTGGGAGGGACAGGGCAGGACTGGGAGCTTGCTGGGAGGGACTGGAAAGGGCCTGGGCGAAACTGGGAGGGAACTGTGAAGAGACTGGGAAGGTATGGGGAGGGCACTGGGACGGATTGGGAGGGAACTGGGAAGGGACAGTGAGGGGAGTGGGAGGGACTGGGTGGAACAGGAGGGAATGGGAGGGACTGGGATGGAGTGGGAGGGACTGGGATGGAGTGGGAGGGACTGGGATGGAGTGGGAGGGACTGGGAAGGGACAGAGAGGGAACTGGGACAAAGTGGGAGGGGACTGGGAGTGCACTGGGAGGACCAGAGTGAAATGGGAGGGGACGGGGAGGGAATGGGAGGGCACTGGGAATGGACCAGGAGGGGACTGAGAGGGAATGGGAGGAACTGGGAATGACTGGGAGGGCACTGGGCGGACTGGGAGGGGACGGGGAGGGAATGGGAGGGGACGGGATGGACAGGAATGAGGGGGGAGAGACTGGGAAGGACTGGGACGGAATAGGAGGGAACTGGGAAGGGAATGGGAAGGGACTAGGAGGGCCCGGGATGGAGTGGGATGGACTGGGATAGGATGGGGAAGGGACTGGGTGGGAATGGAAAGGACGTGGAGGGGACTGGCAAGGGACTAAGAAGAACTGGGAGGTAGTGGGAGAAATTGGGAGGGACTGGAAGGGAACTGGGAAGGGACTTGGCTGGGAATAGGAGAGTACTGCAAAGGAACTGGGATGCAGTGGGAAAGGACTGGGAATGAAACTGGGAATGGACTGGGAAGGGACTGGGACAGTGTGGGAAGGGACTTGGTAGGGATAGCAAAGCGATTGTTACAGACTGGGACTAGCTGGAAGGGACAGGGACAAACTGGGAAGGGACTGGGAAATACTGGGGGGGACTGGGAGAACACATTGCAGTACTGGGAGCCCTTGAGGGAGATCTTGGAGTTCCTGGGAGCACTGTTGTTGCTGCGAGGTCACCGAGAATGGGATCAGAGAAGTTTTACTGGCAGCACCGCGTGGGACAGGAAGTCACTCACTGTGTTCCTGGGAGGACTGGAGAGGGATTTTGCAGTTCCCGGGAGCACTGGCAGAGACTGGGTGGCGCTGGGTTCACCCTGGGATCGCTGGGCGAGTCTGGGGGCATTGGGGTCAGCCTGCAAGAGCTGGGAGAGACAGGAGAACAGCTCGTGAACTGGGAGCAGACTGCTCCCGACCGCGGCAAATCGACACCCACCCACCCCCCCTCGCTGCTGCCCACCCCCAGACCCGTGGCAGAGTCCTGCAGCAGGGACAAAACAACTCCAGAGAGCAGCAGAGTCTACACTGAGATGATGCGGAGAGGAGAAAGCAGAGGGGACGAGGGTTACGCTGGCTAGGTCGGAGCCGAGGGGGCAAGGGCGGCGCCATCTTGGGAAGGGCAGGCGCTGTCACGGGGAGGGCGGCGCCATCTTGGGAAGGGCAGGCGCTGTCACGGGGAGGGCGGCGCCATCTTGGGAAGGGCAGGCGCTGTCACGGGGAGGGCGGCGCCATCTTGGGAAGGGCAGGCGCTGTCACGGGGAGGGCGGCGCCATCTTGGGAAGGGCAGGCGCTGTCACGGGGAGGGCGGCGCCATCTTGGGAAGGGCAGGCGCTGTCACGGGGAGGGCGGCGCCATCTTGGGAAGGGCAGGCGCTGTCACGGGGAGGGCGGCGCCATCTTGGGAAGGGCAGGCGCTGTCACGGGGAGGGCGGCGCCATCTTGGGAAGGGCAGGCGCTGTCACGGGGAGGGCGGCGCCGAAGGGAGCCGAGCCGAGCCGAGGAGCCGAAGGGAGCCGAGCCGAGCCGAGGAGCCGAAGGGAGCCGAGCCGAGCCGAGGAGCCGAAGGGAGCCGAGCCGAGCCGAGGAGCCGAAGGGAGCCGAGCCGAGCCGAGGAGCCGAAGGGAGCCGAGCCGAGCCGAGGAGCCGAAGGGAGCCGAGCCGAGCCGAGGAGCCGAAGGGAGCCGAGCCGAGCCGAGGAGCCGAAGGGAGCCGAGCCGAGCCGAGGAGCCGAAGGGAGCCGAGCCGAGCCGAGGAGCCGAAGGGAGCCGAGCCGAGCCGAGGAGCCGAAGGGAGCCGAGCCGAGCCGAGGAGCCGAAGGGAGCCGAGCCGAGCCGAGGAGCCGAAGGGAGCCGAGCCGAGCCGAGGAGCCGAAGGGAGCCGAGCCGAGCCGAGGAGCCGAAGGGAGCCGAGCCCAGCCGAGGAGCCGAAGGGAGCCGAGCCCAGCCGAGGAGCCGAAGGGAGCCGAGCCCAGCCGAGGAGCCGAAGGGAGCCGAGCCCAGCCGAGCCGCCGAAGGGAGCCGAGCCCAGCCGAGCCGCCGAAGGGAGCCGAGCCCAGCCGAGCCGCCGAAGGGAGCCGAGCCCAGCCGAGCCGCCGAAGGGAGCCGAGCCCAGCCGAGCCGCCGAAGGGAGCCGAGCCGAGCCGAGGAGCCGAAGGGAGCCGAGCCCAGCCGAGGAGCCGAAGGGAGCCGAGCCCAGCCGAGCCGCCGAAGGGAGCCGAGCCCAGCCGAGCCGCCGAAGGGAGCCGAGCCCAGCCGAGCCGCCGAAGGGAGCCGAGCCCAGCCGAGCCGCCGAAGGGAGCCGAGCCCAGCCGAGCCGCCGAAGGGAGCCGAGCCCAGCCGAGCCGCCGAAGGGAGCCGAGCCCAGCCGAGCCGCCGAAGGGAGCCGAGCCCAGCCGAGCCGCCGAAGGGAGCCGAGCCCAGCCGAGCCGCCGAAGGGAGCCGAGCCCAGCCGAGCCGCCGAAGGGAGCCGAGCCCAGCCGAGCCGCCGAAGGGAGCCGAGCCCAGCCGAGCCGCCGAAGGGAGCCGAGCCCAGCCGAGCCGCCGAAGGGAGCCGAGCCCAGCCGAGCCGCCGAAGGGAGCCGAGCCCAGCCGAGCCGCCGAAGGGAGCCGAGCCCAGCCGAGCCGCCGAAGGGAGCCGAGCCCAGCCGAGCCGCCGAAGGGAGCCGAGCCCAGCCGAGCCGCCGAAGGGAGCCGAGCCCAGCCGAGCCGCCGAAGGTTAAATAAAAGGTTAATCTTTTCCCATGTTAATTCTTATTTTATACAAAAAGGCTAATTTTTCCTATCAGGCTCAGCCAGCCTCTGTTCAGAGGGTTTTCCATTTACATAAAAAACAACCAATCGACAACAAAATCGATACGTTTTAAAAAGCCACTCTTTGCATATGATAGATACACACTGCACATACCCCATTTCAAAGCCTCCCTTCTTACCAATTAACACTGTAGTATAGAGGTTTTACTTCGAGCAGTGCTTTCTGGGCCAGATGTAAGCAGCTGAAGACATTTATTACATTATACAGCAAAGTCATATAGTCTAATCAGAAGGCACACGTGGCACATCTCAAATGGGCATTTTCTGCTGGCATACGTGTAATTAAGGCATACAATAGGTTGCAATAAAACTATTTTAACACATCCAACCTGTTATAAAATATGCATCTTTTTTTTTTTTAATATATATAATCCTTCTCTTAAAATGATTTTGAATACAAAGAAACAAAAATCTCATTCTATAATATCCCTATATCAAACTCTTATCCTAACACCTTAGTACCTTAGTACAATCACTAATTACTTAATACTTATAAATACTAAATACTTACTATTCATTATGCTTACAGGTAAAACAACTATTAAAAACAAAAATAAATCTCTAAAACACATCACAATCAGAAATAATGAAATAATCATTGTTGCTTTAAATCAGAACACAACTTTCATAGACTAGAGAGGTTATCAGAACGGGGGGGGAGAAAGGGGGGGGGGGGGGAGGCGGCCGGCTAGCAAAGGCACCATAAGGACAAAGAGGGGGGGGGAAAAGGGGGGTGGGGAGAAAGCCACCGAATTCACACCAGCTGCCCTTCCAGGCAGCCTCCAGGTCAAATGTAGGATTCCCTGAAGGCATGGAGACTTCCATAGGAGGTAATAGCAGCAATTTTGAGCTACACTGATGTTTTTGAGCCTAAAACTCGAGGTGCTTGTAGCAGATGCCACTGTCTCTTCTCACTCCATATTGCTGGATGTCAGTGCATACAACTTACAGCAGCAGTTCCTAAAGTACACAAAAGTATCTGGCAATCAGTGTTTCTTACAGGCTTCTAGGACAGTCATCTTCTCCCAAGTCATGCTTTTTGCCTAAAGTGTCCCTTCTGTCCACAATTAAAACACATGGAAAAAACTTTTAAGAGTTAGTGGGGGGGTGTCCAGCAGCAGGGGGGGAGTGGGCTGCTGTTGCTATTGGCCAGGTGCCAGTGACTGCAGCTCCAGGGGTGCAGGTGAGCTTAGTGGCCATGGTGGGGGAGAGGGGCTGGGGGGCGTAGATGTCAAAGAAGAGCTTTGTTCTGGTGAAATGGCATTACTATTCTAACAGCTTTATAATGCTCTGCTAATTGATCTAAAGAATCTTTAATTAGTCCCTGTGTTGTAAGGGAAGATGTAACAATTTTCTTTACTTTTGTTGCCGCCATCCCTCCCCGCTCCCATGTCTTTTCATTCTACATTGTTGCCCTTTTTTTTCCCTCCAAGATGTAAGTAAATGACTCTGAGTATCAAGTTATCTTCTTTTGTTCTTTGATTACCCATACGTGCTCATCAACAGGAGGCACCGACCCTCAGTTTCCCCA
The DNA here is from genome assembly GCF_026170545.1 of Melanerpes formicivorus. NCBI lineage: Eukaryota > Metazoa > Chordata > Aves > Piciformes > Picidae > Melanerpes > Melanerpes formicivorus. The sequence goes on along the minus strand of NW_027142368.1, from coordinate 17,970,174 downwards.
GTCACTTACCTCTGTCCGGGGTGACCATTTGTTGTAGTATTGATGTTTTAGTTACTTCGAGCAGTGCTTTCTGGACCAGATGTAAGCAGCTGAAGACATTTATTACATTATACAGCAAAGTTATATAGTCTAATCAGAAGGCACACGTGGCACATCTCAGTTGGGCATTTTCTACTGGCATACGTGTAATTAAGGCATACAGTAGGTCATAACAACAAAACTATTTTAACACGTCCAACCAAACTCTGCCCAGTTTCTCTCCTTCGGTTCCAAAGTGTTTACATTACTCTCAGAGTCAAAGGCAAAACATAGCTTTCTCTAACTCGAGCAAAGGCAAATCTTCCCCATAGTCTTCCAAAGCTATCCCAAAACACCTTCCCACATAATACTATTCTTCTACATCCACTTAAACAGGAGAGCTTCTGGAATGTAAAAGCAAATTCTATTCTAGGGAGAGCAAAACAGGGTTTCAAAGCATAAATATAACATGTATCACATAAAAACAGTAGACCTTCCTTTTTGTCTGTCATGGGAGGGGGGGTTGCCCTTCTTTGTTTCTTTGGGGTTTTTTTCTTTTTGTTTCTTAGTTTTCAATACAAATGGAAAAACCTTCAAAGAGGGCCCCACTCAGCTGCTCCCCACACACAGGGGCAAGAGAAGCCCCTAACTGGTCAGTGTTGCCACCCCTCTTAAGGGGATCGGTTGGCACCTAAGGTGCACCTGGGGGTATCAAAGGGGAATTTGGGGGCACATAGAGGGATCAGGAGGGCCTCTGGAGAGTCTCCCAAAGGATTAGTTGGATATTTAGGGTTATTTGGACCCCCGCCACAAAGGCCACTACTGCAAAGCTTTCCCCCCACCACCACAACTAACCCTAACCATCCAACTAAAATACCCACAGGAGACCTTCCATTGGGCCCCACATGCCTCTATATTCCCCTTGACTTCCCATTCAAATTAAGAAACTAAAAATAAAACCAGTGATGTTTGTTTTGTGTGTCTTGTGGGGTTTTTTAGTTTGCAAATAAGAGTCATTTCAAAGCCTTTTTGCATCCACATTACTACTGTTCTGCAATCTCTCGATTAAGAGCACAGCTTTTTCTCTGCTGGAATACCTCACACTAACACATTTTTTTCATGGTTTTCATCCTCTCTGAGAGCATTCAGGCAGCTTTTTTGGGCAGCATCCCCCACCCCTCACTCACCTGCTCCTCTCCTGCATCAGCACCCACCCCCATGTGGTATCATGGAAGGAAAGAGAGACAGCTGAGGGGCTGCCCCGCTTTTTATCGCGCTGGGGGAGGCGGCGCCGCGCTGGGGGAGGCGGCGCCGCGCTGGGGGAGGCGGCGCCGCGCTGGGGGAGGCGGCGCCGCGCTGGGGGAGGCGGCGCCGCGCTGGGGGAGGCGGCGCCGCGCTGGGGGAGGCGGCGCCGCGCTGGGGGAGGCGGCGCCGCGCTGGGGGAGGCGGCGCCGCGCTGGGGGAGGCGGCGCCGCGCTGGGGGAGGCGGCGCCGCGCTGGGGGAGGCGGCGCCGCGCTGGGGGAGGCGGCGCCGCGCTGGGGGAGGCGGCGCCGCGCTGGGGGAGGCGGCGCCGCGCTGGGGGAGGCGGCGCCGCGCTGGGGGAGGCGGCGCCGCGCTGGGGGAGGCGGCGCCGCGCTGGGGGAGGCGGCGCCGCGCTGGGGGAGGCGGCGCCGCGCTGGGGGAGGCGGCGCCGCGCTGGGGGAGGCGGCGCCGCGCTGGGGGAGGCGGCGCCGCGCTGGGGGAGGCGGCGCCGCGCTGGGGGAGGCGGCGCCGCGCTGGGGGAGGCGGCGCCGCGCTGGGGGAGGCGGCGCCGCGCTGGGGGAGGCGGCGCCGCGCTGGGGGAGGCGGCGCCGCGCTGGGGGAGGCGGCGCCGCGCTGGGGGAGGCGGCGCCGCGCTGGGGGAGGCGGCGCCGCGCTGGGGGAGGCGGCGCCGCGCTGGGGGAGGCGGCGCCGCGCTGGGGGAGGCGGCGCCGCGCTGGGGGAGGCGGCGCCGCGCTGGGGGAGGCGGCGCCGCGCTGGGGGAGGCGGCGCCGCGCTGGGGGAGGCGGCGCCGCGCTGGGGGAGGCGGCGCCGCGCTGGGGGAGGCGGCGCCGCGCTGGGGGAGGCGGCGCCGCGCTGGGGGAGGCGGCGCCGCGCTGGGGGAGGCGGCGCCGCGCTGGGGGAGGCGGCGCCTGCTTTGTCACCTCACGCTCAGCTTTCCATGGGTTTTGTTCCCCTCCAAGACAACACGTTGAGTTCTGAGCAGCTGAGGAGCCCTGGGGAACACCTGTACAGAAATGTTCCTCCAAGAGCTGTCAGAAAAACGTTCGTTCCGCCAGCAGGCAGCTCTGGCTTCAGAGCAAAAGCCTTCTGTGATCATTCTGTTTAGCTCAGCACCAGCTGCAGCTGTCAGTATTACCAAACTACACAGTAATGGCCTCCTCCCGGTGCCCTCCCGGTCCCAACAGTTTCCTCCCACCAAAGGACTGGCAGAGAACTGGAAGCGACTGGGAAGAAACTGGGAGGGACTGGGAGGGCACGAGGTGGAATCTGGGAGGGAAGGAGGAGGAAACTGTCAGAGACTGAAAGAAAACTGGGAGGAAACTGGTAGAGACTAAGAGGTAGTGGAGGCTCAAGTGGGAGGCACTGGGGAGAACTGTGAGAGAGCTCCGAAGGAACTGGAAGGGACTGGGAACAACTGGGAAAAAAAGTCCCAAAGAGGACCCTAAATGGGCCCAAATGGCCCCAAAGTAAACAGAGCCCAAACTGGGGTGATCTGGACCAATGGAGCCAGTGGAAGCACTTCCCACCTAAACTGTACTGACCAAAGAGAGCGCGGCTCTGCTTTCCCACTCCGGGAAATCTGCCACGCTGCAAGATGAGAAGGAGACTGGGAGGGATTGAGAGGAACTGGGAAAGGACTAGGAGAGACTGGGAGGGGACTGGGAGTGACTGGGAGGAGACTGGGAGAGGATTGGGAGGGATGGGGATGGGGACAGGACTGAGAAGGGACTGGGAGAGACTGGGAAGGGACTGGAAGGAGATTGGGAAGGACCGGGAGAGGAATGGGAGGGACTGTGAGGAATTCCAAAGGGAATGGGAGGGAATGGGAAGGAAACGGGAGGAACTGGGATGGAAGTTGGAAGGACTAGGGGTGACTGAGAAAGACTGGGAAAGAACTGGGAGGGACTGGGATACCACTGGGACCCTCACAAGTCTATGGCACCAGATGGGATCCATCCCAGGGCAGAGAGCTCTGGCAGATGAGCTCCAAGCCACTGCCCAACATTTGCCACCAGTCCTGCATGACCACAGAGGTCCCAGGTGGCTGGAAGCTGCCAGTGTGATGCCATTCACGAGAAGGGCTGGAGGGAAGAACCTGGGAACTCCAGGCCTGTAAGCCTGACCTCAGTGCCTGGCAAGACTATGGAGCAGATCGTCCTGGGGGCAATCACAGCAAACCTGCAGGACGGGCAAGGGCTCAGGCCCAGCCAGCAAAGATTTGGTGGGAGGGGCAGGTCCTGCCTCACCAACCTGATCTCCTTCTATGCCCAGGTGACTGCCTGGTAGGTGTGGGGAAGGCTGTGGATGTAGTCTGCCCGGACTTCAGCAAGGCCTTTGACGCTGTCTGCCACAACAAACTCCTGGCCAAGCAGAACAGCCCACATCCTGGACAGGAGCACTCTGTGCTGGGTTAGGAACTGGCTGGAGTCCTGGGCCCAGAGAGTGGTGGTGAATGGTGCCACATGCAGCTGGCAGCCGGGCACTAGTGGTGTCCCCCAGGGATCAGTGCTGGGTCCCATCCTGTTCAATATCTTTATTGATGATCTGGATGAGGGGATCGAGTCCATCATCAATAACTTTGCAGATGACACCAAGCTGGGGGCAGGAGTTGATCTGCTGGAAGGTAGGAGAGCTCAGCAGAGGGACCCTGACAGGCTGGACAGATGGGCAGAGTTTGGAAAGCATGCATGGACTCCCTGGTTGGTGAAGCAGGAATTGTTTAGTGGTACAGAACAAGCAGTGTATGTAGGAAAAATCAAGCAGGCTAAGCAATTCCCTGGCATTCTTGCACCACTGCTGCTAATTGAGTTTTCTCCTTTGATATGCAGCTCTCCATTATTATCTTCATCCCATATCAGGTTGAGCTTCTCCAGCACGGAGGCGAGCGTCCTTCTGTCTCACGCTTCAGGCTGTTTACTGCAGTCAGCTCTTCTTTATCATCAGACCGTTCTTCCGTCGTCAGCAGCCTGTCGTTCTTTCCTGTCCTGAAACCTTCCATACATACTTTCTGCTTTCCTCCAGGCAGAGTCCAAGGGCATGATATTGAACACATCCAAGTGCCAGGTTCTACACATTACCACAACAACCCCAGGCATTGCTACAGGCTGGGGTCAGACTAGCTGGAGAGGAACCAGGCTGAAAGGGACCTGAGGGTGCTGGTTGACACCAGCTGAACATGAGCCAGCAGTGGCCAAGAAGGCCAAATACATCCTGGCCTGCATCAGGAACAGTGTGGCCAGCAGGAGCAGGGAGGTCATTCTGCCCTGTGCTCAGCACTGGTCAGGCCACACCTTGAGTTCTGGGTCCAGTTCCTGGGCCCCTCAGTTTAGGAAAGATGTTGAGATGCTGGAAGGTGTCCAGAGAAGGGCAACAAAGCTGGGGAGGGGTCTGGAGCATAGCCCTGTGAGGCAAGGCTGAGGGAGCTGGGGTTGCTTAGCCTGGAGAAGAGGAGGCTCAGGGGAGACCTTCTTGCTCTCTACAACTACCTGAGGGCAGATTGTAGCCAGGTAGGGTTTGGTCTGTTCACCCAGGCACCCAGTACCAGAACAAGAGGACACAGTCTCAGGCTGTGCCAGGGAAGGTTTAAGCTAGAGGTGAGGACAAAGTTCATCCCAGAAAGAGGAATTGGCCATTGGAATGTGCTGCCCAGGGAGGTGGTGGAGTCCCCATCCCTGGAGGTGTTCCAAAAAAGAACTGGATGTGGCACCTGGAGCCATGGTTTAATTGTGAGGAGGGGATAGGGATGCAGACATAGGAGGGAATTGATGAGATCTGAGGTCTCTTCAAACCTGGTTGATTATGTGAGACTGGGAGGTACTAGGAGGAACTGGGGGTTACTGGGAAGTACTAGAAGGTACTGGGAGGCTGTGGAAGGACTCTGGGGGTGGAGAGTTACTGGGGGGGAGTGAGGGGGCACTGGAGAACTATAACGGTTAACTGGGAGGTACTGGGAAGGGCTCTGAATGGCACTGGGAAAAACTCAGAGACTGTGGAGAGACTTTGGGGCAGTCTGCAGGGGGTGAAGGGGTCACTGGGGGTTATGGGGAGATACTCACAGTGCTCCCAGTGCTCTCCCAGTTGTCTCCCAGTTCCTCCCAGTGCTCCCAGTTAGGTTCCTGATCCTTCCAGTTGTATCCCAGGGCTCCAGAACTGACTCCAGGTGCTGCAGGTATGGCTCCCAGTCCCTCCCAGTCCCTCCCAGTGCCTCTCAGCCCCTGCCAGCCTCCTCCCAGACTGGGAAAGGACTGGGAGGCACTGGGAGGGGCTCAGGACAGTAGTGGGGAGGTACTGGGAGACTGTGGAAGGACTCTGGGGGGGAATTGGGGATGCTCAGTGGGGTACAGAGGGTCACTGGGAGGCTGTGGAAGGACTTCCTCGGTGGAACTGGGAGGGCTCAGGGGGGCACTGGGGGTTACTGGAAGGTACTGGGAGGTAGTGGGGAGTACTGGGAGGCTGTGAAAGGACTCTGGGAGGGGAGGGTTACTGTGGGGGGAGTGAGGGGGCACTGGGGAAGTCTAAGGGTTAACTGGGAGGTACTGGGAAGGGCTCTGAATGGCACTGGGAAGAACTCAGACTGTGGAAAGACTTTGGGGCGGTCTGGAGGGGCTCAGGGGGGCACTGGGGGTCATGGGGAGATACTCCCAGTGCTCTCCCAGTTGTCTCCCAGTTCCTCCCAGGGACCCCTAGTGCTCCCAGTTGGGTTCCCGCTGCTTCCAGTTGTGTCCCAAGGCTCCAGCAATGCCTCCACCTGGTCCAGGTATGCCTCCCAGTGCCTCCTGGTCCCTACTGGTCTCCTCCCATACTGGGATAGGACTAGAAGGGATTGGGAGGTACTGGGAGGGACAGGAATAAACAGGGAGGGACTGGAAGGGAGTGGGACAGTGTGGGAGGGGACGTGGAGGGACAGGGAGGGGACATAGTGGGAATGGACTGGGAGGGACTGGCAGGGACTGGGAGGGGACTTTCACAGCTGTCTCCCACTTTTGTCCCAGTTGGGTTCCTGCTGCTTCCAGTTGTCTCCCAGGGCTCCAGGTCTGACTCCAGGTGCTGCAGGTATGGCTCCCAGACTCTCCCAGAAACTTCCAGCCCCTACCAGTCTCCTCCCAGACTGGGAAAGGTATAGGAGAAAATGGGATGGACTGGGAGGCTGTAAAGGGCTGTGGGAGGGAAATGGGGGGCTGAGGGGGGTACTGGGAATTCCTGGGTCACGCTCCCAGTGCTCCCAGTTGTTTCCCAGTTGTCTCCCAGTGGGGATGCTACTGCTTCCAATTGTCCACCAGGGCTCTTGCCAGGTAGTGCAGGTAGAACTGGGAGGGGACTGGAAAGGGATGGGGAAGGGACTGGTTGGGGACTGTGAAGGGACTGGGATGGAATGGGAGGAACTGGGAGGGGCTGGGATGGACTAGGGGGGCACTGGGAAGAGACTGGGATGGGAGTGGGGAAGGACAGGGAGGAACTGGGTGTACTGGGATGGGAATGGGAGGGAACTGGGAGAGACTGGGAAGGACTGGGAGTGCACTGCGACGGGACTGGGAGGGGAGTGGGGAGCCAGTGGGAGGGGATTGGGAGGGAACTAAGAAGGGAATGGGAAGGGAAAAGAGTTGGAAGGGACTGGGATAGAGTGGGATGGATCAGGGAGGGAATTGGAAAGGGCTCAGGACAGTACTGTGAAGGACAGGGAGGCTGTTAAGGGCTCTGGGGGGGCACTGGGAGGTACTGGGAGGCTGTGAAAAGATCTGGGGGGGGAGGGTTACTGGGGGGAGTGAGGGGGCGCTGGAGAACTGTAAGGGTTAACTGGGAGGTACTGGGAAGGGCTCTGAATGGCACTGGGAAGAACTCAGAGACTGTGGAATGACTCTGGAGGGGGTCTGGAGGAGCTCGGGGGCACTGGGGGTCATGAGGAGATACTCACAGTGCTCCCAGTGCTCTCCCAGTTCCTCCCAGTGCTCCCAGTTGAGTTCCTGCTGCTTCCAGTTGTCTCCCAGGGCTCCAGAACTGACTCCAGGTGCTGCAGGTATGGCTCCCAGTCCTTCCCAGTGCCTCTCAGCCCCTGCCAGCTTCCTCCCAGACTGGGAAAGGACTGGGAGGCACTGGGAGGGTCTCAGGACAGTACTGGGAAGGACTGGGAGGCTGTGGAAGGATCTGGGGCAGGGAGGGTTACTGGGGGAGAGTGAGGGGGCACTGGGAAAATTCTAAGGGTCAACTGGGAGGTACTGGGAAGGGCTCTGAATGGCACTGGGAAGAACTCAGAGACTCTGGAAAGACTTTGGGGAGGTCTGGAGGGGCTGAGGGGGGCACTGGGGGTTATGTGGAGATACTCACAGTGCTCACAGTGCTCTCCCAGTTGTCTCCCAGTTGTTCCCAGTGCTCCCAGTTGAGTTCCTGCTGCTTCCAGTTGTCTCCCAGGGCTCCAGCAATGCCTCCAGCTGGTCCAGGTATGTCTCCCAGTGCCTCCTGGTCCCTACTGGTCTCCTCCCATACTGGGATAGGATTAGAAGGGATTGGGAGGTACTGGGAGGGACAGGAATAAACAGGGAGGGACTGGGAGGGGACTGGGAAGGGAGTGGGACAGTATGGTAGGGGACTTGGAGGGACAGGGAGGGGACATAGTGGGAATGGACTGGGAGGGACTGGCAGGGACTGGGATGGAGTGGGATGGGACAGTAAGGGGATTGGGAAGGGACAGGGAAGGGACAGGGAGGGGATTGGGATGGGACTGAGTGAACTGGGAAGGGAATGAAAGGGACTGGGATGGACTGTTAGGGGCTTGGGTGGACTGGGATTGACAGGGAGGGCAGTGGTAGGGAATGGGAGGGATGGGAGGGGACTGGGAAGGAACTGGGAAGGGCCTGGGTCAAACTGGAAGGGGACTTGGAGGGAACTGGGAGGACCTGAGTGAAATTGGAGGGGACTGGGAGGGAGTGGGAGGAAACTGGGAGGGAATTGGTAGGGAACAGTGAAGGGACTAGGAGGGCACTGGAAGGGTAATGGAAAGGGAGTGGGAAAGGACAGGGAGGAACTGGGTGTAGTGGAATGGGAATGGGAGGGAACTGGGAGAGAATGGGAAGGACTGGGAGTGCACTGCGATGGGACTGGCTGGCCACGCCCCCTCCCAAATAAGGGAGGGAGAGTGAAACGGAGGAGGGCGGCTGGCCACACCCACAAAGGGAGGGCAGTGAAGAAGCGAGGTGGGGGGCTGGCCACGCCCCCCCCCCAAATAAGGGAGGGAGGGAGTGAAGTGGAGGCGGGTGGCTGGCCATGCCCCCTCCCCCCACCAAGCTAAAAGGGGGAGGGAGCTTCTGGCGCGGTGCGGCCAATAGGAGGGAGGGGAAAGCGCAAAGGCGGGAAAGGGGTTAGGGGTGGGCGGCAAAAGGGGAGGGGAGGGCGGGAAAGGAATAAGGAAGGGGAAGGGAGGGGAGAGGAAGAGAGGGGGGGACCAGTATGTACCAGTATGTACCAGTATGGAGCCAGGGCTAGACCAGTCTGGACCGGTTTGGACCAGTCTGGACTGGTTTGGACCAGTTTGGACCAGTCTGGACCAGTTTGGACCAGTCTGGACCGGTCTGGACCGTTTTGGACCAGTTTGGAACAGTATGGATCAGTTTGGACCACTGTAGACTGGTTTGGACCGGTTTGGACCAGTCTGGAGTGTTTTGGACCGGTTTGGACCAGTCTGGACCAGTTTCAAGCGGTTTCGACCGGTCCGGACCGGTTTGGACCGGTTTGGACCGGTCTGGACCGGTCTGGACCGGCTTGGACCGGTTTGGACCGGTCTAGACCGGCTTGGACCGGTCTGGACCAGTCTGGACCGGCTTGGACCGGCTTGGACCGGTTTGGACCGGTCTGGACCGGTTTGTTCCGGTTTGGACCGGTCTGGACCGGTTTGGACCGGTCTGGACCGGCTTGGACCGGCTTGGACCGGTTTAGACCGGTCTGGACCGGCTTGGATTGGTCCGGACCGGTTTGGACCGGTTTGGACCGGTTTGGACCGGCTTGGACCGGTTTGGACCGGTCTGGACCGGCTTGGACCGGTCTGGACCGGTCTGGACTGGTTTGGACCGGTCTAGACCGGTCTAGACCGGTCTGGACCGGCTTGGACCGGTCTGGACCGGTCTGGACCGGTCTGGACCAGCTTGGACCGGTTTGGACCGGCTTGGACCGGTCTGGATCGGCTTGGACCGGCTTGGACTGGTCTGGACCGGCTTGGACCGGTTTGGACCGGTCTGGACCGGCTTGGACCGGTCTGGACCGGTTTGGACCGGTCTAGACCGGTCTAGACCGGTCTGGACCGGCTTGGACCGGTCTGGACCGGCTTGGACCGGTCTGGACCGGCTTGGACCGGTTTGGACCGGTCTGGACCGGCTTGGACCGGTTTGGACCGGTCTGGACCGGTTTGGACTGGTTTGGACCAGTCTGGACGAGTCTGGACCAGTATCGAGCTTGGGTGGCCACTAATGAGCTACGGTGGCCACTAATGACCCCCCCCAGCCTCTCCCTCCCTCCCCTCCTCCTCCTCTCCCCTCCCATTCTCCCTTTCCCGCGCTCCCCGTGGCCCACGTGGCGCAGCCGGCCCCACTCCACTCTCTGACATCACCGCGCGGGGCAGCCCTGGTGCCCTCCTCCCCCCTCCCGCCTGGGCGCTCCGCCCCCTTGCTCTGACGTAATCAGCAGCCATCGCCTCTCTGCCCCAGCTGCTCAGGCCACGCCCCCCGTGACATAGTCTGCGCTATTCCCCGCCCCCCCATAGCCATCCTGCTGCACTCCTCCAGCCCCGCCCCCTCCTATAGCCATCCAATTGTCGCCCTCCAGCCCCGCCTCCAGTCCTCCAGTCCCACCTCCTGCAACCTCCCTCAGCCCTTTCCCCGCCCCCTCCATAGCCATCCTATTTCACTCAAACCCCGCCCCCTTGTGACGCAGATGCCCTCTCGTTCCGGCCCCCTCCCTTAGCCATTCTATTGCCGCCCTCTAGCCCCGCCTCCAGTCCTCCAGCCCCGCCCCCCATAGCCATCCTATTGCCTTCCTCAAGCCCCGCCTCCAGTGACGTAACCTGCGCGGTCTTCCCCGCTCCCCCTCCCCTCTAGCTCCCTTCCCACCCTTTCCCTTTCCTATCCCCTCACAGCGCCGCCGCCGCTTTCTCTGCTCCCCGCCCCTCCTTTGCGCGGCCCCTAATCACGTGACGATCGCTGGGCGAATCTCGGTGCTGCGGGGTTCACCCTGGGATCGCTGGGCGAGTCTGGGGGCATTGGGGTCAGCCTGCAAGAGCTGGGAGAGACAGGAGAACAGCTCGTGAACTGGGAGCAGACTGCTCCCGACCGCGGCAAATCGACACCCACCCCCCCTCGCTGCTGGTGTTTCTTGCCCCCCCCCCTCGCTGCTGCCCACCCCCAGACCCGTGGCAGAGTGCTGCAGCAGGGACAAAACAACTCCAGAGAGCAGCAGAGTCTACACTGAGCTGATGCGGAGCGGAGAAAGCAGAGGGGACGATAGTTACGCTGGCTAGGTCGGAGCCGACGGGGCGAGGGCGGCGCCATCTTGGGAAGGGCAGGCGCTGTCACAGAGAGGGCAACGCCATCTTGGGAAGGGCAGGCGCTGTCACGGGGAGAGCGGTGCCGTCTTGGGAAGGGCAGGCGCTGTCACGGGGAGAGCGGTGCCGTCTTGATGCCCTCACTTCCGTCTACATGCCCCCAGACCTCCTTTCTCACCCTCTAAGGCCCTTGAGGTGCTCGCAGCTCGCCTTGAGATGCCGGGGGAGATGTGGCTGGGGGGTCCTGGGACTGCAGGACACCCAATACCGGAGTGAGACCACCCCAATCTTGCGGGACCCAAACCCTGGAACCCCCCAGAGACCTCTAACACAACACCACCACTCCCCGCCCCCTCAGCTGCTTCAGGACCCTCCAGAGACCCCCCCGGAGACCCTCCAGAGGCCGCCAGACACCTCTCGATGCCCACAAAGCCCCTCTAGACGCCCCAGAATACCTCTCTGCGCCTCCCTTCAGAGGCCACTCACACCCTTGGCAGCAGGCGACAGCAAGCAGTACCTGGCCGTGCCCACAAGGTGGGAGCAGTGAGCAGAAGAGTCAGGGGCGCTAGGGACACCGAGACTCCAGCAATGCCACACAGCAACCCACACGCTGTGGGGACCTGACACAGAGACCCCGAAACCACACTGAGGCACAGACCCCCCCACTCCTCCGTGACCCTCCAGACATGACCCAGGAGCCCCTCCAGAGGTCCCCAGACACCTCTAGATGCTCCCAGAACCCTTCACATGCCCCCAAATTCCCCTTTCATACCCCCAAGCCCACTTCAGATGACAGCAGACCCTCCTTAACAGGCCCCCAACGCTCAGCAGGTCCGGTGCTGCTGTGCCTCGGGAGCAGATCAGCTGGTCTCCCTGCAGAGCTTTTTCCATTCAATGAAAAAACAGCACACCACACACACACATGAAAGACAATCCACTGTTTTAATTGAGAGACAGTTGCTATTTCTGTTTCAAACCACACCCCACACCCCCCCGTGGCTCTGCTCAGGATGTGCTTTTCTCCTCTAGAAGCCTTTCTACAGAACAGAGGGGGGGGCACGTCAAGGCCTTTCTGCACACAAATCACTGCCCTTCTGCAATCTCTCAATAAGCAGCACCGCTGTTCCTCGGCTGGAACACCTCACACTCACTCTTACACTTTCCCGGGGCTTTCCCTCCCCTCCAAGAACATCCTGGCATTTCAAACATTTGGCATTTCAGGTCTGCAAGCAGCCTTTGTGGGAGGCTGCCCTCACCCCTCCCTCACTGCTCCTCTGCTGTATCCTCGCCCACCCCCCCTGTGGCATCACAGAAGGAAAGACAGCCGAGCGGCTACGCTCCTGTTCTTTTTATCACCCCGAGCGGGGGACAGCCTTCTGGGCAAGGTTTGCAGCTTCAGCACACAGCTGAGCTTTGCTCTCACCCATTAAACCCTTTGGTGGTTTCAGCTTCCCGAGGATGTGTCGGCACAAGTCCTTGTCGGGGCACCGCAAACAGGGAGAGACAAAGCTCCGAGATCCAGGAAGAGGACGGCTGAGCAGACACTTCTAAAGAGAGAAACTTCATCAGCTGAACCTCACACTTCTCCCAGCTTTGCAACAGCAAAGAACTTTGTGAACAACACAGTGGTGCTCCTAAGGAGGTCACCAGCTTGCAAGTTACAGGAGAAATAAAAACCTTTTTATTACAGAAGCACTGGCAAAAATTTACGGACAGGAACAGCAGACGAGGAAATTCTGCAATTGAGCTAACGATAGACATCAGGCCTAGGATCTGGCTACCCTGACAAAGGATGCCAACAGGACAGAGTGAGGCCTCAGCAGCACTCCCAAAAAGCCCCACAGAGAGCCACAGGCTCTGGCCCGTGCCCCACCTACGGGCCGGCCCTCCTGGCAGCAGCGCAACACCACCTCTTCAGGAGCCCAGGGACTGACCTCAGCCCCCTAAGGGCCAGGCAAGGTTGGTTCCTGTTAGCTGCCTAAAGCAGCCTCCCCAGCCCTGCTTACAGGGACCTTGGGCTGCTGCTGGGGACAGAAGGGGGATGGAGGGCTCCACAACTCGTCACACAGACCCCGAGTACAGGGCTGTTAAGCTGACAGGGTGCCAAGGGAACAGGCTGCCATGAAGGCAGAGACCCAGGCCCTGAACTACAGGGTGGGTCACCTTGCCGCAGCAACACGACCCAGCGGCTTCGCTGTGTCCGACGAATAAAAGGAGGAAGTTCCACAGGAACAGAAGGGAAAACCTTTTCACTGTGTGTGCCAGAGCCCTGGAGCAGGCTGCCCAGAGAGTTAGTGGAGTCTCTGGAGACATTCAAAACCTGCCCCAGGTGATCCTGCACTGGCACAGGGGTTGGACTGGATGCTATTTTGGGGTCCCTTCCAACCCCTAACACTCAGTGATTCTGTGATTAGCTATGCTGGTGACAGAGTCTCACTGAGTGCTCTTTAAAATGTTTTTCTTTTCTTTCAGCCTAGGAGTTTCATATTTAAATAGACCTTCTGCTCTGTCTTCCCCCTTCCTTCTTCCATCTTGCGTCTAAAAACTAGGAGAGCTTGATGAGCTGTATCCTGGGCGTCCCAACGTAACACATCTCAATTGCATACATGGATTTTGTAATCTTTTGCCCCATTGCTTGCACAGGGTGGATTAAGTTCATTACTTAGAGCTTGTCAGGACAGCTGTTGAAGTGTCCTGTGCAATGCAGGAGGAGTTGAATCCCATAGGATACCACATTACTGTGCTTTGTCAGCCTGGTTATGGTCAGAAACCTCCTTCATTTTTTTTTCTCTTAAACAGATATATCACATGAGTCCCCAGAATTAATTTGCCTCTTCTCATAATTATTTCTTTAAAACTGTCTTAGAAGTGTCTCTGTCCTTCCCTCTCCCTCTCTCTAGATACTGGCCTCCTGAGCCCATGGCAGACTTGCACAGAGCTACTGCGAGCACCACTCTGCACGGCCTCTGGGGGGCTTTCAAGCACAGGCACCCCAGGAGAATCCAAACCTAACCTTGCAGCTGGCCTTAGAGCTCCTCTTTGGAAAACTGTCGCTGCCAGGGCCCTCAAACCCAACATCCTCTGTCAGCAACCTGGATGTAAGAGCTGAAAAGTGTCAACGGAAATTGTACTTGGACACCTCAGGAAGATCCTTCAATGAAAGAGCTGGCTCCTCCTGAAAGGCAAGTATGAATGGAGCTCTCAAAGTACCACACTTCAGAGCCTCCTGCTTGCTAGCACTAAGACAATTGTTCATGTAGAACGACTGGACAGTCACTTCAACAAACCCCACAGAACTGGCTCCTATCAACTCTCCAGAAGACACTGCTGCACTAGCTTGGCTGCCTGACCGGCTCAGTTCAGGTGGCTTAGGATCTCACAGAGGGTACCACAAGAACTGAGGGGACTGCAATCTTTGCAGCTTCAACTTTCCTTCTCTGCTACTTCTTTTTTCAGATGGATTTTTTTTCAAAGGGACTGCTGGACAGCAGAACAGGATGGATGGCCGGGCCCCAAGAGCGGTGGGGAACAGAGTTAAACCCAGCCGGTGGCCGGCCGGGCACAAGTGGTGTTCCCCAGGACACCCCTTGTGAGAGAGTGAGTCCAGAGAAGGGCCACAAAGCTGGTGAGGGGTCTGGATAACAAGCCTTAGGAGGAGTGGCTGAAGGAACTGGGACTGTTTAATCTGCAGAAGAGGAAGCTGAGGGAATTATGGTGTGGTCTGGCTTCAGCTCTCAACTAGTTCCACGTTGAGCAAGGACAGCTTGTACTCACAGAAGGCACTGGCTGCTTGGGTTCAAGGTTCCTGCAGAGCTCAGGCTATCTCTCTTCATTAGTGAGGTCGTCCTGTCACCTAGGCAGAGAGAAGAAAATGCAGCTATGAAATTAGACCACTGGAATCGTGAGAGTCGTTCTGTGTGCGACTCCAGGAGAATCCAAACCTAACCTTGGAGCTGCCCTGAAGAGCTCCTCTTTGGAAAACTCTCGCTGCCGGGCCCCACAAACCCCACACCCTCTGTCAGCAAACCGGATGTACGAGCTGAAGAGTGTCGACAGAAACTGTACGTGGACAGCTCAGGAAGATCCTGCCAGTCCCAGCACACCAGACCTGGAATGATCAAAGAAAGTCCCTTAACAACTGTCTGTGTGTCTGCTCATAGCTTGAGGAGAACCCCCCAACTCCTTCAGGACCCCCCCAGATTCCCCAACTTAGATGCCCACAAAACCCCTTTGGAGGCACCCAAAGCCCCCATCTGATACGCCCAGCTCCGTTTTAGGTACCCCCAGACGCTTCTAATGTCCCCAGACCCGCTGGTAGACCAGCCCAGAACCCCCTGACACTATCCCAGACCCTTTCAGGGGGCTCCACACCCCTTCTAGATGCCCACAAAACCCCTTCACACGCCAAAAGAAACCTTTACCTGCCTCCAAACCCCATTTGGGGGCCACTCAGACCCCTTAGCAGCGGGTGGCAGCAACCAAGTCTGTTGCTCTCACCAATTAAACCAGGATGTTAGGAAGAAGGTCTTCATAGAATAGAATAGAGCAGGTTGAAAGAGAGATTGGCCTTTGGAATGTGCTGCCCAGGGAGGTGGTGGAGTCGCCATCACTGGAAGTGTTTAGAAAGAGACTGGATGAGGCACTCAGTGCCATGGTTTAGTTGATTGGAATGGGATGGAATGGACCGGACCAGGTTGGAAGAGACCTTCAAGATCATCGTGTCCAACCTATCATCCAACACCACCTAATCAACTAAACCATGCAACCAAGCACCCTATCCAGTCTCCTCCTGAACACCTCCAAAGATGGTGACTCCAACACCTCCCTGGGCAGCCCATTCCAATGGGCAATCACTCTCTCTGTGCAGAACCTCTTCCTAACCTCTAGCCTAAACCTCCCCTGGCACAGCTTGAGACTGTGTCCTCTTGTTCTGGTGCTGCTTGCCTGGAAGAAGAGACCAACCCCCACCTGGCTACAACCTCCCTTCAGGGAGTCGTAGAAAGCAAGAAGGTCTCCCCTGAGCCTCCTCTTCTCCAGGCTAAGCAACCCCAGCTCCCTCAGCCTCTCCTCACAGGCCTGTGCTCCAAACCCCTCCCCAGCTTTGTTGCCCTTCTCCGGACACCTTCCAGCAACTCAACGTCTTGCTTAAACGGAGGGGCCCAGAACTGGACACGGGACTCAAGGTGTGCCCTAACCAGTGCCAAGTGCAGGGGCAGAATGACCTCCCTGCTCCTGCTGGCCACACTGTTCCTGATACTGGCCAGGTTGCCAGTGGCCTTCTTGGCCACCCGTGCACGCTGCTGGTCATGACCAGAAGACAGGGATCAGAAGAGTCTTTGGCCAAGCTGTAAACCTCTTCCTAACATTCAGCCTAAACCTCCCCTGGCACAGCTTGAGACTGTGTCCTCTTGTTCTGGTGCTGCTTGCCTGGGAGAAGAGACCAACCCCCACCCGGCTACAACCAGAACTGAGGGGACTGCAGTCTTTGCAGCTTCAGCTTTCCTTCTCTGCTACTTCTTTTTTCAGATGGATTTTTTTTCAAAGGGACTGCTGGACAGCAGAACAGGATGGATGGCTGGGCCCCAAGAGCGGTGGGGAACAGAGTTAAACCCAGCCGGTGGCCGGCCGGCCACAAGTGGTGTTCCCCAGGACACCCCTTGTGAGAGAGTGAGTCCAGAGAAGGGCCACAAAGCTGGTGAGGGGTCTGGATAACAAGCCTTAGGAGGAGTGGCTGAAGGAACTGGGACTGTTTAATCTGCAGAAGAGGAAGCTGAGGGAATTATGGTGTGGTCTGGCTTCAGCTCTCAACTACCTCCACGTTGAACAAGGACAGCTTGTACTCACAGAAGGCACTGGCTGCTTGGGTTCAAGGTTCCTGCAGAGCTCAGGCTATCTCTCTTCATTAGTGAGGTCGTCCTGTCACCTAGGCAGAGAGAAGAAAATGCAGCTATGAAATTAGACCACTGGAATCGTGAGACTCGTTCTGTGTGCGACTCCAGGAGAATCCAAACCTAACCTTGGAGCTGCCCTGAAGAGCTCCTCATAGCTTGAGGAGTAACAGAGCAGGAACAATTCCCAAAAGGTTTTCACTGCATTCCTAGGGCACTTGAAGGATTGCCCTGGCTGTAGTTAATACCTAGAAATTCCTCTCAAAATCTTTGCAGCACAGCAAGGAAATTGAGGGATGGGAAGGCAATATGTACTTACACGTTAGGCAAGAATTGGCTTTGCAAACTAATCTCTCTAACTGTTGGATATGCACTGAACTTCCTCGAGGCCAAATGAGGACCCCTTTATTTGGGGAAGCCTCATTGAATTGGACTTGGGGGCCATCAGACTGGGTGACTACATCTGAGAGTAACTTCCACAAGTGTCAGCATGGGAAAGAGAGCTCAGAAAGCCTGGGTCCAAAGTTTGACTTAAGAAGATATAGTATAGGAATATACTGTCGGCTGTGAGAAAGGGGGGAATTGACGAACAGAAAAGTCTCATTAACAGAACCACAGAGTTGATAAGAATTTTCCGCTTGTTAGCTGAAATGCTGGAACGCAGGGAGGGGGAGAGGGGTTGGCAGACAGCCTTTGGATAGAGAAGGAATAACAGGATTTGTCAGTGATTCACTTCTGTTAGTCTTGGACAAGATGCTCTTTTGTATACGATAAAGGACACCTGCATGATATGTGTGCTTCTGCTCTTTTAGATAGATAAGCTTTGTATAGATAGGAAGCATCTGGACCTCTGTCATTATAGACAGATAACTTTTTGTATAAAAGTTTGCCCAAACCTCTCTGAAGACACACAGCTCTTTTGAAATGATCCTACCTGTGTCAGGCGCCAGAATAGAAGCACGATACAAGAGACTTACTGAGTCTCTTGTGTGTCTTTCTCTAAGTCATTATCAACGCTGTTTGCAGCACAAACCCAAACCCAAACCCACCCCGAGACACCCCCAGCTCCCACGGGAGCCTGCAGAGACCTCCCAAAGGGTCCGACGGAGGTGCCCAGCTGCCTCTCCACGACCCTTGACCCTTTCAGATGGCCCCACTAAACTTTACATATCCCCAGACCATTTTAGGTGTCCCCAGACCTCCTCCGTCACCCCCAAAAGCCCTGCCGATGGCCCCAGACCACCTTCAGACGCCGGAAGGAACACACCTGGGAGTCCCGGGCCGGCAGCGACACCGGAAACCGCACTGCGAGCTCCCCGAATGCGCCAGGACCCCTTGCCCCGCCAAAGGACGGCGGTTCGCAGGCACCCTGGGGCACAGAACGGCAACAGGCGCCGAATCAGGGCTCTCCGCGACCGCTCCGGCTCCAAAGCTGCTCAGCGCGGCGCCTGCCCCCCCGGCCAGAAAAGCGGTGGGCAGCCCGCGAGGAGGGCGCGTGCGCGGGACCGGACCCGCTGCGGCGCAGGCGCCGTATCATTAGCGACCACCGGGACGCTGCCCCCCTGGCGCGAGCAGAGCCGGGCTAGGGCGCAGGCGCCGGATCCATAGCGACCACCGGGATGCTGCCCCCCTGGCGCGAGCAGAGCCGGGCTAGGGCGCAGGCGCCGGATCCATAGCGACACTCGAGTCAAGCTCTCCGCTCTCCGCTCTTCCCTTAAGAATTTTCGAGCATTCGGCGCAGTTAGGCTGCAGAAATTAGCTCCCACGGGGCGGCACACGCCGCGGCACGGCTGCACTGCGGCCATTACACACAGGGTTGAGCACTGAGCTCCCACGGGGCGCTATACGCCGCGGTACGGCTGCACTGCCGGCCATTACACACCGGGTGGCAGCATTGAGCTCCCCCGGGGCAGCACACGCCGCGGCACGGCTGCACTGCCGGCCATTACACACAGGGTGGCAGCATTGAGCTCCCACGGGGCCTCAGGGTACGGTTGAGGCAGCAGCCACCACCCCCGCAGAGCCCCACCGGTCAAGCCCGGACACGCCCCCCCCCCCCCCCCCCCCCCCCAAAGCCCCGCGCTGCCCCGCCGGTGGCCACCCCCCCAAGCCCCGCGCACCTCCAGCGGCTGCTATAGAGAAACCCCACAAAGCAGCAGAGACTGGCACTGACCTGGGACACAGCAGAAGAGCTGCAACCTCTACCAGCCACAACCCTGAAAGCATCTGGCGCCATGTTGTTGAGGGCGGTGCCATGCTGGGGGGTGGGGTTCAGGCTGGGGGGCGGTGACACGCTGGAGGGGGGCGGTGACACGCTGGAGGGGGGTGGTGACACGCTGGAGGGGGGCGGTGACACGCTGGAGGGGGGCGGTGACACGCTGGAGGGGGGCGGTGACACGCTGGAGGGGGGCGGTGACACGCTGGAGGGGGGGCGGTGACACGCTGGGAGGGGCGGTGACACGCTGGGGGGGCGGTGCCTGCGTTGTCACCTCACTCTCAGCTTTCCATTGGGTTTTATTCCCCTCCAAGACAACACGTTGAGTTCTGAGCAGCTGAGGAGCCCTGGGGAACACCTGTACAGAAATGTTCCTCCAAGAGCTGTCAGAAAAACGTTCGTTCCGCCAGCAGGCAGCTCTGGCTTCAGAGCAAAAGCCTTCTGTGATCATTCTGTTTAGCTCAGCACCAGCTGCAGCCGTCGGTATTACCAAACTACACAGTAATGGCCTCCTCCCGGTGCCCTCCCGGTCCCAACAGTTTCCCCCCACCAAAGGACTGGCAGAGAACTGGAAGCGACTGGGAAGCAGATCCGGGCTAGGGCGCAGGCGCCGGATCCATAGCGACGCTCGAGTCAAGCTCTCCGCTCTCCCCCTAAGAATTTTCGAGCATTCAGCGCAGTTAGGCTGCAGAAATTAGCTCCCCCGGGGCGGCACACGCCGCGGCACGGCTGCACTGCCGGCCAGTACACACCGGGTGGCAGCATTGAGCTCCCCCGGGGCGACACACGCCACGGCACGGCTGCACTGCCGGCCGTTACACACCGGGTGGCAGCACTGAGCACCTCCCTGGGCGTGGGCAGCAGCCGGGCCCCCACGTGGGTTTTATTTTCCAATGCTAAAAGCCTTTTAGAAGCAGAGAGGGCAGACAGGGGTCGTTTCCAAAGCTTTCTTACGCACCAGTCACTCCAAGCCCTCCCTCTCCAGCTGCAAACCAGAGGTTTGCCTCCGCCTCGCCTCACCCCAGTACTTACACTTTTAAAGATAGTGTGGTGCCCTCGGAGAATTTTCAGCACTTTAGGGGGGGGCCCCCAGCCCTCGCTCACCTGCTCCTCTGCTGCAGCAGCCCCCTGCCCCACGTGGCAGAACCAGCCCACCCACAATCCCCCCACTCCCTTTGATTCGCCCCCAGAAAGGCACAAAATAAAGCAAACTGCCCAGCCAGCACCTCCTGCCTTTCACAGCAAGGACTGAACATTGCAGCTTTGGCCAAGACTATCAGCCCAAAGGAAGGCCTGGCCCCTGAGGAGCTAAATGCAAGTGAACTGTCTGACACCACCACAGTCCTGTGAATGTTGCAAAGCAGTAGTGCATGCAGTATAATAATTCGAAAGTTAAGGGCTGCTCAAGCTTTACACAAAGTATCCTATTCAGTTTTGGGTTCCACTTAACACAAAGTAAAAGTATAAAAGGTCAGAGGGAAAGCCAACTCTACCTCTGAACTACAGCAAGAAATACTGGAATCAAGGGGCCCTTTCTTCTGCTACTAATAGATGAAGAGAACATGAAAACTGACGGGCTAAACCAACAGGGCAAGATTAGAATAACTAGTAGAGAGAACGGAAGATACAAAGCTTCAACTACATCTGTTTAGCAACGACTCCTACCAGATAACTTCCATGCCATAACTTTACTGAATTCAAACAAGCCAGCTGGCGAAGCGTCTCGCTTACAGGCGGCCGACGAGGAGACGCGCAGAAGGCAGAGGCGAGGGAACAAGTCCTGAGCTTTGCTGCAGGCTGTCCTGCGGCTTCCCCTACCGACTCTTTCCCGTACACCACCGCAGAATGAGTTGGGTGAATTTTGTCTCAAACCCATTAAACCCTTTGGTGGTTTCAGCTTCCCGAGGATGTGTCGGCACAAGTCCTTGTCGGGGCACCGCAAACAGGGAGAGACAAAGCTCCGAGATCCAGGAAGAGGACGGCTGAGCAGACACTTCTAAAAGAGAGAAACTTCATCAGCTGAACCTCACACTTCTCCCAGCTTTGCAACAGCAAAGAACTTTGTGAACAACACAGTGGTGCTCCTAAGGAGGTCACCAGCTTGCAAGTTACAGGAGAAATAAAAACCTTTTTATTACAGAAGCACTGGCAAAAATTTACGGACAGGAACAGCAGACGAGGAAATTCTGCAATTGAGCTAACGATAGACATCAGGCCTAGGATCTGGCTACCCTGACAAAGGATGCCAACAGGACAGAGTGAGGCCTCAGCAGCACTCCCAAAAAGCCCCACAGAGAGCCACAGGCTCTGGCCCGTGCCCCACCTACGGGCCGGCCCTCCTGGCAGCAGCGCAACACCACCTCTTCAGGAGCCCAGGGACTGACCTCAGCCCCCTAAGGGCCAGGCAAGGTTGGTTCCTGTTAGCTGCCTAAAGCAGCCTCCCCAGCCCTGCTTACAGGGACCTTGGGCTGCTGCTGGGGACAGAAGGGGGAATGGAGGGCTCCACAACTCGTCACACAGACCCCAAGTACAGGGCTGTTAAGCTGACAGGGTGCCAAGGGAACAGGCTGCCATGAAGGCAGAGACCCAGGCCCTGAACTACAGGGTGGGTCACCTTGCCGCAGCAACACGACCCAGCGGCTTCGCTGTGTCCGACGAATAAAAGGAGGAAGTTCCACAGGAACAGAAGGGAAAACCTTTTCACTGTGTGTGCCAGAGCCCCGGAGCAGGCTGCCCAGAGAGTTAGTGGAGTCTCTGGAGACATTCAAAACCTGCCCCAGGTGATCCTGCACTGGCACAGGGGTTGGACCGGATGCTATTTTGGGGTCCCTTCCAACCCCTAACACTCAGTGATTCTGTGATTAGCTATGCTGGTGACAGAGTCTCACTGAGTGCTCTTTAAAATGTTTTTCTTTTCTTTCAGCCTAGGAGTTTCATATTTAAATAGACCTTCTGCTCTGTCTTCCCCCTTCCTTCTTCCATCTTGCGTCTAAAAACTAGGAGAGCTTGATGAGCTGTATCCTGGGCGTCCCAATGTAACACATCTCAATTGCATACATGGATTTTGTAATCTTTTGCCCCATTGCTTGCACAGGGTGGATTAAGTTCATTACTTAGAGCTTGTCAGGACAGCTGTTGAAGTGTCCTGTGCAATGCAGGAGGAGTTGAATCCCATAGGAAACCACATTACTGTGCTTTGTCAGCCTGGTTATGGTCAGAAACCTCCTTCATTTTTTTTTCTCTTAAACAGATATATCACATGAGTCCCCAGAATTAATTTGCCTCTTCTCATAATTATTTCTTTAAAACTGTCTTAGAAGTGTCACTGTCCTTCCCTCTCCCTCTCTCTAGATACTGGCCTCCTGAGCCCATGGCAGACTTGCACAGAGCTACTGCGAGCACCACTCTGCACGGCCTCTGGGGGGCTTTCAAGCACAGGCACCCCTGGAGAATCCAAACCTAACCTTGCAGCTGGCCTTAGAGCTCCTCTTTGGAAAACTGTCGCTGCCAGGGCCCACAAACCCAACATCCTCTGTCAGCAACCTGGATGTAAGAGCTGAAAAGTGTCAACAGAAATTGTACTTGGACAGCTCAGGAAGATCCTTCAATGAAAGAGCTGGCTCTTCCTGAAGGGCAAGTATGAATGGAGCTCTCAAAGTACCACACTTCAGAGCCTCCTGCTTGCTAGCACTAAGACAATTGTTCATGTAGAACGACTGGCCACTCACTTCAACAAACCCCACAGAACTGGCTCCTATCAACTCTCCAGAAGACACTGCTGCACTAGCTTGGCTGCCTGACCGGCTCAGTTCAGGTGGCTTAGGATCTCACAGAGGGTACCACAAGAACTGAGGGGACTGCAGTCTTTGCAGCTTCAGCTTTCCTTCTCTGCTACTTCTTTTTTCAGATGGATTTTTTTTCAAAGGGACTGCTGGACAGCAGAACAGGATGGATGGCCAGGCCCCAAGAGCGGTGGGGAACAGAGTTAAACCCAGCCGGTGGCCGGCCGGGCACAAGTGGTGTTCCCCAGGACACCCCTTGTGAGAGAGTGAGTCCAGAGAAGGGCCACAAAGCTGGTGAGGGGTCTGGATAACAAGTCTTATGAGGAGTGGCTGAAGGAACTGGGACTGTTTAATCTGCAGAAGAGGAAGCTAAGGGAATTATGGTGTGGTCTGGCTTCAGCTCTCAACTAGTTCCACGTTGAACAAGGACAGCTTGTACTCACAGAAGGCACTGGCTGCTTGGGTTCAAGGTTCCTGTAGAGCTCAGGTCTCTGAGACTTCTGAACAGCTGTGCTTAGCCCAAAATCAGACAGTTTCACATCACCCTGGGAAAAAAAAAATCCAAGAAAAGAATTCAGAAAGATTGTGCTTGAGCAAAAGAAAAGGTTTAACCGCTGCACAGCCTCCTGAGCCCATGGCAGGCTTGCAGAGCTACTGTGAGCACCACTCTGCGCGGCCTCTGGGGGGTTTCAAGCACAGGCACTCCAGGAGACTGCAGGCACTCCACAGAGACTCCAAAACCTCACTGAGAACCCCCCAACTCCTTCAGGACCCCCACAGATTCCCCAACTTAGATGCCCACAAAACCCCTTTGGAGGCACCCAAACCCCCCATCTGATACGCCCAGCTCCGTTTTAGGTACCCCCAGACGCTTCTAATGTCCCCAGACCCGCTGGTGGACCAGCCCAGAACCCCCTGACACTATCCCAGACCCTTTCAGGGGGCTCCACACCCCTTCTAGATGCCCACAAAACCCCTTCACACGCCAAAAGAAACCTTTACCTGCCTCCAAACCCCATTTGGGGCCCACTCAGACCCCTTAGCAGCGGGTGGCAGCAACCAAGTCTGTTGCTCTCACCAATTAAACCCTTTGGTGCTCTCAGCTCTCTGACCCTGTGTCAGTGCAAGTCCTTGTCAGCCGGTACCTTTGTCCTGATCCAGGCGGAGAGAGAACTGCCAGGAACACAGCTTCGCCGCTCCGCTTGCGGCACGCCTGCTGCCGAGGGCAGCCTCGTCCGCAGCCTGCCCGAGAGGAACACGGCCCCCGGGGCCGGGGGACAAACAAAAGCCTTCCACAAAGGAAACAAGGGAAGTCTCTTGGCCACTCTTCACGTGCCGAGTGCGATTGTCATGTGGAACACACCGCGGCATCTGGAATGAGTTTAAGTCCAGGTCTATGGCAGCACAGAGGTTCCTGGAATATCCCGGTACATCGATCCACAGGAGGTTGACTTTCGGTCCCCAGTCTGATGCTTTGCAGCACAGCCATCACATCATTTCTCTCGAGTGCTTTGAACTGACAATTCATACAGGAGAATAAACCCAAACAGGAGTAAGCAGGTTGGAAAAGAACTTTGATCATCACCGGGCCCAGCAAGAGGACACAGTCTCAGGCTGCACCAGGGGAGGTTTAGGCTAGAGGTTAGGAAGAGGTTCTGCACAGAGAGAGTGATGGCCCATTGGAATGGGCTGCCCAGGGAGGTGGTGGAGTCACCATCTTTGGAGGTGTTCAGGAGGAGACTGGATAGGGTGCTTGGTTGCATGGTTTAGTTGATTAGGTGGTGTTGGATGATAGGTTGGACACGATGATCTTGAAGGTCTCTTCCAACTCGGTCTGGTCTATTCTTTTCTATTCCGTTCCATTCCATACCATTCCATTCCAACACCATCTAATCAACTAAACCATGGCACTGAGTGCCTCATCCAGTCTCTTTCTAAACACTTCCAGTGATGGTGACTCCCTGGGCACCACCTCACTGAGCAGCACATTCCAAAGGCCAATCTCTCTTTCAACCTGCTCTATTCTATTCTATGAAGACCTTCTTCCTAACATCCAGCCTAAACCTCCCCTGGCACAGCTTGAGACTGTGTCCTCTTGCTCTGGTGCTGCTTGCCTGGGAGAAGAGACCAACCCCCACCTGGCTACAACCAGAACTGAGGGGACTGCAGTCTTTGCAGCTTCAGCTTTCCTTCTCTGCTACTTCTTTTTTCAGATGGATTTTTTTTCAAAGGGACTGCTGGACAGCAGAACAGGATGGATGGCCAGGCCCCAAGAGCGGTGGGGAACAGAGTTAAACCCAGCCGGTGGCCGGCCGGGCACAAGTGGTGTTCCCCAGGACACCCCTTGTGAGAGAGTGAGTCCAGAGAAGGGCCACAAAGCTGGTGAGGGGTCTGGATAACAAGTCTTATGAGGAGTGGCTGAGGGAACTGGGACTGTTTAATCTGCAGAAGAGGAAGCTCAGGGAATTATGGTGTGGTCTGGCTTCAGCTCTCAACTACTTCCACGTTGAGCAAGGACAGCTTGTACTCACAGAAGGCACTGGCTGCTTGGGTTCAAGGTTCCTGCAGAGCTCAGGCTATCTCTCTTCATTAGTGAGGTCGTCCTGTCACCTAGGCAGAGAGATGAAAATGCAGCTATGAAATTAGACCACTGGAATCGTGAGAGTCGTTCTGTGTGCGACTCCAGGAGAATCCAAACCTAACCTTGGAGCTGCCCTGAAGAGCTCCTCTTTGGAAAGCTCTCGCTGCCGGGCCCCACAAACCCCACACCCTCTGTCAGCAAACCGGATGTACGAGCTGAAGAGTGTCGACAGAAACTGTACATGGACAGCTCAGGAAGATCCTGCCAGTCCCAGCACACCAGACCTGGAATGATCAAAGAAAGTCCGTTAACATCTCTCTGTGTGTCTGCTCATAGCTTGACGAGAACCCCCCAACTCCTTCAGGACCCCCCCAGATTCCCCAACTTAGATGCCCACAAAACCCCTTTGGAGGCACCCAAACCCCCCATCTCATACGCCCAGCTCCATTTTAGGTACCCCCAGACGCTTCTAATGTCCCCAGACCCGCTGGTAGACCAGCCCAGAACCCCCTGACACTATCCCAGACCCTTTCAGGGGGCTCCACACCCCTTCTAGATGCCCACAAAACCCCTTCACACGCCAAAAGAAACCTTTACCTGCCTCCAAACCCCATTTGGGGGCCACTCAGACCCCTTAGCAGCGGGTGGCAGCAACCAAGTCTGTTGCTCTCACCAATGAAACCAGGATGTTAGGAAGAAGGTCTTCATAGAATAGAATAGAGCAGGTTGAAAGAGAGATTGGCCTTTGGAATGTGCTGCCCAGGGAGGTGGTGGAGTCACCATCACTGGGAGTGTTTAGAAAGAGACTGGATGAGGCACTCAGTGCCATGGTTTAGTTGATTGGAATGGGATGGAATGGACCAGGTTGGAAGAGACCTTCAAGATCATCGTGTCCAAGCTATCATCCAACACCACCTAATCAACTAAACCATGCAACCAAGCACCCTATCCAGTCTCCTCCTGAACACCTCCAAAGATGGTGACTCCACCACCTCCCTGGGCAGCCCATTCCAATGGGCAATCACTCTCTCTGTGCAGAACCTCTTCCTAACCTCTAGCCTAAACCTCCCCTGGCACAGCTTGAGACTGTGTCCTCTTGTTCTGGTGCTGCTTGCCTGGAAGAAGAGACCAACCCCCACCTGGCTACAACCTCCCTTCAGGGAGTCGTAGAAAGCAAGAAGGTCTCCCCTGAGCCTCCTCTTCTCCAGGCTAAGCAACCCCAGCTCCCTCAGCCTCTCCTCACAGGCCTGTGCTCCAAACCCCTCCCCAGCTTTGTTGCCCTTCTCCGGACACCTTCCAGCAACTCAACGTCTTGCTTAAACGGAGGGGCCCAGAACTGGACACGGGACTCAAGGTGTGCCCTAACCAGTGCCAAGTGCAGGGGCAGAATGACCTCCCTGCTCCTGCTGGCCACTCTGATCCTGATATTGGCCAGGTTGCCAGTGGCCTTCTTGGCCACCCGTGCACGCTGCTGGTCACGACCAGAAGACAGGGATCGGAAGAGTCTTTGGCCAAGCTGTAAGCCTCTTCCTAACATCCAGCCTAAACCTCCCCTGGCACAGCTTGAGACTATGTCCTCTTGTTCTGGTGCTGCTTGCCTGGGAGAAGAGACCAACCCCCACCCGGCTACAACCAGAACTGAGGGGACTGCAATCTTTGCAGCTTCAGCTTTCCTTCTCTGCTACTTCTTTTTTCAGATGGATTTTTTTTCCATAGCGACCACCGGGACGCTGCCCCCCTGGCGCGAGCAGAGCCGGGCTAGGGCGCAGGCGCCGGATCCATAGCGACCACCGGGACGCTGCCCCTCTGGCGCCAGCAGAGCCGGGCTAGGGCGCAGGCGCCGGATCCATAGCGACCACCGGGACGCTGCCCCTGTGGCGCCAGCAGAGCCGGGCTAGGGCGCAGGCGCCGGATCCATAGCGACACTCGAGTCAAGCTCTCCGCTCTCCGCTCTTCCCTTAAGAATTTTCGAGCATTCGGCGCAGTTAGGCTGCAGAAATTAGCTCCCACGGGGCGGCACACGCCGCGGCACGGCTGCACTGCGGCCATTACACACAGGGTTGAGCACTGAGCTCCCACGGGGCGCTATACGCCGCGGTACGGCTGCACTGCCGGCCATTACACACCGGGTGGCAGCATTGAGCTCCCCCGGGGCGGCACACGCCGCGGCACGGCTGCACTGCCGGCCATTACACACAGGGTGGCAGCATTGAGCTCCCACGGGGCCTCTGGGTACGGTTGAGGCAGCAGCCGCCGCCCCCGCAGAGCCCCACCGGTCAAGCCCGGACACGCCCCCCCCCCCCCCCCCCCCCCCAAAGCCCCGCGCTGCCCCGCCGGTGGCCACCCCCCCAAGCCCCGCGCACCTCCAGCGGCTGCTATAGAGAAACCCCACAAAGCAGCAGAGACTGGCACTGACCTGGGACACAGCAGAAGAGCTGCAACCTCTACCAGCCACAACCCTGAAAGCATCTGGCGCCATGTTGTTGAGGGCGGTGCCATGCTGGGGGGTGGGGTTCAGGCTGGGGGGCGGTGACACGCTGGAGGGGGGTGGTGACACGCTGGGCGGGGGCGGTGCCACGCTGGGGGGGCGGTGCCACGCTGGGCGGGGGCGGTGCCACGCTGGGGGGGGCGGTGCCACGCTGGGGGGGCGGTGCCACGCGGGAGGGGGCGGTGACACGCTGGAGGGGGGGCGGTGACACGCAGGAGGGGGGCGGTGACACGCTGGAGGGGGGCGGTGACACGCTGGAGGGGGGCGGTGACACGCTGGAGGGGGGGCGGTGACACGCTGGAGGGGGGCGGTGACACGCTGGAGGGGGGCGGTGACACGCTGGGGGGGGCGGTGACACGCTGGGGGGGGGCGGTGACACGCTGGAGGGGGGCGGTGACACGCTGGAGGGGGGCGGTGACACGCTGGAGGGGGGCGGTGACACGCTGGGGGGGGCGGTGACACGCTGGGAGGGGCGGTGACACGCTGGGGGGGCGGTGCCACGCTGGGGGAGGCGGTGACACGCTGGAGGGGGGCGGTGACACGCTGAGGGGGCGGTGCCACGCTGGGGGGGCGGTGCCACGCCGGGGGGGGGCGGTGCCTGCGTTGTCACCTCACTCTCAGCTTTCCATTGGGTTTTATTCCCCTCCAAGACAACACGTTGAGTTCTGAGCAGCTGAGGAGCCCTGGGGAACACCTGTACAGAAATGTTCCTCCAAGAGCTGTCAGAAAAACGTTCGTTCCGCCAGCAGGCAGCTCTGGCTTCAGAGCAAAAGCCTTCTGTGATCATTCTGTTTAGCTCAGCACCAGCTGCAGCCGTCGGTATTACCAAACTACACAGTAATGGCCTCCTCCCGGTGCCCTCCCGGTCCCAACAGTTTCCCCCCACCAAAGGACTGGCAGAGAACTGGAAGCGACTGGGAAGCAGATCCGGGCTAGGGCGCAGGCGCCGGATCCATAGCGACGCTCGAGTCAAGCTCTCCGCTCTCCCCCTAAGAATTTTCGAGCATTCAGCGCAGTTAGGCTGCAGAAATTAGCTCCCCCGGGGCGGCACACGCCGCGGCACGGCTGCACTGCCGGCCAGTACACACCGGGTGGCAGCATTGAGCTCCCCCGGGGCGACACACGCCACGGCACGGCTGCACTGCCGGCGGCTACACACCGGGTGGCAGCACTGAGCACCTCCCTGGGCGTGGGCAGCAGCCGGGCCCCCACGTGGGTTTTATTTTCCAATGCTAAAAGCCTTTTAGAAGCAGAGAGGGCAGACAGGGGTCGTTTCCAAAGCTTTCTTACGCACCAGTCACTCCAAGCCCTCCCTCTCCAGCTGCAAACCAGAGGTTTGCCTCCGCCTCGCCTCACCCCAGTACTTACACTTTTAAAGATAGTGTGGTGCCCTCGGAGAATTTTCAGCACTTTAGGGGGGGGCCCCCAGCCCTCGCTCACCTGCTCCTCTGCTGCAGCAGCCCCCTGCCCCACGTGGCAGAACCAGCCCACCCACAATCCCCCCACTCCCTTTGATTCGCCCCCAGAAAGGCACAAAATAAAGCAAACTGCCCAGCCAGCACCTCCTGCCTTTCACAGCAAGGACTGAACATTGCAGCTTTGGCCAAGACTATCAGCCCAAAGGAAGGCCTGGCCCCTGAGGAGCTAAATGCAAGTGAACTGTCTGACACCACCACAGTCCTGTGAATGTTGCAAAGCAGTAGTGCATGCAGTATAATAATTCGAAAGTTAAGGGCTGCTCAAGCTTTACACAAAGTATCCTATTCAGTTTTGGGTTCCACTTAACACAAAGTAAAAGTATAAAAGGTCAGAGGGAAAGCCAACTCTACCTCTGAACTACAGCAAGAAATACTGGAATCAAGGGGCCCTTTCTTCTGCTACTAATAGATGAAGAGAACATGAAAACTGACGGGCTAAACCAACAGGGCAAGATTAGAATAACTAGTAGAGAGAACGGAGGATACAAAGCTTCAACTACATCTGTTTAGCAACGACTCCTACCAGATAACTTCCATGCCATAACTTTACTGAATTCAAACAAGCCAGCTGGCGAAGCGTCTCGCTTACAGGCGGCCGACGAGGAGACGCGCAGAAGGCAGAGGCGAGGGAACAAGTCCTGAGCTTTGCTGCAGGCTGTCCTGCGGCTTCCCCTACCGACTCTTTCCCGTACACCACCGCAGAATGAGTTGGGTGAATTTTGTCTCAAACCCATTAAACCCTTTGGTGGTTTCAGCTTCCCGAGGATGTGTCGGCACAAGTCCTTGTCGGGGCACCGCAAACAGGGAGAGACAAAGCTCCGAGATCCAGGAAGAGGACGGCTGAGCAGACACTTCTAAAAGAGAGAAACTTCATCAGCTGAACCTCACACTTCTCCCAGCTTTGCAACAGCAAAGAACTTTGTGAACAACACAGTGGTGCTCCTAAGGAGGTCACCAGCTTGCAAGTTACAGGAGAAATAAAAACCTTTTTATTACAGAAGCACTGGCAAAAATTTACGGACAGGAACAGCAGACGAGGAAATTCTGCAATTGAGCTAACGATAGACATCAGGCCTAGGATCTGGCTACCCTGACAAAGGATGCCAACAGGACAGAGTGAGGCCTCAGCAGCACTCCCAAAAAGCCCCACAGAGAGCCACAGGCTCTGGCCCGTGCCCCACCTACGGGCCGGCCCTCCTGGCAGCAGCGCAACACCACCTCTTCAGGAGCCCAGGGACTGACCTCAGCCCCCTAAGGGCCAGGCAAGGTTGGTTCCTGTTAGCTGCCTAAAGCAGCCTCCCCAGCCCTGCTTACAGGGACCTTGGGCTGCTGCTGGGGACAGAAGGGGGAATGGAGGGCTCCACAACTCGTCACACAGACCCCAAGTACAGGGCTGTTAAGCTGACAGGGTGCCAAGGGAACAGGCTGCCATGAAGGCAGAGACCCAGGCCCTGAACTACAGGGTGGGTCACCTTGCCGCAGCAACACGACCCAGCGGCTTCGCTGTGTCCGACGAATAAAAGGAGGAAGTTCCACAGGAACAGAAGGGAAAACCTTTTCACTGTGTGTGCCAGAGCCCCGGAGCAGGCTGCCCAGAGAGTTAGTGGAGTCTCTGGAGACATTCAAAACCTGCCCCAGGTGATCCTGCACTGGCACAGGGGTTGGACCGGATGCTATTTTGGGGTCCCTTCCAACCCCTAACACTCAGTGATTCTGTGATTAGCTATGCTGGTGACAGAGTCTCACTGAGTGCTCTTTAAAATGTTTTTCTTTTCTTTCAGCCTAGGAGTTTCATATTTAAATAGACCTTCTGCTCTGTCTTCCCCCTTCCTTCTTCCATCTTGCGTCTAAAAACTAGGAGAGCTTGATGAGGTGTATCCTGGGCGTCCCAATGTAACACATCTCAATTGCATACATGGATTTTGTAATCTTTTGCCCCATTGCTTGCACAGGGTGGATTAAGTTCATTACTTAGAGCTTGTCAGGACAGCTGTTGAAGTGTCCTGTGCAATGCAGGAGGAGTTGAATCCCATAGGAAACCACATTACTGTGCTTTGTCAGCCTGGTTATGGTCAGAAACCTCCTTCATTTTTTTTTCTCTTAAACAGATATATCACATGAGTCCCCAGAATTAATTTGCCTCTTCTCATAATTATTTCTTTAAAACTGTCTTAGAAGTGTCACTGTCCTTCCCTCTCCCTCTCTCTAGATACTGGCCTCCTGAGCCCATGGCAGACTTGCACAGAGCTACTGCGAGCACCACTCTGCACGGCCTCTGGGGGGCTTTCAAGCACAGGCACCCCTGGAGAATCCAAACCTAACCTTGCAGCTGGCCTTAGAGCTCCTCTTTGGAAAACTGTCGCTGCCAGGGCCCACAAACCCAACATCCTCTGTCAGCAACCTGGATGTAAGAGCTGAAAAGTGTCAACAGAAATTGTACTTGGACAGCTCAGGAAGATCCTTCAATGAAAGAGCTGGCTCCTCCTGAAGGGCAAGTATGAATGGAGCTCTCAAAGTACCACACTTCAGAGCCTCCTGCTTGCTAGCACTAAGACAATTGTTCATGTAGAACGACTGGCCACTCACTTCAACAAACCCCACAGAACTGGCTCCTATCAACTCTCCAGAAGACACTGCTGCACTAGCTTGGCTGCCTGACCGGCTCAGTTCAGGTGGCTTAGGATCTCACAGAGGGTACCACAAGAACTGAGGGGACTGCAGTCTTTGCAGCTTCAGCTTTCCTTCTCTGCTACTTCTTTTTTCAGATGGATTTTTTTTCAAAGGGACTGCTGGACAGCAGAACAGGATGGATGGCCAGGCCCCAAGAGCGGTGGGGAACAGAGTTAAACCCAGCCGGTGGCCGGCCGGGCACAAGTGGTGTTCCCCAGGACACCCCTTGTGAGAGAGTGAGTCCAGAGAAGGGCCACAAAGCTGGTGAGGGGTCTGGATAACAAGTCTTATGAGGAGTGGCTGAAGGAACTGGGACTGTTTAATCTGCAGAAGAGGAAGCTAAGGGAATTATGGTGTGGTCTGGCTTCAGCTCTCAACTAGTTCCACGTTGAACAAGGACAGCTTGTACTCACAGAAGGCACTGGCTGCTTGGGTTCAAGGTTCCTGTAGAGCTCAGGTCTCTGAGACTTCTGAACAGCTGTGCTTAGCCCAAAATCAGACAGTTTCACATCACCCTGGGAAAAAAAAAATCCAAGAAAAGAATTCAGAAAGATTGTGCTTGAGCAAAAGAAAAGGTTTAACCGCTGCACAGCCTCCTGAGCCCATGGCAGGCTTGCAGAGCTACTGTGAGCACCACTCTGCGCGGCCTCTGGGGGGTTTCAAGCACAGGCACTCCAGGAGACTGCAGGCACTCCACAGAGACTCCAAAACCTCACTGAGAACCCCCCAACTCCTTCAGGACCCCCACAGATTCCCCAACTTAGATGCCCACAAAACCCCTTTGGAGGCACCCAAACCCCCCATCTCATACGCCCAGCTCCATTTTAGGTACCCCCAGACGCTTCTAATGTCCCCAGACCCGCTGGTGGACCAGCCCAGAACCCCCTGACACTATCCCAGACCCTTTCAGGGGGCTCCACACCCCTTCTAGATGCCCACAAAACCCCTTCACACGCCAAAAGAAACCTTTACCTGCCTCCAAACCCCATTTGGGGCCCACTCAGACCCCTTAGCAGCGGGTGGCAGCAACCAAGTCTGTTGCTCTCACCAATTAAACCCTTTGGTGCTCTCAGCTCTCTGACCCTGTGTCAGTGCAAGTCCTTGTCAGCCGGTACCTTTGTCCTGATCCAGGCGGAGAGAGAACTGCCAGGAACACAGCTTCGCCGCTCCGCTTGCGGCACGCCTGCTGCCGAGGGCAGCCTCGTCCGCAGCCTGCCCGAGAGGAACACGGCCCCCGGGGCCGGGGGACAAACAAAAGCCTTCCACAAAGGAAACAAGGGAAGTCTCTTGGCCACTCTTCACGTGCCGAGTGCGATTGTCATGTGGAACACACCGCGGCATCTGGAATGAGTTTAAGTCCAGGTCTATGGCAGCACAGAGGTTCCTGGAATATCCCGGTACATCGATCCACAGGAGGTTGACTTTCGGTCCCCAGTCTGATGCTTTGCAGCACAGCCATCACATCATTTCTCTCGAGTGCTTTGAACTGACAATTCATACAGGAGAATAAAACCAAACAGGAGTAAGCAGGTTGGAAAAGAACTTTGATCATCACCGGGCCCAACAAGAGGACACAGCCTCAGGCTGCACCAAGGGAGGTTTAGGCTAGAGGTTAGTAAGAGGTTCTGCACAGAGAGAGTGATGGCCCATTGGAATGGGCTGCCCAGGGAGGTGGTGGAGTCACCATCTTTGGAGGTGTTCAGGAGGAGACTGGATAGGGTGCTTGGTTGCATGGTTTAGTTGATTAGGTGGTGTTGGATGATAGGTTGGACACGATGATCTTGAAGGTCTCTTCCAACTCGGTCTGGTCTATTCTTTTCTATTCCGTTCCATTCCATACCATTCCATTCCAACACCATCTAATCAACTAAACCATGGCACTGAGTGCCTCATCCAGTCTCTTTCTAAACACTTCCAGTGATGGTGACTCCCTGGGCACCACCTCACTGAGCAGCACATTCCAAAGGCCAATCTCTCTTTCAACCTGCTCTATTCTATTCTATGAAGACCTTCTTCCTAACATCCAGCCTAAACCTCCCCTGGCACAGCTTGAGACTGTGTCCTCTTGCTCTGGTGCTGCTTGCCTGGGAGAAGAGACCAACCCCCACCTGGCTACAACCAGAACTGAGGGGACTGCAGTCTTTGCAGCTTCAGCTTTCCTTCTCTGCTACTTCTTTTTTCAGATGGATTTTTTTTCAAAGGGACTGCTGGACAGCAGAACAGGATGGATGGCCAGGCCCCAAGAGCGGTGGGGAACAGAGTTAAACCCAGCCGGTGGCCGGCCGGGCACAAGTGGTGTTCCCCAGGACACCCCTTGTGAGAGAGTGAGTCCAGAGAAGGGCCACAAAGCTGGTGAGGGGTCTGGATAACAAGTCTTATGAGGAGTGGCTGAGGGAACTGGGACTGTTTAATCTGCAGAAGAGGAAGCTGAGGGAATTATGGTGTGGTCTGGCTTCAGCTCTCAACTACTTCCACGTTGAGCAAGGACAGCTTGTACTCACAGAAGGCACTGGCTGCTTGGGTTCAAGGTTCCTGCAGAGCTCAGGCTATCTCTCTTCATTAGTGAGGTCGTCCTGTCACCTAGGCAGAGAGATGAAAATGCAGCTATGAAATTAGACCACTGGAATCGTGAGAGTCGTTCTGTGTGCGACTCCAGGAGAATCCAAACCTAACCTTGGAGCTGCCCTGAAGAGCTCCTCTTTGGAAAGCTCTCGCTGCCGGGCCCCACAAACCCCACACCCTCTGTCAGCAAACCGGATGTACGAGCTGAAGGGTGTCGACAGAAACTGTACATGGACAGCTCAGGAAGATCCTGCCAGTCCCAGCACACCAGACCTGGAATGATCAAAGAAAGTCCGTTAACATCTCTCTGTGTGTCTGCTCATAGCTTGACGAGAACCCCCCAACTCCTTCAGGACCCCCCCAGATTCCCCAACTTAGATGCCCACAAAACCCCTTTGGAGGCACCCAAACCCCCCATCTCATACGCCCAGCTCCATTTTAGGTACCCCCAGACGCTTCTAATGTCCCCAGACCCGCTGGTAGACCAGCCCAGAACCCCCTGACACTATCCCAGACCCTTTCAGGGGGCTCCACACCCCTTCTAGATGCCCACAAAACCCCTTCACACGCCAAAAGAAACCTTTACCTGCCTCCAAACCCCATTTGGGGGCCACTCAGACCCCTTAGCAGCGGGTGGCAGCAACCAAGTCTGTTGCTCTCACCAATGAAACCAGGATGTTAGGAAGAAGGTCTTCATAGAATAGAATAGAGCAGGTTGAAAGAGAGATTGGCCTTTGGAATGTGCTGCCCAGGGAGGTGGTGGAGTCACCATCACTGGGAGTGTTTAGAAAGAGACTGGATGAGGCACTCAGTGCCATGGTTTAGTTGATTGGAATGGGATGGAATGGACCAGGTTGGAAGAGACCTTCAAGATCATCGTGTCCAAGCTATCATCCAACACCACCTAATCAACTAAACCATGCAACCAAGCACCCTATCCAGTCTCCTCCTGAACACCTCCAAAGATGTTGACTCCACCACCTCCCTGGGCAGCCCATTCCAATGGGCAATCACTCTCTCTGTGCAGAACCTCTTCCTAACCTCTAGCCTAAACCTCCCCTGGCACAGCTTGAGACTGTGTCCTCTTGTTCTGGTGCTGCTTGCCTGGAAGAAGAGACCAACCCCCACCTGGCTACAACCTCCCTTCAGGGAGTCGTAGAAAGCAAGAAGGTCTCCCCTGAGCCTCCTCTTCTCCAGGCTAAGCAACCCCAGCTCCCTCAGCCTCTCCTCACAGGCCTGTGCTCCAAACCCCTCCCCAGCTTTGTTGCCCTTCTCCGGACACCTTCCAGCAACTCAACGTCTTGCTTAAACGGAGGGGCCCAGAACTGGACACGGGACTCAAGGTGTGCCCTAACCAGTGCCAAGTGCAGGGGCAGAATGACCTCCCTGCTCCTGCTGGCCACTCTGATCCTGATATTGGCCAGGTTGCCAGTGGCCTTCTTGGCCACCCGTGCACGCTGCTGGTCACGACCAGAAGACAGGGATCGGAAGAGTCTTTGGCCAAGCTGTAAGCCTCTTCCTAACATCCAGCCTAAACCTCCCCTGGCACAGCTTGAGACTGTGTCCTCTTGTTCTGGTGCTGCTTGCCTGGGAGAAGAGACCAACCCCCACCCGGCTACAACCAGAACTGAGGGGACTGCAATCTTTGCAGCTTCAGCTTTCCTTCTCTGCTACTTCTTTTTTCAGATGGATTTTTTTTCCATAGCGACCACCGGGACGCTGCCCCCCTGGCGCGAGCAGAGCCGGGCTAGGGCGCAGGCGCCGGATCCATAGCGACCACCGGGACGCTGCCCCTCTGGCGCCAGCAGAGCCGGGCTAGGGCGCAGGCGCCGGATCCATAGCGACCACCGGGACGCTGCCCCTGTGGCGCCAGCAGAGCCGGGCTAGGGCGCAGGCGCCGGATCCATAGCGACACTCGAGTCAAGCTCTCCGCTCTCCGCTCTTCCCTTAAGAATTTTCGAGCATTCGGCGCAGTTAGGCTGCAGAAATTAGCTCCCACGGGGCGGCACACGCCGCGGCACGGCTGCACTGCGGCCATTACACACAGGGTTGAGCACTGAGCTCCCACGGGGCGCTATACGCCGCGGTACGGCTGCACTGCCGGCCATTACACACCGGGTGGCAGCATTGAGCTCCCCCGGGGCGGCACACGCCGCGGCACGGCTGCACTGCCGGCCATTACACACAGGGTGGCAGCATTGAGCTCCCACGGGGCCTCTGGGTACGGTTGAGGCAGCAGCCGCCGCCCCCGCAGAGCCCCACCGGTCAAGCCCGGACACGCCCCCTCCCCCCCCCCCCAAAAGCCCCGCGCTGCCCCGCCGGTGGCCACCCCCCCAAGCCCCGCGCACCTCCAGCGGCTGCTATAGAGAAACCCCACAAAGCAGCAGAGACTGGCACTGACCTGGGACACAGCAGAAGAGCTGCAACCTCTACCAGCCACAACCCTGAAAGCATCTGGCGCCATGTTGTTGAGGGCGGTGCCATGCTGGGGGGTGGGGTTCAGGCTGGGGGGCGGTGACACGCTGGAGGGGGGTGGTGACACGCTGGGCGGGGGCGGTGCCACGCTGGGGGGGGCGGTGCCACGCTGGGCGGGGGCGGTGCCACGCTGGGGGGGCGGTGCCACGCTGGGGGGGGCGGTGCCACGCTGGAGGGGGGCGGTGACACGCTGGAGGGGGGCGGTGACACGCTGGAGGGGGGCGGTGACACGCAGGAGGGGGGCGGTGACACGCTGGAGGGGGGCGGTGACACGCTGGAGGGGGGCGGTGACACGCTGGAGGGGGGGCGGTGACACGCTGGAGGGGGGCGGTGACACGCTGGAGGGGGGCGGTGACACGCTGGGGGGGGCGGTGACACGCTGGGGGGGGCGGTGACACGCTGGAGGGGGGCGGTGACACGCTGGAGGGGGGCGGTGACACGCTGGAGGGGGGCGGTGACACGCTGGGGGGGGCGGTGACACGCTGGGAGGGGCGGTGACACGCTGGGGGGGCGGTGCCACGCTGGGGGAGGCGGTGACACGCTGGAGGGGGGCGGTGACACGCTGAGGGGGCGGTGCCACGCTGGGGGGGGCGGTGCCACGCCGGGGGGGGGCGGTGCCTGCGTTGTCACCTCACTCTCAGCTTTCCATTGGGTTTTATTCCCCTCCAAGACAACACGTTGAGTTCTGAGCAGCTGAGGAGCCCTGGGGAACACCTGTACAGAAATGTTCCTCCAAGAGCTGTCAGAAAAACGTTCGTTCCGCCAGCAGGCAGCTCTGGCTTCAGAGCAAAAGCCTTCTGTGATCATTCTGTTTAGCTCAGCACCAGCTGCAGCCGTCGGTATTACCAAACTACACAGTAATGGCCTCCTCCCGGTGCCCTCCCGGTCCCAACAGTTTCCCCCCACCAAAGGACTGGCAGAGAACTGGAAGCGACTGGGAAGCAGATCCGGGCTAGGGCGCAGGCGCCGGATCCATAGCGACGCTCGAGTCAAGCTCTCCGCTCTCCCCCTAAGAATTTTCGAGCATTCAGCGCAGTTAGGCTGCAGAAATTAGCTCCCCCGGGGCGGCACACGCCGCGGCACGGCTGCACTGCCGGCCAGTACACACCGGGTGGCAGCATTGAGCTCCCCCGGGGCGACACACGCCACGGCACGGCTGCACTGCCGGCCGTTACACACCGGGTGGCAGCACTGAGCACCTCCCTGGGCGTGGGCAGCAGCCGGGCCCCCACGTGGGTTTTATTTTCCAATGCTAAAAGCCTTTTAGAAGCAGAGAGGGCAGACAGGGGTCGTTTCCAAAGCTTTCTTACGCACCAGTCACTCCAAGCCCTCCCTCTCCAGCTGCAAACCAGAGGTTTGCCTCCGCCTCGCCTCACCCCAGTACTTACACTTTTAAAGATAGTGTGGTGCCCTCGGAGAATTTTCAGCACTTTAGGGGGGGGGCCCCCAGCCCTCGCTCACCTGCTCCTCTGCTGCAGCAGCCCCCTGCCCCACGTGGCAGAACCAGCCCACCCACAATCCCCCCACTCCCTTTGATTCGCCCCCAGAAAGGCACAAAATAAAGCAAACTGCCCAGCCAGCACCTCCTGCCTTTCACAGCAAGGACTGAACATTGCAGCTTTGGCCAAGACTATCAGCCCAAAGGAAGGCCTGGCCCCTGAGGAGCTAAATGCAAGTGAACTGTCTGACACCACCACAGTCCTGTGAATGTTGCAAAGCAGTAGTGCATGCAGTATAATAATTCGAAAGTTAAGGGCTGCTCAAGCTTTACACAAAGTATCCTATTCAGTTTTGGGTTCCACTTAACACAAAGTAAAAGTATAAAAGGTCAGAGGGAAAGCCAACTCTACCTCTGAACTACAGCAAGAAATACTGGAATCAAGGGGCCCTTTCTTCTGCTACTAATAGATGAAGAGAACATGAAAACTGACGGGCTAAACCAACAGGGCAAGATTAGAATAACTAGTAGAGAGAACGGAAGATACAAAGCTTCAACTACATCTGTTTAGCAACGACTCCTACCAGATAACTTCCATGCCATAACTTTACTGAATTCAAACAAGCCAGCTGGCGAAGCGTCTCGCTTACAGGCGGCCGACGAGGAGACGCGCAGAAGGCAGAGGCGAGGGAACAAGTCCTGAGCTTTGCTGCAGGCTGTCCTGCGGCTTCCCCTACCGACTCTTTCCCGTACACCACCGCAGAATGAGTTGGGTGAATTTTGTCTCAAACCCATTAAACCCTTTGGTGGTTTCAGCTTCCCGAGGATGTGTCGGCACAAGTCCTTGTCGGGGCACCGCAAACAGGGAGAGACAAAGCTCCGAGATCCAGGAAGAGGACGGCTGAGCAGACACTTCTAAAAGAGAGAAACTTCATCAGCTGAACCTCACACTTCTCCCAGCTTTGCAACAGCAAAGAACTTTGTGAACAACACAGTGGTGCTCCTAAGGAGGTCACCAGCTTGCAAGTTACAGGAGAAATAAAAACCTTTTTATTACAGAAGCACTGGCAAAAATTTACGGACAGGAACAGCAGACGAGGAAATTCTGCAATTGAGCTAACGATAGACATCAGGCCTAGGATCTGGCTACCCTGACAAAGGATGCCAACAGGACAGAGTGAGGCCTCAGCAGCACTCCCAAAAAGCCCCACAGAGAGCCACAGGCTCTGGCCCGTGCCCCACCTACGGGCCGGCCCTCCTGGCAGCAGCGCAACACCACCTCTTCAGGAGCCCAGGGACTGACCTCAGCCCCCTAAGGGCCAGGCAAGGTTGGTTCCTGTTAGCTGCCTAAAGCAGCCTCCCCAGCCCTGCTTACAGGGACCTTGGGCTGCTGCTGGGGACAGAAGGGGGAATGGAGGGCTCCACAACTCGTCACACAGACCCCAAGTACAGGGCTGTTAAGCTGACAGGGTGCCAAGGGAACAGGCTGCCATGAAGGCAGAGACCCAGGCCCTGAACTACAGGGTGGGTCACCTTGCCGCAGCAACACGACCCAGCGGCTTCGCTGTGTCCGACGAATAAAAGGAGGAAGTTCCACAGGAACAGAAGGGAAAACCTTTTCACTGTGTGTGCCAGAGCCCCGGAGCAGGCTGCCCAGAGAGTTAGTGGAGTCTCTGGAGACATTCAAAACCTGCCCCAGGTGATCCTGCACTGGCACAGGGGTTGGACCGGATGCTATTTTGGGGTCCCTTCCAACCCCTAACACTCAGTGATTCTGTGATTAGCTATGCTGGTGACAGAGTCTCACTGAGTGCTCTTTAAAATGTTTTTCTTTTCTTTCAGCCTAGGAGTTTCATATTTAAATAGACCTTCTGCTCTGTCTTCCCCCTTCCTTCTTCCATCTTGCGTCTAAAAACTAGGAGAGCTTGATGAGCTGTATCCTGGGCGTCCCAATGTAACACATCTCAATTGCATACATGGATTTTGTAATCTTTTGCCCCATTGCTTGCACAGGGTGGATTAAGTTCATTACTTAGAGCTTGTCAGGACAGCTGTTGAAGTGTCCTGTGCAATGCAGGAGGAGTTGAATCCCATAGGAAACCACATTACTGTGCTTTGTCAGCCTGGTTATGGTCAGAAACCTCCTTCATTTTTTTTTCTCTTAAACAGATATATCACATGAGTCCCCAGAATTAATTTGCCTCTTCTCATAATTATTTCTTTAAAACTGTCTTAGAAGTGTCACTGTCCTTCCCTCTCCCTCTCTCTAGATACTGGCCTCCTGAGCCCATGGCAGACTTGCACAGAGCTACTGCGAGCACCACTCTGCACGGCCTCTGGGGGGCTTTCAAGCACAGGCACCCCTGGAGAATCCAAACCTAACCTTGCAGCTGGCCTTAGAGCTCCTCTTTGGAAAACTGTCGCTGCCAGGGCCCACAAACCCAACATCCTCTGTCAGCAACCTGGATGTAAGAGCTGAAAAGTGTCAACAGAAATTGTACTTGGACAGCTCAGGAAGATCCTTCAATGAAAGAGCTGGCTCCTCCTGAAGGGCAAGTATGAATGGAGCTCTCAAAGTACCACACTTCAGAGCCTCCTGCTTGCTAGCACTAAGACAATTGTTCATGTAGAACGACTGGCCACTCACTTCAACAAACCCCACAGAACTGGCTCCTATCAACTCTCCAGAAGACACTGCTGCACTAGCTTGGCTGCCTGATCGGCTCAGTTCAGGTGGCTTAGGATCTCACAGAGGGTACCACAAGAACTGAGGGGACTGCAGTCTTTGCAGCTTCAGCTTTCCTTCTCTGCTACTTCTTTTTTCAGATGGATTTTTTTTCAAAGGGACTGCTGGACAGCAGAACAGGATGGATGGCCGGGCCCCAAGAGCGGTGGGGAACAGAGTTAAACCCAGCCGGTGGCCGGCCGGGCACAAGTGGTGTTCCCCAGGACACCCCTTGTGAGAGAGTGAGTCCAGAGAAGGGCCACAAAGCTGGTGAGGGGTCTGGATAACAAGCCTTATGAGGAGTGGCTGAGGGAACTGGGACTGTTTAATCTGCAGAAGAGGAAGCTGAGGGAATTATGGTGTGGTCTGGCTTCAGCTCTCAACTACTTCCACGTTGAGCAAGGACAGCTTGTACTCACAGAAGGCACTGGCTGCTTGGGTTCAAGGTTCCTGCAGAGCTCAGGCTATCTCTCTTCATTAGTGAGGTCGTCCTGTCACCTAGGCAGAGAGATGAAAATGCAGCTATGAAATTAGACCACTGGAATCGTGAGAGTCGTTCTGTGTGCGACTCCAGGAGAATCCAAACCTAACCTTGGAGCTGCCCTGAAGAGCTCCTCTTTGGAAAGCTCTCGCTGCCGGGCCCCACAAACCCCACACCCTCTGTCAGCAAACCGGATGTACGAGCTGAAGGGTGTCGACAGAAACTGTACATGGACAGCTCAGGAAGATCCTGCCAGTCCCAGCACACCAGACCTGGAATGATCAAAGAAAGTCCGTTAACATCTCTCTGTGTGTCTGCTCATAGCTTGACGAGAACCCCCCAACTCCTTCAGGACCCCCCCAGATTCCCCAACTTAGATGCCCACAAAACCCCTTTGGAGGCACCCAAACCCCCCATCTCATACGCCCAGCTCCATTTTAGGTACCCCCAGACGCTTCTAATGTCCCCAGACCCGCTGGTAGACCAGCCCAGAACCCCCTGACACTATCCCAGACCCTTTCAGGGGGCTCCACACCCCTTCTAGATGCCCACAAAACCCCTTCACACGCCAAAAGAAACCTTTACCTGCCTCCAAACCCCATTTGGGGGCCACTCAGACCCCTTAGCAGCGGGTGGCAGCAACCAAGTCTGTTGCTCTCACCAATGAAACCAGGATGTTAGGAAGAAGGTCTTCATAGAATAGAATAGAGCAGGTTGAAAGAGAGATTGGCCTTTGGAATGTGCTGCCCAGGGAGGTGGTGGAGTCACCATCACTGGGAGTGTTTAGAAAGAGACTGGATGAGGCACTCAGTGCCATGGTTTAGTTGATTGGAATGGGATGGAATGGACCAGGTTGGAAGAGACCTTCAAGATCATCGTGTCCAAGCTATCATCCAACACCACCTAATCAACTAAACCATGCAACCAAGCACCCTATCCAGTCTCCTCCTGAACACCTCCAAAGATGTTGACTCCACCACCTCCCTGGGCAGCCCATTCCAATGGGCAATCACTCTCTCTGTGCAGAACCTCTTCCTAACCTCTAGCCTAAACCTCCCCTGGCACAGCTTGAGACTGTGTCCTCTTGTTCTGGTGCTGCTTGCCTGGAAGAAGAGACCAACCCCCACCTGGCTACAACCTCCCTTCAGGGAGTCGTAGAAAGCAAGAAGGTCTCCCCTGAGCCTCCTCTTCTCCAGGCTAAGCAACCCCAGCTCCCTCAGCCTCTCCTCACAGGCCTGTGCTCCAAACCCCTCCCCAGCTTTGTTGCCCTTCTCCGGACACCTTCCAGCAACTCAATGTCTTGCTTAAACGGAGGGGCCCAGAACTGGACACGGGACTCAAGGTGTGCCCTAACCAGTGCCAAGTGCAGGGGCAGAATGACCTCCCTGCTCCTGCTGGCCACTCTGATCCTGATATTGGCCAGGTTGCCAGTGGCCTTCTTGGCCACCCGTGCACGCTGCTGGTCACGACCAGAAGACAGGGATCGGAAGAGTCTTTGGCCAAGCTGTAAGCCTCTTCCTAACATCCAGCCTAAACCTCCCCTGG
This sequence comes from Melanerpes formicivorus, assembly GCF_026170545.1. NCBI lineage: Eukaryota > Metazoa > Chordata > Aves > Piciformes > Picidae > Melanerpes > Melanerpes formicivorus. Next base: position 17,927,041 of record NW_027142368.1, on the reverse strand, counting down.
CACAGCTTGAGACTGTGTCCTCTTGTTCTGGTGCTGCTTGCCTGGGAGAAGAGACCAACCCCCACCCGGCTACAACCAGAACTGAGGGGACTGCAATCTTTGCAGCTTCAGCTTTCCTTCTCTGCTACTTCTTTTTTCAGATGGATTTTTTTTCCATAGCGACCACCGGGACGCTGCCCCCCTGGCGCGAGCAGAGCCGGGCTAGGGCGCAGGCGCCGGATCCATAGCGACCACCGGGACGCTGCCCCTGTGGCGCCAGCAGAGCCGGGCTAGGGCGCAGGCGCCGGATCCATAGCGACACTCGAGTCAAGCTCTCCGCTCTCCGCTCTTCCCTTAAGAATTTTCGAGCATTCGGCGCAGTTAGGCTGCAGAAATTAGCTCCCACGGGGCGGCACACGCCGCGGCACGGCTGCACTGCGGCCATTACACACAGGGTTGAGCACTGAGCTCCCACGGGGCGCTATACGCCGCGGTACGGCTGCACTGCCGGCCATTACACACCGGGTGGCAGCATTGAGCTCCCCCGGGGCGGCACACGCCGCGGCACGGCTGCACTGCCGGCCATTACACACAGGGTGGCAGCATTGAGCTCCCACGGGGCCTCTGGGTACGGTTGAGGCAGCAGCCGCCGCCCCCGCAGAGCCCCACCGGTCAAGCCCGGACACGCCCCCCCCCTCCCCCCCCCCCCCAAAAGCCCCGCGCTGCCCCGCCGGTGGCCACCCCCCCAAGCCCCGCGCACCTCCAGCGGCTGCTATAGAGAAACCCCACAAAGCAGCAGAGACTGGCACTGACCTGGGACACAGCAGAAGAGCTGCAACCTCTACCAGCCACAACCCTGAAAGCATCTGGCGCCATGTTGTTGAGGGCGGTGCCATGCTGGGGGGTGGGGTTCAGGCTGGGGGGCGGTGACACGCTGGAGGGGGGTGGTGACACGCTGGGCGGGGGCGGTGCCACGCTGGGGGGGCGGTGCCACGCTGGGGGGCGGTGCCACGCGGGGGGGGCGGTGACACGCTGGAGGGGGGCGGTGACACGCTGGAGGGGGGCGGTGACACGCTGGAGGGGGGCGGTGACACGCTGGGGGGGCGGTGACACGCTGGGAGGGGCGGTGACACGCTGGGGGGGGCGGTGCCACGCTGGGGGAGGCGGTGACACGCTGGAGGGGGGGCGGTGCCACGCTGAGGGGGCGGTGCCACGCTGGGGGGGGCGGTGCCACGCGGGGGGGAGGTGCCACGCTGGAGGGGGCGGTGCCACGCTGGAGGGGGGCGGTGCCACGCTGGAGGGGGGCGGTGCCACGCTGGAGCGGGGCGGTGCCACGCTGGAGGGGGGCGGTGCCACGCTGGGGGAGGCGGTGCCTGCGTTGTCACCTCACGCTCAGCGTCCCATGGGTTTTATTCCCCTCCGAGGGAACACGTTGAGTTCTGAGCAGCTTAGGAGCCCTGGGGAACACCTGTACAGAAATGTTCCTCCAAGAGCTGTCAGAAAAACGTTCGTTCCGCCAGCAGGCAGCTCTGGCTTCAGAGCAAAAGCCTTCTGTGATCATTCTGTTTAGCTCAGCACCAGCTGCAGCCGTCAGTATTACCAAACTACACAGTAATGGCCTCCTCCCGGTGCCCTCCCGGTCCCAACAGTTTCCTCCCACCAAAGGACTGGCAGAGAACTGGAAGCGACTGGGAAGAAACTGGGAGTGACTGGGAGGGCACGAGGTGGAATCTGGGAGGGAAGGAGGAGGAAACTGTCAGAGACTGAAAGAAAACTGGGAGGAAACTGGTAGAGACTAAGAGGTAGTGGAGGCTCAAGTGGGAGGCACTGGGGAGAACTGTGAGAGAGCTCCGAAGGAACTGGAAGGGACTGGGAACAACTGGGAAAAAAGTCCCAAAGAGGATCCTAAATGGGCCCAAATGGCCCCAAAGTAAACAGAGCCCAAACTGGGGTGATCTGGACCAGTGGAGCCAGTGGAAGCACTTCCCACCTAAACTGCACTGACCAAAGAGAGCGCGGCTCTGCTTTCCCACTCCGGGAAATCTGCCACGCTGCAAGATGAGAAGGAGACTGGGAGGGATTGAGCTTCTCCAGCACGGAGGCGAGCGTCCTTCTGTCTCGCACTTCAGGCTGTTTACTGCAGTCAGCTCTTCTTTATCATCAGACCGTTCTTCCGTCATCAGCAGCCTGTTGTTCTTTCCTGTCCTGAAACCTTCCATAGATACTTTCTGCTTTCCTCCAGGCAGAGTCCAAGGGCATGATATTGAACACATCCAAGTGCCAGGTTCTACACATTACCACAACAACCCCAGGCATTGCTACAGGCTGGGGTCAGACTAGCTGGAGAGGAACCAGGCAGAAAGGGACCTGAGGGTGCTGGTTGACACCAGCTGAACATGAGCCAGCAGTGTGCCCAGGTGGCCAAGAAGGCTAAATACATCCTGGCCTGCATCAGGAACAGTGCGGCCAGCAGGAGCAGGGAGGTCATTGTGCCCTGTGCTCAGCACTGGTCAGGCCACACCTTGAGTTCTGTGTCCAGTTCCTGGGCCCCTCAGTTTAGGAAAGATGTTGAGATGCTGGAAGGTGTCCAGAGAAGGGCAACAAAGCTGGGGAGGGGTCTGGAGCACAGCCCTGTGAGGCAAGGCTGAGGGAGCTGGGGTTGCTTAGCCTGGAGAAGAGGAGGCTCAGGGGAGACCTTCTTGCTCTCTACAACTACCTGAGGGCAGGTTGTAGCCAGGTGGGGTTTGGTCTGTTCACCCAGGCACCCAGTACCAGAACAAGAGACACAGTCTGAGGCTGTGCCAGGGGAGGTTTAGGCTGGAGGTGAGGACAAAGTTCATCCCAGAAAGAGGAATTGGCCATTGGAATGTGCTGCCCAGGGAGGTGGTGGAGTCCCCATCCCTGGAGGTGTTCCAAAAAAGAACTGGATGTGGCACCTGGAGCCATGGTTTAATTGGGAGGAGGGGATAGGGATGCAGACATAGAAGGGAATTGATGAGATCTGAGGTCTCTTCAAACCTGGTTGATTATGTGAGACTGGGAGGTACTAGGGAGGAACTGGGGGTTACTGGGAAGTACTAGAAGGTACTGGGAGGCTGTGGAAGGACTCTGGGGGGGGAGGGTTACTGGGGGGGAGTGAGGGGCACTGGAGAACTATAAGGGTTAACTGGGAGGTACTGGGAAGGGCTCTGAATGGCACTGGGAAAAACTCAGAGACTGCGGAGAGACTTTGGGGCAGTCTGGAGGGGCTCAGGGGGGCATTGGGAGCTATGGGGACTGTAATGGGTTGGGGCAGGCCCCCCCTCCCCACCACGCGCAGAAATAACGACTCAGACAAACAGATTGCAAAAGTGATGGAAAGTTTAAATAGAACAGTGAGTGCGTGCAGAGAGCTAGAAATACAGTGACAAGAGAAAAGAACCCAAAACAGACCCAGAGAAATCCCATCCCTACCTGAGGGTACACCCGAGACCCCCAGGGCTCCTTCTTCCCCCTCCCATTGCTAGGCTAGTCTCAGCTGGCCAGATCTGAGACTGCCCATCCCCCCGTGGCCTTGGGCCTAGCCAGGCCCAAAGCCAGGAGATCTCTCCCCCAGTTACCGGCTGACGGAGGAGGAAGAAAAGAGCAAGTGCCAGACCCCACCGTGAAACTTATAGTGGTGCAAGGGATCATGGTAGGAAATAACCTAATTTCCTGTGTCCACCCACTGGGCTGGACTTCTGGACACAGGAAACACCCCTGTAGCAGAGGGCACCCAGCCCAAACTACGACAGGGACATACTCTCAGTGCTCCCAGTTGGGTTCCTGATGCTTCCAGTTGTCTCCCAGGGCTCCAGAACTGACTCCAGGTGCTGCAGGTATGGCTCCCAGTCCCTCCCAGTGCCTCTCAGTCCCTGCCAGCCTCCTCCCAGACTGGGAAAGGACTGGGAGACACTGGGAGGGGCTCAGGACAGTACTGGGAGGTACTGGGAGGCTGAGAAAGGATCTGGGGGGGGAAGGTTACTGGGGGGGAGTGAGGGGCACTGGGGAACTCTAAGGGTTAACTGGGAGGTACTGGGAAGGGCTCTACATGGCACTGGGAAGAACTCAGAGACTGTGGAAAGACTTTGGGGTGGTCTGGAGGGGCTCAGGGGGGCACTGGGGGTCATGGGGAGATACTCCCAGTGCTCCCCTAGTTGTCTCCCAGCTCCTCCCAGGGACCCCTAGTGCTCCCAGTTGGGTTCCCGCTGCTTCCAGTTGTGTCCCAGGGCTCCAGCAATGCCTCCAGCTGGTCCAGGTATGTCTCCCAGTGCCTCCTGGTCCCTACTGGTCTCCTATACTGGGATAGGAGTAGAAGGGATTGGGAGGTACTGGGAGGGACAGGAATAAACAGGGAGGGACTGGGAGGGGAGTGGGACAGTGTGGGAGGGGACTTGGAGGGACAGGGAGGGGACATAGTGGGAATGGACTGGGAGGCTGTAAAGGGCTGTGGGAGGGAAATGGGGGGCTGAAGGGGGTACTGGGAATTCCTGGGTCATGCTCCCAGTGCTCCCAGTTGTTTCCCAGCTGCCTCTCCACGACCCTTGATCCTTTCAGATGGCCCCACGAGAACTTTACATATCCCCAGACCCTTTTAGGTGCCCCCAGACCTCCTCCGTCACCCCCAAAAGCCCTGCCGATGGCCCCAGACCACTTTCAGACGGCGGAAGGAACACACCTGGGAGTCCCGGGCCGGCAGCGACACCGGAAACCGCACTGCAAGCTCCCCGAATGCGCCACGACCCCTTGCCCCGCCAAAGTACGGCGGTTCGCAGGCACCCTGGGGCACAGAACGGCGTCAGGCACCGAATCAGGACTCTCCGCGACAGCTCCGGCTCCAAAGCTGCTCAGCGCGGCGCCCGCCCCCCCGGCCAGAAAAGCGGGGCGAAGCCCGCGAGGAGGGCGCGTGCGCGGGACCAGACCCGCTGCGGCGCAGGCGCCGTATCCATAGCGACCACCGGGACGCTGCCCCTCTGGCGCGAGCAGAGCCGGGCTAGGGCGCAGGCGCCGTATCCATAGCGACCACCGGGACGCTGCCCCTGTGGCGCCAGCAGAGCCGGGCTAGGGCGCAGGCGCCGGATCCATAGCGGCGCTCGAGTCAAGCTCTCCGCCCTCCGCTCTTTCCCTAAGAATTTTCGAGCATTCAGCGCAGTTAGGCTGCAGAAATTAGCTCCCCCGGGGCGGCACACGCCGCGGCACGGCTGCACTGCCGGCCATTACACACAGGGTTGAGCACTGAGCTCTCACGGGGCGGTATACGCCGCGGCACGGCTGCACTGCCGGCCATTACACACAGGGTGGCAGCATTGAGCTCCCCCGGGGCGGCACACGCCGCGGCACGGCTGCACTGCCGGCCATTACACACAGGGTGGCAGCATTGAGCTCCCCCGGGGCGGCACAAGCCGCGGCACGGCTGCACTGCCGGCCATTACACACAGGGTGGCAGCATTGAGCTCCCACGGGGCGGCACACGCCGCGGCACGGCTGCACTGCCGGCCGTTACACACCGGGTGGCAGCACTGAGCACCTCCCTGGGCGTGGGCAGCAGCCGGGCCCCCACGTGAGTTTTATTTTCCAACGCTAAAAGCCTTTTAGAAGCAGAGAGGGCAGACAGGGGTCGTTTCCAAAGCTTTCTTACGCTCCAGTCACTCCAAGCCCTCCCTCTCCAGCTGCAAACCAGAGGTTTGCCTCTGCCTCGCCTCACCCCAGTACTTACACTTTTAAAGATATTGTGGTGCCCTCGGAGAATTTTCAGCACTTTAGGGGGGGGCCCCCAGCCCTCGCTCACCTGCTCCTCTGCTGCAGCAGCCCCCTGCCCCACGTGGCAGAACCAGCCCACCCACAATCCCCTCACTCCCTTTAATTCGCCCCCAGAAAGGCACAAAATAAAGCAAACTGCCCAGCCAGCACCTCCTGCCTTTCACAGCAAGGACTGAACATTGCAGCTTTGGCCAAGACTATCAGCCCAAAGGAAGGCCTGGCCCCTGAGGAGCTAAATGCAAGTGAACTATCTGACACCACCACAGTCCTGTGAATGTTGCAAAGCAGTAGTGCATGCAGTATAATAATTCGAAAGTTAAGGGCTGCTCAAGCTTTACACAAAGTATCCTATTCAGTTTTGGGTTCCACTTAACACAAAGTAAAAGTATAAAAGGTCAGAGGGAAAGCCAACTCTACCTCTGAACTACAGCAAGAAATACTGGAATCAAGGGGCCCTTTCTTCTGCTACTAATAGATGAAGAGAACATGAAAACTGATGGGCTAAACCAACAGGGCAAGATTAGAATAACTCGTAGAGAGAACGGAAGATACAAAGCTTCAACTACATCTGTTTAGCAACGACTCCTACCAGATAACTTCCATGCCATAACTTTACTGAATTCAAACAAGCCAGCTGGCGAAGCGTCTCGCTTACAGGCGGCCGACGAGGAGACGTGCAGAAGGCAGAGGCGAGGGAGCAAGTCCTGAGCTTTGCTGCAGGCTGTCCTGCGGCTTCCCCTACCGACTCTTTCCCGTACACCACCGCAGAATGAGTTGGGTGAATTCTGTCTCAAACCGGCTCCTAAGACAACCTCCGCTTTTTCCCTGGGTGCCTACGTGGGTGTTGCTTCATCTTTCCCTCACGCTCGGTACGGCATTCGGGTGCAGAGCAAGGCTCCGGACAGCCAAACCAAACTCCTGTGCTGAAGAAAAGGAAGCGGAAACACAGGCTGAGCCCCTGAGCTCTAAACATTCACTGAGCCCCAGGAAATGCCTGCATGTGCTGGCTGCTGCCACCTCCTCGTTGCCCCGGGCCTGCTCATTGGAGGCTGCCTGGCAAAAGCACCTGCCCCCACTTTCCTCGGCGTTCTTTGAATACCCAGGTTGGAAACCTAAGAGGTAGCGCACTAATTGGAAAGCATGTTCCAGCGGGCGTGGCTGGAGGCTGGGCGCTGATGTCTTCCTGCCCTGCCAACTTAGCATGATGAACCAAAGCTCTTCAGCTTTTTCTAGGGGTGGAAACACAACAGGACAAACTTTGTTTCTCAGGTAACAAGGCACAAAACTCATTAAGGGGTTTCTAGGCCAGAATCAACACCTACCCCTAACCTGAAACCCTTCTGGTTGCTTCTGCCTGTCAGCACAGTACCTCTGCATCTCTCTGGGAGAGATTCCAATGGCTCAGGAGCAGATGATGTTTCCCACTGGAACGATCCCACTCTTAGTCACGCAGCAAAGATCCCCTCTATGCTGGAAATACATATTCTAATAGGGTAACCCATGGTGAAGAGAAAACACTGCCATTTGGCAAAGAACCCAAAGCACTTTTAGACCTGTTGCAAGAATATCTGTAAACACTGGATTCAAGTTGTGGTAGCAAATCCTATGATGGACTCGCATGGACTTGGTCTGGGAAAGGTGAGGAGTCTGAAGTGAACTTCTGAGCCTATGCCCTGTAGTGAATTAAATTCATTAACATATCTACAGTAAACTATGGGCAAGTGTGACTTTGGTTTTGGAGAGACTCTCTCTAGAGATCATAGATGTTGAAGAAGGAAATGTTGAAGAAGGCTGATGAAAGTAGTCCTATTTAGTCAGCAGTCAGGAAAACTTCAACACCAGCAGTTCGGTCCCAGGCAAATGCAGGGGTTGTTTCTCACAAGTTTAGAACTAAGAAGCATATAAGAAAAGCTGACAGATGTAAACATACTGTGTGAGATACTGAATGTAAGAGGACAATAACAAGGCAGAGGTCAGGTTGTCCTGAGGAGTAGGGGTTACTATACCTTGAGTGATAGACACACACATGTGCTCTGGAGAGCCGCGAGCTTCCAGGTTCACCGAACGATTTGCTCTTCACGCGCCAAGTGTGTTTTTCAAGTGGAACAAACTGCAGCCCCTTCCAACGGCCAATCACTCCGTGAAGAATTTCCTCCTAACATCCAGCCTAAACCTCCCCTGCTGCGTCTTGTCCGGCCAAACCCTTTGCAGGGTGGCAGAAGCACAGGGGCCAAGAGCCACAGAGCAGCCGAGGCAGAAGTTCATTTCCTCCATGCAAGTTTTAAGGGAGAAGGTGTTTAGATTCCCCAAGGCTGGCACCTTGCAGCGCCTTACCACAGTGACATTCCTGCCCCCAGCTGCCACAGTAAATTCAAAGGAAACCTAACCTTGGCGCTGTCCTTAAGAGCTCCTCTTTGGAGAACTCTCGCTGCCGGGCCCCACAAACCCCACACCCTTTGTCAGCAAACCGGATGTATGAGCTGAAGAGTGTCAACAGAAACTGTACGTGGACAGCTCAGGAAGATCCTGCCAGTCCCAGCACACCAGACCTGGAATGATCAAAGAAAGTCCGTTAACAACTCTCTGTGTGTCTGCTCACAGCTTGAGGAGCAACAGAGCAGAAACAATTCCCAAAAGGTTTTCACTGCATTCCTAGGGCACTTGAAGGATTGCCCTGGCTGTAGTTAATACCTAGAAATTCCCCTCAAAAATCTTTGCAGCACAGCAAGAAAAATGAAACAACCAACAAAGCACCGACTGCTTTATATTATCAAGCAGGAATTTGAAATCCTACAGGAATTGTGGGGGTTTTATGACAAATTATTCCTTTTTTCAGTGAGCAATTGGGTTTCCAACAGCTCCACAATCTGACACCAAAGCACCTCGCTCCGTGTCAGGGCTTGTGGCTGAGGCCGAATACAAATCTGCAACTGGTCCTCGGGCAAAGCAGTTAAGCTCCCTGAAGAAAAAAAAAAAGGAAAGAAAGCAAGAGTGAGTCAACCATAAAAACAAGACCTAACCAAACCCCCAAAGCCATTTTGTCAGGAAGTCGCCTCCACTATCACCCGCCACATGCTGAAATTCCCTTCCCCTGGGGCTCCTGCTTGGCCCACAGCTGGGGAACATAAAGCAAGGCACAGCCCTGTGGGTACCTGCTGCCCTGGAGCCACCAAAACCAGAGCACCCAGTCACTACCAATCCCACAGCAGACCCAAGACACAACAGGGACTCCATAGAGACTCCAAAACCTCACTGAGAACCCCCCAACTCCTTCAGGACCCCCCCAGATTCCCCAACTTAGATGCCCACAAAACCCCTTTGGATGCACCCAAACCCCCCATCTGATACGCCCAGCTCCGTTTTAGGTACCCCCAGACGCTTCTAATGTCCCCAGACCCGCTGGTAGACCAGCCCAGAACCCCCTGACACTATCCCAGACCCTTTCAGGGGGCTCCACACCCCTTCTAGATGCCCACAAAACCCCTTCACATGCCAAAAGAAACCTTTACCTGCCTCCAAACCCCATTTGGGGCCCACTCAGACCCCTTAGCAGCGGGTGGCAGCAACCAAGTCTGTTGCTCTCACCAATTAAACCCTTTGGTGCTCTCAGCTCTCTGGCCCTGTGTCAGTGCAAGTCCTTGTCAGCCGGTACCTTTGTCCTGATCCAGGCGGAGAGAGAACTGCCAGGAACACAGCTTCGCCGCTCCGCTTGCGGCACGCCTGCTGCCGAGGGCAGCCTCGTCCGCAGCCTGCCCGAGAGGAACACGGCCCCCGGGGCCGGGGGACAAACAAAAGCCTTCCACAAAGGAAACAAGGGAAGTCTCTTGGCCACTCTTCACGTGCCGAGTGCGATTGTCATGTGGAACACACCGCGGCATCTGGAATGAGTTTAAGTCCAGGTCTATGGCAGCACAGAGGTTCCTGGAATATCCCGGTACATCGATCCACAGGAGGTTGACTTTCGGTCCCCAGTCTGATGCTTTGCAGCACAGCCATCACATCATTTCTCTCGAGTGCTTTGAACTGACAATTCATACAGGAGAATAAAACCAAACAGGAGTAAGCAGGTTGGAAAAGAACTTTGATCATCACCGGGCCCAACAAGAGGACACAGCCTCAGGCTACACCAAGGGAGGTTTAGGCTAGAGGTTAGTAAGAGGTTCTGCACAGAGAGAGTGATGGCCCATTGGAATGGGCTGCCCAGGGAGGTGATGGAGTCACCTTCTCCGGAGGTGTTCAGGAGGAGACTGGATAGGGTGCTTGGTTGCATGGTTTAGTTGATTAGGTGGTGTTGGATGATAGGTTGGACACGATGATCTTGAAGGTCTCTTCCAACCCGGTCTATTCTATTCTATTCTACTCTACTCCATTCCAACACCATCCAATCAACTAAACCATGGCACTGAGTGCCTCATCCAGTCTCTTTCTAAACACTTCCAGTGATGGTGACTCCACCACCTCCCTGGGCAGCACATTCCAAAGGCCAATCTCTCTTTCAACCTGCTCTATTCTATTCTATGAAGACCTTCTTCCTAACATCCAGCCTAAACCTCCCCTGGCACAGCCTGAGAGTGTGTCCTCTTGTTCTGGTGCTGCTTGCCTGGAAGAAGAGACCAACCCCCACCTGGCTACAACCTCCCTTCAGGGAGTCGTAGAAAGCAAGAAGGTCTCCCCTGAGCCTCCTCTTCTCCAGGCTAAGCAACCCCAGCTCCCTCAGCCTCTCCTCACAGGCCTGTGCTCCAAACCCCTCCCCAGCTTTGTTGCCCTTCTCCGGACACCTTCCAGCAACTCAACGTCTTGCTTAAACGGAGGGGCCCAGAACTGGACACGGGACTCAAGGTGTGCCCTAACCAGTGCCAAGTGCAGGGGCAGAATGACCTCCCTGCTCCTGCTGGCCACACTGTTCCTGATATTGGCCAGGTTGCCAGTGGCCTTCTTGGCCACCCGTGCACGCTGCTGGTCACGACCAGAAGACAGGGATCAGAAGAGTCTTTGGCCAAGCTGTAAACCACTTCCTAACATTCAGCCTAAACCTCCCCTGGCACAGCTTGAGACTGTGTCCTCTTGTTCTGGTGCTGCTTGCCTGGGAGAAGAGACCAACCCCCACCTGGCTACAACCAGAACTGAGGGGACTGCAATCTTTGCAGCTTCAGCTTTCCTTCTCTGCTACTTCTTTTTTCAGATGGATTTTTTTTCAAAGGGACTGCTGGACAGCAGAACAGGATGGATGGCCGGGCCCCAAGAGCGGTGGGGAACAGAGTTAAACCCAGCCGGTGGCCGGCCGGGCACAAGTGGTGTTCCCCAGGACACCCCTTGTGAGAGAGTGAGTCCAGAGAAGGGCCACAAAGCTGGTGAGGGGTCTGGATAACAAGCCTTAGGAGGAGTGGCTGAAGGAACTGGGACTGTTTAATCTGCAGAAGAGGAAGCTGAGGGAATTATGGTGTGGTCTGGCTTCAGCTCTCAACTACCTCCACGTTGAACAAGGACAGCTTGTACTCACAGAAGGCACTGGCTGCTTGGGTTCAAGGTTCCTGCAGAGCTCAGGCTATCTCTCTTCATTAGTGAGGTCGTCCTGTCACCTAGGCAGAGAGATGAAAATGCAGCTATGAAATTAGACCACTGGAATCGTGAGACTCGTTCTGTGTGAGACTCCAGGAGAATCCAAACCTAACCTTGGAGCTGCCCTGAAGAGCTCCTCATAGCTTGAGGAGTACCAGAGCAGGAACAATTCCCAAAAGGTTTTCACTGCATTCCTAGGGCACTTGAAGGATTGCCCTGGCTGTAGTTAATACCTAGAAATTCCCCTCAAAATCTTTGCAGCACAGCAAGGAAACTAAAACAACCAACAAAGCACAGACTGCTTTATATTATCAAGCAGGAACTTGAAATCCTACAGGAATTGTGGGGTTTTTATGACAAATTGTGATGAATATACTGGTGATCTATGTTTAAAATTGTAAGACTTAGAGTGCCCTGGGATGAAGGGTCAGGATCTTGTGAGGCCTGTTTTGAGAGCAAAGGGAAAGAAACATATCTTGCAGACTTGCAAGGATACTGTCTGGTTAGTTGGAGACATCACAGCTGAGGCGGAGCTTATCTTAAAGATAAACATTCAGACCTAGGAATTTGTTTTCTTCAGATAAGAAGCCTGCAAAATTGTGCACGTGAGAAAATGGATACATTGATCCTTACCACACCGAATGTGGGGAGAAGGGATTTGACCGCCTACTCTAAGACTCATTATCACATGCCTGCCTTCTGTTTAGCATAAGTTTGCTTATGTAGATGACGTAACTATAGAAGATGAAGAAAACTATTGTAAGGCTGCTGTGGAGGTGGAGTTTTGTCCCCTCTCAAGCCCAGCGCGCTGCTTTGCTTGCCTTTTATTGCACTTTATTCCCTTTTTATGATCTTTTAGTGCCAATAAAACTGTTACCAAAAACTTTTACCTGGAGTCATCTATAACGCAAATTATTCCTGTTCTTTTTTCCTTCTTTCGGTGTCGTGCCACCTAGTACACATTCACCACCTAACCGAATGTCACAGTTGTGATTCAAAGCCAAGCAAGACAAAGTGTATCGAGGGAAAGAAAAGAGAGAGAAAGCTAGAGAGTTCTCCTCCTCTTCACTTTTCCCCTTGAGAGATCCAACACTACAGGAAGGCAGGCCTGAATTTCATGAGCTCTGGGATTCAGATGAGCTCGGGAAATCATTTGGTTTGCACTTCACGGCTGTACACACACAGCTGTGTTCAGCTGTAGAACGACCTCCTTGCAACATGAAATACAGGCTTCCGAAACTGGAGCGTCTGTCCCACTGAGACTTCCACGACCCTGTGTCCAAACCCTACTGACATGTCAATTCAATTGTTCACAGCTTTTACCACAGGTCACTCTTAGCACCTGAGTTTCTGAGCCTAGATGAGACATCCTGCTGTCTGGCTCTGAGCTCAGGAGAACATGCCAAGCTGCTGGCTACCTGCAGACATCACATTGCTAGGACTGAATTGGCTCACCTTTATCTTTCCAACAGGCAGCACCTCTCTGAATGCTGGATTCACATGAGCGGGCCTAAGGCAGATGACACAAGCAGGCTCTGTGTCCGGCACAGCCCTGAGGGCACTCGCCAGCTAGCAAACAAGCATCACACAGCAGGATGTGGGGGGAAGACAACTGGAAGGGGGAAAGTGAGAAAACTCAGGGGTAGGAATAATAGTAATACCAATAATAAGAGCAATAATAACAATAGCAGAAGTCCTAAGGAGGATAAGGAATGGAAATGAAGGCTATTGCTCACCATCAGCTGAGTGAGGTCAATCCAGTCCTGGAGAGTAGTCCACCGGCCAACCTGCCCTCCAGTCTTCTGGCTGAGCATGTGACATAGCCTTGCTAAATTAGAAAATCCTTGCTGAATATGCAATGCGCTCAGTGGGAATTAAAACGTCCCTGCATTATCAACGCTGTTTGCAGCACAAACCCAAACCCAAACCCACCCCGAGACACCCCCAGCTCCCACGGGAGCCTGCAGAGACCTCCCAAAGGGTCCGTCGGAGGTGCCCAGCTGCCTCTCCACGACCCTTGACCCTTTCAGATGGCCCCATGATAACTTTACGCATCCCCAGACCCTTTTAGGTGCCCCCAGACCTCCTCCGTCACCCCCAAAAGCCCTGCCGACGGCCCCAGACCACCTTCAGACGGCGGAAGGAACACACCTGGGAGTCCCGGGCCGGCAGCGACACCGGAAACCGCACTGCAAGCTCCCCGAATGCGCCAGCACCCCTTGCCCCGCCAAAGGACGGCGGTTCGCAGGCACCCTGGGGCACAGAACGGCGTCAGGCACCGAATCAGGACTTTCCGCGACCGCTCCGGCTCCAAAGCTGCTCAGCGCGGCGCCCGCCCCCCCGGCCAGAAAAGCGGGGCGAAGCCCGCGAGGAGGGCGCGTGCGCGGGACCGGACCCGCTGCGGCGCAGGAGCCGTATCCATAGCGACGACCGGGACGCTGCCCCCCTGGCGCGAGCAGAGCCGGGCTAGGGCGCAGGCGCCGTATCCATAGCGACCACCGGGACGCTGCCCCTCTGGCGCGAGCAGAGCCGGGCTAGGGCGCGGGCGCCGTATCTATAGCGACGACCGGGACGCTGCCCCTCTGGCGCCAGCAGAGCCGGGCTAGGGCGCAGGCGCTGGATCCATAGCGACGCTCGAGTCAAGCTCTCCGCCCTCCGCTCTTCCCCCAATAATTTTCGAGCATTTCGAGCATTCAGCGCAGTTAGGCTGCAGAAATGAGCTCCCACGGGGCGGTACCCGCCGCGGCACGGCTGTAGTGCCGGCCATTACACACTGGGTTGAGCACTGAGCACTTCCCTGGGCGTGGGCGGCAGCTCGGCCCGGACCTGCTCAGAATGTTTTCTATTTACATTACAAACCGCTACGCACACCAGCCCCTGTTTTTAATTTGTACAGGCACAGGCTGTGTTTATAGTTCAAGCTCCTATGCGATTTTATTTTATTCTAAAAGCCTTTAAAATACAGGAAAGACAGGGGATCGTTTCCAAGAGCTTTTTTACCTATCAATCAATCCACTTCCTCACTCTCTAGATGAAACTGAGAGGTTTTTCTCCATATTGCCTCACACCAGTACTTAACATTTGTAAATATTTTGTGATCTCCCCCGAGAATTTTCAGCATTCAGCAGTTTGCAGGGGGTGCCCCCAGCCCTCGCTCACCTGTAAGAATCCTGACACTCCTAGGCAGGGTGGCAGCCATGAGGTAACATCATCCTGGCACTGGAGATGGGCGTTCTGAGCAGCTGAGGAACCCTGGGAGTGCTGGCCCTAGAGACAAAGCCTTCTTTGATCTGGGCACCAGCTGCAGTTCTCAGCTGGAGAGCAAGGGCCTGCACCTTCGTCCCAGTCCAGGTGGAGAGAGAACTGCCAAGAACAGCTTCACTGCTCCACTTGTGGCATCCCCAGGTAGTGCTGGGAAGAGATTTGAGGCTACTGGAAGGACACTGGGAGCACTGGGAAGGAGATCTGGGGGTTACTGGGAGAACTGGGAGGGCACTGTGAGCACCTACTGCATCCTTTAAGTATCAGGAGGCAGGTAGGAATTCCTCATCCATCTCTTCCTAAGTGCAACCAAGGAGACAGTATGAAGTTTAAAAAGCAACACAAAGAGTCAGAATGCCTTGTGAAGTGATAATCTGCCTGCAGAAGTCACACTGCCAGAGGCAGACAGCAGGAACAAAAGCCAAGGCCAGAGCTCAGACAAAGCAGTGAATTGTGATTTTAGTTACAGAGCCAACCCAAGTGGAGCAATCACAGCACACAGTCATCGGGGCCGGGGGGGAAAGTCATCGCAGCATCTTGTCTCTTGCTGGCAGAGCACAGGAAGGGTAGAGCAGCTGCCTTTGCCTTTTCACAGAATCACAGAATGCATCGGGTTGGAAGGGACCCTCAAAGGCATCTTGCCCACCCCCCTAGTCAGCAGGCTGCTCAGGGCCCCAGCAAGCTTGATCTTGAATGTCTCCACAGATAGGGCCTCCACCACATCTCTGCCCAACCTGTCCCTGTGGCAATGCCAGATTGCTCACACTGCTTGTCACTGGCATTGCCACATGTCCCAGCGTCTCCCTACCCTCACTGTGCAGAACTTCCTCCTGATGTGAAACCTAAATCTCTCCTGCTTTAGTTTCAAACCATTGTCCCTTGTCCTGTCCCCCCAGGCCCTTCTGAGCAGTCCTTCCCCAGCCTTTCTGTAGACCCCTTCAGATACTGAAGTGCAGTTCTAAGATCCCCCTGGAGCCTTCTCTTCTCCAGGATGAAGAGCCCCAACTCTCTCAGCCTGTCCTCATAGCAGATGTCTTCCAGCCCTCTGATCATCTTTGTGGCCTCCTCTGGATCTGCTCCAGCACGTCCACATCCTTTTCCTGTTGAGGGATCCACAGCTGGACACAGCACCCCAGGTGAGGTCTCACCAGAGCAGAATCACCTCTCTTGACCTTGTTAGCCATGCTGCTTCTGACACAACCATTTGCCTTCTGGGCTGCAAGTGCCTATTGCTGGTTCATATCCAACCTCTCACCCACCAGCACCCCTCTCCTCTGCTGAAGCAAGAGCATGAGGGCACTGGGGCTGTGAGAAGCCACTCAACCTACCCCTGGTCCTAGGGCAGGGTCAGTGGTGACATTCATCAACCCTGGCAGACATCAGAGAGTACCAGGAGGCCCTTGCTAGAAGGGAAGCCTCAGTCACCTCCCAGGCAACCTACTCTAGCATTTCAAGGTCTATGCAGAGGTAATATCTGAGGCCAATAATTTCCCTTAAGTAAGTGTTCTACGTCCTGAAGCACTAGATGCTATCCACTGATTGAAGATAGGAAATCAATAATGTGAGTTTATTTAGCTCCCTCCTTCAGGGGCCCTTGGAGAGCAAGCAAACAGCCCCCTGCCAGAGGAAACAACAGAATTCAAGCAGTGCTCAGGCAGGTAGGTGGAACACCAAACCTTCAATAGCTTGTCACAGTTCTTGGGGTTTGAACTAAACACAGGGGTAAGACAGCAAGTGATGTTTGCTCTAAGAAAATGAGTTTTCCAGTGGACCCTCAGACCAGAGAAGCAAAAAGAGAAGCTTATAATCAAAAGGGCCCTGAAGCGTCCACAACTTAGCCTGTTGTGGGAGAAAAGCTGGATGTTCAAGAGCTGTACGTCTCTCCTTGGCAAGCAGGTCCCGTTCCAGGGTACACCACGTGCCTTTGACTCTGTCTTGAGTGAAGGATCTCTTTTGTGATCTTTAGGGATTTTCTGGAGAGGGTACAGCAAAGGGCTGACTACAAAGGTGCTGAGGGAACTGGAACAGCTCTGTGAGGAGGAAAGACTGAGAGAGTTGAGGCTGTTTAGGCTGGAGAAGAGCAACCTGAGGGGAATCTCATCAATGCTGATCAATACTTCAAGAGAGGGTGCCAGGATGGGAGCAGGCTGCGTTCAGTGCCCAGTGACAGCACAGGGGGCAGTGGGCACAGACTGGAACATCAGAAGGTCATCTGAACAGGGGGAGGAACTTCTTTAATTGAAGGGTGCTGGAGCCCTGGAGCAGGCTGCCTAGGGAGGTGGTGGAGTCTCCATCTCTGGAGACATTCCAAACCCACCTGGACATGTTCCTGTGTGACCCCCTCTAGGTGACCCTGCCTTGGCAGCAGGGTTGGACTCCATGATCTCCAGAGGTCCCTTCTGAGCCCTACCATTCTGTGATTCTTTAAAATGGAAAAAAAAAACAAAAACAAAACCCCTCACTTAGAGGACTAATCTGCAGCTCTGTTTACAGCCTACCATGCTCCCTGGCTTTACGATACCTCTAAGCTCTGTACCCCAGAGCTCCATTTCTGCACCACAAAAGCCTGCTCAGGACATAGCTTGGTTATTGCTGCTAAAACCCAGAGGACAAAGAAAAGATCATTACTGCAGCTCTGGCTTCCTGGCTCTCCCTTGCCTTGGTAGGTTGTTGTGAGCAAGGAACTAAGCTTCGGAACAGAAAGAAAGGCACAAGCGTTTCAGCAGCTGCCTGCACTCAAACAAAAAACCTGTGGAGGAACACATATCCAGTTATTTGTTCACAGTAAAGAGAAAAGCTTGCACCTGAACTTGGCAAAAGACAATGAGACACTGTTTAATGAACACAGGTCTTGTCTTACTCAAATCTGAGGCAGCAGAGGCCTTGTCACAGAGCAGAGTGCCTGAAAAACATAGAAACATAGAATTGTTTGGGTAGGAAAAGACCTTTAAGATCATCACGAGACCTTTAAGAGCATCAAGACCCAAGACTACTGTGGCAAATTCACAGGTTGTTTTTTTAACACCTTGATCTCTAGGTTTTTTGGTAACACCTCAAAAGTCTGGTACAAAGGGCAAGTCCACACTGCAGCCTGAAGAAGCAATGATGACATGCTAAGGGAGACGAAGATGCTGAGCTGAAGGCAGCGTCTCCGGAGTTGCACTGTTCAGTTTTAATGCCTGAGTCCCAAGGAGTGAACAGGAGGGGGACAAGAGAGTTGGATTTAAAAACAAACTGAAGATCTGCTAGATTAAAAAAAAGGTCCAAACTCAATCTTAAAGTTGTGCTCTGTAGCACAAAACCCCAAAAGTCTCTGGCCTCAAACAGCTCAGTGCCTCAAGTAAAGCAGAGGAAAGTTGCGGCAAGAGCTCACCAAGTTACAGATTTCTCCCCTTTGAAATGCAGATGGAGCAGCAGACAGCTGCTGGACAGAACAGAAGAATCCAGAGTAGAAAAAGCTGGATCAAACTCATCCCTGGAAAAAAAGAGCCTGAAAAATGAAAGATAAAATCAATTTTGCAAGAATCATTGTGATGCCATGTGTACCACTTCAATACAGAGCCCAAACTGCATATAGAATCTGTAAGATACCACAGAGTTTCTATGACTTAGAAAGGCTTTGTCAGTCAGATGCCATCAGCACCTGATGCTAGAGAGGAGACCCACACTCCCTCCCCCCCTTCCCCATCCTTTCCGGGACCTGTAGAGAGCAATAAGCTCACCTCAGCCTTCCCTTCTCCAGTCCAACTCCCCTCAGCACCTTTATGACCCTCTGCGGGACTCTCTCCAGTGGTTTCATGTCTCTCTTGAACTACGGAGCCTAGAGCTGGACCCATTTCTCCATCTGTGGTCTCCATAGGGCAGCGCAGAGGGAGCGGCAAACTGCCCTCAACCTGCTGGCCACGCTGTTGTTCGCGGGCCCCCAGGAGACAATTTGCCTTCTTGGCCACAAGAACACATTGCACATGGTCAGTGTGTTGTCCCCCAGCACTCCCAGCTCCTTCTCCTTGGAGCTGCTTCTCAGCAGGTCACCCCACACGTGTACTGGTGCAGGGGGTTACTGCCCCCCAAGGACAAGCCCCTCCAGTTGCCCTGGTTGAGCTTTACGAAGCGCACTGCAGCCCGGCGGCGAGCAGGGCCCCGCCACACTCTCACCCGCGGACCTACCGCTGGCTTCGGTGGGCAGCTAAGGGCACAGGGGAGGCTCCAGTAAGCCGGGCACGGACACGGACGCGGGACCAGGCCACCCTCCCCGCGGCCATTGCCCCTTTAAGCCCCTCCCCGAGCCCCCGCCCGCGACTCGGCGGAGCTGCCGGCAGCGGCGCGGGCCGCGGGCAGCGCTCGGGACCCGGCTGTGCGGGTGGGCAGCGGCACCGAAGCGGCGGTTCCCTGGCAGCGGCATGTCCTGAGCAGAGCGACTGAGCGGCGCGGAGCCGAGCTGGGCCTCACTCCCCGCACCCACCACGGAGGGGTCGGCGGAGCCGCGGGCCAAGTGCCGGGCCCCCATGAAGGAGAAGGAGGCGGGGGCGGAGCGGGGCAAGCCCGCCACCTACACCGGGGACAAGAAGGCTCGCATGGCGGCCAAGACCAACAAGAAGTGGGTGCGCCTGGCCACCGTGCTGGCCTACGTCCTCTCCGTCTCGCTGGCCGCCATCGTCCTCGCCGTCTACTACAGCCTCATCTGGCAGCCGGTGCGTGGCGGCGGTGGCTCCGCTTCCAGCCCCGGCCCCGCCGCAGCCGCCACCTCCTCTTCGTCCGCGCAGCCCCGCGCCGCTCCGCCGCTAGCGCCGGGCGCCGGGGCCGGCCCAGCACAGGAGGCAGCGCCAGCGCCGCCGCGGACGGGCCCCGACCCCCGCGGCCTCGCCCGCACCGATCGCCCGGATGCGTCGCAGCCGCCGCCACCCGGGGCCGAGCCGGACGCGGGGGACAGTGCTGCCGCCGCGCTTCAGCGGGTGCCGGGGAGTCCCTGAGGCGGCGGCCGGCAGCGCTCGGCCCCAGGCGCTGCGGGAGGACAGCGGGGAGCGGTCGCGCTGCAACCCAGGAGGCCGAGGCCGAACTCCGGGGGAGATGTCCGCCGAGGCCCGCAGGAGGATAGAGGCCGGCGGGGGGCTGCCGGAGGTGGGATGGGGTCGGGAGAGCCCCGAGGAGCTCAGGCGGGAGACTGACCCGGACTTTGCCTCGGTACCACTGCGGTGGCTTCCCTTCCCTCCCCCCCCCCATTTTTCCTTCAAAGGGGATTCTGCGGCTGCGTTCTTCTTTCTGTCCAGGGCTAGGCTTCCCCCTTCGAATTCCTCTGCTGTTTCTGCCACTGTTACCACCTACCCAAGGATATCCCTGTCCCAGATCCCTCACTATTTACCGGACCAGCTGGGAACATGATGAATTTAGAGGCTGTAAACCATTGTTTAAGTAAAAAGAAAAAAAAAAAAAAGTTCAGTTTTGTTTAACGATGAGCATAAACTTATTTAAAAACCATGTGGAAGGTAAATTGACTTGTTTACTATATTAAAATATTTTCCCAATATGAAAGTCTCTGCAACACAGCATGTTCTCTTGGGTGGTGGGGTGGGTGGATGGGGAGGAATGCCCAGCTGGGTGAGCTCTCCAGGTAGCAAAAGTGGTTTGCTTACTCTAAAGGGCAGCTGTGGCATTTGATGATGTTGATTCATTTGTCATTAATCTCCTTAGGTGAGGCTGGAGGAGCCTCTGCATGCCTCAACCCCACTGATGATGGCTCAGCATGGGTGATGGCAAATGGTTTGATCTTCCCTGGCCGAAAAGCTAAACACCGATATGGTGCTCTCTCGAGCTGCTGCAGTAGGCATGGGTGGGCAGCTTTGGTGGGTGTGCTGCAAGGTGTTTCCTGGCTCCTTTAGTGTGACTGATCTTAGAGACATCTCCCAGCACCTTGGTGGCATCCCAGAAGCGGTGGTATCAGGAGACAGGGCTGTGCCATCCAGCTCCTGATGTGCCCTGGAACAGGCTGTGCTCCCAGTTTAATGTTTTCCTGCTCTGTAGCCTGCAGAAATGTCCTCTGCAGCTGTGCTCATGGATGAGCTGTGCAAAAATTGTGGCTTTACCTGACCGCGGATGTGGGCTATTGCCTGGGGAGCTGTGAGACCTCTTGATCTTAGCAGGGGCTCTTCAGATTGATGGTTTTGGTTGAATGCCTTAACTGTGAGGCTGTCAGGCTGTTTTGTCTCCCTGGAGTTCAGATTCCTTCTGCTGAGGGACAAAAATGTGCTCTGAGGAGATGCAGGCATTTAAGCTGTGCGCATCACAAAGGTGCTGTAAAATACAGCACTGGAATGTTTAAAGTTGAGGGGGGGAAAAGATCTGTTGTGTACCTAAATGGGAATGTCTAGGACTGGTGGTGGTGTGTTGAGCCTGCATCTCTTGAAGGGAGAAGCAGGAGTAGAGGGCTCCCAGACAGAAGTTAAGTAGGGGGAATAGTATGGGTGTGAGCTTTCACCCTCTTTTTCCATCTTCTGGAGAGCCTGCAGAGGAGTCTATGTTATTAATGCGCCAGAGAAGAAGGTTGGCTGGTGGAAAGGAAAGAAAAAATACCAGTATTTATTAATGTTAGTCCAAAGCATATGTGTGATCACTGCCACCCTCCTGCAGGGCAGGTAGAGGAGCTGGTGAAAATGCTGCAAGCCCAAAGTCTGTGGCTCTAGCAGGTGGCTTCCCTGCCACCCTGTTACCTTCTGAGCTGCCTCTAAATTCTTTCTGCTTATGCCCTGCAGTGGCTGGGCTGCTGGTGTCCTGGCAGCATTACCAGACCTGGGGGTAGCTCTGTGTAGCAGTGGGTGACTTTGTCCCTTGGCAGTTCTACCTGTGGCAAGTTAAGGCCCGTGGGTGGGGCTGCCACACGTAGGCAGTAGCTCTGGGTCCTGCTAAGGTTGCTCTCCTTCGTGTACCTCTCTGGTTGCAGAGTGAAAGGGTTTCCACAGCATTCTGAGGGAGTGATGAGTGAAAGAGAGACACACCAGGCCCATTGTTTGGTGCCAGCTGAGTTTGTTCTGTGTCTTGGCTTTGGTACTAAAAGCGGCACCAGTTGGGAAGCATCTCTGGGGTGGAGCTTGTGTTTAATGGGAAGAATCTCTGGGGAGTGGAGCTCGTGTTTAACTGTTAGAGCCTTTGGAGATAAAGAAATGCAGGGTAGAATGACACAGATGCTGGGATTTCACAGCATCACAGAATCATTAAGGTTAGAAAAGACCTTTAAGATCGAGTCCAACCATAACCCAGCTACCACAACCATTTCTCTGGTCCTGGCCTGCAGCTTGGACTTGGTGGGTCTCTGGTGGAGCCAATGTACACTGGAGGTACTCAGACTCCTGGCATTTCTCACTTTCCATGCAAGTTCTCTCAGAAGACTAATCAAGCATGGCTGGGAGAGCAGATAGAAAAGAAAGTGGACTGAGCTAAATGGGCTGCTCTGTAACATCGGAGCGGGGCTGTGAATTCAGGAGCAGGAACAGCTTCAAGCTCTTCACCTGGCTGGTGGATTTGGTGGCACAGGTTCTCTGGGACAGCCACAGTATTCAGATGTTTGTCAAAGGGAATAGTCCCACTGCTGTCTGTTGCCTCCTGTTTGAGTGCTACAAATAGTTGATGAGGCAGTAAGGAGATTGTTGTGGCTGTCTTTGTTCCTCTATGAAATGCAAGCTTGAGGAGCTCCCAGACTCTGGGTTTGCATCTTCTCCTCTGTTGGGAAATTGGGATTTCAGTGAAACACTTAAATTTCTGTACCTGTTACAACTGGTTTTGGAGCATCTTGTCACTTCTCTGCTGTGGTACTAAGTATGTGACGGGAAAGTTTGTCTTGTAAAGATGCAGAAGGGTTGCAAGCTGCTGGGAGCTGTGATTTTGGCAGCATTGTTCTCCCTTTTGGACCTAAATTCTTCAGCTAAAATCTCTTCCACACCCTTGCCCTAGCCAGGAATTAGCTAGTCTTCTGTATGACAAGTGTGCTCCTTTAGAGGTACTGCCATTGTCAGCCTCTGTGCTTGCTGCTCTCTTCATGACAGACTGTCCCAGAAATCAGTGACTACATGCACTGCAAATACATCTAGCACCAAAAATGGTTTGTCTGGGGTGGTTTCTAGGTGCAAGCAGTGTGTTTGAAATCCAGGGATTTCTTGGGGAGTAGGTTGGCTGCGACAGGTAACAGCTGGATTGTCACCTTGGAATGAGAATGATTGCATCTTGTTGCCATCTTTGTTCTGAGACAGTCATCTGCATCTGAACTGAAATTTTTAGTGCCCTAAAATGGTGTGGTCGCCAATCTCAGGTGAAGCTGAGGTTTAAAAGGCACACTGTCTCCTCATCTGTTGTATTACTTCAGCTCCCATTCACTCTTTCCCTTGATTGCTCCTCAAAAAGAGCCAGCAAGATCAGTTCTGGTATTGGAATTGTGTCAGGGCAGATAAGGTGTTAAGCTGGAACAGGGGAGGTGTAGAGAAGAGATCGGGAAGAAATTCTTGAGAGCGAGGGTCGGGAGACTCTGGCACAGGTTGTCCAGGGAGGCTGTGGCTGCCTCCTCCCTGGAGGTGTTCAAGGCCAGGCTGGACGAGGCCTTGAGCAAGCTGTGCTGGTGGGAGGGGTCCCTGCCTGCAGCAGTGGGTTGAAACTGGATGATATTGGAAGTCCTTTCCAACCCAAACCAGTCTGTCATTCCTAGACAGAACTGGGTGAAGCCTCCTGGTTTGTAATGTGATTTCCTGGGTGTTGCTGGTGAGGATTGTTTGAGTTCCACAGAAGCTGTTGATGCAAACAGAATTGTGTTGTGTTTCCAGTGTGAGCAGCTCTGTGAAAGACAGAGATGTCTGGAAGTCAATTTTGGTGAGGAAGGTAAGTAAACATGAGGGAAACATTGAGGTCTTTGTTTTAGTGGTAGAAGGAAGTTAATGAGAGTCTCACAACTTGGAAGTGTGGGATGCTCAGTTCTTTTGGCAAGGTTGTACAACAGCAGCTCTATCAGTTCACAGCCTGGCTGCTCTGAGCATTGGGGAGTGGTCTGCAGAGCACATCTGGTGACGGAGCTGGAATTATTTAGTCTGAAGAAGAGGCTGAGAGGAGACCTCATTGCTCTGTACAGCTATCTGAAAGGAGGTTGGAGTGAGAAGTCAAAACTAGTCTTCATAGACTGCTCTGGAAAGGGTCCTGCCCAAAAGGGGATGTGTTACTGGTAGCCTACTGCAAGTCCTGGAGGTGCTGAAGAGGGGAATGATGTGAGAAATAATCATTCCCATACAGCTAGGGAGGTGGAGCTTGACTTTGGGCTATTTCACCTGTGTTTAGAGGCAGCTTTGGGAAAGCCTTGTGTCTTGACAGTTGTTGTATCACTTGCTCTAAGCTGGTGTGATCAGGAACCTGCCATGGAATTCCCAGTACAGTGGCTTTGCCGGTCCATAGTTGCAGAGTCCTTCAGGCTGTGAACTGATAGAGCTGCTGTTGTACAGCCTTGCCAAGAGAACTGAATTTCACAGCTCTGCTGTACCCTGCTCCTGCTCTGTGCCTCTAATTCACTTAAAAAGCTTTCCTCATAAGTGAAAAAGACCTTACTGATGCTTTACACAGCAAGATTGCTGAATAATGCAAGTTGAGCTTTAGGCTGTTGCTCTAACCAGTTTTATCTGGAGGGGAACTGGTGTGGCAGATTAGTGAATGCTCCTGTGATTTCTCTTTCTAGGCTCTGTACAGGGCTGCCCTTGTCAGTGGTCTGTGGAGTAAGCTCCTGCTGCAGGTGTTACCTTGGTTGAGATGGGAATGGAAAGCTGGAACTGCTGTCAAGGCCTTATGGTGTTGCCTCCTGCAGGAGTTGTCAGTTGGAAACTGAAGTATATCCGACTTGATCCTGATGTGGTTTTGTCCTTGGCTTGAGGGTTTTTAAATCAGTCTCTTTGTACAAGAATTGATTCATGTCTGAAATCAATCTTGAAATGAATCAAGGAAGGAGGTGATTCTGCCTCTCTGTTCTCATGAGACTTCACCTGGAGAGCTGCATTCAGCTCTGCAGTCCTCAGCACCGGAGAGACATGAACCTGTCGGAGCAGGTCAAGACGAGGCCACAAACATCATCCAAGGGCTGAAACTCTTCTGCTTTGAGGCCAGGCTCAGAGAGTTGGGGAGAGTTCTGGAGAAGAGAAGGCTCCATTGAGACCTTCTGGTGGCCTTTCAGTGCTTAAAGGGGCTGAGGAGAAGGCTGGGGAGCAGAGCCTGTTGTGACAGGATAAGGGGTAATGGTTTGGAACTAAAAGAAAGAGATTCAGACTGGAGAGAAGGGAGAAACTTGGCACTGAGGGTGGTGAGACCCTGACCTAGGTTGCCCAGAGAGGTGGAAGATGTCCTATCCCTGGAACCATTCCGGATCAGGTTGTTTGGTGCTCTGAGCAACCTGCTTTAGTTGGAGTTGTCTAGGCTGCCTGCAGGAGGTTGGATCAGATGAGCTTTAAATATCCCTTCTGAATTAAAGAGAATTTGGCATTCTGTGACTTCATTAATTTTAGCCATAGAGTTGCTGTGCTGAAACTGGTGGTCAGTTTTGCCAACAAGATGTCTAGCTGCAAGCTGCTCCTTTGGTTCAAAGGGTTTACATCTCCAGAGTCTCTGGTGCTTTCCTGTTGTGCAAAAGATATAGAATAAGTTCCACAAAGGCCCTGAGCTACCAACCTCTGCTGGAAGGCATCAGATACCTTTGTAGATAGATGACTTTGCACTTTGCAAGCTGCTGTCATACTTGCTTGCATGTGAAGTGCTATGGCAATGAGAAGGCTTTGATGCCTCTCTGAAGTCATTACTGCAGTGAGCTTTTTGGGTGAGGGAGCTGAGCTAGCCCAAGAGTTGAGCACTTTCCTAAGGGGTAAGCAAGTTAAATTTGAGCTGTTGCTCTAAAAAGCAGAGATTACCGATTCAGTTCAGAAAACTCCACATGTGGGACTGAAAAAGACTAAGAAACTGGAGCTTTTATAACTCACAACAACTTTTATTTCATATAAATAATCCTTCTACATCAGAGTTTTCAGCTTTTTAGTCTTTTCTATCACCATAAAGAAGAAATAGCCACAGTTTTCTGAAAACTTGCAATCCCGGCATCAACCAAAGTCCATTTGAGCAAAGTATTAATGAGCAGGGAAAAAAAAAAAAAAGACTTAGAACAGGCACTATCTGTACAGTCCCATCCCCAGAGCTTGGAACAGACCCAGTCCTTCCTCAGCATCATTCAACGCAAAATGATTTGGCTTTGCAGGAGAAAAAGGAAGAGGAGGGAATGGGGGACAAGTAATGGTTTTCCTTTCAACGAGGATAAGATACAACAGTTGCAGGCAGAGTTTTATCTCTACAACCAAGCTGCTGGAGCAGGGGCAGTGTAAAAATTTCTACCTGGCTGGGTGCCCAAGTGCTGCTGAGGTGCCACAACCTCTTGATCTGAGAGTGTTTTGCATGGACCATGAGGCAAGGTGCTTCTGGTGTGTGCTGGTAAGGACTCAGCCTGCCTGAATGAAAAATAATCATAACTGAAACAATAAAACAGCTGTAGGCAGGCTTTTGAGCCAGTCAGATAAGGAAATTTGGTCTGTAACAGCGATGGAGATGTCCAGGACTTGGAGCACTTTTACAGTCTGGCTTTTTTCTGTCTGCTGGATACCCAGCCTGAGCTTTGGGTGGGGTGAAGATGTTTCTACTGATAAAACACGCACACTGTGTTGCTGGAGAATACCTGGTCTGAAGCCAGTAAACTCTCCTGAATTTGGGCAGCAGAGGAAATTTTCAGGCTTGTCCCTCATATGGATCTATGTTTTGTGGGGGAAAAAAAAACCACACAAGCTTTGTGCAAATATTTGTTTATTAAAGCAGCATACAGCATTTCTGTCCACACCTACCACCCTTTCTTCCAAAGGATCTTGCTCTTCTGGTTAGCAAATAGGTCTTGCAATGAAACCAGATACATCTTCACTGACAAGCTATCCACACGTTTTTACTCCTGCTTCAAGTTTTAGAGCAGCACTTCAAGGTGAGGGTAATATCCTCTGTGCTCTGCATTTAGTCAGGAATCAGAAGCACAGGATTGTCTGGGTTAGAAAAGATCTCCAAGATCTAGTCCAACCATCAACCCATCACCACCATGGCCATTAAACCATGTCCCAAAGTGCCATGGTCACACATTTCTTGAATACCTCCAGGCATAGGGTCTTCACCACCTCCCTGGGCAGCCTATGCCAACCCCTGACCACTCTCACAGGAAAGAATGTTTTCCTCATGTCCAACCTAAACCTCCCCTCCACAATTTCAGGCCATTTCCTCTTTTTCTATCACTTGATACTATGGAGCAGAGACCACCCCCCACCTTACTCCAACCTCCTTTCAAGGAGTTGCAGAGAACAATGAGGTGTCCCCTCAACACAGCTTGGGTTAACTCCTCCTCTGGCAGCCACACTTCAGCTGGGTTCTACTTGCTGTGACTCTCTTTGCTGATTGGCCTTCCAGGCAGCTGGGAGTTTGGCACATTTATGCTTGTGATTGCTCTTCCAGATCCCTGATTTGAAAGGTGTCTTGTAAGGCAGGTTCCATGTGTGACCTTTCAGGGGAACTGCTCCCCCCTCATCCAGCACAAGGCTGTGAAAGACACAACCAGGAAGGTAAAAGCATTCAGCAGGAAGTTTTAGGCCTTTGCAGAATCACAGAATGCTAGGGGTTGGGAGGGACCTCTGGAGATCATTGAGGTCAACCCTGCTGCCAAGGCAGGGTCACTTAGAGAGGGTCACACAGGAACATGTCCAGGCGGGTCTGGAATCTCTCCAGAAATGGGAGACTCCACCACCTCTCTGGGCAGCCTGCTCCAGGGTTCCACCATCCTTAAAATAGTGAAGTTCCTCCTCCTGTCACTGGGAACCACTGAACAAAGCCTGGTCCCATTCTCCTGACACCCACCCTTGAAGTATTGATCAGCACTGATGAGATTCCCCTCAGCTCAGCTCAGGTGTAGCCTGGGTCCTGTTGCTAACTCCTCTGTGCAGTGCAGGGGAGAAGCATTTGTGCTGCCTTCCTTGCCCTGCTTGGCACATGGAACTGCAGGCATCCACAGCTGCTGGAGCCTGGCCAGTGTTGGGAGGGAGTAGGGTGTCCTGCTGAGCTCTATGTGCTTCCTCCAGCAGCCACCTCAGTAGAAAGCCCAGCCTCCTGACCTGCTGATCTGCTGCTGCTTGTGTCCTGCCACATCCCACAGGAGGAGGGAGGCTGTTCCAGGCTGAGATCATAAAACCGCAGAATGGTTTGTGTTGGAAGGGACCTTCAAGATCATCTAGTTCCAACCCCCCTGCCAGTGACATTCCCCTAGACCAGAGTGTTCAAGGCCCTGATGCTGATGTGCTTGTCAAAAGCACCTGCACCACACAGCTAAGTGAAGACTCCTCTGTCCCCTTTGCGTCCTGCAGCCTGTGGCACTACCGCACCCCTCTGCCAGCACTTCAGCCACCTACAACACTGCTCTGAACACCCCTTTGTCAACCCACCTGTTGAACCACAAGTTCACCACCCCTCACCCCAGCTCCTGCTATCTACCCAGCAGACAGGGAGAAGCTCCCCCAGCCCCTGTCAGCCTGTGTGGGAGGGAAGGGGGGAGTGGGGCTAGACATCTGCATCCTAGCTTGAAACAGAATTAGTTAATAAACTAAAATAAAGTGCTTCCAGTCAAGGTGTCATTGGCCTGCCACTCAGCTGCAGTAGAGGCAAAAGAAACACAAAGCACAAGTGATGCTGTCTCCTTTGTAGGCTGGGGGTGTGCAGCCTTCCCTGTCCTTCAGGATCGGGATGGGGAAGGGTGAGGCCAAAACACTTGAGTGAGGGGGGATGAAGGAAGACCCCAAGTGTGGTGAATGGTACTGAAGGGCACAAGGCAGGTGCTGAAAGCTGGTTTCATAGGAGGTCAGAGAGTGAGGACAAGTTTGTGCTCCTCTTCTCATCCACCACCTTCAGCACATTATCCTGTGAAAGGAGAGCAGAGACAGCAGTGGGATGAGCAGTCTTCAGGGAACTGCTGAGCAGTAAATGAAAAATGTCTGCTGAACCTCAGCCTGACCTTCCTGCAGGGCTGGAGCTGCCTGAGAGCCACCAGAGACCCAGCTGCTACATCCCAGGGCACCAGTGAGGACTCTGTGGCCCAGGGGATGAACTGAGCCTCCATGTCTGGATGAAACATGCTCCCAATCCTCCTCTGGGTTAGGTAAGACAACTTTACTCTCTCCTTTTTGTCTCAAGAGCAGTAATCTTTACGTGGGTTTGTAAGAGTAAGAGGAGGGGCTGGTTTGGGGTTGGGCTTTGTGGTACTCTTTTGTGAGACCTGGCTTGGGGATACAGCACCTACAGAATTATAGAATCCTGAAGGCTGAAAAAGACCTCTAAGATCATAGAGTCCAGCTTTCTGCCAAACACCCCCACGACTACCAAACCATGTTCCAAAGTGCCACAGCTATTCATTTTCTGAACACCTCCAGGGATGGTGTATACCATTTTCTCTGGAGAGAAACCTAACCTGTGAGAGGAGCCTGCTGTCCTGTACCTGCCTCCAGACCCAGAGAGGTTGATTTTAATTGGCAAAAGCAGACATGTTTTGTCCTCCAGTTGTTTGGGTGCTGCTCAGATCTGATGAGCTGGCATTTCCCTGCATCCATGGTTAAACCCACAGATCTGCTGATGCAGATTTCAACACCTAAGGCTCCCAAAAAATGGCAGAGGGGAGAGAGAAAAACAGATCAAACTCCATGAAGGCAGGAGAGGTGATGTGTGATTGTACACCCCCATGGATCAGTAGAGACAGGGACTGCGAGCAGCTCAGCAGAGCACCTCTGGGGAAAAGGACCTTTGAGTGCTGGTGGACAACAGGATGCCCATGAGCCAGCAATGTGCCCTTGCAGCCAGAAAACCAAACCCCTCTTCTGGGGACCATGAAAAAGAGTGTGGCCAGCAGGTTGAGGGAGGGTTCTCTTCCCCCTCTACTCTGCCCTGGTGAAGCCATATCTGGACTACTGGGTCGTATTTCCGTGTTCCCCAGTTCCAGAGAGACAGGGAACTACTGGAGAAAGTCCAGTCCACTCTCACTGTAAAAAATTTCTTCCTAATCTCCACTCTAACTCTCCCTTCTTCCAGCTCAAAGCCATTGCCCCTCATTCTGTCTCTACAAGCCCCTGTAAAAAGTCCCTCCCCAGCATCCTTTAGGTACTGGCAGGCTACTGTAAGGTCTCCCTGAGGCCTTCTTTCCTCCATGCTAATCACTGTGTCTTATTAGTAAGAGAAGTAATGAATTCAGATCCCACCAGCTGTGGCTGTGCAGTCCGACTTGTGCATGCAGAGAAGGTGCCTGTGCTGCAAGGATAGTGTTGTGGAAGAGGGAGGAGAATGGTCTGCCAGCACCAAGAGCACTGGGTTGTCACTGAGACCTTTGAAACCCTTAATGATAAACAGCCAACAACAAGCAGAGCAGCTGGAGCAGCTCAGACCTGGCAGATCATTTTGCAGTATCTGGACCACCAAGTGCAACTCAAAATCTCCTTCCTGGCCCTTCTCAGTAGCATTAAATCCCTAGAGTGTGCTGCTGCAGCACTGAGTACCCCCTTGGCATCAGGATATGGCCAGCCCCACCCCTTGCACACATGAATGTGAAAAATGTCTCCAGCAATAGGCTCCGAGTCTCGGCTGTGGGTGACATTGATTATTGCAGGTTGTCAGGTCTGATATCAGGGCAGTTCCTTATTAGATATCAGTGACTGTGTCTGTACATTATTCCTTTACAGACTTCTTTTTTATGCAAGCCAAGATGATTATAACAGAATCACAAGATGGCAGAGGTTGGAAGGGACCTCTGGAGGTCACTGAGTCCAATGCCCCTGCCAAGGCAGGGTCACCTAGAGAGGCTCACACAGGAGCACATCCAGGCAGGTCTGGAATCTCTCCAGGGATTGAGACTCCACCACCCCTCTTGGGCAGCCTGCTCCAGGGCTCCAGCACCCTTCAATTAAAGAAGTTCCTCCTCCTGTTCAGATGAACTTCTGATGTTCCAGCCTGTGCCCACTGTCCCCTGTGCTGTTCCTGGGCACCACTGAACAAAGCCTGCTCCCATCCTGGCACCCTCTCTTGAAGTACTGATCAGCATTGATGAGATCCCCCTCAGGCTGATCTTCTCCAGCCTAGAAAGCCCCAATCCTTTTGGTCTTTTTGCTCCTCACAGAGATATTCCAGTCCCTTCAACATCAATGTAGCCCTTTGCTGTACCTTCTCCAGCAAGTCCTTGTCTCTCTTGACCCTCAAATCCCTCTTCCCATCCTCTTGCCCCCACCCTTTATCTCTTGCTAAGCATTGATAAGACCCCCTTCACGCCACTCTTCAGGCTCAACAAGCCTCAGGTCTCTCAGCCTTTCCTCCTGACAGAGAAGCTCCAGACCCCTCAGCATCTTCCCAGCCTCCACCAGACTCACTCCTGTAGTTCCTTGTCTCTGTGGAACTGGGGATCCCAGAACTGGACATTATCTGCCTTGCCTTTCCCAGCCTGACAGCACCTGGCTGGATATAGAACATCACTGGGATGACTTTTGCAGTCAAGCTAGCATTGTAGAAGCTACTGGTTAAGCCTCACATCATGAGGGTGAATGTACAGGAGGTTCCTGAAGACTGCAGCTGAATGCAGATTGGCCCTTTTTTCTTCAGCTGAGGCTAGTGCTACCCATCCTCTGCCTGGGTTGGAAGGCATTGTTTTGTTGGGCATCTCCTGGGACAGGTCCAGAGCTCCCAGAGGGAATTTTATTCTTAGTGAACCACTCAGACATTCTGGTGAGATACCATCTGCTAAGCATCATCACACCACCTTTTGTCCCCTAGCTTAAGTGTCTTTATCTATCTGCTGCGCTGTGAGGCCAGAGAGAAGACCTGCAAGACCATGAGGCATCTTCTACCTAGTCTGGAGGTCATGAAGGTTGGACTCGACAATCTTAGAGGTCTTTTCTAACCTTTATGATTCTACTCCCTGACAAAGCATGCTGGTCAGGCCCTGAAGGTGAGAAGAATCCCTGCTTCAACCATGGAATGCTTCCAAGCCACATGCCCTCTGCAGGTAACAATCTCTTTCTAAATTTCCCAGCTTTATTTATGGGCTCCCTCACAACATTGGTCCTTCCACCAGTCTTGTTTTCTGGCTTGACTGTTTCTCCTCCTTCACTGGTGTTCACTACCCTGTTGTATTTATAGAGATCCCACCTCCTTCCTTGCTGCCTTCATTTTGCTAGACTAAACAAACACTTCCTGAGCATCCCTGGAGCCCTTCTCTGTGGCTCTCCAGTCCTTTTTTCTAGAACCAGTCTCACATAATCACTGACTTCCAATGTTAGCAGTACTTTCCCATGGCATGCCACAGGAAGGGCCTCCCATCACTCCGGAAGTATGAAGATAACTCCGCCAAGTCCTGCATTCAGACACTTCTGTCCCAGTTCTGAGTCAAGATGAGAAGAAATTACTTTGCTGTAAGGGTGCTGGAACCCTGGAGCAGGCTGCCCAGAGAGGCTGTGAAGTCTCCTTCTCTGAAGGCTTTCAAGACCCATCTGGGTGTGTTCCTGTGTGACCTGCCCTGGGTGACCCTGGAGGTTTAGGAGATTTAGGTTGGATATGAGGAACAATTTACTTGCTGAAAAGAGTGGTCAAGTGTTGGAACAGGCTGCCCAAGGAGGTGGTGGAGTCACTGTCCCTGGAGGTGTTCAAGACAGGTGTGGCCATGGGGACAGGGCTTAGTGGCCATGATGGTATTGGGTTGAGGGTTGGAGTCAGTGATCTTAGCAGTCTCTTTCAACCCAAACAATTCTCTGCTTCCCCTGAACCTTGAGGAAGCTGGTATGTCCTTCAGTAGCTCTATAGCTATATTGAGAAGTGTTGGCTTCCACTTGCACTGCTTCCTGCCCCAACCTTTGGTGCTGGTTTGGATCAGACAGCTGACCTCCTCCAACCGCTCCTCCTGCGGCACTCAGGCCCTGCCTGCCTCACTCCTCTTTACGTCAGCCAGAGCTGCAAGGTCAGCTCCCTGGAGCTGCTCTGGAAATCTACCCCCAGCTGCAGTTTCTCTAAAGATGTTAGGATTAATTTTCTCAGGAGACTTCAGGGAAAAGCTTCTGTGGTTTTTGTGTATCATTTACTTCTCTGGGACTTGTTGGCCACTCTCCAGGGATTCCAGTCCTGCACTTCGAGTAAATATTTATTCCTTGTTATGTGAAGCAAAGGATGAAAGCTCCACCACACTCTCTGCACTGTATCTCCAACTGGTTTGAAGGTGCTGGAGATTTTTAGTGCCATAAATAGACATTAGCAGTGGAAGCTGGTGAAACCCACATGCTGCAAGGAGTTGCTCTGCAGAAATGGGTGAGCAGCATCTGTGGTGGAGAGTGAAATCTGCCCCTGCACAGGGGGCAGAAGGTCTCCACAAACCCTAGGAGCAGGGCAGGTGGAGAACATATTATAGAATCACAGAGTGGTTTGGGTTGGAAGGGACCTTCAAGATCATCCAGTTTCAACCCCCTACCACAGGCAGGGACACCCCCCACCAGTCCAGGTTGCTCAAGGCCTCATCCAGCCTGTCCTTGAACATCTCCAAGGAGGGGACATCCACAGCCCCCCTGGGCAACCTGTGCCAGTGTCTCCCCACCCTCACTGTAAAGAATTTCTTCCCAATCTCCAGACTAAATCTCCCCTCTCCCAGCTCAAAGCCATCACCCCTCATCCTGTCATTATAAGCCCTTATAAAGTGTCCCTCCCCAGCTTTCTTGCGGGCCCCCATCACTGATGTTCACTGTTGCTGCAGGCACCCACTGAGCTTTGGGACATGTGAGATCTGGGAACAGAGGGCACATCCATGGCAGCAAGTGACGTGAGCTGGTAGAGGAGTTTCTGCTGGGGGCGAAACTCCACAAAGATGAACTTTTTAGTGGTCTGGGATTTTTAGATACCTTTTGGGGCTGGCAGGTGGTATTGGGCACATTCCTGCCATCTGCTTCCACGCTGATTTGTCAGTGACTGCAGCACATCCAAACTGAATCCCCGGTCTTTAAAACCACCCTATTAACATTTTTTGTGCAGAAAAGGTTTAACCAGCACTCCAGTTTGGGGGTGGTAGAAAAGGAAGGGTTGAAGGAGACACAGTTCTGGTACAGGCATGAAATTTGTTAAATCTGTCTTTCAACAGGAAAACCAATACTGTCTGACTGGGAAGTTAGACATTAGGACAAAGTTCCTCACAATGAGGGTGGTGAGACACTGGAACAACCTGCCCACATATGTGGTTGAGGCACCATCCCTGGAAACAGTCAAGGAGAAACTTGCTGGGGCCTTGAGCAACCTCCTCCGGTTGGAGATGTCTCTGCTGGCTTCAGGGGCAGTTGGACAAGATGATCTTTTGAGGGTCACTTCCAATCCACACATTCTATGAATTCGTGATGTTTGTTATGGGCTACCTCCTGGCAGAAATTATGAACCAGTCCTGACAACCCAAGATGGCACATCCCACCAGATGCTTCTACTCAAGGCTGGTCATATGCTGTGGTCCTGATTGCATTAATTCTCTTCCCTGTTTGCTGTGAACACTCTGTCCTCCAGGACAGTTGTCACTCAGAGTCTGTATAACTTGGATTCTCAGCCCAGACTTCGCTCCTGTTTTCCACCAGGCACTTCAGGACATTCCCTGGTACAATGTCTGCTGGTGCCATGGAAACAGAACCCAGCAAAGGCCTCCAGCTGGCCAGGATTTACCAAGACAGAGCTGCTCAGTACTGGAGTGGCTGGAGAGCTGCTTGGTGGAGAAGGACCTGGGGGTGTTGAGTGATAACTGGCTGAAGATGAGCCAGTGTATGCCCAGGCAGCCAAGAAGGCTGATGCCATCCTGACCTGGATCAGCAGGAGTGTGGCCAGCCGGTCTAGGAATGTGATTGTCCACCTCTACTTAGGCCACACCTTGAATGCTGGGGTCAGTTTTGGGCCCTTCATTCCAAGAAGGATATTGAGGGGCTGGAGCAGATCCAGAGAAGGGCAACAAAGCTGGGGAAGAGTCTGGAGAACAGGGCTGATGGGGAATGGCTGAGGGACCTGGAGTTGTTTAGCCTGGAGAAAAGGAGGCTGAGGAGAGACCCTCTGGCTTTACTGAAAGGAGGCTGGACTGAGGCAGGGGGTGGTCTCTTCAGGCAGGGAACAAGTGACAGAACAAGAAGAAACAGCCTCAAGTTGGACATGAGGAACAATTTTCCCAGAAAGTGTTAGAATAGAATAGAATAAACCTTCAAGATCATCGTGTCCGACCCATCAACCAATCCAACCCACCTAAACAACTAACCCATGGCACCAAGCATCCCATCAAGTCTCCTCCTGAACACCTCCAGGGATGGTGACTCCACCACCTCCCCAGGCAGCGCATTCCAATGGCAATCACTCTCTCTGTATAGAACTTCTTCCTAACATCCAGCCTAAAGCCTATGACCTAAAGCCTGTTGTTAAGGCCTGGCCCAGTCTGCCCAGGGAGGTGGTGAAGTTGCCATCCCTGGGGGTGTTGAAAGACTCTTGGATGTGGTGCTGAGGGGTGTGGGTTAGTGGCAGGGGCTCAGCAGCAGCAGTGGCATTGTGAGCTCCAGGGGAGCAGCTGGGCTTGATGAGCTCAAAGGTCTCTTCCAAACCCTACAGTTCTATGGCTCCTGGAGGCTTGCATAACAAGCCATTTACTTTGCCACATGCAGTCCTTCATCTACAGAGAACTTGTGGTACCACAGGGTGAAACCACCCCCTCCTGCCACCTGCTGCTGTGGGATAATCTGGGAATTGTGTGTGGCTGACGTCAGCTCAGTGCAGTCAGGCTCAGGCTCTGCAGCTGAGTGTGAGCAGCTCTTAAAAGCTACACGTGAAGCACCACCCACGGCCTCCCACCTGCTCTCTGGGCCATTCCCTCAGGAATACCCATTCCTTAAGGATTGTACTCAAGTGGTGAGAGGAAGCAAATAATGAGGGTGGTTTGGGCACCTGAATCCACAGTGCTAGGCACAAAGGGAAAAACAAATGTATAATTCTGCATGCTAAGGAAAAAAAGCACAGCTCTTGGTGTAGTGCTTCATCTTGCTGCCCTCTAAGTGTTCAGAATGATCACAGAATCACAGACTGGTTTGGGTTGGAAGGGACCTTAAAGATCATCTAGTGTCCAGTTTGTGCCCATTGCCCCTTGTCCTGTCCCTGGGCACCACTCACAAGAGTCTGGCCCCAGCCTCTTGCCCTCTGCCCTTTATCTCTTGCTAAGCATTGCTCAGATCCCCTCTGGGGCTGCTCTCCTCCAGGCTCTCAGCCTTTTTGCCCCTCACAGAGATGCTCCAATCCCAGCATCTTCAGAGCCTCCTCTGGATGCTCTCCAGCAATTACCTGTCTCTCTTGAACTGGGGAGCCCAGAGGTGGACCCAGTACTCCAGATATGGCCTCACCAGTACAGAGTGGAGGGGGAAGAGAACCTCCTTCAACCTGCTGGCCACACACTTCTTCATGGCCCCCAGGAGCCCATTTGCCTTCTTGACCATGAGGACACATTGCTGGCTCATGGTGACCTTGCTGCCTACCACCACTCCCAGGTTCTTCTGCTTGGAGCTGCTACCCAGCAGGTCACCCCTCACCTTTACTGGTTGCAGAGGATTATTCCTCCCCAGGTGCAGGATCCTTGTTGAATTTCATGAAGTTCCTCTACCCCAGCTCTCCAGCCTGGCCAGGTCAAGTGACATTTCCCTCAAGGATGCCCATACCTATGAAGTCCCTTGCGTGCCACACACCATGGCTTTGCTGGACATAGGTTTCCTGAGGGTTGCCCTTTGTGCAATTCTTGCCCTAAAGTATCACCTGGAGCCAGGTGCAGGCATCAGGATCAATAAACAACAAAAAAAAAAGCAAACAGGAAAACCCTGCCAAGGATCCCAACTGACCTCAGACTGGGGCAATTCTGAGGGACCTGGTTCCAAAGAGCTGCTTGAGGGAGAATTCCATGGAAATAAGGCAGAGCTTTGTAGCTCTGTATACACACTGTGGTCTGAACTTGACGTCTGTGGAGCAGTAGGAAACAGATACCAGGGGAGAATGAAGGGACTGCCACCAGCTGGTGGCTATTTATGGCTGCCATCTGTGGTTGTGTGTGGCCTGCCATGGGGAGCTGGGAACTCCAAACACTGGCAGGAACAGCCATGAGACCTTTTTGCTCCAAACATGGGGACAACTTAACCCCCTTGAGCCAAATGAGCTTTTGCTGTTTGGTGGTGGTTGTTCTTTGGAGCCCAGCTGGACGGCCAGGCAGATGGGGACAGCTCTGGGTGTGCTGAGCTTGTGCTGGAGAAATCCAGGTCTTTTTCTTTTTTTGTTTTGGTGTCCCAAAGAATGTTCATAGAGTCCCAGACTGGTTTGGGTGGGAAGGGGCCTTTAAAGCTCACCTAGTCCAACCTCCCTGCAGTTAGCAGGGACATCTGCAACTAGAGCAGGTTGCTCAGAGCCCCAGACAATGGTTCCAGGGCATGGGGCATCTCTCACCTCTCTGGGCAATCTGGGACAGGGTCTCACAGTCCTCAGTGTCAAATACGTTTTCTTTCCAGTCTAAATCTCCCTCTCTTCATTTAAACCATCACTTCTTGTCCTGTCACAACAGGCCTTGCTCAAAAGTCTGTCCGCAGCTTGCTTCTCTCTATTGGAGGGTCTGAACAAGGTCTATCCTCAGCCTCTTTTCTCCAGGCTGAACAGCCACAGGTCCCTCAGCTGGTCCTCACCAGCCCTGTTCTCCAGACCCTTCCCTGGCTTTGTTGCCCTTCTCTGGACATGCTCCAGCCCCTCAATACCCTTGTTGAAGTGAAGGGCCCAAAACTGAACCCAGGATTCAAGGTGTGGCCCCACCAGTGCTGAGTACAGGGACACAAACACTTTCCTACTCCTGCTTGCCACATAAACTCCTTCAAACTCCTTTCCAGGAGGGCTCTGTATTGCTGTTAATGAACATCTGTCCCATTACGACCACAGAAAATGGGGCTCTGGGGCTGTACTATGGCTGAGACGGCAGCATACTGCATTGAGTTAGGAACTGGCTGGAGTGCTGTGGCCGGTTGACGTTGCCCCCTTAAGAAAGGGAACATGGTGGACGGAAGTTGGTAAACGGAAGGAATAGTCTAAACTAATTTCATTGGACGAGTGGGAGGAAGCACTTCTGAGCTGGGACTATACTGGACATTTCCAGCACTTCTCAGTCAGTCTTGCTTCCGCCTCTTCTCCGTGCAGCAGCTTTCTGTGCTGGGCTTTCTGCCAAGGCCCCGGCCTTGAAAACCAGATAACAGGCCTGTATACTAACTCCCTTCCAATTAACACAAACTGCTTCTAACTTTTTTTTTCCTCTCTTTCTCTTTCTATCCCATTCTGGGGAAAGGGGGGGAGAGAGGGGAGAGCGGAGGTGGGGGACCCCTCTCTGCCGAGAGGGATTACTCTCATTTCTGTGTTACTCTGTTGTATATCTTTGTATATATTGTAGATATTGTAAATTTGTAAATATCTCCCTGCAAACCCTACATCGCTTTGTAAATATAGCTCCACTGCTTTGCTAATTCAGCTTGCGAGTTTTTTTTTCCTTTCCCTTCAATTTTTTTTTCCCTTTTACTTTACAAGGGGGAAGGGAGGAGGCTTCTCGGCCTTACCCTTCCACCCACCACATTTTTTTTATTGGCGTACCCAACGTGCGGCAGATAATTAGTTTAATTTATTATTTGATTGATTTAGTGTTTTCTAGCTGAATTAGCAAACATGAAGGTATTGTGGTTTGTGGAGCGATTATTCTTTTCAATTTTTGGGGCTCTGGTTTACAGGTATTGTTTGGGTTTGATTTTGGATTACCTGGGCAAATATTTGGTGCGGACAATTTATATGTGGGTTATGTATAAAGTTAAATTATGGTATGGAAAATGTATTAATTTATTATGGCCAGTGAGATACAGGAATGTTACCTCCACCACTCTCCCAATTGAGATAAAGGGTTTTAAGATTCCGCCTGAGGAGACAGTAACTTTAGGTGATGCCTGGGATCCAAAGGTGATTTATTTCATGTGTATAATTCTGCTGCTGGTGATAACTAATGTGTATTCTCTGTATTCCTGGCGGCGAGAGAGAAAGGTGTCCAGAGCTTGTTTTGTTATTAAAACTAGATCAAAAAGGAAACGCCGTGGCTCTCGATCAGTCCCAGAGTCATCTAGTGATGAGGACTGTGGAGAACCCGTGTCAGTCAAAAAGAAGGCTAAAAAGTTAATTGGTAAGGCAGCTCTAAATGACTTTGCTGATTCTAGCAAGCAGCCAAGGGCATCGGCTGGTATCAACATGGCACCTACTCCTTCTCCTACTCCTTCTCCTTCTTCTTCTCCGTCGGCCATTAACGGAGCAACGTCACTTCCACCCACTCCCTCAGTGGGACCGGAAGTCACTGCCCCAGCAGCTGATTTATCTCAGGACCTGTCAGCTTCCATTAAGGTGGCTGTAAATTCAAACACAGCTCCAGTTAAGGTGGCTCCTTTAAAGACTAGAGCTGGAAAGGGCAAAGATGGAGAAGAAGAGGAGGAGACTGATCCTGGTGAGGGGCCCTCTACTCTAAAAGATCCTGCTCAGGAGGAAGAGAAGGTTTGTTTTAAAGATCTAGCTAACCTAGTGAGATCAAAGCAGGATAGAGATGAAGCTAGGAAAGCAGCTGGCAAAGGTGGTTCTCAGCTTAAAGAGATCCTTAGGAGAATGACAGCAGGATTTTACGGGCAAAGAATTCAGGGAGATGAAGAGGAAGATGATATTACAGACTGTTCGTCACCACGGGAAGAATTGCGAAATGTCCGTAAAGATTTCACCAGGGCAGATAAGGAGCCAGTTCTAGCTTGGCTTAGTAGGTGTTATGATACAGGTGCTTCAGCTCTAACAGTTGGAGACAAGTCAGCAGCTCAGTTAGGAACTCTCTCAAGGGACAATGGAATAGATAGACATCTAGGCGAAGCTCTCGGTAAGGTTAATCTGTGGATACGCCTTTTAATAGCGGTTGCCCTGAGATACCCTTCCCGAGATGATCTTCCCTGGAATCCTAAACCCTGGACTACCATAGATGAGGGAATTAAGCGCTTGAGAGAATTTGCTGTTAGAGAGCTACTCTATGGTGAACATGAAACTTTGAATCCTGATGACGTTCCTGTGGGTATTGGTCTTGCTAAAAAGATCATCAAGCTTGCTCCTTCCAATTATGCAAACATTCTGGCAAGCAGAATTGTGTCAAGAAGTTATGGTGGAGCTTCTCCTACGGTTGGCCAATTCAGTGATCAAATGAGACAATTGGAGGATAGCATGACACGTGGTTCTTTGGTTTCAGCCATTGAAACTCTGTCTGGAAAAATTGAGAATTGCATGAAAGATCTGAAAGATTCCATATACCAATTGGCACAAAGGGATAATTTCAATTCTCCCTCCAGATGGGTACAAGTTTCATCTGTGAGGAATACACGTCCTCCAAGGAGGTCATTCCAAAACAGGACATTCCAAAACAGGTCATTCCAAAACAGACCACCAAGGCAATCACGTAGAACTATTTGGATAACTCTGCGTGATCAGTTTGGTGAGAACATGAACCGCTGGGATGGCCAACCAACTGCTAATCTTTTCAGGAGACTGAGGGAATTGCAAAGTGGCAGAACCCGAGGTAGCAATACCAGAAGGGTAGCTGTTACTTCCACAGTTCCCCAGAACAACTCTTATGGCTCCAACAGTGGCTCCAGTTATAACATGCAAAGTTATAACCCTGCACAATATGTGCAATGCACATGTGCGCATGTTCCCCATAACTAGGGGTGCCCTGCCTCCCGCCAGGGGGAGGAGAGGGATAACAGAGATAACAGAATCTATTGGGATGTGTACATCCAGTGGCCTGGCACTTCACAATTTCAGAAGTACAGGGCCTTGGTTGACACAGGAGCTCAGTGCACCATAATACCATCAAATTATCAGGGATCAGAGTCTATAACTATTCTGGGAGTCACTGGTGGATCTCAAGAGTTAAGTAAGGTAGAGGTTAATATAAGTTTAACTGGTAAACAATGGAGGAAGCATACAGTTGTGACCGGACCTGATGCACCTTGTATTTTGGGAATTGATTTTCTGAGAGAAGGGCGTTTCAAGGACCCTAAAGGTTACAAATGGGCTTTTGGAGTAGCTTCAATAGAAATTGATGGACAAAAATTGAAGCTGTCTGCTAGACCTGAACTTTCTGATGAATCTGCAGTTGTGGGACAACATAAGATACAGGACATTAAATTGCCGGTTGCTTCTCAGACTGTGCATCACAGACAATACAGAACCAACCGTGACTCTTTGTTGCCCATTCAGAATCTGATTCGTCAGTTGGAAAGTCAGAAAGTCGTCAGCAAAACTCATTCACCTTTCAACAGTCCAGTGTGGCCTGTGCGGAAGCAGAATGGAGAATGGCGTCTGACGGTAGACTACCGAGCCCTAAATGAAGTAACACCACCTATGAGTGCAGCAGTGCCAGACATGATGGAGCTACAGTATGAGCTGGAATCCAAAGAGGCCAAATGGTATGCTACCATAGACATTGCTAATGCATTTTTCTCTATTCCCATAGCAGAGGAATGCAGGCCTCAGTTTGCTTTCACCTGGAGAGGAATCCAGTACACTTTCAACAGGCTGCCAATGGGCTGGATCCACAGCTCAAGCATCTGTCATGCAGTGATCCACGATGCTCTGGAGAAAGGAGGTGCTCCAGAACACATCCAGTTCATCGATGATATCATCGTCTGGGGTAAAACTGCTGAGGAAGTCTTCAAGAAAGGTAACAAAATCATTGACATTCTTCTGAATGCAGGTTTTGCCATCAAACGAGACAAGGTGAAAGGACCTACCACAGAGATTCAGTTTCTGGGAGTGAGGTGGCAAGATGGACGCCGACACATTCCAGTGGATGTGGTAAATAGAGTCTCTACCATGGCAAGTCCCACAAACAAGCAAGAGACCCTACGTTTCTTGGGGATAGTGGGATTTTGGAGACTGCACATTCCTGGATACAGTCAGATTGTGAAACCTCTGTATGATGTGACTCGAAAGAGAAACCATTTCCACTGGGGACCTGAACAACAAGCAGCCTTTGACCAGATAAAGCAAGAAGTAATTCAAGCAATGGGTCTGGGACCTGTCCGAGATGGTCCAGACATTAAGAACATTTTGTACACGGCTGCAAGTGACAATGGTCCAACCTGGTGCTTGTGGCAAAAAGCTCCAGGTGAGACACGTGGACGACCTCTTGGTTTCTGGAGTCGAGGTTACAGAGGTTCAGAGGCTAATTATACTCCAACAGAGAAAGAAATTCTAGCTGCCTATGAAGGAGTAAAAGCATCTTCTGAAGTGATTGGAACTGAATCACAACTTCTCTTAGCTCCCAGATTACCAGTTTTAAATTGGATGTTCAAAGGCAAAGGATCCACACCACATCATGCCACAGACTCAACCTGGTCTAAGTGGATGGCTCTGATAACACAGAGAGCTCGAATGGGAAATCTTGAAAGACCTGGTCTAGTGGAGGTGATCTCAAGTTGGCCTGAAGGCATCAACTGTGCTAAACCTCCAGAGGAGAAAGTAACTCGTGCTGAGGAAGCTCCTCCTTACAATGACCTTTCTGATGATGAAAAGAAATACGCTTTGTTCACAGATGGTTCCTGTCGTCTTGTTGGAAACAAGCGAAGGTGGAAGTCTGCAGTGTGGAGTCCAACACGCCGAGTTGCAGAGGCGAAAGATGGAGAAGGAGAATCCAGTCAGTTCGCAGAGGTAAAAGCTGTCCAGCTAGCTCTCGACGTAGCTGAACGTGAGAGATGGCCAAAGCTTTATCTCTACACCGACTCATGGATGGTAGCCAATGCTCTATGGGGTTGGCTAAAGAACTGGAAGAAGAGTGGTTGGCAGAGAAAAGGAAAACCCATTTGGGCAGCCAACCTATGGCAGGACATTGCTGATCGAATCGAGAGAATTCCAGTGAAAGTGAGACACATCGATGCTCACATTCCTAAGAGCAAAGCTACTGAGGAACAGCAACACAACCATCAGGCAGATCTAGCTGCAAGAGTTTGTCAAGTAGACATGGACTCTAATCTTGATCTCGACTGGAAACACCGAGGTGAGATATTTTTAGCTCGGTGGGCTCACGATTCGTCAGGACATCAAGGCAGAGATGCAACATACCAATGGGCTCGTGACAGATCCATAGACATTTCCATGGATGCTATCACACAAGTCATCCATGACTGTGACATTTGTGCTGCTATTAAGCAGGCAAAACGACTTAAGCCCTTGTGGTATAGTGACAGATGGTCCAAGTACAAGTATGGTGAAGCTTGGCAGATTGACTACATCACTCTACCACGTTCTCGTTCTGGTAAGCAATACGTGCTTACTATGGTAGAGGCAAACACTGGATGGTTGGAAACTTATCCAGTTCCACATGCAACTGCACGCAACACCATTCTCGGTCTGGAGAGACAGATCCTGTGGAGACACGGAACTCCAGAGAGGATTGAGTCAGACAACGGAACTCATTTCAAGAACAACCTTGTAAAGAGTTGGGCAAAAGAGCACGGTATTGAGTGGATATTCCACATTCCCTACTATGCACCAGCTTCAGGGAAGATTGAACGCTACAATGGTTTGTTGAAGACCACTCTCAAAGCCATGGGAGGTGGATCTTTGAAAAACTGGGAAAAACATTTAGCACAAGCAACCTGGCTGGTAAATAGTAGAGGTTCAGTGAACCGAGCTGGACCTGCACATTCAGATTTGCTACGGAAAGTAGAAGGTGATAGAGTTCCTGTTATTAGAGAAAAGAATCTGTTAGGTAAAACTGTTTGGGTATTTTCACCCTCAGGAGAGGCTAAACTTGTCCGAGGGGTGGTCTCAGCTGAAGGTCCGGGTCACACTTATTGGGTAATGCAAGAGAATGGTGAAATTCAGTGTATTCCACAAAGAAATTTAACTTTAGCTGAAAGAGGTTAATTTCGAACTGTTGTACAGCTACATCGCGCCCAAAGGAAGAATCAACGAGGAGTCTACGATGCACGAACCCTAAGATCCCTGAGAGCCCTGAGTCAACTAAGAGACCCTGAGAATCCCTGTTTCCCTTTTCTTCGCTTCGTCGGTGAAGAAATGAACTGTTTTCCATTTTTCTCATTTTCTGATTTTCTTGGACTTTTGAATCATCTACATCTGAGCATAGCCGGAATGGACTATGAACTTTACTCACGAACTGTAAATATCGTTTTGGATTGGATGGACAGTATGAACAGCCAATGAAAAGTGCCGAGCCCAGAGAGTGGTGGTGAATGGTGCCACATCCAGCTGGCAGCCAGGCACCAGTGCTGTCCCCCAGGGATGAGTGCTGGGCCCCATCCTCTTCAATATCTTTACTGATGATCTGGATGAGGGGATTGAGTCTATCATCAGCAAATTTGCAGATGGCACCAAGCTGGGGGCAGGAGTTGATCTGTTAGAGGATAGAGAGGCTCTGCAGAGGGACCTTGCCAGGCTGGACAGATGGGCAGAGTCCAAGGGAATGAGACTGAACACATCCAAGTGCCAGGTTCTGCACATTGGCCACAGCAACCCCATGCAGTGCTACAGGCTGGGGTCAGAGTGGCTGAGAGCAGCCAGGCAGAGAGGGACCTGGGGGTACTGGTTGATAGTAGGCTGAACATGAGCCTGCAGTGTGCCCAGGCAGCCAAGAAGGCCAATGGCAACCTGGCCTGCATCAAGAACAGTGTGGCCAGCAGGAGCAGGGAGGTCATTCTCCCCATATACACTACACTGGTTAGGCCACACCTCGAGTACTGTGTCCAGTTCTGGGCCCCTCAGTTTAGGAAGGAGGTTGACTTGCTGGAACGAGTCCAGAGAAGGGCAACAAAGCTGGGGAGAGGTTTGGAGCACAGCCCTGTGAGGAGAGGCTGAGGGAGCTGGGGTTGCTTAGCTTGGAGAAGAGGAGGCTCAGGGGAGACCTTCTTGCTCTCTACAACTCCCT
This sequence comes from Melanerpes formicivorus, assembly GCF_026170545.1. Taxonomy (NCBI): domain Eukaryota; kingdom Metazoa; phylum Chordata; class Aves; order Piciformes; family Picidae; genus Melanerpes; species Melanerpes formicivorus. Next base: position 17,882,355 of record NW_027142368.1, on the reverse strand, counting down.
GAGGGCAGGTTGTAGCCAGGTGGAGGTTGGTCTCTTCTCCCAGGCAACCAGCACCAGAACAAGAGGACACAGTCTCAAGCTGTGCCAGGGGAGGTTTAGGCTGGAGGTTAGGAAGAAATTCTACACAGAGAGAGTGATTGCCCATTGGAATGGGCTGCCCAGGGAGGTGGTGGAGTCACCATCATTGGAGGTGTTTAGGAGGAGACTTGACAGGGTGCTTGGTTGCTTGGTTTAGTTGATTAGGTGGTATTGGATGATAGGTTGGACACAATGATCTTGAAGATCACTTCCAACCTGGTTTATTCTATTCCATTCTAATAGGATAACAACCACAGTGTGGGGAGAGGGGTCAGGGACTCACCTTTTGTCTCAGGCAAGCTGGTACAATCTTTGCTAGTTGTGGGTGTCCTCATTGTCCTTGTCCTTGCAGTCCTCAGGCTGGTCCCCTTCCCTGGACTCTGATTTTGCTGTGTCCTGCTCAGATACAACAGTCTTGTCAGAACTGGTGTTCCCTGGGGGCAGAGGATCTCCTCTGTGTTCAGTGCTTTCAGCATCTTGACTGTCTTTCAGTGCAAATGTCTGTTCCTGAAGGGCAGTGGTTTGGGTCACTTCCTCCCCTCTTTTTCCCACCAGCTGTCCTTGACCTGCATCCAGTCTGTCTCCTGCTGCTGTGTCCAGCTTTCCTCCATGGCTGCCTGGAGAGTTCTCAGTGGACTCCTGTCCTGAAGCTGAGGCTTTCTCTGAGCCAGCTCCCACAGGCAGTGTCAGAGTCTCCTCACTGCCATACCTGGTGGCTTGCTCAGTGCTTGGAAGGCTGCTCTGTGGAGCAGAGCTCTTAGTGCTTTCCTTCTCCTGGGAGATGTCAGCAGTGCCAGGCTTCCCATCAGCATCTTCCCCAGTGCCTTCCTGACTTGGCTTGGGCCCTGGCTCTGAGTTGCCTGTGTTGGGCATGGGCACCTCCCTGCCCTTCACTCCTCTCTGCTCTTCCTTCTGGCCATTATGTCCAGATTGGATCTTTCCACTTCGTAGCCTTTGCGATAAGGGGGCCCCATGATCTTGGAGGCTTGTCTGTTTCACCTTCTCCTCCAGGTCAGCCATGGAGCTCTCTTGCACCCCCTCCTCACCTCTGCTCTTCTCCTTGTCCATACCAAGGCTCCTCTGAGAAAATGAGATAATTATTTCAGCTAATTAAATCAGCAGAATAGAGTCTCCCTTGTCTGTGATGGGTCTCCAAACTTGAGGAAACTTTTGTGGAGACTATTAAAGGACATAGAACAATGTAGGGGGAGATGTGTCCAGGGAGCAGAGTAAGTGGGATTATTGTGCTGATAGAGGGTCAGCCCAGGACATGAAGCTGCTCTCAGACCAAGCCATCTGCAGAGTGCCAACGAGGGGCACATTCATCCCAATATGGAGGTCTCCCAGCTCTGCCCTGGCCAAGAGCCTCCAACTTTCCTGACAGTAGATGTTTTGAGAGAACTCAGCAGCTAGCCTTGAACTCATGCACCCACCTGGCTGTCAAGGTCATCCTTCAGAAGGGACATGTCCTCGCCTTCTTTTGCATCCCACCTGCCAAGGAAAAAAATAAATCAGGATTTAGGCCTTCAAGTTCTCCTGTGGCAAAGCCACTCTGCCTGCCTCACACCTGCATGGGAGTTTCTACTATGTCCATGAACTCCCTCTCTGAGCCCTTTGAGCAGGCAGCAAGAGATAAAGGTGGCCAGTTCCTGATCCAGATGCTTCTGGCACCTGCAAAGGACTGAGCCCATCCAGAGACACTCATCTGAGACCAATACATCTTCATGAGCTGGTTGTTGTAATTCCCAATGGAATGAAAACCTAGGACCCAATGGCCAGAACAGGCAGCTGGCCTTGGACTAACAACAATCTACAGATGGCTCCTGCTGATGTCTGCCATGGCCCTGTCCTGCTTGTCTGACAGGGCCCAAGTGTCCCAGATCTCCACAGTGCCAGACAGAGAGGGGCAATGGGCCATGGGCACAAACTGGAACTGGGATTCCAGATGAAGATGAGGAGAAATTTCTTTGGTGTGAGGGTGCTGGAGGCCTGGAGCAGGCTCCCCAGAGAGACTGTGGAGTCTCCTTCTCTACAGAGATTCCAGACCCCGCTGAACATTGTTGTCCTGGGCAAGGTGCTGTTGGTGCCCTGCTTTAGCAGGGTGGGTATACTGGATGATCTCCAGAGGTCCCTTCCAAACCCACCATGCTGGGATTCTGTGCATGTGAGATTTAATTCTTCTCTGGACAGACCCTGTTGGGCTTGCTGGCCTCTCCCTCTGGCAGATTTGGGCTGAGACACAAAATGAATGGAAATGCACACTGAGGTGGCTGCAGAAGCAGGCATTCCCAGAGACAAACGTGACAGTGACCCCACGTGCCCTTGTGAAACTGATGTGGGAGTTGACATCACAGGCTCCACCACACAATCACACTGAGCTGCTTCACACCTGGCCCACTCCCTAGGGCAGGAGTGAGTTACATTTGCTGCACCTCCATGCTCTCTGAGCAGAGAGCTGGGGGCAGTGTCCTTGTTGAGAGGGTGAAGCAGCTTGGAACAGACACAGACCCCACACCCAACCTAGGGGCAGTGAGATCCTGTCTGCAACGTGGGGTAAGTCATCACCACCAGCTCAGACCACAAAAGGGTCCCTTTTTGTGGAAGAAGCCCCCCTAGCATTTTCAGTGGTGCCCTGCAAAGGTTCTGAAAATCAATGTGGAAAATTTTCTAGGCACAGGCTGGACAGGTAGAGCTAAAGGTGACCTGCAGAGCAAGCCCAGGGCAGACCCCCCTGCCCAAACCAGCTAGACACCAATGCTGAACTGGCCAGCACGCTCACTTGACCTCTTCCAAGGTGTTTACAGAACTTAGCAGCACCAAGCAAATCTCTTGGTGTGCCTAACCTGAACATCCTCTGGGATCTGCTGTGACCCAACCATGCTGCATTCAGTGGGCAGGGCAGAGCCAGCAGGACCACAGCTCATCAGCTTCTTTCCCAAAGACATTTTATTAGGGATGGAGCTGAAGAATGGGAAGGGGTGGAATATAACTCACAGACAAAGCTAACTGGATTGTGTGCTGATGATCCCATCCTTCAGCCAGTTCTGAGAATTAAATCTCATTTTAACAAGGTTGATTAACCAGCAGGGCTTAGGAAGACAGCAGACAACCCATCTTTAAGTGGATTCCTGGTCCCCAGCACAAGAAGCTGCAGGTTCTGACTGCTCAGGTGCATTTCCTCAAGCACAGCCACTGGAAACAAAAGCAACATTCCAAGATCTCCAGGCCTAATAGAGTGCCAGGCTCTGACTGTGAGACCTACTGCTGTTCTGAGAGCAGAATCCTCAACACAAGGAGAATCTTTGTTGTGAGGGTGCTGGAGCCCTGGAGCAGGCTGCCCACAGAAGTTGTGGAGTTTTCTTAGCTAGAGACTTTCAGGACCCACCTGTATGCATTCCTGTGTGACCTGCCCAAGGTGACCCTGCTTTGACAGGGGGGTCAGATTTGGTGATCTCCAGAGGTCCCTTCCAACCCCTACCATTCTCTGATTCCATGGCACTGCTTGCACACACCCTGCCTAGCTCCTCAGGTCAGCCAAGGAACAGCCAGCAGCAGCTGACCTCCAACTGAAGAGTTTCTTACACAATCATTAACATTGGAAAAGACTTCTAAAATCAAGTTCAACTGTCAACCCAACACCACCAAACCATGTCCTGAACAGTTCCTGAGGGAAATGGGGCTGTTTAGTCTTCAGAAGAGAAGAATGAACAGAGACTTCTGCCTCTCTACCACCCCCTGAAAGGAGGTTAGAGCCAGGAAGGAACAGCCTCAAGCTGCACCAGGGGAGGTTTAGGTTGGACATGTGAACAATTTCTTCCCAGAAAGGGCTCTCAGGCACTGGCACAGGCTGCCCAGGGAGGTGGCAGATTCTCCATCCCTGGGGCTGTTTAAAAGCTCTGTGAATGTGGTGCTGAGGGGTGTGGGTTAGTGGCAGGGGCTCAGCAGCAGCGGTGGCATTGTGAGCTCCAGGTGAGCAGCTGGGTTGATGAGCTCAAAGGTCTCTTCCAACACCAACAGTTCTATGAGTCTGTGCTTCTATGAACTCTTTCTCTGGGAAACACTGCAAGTACCCCGGTGAAGCAGGATCTAGATGTGCATCTGGTGAACTGCATGGTCATAACTGACCTGGATGGTTAAAGAACACCAACATTAAGTGCTGCAGAAAAGGTTTTGTGTCTGGATAAATGAAGAGGCCTGAGGTATGTACTCAACTCTTCATCCTTTAGTTGCCTGCTAAAGGGCATGGCAGTGCTGTGAAGATGATCACTGTTATTAAACCATCAGCATGACTCCAGGAAATTGGAGACTGCGTTGAGATTTAATTATGGGGAGCAGCAGGGGAGGGGTCTGGGGAGGACATGGGAGAACCTGCAGAATGGCTTCATTTTGCTGGTGATCTGAAATGACTCCTGTACAAATCACTGCCCTGCTGTATGCTGCACACAGCTGGCAGGAGCAGGTCCCTTCCCTCCCCACCAAGTCAGGAGGCTTTAGGAGGAGATGCTTAAGCAGCAGACTGTACCACAGTATCAGTCCTAATTAGTGCTGATTCAGTTGGGAACCGTCTTTGGAGGCTGCCCCTCCACATCAGCCATGCCTGGAAGTCAGATGTGTTCAAAAGCTGTCTGGAGCATGTGCCAGTGCAATCCAGATCTGGTCAGGGAACCCTGACCTCCTCAGGGATGTTCTGCAGAGATGCAGGGTGTCAGTACAGTGATAACAGACCACACAAATTCCACAGACCCAACAAAGCCTGATCCTGCCAGACGTGGCCCCAGCCAACGTGAACTCGTTCAAACAGCTGCCCCTGTGGAGCAGTATCTTTGTCTGCCTCTCTTCACAGCTAGGCAAGAAATGAGACCAGGACATGCTGACCTATATCAGAAATAGTGTGGCCAGCAGGACTGGAAAGGTGATTGTGCTCTTGGACTGGGCACTGGTGAGGCCACACCTCAAATACTGGGGTCAGTTTTGGGCCCCTCACTCCAAGAAGAACATTGAGCAGATCCAGAGAAGTTGATGGAGGGTCTGGTGAGGAGCAGCTGAGGAACCTGGGGTTGTTCAGCCTGGCGAAAAGGAGGCTGAGGGGAGACCTTCTGGCTCTCCACAACCTGCTGAAAAGAGGTTGGAGCCAGCGGGGGTTGTCTCTTCTGCCAAGGAATAAACAACAGCAGAAGAGGAAATAGCCCCAGGCTGCCCAAGGGGAAGTTAAGGTTGCCAGGAGGAACAACTTCTTCATGGAAAGGGTTGTCAAGGCCTGGCCCAGGCAGCCTGGGGCAGTGGTGGAGTTCCCATCCCTGAAGGGGTTTCCAAGCCATGGAGATGTGGCACTGAAAGACATGGTTTAGTGGTGCCCTGGCAGTGCTGGGTTAAGGGTTAGACTCCATGATCTTAAAAGGTCCTTTCCAGCCAAAACACCTCTGTATCACAAGCACAGTGCCCGTGGCAGCACTGGCAACCTCCTTACCTCCTGGCTCTGCCTGTCAGTCTGTCCTTCCCCTTGGCTCGGCTGCTCACAGCAGGCACCACCTTCTGACCAGGCTCGCTCACATTCACTCCATGCTGTCCTCCACCTAGAAGACAGATTGGAAATACCATGCAAGAACAGGAAAAAACAGTTGATGGACCACCAAAAGGACCAGCACTCTTGTGTCACTGGAGAGGAGCTCTGGAGGGGGAAGCCCCCAGAACTGTGTGCAGACTGCATGTGTCATTTCTAAAGCAATGAACACACTGAGAATTTAAGGGGACTTGTTCTGCAGCTTTTATTCCAAATTCCAATTAGAGCTTTAACTCTTATTACTTGGACACAGTCTCCCTTGTACTGTTCTCAGAAGACATGTGATCATGGTTTAGCCCCAGACTTGGCAGAGTTAGATCATGGTAGGATTTGATGATCTTAAAGGGATTTTCCAACTGAAATAGAATCACAGAATGGTTTGGGTTGGAAGGGACCTTAAAGATCCTCTCATTTCAGCACCCCTGCCATGGGCAGGGACACCTCCCACCAGCCCAGGTTGCTCAAGGCCTCATCCAGCCTGGCCTTGAATATTTCCATCCACAACTTGAAAATGCCTTGAAACAATCAATCTTACTGAACACTTCACCACACCAAGAACCTACTTTTCTTACAGAAATGATTCCATAAGACCTTTCTTCTCCTCCCTTGCCACACAGCACAGACTTGCACCACACAGCTATGAGGGCAACCATGCGGTGTGATAACAAAAGGCTCTCCAAATCTGAGGTGATTCTCTCAATGAGGACATATCAGAAGTGCTGACATTTAGAGGGGTGAGCAACTAAGTCCTGGGCTTTACTCACCTCTCCCATCGGGAGGAAAGGACCTGTGCTGGAATTTCCTTGGGTTCCTTCCACCTGGAATGACAAAGCAAAGTATGCATGGAGTGAGTGAGGTTCTGCAAGGCACAGGCAGCAAAAAGGCTAACATTCAAACAGGGTGTCACAAGGGAAAGTTTTGCTCTGCCAGTCCATCTCCTGAGGAACAGGAGTCGTGATGGACTTCTGCTAGTAAAGAAGCCAGCATGTGCCACTGGGATCAGAGATGATATGCTCTGGAATAGGATTGCCTCTCAAACCAGTGTCTGGGACAGGAGGCAGTGTCCAGCCTCTGGGTCATGTTGTAGGAGGTTATGAAAGCCACTGCTTCCATCCAGAGATGGAAAGGTCAAAAGCTCTAGCACCCAGACACTCAAAGCCCTGAGCACCCTGCAGGCAGAGAGGGCTGGCACCCCTGCGCTGCACTCGGAGGCATTCGCCCAGCAAGCAGTTTCGCAGCTGACATTCGGCATTCACCAGCATCAGGGCAGAATCTAGGTGTCCCTTGCCAACCTTTCTTATGACTGGGATTATCCAAGGCTGGCTCTCCATCCTTAACAAAGTCTTCTTCAAACCTGCAGGTTAAAAACAGGTATTGTAAGACCTGATGGTTCTCCTCCAGTGGGCAAAAGCATGGGCAGGAGACCTTGAGATGAGCAGGCTCCAGCCTTTGACCCTTTCTGGACCTGCCCACTGACAAATAGGTGCAGGCTTGGCAGCAGGATCTGCAACTGCATTGCCCAGGAGAGGTGAGGCTGTGAGGCAGTTCTACCCCAAAAGGAGACCCTCTAAAACATTTACATCACCACCCATATGGATGGATTTAATTCTAGAATAGAATCATAGAATTGTTTGGGTTGGAAGAGGCCTCTAAGATCAAGCCCAACCCTCAACCCAGCACCACCATGGCCATTAAACCATGGCCCCAAGTGCCATGGCCACAGGTTTCTTGAACACTTTCAGCATGGTGACTCCACCACCTCCCTAGGCAGCCTGTTTGAAACCCTGACCGCTGTTGCGGGAAAAAAACTATTCTTAATGTCCAACCTAACCCTCCCCTGGCACAATTTCAGGCCATTCCCTCGCGTTCTATCACCTGATGCTAGGGAGAAGTCATTAACTCCTGCTGAAGTTCATGTAGCATGTAATGTGTTAGGGTGTTGGTGACGTGTAGCTGTCCCAGGCTCAAATGCAGCTCCCCAAACTTCCAAACAGTTTGAAGTAGCTTCAGGATGTGTCAGCCTTTGGTTGAGATGGTTTGGTTGGTTTCTTATCCTGACTGGTTTGTAATATGGCTTTTCCCTTAAAAATTGATATTCAGAAGAGTGGGGCTCAGAACTGTCTTAGAGCAACACTCAGCACCCACCTAAGTCAATTTGCCTCTGATTATTGAGGTCTCAGGGACTGGAATCTATGTATTTGGTGCCACTCCTCAGCCAAAAGGTTGTCCCACCTATCTGCCCTGTACAAACTCCTTTCTCAGAAAACATTCCCCAACTCCACACCCAGTCAAATCTCATCCTGCTGCAGGTGCCAAGTCATCCTCCAGAGCTTTCTACCTGGTGTGACCCAGCTGTACAAGCATAGCTTGAGGGACCGTGCTTAAAGCAGGGAGATGTCAGACCCCAGTAAGAGCTTTCCTGTGTTGCTGTTACCAACATTTCCCCCAGAGCAGATGTTTAAGTGAATCCTTCATGCTGCAGCACCTGAAAGGGCTTGGTTTATGAGGTGCAGAGGATTTAGGCCTGGTGGCCTCTACTCTGGTTGAAAGGAGAAACAAGCAGGGCAGTTGAGAAAATCTGCAATGTGAGCTTGTCCATTCTTGTTTCTAGAAGAGCACCTGTACCCTCCTGCTATTGGATTTATCCTTGGGGAGATGGAGAGGATCCTCTAGAGGCAGATGGAGTATTGATTCATGCTCCCTTCTCTCCCACAGTCTAAGTCCTGATGGGACCAAAGGCAGACAAGCTTTGTCAGCACACAGTATCTCCTATCAGGATAGGAGCCCTCATATCAGAAAGAAAACAGGAGAATCACTCAGATACCTGCGCCCACCAGACACGGTCAGGAGGAGAAAGAGACAGCAATGTGGGAGAGGCACATGACAGCAGGGGATTTGATCAGCAAGAGAGAGCTACCCAAGATGTCATCACTGGCTTTACATGGCCTGCTGCAGACAAAGCACCCCAGGACTAAGCAGGACCTACATGTGCTCTGACTTCTCCACATCCCAGGCACGCCGCCACTCGCCCCTGGCATTCCTGTGCCGTGCCAGCCGCTCCAGGTCGATCTGGTCCCGCTCCCTCTTCCAGCGCATGTACTCCGAGCGCTCGCGCCCTGCCAGGGCCCAGCTCAGCTCTCCAGGGCTCCTCTGGGCTGGCTTCCCACCATCCTACAGGAGGCAAAAGAGCTTCTTGTTAATAAAGTGTCTGAAACATCTGTGTGTGGTGTCCTTGCTCTGTCACCACCAGAAATGCTCAGTGACACTGGAGAGCCTGGAGCAAGGTCAGCTTCTCTCTCTGAAGTAATATGGACATGGAAGGGCTCAGCTTTACCTACAGCCTAAATATCTTAAAGGTCTTTTTCAACCAAAATGGTTCTATGAATCCATACTGGTCCCAGGGCTGGTTGACTTCACAGTTTTGCAGACTTTTAAAGCATTTCCAACTGTAGCCTTGAGCAACCTGGTCTAGTGGAAGCTGTCCCTTCCCATGGCAGGGGGATTGGACCTAGAATCTTAAAGATCGTCCAGTTCCAACCCCACTGCCATGGACAGGGACACCTTGCACTACACCAGGTTGCTCAAGGCCTCATCCAACCTGGTCTTCAACACTAGCAGGGATGAAGTCCCCACAACTTCTCTGGGCAACCTGTTCCAGTGTCTCACCACCCTCATAGTAAAGATCTTCCTTATGTCCAACCTAAATCTACGCTGCTCTAGTTGCAAACCATTGCACCTTGTCCTATCACCACAGGCCCTTACCAGTCTCCCCTGGAGGAAGGAGAACTTAAAAATCCTTCACACTGACAGGGCTGAGGAGGAAAGGAGCCTTCTGTGGCCATCAGGCATCCACAGGAGCCCACTGTGAGGGCTCTTCACTGCCCTTGCTTCTAGCCTCTCGGTTTCTCATTCTTCCTCATGAAGGACTAGTTAAGGGCTGCCACTGTTCCAGAATTCAAAGCTTAATGAAAAGACAGTTCCAAGCTGCTGGAGCATGTGAAGGGAGGGGGCAGGTAACCCAGCTGTCAGGTTAATGGATGTGGTGGAACCAGCAGCCAAGTGGCCATGGTGTGCTGTCAAGCGATACAGCGTAGAGAATAGCCTAGTGCAGAGCTGGGTCCCAGGGTGCTAATTACCAGTGGATAATTCATCACTTTGTACATGTGCCCTTCCACGCCAGCCACCCTCACCCCTTTCCCGAACTAGAATTAACTCCCTGGTTTGTGCTGATGATCAAAGCAGAGTAGCAGGGAAGGAGCAACTAAAAGCCCTGTTACCAAGGAGACCCAGCAGCGTGGGCTGGAGCTGGGGTGGCAGTGATTGCTCCTCCATCCCTTAGCTGGCAGGAGCTGAGGGACCTGAGACTGCATCTGCAAGAAGGGAGAGGTGAGGTGCACAGATAGGCAAGGAACACAGAGACAAAGAAAGGGCTGGGGCACAGACCTGGAGATGCTCCCCCCAGCTTCCAGGCTCACAGTACAGTAAGGGACAGCAGGTCCTGCCATGAAGGATCCTAATGTGCCCAGAAAGGAGCAGCACGCAAGAGCTGAGCAGTACACAGCTCATGTGAGCAGGTTCCCTCTCCAGAAGGGGAGGACAAGGGAAGTACCCTGTGCCCTCACCTTGCCCCTTAGCCAAGGGGAAGGCAAAACTTTGGGCAAGACCAAGAGAAGAGGAGGCTCAGGGGTGACCTCATTGCCCTCTACAACTACCTGAAAGGTGGTTGTAGCCGGGAAGGGGCTGGTCTCTTCTCCCAGGCAACCCGCACCAGAACAAGGGGACACAGTCTCAAGCTGCACCAGTGGAGGTTTAGACTCGAGGTGAGGAGGAAGTTCTTCACCGAGCGAGTCGTTCATCATTGGGATGTGCTGCCCGGGGAGGTGGTGGAGTCGCCGTCCCTGGAGGCGTTCAAGAGAAGATTGGACGTGGCACTTGGTGCCGTGGTCTAGTCATGGGATCTGTGTTGATAGGTTGGACTTGATGATCCTCGAGGTCTCTTCCAACCTTAGTTATACTGTGATACAGTGATACTGTCATGCCTGCACTTGCTCTGGGGAAATGCAGAGGGGGCTATGGAACTCCAAGAGCAGGGGCAGCTGCTCCCTGACCAAGAACTCACCTCAGCTGCAGCATGGCTGTGGTGAGCTAGACCACAGTCTGCTGTTCTCCCCTTTTCTGTTCTTGAGGGGTCCATATTCAGCTGAAATTAATGTTTCAGAGCCCATCTGTGTCCTCCTAATGAATCCCACTGAGGTGGGCTATTAAATTTAAGCTCTGTTAATTAAGAGCATCTGCAGGCTGGGGGATGCCAGCATGCTCTCCAGGGTTTGCATTAAAGAGTCAGTGGGAAGAGCTGTGCTCTCATTTACCTCCAACCTCCTGGCTTCTGCTGCAGGGAGGAGCTGCAGCTAACACTAGTCCTGAGCTTCTCAACCCATGAGCAAGCGTTTTTGGGCAAGAAGCCAACAAAGGCAGTGCTGCCACACCAGTGAGGACCCTACCCTGTAAAATACCCCTCCTGCTGGGCGGGTGGCAGGAGCAGCCACCACGAGGTGTGAAAGGCAAGCTCCCCCATTACCTCTCTCCAGCCCTGCTTTGCTTCGGGTCTGTTCTGCTCAGCAAAGCTCCAGATGAGAGGAAATGGCCTGAAATTCTGCCAGGGAAGGTTCAGATTGGAGATTTGGAACAATTTCTTTCCTACAGAAGTGGTCAGGGATTGGAACAGGTAGCCCAGAGAGGCAATGGAGTCACCATCCCTGGAGGTGCTCAAGAAATGTGTGGCCATGGCACCTGGGGCCCTGGTTTGATGGCCATGGTGGTGCTGGGTTGAAGGCTGTACTCAATGATTCAGTATCACTAAGGTTGGAAGAGACCTGAAAGATCATTGAGTCCAACCTGTCACCACAGACCTCATGATCTTAAGTCTTTTCCAACCCAAACAATTCCATGATTCTATGATGAGAGGGATGAATGGTGGGGACCACATCAGAGCACACTGCTGCTTCCTCTAGGACTGAGGGCACTCTCACTGGTGGAGAGGCACATCCTACTGGTTTCGTCTTCCAAGACAAAGCTCCCCTCCAAGGGACACTGGACTCCACTCACCCTCCGGCCGTGCTCATTTTCGAGGCCTCTGTCACTGTCTGATCTCCTCTTCTCTGCTGTTCTCCTCTCCTCTGCCTGCAGGACCACAGACAGGGGAATTATTTCAAGGACTAAGCAAGATCTCCTGGTAAGGGAATCACTTCCTGACCCTGTACCCACCAGGAAATTTCAAACTGCCCATGAAAGGTCAGCAAAACAGAGAAGCTTGGTTTCCGGGGCCCTGAATCAAACTGACACTGAGATAAAAGAAGTCAGAACGCAAAGAATGTATGAGAAAAGCATGAAAAAGGGATGTGTTCCCACAGATGGGAGTCACCATCCCTGGAGGTGTGGCCATGGCACTTTTAGTGGCCATGGTGGTGTTGGTTGATGGCTGGACTTGATGATCTTAGAAGTCTTTTCCAACCCAAATGATTCCATGATTCTATGTCCCTCCTCCTCCCAAAACATTGCTCTTCTGCTGGGGTCCATCCCTGCTTCCAGTGGAATTAGCCATGCTGCTACCATGAGTGGATAGAACCCAGGGTACAGAGATGAGGGATCCCCAAATTCCCCTCCCTGCTGAACTGCTCCAGGGCAGGGGTGTGGGGGAGGGAGCAGGAGATGATCACGATGCCATTTTGCACAGCCAAGCAAAACTGGAACACAAAGGGCACAGTGGCAGCCAAACCGCCCTGTCAGCTCTTCCAGAAAGCATGGGTGCTGAGCTCCAACCCTGGCTGAGAACAGAGGATTTGTTCCAGTCATTACCACCCCCAGCATTCCAGGGCTGGATGGGGGAAACTCAGGATACTGATCTCAATACAGAATCCTCCAATCCCAGCATGGTGGGAGGTGGAAAGGACCTTTAGGAACCATTCAGTCCAACCCCCCTGCTCAAGCAGGGCACCCACAGCAGCTTGCCCAGAAGCACAATGGCCAGGGCAGGGAGGGTTGGAAGCTCTCCAGAGAAAGAGACTCCACAGCCCCTCTGGGCAGCCTGCCCAGGCCTCCAGCACCCTTACACCAAACAAGTTTCTCCTCTTGTTCAGATGGAACCTCCTGGGGTCCAGTTTGTGCCCAGTGCTGCTCCTTGTCCTGTCCCTGGGCACCACTTACAAGAGCCTGGTCTCAGCATCTTGCCCCTCCACAGCCCCTTAGCTCTTGCTGAGCATTGCTCAGCTTCCCTCTGGGGCTGCTCTTCTCCAGGCTCTCAGCCCCAAGGCTCTCAGCCTTTGCTCCTCACAGAGATGTGCCAATCCCAGCATCTTCAGAGCCTCCACTGGACTCTCTCCAGCAGTTTTCTGTCTCTCTTTAACTGGGGAGCCCAGAACTAGACCCAGGACTCTAGTTGTGGTCTCCCTTGGGCAGAGTAGAAAGGGAGGAGAACCTTCCACGACCCACTGGACACACTCTTCTTCATGACCTCCAGGAGACCTTTGGTCTTTCTGGCCATGAGAGCACATTGCTGGCTCATAGTGACCCTGTTGTTCACCAGCACTCCCAGATCCATCTCTGCTTTCTATGAAGCTGGTATAACTCCAGTTCAGGCGGAAGCTCGTGTAAAGACATCCTTGGATATGAGATGGAAGATATACCTGTAGGATTTCACAGGAAAAATCGGGGACAAAATGCAAAGGGATCTGTGATCAGAAAGTCCACCCCTCAGCACATCCCAGCTGCTGCAGAATGGACTAGGAGGTGGTGAAAGACGATCCTGGGTGTTTATTTCAAAAGGATGCTGTGGTAGGTAAAAAAAAATATTCCATCCAGGCTCAAAGTCAACTTCTCCTGCAGCCCTATCTGAAGAACCTACCATGAGGAACCTAACGAGGCCCTGCAGTCCCCCCTCTCTTGCATTGTAGATGTTAGACCAGCAGGAACTGGAAAGTTTGCTTATTTGAGGAGGCTGTCTGGGGAATGAGGAGCAGATGGATATTTAGCCTTTAGAGCAGCTGTAAAGGAAACTCACCAATTTAGAGAAAGCATGAAGGAACCAGCTGCAGCCAGAGCTGGAGCCCCTCCATCCCTAAGGGAAGCCTCGTGTGGGAAGAGAGACAGGAGGGAAGAAGTACAGATTGCTTTGGAAATGCCAAAGACAGCTCATAACTGGGTTCAGTTTTGGGGCCCTCACTCCAAGGAGGAGGTTTTGGTGCTGGAGTGAGTTCAGAGAAGGGCAACAAAGCTGATGAAGGGTCTGGAGAACAGGGCTGGTGTGGAGCAGCTGACAGACCTGGGTTTGTTCAGCCTGGAGTAAAGGATGCCGAGGGGAGACCTCATTGCTCTCTACAACTCCCTGAAAGGAGGCTGGAGCCAGGTGGATGTTGGTGTCTTGTCGGATGAGCTAAAATGGCCTAAAGCCGCCTCAGGGGAGGTTTAGTTTGGACATTAGAAGAAACTTCACTGAAAGTTTCTCTGACAGTGGACCAGGCTCCCCAGGGAGGTGGTTGAATCCCTATCCCTGGTGATATTTAAAAGCTACAGAGATGTAGTGCTGAGGGCTGTGGTTTAGCCTTGGTACAGCCAAGGAATGGTTGGTATTAATGACCTTGAAGGCCTTTTCCATCCACAACGATTCTGTGGTTCTATAGCTGCTGGGAAGCTGGGCCAGGGAGCTGCACAGATGTGTCCATTGCTTCACCTGAGTCTGCATATTTCAGATGCAAGCTGATGTGAGGAACAGCTCAGCCTGGACCCCTATTCTATTCAGTTCTGGAGCCCCTATTACAAGAGGGATGTGGAGGTGCTGGAGCATGTCCAGAGAAGGGCCACAAGGATGATCAGAGGGCTGGAGCACCTCTCCTATGAGGACTGACTGAAGCAGTTGGGGCTGTTCAGTCTGCAGAAGAGAAGGCTCCACCTCATTGTGGCCTTCCAGTATCTGAAGGGGGCCTACAGGAAGGCTGGGGAAGGACTTCTCAGGCTCTCAGGTAGTGATAGGACTAGGGGGAATGGAATGAAGCTGGAGGTGGGGAGATTCAGGCTAGATGTGAGGAGGAGGTTCTTCACCATGAGAGTGGTGAAACCCTGGAATGGGTTGTCCAGGGAGGTGGTCGAGGCCCCGTCCCTGGGGGTGTTGAAGACCAGGCTGGATGAGACTCTGTCCATGCTGCTCTAGTGTGGGGTGCCCCTGCCCATGGCAGGAGGGTTGGAACTAGATGATCCTTGTGGTCCCTTCCAACCCTGAATGATACTATGATACTATGACCCTTCACAATACCCAAGCGTGTCCCTGAAAGAGAGGAAGCGGAAAGCATGCAAAGCCTGAGCCAGGCTACAGGGGGTGGCACTGCCCTGCCTGTCTGCAGCCCAGCACAGCTTGTCCTCAGCCCTGGCTCTGCCAAGAAGCAGCCCAGAGCCAAGAAATGTGCTGGGCAGGCCTGGCTGAGGGACCTTGGAGAAGAGGCAGCTCCTATGTGGCTGGGACCTGCAGCCCTGAGGCTCTGCTGCTTTGGGCACGTCACAAATGGTTGTGTCACAGAGACACTGCACAACTCTCATCCTTTCACAGCCCTCACTCAGAGCCAGGCTGCCTTTCCCCTTACTCTGCTGCTATTTTTACTCCTCAGAGGGCACTGTGGAAAAAAGGACCCAAACAATCTTGTCCTTCCCCAGCAGGACAGCAGGTCTGAGCTGTGCAGGGAAGGGGACACGGGTAGCCTTGGGAGGAGAAGATACAGCTCCAGGGAGAGCTTAGAGCAGCCCTGGGGGAAGGGCTGGGGAGCTGGAGAGGGCCCTTTGACAAGGGCATATAGTGACTGGATGAGGGGTGATGGCTTTGAGCTGTAAGAGGAGAGATTGAGACTGGAGATGAGGAAGAAATTCTTGACGGTGAAGGTGGTGAGACTCTGGCACAGGTTGCCCAGGGAGGCTGTGGCTGCCTCCTCCCTGGAGGTGTTCCAGGCCATGAGCAGCCTGGGCTGGTGTGAGGTGTCCCAGCCCATGGCAGGGGGCTGGAGCTGGCTGAACTTTGAGGTCCCATACACCTCAGGCCGTGCTTGTGCACTGGCTGGGGAGCAGACTCTGGTGCCTGCTGCGACACACACCCAGGCCCTCAGGAAGCCAAACGCTGCTCTGCCCCTTCCTCCTCCCCGCCCCCAGAATGATGAAATACGACAGAGACATTATCAGCCCAGAGTTCAACTGTTCCTGCACAGCAGGGGACAGATGTGGGGAGGGACAAAACCCTCAAGGAAGCAGAGACGATGACGTTGGTTTATCCTGAGATTTATGCCGGGATTTCTCCATTTCCCAGCCTCAGAACGGTCTGGGGTGGGGCAAAGCCTGTTCCTAATCAGGATCCAGCTCTGGGATCCCAACTGCATTCTGACACTGCGTTTGTCTCGCTCCCAGCACACACACACAGAACTAAGGCTCCTGATGCCACTATGCAGCACTATGTTAAGCATTGTTTTGAGCTGACACTTCTCCAGCCCAAAAGCTTTCACGTCCCTGAGCTACTTCACTGTCACCTTCTTTTAAAAGTACCTGCAATCACTAAACTAACTTTTTGGTGCCTGCTTCTCCAGGCACATGGAGGCACCAGAAGTGACATTTCTTTTGCAGGAGGAGTTTTGTAAAAGCTCAGAGCTGGTTCTCCAGTGCTCAGATCTCCCCCAGGCAGGATTTTGGAAACTACTACACAAGAAATTTTTTTTCTAATTCTTTTTTGAAAAATCTGCCTATGAATTTCACTGTTTGAAGTAGCTTAAGGCTTCTCAGCCCCCCTTTCTGACTCTCCCTCCCCTCCCAAAAGCAAGTGTTTCTCTGCCCTGGGTTTGGTTCCTCTCCCATGCAAGCACAGGAGTCAGACTCATCTAAGTCCCTGAAAGCAGCTTTTGTGTCTCTTGATTACAGTCACTGCTGCTCCACCACCCTGGGAAACTCTGTTAATAGAAGGACAATTTAAAAGCCCTGAAGCCCTATCAACAGTCCATTTAAAAGATGATTTGTAATCTGCTAATTAACCATTGTGCTCACTGGTCCTGGTCTGCCTGCTCCCAGCTCTTACGTATTAATGATCCTGAAACACTGCCAGGGTGGCTTTCAAGGGAAACGTGCTAAACATTAAGCATTATCTCCAGCCCTGATGCAGATTTAGGGGCTGCCAGGCAAAGGTGGGAAGGAAGGTCCCACATGTGTCACCTGAAGCCAGCAGCAGCACTGGAGGTCGTGAAGTTGCAAGGAGCCAGGATAACTTGGTTCCCTCAGCCCTCTGTGCTGAGACTAAAAAGAGTCCTTCACTGTGAAGGGAAGAAACCAGGTTTCCAGATGGCAGGGTAAAGGCACTGGGGCTGTTTCAGAAGAGAAAAATCAGAACAGCCTTTTTTTGTTTTTGTCCTTGCATTTCCTCTTTGGCAGCCTCTGCTACAGCTGTGTGATGCCAGCTGATGTGCTTTGGGACTGACAGTGTGGTCCTAACTGGAAGCACCAAGGGCAGCAAGAAGGAATATTTTCCCCTCCTCCTCCTCCTTTTTACTGAATTTCATCATGAATGAAAAATAGAGAAAAGAATATGGGATCATGAGGATGCCCATCAACGGTTTTAATTGGATACAATGGGCAAGTGCAGGGAGGAGGAGGCAGGTTGGACAGCAGCCAGTCTACAGGACATCACCAAAGGGGAAGTGGTGGATGTGACCCTCTCTTCCAGGCACCATTTCTGTGGGAGGGAGGACACAAAGAACCCAGAATGAGCAGGAAAGGAGCTGGGGCATGAGGTGAAAAATCCCAGCCATGCTGGGGTAACAGGAGAGGCTGAAAGCTAAGCCTTGAACTGGGGACCTCAGCTCAGGTCCTAACACTCATGTAGTTGGCTCATATCATAGTATCAGTCAGGGTTGGAAGGGACCACAAGGATCATCTAGTTCCAACCCCCCTGCCATGGGCAGGGACACGCCACACTAGATCAGCTTCTCACTCACCAGCCCCTCCAAGTCCTTTTCTGCAGGTCTGCTCTCTTCATCCTCCAGCCTGGACTGATACCCAGGATTGCCCTGATCCAGGTGCAAGACCTTGCACTTGGCATCATTGAACTTCCTGAGGTTCTCTTGAGCCCACTTCTCCAGCCTGTCTTGGTTCCCCTGGATGGCACACATCCCATCCTTCAGCTACATCAGGCCCTCCATGTAGTAATCAATTTGATGATGAACATTAAGTCTCTCTTTTGTATTAACAACTAAGTAAAGGATAGAAACCAAAAAAGTGGCAAGAAAAGGCATTTTTCCACAGTAGAATTTTAGCAGAGGAGTGCCACTGGAACATGGGCTGCCCAACATGCTCATAAATGGTCTGGGAAAGGAGATGAAGAGAGGGATGACAGTTTGCTGATGATACTAAGTCATCCAGGGCAAAAAAATGTAATCTGCCAGGAAAGAGCTGCAAAAGATCTCTTAACACTGAGTGAGTGCCTGCATCATAGAATCACAGATAGAGCTCAAGATCGATTCTACACAGGAACTCACATGGAGAAAAATGTCCCTTTTTACACGCATACAGGCAGTAATGAAGCCTGAGCTGCGATTAACACTCAGGAGTGACATTTTGGTATTATTGTGACTAGCTCTCTGAACATGTCAGCTCCATTGGTGAGGAAAAACAAGCAAAGAAAATGCAGAAAGTTGTTAGGCAGAAGAATAGAGAAGGAGCTGGAAACGCTGCTGTGTCACTGAGTGCGTCCACAAGAGCCCACAGCATGAATACCACAGATGGTTCTGGCCCTCTGGTGTTAAAAGAGTACGGGAAAAATAACAAAGGCACCAACGAGGGCAAGGAGAGTGATCAAAAATACAGAGCTGCTTCCTCCTCAGACGTGTCTAAGTAGGGTCAGTCTCTCAGTGCTGACGAGGAGGTGGCTGAAGGGAGATGAGAACCAGATCGATCAAATCATTTGTGCTTTGGGCAGGTGAGCAGAGGATGATCTGTGCACTGCTTCCTGTGGGGCAGAAAGCTCAGCTGCAGCTATCAGGTAGAAAGACTGGAGAAAAAAGGTTGGGAGAGACCTCTAAGTCCAACACATTCCCTGAACACCTCCAGGCATGGGGACTCCACCACCTCCCTGGGCAGCCTGTTCCAGTCCCTGACCACTCTTGCAGGAAAGAAATCGTTCCTAATATCCAACCTAACCCTCCCTTGGCACAATTTCAGGCCATTTCTTCTTGTTGTATCACCTGATACTAGGGAGAAGAGACCGATGGGTTGCCCAGAGAACTTGTGGATACCTGGAAGTGTTTAAGATCAAGATGGGTGGGACCTTTAGCAACCTGGTCTAGCAGGAGGTGTCCCTGCCCATGTCAGGGGGCTTGGAACTAGGTGATCTTTAAGGTCCCTTCCAATTCAAGCTATTCTATGATGATTCTATGATTCATTAACTAGGAATGGAACAGGGCCTAGGGAAGTCACTGGGAACAAGGGCACCTCCTGAGCTCAGATGAACTCTGAAACATACCCAGCTAGTGACAGCTATTGGAAACTGGAGCCTCACTTTTTCATCTTTTTCTGCATGATAAGAGGGACAAAGAACAACAAATTCTCCCATGAAGCCCATTTTGAAACCAAGCTCATTATCATGCTCTTCCAGCCTTCCCATTTCCCTGCTGTTGGAGGTGAGCTCCATGACATTCCCTGGGCTTGCTCCCTGCACATGATCCCTGGAAGCACCCTACCTTCCAGGGAGCAACAAGCTCCCATTCTGTTCCCTGTGAGCTTCCAAGATGTTGGGGGTGGGATGGTTCAAAGAGAAAACAAGGGACAAGCTCTCTGTGCCAACAAGAAGCATGACACCGTCGCTAAATGGGTCTTGCCAGCGATGTTAGTCACAGGCTGCTGTTGAGCCAGGCTCCTGTGCAGACAGAAGATGATTAAGCAAAACTGATCTTCCTTTAAGGCCTGAAGTCGTGCTGAGGGCATATGCTGCTCCTCAGCAGGGCTATTTGCTAGCTAGAGTTACATGAAGTCACTGTCACTTTCCTGTGCTCCTGTTTGGCCCAGAACAAGGTGTCAAAGTGACATGAGCTGAACGTGGCACACGAAGGCACCAAATGCCTCTGCACAATCCTTCTGCCAGTGGAGCTCAGCTCCAGCATGTGCTCATCCAGCACCAAGCAGCCCTCCCCCACAGCTTACTGGTGCTAGAGGAGGTCCTGAGCTTCAGCCCTACCCTGTACCAATGGAGCAGTGGGGTTTGGGTTAAAGGGAAAGTAAAATGGAGGACATGACATGAACTTTGGTATCTGAGGAGGAGCAGCATTCAGCTGTTTGCATTCCTGGGGATTACCAGGATTGCCTTCTAGCCCAAGCTGGGTGAAGGAGACCACTGAGGCTCTGCACAGTTGAGGAATGGAGGACTGGCACAGCCTATGTGAGCTCCTTGCATTGCTCCATGAGGGTAATTTTATTCACTGAGAATTGCTTTCTGAAGTGAATGGTGGCACAGTGGGAGCTGGAAGTAGCAGGAGCAAGGCCCAAGCTGCTGAGTCACCAAAATTTACTTCACATCCTCTGTACCAGCCTATGATTCAAAGCATCAGATCTTCAGTGTTTCATGGAGAAAGGTGTAGGCAGATATGACCCTCAGCCAGCTTGGCTGGGGGCTTGCCCTCAGATACACTGAATCTACCTCCACATGTCTAGAGCTCCAGCCCCAAGTGGACCTTCAGTTCCATGATGAAAGCACATTGAGAGCAGCCTAATCTAGTTGGAGGTGACCCTGGTGACTGCGGGGAGTTGGGCAAGATGACCCTTGAGGGTCCCTTCCAACCCCATGCAATATGTGAATCAGAGATTTCACCTTTTCCAGACTGTTAATGCACTTCAATCAGGATACAGGATCTGAAGCCAAAATCCAGGCACTCCTCCTGCTGCTCCCTCCTAGCACAGTCCCAGCCTTGATGACCTCAGGGACAGGGACTTAAGCAAGACCAGCAAGAGCAGAAGCAGAAACACTTGCTCTGCATATCACAGGATCACATCTAACAGCCTCAAGGACAGCTCCAGCATGGACATGGCCAGGTCACTCTCACCATGTCCAGGTGTGTTGGTGATGCCTGGGCTGAAACAGGCAACAGCTGTGTGAACCTCTGGGGAAAGGACAGCTGCAAGTCCTCCAGCACCCTCACACCAAACAAGTTTCTGCTCATCTTCAGGTGGAACCTCCTGGGGTCCAGTTTGTGCCCAGAGCCCCTTGTCCTGTCCCTGGGCACCACTGACAAGAGCCTGGCTCCAGCCTCTTAACCCCCACAGCCCCTTAGCTCTTGCTGAGCGTTGCTCAGCTCCCCTCTGGGGCTGCTCTTCTCCAGGCTCTCAGCCTTTGCTCCTCACAGAGATTCTCCAGGCCCCTCAGCATCTTCAGAGCCTCCACTGGACTCTCCAGTCCTTGAACTGGGGAGCTCCAGAATACTCCAGAGGTTTATGGCATTCAGAAAACCTCTTGGTAACCAAGAGAAAGGTGCATACGGGTTTCCAGGGCCTAGGTAAACCCTGGGGAGGAGGAGGAAGAGAAGCTGAAGTCTAATGTGGGCCATGAGCAGATGGCTGGCTGCAGTCCCAGAGAGGGTGCTGCGTTGGCCTCCCAGCATTCCTGGGTGTGTTTGGCAGCTATGCCAAGTGTTGTTTTCCTTCACAGTCCTTGCTGACCCCATCTGCTGCAGGCATTCTTACTTATCTCTGCAAACTCTCCACTAGGAAACATCACAAGGCTCCATGTGTGAGAGGAGGAAGGGATTTGAGAAGAAGTATTTCAAATATGTTTGAAAGATTAACAAAGTTCAGCCAGCTCACCAGTAGGTTATGGCCAGGCATGGCAGGGGCTGGGTTCAGAAGCAGATCCTGCCCAGCTGTGTGAACTTTGAAGTCATGTAGTGAGTGAAGAGAACATTGCTCTAGACCTACTCTGCTGTATGGCCCCAGAAGAAGCTGGTCAGTAACAGGAGGTGAGATTCATGCCCTATATCTGGCAGTGTTTCACCCATCCTCTCAAAACAGCATCTGATGTATTTGAGAAGAGAAGGTTCTGGGGGAGAAGAAAAGGCTCTGGGGAGACATCATAGTGGCCTTCCAGTACCTGAAGAGGGCTACAAGAAAGCTGGGGAGGGACTTTAGATAAAGGCTGGGAGTGATAGGATGAGGGGTGATGGTTTTGAGCTGGAAGAGGGGAGATTTAGACTGGAGATTAGAAAGAAATTCTTTCCGGTGGTGAGACTCTGGCACAGGTTGCCAGGGAGGCTGTGGATGTGCCCTCCCTGAAGGTGTTCAAGGCCAAGCTGGATGGGGCCTTGAGCAGTTTGGTCTAGAGGGAGGTGTCCCTGTCCATGGAAGCAGGGGAGCTGTGTGCATGGAATGAGATGACCTTTAAAGTCCCTTCCAAACCAAACCATTCTGTGATTCTATGATCTTATGGACCCAGTACATGCCAGAGCCTGCTAGCTCTAGCTGGGCTCACACAGAAGGGACAGAACTGCAGCCTTTCCTCTTTCACAGTGATTGAGGACAGAGTTTGATGGTGATAAGCTTCACACCAGAAACATACAATCTCTTCCAAAGTCCTGTCCCAGATCCTAACCTGTCTAGATAGCCTTCCCCAAGACAGCAGAACAAACAGCTGCCACTGCTAGGCTGCAGTCCAGTCAACCCCAGTGCACCGACCTTTTCCTTGTTGTCCATGGTGATGGCAATTTGCATCCTCCTGCCCCGGCGGAAAGCCACCAGCTGGTCGGTGTCCTCCTCAGCCAGGTCTGGCGCCCTGCCCGGGCCAGGGAAACCCTCGGGGCGCTTCTCACTGACGATGCGCTTGCCCTTGGAAGCACAGCATGAGTTAATGACCCCTCCTGGAGCCCAGAGAGCTTGCCTTTGGAAGCACAGCATAAGTTAATGACCCCTCCAGGAGCCCAGAGTGCTGCCACCCCAGTCCCCACTCTGAGAGCTGTGTCCCATTACATAGGTATGTTTGAGCACAGCTTAGGAAGGCTGGGATTTATCCCAGTGAAATGCTCTGCAGCATGAACACTGAGTGATGTTTAATTGCCACTGTGGTCTCAGGCTGATGGTAAGACTCAATCATCTTGGAGGTCTTGCCCAACCCAAACGATTCTGTGTTTTTATTTCAGATGGGCATCACAGGCAAAGTTGTCCTCTCACCAAACAACATCTCCCAATAAAACCATAGACTTGTTTCAGCTGGAAGAGACCTTTAGGATCATCATGTCCAACCTTCATCCTAAGACCACCATGGCCACTAAACCATGCCCCAAAGTGCTATGTTCACACATCTCTTGGACACCTCCCGGAATGGTGCAACCTTGGCAACCTATTCCGATGCCTGACCAAAATATAAGGCTATGGTGGACCAGAAGCCTAGAAGGTGAAAAAGAAAGGAAAAGAGGGTTGTATCCAACCTTGCCCACAGAGCAGTTACTACCCTGAAGTGCATTAACACAAGCCTGGCAGTGTTCCAAGTCGAGGCTGCAT
Source organism: Melanerpes formicivorus (assembly GCF_026170545.1). Classification (NCBI taxonomy): domain Eukaryota; kingdom Metazoa; phylum Chordata; class Aves; order Piciformes; family Picidae; genus Melanerpes; species Melanerpes formicivorus. The sequence continues at coordinate 17,859,170 of NW_027142368.1, read as the reverse complement.
GGAGCCTGCAGCAACCTGGTCTCTTGGGAGGTATCCCTGTCCATGCCAGGGAGGGTGGAACTGGATGATCTTGAAGGTCCTTTGAACCTAAACCTTCTGTGATTCTACAATTCTATAATTCTATGAATTTATTCTCTTCATAGGCAGTGGTGTTCATACTTCTGGACTGATTTATTCAGCAGTGGAATAGCTGAGAAAACTGATCCATCAGCTCCCTGAAGAAGGACACTTTGCCCCTCTCAGATGTCATTTCCAGCTGTCTGAATTTACATCTGGTTCTTATTTTGTTAATGATCTTTGTTGCTGGCTGAGCTCCTGCCAGTGCCCTCAGCCATCACTTCCACAAAACGAGCACAGCTTTTGGGCAAAAGGGCTTGCTTTTGTTCATTCAAGAGTTCCATCATGTGCCCTTTTATTTTTGCCTTAGAAGGAAATGAGAGACTTAGTAAATCAGCTCCATCTTTATCTCCGATCTTTTCTTTTCTCTTCATCTGTGTGAGTCCACTGCTCAACTTTAGCAGGGAAGAACCAACCTTAGAAGCTCCCCTCTCCAAAGGATGGGCTATTTTCCTCTCTGTTTCTCCTTGGACTCCCACAGGTACTGGGGGTCAAGATCTCCAAGTAAACTTCAAACTTGGGAACTCTGTGGCTATGAATTTGCTTTCAAAAGCCAACAGCACACACTGACCTCTGGAAGTCCTGCAAGCGTCAGAGAACTTGCCATGACATGTGGTCTTGATGCCTTGCATTAGCCTCACCCTCATTTGGCTCTGCCAGAAATGCAGGTGTCAGCATGGAGGCAGTCATGCTGCAGACAGCCCCCATCAGCAAGACCTTTTGTATCACTTCTCCAGTCTTTGAGCTTCCTCACACATGGTATTTCAAGAGGCACTGGAGTATTTCCAGCACCAGACCTTCAGTCTCTTGTTTTACTTCTTTCACATCTGTCTCATTTGCAGTCTCACCAGAGACAGGTTTTGAGCTAGTCTGGTACAAATGAAAGGAGGAGTGAGTCTCTGTGCTGCTGTTGATTGTCTGTTCCCCCTGGCCCTGCATGGGCACTCTTCTCCTCTGACATCCTTCAGTCTGGGAGCCGTCTCACTGAGGGTCAGGAGCTCCCAGTGTGGGACAAGCAGTGTAGGAAATCATTGATATTGTTTAATAAAGAAGCAAAAGAATCATAGAATTGTCTGAGTTGGAAAAGACCTCCAAGATCATCCAGTCCAACCATGAACACCACCTCCCTGGGCAACCTGTTCCAATGCCTGACCACTCTTGCAGCAAAGGAATTGTTCCTTATCTGCAACCTAAAACTCCCTTGGCACAATTTCAGGCCTTTGCCTCTTGTCCTATCACCTGATGCTAGGGAGAAAAAAAATGAAGCCCCTACCTCCTTTCAGGGAGCTGTAGAGAGCAATGAGGTCTCTCCTCAGCCTCCTCTTCTCCAGGCTGAACAACCCCAGTTCTCTCAGCTGCTCCTCCCAGGACTTATACTCCAGTCTCTCAAAGTCCTTCATGGTGTGAGGGGACCAAAACTGACCCCAGGATTTATCAAACCCTTCTCAGCAACTAAGTCCCACCATGCCAAAGCTGCCACTAGGATCATTTTGTCTTGATGCATAGGCTCCATGAGGAATGGTGGAGCCCAGAAGGGGCTGGCTTGGGATTTAAAGCATGAAGCAGCATTTTCAATTACTTTTGCCTCTCACACAGGGTTTAATTAAGTCTGCAAATACTGACTGACATTGGCAACTGCAACAGACACTTGTGTCACTGGGGTTTGCTGCTGCGTTGAGGACTCTCTGGGATACAGCAGCAGGGAGAAACAGTGCTGGTTTTACCACCAGACATCACTGCCTCTCTGGGGAGTGATGCAGCTAAAGCTGTCTGAGCTCCCACTTACTTGCATCCCCTTTCTAGGCACAGTGACACAGTTTAGCAAGGCCTGTTGGTGGCCCGGAGGACAACGAGGGTACTGATCTCTCAGAAGGGGGAACTGAATGGAGCTACTGGGAGGTTTAGCAAGGCCTGGGGCTGAATCAGGCATGAGGAGGAAAGTGTGTGGCAAATGAAGCTGAGGACTGAGGTTGTGCTTAAGGGTTGAGAAATGAGGGAGAAGCAGGAGGAAGCAAACTCTTCCTTCAGAGAGGGGACACGAGGGGACATGCTGAGCTGAAAGCTCCAGGGAGAGGCAGAACAGAACCTCCTTTGTAAGTCAAATGGCTGCAGTGTAGGAGGAATCCTCCTCCTGCCTCACCTTGGCTTTGTTGTCCATGGTAACAGCCAGCTGCATCCTCTTCCCCATCCTGAATGTGAACATATGATCTGCTTCCTCCTCCTCCTCTTCTTCCTCACTGCCAATGCCAAACCCAGGGCTCATAGGACAGGGGCTCACCCATTTCTCACTCACCACCCTTTTGTCCTGGAAAAGGAATGATTCCTGTTAGCAAACCCAGGCCCCTCATCTCCCCACAGCAAGCCCCTTCCCCAAACACACCTGCACAGGAGCAGGAAGCCCAGCTAGGATCAGGCTGGCCTTGCCCCGGGAAGCTTTCTGTGCCTGGCACCGTGCCGTGCCATGCCAGCCCTGGGGGACAAGGGGCTCCTTGTCTGCTCAGCAGCCAAACCCACAGTGACAGCAGGTCTGGAAAATCCTTTGCACTTACAAATCTGACATTTCAGACTAAAATGCCATAGTTATGGGAAACAAAGGCCATCCTCAGCTCCTTCTGCAGCACTCTGAGTTAGCTTGGGCAAGCCCAAGTTCTCATGGACATGGCCTTGGAAGCCAAGTGGATGGCTCCTGAGGGTGGTGCTCACCATCAAAGGGGCTGGGCTATCTTGTCCATAGTGTTCAGTCTGGGTAATTGCATCTTTCAGGTCCTGTATGAGAGAAAAACGTGTGCAACAGAGCACCCCTGGAGAGAAGCATGGGCTGCGACGTGGGTCAGGAGTAAGCAAAGCTCCAGCCTGGAGCTGACAGCCCAGGAGCACTGACTGCATGGAAGGGACTGGCAGAAGGCTTCAACCAGGGCTTCCAGCAGGACAGGCTGGGTGGTTTACCAAGGCCCACGCTGCCAGGAGGGGCAGGCAGGGCTTGTCCGATATAGATTTGGTCCTGCAAGGAAGGTAAGGTGGGACCTGAAGCTTTTGTCCCAGTGGGAAGCTCCACAGCAACCAAGGGTCACTTTGCCCAGCCTGCAGGCATTCCCAGGGGCATTCCTGGTGTCTCCAACACACACATGATCAGCCTACACATATCTGCAGTGATTCTGACACATAAGACCCATCCAGAGCCATGTGTGCCTGTCCACACATACATTCACAGAATCACAGGGGTTGGGAGGGGCCTCTGGAGATCATGGAGTACAACCCTGCTGCCAAGGCAGGGTCACCTAGAGGAGGTCACACAGCAACACATCCAGGTGGGTCCTGAAAGCCTCCAGAGATGGAGACTCCATCACCTCTCTGGGCAGCCTGCTCCTTATACTTAGATGGAACTTCTGATGTTCCAGTTTGTGCCCGCTGCCCCTTGTGCCTTCACTGGGCACCACTGAACAAAGACTGGTCCCATCTTCCTGACACCTTCCCTGATCAGTGGATCAGCATTGGTCAGATCCTCCCTCTGTTTGCTCTTTTCCAGCCTAAAGCCCCAATTCTCTCAGTCTTTCCTCCTCAGAGAGATGTTCCAGTCCCCTCAGCATCTTTGTAGCTGTCTGCTATGCCCCCTGCATCAAGTCCCTGTCCTTCCTGAATTGGAAAACCCAGAATTGGACCCACCCAGTACTCCAGATTTGGCCTCAACAGAGCAGAGCAGAGGGGAAGGAGAACTTCTTTCAACCTGCTGGCCACTTCTACTAATTCTATGTGCTTGGGTGCAGGTGCCTGAGCAGGGCTGGAAATTCATCTGCATCAGCTCAGCTGACTCAGAACACACATCCCTGCAGAGCTGTCACATCTGTTGGCAAGGGCTGAGGAGCTGTGACCTGCGTCTGAAGGAGCACTGCGGTGGAGTCTTTCCAGAAATGTCACTTGGGTGAGGCAGCACTTACACTGTGGGCTTTGGTGATGGTAATAGTGAGCCCATCCTGCTTGGGTCTCCTGGAAGTGACAGCCATGCCCTCCTGCTCAGCTCGCTTTTTATCCTCTTCTATTTCCTGAAAGACAAGGAAATTCTCATCATCAGCCTGCACCTGGATGTCTGCAGATGCTGTATGCAGACACTCATGGGGAAGGGTAAATAAATCCACAGAGGCAGCTCTGGGTTACCACAGTGTCACCCAAACCAGCCCAGACAAGCCAGACTGGATATCTCCTGCAGGCCTGGGCAGACTCTCTCGGCCAAGACAGGATCAGAAACCCCAGGGGTGTAGCTGGAGAACTCCTCCTAATGCAGAGGGAGAAGCTGCAGCAGCCAGCAGCCAGCAGCCTGCTGTAGTCTCTATTTGCCTTTATCTTATTTTTTTTGTCCTTTTCATGTAACCTCTTTTGGACACATCTGTACTCCATGGAAACACTGAGACCAGCTAGGGAAGAGCTTTAATCCACATCCCTGCCCTGGCATGGAAGATAAACTTATCAAAACTCTGCCATGGATCCAAGAGGATAAGCAGGAGGCACTGGGAAGGAGACAAGGGAACAAAGTCAGAAGAATATGAGGCGAAGGGGAGGGATGGGCGTGATGCAGATGTAAGAAGATCTGGTGAGATTGCCCCTTGAGTACTGTGTCCAGTTTTGCCCACTGCAATATAAGAAGGACATTGAGGGGATGGAGCAAGTCCAGAGAAAGGCCACAAAGCTGAGGAGGAGCCTGGAAAACAGACTGGGGAAGAGCAGCTGAGGGACCTGGGGGTTGGTTAGTCTGTAGGAGAGGAGGCTGAGGGGAGACCTCATTGCTTTCTACAGCTCCCTGAGAGAAGGTTGAAGCCAGGTGAGGGTTGGTCTCTTCTCCCAGGTAACAAGTGGTAGGACAAGAGGGGAGGTTTAGGTTGGACATTAGGAACTATTTCTTCCCAGAAAGGGCTCTCAGGCATTGGCACAGGCTGCCCAAGGAGGTGGAGGAGTCACCATCCCTGGAGGTATTAAAAAAACTTTGCAACATTGATTAATGGTCATGGAGGTGCAGGGTAGAAGGTTGGACTTGATCTTAGAGGTCTTTTCCAACCTTTATGATTCTTTGATTCTATGAAGAGGGTAGGGTGAGAGGAGATGCTGCAGCCTGAGCTGCAATGCAGGAGCTGTATCTAATGGCAGAACTCTGCCCACCTGCTCCCAGTGCTTTCTGACATAAAAATGGTATCTGTGCCACAAAGTGGCAGAGCAGACTCTGAGACTGCTTCCCACTGAGCTGGGGACCCCAAAGTGAGCAGGGGTGGGGCAGCCCCTGCAGACTCACCTGGTACCTTCGTATGAGCGCTTCATTCTTCTTCCGCAGAGCCAAGATTTTCTTATCAAGTTCAACATCCTTCTGCTCTTTCTTCCTCAACACTGCATCTTCCATAGCAGCATCCTGAGAACAGAAGCAGCGCAAACCTTCTCAATCATCCTATCCCCAGTGAGTGGTCTTATCTGTGCTGGTTTAAGAGCCCTGGCCGAGGCTGCTCTGCCAGCACAGGCAGAACTTTCTTGGGTGGAGCAACAGGGCCATTTAAACCACACCTTCTCCTGATGAACAATGGGATCCTGCCAAGGACTGCAGGAGAATTAAATGTACTTTCCCATTGTCATCCATCAACCAGGTGAGGAGATGGCCTGAGTGGGTAGAAACTCTTCCAGGACCACCTTGCAGGGCTTTAGCTGTCAGAAGCTTCTCTGTGAACAGCAAACTGGCAGCTTTGCTGCTTGCTGAGTGGGGTGTTGGCTGCCTGAGGGTGGGACCAAATTGATGCATGGTCTACAGCACACCCCTTTCATCTCCAAGTTCCTTTGAAGGAGGGCTGACAGAGCTGCCATCTCAGGGAGAAGTTTGAAATTCCAGCCCAGGTTCTATTTGTGCCCTTCTCTTTCCAGAGGCATGGGGTAGAAAGGACCTGTGGGGCTGCCCGCCCTCTCCATGCATTTGTCAGCAATTTGTTGGCATTGCAACTCAGCAACACAAGGGGGAAAGGGGTGGGTGGTCTTTCCACTTCCAGCTGGAGACCAGTCACTGGGAGGGAAGTTTTGCTGGTATCCAGTACTTCTCCTCCTCTTTTTTGATGAAGCCATCAATGTATCATTCTAAGCACAATTTGTTTTATAGAATCATAGAATTGTTTGGGTTGGAAGAAAACTCAAAGATCATTGAGTCCAACCATCCACCTAGCACCACCATGGACTTTAAACCATGTCCCCAAGTGCCCCCCTAAAAGTGTGTTTCACCTCCCCAGAGGAAGCCATGAAGATGATCAGAGGGCTGGAGCACCTCTCTTATGAGAACAGGCTGAGGAAATTTGGGTTGTTCACCCTGAAGAAGGCTTCAGGGAGAGACAGTATCTGAAGGAGGCTACAGGAGAGCTGGGGAGGGACTCTTCACAAAGACTGGGAGGGACAGGACAAGTGGTGATGGCTTCGAGCTGAAAGTGGGGAGGTTTAAACTGGAGATTAGGAATAAATTCTTTACAGTGAGGGTGGGGAGACGCGGGAACAGGTTGTCCAGGAAGGTTGTGGATGTCCCCTCCCTGGAGGTGTTGTAGCCCAGGTTGAATGTGGCCTTGGGCAACTTGGGCTGGTGGGAGGTGTCCCCGCCCATGGCAGGGGGCTGGAACTGAATGATCTTTAAAGTCACTTCCAACACAAACTATTCTATGATTTTAAGAACAGCTGGGGAGCTGAGAAGGAGAGGTGGCCCTGCCCCACACACCCAGGGCCACGGAGCAGTGCAGAAGCTCCCAGCAGCATTTGGAGCTCACGCACCAGCCCCAGGGGCTACCCCATTGTATGCTTCCAGCCAAGTCAGCATTTGCTCATCGGCTACACACAGCCAGCAGATCACAGGGAGCTGTGCCCTCTCCTCTGCTTCTGGAACAGCCCATGGCTGGAGCTGATGATCAGGATGAAAAGGGGCTACTGGGTGCCCTCCCCAGAGAAAAGCTCTCCCAGGGAGCCACGGTGCCCATGTGTCACAGCCATGAGAGAGTTATAAACAGCTTTGGCAGGGCAAACCTGCCATGGCTTCGAATCCCAAAGCAGCCCAGCCTCAGCCTGCTGGTCAGCAAGGCAGAGCAAGGGAGGACAAGGAGAGGCTTCTTGCTATCACAAATACAAATGTCACCAAAGGAGGGGTAGAAAGTGAGCAGTTTCGTGCCTCAGGTCTGTGACGACATCTGGCTCGGCCATGCTCCCTCTCCTGGGTGGGACACGCACAGCTCACAGGGGCTCTGGGGACGCCTCTCTCAGGCACTCCGGGATTTTTCCCACATAGTTCCACCATCTCCTGCTTCTGCAGGAGCCAGGGAGCTTGGAGGCAGCAGGGCTGGGAAAGCGAGGAAGGCAGGAGGTGGGGGGTAGGGAAGCAGGGCCCTTAGCTAACCCTCTCCTGCGTAGGCAAACCCATCTGCTCCCCGTAAGGAATATCCTCCGGCGCGGCAGCTGCAGCCGAAAGCCTTAGCTGGGACAGCCGACATCCAGCACTGCCTGGCTCTCTGTTTGTCAGCCACCCTGGTCTCCCACCCTCCTGGGAGGCACATTGTCCTCAGCCAGGCACCACAGCCTGCCACAGCCATGGACCCTGGCACCCAAAAGCCACCCCCCGCCGGTGCAGCGTCTGTTTGCTCCCCGTGCTTGCCAGCAGCCGGGCGAGGAAGGGAAAACAACAAAGCAACAACCACCAAAAGGCCACCCTAAAGGAGACGACTGCAAGCCCTTCGGTGGAGGACCCCAGCAGCCCACGCCCCTCCCAGGCCCCGGGCAGGCAGCACTCACAGCTCGGTGCATGTTGGACATCGGCGGCAGCGCCCGGCGGATTCCAAAGCAGAGCTAAAAGAGGAGAGCCATCAGACGGCCTCCCAGCACTGGTTGCACAGCCTACAAGATCATGTTTTGATTACAAAAGCCTCGTCTGGGCTCCCAGCCAAGAGCACTGGCTGCCTAATATACCAAGCACAGACAGGGCTTGGAGAGCCTGTGTCCTCCTCTCCAACCTCACTCTCTTTTTAAAAGAAACACTCCCCCTTCCCCCCCGCCCTCCCCCCCAGCTCCTTTTGACTTCCTGATGCCACCAGCCCTGGTTCAAAGTGGAGAAAAGCCAGGCGAGCAGTGCAATATGGGGCAGAGAAGCAGCTCGACTTGACTTTGTGGCCATTCATGGGGTCTCAGAATCATAGAATAGTTTTGGTTGGAAAAGCTCTCCAAGATCTTCAGGTTGTGTTGTTTGTCATGTGTGGTTAGCTGCATGTCTGCCAGGGTCACAAATTCACAGAATCACAGAGCAGTAGGAGTTGGAAGCCACCTCTGCAGATCAAGGGCAACATCCCTGCCAAGCAGTGTCTCCCACAGCAGGTTGCACAGGGTGCATCCAGGTGGGCTTTGAATGTCTCCAGAGATGGAGATGACACCTGTCTGGGCAGCCTGTTACAGTGCTGTCACCCTCAATACAAAGATGTTCCTCCTCATGTTTAGATGGAGCTTTTTATGTACAAGTTTCTGTTCATTACCTCCCATCTTCTTGACACCCTGGTTAAGTATTAACCAGCATTGATGAGATCCTCTCTCAGTCTTTTCTCCAGGCCAAAAGCCCCAAGACCCTCAGCCTTTCTTTGTAAGAGAGATGTTTGGTTCCCCTCATCATCTTCATAGCCCTCTGCTGCACCATCTCAAGCAGTTCCCTGTCCTTCTTGAACTGGGAAGCTAGAACTGGACCCAGGACTCCAGCTTTGGCCTCACCAGGACAGAGTAAAGGAGGAGGAGAACCTCCCTCACCTGCTGGCCACACTCTTCTTGATGCACCCCAGGATGCCACTGGCCTTCTTGGCCTGTGCTGCAGTGAGCACCACCAGCAGGCTCCACAGTCTGCACACTCATTCCCACTGCCGAGTCTGGGGCCGGAAGGGCAGCGAGTCCAGAATGTCTCCTGAGTGGGAGCTGGGCATGAGCCTCCATGGCAAAACAGGTGCTGGATTTGCATCTTTCTGCTTAATTTTGATATTCTCCAGCAGTGATTTCCTGCTTCTAAAATGTGCTTTTCTCCCACAGAGGAAGCAGAAGTGATGCTGTGGGGTGGGTATCACCAGCCAGCACCATGACTAGCAGAAAGCACATAGTCAAAGGAGAGGTTTCCCCTGTGTCCCCACCAGAAAGCTGACAAGATGGCCCCTAGAAGATCCACAAATAGCATGTTTGTGGGAGACAGGCAGTGCTGTTCTGCACCTTGGGTTGCTACACTCCAACTCTTATCTCAGCACCATGTCCTGAGCATGAGCTATGTCCTCACTCAGCACAGACTGGCCACCCTTTCCCTCAGTCTCCAGCAGATTCAGACCAGGCAGGAAGAGAATGAGAGCTGGAAGCCCACCCGAGCGTTTTGTTGCCCGAGACTGATGCATACCTCAGCCCTTCGGAGGGCCTTGCTACGGCTGTGTGTTGAAAACACCCAGCAAGCTCTACTGCTGGTATGTCTCCCACCTAAGACCTCTGAGTAGGTCAGATGCTCAAAACATCCACAGAGGTCAGCCTGAAATTCAGTTTGGTTCGAGGGAAGCCTTCAGAAGACTGAAGAACTGAGCCTGCCCCTCCTCTGTGGAGAACTCAAGCTGTGGGAGATCAGGGATCAGGCACTAAAGAAATTGTCGTAGTGAGAGAGCTTAGAGAGGGAAAGACTGACCCACATTAATTAGTAGCTACTCAAATGATGAAAGGAAATTGAAACCATTTATTTCCCAGGCAGTGCTTCTGGCTCCAGCCTTAGTGAAGGAAATGAAGACTGCCATGGATGGAAAGCTAGGAAAAATATAGGAGATCTTTGCTAGAGCCCAAGTGCTGGTCAAGAAGTTTGTGGTGTACACCCTGTGCAGGAGCTGTGAGCCATGTGGGGCTTTCTCTTGCCCTATAAACACAGAAGATCTGGGAGGGTGGTGCTGCCTTGGGTTTCCAAACTGGCACAATCTCATGTGGGTAAGGACCATGGGCAGCTGGGTCCATAGTGCTGCCCATGGACCACAGCCATTAAGGGACCACATCATGCCCAAGCTGTCAAGGCTTCAGCTAAGTGCTTACAAGGAGTTTCCACAGACCTCTTAGTTGTGGTATCCTAGGTCTTTGCTATTATTGACAGTGTGGCCAAGCTCTTCCAGCCAGGAGCAGTGCCGTGAGCAGGCACAAAGAGCCCCAAAATGCCTTTGCCTTTGCTAATGTCCCTGGAGAGCTGTGGCTCCCTGCAGGGCAGTGTTGTCTATCCCACTGCCCTAGACACAAATTGCTGCCACTGCTTTACCATGTCTGAGTGGCACAAGTGAAAAGCACAGAACCCCAGCATGGGCCCCAAACCAGCCTGTGCTGTCCCCATGCTGCACATGCTGCTCCTTTGGCTGGGCCATTTTGTCCCTGGTTTTTCATGTCCACAGTGTTAACCAAGCATTTATCTTCTCAAGCTGTGGAGTTTCCTTCTCTGGACAAATTCAAGTGCCCTCAGCCACTGTGATCCTGGTCATGCTGCTGTGGGTGACCCTGCTCTGGCAAGGGGGTTGTCCCTTCCAACCTGGGATCCTATGACATTTGGAGAGACCAGCTTAATTACTCAGGAACTTGTCCATCACCCCTAGAGCTAATCCCTTCTGCAATCACCAGAAGGTCTTTAACAGGGAGCATGGCCTGGTTCTGGGCTCTGTGTTGTGCTCTGCCTGCTGTGGACTCCCTTGTGCCTTCTCTGAAGCCTGCCCAGAGGAGAAGCCATGGGGTGTACCCAGCGTAGAGACCCCAGGCTGCCTCTGCACTTCCTGTCTCATGGAAAGGGGATGTGTCATCTCTTGCTAACTATTGGCAGCCCCTGAAGGAGCAGCCTCTGGAACAGACAGCAGTTGGCCTTCAGGAAGCCTGGAAGCTGGACGAATCCAGAGGACATAAGGGGATTTGGGGTTTGGCTCACCGCCTTGAAGCACAGCCTCCAGCTGCCTACTTGGAGCCCCTGCTCTCCACTCAGGACAAAGCTTGCGGGAGATTTTTCTGGGGCAAAGGAAGGAAATCAGGACCATGAGTTGTTCTTTCTGGGCTTGTGATGACGAGACAGTCCCTGTCACTAGCTGGGGACTGCAAAGCCTCTCCAGTTTCAGCACAAAGAACCATCTCTGACAGGAGTCCACAACCTCCCCCCTCCAGGACAGCTTTCAGCAGCTTGCTGGAAGTATTGCCCCACATTTTAACAGCAAGACTGTTTGTTTCTTCAGGGGCTGAAAGAAAGAATCTGATGCCCCAACGAACCCAACCCTGACTGCCCTCAGAAGCATTGTGGCATCTCAGCAGAAAACACCTCAGCTTGAAACTTTCCTTCCTTCTCCCTCTGCTTTCTGTGGAATTCCTCCAGAGCCACTCAGTCCCATGCTGCCACTTGTCCTAAGTGCACTTCACCCATCTTCATCTTGGCTTCTTTCCATCTCCTGCATGACCTCCGTCTAGTCAACAGATGGCACTCGGGAACTGCTGGGAGAAGCTGGGAGCCAGCTGCCAAGCCCACCGTGGCAGGAGCCTGAAGCCTGACTGCTTGGGGAAGCTGCTCTGATATTTTGTGTTGGGGATGCAGAGAACTACATGGGTGAGTTGCTCAGGTGCTCCTTCGTGCTGCTTGTCTGCAGCAATGAGCTCACAGATGCTGCTGCCCAAGCAGAACTGAGAGCGCCACCCCTCTCCAGGCCTGTGGGACAGGAGGAGGGATGGGAAGCTGCAGTGTATCAAAGAGGAGGTTCCTGGTGGCCTGGAGGTAACAAGCACAGAGCAAACTCCCCCACAAGAAGCTAACTCCTCCTTTACCCTCAGCTCTGGTCCTGCAGCTGCAGGGTAGGGAAGAGTTTGAGGAGCTTCCTCCAGCCAACCAGCAGAAAGGCCAGCATATTCCCTAGACAGGGAGGAGGGACGAGGCACAAAGCTTAAACCAGCTTTAGCTGCAGACTCCCAGGGATCAAAGGACTGCTGAGCCATCCCTCTTTAAATGTGTCAGTAAGCAATTAACATGAAAACTGCCGAAGCTGCTCACAGCATGGAATAGAGCCTGGTCATACTTGACATCAGCAATGAAGGTCATAGCTGCTGGCACTGAGAAGCTGCCTTCCCACAGCAGGACCAGCACAGAGCCCTCTCAGGCTGTTCAGAGCAGCCCTCTTCCCCTCAGAGGACATATTTGTCCCCTGTTTTCCCCCTTCAAGCACATCAGCCCACCCTGCAGGTGCCCCAAGTTCTGTGCCCACCCATGTTCAATGCCACCTTGAATAACTCCCTATCTCATCACTTCCCCTGGCTTTCCCGGCTCCTGAAAACCTTGCACTTCTAGTGTAGGGCCTCTGAGGCTGAGCAGACGATAAGAGGATCTGTCCTCTCAGTTCTTCCCACTTCCAGACATGTACAGCAGGGCCAAGTGCAGGTTTGCTGACTCTGTTTGCTACCCTAGCCTTCAAATGTAGGACACAGGGCCCTGGGAGGGGTGCCAGACTATGGAAAGTGGCCAGGACAGCCAGTCAGGCAGGTTCTTTTCATCTTTCATGGAAATGTGGTCCTTGGGGAACACGTGGAGAGCTGCAGCTGGTTCACCGTGGGTGAAAGCTGTCATCGGCAGGGGCTAAGGGAGGTCCCCCAGCCCATGGCTTAAGTCCAGATCTAGGAGGATGTGGCAGCCCAGAGGCCTGTTTACTTGTAGCTCACAAGAGTTTACCAAGAGCCAGATAGCTCCTGGCATGGTGATGTGCCCTTTCTGAACTACAAAAAGTCAAAATTACTCAGCAGAGTAGCTCTGGAGCTACACCAGAAGCACCGTGGCCCACTTTCAATCTGAAGCAGGAAGAAAGAAGTGGCAAACTCAGCAGCTGTTCTCCTGGCCCATGAGCACCTTTCATCCCCACCAAGCTCAATTAGAACCTAACAAACCCTTTCACTTCCCTTTGCCAGAGGAACTCAGAAGTAAACTCCAGTGACCAACCTTGGCTCTAGGGTCTGAGAGAGACTGACGACTCTTGGTGGTCTCCAGCAGGGTCACATCACACTGGCGCTGCATGGGCTCGGTTGGGGCTCAGGCCACAGGCAGGTTGATGTTCCTTGCACAGGGTCAAGGTGTGGAGCTGATTTGCAGAACAAGGGCCACCTGTGAGATGCACAGAGCCACCTGGGAAAGGAGGCGATGGAATGGGGAGTCAAGCTGGCAATTAAGTATTAAAGGACTGGTTCAACAATAAGTAATAGCTGGGTGGGGAGAAAAAGTGAGGTGCATGAAGCAGGTGCTGTGCTGAGCCTGGCTGGCTGAGTACTTGATTCAAGTGGCAGAAAACTTGAAACTGCAAATAATCCAGGCTCCAGCAGATGGAAATCACAATTTAAGAGGGTGAATTAAAACCCACCTGGAGACACTGGTCCTTCTCCCAGCTGTGGTCAGAATTTCAGTCACATTTGCCTTAGTCCAACCCTTGCATGACCTGAGTTCGAGTTGTGATAAATTTATATCCCATTTATTGAGGTTTAAGAGGAGACCACACCACTCCTCCTGGGAGGTTTCCTGACTGAACACAGCACACTCAGAAAAGCCCCTACAAAACACTTGAGAAGCCATCACAGGTGCTTGCCCTGTTCTTATCTTTCTCTAAGCATCCAGGTCTCTTCATGAGCTCCTGAGCTCGCTCCATTAGGACTGTGGACATATGCTCAGGTGACCAAGAAGGCCAACAGCATCCTGGCCTGGATCAGGAATAATGTGGCCAGCAGGACCAGAGCAGGGACTGCTCCCTGGACTGGGCACTGGTGAGGCTGCGCGTCAAATCCTATGTTCAGTTTTGGGCTCCAGCAGGTCCATTTCCTTCTTGTGTTGAGGGCCCCATAGCTGGACACAGCACTGCAGGTGAGGTCTCACTGCAGCAGAGCAGAGGGGCAGGATCACCTCTCTCAACCTGCTGGCCATGCTGCTTTGCCTGCAGCTCAGACTGGCCTCCTGGGCTGCATGTGCCCATTGCTGAGTCATGTCTAGCTTCTCACCCACCAGCACCCTCAAGACCTGTTCTGCAGGGGTATCCAGGATTGCCCTGACTCAGGATCAGGACCTTGCACTTGGCCTTACTGAACCTCATGAAGTTCTCCTGAGCACACTTTTCCAGCCTGTCCAGGTCCTTCTGGATGGCACCCATCCTTTAGTCTTATCAACTACACCACTCAGCTTGGTATCATCTGCACTTGTAAACTCCTGGAAGCCACACTGCTAAACAAAGCAAGTGAGCCTGGGGAGGAGGCAGCTCAGGGTGGAGAGGGAGAGGCCAAAGCTGTGAGCACCTGGGAGCTTCACGTGGCTGTGATGTAGGAGGCTCTGTGGAGCATTCTGAATGCACACTCCTGTCTGCTGACACAGCAGGGGACAGAAGTCTCCAAGGGCCTGTCTACCTCTAGCAATACTTCAGATAGTTGGAGGTGGTTTAATGAGGCATTTTATTTCCCTCTGGAGAAATATCAAGTCAAGAAAAGAGGCCTTTTTTTTTTCTCACATGGGAAGCCCTGTGCCAGCAAATCTGCTTCACACAAATCAGGATTCTGGCACGTTGGAGATGTGACCCTTTTTGTGCTTCCAAAACAAGGAGCCCAGACCCACAGGCAGCAAAATGTGCTCATCTCTTACCCACATGTTCCTCAGCATCCATCAAAGCCCCCTTTTGTGCAAAGCTGTGCACTGTGCAGCTTACAGCCCCAAGGTATTGCCAGCCCCTCCTGGTGCTCCCCTTGCCCTAGGTTCATGGGATCATGGAATGCTTTGAGTTGGGAGGGACCTTAAAGCTCATCCAGTTCCAACCCCCTGCCACGGGGAGGGACACCTCCCACCAGCCCAGGTAGCTCAAGGCCTCATCCAACCTGGCCTTGAACACTTCCAAGGAGGTGACATCCACAACCTCCCTGGGCAACCTGTGCCAGAGTCTCACCACCTTCGCCGTCAAGAATTTCTTCCTCATCTCCAGTCTCAATCTCCCCTCTTACAGCTCAAAGCCATCACCCCTCATCCTGTCACTACAAGCCCTTGTAAAAAGTCCCTCCCCAGCTCTACTGTAGCCCCCTTCAAGCACTTTAATGTTGCTCTAAGATCTCCCCAGAGCCTTCTCTTCTCCGGGCTGGGGTTTACTTTAAAGATTCCACAAGCTCTTCTTATTCTCCTCTGTAGTCTCTCTAAAGGCTGTGTCTAGCTTGCTGCTCTTGCCTGGTGAGGAGAGAATCAAAGGCTATGTGGGCAGCATGGGTCACACACTACACACAGCACCCTCTCCACCAGCAGAAGGCCTCAGAAGTGCCTGCAGATCATCACTGACAGCACATGTGACAACCTCCCATTTCTGGGATGGACACAGGATGTACAGATTTGGGGTAGCACCGTGCCAGGGATTTCCTGAACACTTAACCCCTTCCAGGAAAGTGATATCAAATCTTTACTTATTACCAGGGGTTGAGAGATGGTGTTTGCCCCACTCAGGGCCTTACCATGGCCAGCTCTCCTTCCCTGTGCTCCACACACATGGGCATATCAGGGTTTGGCTTTGGTGGCCTTGAGACCATTCCAAGTCTGTTTGTCTGGCCTGGACTTGGGCTCCCTGCTCTGGAAACCAGGAGTTAGGCTCTAAACTCCTCATGTCTTTATGTCACTGTTTAACTTTAAGAGACTTTAAGAAGTTCCTGTGTTCTGGGCACAAACTAGGATGCAACAAGTTCCACCTGAAGATGAGCAGAAACTTGTTTGTTGTGAGGCTGCTGGAGGCCTGGAGCAGGCTGCCCAGAGAGGTTGTGGTCTCCTCTGGAGAGCTTCCAACCCCTCCTGGCCCTTGTGCTGCTGGGCAAACTGCTGTGGGTGCCCTGCTGGAGCAGAAGGGTTGGACTGGATGATGTCTAGAGGCTCCTTCCAACCCCACCCTGCTGGGATTCTGTGGCTCTGTGAGACACTTGGGTATCACGTATTTTGCAGAATCATGCTTGAAATATGGGTCTCGTGCTGTGCAGGAGCCTGGGCAAGGGGATGGCTGGTCTGGAAGTGGTGAATCTCACAGAAATATTTGGCCAAGTCCTGGCAGGACCACACCATGCAGGCTGTTGGCAAGATCCTCAGTTCCATGACAAGTGGATTTTCAAGCCTTTAGGAAGCTAAAGAAGGTACTGTAGCAGAGCCAGTTAGTCAGGGCATGTTGACATATCCCAAGGTCTTCCTCAGGCTGAGAATTTACATCCCAAATGCTCATATGAAGACTATGAGTTATTCTGGGATGTCTCTGGATGCTGGGAGGGAACTTACTCGCTGTCAGTCACCCTGGGAAATGGTGTGAACATATGGGGTGCTTCAGAGCCAACATGGCAATGCTCTCAGCACAAGGCACCACTGAAAATGGAACAATAGATCCACAATGAGGTTGTCTCTGCCAAGACAACACTGATTTTGGTCTCTATGGGCCTCCTACCCCTTCAAACCCACAGCAAATCAATCACATCCCTGATCTGTTTCAATTTGCAATGTACTGGTGCCCAGAAAAAGAACTGCCATGTACCTGGGACCTTCTAGCCCCTGAAATTGTGTCAACAGCCACTCAAAGGTTTTCAGCACTGCAGGAACTTCACAGTCACCCTGAAAAGCAGGGGAGGATGCTGCATGGTCCTCTCTGTCCTGTGCTGTGTGTGGGTGAAGCTCCAGCATGCACCCTGAGGATGTGGGATGGACAGAAAGCTTTTTTCTGCCTGCATTAAGCCCTCTGGAAGGGGCAGGAAGTGGGGAGCTGCACGCACCTGCACTAGCTGACTCAGCGCCAGCCCCACCACGGACCCAAGCTCTGATTTAAGAAGCAATTCAATGGCTGATACCACAGGAGGTTTATGAAGCAGAAGAGGCCAGCACTGCTGCGGCTGGAAGTGGTTCCAGGATGGGAGGGAGGTGTCTGGCATGCTGTGGATGGAGCAACAAATACCTTGCTGGGGCTCAAACATAGCTGCCTGTAGATCTGTGAGATGCTGAAAACCAGCAGCTGCTGTAAACCAAAGCAGCTGTGCAGTCATCTCCAGCCTTGCCTGGTCTCTGGAGATAACAAGGGCTCAGCTTAGCCACCAAACTCCTAACAAGGGTGGGTTAGCACTCTCCATAACATTGTGATGGTCACCAGTGCAAGCAGTCAGCTTGGCCTGTGGTGTTCCTGCGGCTCAGAGTAGCATTTCCTGCAGCAAGAGAGGCAGGGGCACAAACTTGAACATAAGAAGTTCTATCTAACATGAAGAGGGACTTCTTTAGTTTAAGGGTGATGGGGCCCTGGAGCAGGCTGCACAGAGAGGTGGTGGAGTCTCCTTCTCTGGAGACATCCAAACCCCACCTGGACATGTTCCTGTGTGACCTTCTCTAGGTGACCCTGCCTTGGCAGGAGGGTTGAAGTCGATGATCCCCACCAGGAGTCTCTTCCAACCCCTTCCATTCTATGATTCTGTGTGATTCTGTCCATATCCAAAGAGATGGACCCAGGCCACTCTGTCTCCAGCCTGATGAGTCACTCATCATGGTTTGCCAAGCACTGGAGAAGGAAACATTCCTCTGGATGAAGCTCAGACTGGAAGAATTGTCTCACTGGCATCACTTCTGTTCCTAAAACAGTTTGGGAGCCCTTTGCTCACGCTCAGGCTTCTTTCTGTAAAGGGATGAAATTTTGGGATCAGCCTCCTCTAGAATGGCACTGAGATCTGCTTCACCAGTCTCAGGCTGGCCAAGCACACAAAAGCCACAGAGTGGCAATGTCCTAGATGGCAACAGGCACTGGGGACAGCATCAGCTTCTTGGTGATGCACACTGATGGGCACAGGCAGATCCTCTACTGCTGCAGTGCAGGGGAAGAGCCAAGAACATTTTGGAGAAAGTGACTCCTGGCTTCAGGAATTTGGCCACCAGAGCTGCTGCCTCCCACCCACTGCAGGTGGCTGCAAGCCCAGGCAGCAGGCCCAAGCATGGGTCTAGGAGGAGATCCTGCTCCATGCCAGCCTCCTCCTTGGATGTGGATGATGCAGCATGAAGGCAGAAAGCAGTGGTCTATGGATATAGGATGTCAGGGGGACTGCAGGACTTGCTGCTCCTCTCCTCAGCTGGCACTGGCAGCTTGCAAAGCCACACACATAGAGCAGAGTGGAGAAGCAGCCACAGATGGAGCACTGGGTCCAGTTCTGGGCTCCCCACTTCACAAGAGACTGAGAACTAACAGAGAGAGTCCAGTGGAGGCTACAAAGATGTTGAGGGGTCTGGAGCATCTCTGTGAGAAGGAAAGGCTGAGAGACCTGGGGCTGTTGAGCCTGGAAAAGAGCAGCCCTGGAGGGGATCTGAGCAAGGCTCAGCAAGAGCTACAGTGCTCACCTTCCTAAAGGTCAACAGGATGTGGTCAGACTCGTCAGTGGTGCCCAGCAACAGGACAAGAGGCAATGAGCACAAACTGAACCTCAGTAGGTTCCACCTGACCATAAGGAGAAACTTGTTTGGTGTGAGGGTGCTGGAGGCCTCGAGCAGGCTGCCCAGAGAGGCTGTGGAGTGTCCTCTGGAGAGATTCCAAACCCACCTGGACATTGTGATCCTGGGCAGCTTGCTATGGGTGATCCAAGTTTAGCAGTGGGGTTGGACTGGATGATCTGCAGAGGTTACTTCCAACTTCACCATGCTGGGATTTGGGGATTCTGTGGAGACAATGGGTAGAATGTGACAGGAGATGTTTGCCTTGCCTCTCCCAGAGCTGTGCTTTCTGACATTTTCTACATGTGAACAGCTCAGCATTTCACTAGCAGAGGTTTCAAACCCTGCTTGGGGAGCTCAAGCCCTGAGCCAGCAGGCTCTTGGAGCCTGTTCTTGAAATAAGGAATAGATGATGGATCCCTGAAGCTTCTCAGGATCAGCAGCAGAAAATTGTTGTCTCAGAGGGTTATTTTTTTCAGCATAGCAGCTTCCTGAACCTGCCTCAGCCACGTCTTACATTACCCCCAGTGCATCTCTGTCCCATTTACCTGTTCAGCATCTTACAGTGGGGTGGGGAGACTCTGGCACAGGTTGCCCAGGGAGGCTGTGGCTGCCCTCTCCCTGGAGGTGTTCAAGGCCAGGCTGGATGAGGCCTTGAGCAACCTGGGCTGGTGGGAGGTGTCCCTGCCCATGTCAGGGGGTTGGAACTAAGTGATCTTTAAAGACCATTCTATGATTCTATGATGTATTTTCTCTCTACTTCCTCCCTCTCCCCCTTCTTGTGCTCATGTTCCCCCCACCTCTGTTCCACATATATCCATTCCTGCCTTTTCAACATTCCTGACCCTACACCTCTTCTTTTTTTTTCCCCCCTCTCTTTGCTTCTACTTTTTTTCCTCACCTTTCTCTCTCTCTCCTTCTTGTTCACCCCCATCCACCTTTGTGTTGCAAGGACACCAAGGACCAGCTAGACCCATCTGATACTGGCAGGTCTCAGATGGGGGTTGCCATGGCAAAGACCTAGCTCCTGTGCTGATGAAAAGTGAAAAAAAAGCCAAGGTGACATAGGAGCAACTGCTGCAGCCCTGGCTGGGTAGCAACAGCCCTGAGAGTGATGTGAGCAGCCCAGGTACTGCCTCCCACAGCACGTCACAGCTCAGAGGGAGTAGGAGCCCTGCTGCTGTCCCTCCATAATGGCAATCAAATATATTAATCCATGTTGAATAGTTTGCAGGGGAGAGAGGAAAGCTGCCAGGCTGGATGAGTGGAGGAGTGGGCTCACCCCCGCTTCACAGACAAGGATCTGAGACAGACTAGAAGCTGCAAGATGTGGCTGTCTGTCAGCAGCAGGAGGATGTTTGCAGCTCAGCCTGTTCCCACCACCTTGGCAGCTCGCAGGGCTTTCTGTTGTCATCACTGAGGTAAGGGTTGTTATTTAGCCTCAGGAGGCATGGAAAGGAAAAGGCCCCCACATCCTTGGTACCATGTTAATGTCAGCCAATCTTCTCAGCAGATACCAGGTTTCAGTCTTTCCTGCTGGGCCACACAAACATGCTGCTCTGTAGCTGCTCCTCTCACGTACCTGATCCTACCACAGAAGGGACTTTTCTGTGGCTGAGACTGAGAAAAGCAGGCTGGACACCTGGTCAGAAGGGGTCATCACAGAAAATCTTTGGTTGGAAGAGATGTTCAGGATCATCTAATCCAACCTTTGACCCAGCACTCCAAAGTCACCACTAAACCATGTCCCTAAGCACCAGCTCCACACACTGTTTAAACACTTCCAGGGATGGTGACTCCACCACTGCCCTGGGCAGAACATTCCAATGCTTGATAATCCTCTCAGTGAAGATACACCGGCATCCTCTGGGTCTGAGCAGCACCCTGTGACCCAACCCAGCAGGGATCATCATCTGGGACATGGCATCAGCCTTTGGTTGGAGAGAGTCACCCACCCTGGCATTAGGAAAAGCTTTTTGTTCTTTGAACTGCCTTGGGCATTAATTCATTAAGACAGGAAGGGCTTACTCTAAGCAGTCAGGGGATTAGTAGGAGTTGGAGGATACTCTGTGCTCTAATACTCTCCCTTTTTGCTTTGGCTTTTCCGTAGCATGTGAAGAAGAAAGGATGCAGCCCTCTAGAGGAAGAAGGGCACTGCCACAGTGAGTGCCAGGGACATGGCCATGAGAAGGAAGGAGGTGGTGGCTATTGCCATGGCTACCCACAGGATGATGGCAAGGGAGAAGTTCACCACCACTTGACAGCCATACACACAGTCAGAGAAAGGCCTAGGCCCTTCCTAGCACGAGGAATGTCACGGTTCTTGGCACGGGAGAGGTTGTAGAAGGAACCGCCACTTTGAGTCTTCCACAGGCTTAGTGGGGAGCTCTCCCCAGGGCACAAGGAGATGGAACTTGGTGTGATTTCATGGTATCAATAGACAATGTTAGCAGGATTCTGCAGGGGGGAACCGTGTCTGACCTTGTGTTCTTCACACTTTCAACTTGTTTCAAAACTACCATCTGCTCCAACAAATTGCTACTTCTTTAATGCTGCTAAATGCAGAAGGTGAACCCAGACTCTTCAAAATGCTGTCCTGTGTGACTGGAAGAACTTCTGGGAGCATTCCCCACTTGGGTCTGAGAAGGAGCACAACTCTGCTGAGGGACCTGCCACCAAAAGGGGCTCATAGAATCATGGAAAAGCCCTTTAAGATCATCCAGTGCAACCATTAACTCAACAATCCAAAGTCCACTGCTGTCCCTCAGCACCACATTTACCATATCCGTGCCCTGTTGGTGCCTGCAGCCCCACCTTGCTGCTCCCCTTCAAGCTACCTTCCCTCAGAAGCTGCTTGATGCTGGGAGTGAGTACAGGGAGAAGGGGGTTGTGGCCAAGAAAGATGCTTTGGTCCAGGTGTGGTGCTGAGGGACATGGTTTAGCACCAGCCTTGGTAGTTAGAGAATGTTGGACTGGATGAGCTTAAAGGTCTTTCGCAACTGAAATGGTCCTGCGATTCCATCCCCCGCCCTGGAGAAGCCACCACCCCCTCGCTCCACCAGGTCCTGCCCCGCACCCTGCCCGCCACCCCCGGAGCCAGGCTGACAGTGGGGGCGGCGGGAGGGGCCGGTCAGGCCCAGCTCGGTGCTCTCCTACCCTCCCATCCCCTCCTCTGCTCTCCTCGGGCCCCGCGGCTATTGGCCGCCCGCACCGGACCCGCCTCCGCGGCCGCGCAGGCGCTGGGCGGAACCGAACCGGGCGCTGCCACCGCGCCGGGAGCCCTGGGCACCACGGACAGAGCCGTGCCGGCGGGTTCAGCACCGCGGACAGCGCTATGGAGGCCGCCCCGGGCTGCCGGACCCCGGAGCAGCCCCGGGCCCCGGGGCCCCGCCGCGGCCGCGCCGCCGCCGCCTCACCCAGGTAGGAGCCGCCAGCGAGGGACTCGGCCCAGGGCAAAGGACAAGGGGCACAAGGGACACCAGGGCCGGGGGTGGGAGGAACGGGGCTTGTCTCCCACTCCTGTGCCCCGGTGGGGCCAGCGCTGTGGTCGGTACCGGCTCTGCGGAGCTGGAGCCGCGGAGGGAGGGGAGGTGCCACACTGCCGCCGCTCTTGGCTGTGTGGGGGTGGTGGTGCCCGGTGCCTGCGGGGATTTCCAGGTGTTGGGCCCCGTTGTGTGCCCACTGCCCACCGAGAGAGCGGGTAGAGCCCCTCGCTGGCCGCCCCTGGCGGTCGGGAGGTCTGTAGTGCCCGGTTGGTGTCCCGGTGCTGCCGCCCGGGGCCAGGCGCAACATGCCAAGCCCACCACCCCTGGAGGGGCTTAGCTGCCCCGGCTTGGCCGCCCTGGCAGGTTTGTGTCGTACAGTATGGTGAGCTCTTCCCTCTGCAGCAAGGGGTAAGCTGATTCTGGCGCAGCTTAGCATGGTTCAGACCATTCTCTTTGCGCCAGTCTATGGGCTCAAGGCAAGCTGGTTTTCACTGCAAAGCTCTTCTCCAACCCCTGCAGCCTCGTCGTCTTCCCCCTGCACCATATGTTG
The DNA here is from genome assembly GCF_026170545.1 of Melanerpes formicivorus. NCBI lineage: Eukaryota > Metazoa > Chordata > Aves > Piciformes > Picidae > Melanerpes > Melanerpes formicivorus. Next base: position 17,836,546 of record NW_027142368.1, on the reverse strand, counting down.
CTTTACCTGATGTCTCAAACCAGGTTGGCAGTCACAGTCATTGTCATTTTCTGGAAAGATCACCAAGCCTGTAGTGATGGGCAAGGAGCCATCCCCAAGCACATTGTCTTTTGTTGGACTGGAGGCAACAGATCTGAGCTCTTCTGATTCTGTTTGTCCAGAGCCCACTCTGAGGTCAACAGCACATGAATTTCTTTCTGGAAGCCACAGAGTTCCACTTCTGCCTGGTACAGGACATTCATGCTGAAACATCCCCACCTGCCCAGGGTAACCAACAGGGCAGTTGCTTCTCCTTAGTCAGCTCTGAAGCTCTCAGCCAGAGGTTGGTGTGCTTTGGGCTCTGGGTGCTCACTGAGTGACTCACACAATCCAGCCCTGCTTTCAATCTTGGACACCTGAAGGGGTCAGAGCTGTCACAGAAGCCCCAACAGCTTTGCTTGCCTGAGAGAGCTTTGCTCATTCCAACAGATCTCCTGAAAGAAATGCTGAAGACTGGGACAGTTCAGTTAGAGAGATGAATTCAGCAGGATAGGATAGGATAGGATAGGATAGGATAGGATAGGATAGGATAGGATAGGATAGGATAGGATAGGATAGGATAGGATAGGATAGGATAGGATAGGATAGGATAGGATAGGATAGGATAGGATAGGATAGGATAGACCAGGTTGGAAGAGATCTTCAAGATCATTGCGTCCAACCTATCATCCAACACCACCTAGTCAACTAAACCATGCAACCAGGCACCCTATCTAAACACCTCCAATGATGGTGACTCCACCACCTCCCTGGGCAGCCCATTCCAATGGGCAATCACTCTCTCTGTGCAGAATTTCTTCCTAACATCCAGCCTAAACCTCCCCTGGCACAGCTTGAGACTGTGTCCTCTTGTTCTGGTGCTGGTTGCCTGGGAGAAGAGGCCAACCTCCACCTGGCTACAACCTCCCTTCAGGGAGTTGTAGAGAGCAAGAAGGTCTCCCCTGAGCCTCCTCTTCTCCAGGCTAAGCAATCCCAGCTCCCTCAGCCTCTCCTCACAGGGCTGTGCTCCAAACCCCTCACCAACTTCGTTGCCCTTCTCTGGACTTGTTCCAGCAGCTCAACCTCCTTCCTAAACTGAGGGGCCCAGAATTGGACGCAGTACTCGAGGTGTGGCCTAACCAGTGCAGTGTACAGGGGCAGAATGACCTCTCTGCTCCTGCTGGCCACACTGTTCTTGATGCAGGCCAGGATGCCATTGGCCCTCTTGGCTGCCTGGGCACACTGCAGGCTCATGTTCAGCCTACTATCAACCAGTACCCCCAGGTCCCTCTCTGCCTGGCTGCTCTCAGCCACTCTGACCCCAGCCTGTAGCACTGCATGGGGTTGCTGTGGCCAATGTGCAGAACCCGGCACTTGGATGCGTTAAATCTCATGCCGTTGCACTCTGCCCATCTGTCCAGCCTGGCAAGGTCCCTCTGCAGAGCCTCTCTATCCTCTAACAGATCAACTCCTGCCCCCAGCTTGGTGCCATCTGCAAATTTGCTGATTCAAGGTGTGACCTCACCAGTGCTCAGCAGAGGGAAAGAATCACTTCCCCAGACTTGCTGGCCACACCATTCCTGATCTAAGCCAGGGTGCCAATGGCCTTCTTGGCCACCTGAGCACACTGCTGGCTCATCCTCAGCCAGCACTCAGGTGGGAAGAAGCTCCAGGCACAAGGACACAGTTGGTAGTTAGGATGCAGATTCTTCCCCCTTCTGTCATTTATTTTCACTCCCCCTGGAGATTTTCTGCCCACAGAAGTTGTGGTTTGAGTCAGGCACCAGACAGCTCCATTGCCCTGGTAGGTGTTTCCCATCTTTCATATGCAAAGTGCTGCCTTCCTGATCCTCTCCTTAGTGTGGGGAAGGTGAGACAACATTTCCATTAAAAAAAAAGAAAAATGCTTCCAGAAATGGTCTTGGGGCTGGGGCTGGGAGCAGCAGACCTATAAAGAGGCTTTCCTTCAAAACACTGAATGGTTTTGGCCCATTTCTCCTCTCTTAGGCATGCTCTCCTGCTGCATGGCTCAGAGGGGAGCAAGACCAGAAACAAACCAAGGGAATGGGGTGGCTGAGGAAATGGAAGGTGACAGCTTCCCTGCCCCACAAAATGTCTGCCCCAGCTCACCTCCCTGTGCTGGTAGTGAAGCCATCCCGAGGACAAGGAGACAAAGCAGCATGTGCCCAGCAAATCCTCCTCCTGGGGCTTTGAAGCTCAGGCTGATGGGAAGGTGGGCAGCAGCTAAAGCCATGGCCCATGACACCTTTGGTGGGCAGTGTCTGAGTGTCACAGAGGAATGCTGGTCTCTGAGGGATGCCTGGAATGGGTTGAGACCCCATCCCTGGAGACATTCAATGTCAAACATGCTGGGGCCCTCAGCAGACTGATGTCCCAGCTGCCTGTGAGCAGGTTGGACAAGATGACCTTTGAGAGTCCCTTCCAAACCACACATTCTGTGATTCTGTGGGAGGGAGACAGCCCGCATCAGGAGACTGGAATCACAACCCCCTCAGCTCCTATCTCTGCAGGGCCTCCTCCTGCTCCCTGTCCCAGCTGAGGTGGAACAGCAGAACGCAGTCTCCTTAGAGGTCCTGACCTTATCCTGCCTGTTTTCCTGTGTTCCCCCACATGAGGTAGGCTGCCCATGCCTTGGTACTCCTTTCAAAAAACCTCCCACTGTCACTCCAGGTAGATCCATAAATTGGGGTTTCCCACTGGCTAGATAGCTCAGAGGAAGAGATTAGGAATCAAAGAGCATGAGGAACACATCTCATTGCCATGGGTACCAGAAGCAGCCTGTCCCTGGTCCTGCACCTCCTTGTTCTCTTTTCCCAGCAGGTTTTTGGTTGCATCCAGCTCTTGAGAAAGAGAATGGAGGCTGTCGGGCTGCCTCCATAGCCTTTTCCATGGCTCAGACACCATTGATGCCCAGTCGGTCCCAAAGGTGTCAAATATGTTGACAGGTCTTCAGCAACCCCAACTTTGGGTGGCAGTGGCCTCCCTGTAGCACAGGAAGCTTCCACCAGTGGCTGTGCAGAGGTGTTCAAAACCTTGGATAGATGTGATGGCAAAAATGCCTGGTTAGGTGAGACAATGAGAGAAAAGCTGAGCAGGAAGCTGAGGAAAGGCTGAGAGCTGGTGCTTCAGCAAAACCAGTAAAGCAGCAGCCTGGGCTCCCCTGTGCAATATCAAACAAAGCGATGCCTGTGCACAGACACAGCGGGGGTCAGTCTCTTCTCACAGACACGGGTTTCCTAAGGAACATGTGACAGGACAAGAGGAAACAGCCTCAAGTCACACCAGGGGAGGTTTAGGTTGGGCAAGAGGACCGCTTTCTTCCCTCTGAAGGTTGTCAAGGCCTGTGACAGGCTGCCCAGGGCAGTGGTAGAGTCCCTGTTCCTGGAGTTTTCAAAGCTGTGGAGATGTGGTGCTGAGGGCCATGGTTTGGTGGTGCCCTGGCAGTGCTGGGTTAAGGGTTGGACTCAATGATCTTGGAGATCTTTTCCAGCCTTCATGATTTTATGATCTGGTGTTATGTGGGAGGTCTGTGAGAGTCTCCAATTGGCAGCACACCATCCCCCTGTGCAGCTCTTCTCCTGCCCTGCTGGGTCACCACACCAGACCTTTCTCTTCTCTCACAGAGACAAACGCAATGCAGGACCCTGCCAGATCTGCCTCGCCATGCCAGAGATCGGGAACACTGAGCCCAGCTACAGTGGCACTTCCTGGGAAAGGATATGCCCAGTGCATCACTGCCCCATTCCTGCATCCCCCAGGTTGGGGGAAGACCACCTGCCCTCCTCCAGCCACACACTTGGGCCAGTCTCCACCCAGTCCAATGGCCGGGTGCCGTCCAGCTCCCAGGACTTGCAGCAGCACCACCCCTATTACCCCTGCAACCAGCAGGAGCCCCAGGGCAGCTTTGGCCTGCCCCTGCTCCCAGGCCATGGCGAGAGGCCCATCCTCTGTTCCCACCTCTCCAGCAGTGATCCCACACCAGTGTCCCACCAAGACGCCTCAGAGGCCCCCTGGAAACAGTGGTCCCCGGGACAGCGGCGGCCGGTGCAGCACCACATTGTGACTGTCAGGTAAGAGGCACGTGAAGAGAGGCTCAGGGGCTCTCCAGAAGCATCTCCAGAACTTTGTGGTGGGGATCAGAAGGGCCTGAGTGGGGAGGCATGAAACATGGGTTATATAGAATCATAGAAAGGTTTGGGTTGGAAGGGACCTTAAAGCTTATCCAGTTCCAACCCCCTGCCGTGGGCAGGGACACCTCCCACCAGCCCGAGTTGCTCAAGGCTTTATCCACCTCCAGGCAGGAGGCAGCCACAGCCTCCCTGGGCAACCTGTTCCAGTGTCTCACCACCCTCACTGTAAAGAATTTCTTCCTCATCTCAAGTCTCAATCTCCCAGCTCAAAGCCATTGTCCCTCATCCTGGCACTCCCAGCCCTTGTCCAAAGACCCTCCCCAGCTCTCCTGCAGCCACTGCAGGTACTGGAAAGCTGCTCTAAGGTCTCCCTGGAGCCTTCTTCTCTCTAGGCTGAACATCCCCAACTCTGTCAGCCTGTCCCCATAGAGGAGATGCTGCAGCCCTGTGTACAGGGTGGGTGTCCCAACAGCCAGAGCTACAATCTCTGCCCCTTCCAGCCAGAACCATCCCTCCTTTTGGAGTCTACTTTCAGTACTCAAACAGCCATGCCTGTGCTACCAGAGCACATGATGGCACCTTTCCCCAGTGGTGCAGGGTTATGCACAGAAGTCCTTTCTGGTCCCATTTTCTGGCCACTGACAGAGGATTTAATTTGCTTGTGCTTGCAGTTCAGAGCAATTGCAGCCAGAAGAGTGGAGCTTGGGTCTTGTTTAGTTCCCACCCTACCAACAAAGTTGCCAGCTACAATCTCCCTACAGGCTCTTTCAGCAGGAAATGCAGCTGGATTCAAATCATGCCAGAACCTCCTGGAATGAGGTGGGGGTTGGTCTCTTCTCCCTAGTATCAGGTGACAGAAGAGGAAATGGCCTGAAACTCTGCCAGGGGAGGCTTAGGTTGGAGATGAGAAGCAATGTCTTTCCTGCAAGAGTGGTCAGGGGTTGGAACAGGCTGTGCAGGGAGGTGGTGGAGTCCCCATGCCTGGAGGTGTTCAAGAAACCTGTGGATATGGCACTTTGGGACTTAGTGGCCATGGTGATGTTGGGTTGACAGCTGGACTCGATGACCTTAGAGGTCTTTTCCAACCCATCAGTTCTATGAGTCTATATTTGCAGAAGGTGCAGTGCTAGCAGACAAGGAAGTGATAACTTCATCATCTGGAATGGGGCTTTAAATCCCAACAAACCTGCTTGAGAAGCTATTGGGAGAGAATTGCAGAGGATGGGCAGTGTGCTGCCAGAAAGACCCCTCTCTTCATAATCCCTAAGGATTTTTCCAACCTTCCTGGCAGGGTCACCTAGAGAGGGTCACACAGGAGCACATCCAGGCAGGTCCGGAATCTCTCCAGGGATTGAGACTCCACCACCCCTCTTGGGCAGCCTGCTCCAGAGCTCCAGCACTCTTCAATTAAAGAAGTTCCTCCTCCTGTTCAGATGAACTTCTGATGTTCCAGTCTGTGCTCATTGCCCCCTGTGTTGTCCCTGGGCACCACTGAACAAAGCCTGCTCCCATCTTCCTGACTCCCACCCTTGAAGTATTGATCAGCATTGATGAGATCCCCCTCAGGCTGCTCTTTTCCTGCCTAGAAACCCTAATTCTCTCAGTCTTTCTTCCTCAGATGTTTCAGTGTCCCCTCAGCATCTTTGTAGCCCTTTGCTGTACCCTCTCCAGCAAGTCTCTGCCCTTCTTGAACCAGCAAGCTCAGAACTGGGATTTCCTTAGAGCAGGAAAAATGAGGAGTGGGTACCTGTCCTCCTCTGGTTAAATGCCAGCGGGAGAGGAAAAAGCTCTGCTCTCCCTTACATGAATTCATGCAGAACCCCCCATGGCAGGGGGGTTGGAAATGGATGATATTGAAGGTCCCTTCCAACCCAACCCATTCTGTGATTCTATGAACTTGCTTATGGGCCTGGTTGGAAAACAACAATTAAACACTTTTTTTTTTGTTGTTGTTGTTTTTCTTGTCTGCAGACATGACAAAGCCTTCAGGATGCCAAAAAGGTATATTCATTATCAAAACCTCCTGTCCCTCTGGCCTGTCACTGTTCTCCTACCATATGTCTCCTAGGAGTAAGATCCCAACACCAGCCTGCCTTAGAGCCCCGGGGTTCTGCCTGGAACTGCTTGGCAAGAAGCCACCTTTGCCTCTTTCCAGTGCCCTGCCCCAGGTTCAGAGGGTTGAAATTATGAACAGGTTTGCTTTATTAAGTGACAGACACAGGCAGCTACAGGCTTAGATCACACGGGGGGGGGGAGGGGGGGGAGGAAGAAGCTATTTTAAAATGTAATCTTTTAAGTTTAATATTTAAAGCTTCATTCTGCCCTAGGATGCAAGAGCCTGGGCTTTATTACTTCTGATTGAAAAGGCAGGAAAATGTAGGGAGGCCAAATGTAATTACCCGAGTTAATCAGCATGGCCTACAAGCATCCACTGGGAGGTGTAGCATCTTCATTAACAGCTGTACCACAGCCTCCCAGCTCTCCAGTAACTGCTCAAACCAGAAAGCCCTAACTCTGCCCTTCCTTTGCTTTGGCAGCAGAAGAGCCTTAACAGCTGCATTTTCTCTTCTCCTGTTGGTTCCAGTTACTCTCAATTGGTCGCAGAGTGGCCTGTGGCTGTGCTGGTGTTGTGCTCAGTGACAGCTGTGGTTTGCACCATGGCTGGTCTGCTTGTTGGCAATCTGCCTGACTTCTCAGAACCCTTAATGGTAAGTCCCTGTGCTTGACACATCAACGAGAAGATGAAGAAACTCTGCAGCAAACCAAGGATACATTTTTTTCCTGCCATATAAAATGAGCATTTACTTCCTCCCTTCTTTGAAGACAGAGGCAGCGAGGTAGGGCAGTAAATCAAGCACCTGAAAGGCAGCAGAAAAAATGTCCCTGTGTATCAGTAAACTGCTGTCCTTAACTGACATCTTCCCAGTCTGCAACCAAAGCCAAGGTTCCTTCAGGACAGATGTAACATGTCAGAGTAACCCACAGCATTTGCTGTTTCTCTGACACCACAGGAAGAGCACAGCCCAGCTCTCAGCAGTGCTGAGGACTCACACACTAACCCTGCTGTGGAGACACTTCCAGCACAAAGTGGGATTGCTCCTTTTGCTACCACTGCTGGAGGCTGCCCAAAAGGACTCACTAGGCTGGGTGGAGGAGCTGGCTTTGGCTCCTAGAGTCTCTGTGCCCTTGAAATGGAGAGGCTGCCCTGTGCTGAGCACTGCTGCACCAGGTTTGCCATGCAGGATCCCCTATTTTCTAAAGGCATCTCTGTCTCTCATCAACGGAAGGACCCTAAGAACATAAATATAGACCAAAGTTTGTCCAGGAACAGGAAAATTGCTCTCCTTTTGTAAATGTCTATTTCACTTAAAGAGGAGGAGAAGAGTCTTATGATCTCAGGGAGAGAGAACCAGAGTCATCCTTGCCCCAAAAAGGAAAGAAAAGGAAAGAAAAGGAGAAATGTTTGAATTCTGTGAGCTTTGGGAGGGAACATCTCCAGGGAAAATACAATTTGTGCATCTCTCCAAGATGCTGTAATAAATTCAGCTTCTGTGTCTAGAATGAAGGTGAAGGGAAGCTAAGCTGAACTAAACTGCAAGCTGCTGACAAAGCTCTTTTGCCTGGCTGCAGGGTTTTGAGCCCCGGGACACTGATATTGGCAGAAAGCTGGTTGTCTGGAGGAACATGGAGAGCCACACTGGCTACAAGAAGACTCTTTCCCTTTCTCCCTATGCTGAGGAGAAAAGGTATTTTAGTTTGATTTGAGCAGATTGAGGAAGATGTTAGCTGTTACAGATTTGATGTTTCAAAGTCTCTGTGTGAATTACAACACACATGGAGCCAAGGCACCAGAGAGTTTAAAGTCTGTATGACTGTGATGGACTTATTACCAGGGGTTGAGAGATGGTGTTTGCCCCACTCAGGGCCTTACCATGGCCAGCTCTCCTTCCCTGTGCTCCACACACATGGGCATATCAGGGTTTGGCTTTGGTGGCCTTGAGACCATTCCAAGTCTGTTTGTCTGGCCTGGACTTGGGCTCCCTGCTCTGGAAACCAGGAGTTAGGCTCTAAACTCCTCATGTCTTTATGTCACTGTTTAACTTTAAGAGACTTTAAGAAGTTCCTGTGTTCTGGGCACAAACTAGGATGCAACAAGTTCCACCTGAAGATGAGCAGAAACTTGTTTGTTGTGAGGCTGCTGGAGGCCTGGAGCAGGCTGCCCAGAGAGGTTGTGGTCTCCTCTGGAGAGCTTCCAACCCCTCCTGGCCCTTGTGCTGCTGGGCAAACTGCTGGGGTCTGGGGATTCTGTGGCTGCAGAAGCTACTCAGCCCATCTGCACAAGGGGATGCAGCTTCTCATCCTTATGAAGATCCCTGTAAAGGGGCACAATCAACCCAATGTTACAAAGCTCACACCCAGGCAAAGCTCCCTCAAGAATCTTCATGGTCCCATTGTGTTATGTGTAGCATCAGTGACTGTGTGTCATAGCCACATGACTTCAGGTTACACAATTCATCTGATCTCTTGCTAGCTATGATGAGACTGGCATCAGCAGAGAACAGAAGGCTGCTCAAGGAGAACAAGAAGTGAGGACACGAAGAATGGTGGAACAGACCTATGGAGCAGATGGTTTCTTTTGTGGTCCCCCAAGTGAGTGAAACCTGGATGGGGTGGGGAGTGTCACACGCCCAGAATTCCACAGCACACAGAACTGCCAGTATTCAGGGAAACCTATCACCCAACACCATCTGATCAACTAAACCATGGCACCAACTGCTTCATCCAGGCTCTTCTTAAGCACTTCCAGGGACAGGGACTCCACCACCTCCCTGGGCAGCACATTCCAATGGCCAATCTTTCTTGCTGGGAAGAACCTCTTCCTAACATCCAGGCTAAACCTCCCCTGGCACAACATGAGACTGTGTCCTCTTGTTCTGGTGCTGGGTGCCTGGGAGAAGAGACCAACCCCCACCTGGCTACAACCTCCCTTCAGGGAGTCGTAGAAAGCAAGAAGGTCTCCCCTGAGTCTCCTCTTCTCCAGGCTAAGCAACCCCAGCTCCCTCAGCCTCTCCTCACAGGGCTGTGCCCCAGACCACTCCCCAGCTTTGTTGCCCTTCTCTGGACACATTCTATGATTCTACAAATTTTTCTCCCCTTAAGAAATGTGACTTAAAAGCAGTGGTACCAGGACTAAAGTGTTCACCATTTACCCACATCAACAGGGAATACTCTAAAACAGGTGTACACCTCACTCCCCCGCTGCTCTTAATCCCTACCTGATCCCATTCCCTTGACATTCCCACTCCCTCACTGCTCCAGTTCCCTCTGTTCCCTCTCCTTCCCTGTTGTTGTTGGCACAAATGCTGCTGAGAGCTCCTTGGGAGTTCCTGGCTGGATGCAAGCCCCTCACTTTCCCTTGGGGTGCAGAAACAGATGCCAGCGCTCACTGAGCACACACTGGCACCACAGGGACAGGGTTTTGAAAGCCTCCCAAGGCTACTGACACATGGTGAGAAGCAGAGATCAAGGCACACAGGCAGATGCTACCTGGCACTCCCGTCTTCCTTCAGGGAGTCCTCCAGAGCACTCAGATGAGCGCTGCCGTCTGCACAGAGCCTGCTGCAAACAGCCTGGTTGGTCTTTAGCACCTAATCCTCTCTGAGTTTTTGTTGTAGGTTTTTTCATTTCTTTCTCTTCTCCATTTCAGAAAAGAGCTACTCCCAGCTGGTGTTTATGTCCACAACTGCTGGCAGCTTATGGAACTTGCAAGCTATTCAGTCCATGTGTCAAATGGAACAAGACAAGGTTAGTAATATCAGAAGGAACATACATCCATGCTGTCTCTCCCCTGACTGCCCAATGGCTTGAGTTGGAAGGGGCCTCAAAGATCATGCAGTTCCAACCCCCTGCCATGTGGAGGGACACCTCCCTCTAGCAGATGTTGCTAAACTCATCCAGCCTGGCCTTGAACACTTCCAGGGATGAAGTGTCCACAACTTTCCTGGCCAACCTGTTCCAGTGTCTCACCACCCTCATAGTAAAGAGCTTCTTCCTAATGTCCAACCTAAATCTACCCTGTTCTAGTTTCAAGCTATTCTCCTTCATCTTATCCCTAGAAGCCTTTATAGAAAGTCTCTCCCCAGCTCTCCTGCAGCCCCCTTCAGATACTGGAAGGGCTGCTCTAGGGTTTCTCTGGAGCCTTCTCTTCTCCAAGCTGAACAGACTCAACTCCCTCAGCCTGTCCTTGTAGGAGAGGTGCTCCAGCACCCTGATCACCTTCATGGACTCCTCTAGATTTTGTGGCACACCTCTGTAATCTTTAATCTTTGGCTGAAAGGAAGTCAGACAAAAATAACACACACAACAGAACAGCCTAGAGGATTCTAAAGTATTTCACCTCCTTAGCCATACACAGGTGGTTTTACCTGCCACCAAAGTCCAGCTGCAAAGCACCAGATGCCATTAGCATGAATAAATGGACACTGCAAGAGAGCCAAAGGCATCTACCAGAAGGTGGTGAGAATTTTGGGCAGCAGGGCCTAGCTCTGACAATGGAACTGTCACCTTGGGGATGGTGACAGAGGCTCAAGATGAGCCAGCATGTGCACAGGCAGCCAACAGCATCCTGGTCTATATCAGCAAGAGTGTGGCCAGCAGGACCAGGGCAGAGATTGTCCCCCTGGACTGGGCACTGGTAAGGCTACACCTTGAATCCTAGGTTCCATTTTGGGTCCTCACTCCAAGGAGGACATTGAGGAGCTGGAGCAGGTCCAGAGAATGGCAAGAAAGCTGGGGAAGAGTCTGGAGGACAGGGCTGGGAAAGAGCAGCTGAGGGACCTGGGGGTGTTCAGCCTGGAAAAAAGGTTGCTGAGACCGCCTGTCTCTCTGCAACCCCCTGAAAGAAGATCAGAGCCAGGTGGGGGTCAGTCACTTCTCCCAAGGAACAAGTGGTAGAAAAGAGGAAACAACATCAAGTTGCATGAGGGGAGCTTTAGGGTGGGCATGAGAAGAGATTCCTTCTTTGAAAGTGTTCTCAAAGACACTGAAACAGGCTGCCCAGGGGGTTGTTTTAATCCTCATCCCTGGAGGGGTTCAAATGATGCAGAGATGTGGTGCTGAGATGCATGGTTTAACACCAGTCTCGGTAGAGTTAGAGGATGGTTGGACTCAGGAACCAGGGAACTACAGGCCAGTCAGTCTCACCTCTGTGCCTGGAAAGATCATGGAGCAGATCCTCCTGGAGTCACTACTCGCTCAAAAGAATAGTGAAGAGGTGATTGGGTACAGTCAGCATGGCTTTGCCAAGGGCAAATCCTGCCTGACCAACCTGGCTGCCTTCTATGAGCAGGTGACAAAATTAATAGATGAGGGGCGAGCAACTGATGTCATTTACCTGGACCTGAGCAAAGCCTTCGCCACTGTCCCACACCACATCCTGGTCTCCAAACTGGTGACACATGGGTGTGATGGGTGACCACTAGATGGATAAGGAACTGGCTTGATGGCCGCACCCAAAGAGTGGCTGTCAATGGCTCCATGTCCCAGTGGAGGCCAGGGACAAGTGGAGTCCCTCAGGGATCAGTCCTGGGACCTGTCTTATTCAACATCTTTGTGGGTGACACGGACAGTGGCATTGAGTGCACCTTCAGCAAGTTTGCTGATGACACCAAGCTGTGGTGCAGCAGACAGCTGGAGGGAAGGGAGGCCATCCAGAGGGACCTTGACAGGCTGGAGAGGTGGGCACAGGCCAACCTCATGAAGTTCAATAAGAGCAAGTGCAGGGTCCTGCATCTGGGTCAAGGCAATCCCAGGCACAAATCCAGGCTGGGCAGGAACTGGCTGGAAAGCAGCCCTGAGGAGAGAGACTTGGGGGTGCTGGTGGACAAGAAGCTCAACAGGAGCTCTCAGTGTGCACTTGCAGCCCGCAAAGCCAATCAGATCCTGGGCTGCATCAGGAGAAGTGTGGCCAGCAGGTCGAGGGAGGTGATCCTCCCCCTCTACTCAGCCCTGGTGAGACCCCACCTGGAGTACTGCCTCCAGTTCTGGAGCCCCTATTACAAGAAGGATGTGGAGGTGCTGGAAGGTGTCCAGAGAAGGGCCACAAGGATGATCAGAGGGCTGGAGCACCTCTCCTATGAGGATAGACTGAAGGAGTTGGGGCTGTTCAGTCTGCAGAAGAGAAGGCTCCCAGGTGACCTCATTGTGGCCTTCCAGTATCTGAAGGGGGCCTACAGGAAGGCTGGGGAAGGACTTCTCAGGATCTCAGGTAGTGACAGGACTAGGGGGAATGGAATGAAGCTGGAGGTGGGGAGATTCAGGCTAGATGTGAGGAGGAGGTTCTTCACCATGAGAGTGGTGAAGCACTGGAATGGGTTGTCCAGGGAGGTGGTCGAGGCCCCGTCCCTGGAGGTGTTTAAGAGCAGGCTGGATGAGGCTCTGTCCAGCCTGATCTAGTGTGGGGTGTCCCTGCCCATGGCAGGGGGGTTGGAACTAGATGCTCCGTGTGGTCCCTTCCAACCCTGAATGAAACTATGACTCAATCATCTTAAAGGCCTTTTCCAATCAAAACAATTCTATGGGTCTGTGATCCCATGATGCTCCCTCGTCTCTTTTCCAGATCCGCTCCCATGTCCATTTCAGAGACCTCTGCCAGCGCACTGAAGCCAATGAGTGCTGCCCAAGCTGGTCTCTGGGGAACTACATTGCTGTCCTGTACAACAGGTCTTCATGCCTGGAGATAACCCAAGGAGACATCTCCCACACCCTGGCTCTCCTTCGTGCCTGTGCTCCAGACTACCACAAAGGAATCCTCACCCCCTCCTGCATAGGTTCTGAGCCTGGGAGGCAGAAACACACTCAGTGTGCCCAGATCCCAGAGAAGTGTACCCACTTCAATGCCATCTACCAGCTTCTTCACTTCTTGGTCGACAGGGATTTTCTCAGTCCCCAGACAATGGAGTACCAAGTGCCATCTCTCAAGTACAGCATGTTGTTTTTGCCTACCAGGAAAGGTGCATCTATGATGGGCATCTACCTAGACAATCTTCAATCCTGGGATCTGTTTGATAACTACACATCAATCACCGGAATGGACCTGGGCCTTAAACAGAAACTCTTCCAGCACTACCTTCTGCTGGACACCAAGTACCCAGTCCTGGCAATATTAGCTATTTTTCTAGGCATTTCTTTTTATTTACGCTCCGTCTTTATCACCCTGATGGTCCTGCTTGCCTTTGTCAGCTCCTTAACCATCTCCTACTTCTTGTACAAGGTGGCCTTCAGATTCACCTATTTCCCTTTCATAAACCTAACAGCAGTCGTCATTCTCAGCAGCATTTGTGCCAACCACACCTTTGTCTTCTTTGATCTCTGGAACCTCAGCAAGAGCCAGAACCCTTCCGCTGGGCTCTCTCAGTGGGTGAGCCACACCATGCACCACTTTGGGTATCTGACGCTGGCATCGTGCTTCACCACGGGCGCTGCCTTCTACGCCAGCTACATCAGCAACATCACAGCCATCCGCTGCTTTGCTGCCTACATGGGCACCTCGGTGCTGGCCAGTCTGCTGCTCATGGTGACCTGGCTGCCCTCTTCGGCCGTGTTGTATGAGCGCTACATAGCCGCCGCCTGCCTCTACAAGCCAGAGGACTACTGGAACAAGACTGGCCACAAGAGAGCTGCTCTCTCTCTCCATTACATTCTCGGGGGTCTCCAGAACATGCTGTCTGAAACCTCCAAGCTGCTATTTGAAAAGCTTCTGCCCTGTGGGGTCATCAAGTTCCGGTACATCTGGATCTGCTGGTTTGCTGCCTTAGCCATAGGAGGTGCCTACATTTCCTGCTCCAACCCCAAGCTCAAGCTCCCAACTCTGGAAACATCATCTGTTCAGGTGTTTAGGCTGAGCCACCCCTTTGAGAGGTACGACTCCGAGTACTGCCACCAATTCATGTTCCAGAGGCTGGAGCATGGGGAAGGGCAGCGCATGCCTGTCACCATCATCTGGGGCATCCTGCCTGTGGATAATGGGGACCACTTCAATCCAAAAAGCAATGGCACCTTAGTGACAGACGTCACCTTCACAATCCAAACCCCTGATGCCCAGAAGTGGCTCCTCGAATTCTGCCAAAAAGTGAAGACCAAAACTTTCTACTACCCTGACACAGAGCAGAAATCCACTGTGTGCTTCATGGAGGAGTTTCTCAGGTGGATGGGCAGTCGCCAGTGCTCCCAGCAAGACCACAGCTTCAACCTTTGCTGTAACCAGTTCTCTTTCCCTTACGGAAGTGAAGTCTTCCTACACTGCATCAAAATGATGCTCCTGGAACAGGACAGGGAAGGGGCAGGTATGTATGACCTGGGCCTCAGGTTTGACAGGGAGGGAGATCTAGCTGCCTTGGTGCTGCAGTTCCAAACTGTTTACCACTACAGCTTCAACTACAGCAAAGCCAAACAATTCTATGAGGAAATCGACCTCTGGCTAAGGGAGGAAATCAAAACTGCCCCTGTGGGGCTTCAGAATGGATGGTTTACCAGTAAATTAGAGCTATACAACCTCCAGCACAGCCTCAGCACAGAAACTATGGTGGTCATGGGGCTCTCCATAGCCGTTTCCTTCGTGGTGCTGCTGCTCACTACCTGGAATGTTCTCCTGAGTGTCTTCTCTGTTACTGCCATTGCAGGCACTGTCCTGGTAACTGTTGGCCTTTTGGTCCTCTTGGAGTGGCAGCTGAACGCAGTGGAGTCTCTCTTTATTTCAGCTGCAGTTGGTCTTTCTGTTGACTTTACTGTCAACTACTGCATCTCTTACCACCTGTGCCCCCACTCTGACCGCCTGAGCCGAGTGGCCTTTTCCCTGAAGCAGATGAGCTGTGCCACAGCCATGGCAGCTTCTGCTCTCTTCTCCGCAGGGGTCATCATGCTGCCTGCAACGGTCCTGGTGTATCGAAAGCTGGGGATATTCATCATGATGATCAAGTGCATCAGCTGTGGGTTTGCTAGCTTCTTCTTCCAGTCACTCTGCTGCTTCTTTGGCCCAGAGAAGAACTGTGGGCAGATCCTTTGGCCTTGTGCCCACACCATGAAAGACTATTCTGATGAGTCAGGGCTGAATGGAAACTTTGCCTGTGGAGGGAGTGAAAAGCAAAGCCGGTTGCGGAAGGTCCAGGAGTCCAACACTGCCAATGAGCAATATGAGCTCCAGCCCTTGTCCAGAAAACTCAGTGACAGTTTTGACAACAGCACTTCCACAAGCAAGCTGTCCAACCGGCTCTCAGAAGACACACAAGCTGAAGACATCAGAAGCCCCAGAATAGGAATGCAGCCCTCCCTCAAAAGACAAAGGCAAAACCTGCAGGAGACCCTTGGAGAGCAGCAGACTGGCCTCTGCCGGTGTCCTGCCCTGCAAACTTCCTCTCCATATAAGCACAGCAGTTCAGAAGCAGAAATGCACAGGGAGAGACTCTGTGGAGACTGTCACTGTTGGAAGTACTGTCCAAAAGCTTGGGATGTGTCTGGGCTGGACCACATCCAGACAGATGATGTGAAAGAAGAAGGGCAGCTCAATAAGTCCCAGTGTTCTAGTGACACTGCCCAGCAGCAGTCAGATTATACCTCAGACAACAGCCATCTCCCTGCTGCTGACACCTACAAGACTCACAGATGCCTTTGTTCTCTTGGCAGCTCTTTTGACATGCTCAACATCTCCAGCGAGACGTCCATCAGTGATTTTGAGCAAGGCCTAAAGCTTGCTGAGTCAGCCAGCTCTTGTCCTGACGTCTTGGAGCTGTCTGATTCCTACAGCCAGACAGAGAGAGGCTACCTGAACGGGAAGAGAGATACCCTGCGGCTGGACCTGAGGGAGACTGTCTTTGATGTCTCTCCAGCAGCATCACAGCAGAACAGCTCTTCATGGAAGAATCGCTTTGGCCTGGGGAGCGAAGGTCCAGTTGTGCTACCCAACAGCCAGCCAGGCATGCCTGACGTCTGGATCAAACGATCCAGCGCACCGAGTTCTGGCTACAACAGCTGAAGCCTTGCAGACAACACAGCTGTGCTGCTGGGGGAAGGGGAAGCTGAAATCTCTGTACATATGAGTGTTTGTCCGCCCACCTCTCTTAGAGCAGAGATTGGGTTGTAGGTTTCAGCTGTGCAATACCTATCTTTCCACAGAACCTGAGATCTGAGACTAGGGAGAGGATGCGAGGCCAGTCTGGATGGAGTCCAAGCCCTCAGACCTTCCGAGTGTCTGGTGCCATACTCACAGAACACATGGAGAAAGCCTGTTTTGTCATTTCCTGCAAGGTGATGGGATTTTGGTTTTGTGCCAAGTTCACACAGGAGGGAAATAACCTCAACATGTTTCTAACAGAGAAAGAGCTCATGTGAAAAAATACATAACCCAGCCCCCAAACCTGCAGCTACTGGAAATGTAGCTATGAAGGGAGGAGTGTATTGCTAATCACAAAAAGAAAGTCCGTCATTGTCTGCTGAATCGGAAACTCCCTTATGATAGAGTCACAGAACTGTTTAGGGTTGGAAAAGACCTCCAAGTTCATTGAGTCCAACCATCAACCCAACACCACCATGGCTGTTAAACCATGTTCCAAAGTGCTATGTTCATGTTTCTTGGATGCCTCCAGGGATGGTGATCCTACCACCACTCTGGGTGATGCAAAGCCCCGGTTCATACATGTCATCAAAGTCATTCAAATATTATTTAGAAAACCTCCTTGAGCCTTCTGAGTTGCCAAGAGTCTCTTGCCAACCATGCAGGAGGCAGCAGAAACCAGCCCAAACCCATTTTCCGTAGCAATCTGAGTTTGCTCGATCAGCAACAAAAAAAATCTAGTGCTGCCAAAGATACTCAGTGTGAATGTTCCCTTTGAGAAGGCTGTCCTCGTCCCCGCAGTCGCTCACCTCCAGAGCTTGTTCCCACTTGAGGCATTCCCCAAAATCATGTAACTTCTAAACTTTATCTGGTGAATCTTGAATTTCACCTTTCTTTTGTTGGTGGTGGTTTGTTCTTTTTTTCCTCTACCAGGAAAAGAAACACTCCCTTGCCTTTAGCTGTTGAAAAAAGAGAAAACATTCTTGGGAAGAGTTGACATAAAATAAATGCGTCTGAGAAACTTTCCTAAAGCAGGGTGATGCTTCATTTTCACTGGAAACATTGTGGTTCCTTGTCACAGAATTGTGTAACCATAGACCTGTAAAGGTTAGAAGAGACCTTTGAAAGAACCAAGTCCGACCGTTTGCCTAGAGCGCACAACCCAAGCCCTGCTAAGCTACCGCCACTAAATGACACCTTTCAGTACCACGCCCACACAGCTTTCAAACCCCTCCCAGGATGGCAGAAATGCCACCAAACACACTGGTGACCCTACCACCGGCCTCTGCTGAGGGCAGGGGTGCCACACACAGACTCCACTGCTGGAACCTTGAGTCTGGGTGTGCAGTAAGTTGCCCATGAGCCAGAAACGTGCCCTTGTGGCCAAGAAAGCAAACGGTCCCCTGGGGGCATGAAGAATAGAATAGAATAAACCAGGTTGGAAGAGACCTTCAAGATCATCGCGTCCAACCTATCATCCAACACCACCTAATCCACTAACCCATGCAACCAAGCACCCTATCCAGTCTCCTCCTGAACACCTCCAGGGATGGTGACTCCACCACCTCCCTGGGCAGTCCATTCCAATGGGCAATCACTCTCTCTGTGTAAAACTTCCTCCTGACCTCCAGCCTGAACCTCCGCTGGCACAGCCTGAGACTGTGTCCTCTTGTTCTGGTGATGGCTGCCTGGGAGGAGAGACCAACCTCTGCCTGTCTACAGCCCCCCCTAGTCCTCCCTCCCTGCTGTGTCCTGGTGAGGCCACACCTGGAGCCCTGTGTCCGGTTCTGGGCTAAAGGTGTGGGACAAGGGGATGTGGTCACACTGTTGTCAGTGGTGCCCAGGGACAGGGCAAGGGGCAGAAGGCACAAACTGGACCCCAGGAGGCTCCACCTGACAGTAAGGAGAAACATGTTTGGTGTGAGGGTGCTGGAGGCCTGGAGCAGGCTGCCCAGAGAGGCTGTGGAGTCTCCAAACACACACACCCCAGACGCTGTGCTCCTGGGCAAGCTGCTGTGGGTGCCCTGCTTCAGCAGGGGCTTGGACCGGACGACCTCCAGCGGCCGCGCCCGGGCTCCCCCCGCGCCTGCGCCGCTGACCGAGGCGGGGCCGGGCCCTGCGCAGCCGTTTGGCGGCAGCCGGATTCAAACGGCGTGGGCGCGGGAGTGTGGCAGCCCTGGAGGGCAAGGCTCCGCTTTCCCGCATTCCTGTTCCCGGCGTGGGACACCGCGCCGGGCTCCCCTCAGGTGCGTGAGCGCCGCGGGGCGGTGGAGCCCTGGGGCTGGGAACGGGCCGGGCGGCGGCGTGTCCTGGGAGCCCCTGGGCGGCCTTCGCAGGACTGCCGGTGGACAGCAAGTTCACCATGAGCGGCCAGGGTGCTCCTGGGGCCGAGAAGGGCAACAGGCTCCGGGGAGCACGGAGAAGAGTGTGGCCAGCAGGTCCTCCCCCGCTGCTCTGCCGAGGCCGCGACCGGAGGACTGGGTCCAGCCCGAGGGACAGGGAGCTGCTGGAGAGAGGCCAGCAGAGGCTCTGAGGATGCTGAGCGGCCTGGAGAAGCTCTGTGAGGAGCAAAGGCTGAGAGCCCTGGGGCTGGGAGCCTGGCCAGCAAGCGGCATGGTGCTGCTGACGGCTGGAGGGAAGGGACCCGGCCCGGCTGCAGAGCTGGGCCCAGGACAGCCTCATGGGGCTCAACGAGACCAAGGGCAAGGTCCTGCAGCTGGCTCAGGGCAATGCCAGGCACTGACACAGGCTGGGCAGGGACTGGCTGGAGAGCAGCCCTGCAGGAAAGGCCCTGGGGGTGCTGGGGGAGGAGAAGCTCAGCAGGAGCCAGCAGGGAGCACTTGCAGCCCAGAGAGCCAAGCAGAGCCTGGGCTGCAGCAAGAGAAGTGTGGCCAGCAGGGCAGGGAGGGGATTCTGCCCCTCTGCTCCACTCTGCTGAGACCACAGCTGGAGGGATCTGGAGGTGCTGGAAGGTGTCCAGAGAAGGGCCACAAGGAGGGGCAGAGGGCTGGAGCTGCTCTGAGGACAGACAGAGAGTTGGGGTTGTGCAGTCTGGAGAAGAGAAGGCTCTGAGGAGACCTTGTGGCCTTCCAGTATCTGAAGGGGGCTCCAGGAAAGCTGGGGAGGGACTTTTGAGGGTGTCAGGGAGTCATAGGACTGGGGGATGGGGAAAAAAGTAGGAGTAGGTAGATTCAGATTGGATGCGAGGAAGAAGTTGTTCTCCTTGAGGGTGGTGAGAGCCTGGCACAGGCTGCCCAGGGTTGTGGTGGAAGCCTCCTGCCTGGAGGTGTTTGCAGCCAGGCTGGAGGTGGCTGTGAGCAACCTGCTGTGGTGTGAGGTGTCCCTGCCCATGGCAGGGGGGTTGGAACTGGCTGAACCTTGAAGTCCCTTCCAATCCTGACAGTTCTATGATTCTAATTCTATGAATTTACTTCAGTGTTTCCACTACCTACAATTCAGAAAAAGCCTACATTTTGCTGAGCAACAGGACTGAAATATCCAGATCCCCTCCACAAATGTAGGGGGATTTAAAATGGTTCTTTTGTCAATACACAGAAGTCCTTATTTTCAAAGGAAGGTCTACAGTCCATTATAGCTACCACATGTTGTGACTTCTATGTAAAGTAAGAAAAATATGCCCTTAGAGATGCAGGCTTGGTCTAGGGGAAGGTGTCCCTGCTGCCCCTGGCAGGGGAGTTGTAACTAGATCATAGAATCACCAGAGTTGGAAGTGGCCTCTAAAGGTCACCTAGTTTAACCCCACTGCCTCCTGCTTTCATCTCCCCAACACAGCTCCTGCTCCCCCCAGTAAGGAGGCCCAGCCAGCATTCATGGATGATATTGGAGTAGATATCAACCCTCTTCCTACCTAGCCGGGGGGCCACCAGGCCCCCCGGCCTTTGTTGTCACCACCACCATCACCCAGTGCGCGCCACGGGCACTCACCAGTGAAGAGAGGAGGATCCTCCAGCCCAGATGGGCTCAGCTGAGGGCTTCTGTGTTTCCTGGAGGGGATTAAATAGCGTGTGTGTGGGATCAAGTGGCCACACCTGGGGTGGGAGGAGACTCCAACAGAGCCCAGGTGCTCTGGGATTTGCAGGGTAAATGGGGTGGGAAAGGGGCAGAGGTGGGGGGAAAGGAGAGGTGGTGGTGAAAGGAGGGGATTTTAAAATAACTTCCTTTTCTGTAAACCTTTCCTAATGCACAACTGCAGTTCATGGTTGGCTTTGTCTCCGTGCAACAAGAACAAAGCCATCCGTACTTCATGAAAGGAAGCACAGTGGTGGCTCTTACAATTAAGTCTTTCCATGGTTATCATTTTGCTTGGCAGGACAATCTGCTTTTCAGATCAAAATAACAAGTGTTAATACTTAAAGAAGTTCTCCAAGAGTGAACTTATCCCTTGGGGAGCCTGGAGAAGCAGGGATGCTCCCCTTGTTGCATGGTTACAACATGAATACAGACTCTGCTGGAGGGAACAAGTAGCAGCTCTCGTTCTGATCCATTAGGCTGTAAGAGCAGTGCAGGGCTGTGGCTGCAATTCCCTCTGAAGGTCTGGCTAAGCTTTCTTTTCCATGGATGAATCAGGTCCATGGGAAGTTAAGGTCCATGCTTAGCACTCCTTATGTCTTTCTTTCCTGCAACATCATTCTTCAGAATCATAGAATCATGCCTGGAGAAGAGGAGACTCAGGGGGGTCCTTATCACACTCTACAGCTACCTAAAAGGACATTGTAGCCAGGTGGGGCTTGGTCTCTTCTGCCAGGCACCCCGCACCAGAACAAGAGGACACAGTCTCAAGCTGTGCCAGGGGAAGTTTAGGCTGGATGTTAGGAAGATGATCTTCACAGAAACAGTGATTGGCCATCGGAATGTGCTGCCTAGGGAGATGGTGGAGTCACCATCCCTGGAGGTGTTTAAAAAAAGGATTTGATGTGGCACTTAGTGGCATGGTTTAGTTGATGAGATGGTGTTGGGTTGTAGGTTGGACTCAATGATCTCGAAGGTCTTTTCCAACCTGGTTAATTCTGTGAGAAGAGCAGCCCCAGAGGGCAGCTGAGCAATGCCCAGTCAGGGATAAAGGAGCTGTGAGGGGCAAGGGGCTGGGGCCAGACTCTTGTCAGTGGTGCCCAGGGACAGGACAAAGGGCACTGGGCACAAACTGGACCCCAGGAGGTTCCATCTGAACAGGAGGAGAAACTTTGTTGTGAGGCTGCTGGAGGCCTGGGCAGGCTGCCCAGAGAGGTTGCGGAGTCTCCTTCTCTGGAGAGCTTCCAACCACCCCTGGGCACTGTGCTGCTGGGCAAGCTGCTGTGGGGGCCCTGCTGGAGCACGGGGGTTGGACTGGATGCTCTCCAGAGGTCCCTTCTAGCCCCCACCACGCTGGGATGTGTGAAATCCAATTACAGGCTTTATTCACCTGCTTGGTCTCTGTTTGAATCTTTGATTAACCTTTTTTTCATGAATGTGCACCTTTGTGCCCTGTTCCAGTGCTGGGTGTACAGACCCTCTGTCTCCTGCTCACTGAAGACCATGGTGCACTGAGGCTTACAGATGGTTTCCTTTAGGTGCTATGACTCCTACAGCCATTTGATGCTGCTTTCAGCACTGCAGAGATGTAAGGCACCCAGGCTTCATGTGCAAAACACAGATCTAGTCAGTATCAGAGGAAACTCCCACATTACTCTGATTTCAATAGGGTTGTGTTGTTGAGAAAACTTTTAACTCAAGGGGAAAAGCTGCTTCCTAAACACACTGTGGGAGCCAGCTGTTCCTTAAAGCCAGATCAGCTTTGCTCAGAGGCTATAATTCCTCACAGTGGTTTTTTTGGAGGTGTATCAACCCAACACTACCATGGCCACTAAACCACACTCCCAGCCTTCTTGAACACCTGTAGGGGTGATGATTCCACCACCTCCCTGGGCAGCCTGTTCCAATGCCTGACCACTCTTGCAGGAGAGAGATTGTTTCTAAATCCAACCTAAGCCTCCCCTGGCACAATTTCAGGCCATTTCCTCTCATCCTATCACCTGATACTAGGGAGAAGAGACCAACCTCAACCTCTCTGCAGCCTTCTTTCAGGGAGTTGTAGAGAGCAATGAGGTCTCACCTCAGCCTCCTCTTCTCCAGGCTGAACAACCCCAGATCCCTCAGCTGCTCCCCATAGGGCTTGTGGTTCAGCCCCTCAGTGTGAAGGGCCCAAAACTGAACCCCAGATTGGAAGCATGGCCTCCCCAGTGCCAAGTCCAGGGGAACACAGAGGGTCACAGAGCATGGGAACAGGCTCCCCAGAGGGGTTGTGGAGTCCCCTTCTCTGGAGACTTTCCAGCCCTGTCTGGATGTGTTCCAGTGTGACCTGTGCTGGATTCCTTGGTCCTGCTCTGGCAGGGAGTTTGGACTTGATGATCTCTGGAGGTCCCTTCCAGCCCCTTACATCCTGTGATCCTGTGACAATCCCTGCCCTGGTCCTGCTGGCCACGCTCTTCCTGACACAGACCAGGATGCTCTTGGCCTTCTGTGCACATGCTGGCTCACCTTGAGCCTCTGTCACCATCTGCAAGGTGACAGCTCCATTGCCAGAGCTAGGTCCTGCTGCTCTCAACCACCATCCCCAGGGTCCTTTTCTGCTGGGCAGTTTCCAGCCACTCTGCTCACAGCCTGGAGCTTTCATCCAGTAGTTGTGTGTGTTATGCTGCTCTCTTGCTGACTGTGGTGTTTTTTCCTGTTGTATTTTTTTCTTGCAGAAATGCAAACAGCTTTTTCTTCAAAGAAACCATGTGGCAGCAAAGCAGCAGAGATGGAGTTCAGCAAAGATCCCAGCTTCAGCTCAGGTGTTTCAGTGGAAGGTGCCTCGAAAGCTACAAAGCAAGGGTAAATGGAAGTAAAGTGCTGATGGATTTACTTGGCAAATGGCTTAAAGATGGCTTTGCATTTTGCATCTGCCAGAATGTGGTGGTCTTCTAGTAATTGTGTTTTAACCATCTTTTAAGGTTGCCTAAATCTGGCAAGAAAGTGGAGCCACCTTCAAAGATGACAGCTGCAAGAGGGTATGTGTCCTCAAACCTCTGTCAGCTGCCCTCATGCAGCAGTGTTCCCTCTTCTGCAGCTTTCTTGCCAAGATTGCTGATGCAAGCTCTTGGTGAGAAAGAATAGCAAATGCTTCAAAAAGGGCATGCTTGTGGAAGTCAAAGAGCAGGTGTGTGACACTTGTGGGTTCTCCCCTCAGTCTTTGACATTTGACTCTACAGACTTCCCAGAAGATACAATCTACAAGGAGGGCTGCAGATGAAGGTGTTGGAAACAGAAAATCAGCATCTACACTCCAAACTGACAGAAGCAGAGGTAAGAAGAAAGGGGGGAGATAAATAAATCATTGACTCCTTCTTACATTCTGATGCCTACAGGATCACATCAAAGGCTTTGCTGCTCCTTTTCCTGCCTCCATTAGAAGTCAGTAGAGTTTGGGTGGGCTGGGTTTTCTTCCCTGTCAACTGTGGTATCTCCTAGAAATCCGCAGAGATGCAGAGGACCCAGACTGCTGTTAAATAGTCATCAGAACTCCCAACTCTACACTTCAATGAAAATGTATTAAAGCAGCCTCAAGATTGGCAGATGCTTCCTAGTTACATCTGCAGAAACTGTAAATAATCACTTGCTGCTGATGGTTTGAGGTCTATCAATTCTTTTCCTTCCATAGCCCCTGAACCCACCAGGGTGTGGTGTGAAAGCACATGCAGTGTTGAAGCTGTGTGTTCAGGAATGGGAATCATCTCATTCTAGTAAGAAAGAAAGGGTGATGGAAAAGGACCTGGGGGTGTTGGTCAGCAGTAGCTGAAGATGAGCCAGAGTGTGCCCAGGTGGCCAAGGTGGCCACCAGCAGCCTGGCCTGTTACCAGCAGGGCTAGGACAGAATCAGGGGAATTAGACTAGATGATTGCCAGAGGTCCCTTCCAGCCCCAACATGCTGGGATTCAATGATGTTTATCTCACAGCTTGATTTCCTTAAGAGCTTTTGAGACCTCCTGTGAGATGTTCAAATAGCTTCTGACCCTGTCAGCTGGATCACCCTAATCCACAGGCTTATTGATTCTCTTGGAGAGCTGCCTTCAACTTGTGAGGCTGATCAGCTTACCCCATTGCCTGTGATATCTGAAGTGTGCAGAGAATAGTGTCGTGGATAAAGATTCCAGGACACCCTTTTTTTCCCAGGCTTCATGTGCTCCTCAGTGCAGCAAACTCCTGGACTATCTGTATATCCAAGAGGGAGCAGAATGAGAGACACTGGGGTTGCATAAAAGGAATTTATGTCTTGGGTCTATTTTTTTTCAAGTAATGGCTACAAGGTGCAGATGTGATCAATGCATGAATCACAGAATGGTAGGGGTTGGAATGGACCTCTGTAGATTGAGTCCAACCCCCCTGCCAACACAGGGTCACCTAGAGAAGGTCACACAGGAACACATTCAGATGGATTTGGAATCTCTCCAGACATGGAGACTCCACCACCCCTCTGGACAGTCTGCTCCAGGGCTCCAGCACCCTTTAATTGCAGAAGTTCCTCCTCGTGTTTAGATGAACTTCTGATGCTCAAGTTTGTGCCCTTCACCCCTCTTCCCATCAGTGGCCACCACTGAAGACAGGCTGGTCCCATTCTCCTGACACCCACCCTTGAAGTATTGATCAGCACTGATGAGATCCCCCTCAGGCTGCTCTTCTCCAGCCTAAACCACCCCAATTCTCTCTGTCTTTCCTCATCAGAGAGATGTTCCAGGCCCCTCAGCATCTTTGTAGCCCTGAATCTTTTCAAGAAGTAGGAGTAAGGACCAGCAACAGACACATCTGCTGTGGTGGCAGAGACAGGCAGGCAAGATCTGACTCTTGGTGTTGAGCCATTAGTGATACCAAGTGATGCTAATGAGAAGAAAATCTCCTTGGAAACTTGATTTAATTACAATCTGTGTCCATGACAGGGTACTATAAAGGATTTGAAGGAGGAGAAGGGATTGCTGATGCTAGAAATTGAGAAACTCAAGAAGTCTCAGGAGATTTGCATGACGATCCTAGCAAGAAGAAACATCGACCCTGGTAAGGACTGTGCACTTCACACTTCCTGTCCTCTTCGTGGAATGTTTGCACTCTGCTTCCCAGTGCTGTTGTAAGTCCAGGGTGGGCTTTTTTTGAAGCTGAAGAGAAAAAGCTGCTTCCTGTGGTAGGCTTTGTCCTACTTGGAACATTTAATCTTTGTTGCTGTAGAAAGTTACTTTGAAAAGCTGTTAGCTCTTGAAAGTAGAACTCTCTGTGCATTAGAGGCTCACCAACACATCCCATCAATTAGTTACAGGCAGCAAGATTTTGGAAGAGGACGAGAAGGCCCAAGAATGCCAGAAGCACACACAGGTAAGAATGCTTTGAAAGAGCAGTCAGAGTAAATAGGCTTTGAGAGGTCCTGTGAGCTACTGAGGCTGTGGAGATAGCTGCTGAGACATGCATTTTGTCACATGTGAAACTGCTTTTCTGTTGGCTCTTCAGAAGCTTGTGGAAGAACTGAAGCAGTTTAATCAAGCAGCTGTGGAAGAAAGGGAGGCACTTCAGGTAAGGCACTGACTTTGTGAAGAGTGTGACCTCCTGATGCTGTGTGACATCCTGAAGGGCATTTTGCTGCTCCCAGTACTGCTCTGTTCTCTGAATGACCCAGAAAGCCTGCAGTGTTTCTCCTCATGTTACACACAAAGCATAGCTGATGGCCACAGAGTCACAGACTGCTTTGGGTTGAAGGGACCTTTAAAGGTCAGATAATGCAGTCATCAGGAGCATCTTTAATCATTTCCAGTTCAATCATACAACTGACCTTGAAAAAAGGCAGACAGTGCAGGTGGTATTAATGACTAGTAGCTTTTAATTCAGGTTGGATTGGTTCCAGAGTAAAGTGGTGTCAGCAGTGGACCAGAGCTGTCACTGCTTAGACCAGCTCCTCTCCAGAGAGAGTTTTTGAGGCTGGTGCAGGAGATTGCAAGCACCCCTAGCAGAAGACTCTGGCTCTTGAATCAAATCTTCTGAATTCCAGTTTAACTTGGAGACTGTGACCTCAGGCTGTCCCTCTGGGAACTGAGGGGCAGACAAGCAGCTTCAATAACGTCTACCTGCTGACCAGGAGAGTCACTAAACTATAGTTGTGTGACCATTGGTAACAGCCAATCACTGTAAGACTTCCTAAACTTTGGACTTTGCTTCCCAGTGCTGTTGTAACTCCTCAGTCCTAAACTGAGGTTTTCCTCAAGGGAATGGGGTCAGAGAGATCCTAGTCAGGGCAGACTTAGCAGGGAAGGCCCTGCTTGAAGAGCACAGGTGCTTTAGAAATTGACTTTGCTCTTCAGTACTTTGGTGTTAGGAAAATGCATTCCCCAGCCTCTCTAAACCTTGTGTGCTTTGACTCCTGGTGTCCCCTAGCCTCTCTGAACACTGTGTTCCCTGACATCTCCACACAGGCATGGATGGCCAAGTGTCAGGCAGCCAGAGCAGAGATGCAGCAGCAGGCTCTGGAGAGGCGTGTCTTCCATCAGGCACAAATGAAGGAGAGCACGGCAATCCTCGAGGAGATTGATCAGCTCCTGGAGATGTGAGCTGGCGGCTGGACTGTACTCTCTGCGTTTTGATGGCTTCTTCCATGTTCAGGGGTCTCTCTACTTCTCAAACCTGCATCTTACTTGGTGGCCTTAACCAGTGGGAGGGTGTATTGCTGGAGTTAGGGCAGCATGGGTGGCTATGGTGTGTGAGTTGCTCACAGCCCTTGGGTCTGACACTATTTGTTCCTTCATTTTAACTATCTCTGCTCTTCACCCATTAAACTTACTTCGAGCACACAGAGACGCCCCTTTACTACTGCGACCAGCTCTGCCCGCTCCTTCCGGCTACTGGAGAGGCGGGGCGGCGGGGCGAAGCTCTGCCCCCGCAGCCGGGCCGCGTCTGCGCAGAGCGTGGGGCAGCGGGGGCAGCCATGGCGGCGGTGACGGTGATGGCGGTGGCGGGGCGGGCGGCGCTCGGGGCGGGGCTGCGCGGAGCGCGGCGCTGCCAGACGCTGTGGCTGCTGCGGCGGGGCTGCGCGGGGCTGGCTGTGGACGACACGGTGAACGGGCTGAGCGCCGAGCAGCGGCAGGTAGCGGCCGGCGGCGGCATGCCGCCTCGCGGGGGGGTGTGGCGGCAGTGAAGGGCAGTGATTGGCTGAGGCAAAGTGAGCGGGCCAATCGCAGGACTCGCGGAAGGGGCGTGGCGCGGCCCTGGCATGTGGGGAGGGGGCTGAGCGCCTCCCCGGCGGCCTGGGCGCCTTCCTGGGGAGGACCTGACTCGAGTCCGACCCACGCCTGCCCCGGGGCAGCAGGAGGCTGTTTCCTCTTGTCCTGTCACTCGCGCCTGGGGAGAAGAGAGCGACCCCCACCTGGCTCCAGCCTCCTTGCAGGGAGCTGGAGAGAGCCAGAAGGTCTCCCCTCAGCTTCCTCCAGGTTAGAAAACTCCAGGGCACTCAGCTCCTCACCAGCCCTGTTCTCCAGACCCTCCACCAGCTTCCTTGCTCTTCTCTGGACCCACTCCAGCTCCTCAATACGCTTCTTGGAGTGTGGGGGCCAAGGTCAAGGTGCAGCCTCACCAGTGCTGAGCACAGGGAGACAATGCCTGCCTGGTCCTGCTGGCCCCACTCTTGCTGATCTAAGCCAGGATGCTGGTGGCCTTCTTGGTCACCTGGGCACACTGCTGGCTCATCTTCAGCCAGCTCTTGACCAACCGCCAGGTCTTTCTCTATTGGGCAGTTTCCAGCCACTTCCATGTTTCTAAGTGTTTAGATTTTACACTTTGGAGGAAGATTTAGAGATGTCTAACACCTGACCAAACACACCTGGCTTCATCAGATCTTCTCTGTGAAGAAAATAGGACAGCTAACGTTGTACCAGTTGGACACACAAGCACAATTCAATTAGCATACATGCTTATTACAGGCATCTGCATATAACTAAAGGAAGGCATAAGCAGCTGCTTGTTTGGGGTAACATGTGACAAGTTTTGCTCACCAGTTTCCAAAATTTCCTGACCAGCTACCCCATGAAGCCCTGGTGCAGGAAGTGGTTCAGTAGCAGCCCTTCACGCTGGGGGAAGACTGAAGATTAAGTGCTGAGAAGACCTTTGGTACCTCAGTATCTGCTCTTTAAAGAACTCATGGGGCTTTCATGTGTTTCAGCCAGCGACCCAAAACATCCATTTCATTACGGCTTTATGCTTCTGGGTTTGGGATTCTTCCCTAGAGGTGTTCAAGGCCAGGTTGAATGAGGCTTTGATCAGCCTGGTCTAGTGGGAGGTGTCCCTGCCCATGGCATGGGAGATTGGAACTAGATGATCTTTCAGGTCCCTTCCAACCCAGACCATTCTGATTCTGTGATCCTGGAGTCACCTGCCAGGGGAACGTTGGTGGTATCTTAGGGAAGACAGCAACAATATATTAATGAGATGTAACTTATCTGTTTCTCCTGATCTCTTTTCCCAGCTTAGGCAGACCATGACAAAGTTCTGTCAAGAACATTTGGCTCCAAAGGCCCAGCAGATTGACCAGGACAATGAATTCAAGGAGATGCGGGCAAGTATTTCGTGTGTCTTTGAAGCAGAGAGGGGTGACAGCCTGTCTGGCCTTTGATCTGTGCCTGAGTCCAGAGGGAGAACCCCAACCCACAGCCACATATGCATTAGCTTTGCAGACTTGAAAGCCAAAGGCATCACTGGTTTTTGGTTTCCTGTCTCATCTTTTGTTAACAGCTTTCAGCAACCTGGAGGGGAAGCCAGGCAGCCTAAAAAAAAGATTGATAATGGTCTTGTTTGGGTTCTCATCAAGGGATTTCTGCTTGTCTCTGCTCAGACATCTTCTCTAATGTGCGTTTTGTATTCTCCTACCTGGGACCTTTGACATCAAATTCATGCTGTAAATACAAAATTCTGTGTGCAAATGCTGCAGTGTGGAGTTGTTGAGCTGAGCCTTCCTAATAAACCCCCCAGATTCTGTGCAGCAGAATTGACTGATGAATGTGAGAGATCTAACTATCAGTTTTCATAAGCCCCACAAGACTTTGAAAGCTCAGAACATCTGCTAGGCTTTCCTGGAGCTCTGCTGTTGATGTTTTCAGGGCTATAGGCACCGCTTTGAAGTGAAGTATATAAATTTAGTCTGGTGCACCAGATGTCATCCAGAGCTACCCAACCAGCAGGACCAGAGAAGTGATTCTCCTGCTATGCTCTGCTCTGGTGAGACCCCCACCTGCAATACTGCATCCACTTTTGGGGCCTTCAGCACAAGAAGGACATGGAGCTGTTGGAGAGGGTCCAGAAGAGGCCACAAAGATAATCAGAGGTTGGAGAACCTCCCCTATGGGGACAGGCTGGGAGAGTTGGGGCTGTTCAGTCTGAAGAAGAGAAGGCTGAAGAAAACCTACAGGAAGGCTGGGGAGGGACTTTCTACAAGGGCTTGCAGTGATAGGGCAAAGGGAAATGGCTTTGAGCAGGAAGAGGGGAGGTTTAGAGTGGAGTTTAGGAAGAAATTCTTCACAGCGAGGGTGGTGAGACCCTGGCACAGGTTGCCCAGGGAGATTGTGGCTGCCCCCTGCCTGGAGGTGTTCAAGGCCAGGCTAGATGAGGCCTTGAGCAGCCTGAGCTGGTGGAGGGGTCCTTGCCCATGGCAGGGGGATTGGAACTGGATGACCTTTAAGGTCCCTTCCAACCTAATCTGTTCTGTGATTCTATTGTATGATCATATTCTGAAGTCTCTGGAGACTCTTCACTGATAGTTGTCTTCTGTGCCAAGCCCTCACCTGCATGTCTGTCATGTAATGGGGGAGAAGCTGCAGTCTGAAGCAGCAGCAAGAAGGTGGCCCCTCCAGTGCACACGTGGTTCTCACTGGAGACATCCTTTGCTACTGCATCATCTCATGGCCTCCCTCTCACGCTGCTGCCACGTGGTAGACACAGCTGATGTGGATGTCTCAAGCCAGCTGGTAGCTCTGTTCCTGGAATTGTGTGGTAGTGTTCCTCAAGTGGTAAACCTGGGTAACAGGGGAATGAAGGAGTTGGTGTTCAAGGAGGACAGCTCATCCTCAAGGAGATGAGCTCTGTAGCAGTTGTGTCCAGCTATGCAAGGCTCAGTGACACTCTCCAGTCCTCATGTGTGTCTGGGCAGCCTCGAAAAACCTCCAAGTTATGTACCTGTGGATTCAGCTCCTTCAGCTTCACAAGGCCAAAGTGCTGACAGATTCTCTGTTGTGTTCACAACCTGCAAGGCAGGCAGCACCTCTGTCTGCCCCAGCTGTAACATCTCCTCTTTTGTATCTCTCCCAGGGAGGCCCTCTTAGCTTTATTTACTGCTTTCTGTTTTACTGAAGACAGTTTAAGTGCCAGCAGCTCTTTTACCTATTTCCAGGGTTTCTGTTGTGGATAACTTACATTAACTGCTGTTTGCAGCAGCTATACAGAGCTAGTCCACACAGAGCTGTCAGAGCCCAATGACAAAGATAGGTGATGTAAAAGAAAAACATAAGTTTCATTACATCCTAAGTAATCTTTATCAATCAGTAGTGTGTGAGAGCCCAAAAGTGCAGGTTTTTTATTAATAGGTTTTAATTCATCAAAACTTTCCTTAAACTGGGCAGTGAGTTGAATCTTAGGACCCATTCTTCCACAATTAAATTTAGCTTGTGAGTTTTCACTGAATTCGGCAGACTGCTCCCATGTGTGCATAGCTAACATCCTTAAGTCTGGGTTCTGAGCCCAAGGGAGGTAGCACCTGAGGAAGTCTGAGGGAGCACCAGGAGAAGGTAAATGGGTGTCCCTAGTGGGGTACCTGGGAACACTTGTCATGCTGGTGCCCTGTCTGGGGAGCTGTTCTGATGGCTTGTTCTGTGTTTGTAGGAGTTTTGGAAGAAGCTTGGGGAGCTGGGAGTTCTGGGGATCACAGCTCCTGGTAAGTCAGTTCCCACCTTTGGCCTTCTGGCAGGTGATTCTTCATATGGCTTACCCTTTCCAACATCTGGCCTGTTGTGACAGGACAAGGGCTGATGATTTGAAAAGAGGGAGTTTCAAACTAGAGAGAAGGAAGGGTGATGAGATCCTGGCCCAAGCCGCCCAGATCGTTGTGAGCTGCCCCATCCCTGGAGCTATTCCAGGTCAGGTTGTTTGGGGCTCTGAGCAACCTGCTCTCGTTGCAGGTGTCCCTGCTGCCTGCAGGAGGTTGGACTAGGTGAGCTTTAAAGGTCCCTTCCCACCCAAACCAGTCTGGGACTCTATGACTGTATAACAGCCTTGTCAGTGACATGACATTCCTCCTCATGGTTTTTAAAGTCTCTAGGTCCCTACAGCTTCTGAAAGGAGGCTGGAGTCAGGTGGGGGTTGGTCACTTCTCCCCAGCATCAGGTGATAGAACAAGAGGCCATGGCCTGCAGTTGTGCCACGGGAGGGTTAAGTTGGAGATCAAAAACTATTTCTTTGCTGCAAGAGTGGTCAGGGCCTGGCACAGGCTGTGCAGGGAGGTGGTGGAGAGTCTCCATCCCTGGAGGTATTCAAGAAACCTGTGGCCATGGCACTTGGGGATGTGGTGGTGTTGGGTTGGTGCTTGGACTGGGTGATCTTAGAAGGCTTTTCCAAGCCAAACAGTTCTATGATTCTGTGAACTTTTGTTAGCTCTTCACTGGCTCCAAATCTTTCTTTGCTACTGCACTATGTCCCTGTTAGAGTTTTGGGTGATTACAAAATGCCTTTCCCAGTTTCCAAGCTCTGATCACAAGTGGTTTCTCCAGATATAACTTGCACTTGTTTGTGCTTCTCCAGCATGAGGCATTTGCTGCACTTGTTGGAAGAGCCAGAGCTATAGATAAAAGTATCCTAGAACAAACATCCATCTCTAATAGGAGAAGTTAGAGGCTGTCAAGCCATGCTGGGAAAAGCTGCCATAACTAATGGAGAGCTGACCACCTCCAACCAGTTGGAAAAAAAAACCAACACAAAAATCAGGGTAAATCTTATTCAGCCTTCTGCAGGTTAGCTGAAAAGTGTTTTGATTACTGTGGTAGATGGCTGAGGCTGCTGTGGGCAGGCTGAATGCACTAACACAGTGTAATGAGCAGAAGCCCTTAGTGGAGAACAAGCAGCCAATGGGGCCTTTATTTCCCCATCATAAAGTCTGTGTTTCCTTGAGGGGGGTGCAAAGGCTGCTGCAGGAGCAAGCTGAATAGCAATGCCTTGAAATAATGCCTCTGCATTTCTTTCAGTGGCTCTGAGGCAGCCTGAAAGAGGCTGGGTTTCTGCTGGCTTTCTCTCTTCACTCTTCCCAATTTACTGCTGCTCCTGTTTCTTCTCACTCTTACCTTCTTTCTTCTTTGATCTTGTGCCTGAGGCTTACAGCAGTTTCCCACACTATAAATAAGCCCTCCCCTCACAAGTCCTGTCCTTTCTGATTTCCTTAAGGATTTGCTTCTGAAACCCTCCCATGCCCAGATTTATTTTTTCCCCTTGTTTTTGGTGGTACAGTTGAGTGAACTTTCTCTGCTGGCACTGGCTTTGTTCTAGGAGCTGGAAACCAAGATTTAGGATGTGGTGATGATGTGAAATCTCCTGAGGGTGTGTGCTGAATTAAGTGGATCTGTGTTGACCAGGCCTGTCAAAGGAGCATTTTAAGTAGTACTGCTTTTAGTTTTCTTCTTAAAACTAAGAAAACTCTGTTGGTTTGCAGTTTTCTATTTACTTTATACAGAGCTGAGTTAAGAAATGCAAATCTATAGCTGCCCTGGAAGGACAATAAAGGCCTGTCACGTCTCAAGAGTGATGGTGAAGGGGCAGCACCACCCTAAATCACACCCTGGTTTGGATTACATGAGGAGAATTCTGGCTGGCTTATTTTCTTGTACCTCTTGCAGTCATGGGCTCACAGAGTGAGTTGCCTTTCCTTCCTTGAGGCAATAGAATAGAATAGAAGTAACCAGGTTGGAAAAGACCTTCAAGATCATCAAGTCCAACCCATCACCCAACACCATCTGATCAACTAAACCATGGCACCAAGGGCCCCATCCAGGCTCTTCTCATCACCAAAGCTGTCCGAGAGGAATAACAGAAAACTCTCTTTTAGCATATTGATGGCAAACCCCCAAGCTCTGATGTGGCAGAATCAGACACAGCAAGATTGAGTACACCCTCAGCAAGCTTGCTGGTGGATACCAAGCAGAGTGATGTGGTGGTTGAGACTGAAGGATGGGATATTGTCTAGAGGCACCTGGACAGGCTGAGGAGTATCTCATGAGGTTTAATAAGGCAAAGTGTAAGGTCCTGCATCTGTGGCATCCCCAGGCTGGGGGATGATGAAATTGAGAGCAGCCCTGCAGGAAAGGACTTGAGGGTGCTGGTGGGTGAGAAGCTGGACAGGAGCCAGCAGTGGGCACTTGCAGCCCAGGCTGCCATTTGCCTTCTGGGCTGCATCAAAAGCAGTGTGGCCAACAGGTGGAGAGAGGTGATTCTGCTCCTCTGCTCTGGTGAGACCTCACCTAGAGTACTGTGTCCAGCTATGGGACCCCTAACACAGGAAGGACATGGACCTGATGGAGCAGATCCAGAGAAGGCCCTGAAGATGATCAGTGGACTGGAGCACTTCTCCTACAAAGACAGGCTGAGAGAGTAGGGATTGTTCAGCCTGGAGAAGAGAAGGCTCCAGGGAGACCTTAGAGCTGCATTTCAGTATGTGAGGGGGACCCACAGGAAAGCTGGGGAGGATCCGTTCAGAAGGGCCTGTGGTGACAGGACAATGGTCTGAAACTAGAGCAGGGTAGAGTTAGGTTGGACATTAGAAGAAAGCTTTTTGCTGTGAGAGTGGTGGAACATTGGAACAGGTTTCCCAGATGTGGTGGAAGCCCCACCCCTGGAGACATTCAAGGCCAAGCTTGTTGGGGCCCTGAGCAACCTGCTCTAGCTGGGGATGTCTGCATGGGGGATGGAGAAGATGGCCCTTGCGGGTTGCTTCCCATTCTGAGGCGAGTGAAGAGGATGAAGAGCCCTGCAGATAAAGACAGGAGTCAGAATGAGTGACATAGGAGGCAAATCCCCATCTAATGCCAGTGGCCACAGAGTGAATTTGATGAGGTAGGGAGAGTTGGCCCTCCTTGAGCCCAGGCTATGTGCTCAGCTCTTTGCTCACTCTGAGCATACCAGCACACCTCTAACTATGTTGCTGCTTGCTTCCAGCATCCGTGCTGATGACAAGTAAGTGCTCCTGGATTACCTCCCTGACTGCTTCAGTGTTGAAGTCCTCCTCCTGTAGTTGTTCTCCTAGCAGTACAATCACTTGCTGCTTGCCTGCAGAACAAAGCTGCAGGGGGTGGGCCTGTGTTTGTGTGTCTACAGAGGTGTGTGTAGGTAGGTAGATGTGTGTATTTATGTAGGCTGTCAGCTGCTCGAGGCTGTTATGCATTTATCAGCCTTTTTTCCTGCCTTCTCTCTCTCCCTTTCATCTTTACCACTGATTTTAGACTCAGCTCCATGTGCCTGGCTAGACTCTCAGCTGCAATGATGAGCCTGCTCTGTCTCACTTCATCCTCTCTTAAAATCCACATTCTTGCCACTGATGAATTGCAGCAGTTACAATGCTGGATCATTCTCGTCTGAATGTGTCTCCTGCACATTTGTGGGCTTAGAGAAGCCCCCAGTGCCCCACATTCTGAGCAGTTTGAGGATTCCTCACTTGTTTAGGGGTCCTTGTCATGACAAACATGGCAGGGGTGTTGGACTAGATGATCTCTAGAGGTCCCTTCCAACCCCTACCATTCTGACTTTACAGTCCTGTGTCCCTTTGTCCTCTCACCTAATGCAAGTTGCCACTTTGGGATTTAACCTCCATGATAAGATTAAGGTTGCACTTGCAGATGGTTGACAAGATGGTTGCACTGCTGTGCAAGTGTCGCTACCATGGCTTAGATGGATCCTTGTGCATATTGCAGGGATAAAACTATGCTGTAAAATAAATTACTGGTTCTACTCAAGAAGTGTTATCACTCTACCTTTAAGATAAGAAAACTGAAGTTCAGAGAGGATGGGGAAAGCCAGAGGCGCCCACCTCAAGGGCAGTGTCAGTCCAAAGCAGAACCTGGTTTGAAGTGTCTCAGATCTCATTCAAGGCTAGGCCCAGCCCTGGGATCTTGTTCTACACTCCGTGGTGCTCGGGGGGGGGCTTCTCCTCTCTTTGCAGCAGAGTATGGTGGATCTGCTTTGGGCTACCTGGACCACGTGCTGGTGATGGAGGAGATTTCTCGAGCGTCGGCAGCCGTGGGGCTGAGTTACGGTGCCCACTCCAACCTCTGCATCAACCAGCTGGTGCGGCACGGCAGCGAGGCCCAGAAGCACAAGTACCTGCCCAAGGTGTGTGCCTGGGGGTGGGGGAGGGGCTGCCTGCTGCGCAGCAGCTCAAGCACCCAGCTGGTTGTAGTCACCCACCTTAGGAAATGTTGGACTTGCCATCCTTGCCCTTGTCTAGCTTGTCCCCCAGGGACTGGTAGGGGTCCAGCCCTCTGCCAGCGGACCCTCAGCCAGTGTGCTGATGATAGCAAACAGGGAGGAGTGGCTGACATGCCAGACATCTGTGATACCTTCCAGCATAGCCTGGACCCCATGGATCAGGGCAGGGGGGATGAGCTGTTGGAAGGCAGCTCTGGGGAAAAGGATGTGGGAGTCCCAGTGGACAGCAGGATGATCGTGAGCCAGCAATGAGTCCTTATGGCCAAGAAGGTCAATGGTGTCCTGGGGTGAATGAAGAAGAGTGTGGCCAGCAGGTTAAGAGAGGTTCTCCTCCTCCCCTACTCTGCCTTGCGGGGGCCTCATCTGCAGTACTGTGTCCGGTTCTGGGTTTCCCAGTTCAAGAAGGACAGGGACTTGCTGGAGAGGGTACAGCAAAGGACTACAAAGGTGCTGAGGGGACTGAACAGCTCTGTGAGGAGGAAAGACTGAGAGAGAGTTGAGGCTGTTTAAGGCTGGTGAAGGGCAGCCTGAGGGGGACCTCATCGATGCTGATCAATACTTCAAGGGTGGGAGTCAGGAGGATGGGAGCAGGCTTTGTTCAGTGGTGCCCAGTGACAGCACAGGGGGCAATGGGCACAGACTGGAACGTCAGAAGTTCATCTGAACAGGAGGAGAAATTTCTTTAAGGGTGGTGAAACACTGGAACAGGCTGCCTGGAGAGGTGGTGGAGTCTCCATCCCAGGAGGGGGTTAAAAGTTGTGTGGCTGTGGTGCCGAGGTATGTGGTTTAGTGCCAGTGGCTCAGCAGCAGTGGTGGCATTGTGAGGTCCAGGGGAGAGCTTGGACTGGATGAGCTCAAAGGTCTCTTGCAGCCTCCACAGTTCTGTGACTCTATGAAACGCAGTGATGGATCAAATTGGTTTTCATATATCCTAGATATTGAGTCTGGTTTTCATAAAACAAGATCAAAAGGGGGGAGAAGATGATAAAAGTACACAGGGGAGAAGGGGAAAAAAAGGCATGGGGGAAAGGGCAGGATGAAAGGAACAGTGAAGAGGATGCAGCAGCTGTGCCAGAGCCTGGTATGAGCAGGCACAGATGGAGGCTGTCCATCTGCTGTTGAGTGTGGGGGCACTGGGCTATGAGAACATTGCTGAGAACTTGTAGTGACAGGATGAGGGGTGATGGCTTTAAACTGGAAGAGGGGAGATTTAGTCTGGAGGTGAGGAAGAAAATGGTTCCAGTGAGGGTGGTGAGACATTGGCACGGGCTGCCCAGGGAGGCTGTGCATGTCCCCCTCCCTAGGGGAGCTGGATGAGGCCTTGAGCCACCTGGACTGGTGGGAGGTGTCCCTGCCCATGGCAGCAGGGTCTGAACTGGATGAGCTTTAAGGTCCCTTGCAACCCAGACCAGTCTGTGAAGCTATGAACTTTGCAATCTCTTTTTACCCTCCTCATTGGCCTCTTGTATTTAACAGCTTCAGTTTGTGGGAAAAGGCAGGAATTAAAAAGTGCAGAACAAGGAGGTCCTGAAGGCCTGTGGCTGCCTGCATGGTTCCTCTGGCAGCTTCCTGGAGGTGGTGTGCTATAAGCAGGGCTGTGCTGGTGTAGCTCAGGCAGGAGCCAGGTCATACTTCTCATTCCACTGGGACTTGGTTCTGTCCCTCAGCGCAGCAGCACAAGGAGCTCCTTGCTAGGACTCGGCAGGACCAGCAGCTTTGGTTTGCAGTTCTTGTGTGGATCAGTTGCTGTGGAGATGCAGAGCAGGACAACAAAGGGAAGGCTAAGAGGGCACAGAAGCAAGGCTGCTGCTGTTTCCCCTCCCATAATTTGGTCTTTTCTTCCAGCTCATCAGTGGGGAGCACATTGGAGCCTTAGCAATGAGTGAACCCAATTCTGGTTCTGATGTTGTGTCCATGAAGCTGAGAGCAGATAAGAAAGGTAAAGCCCATCACGTGCTGCCTGGAGAAATAACTGGTGTAAATGACAGCTTCTGGGAGTCTGGATACCTCCCCAGCACCACAGAGATAGGGTGCCTGGTCCTGAGTACCCCAAGCCATGTGAGCAGGCTTGAAACCAGTGGTAGGTGTCTGGTACCTACCAGGCCTTTGCTAAACTGTGTCTGTACTCCAGAAATGAAGGAAATCGGTTCTCTTGAGCCTGGACAGGATTTGTCCATGCTCTTTGGGGAGTCTTAAAGAGCATCCTTGGAAACCTGTTTTGAACTAAACAGAGTGAGGCTGTCGGTGTTGCTCTGATGTGAGCTAACAGTTTGCATCTTATGGCTTCTAGGAGACTACTTTGTTCTGAATGGCAACAAGTTTTGGATCACCAATGGGCCAGATGCAGATGTTCTGATAGTCTATGCCAAAACTGATGTCAGTGCTGTGCCAGCCTCCCACGGCATAACGGCGTTCATCGTGGAGAGGGTAGGTGACTCCTCCTCACCAGCTTATGGCACTGTGGTTTCAAAACCAGCTTCCTCACCCCCCTGTGGAAGCCAGCTGGTTTTCTTTAACTGCCACCCCCCTGCTGAAAGCCAAACTGCTTTCTGCCTGCGGTTTGTAAGCCTGTGAGATTTTCTCTGTGGTGCCCAGGGACAGGACAAGGGGAAACAGGCACAAACTATAACGTTAGGAGTCTCATCCCACCATGAGGAGGATGTTGATTTAAGGGTGAGGGAGCTGCCCAGAGAGGTGGTAGAGTCTCCATCTTGGAGATATTCCGAACCCGCCTGGACATGCTCCTGTGTGACCTTCTCTAGGTGACCCTGCCCTGGCATGGGGTTTGGACCCGCTCTTCAGAGGTCCCTTCCAACCCCTACCGTGCTGTGAGATCAGGCCTCTGCACTTGGCACACTGTGCTGCTGGCTGGGCACTGCTGGATTTTGGTGTCTGAGCAAGCAATCACTCTTCAGGGCTAGAAACAAGAGAGAAAATGCACAGCTTGGTGGGATGATTCCCATGACTGGAATGTAGGGATACATGGGTATAAGCTCTTTAGGAAGGACAGGCAGGGAAGGAGAGGAGGAGGTGTTGCCCTCTATGTCAATAACCAGTTGGAATCAGTGGAGCTCCACCTGGGGAGGGATGATGAGCTGGTTGGGAATGTATGGGTTAAAATTAAAGGCAGGGCAGGGGAAGGAGATATTACTGTGGGGGTCTCCTACAGGCCACCTGACCAGCAGATCCAAGCAGATGAGGCCCTCCATAGGCAAATAGAAGCAGCTTCCAGGTCACAAGCCCTGGTCCTCATGGGTGATTTCAACCACCCGGACATCTGCTGGAGGGACAACACAGCAAGGCACCAGCAATCCAGGATGTTCCTGGACTGCATAGAAGACGACTTCCTCCTCCAAATGGTAGAGGAACCAACAAGAAATGGTGCTATGCTGGGCCTTGTTCTCACCAACAGGGAAGGGCTGGTAAGCAATGTGAGGCTCAGAGACAGCTTTGGCTGCAGTGACCATGAAGCAGTTGAATTTAACATCCTCAGGGCAATCAGGAGGAAGTATTCCAAGCTCACGACCCTAGACTTTAGGTGTGCAGATTTTGATCGCTTCAGGGATCTGCTAGCCAAAGTGTCCTGGGACAAAGCCCTGGAGGGAAGAGGGACCCAGGACAGCTGGTCAGTATTCAAGGACCACCTCCTCTGTGTCCAGGAGCTATGTATACCAACAAAGAGACAAGCAGGAAAGAATGCTAGGAGGCCTGCCTGGATGAGCAAGGAGCTGCTGGACACACTATTACTTAAAAGTAAACTCTACAGCAAGTGGCGGGAAGGACAGGTAGAACAGGGGGGATGTAAGGAAGCTGCCCAGGCAGCAAGAGACCTGGGTAGGAAAGCCAAAGCAGAGTTTCAATTGAATCTAGCCAGGGAGGTTAAAGCGAACACACAGCACCCAAAGGGTGGTTGTCAATGGCTCCATGTCCCAGTGGAGGCCAGTGACAAGCGGAGTCCCTCAGGGATCAGTCCTGGGCCCAGGCTTCTTCAACATCTTTGTGGGTGCCATGGACAGTGGCATTGAGTGCACCCTCAGCAAGTTTGCTGATGACACCAAGCTGTGGTGCAGCAGACAGCTGGAGGGAAGGGAGGCCATCCAGAGGGACCTTGACAGGCTGGAGAGGTGGGCACAAGCCAACCTCATGAAGTTCAATAAGAGCAAGTGCAGGGTCCTGCAGCTGGGTCAAGGCAATCCCAGGCACAAATCCAGGCTGGGCAGGGACTGGCTGGAAAGCAGCCCTGAGGAGAGAGACTTGGGGGTGCTGGTGGACAAGAAGCTCAACAGGAGCTCTCAGTGTGCACTTGCAGCCCGCAAAGCCAATCAGATCCTGGGCTGCATCAGGAGAAGTGTGGCCAGCAGGTCGAGGGAGGTGATTCTCCCCCTCTGCTCAGCTCTGGGGAGACCCCACCTGGAGTACTGCCTCCAGTTCTGGAGCCCCTATTACAAGAGGGATGTGGAGGTGCTGGAAGGTGTCCAGAGAAGGGCCAGGAGGATGAGCAGAGGGCTGGAGCACCTCTCCTGTGAGCACAGACTGAAGGAGTTGGGGCTGTTCAGTCTGCAGAAGAGAAGGCTCCAAGGTGACCTCATTGTGGCCTTCCAGTATCTGAAGGGGGCTACAAGAAGGCTGGGGAGGGAATCAGGTAGTGATAGGACTAGGGGGAATGGAATGAAGCTGGAGGTGGGGAGATTCAGGCTGGAAGTGAGGAGGAAGTTCTTCCCCATGAGAGTGGTGAGACCCTGGAATGGGTTGTCCAGGGAGGTGGTTGAGGCCCCGTCCCTGGAGGTGTTTAAGCCCAGGCTGGATGAGACTCTGTCCATGCTGCTCTAGTGTGGGGTGTCCCTGCCCATGGCAGGGGGGTTGGAACTAGATGATCCTTGTGGTCCCTTCCAACCCTGACTGACACTATGATACTATGGAGTTGTCAGAGGTACTGGAGGTCTTGTAAATATGTCCTGCTACCCCATTGCCTAGCTTTGTGTGCTTGGAGTTTTCTTAAGCCAGGACATCAGGATGTTAATTTTTTCCTCTGATTTTCTTGCCGTGCTTCTTTGGAATCCTGAAATGACCCAGGTGTGCAAACCAGAGCAGGCCAAATGG
Source organism: Melanerpes formicivorus (assembly GCF_026170545.1). Taxonomy (NCBI): domain Eukaryota; kingdom Metazoa; phylum Chordata; class Aves; order Piciformes; family Picidae; genus Melanerpes; species Melanerpes formicivorus. Next base: position 17,795,659 of record NW_027142368.1, on the reverse strand, counting down.
AGCAGAGACAGGCTGCTCAACGGGGAGCCCTTGGAAAACAGGAATTTGTTAGGGGGGTTTCTTCCTTTTTATTTATTTGAGGCTATGCTAGACACAGAGATGTGGTGCTAAAGGGATATGGTTTAGTGGTGGACTTGGCAGAGCTGGGTTAATTGTTGGCCTTGATGATCTTAAAGGTCATTTCCACCTACACCATCCTATAATTCTGTCTTGACCTGGCAGGGAATGCCAGGGTTCAGCACAGCCCAGAAGCTGGACAAGCTGGGAATGAGGGGTTCTAACACCTGTGAACTGATCTTTGAAGACTGCAAGATCCCAGGTGAGTTGGGTTCAAATGGTGGCAGCATGCACATAGTGCTTCCCTGTCTTCTTGATCAGATAAGTTGGATCACTAATTACATGCATGTTCAGACCTAGAGGGCTTTGCAGATGGTTATCTGCTCTCTGGCAGCCAGAGAGAGCTGGTGGAACTGGGAAAGTGTCTGCTGGGCTGCAGTGCAGGAGCACAGCCCTGGCTAGGTCATGCCTGTTACACCCTCATGGACCTAACTCTTAACTGGGGTGTCCCTCCCCATGGCAGGGGGGTTGGAACTAGATGATCCTTGTGGTCCCTTCCAACCCTGACTGATACTATAATGCTATGAACTGCTGCTTCTGCAAAGCTGAAGTGAGGCTGCCAAAGAAACATGTTTGTTTCCCATCTTGGATGCTGGAGAGCTTACCTGCCTTGAAGGTTGTTTTATCTCCAGAATTGTGCCCAGTGACAAGCCGGGGGGTAACAGGCACAGGCTGAACTTGAATTCCATCCAAACATAAGTTCCATTTAAACATGAGGAGGAATTTCTTTAATTTACAGGTGGCAGGGTCCTGGAGCAGGCTGCCCAGAGAGGCAGTGGAGTCTCCATCCCTGGAGACATTCCAAACCCACCTGGATGTGCTCCTGTGCGATGTTTCTCTAGGTGACCCTGCCTTGGTGTGGGGTTTGAACTCGGTGATCTCCAGAGGTCCTTTCCCACCCCCACTATTCTGTGATTCTTCCTCCTCCTACTTCCAATACCATGATGGTGTCCCTGCAGAGGCTGCCCTTCTCCATACATTCCAGCAATAATCTTTTCAATAAGCAGGAGGCAATGCAGTGAAAAAGATGATGGTTTATTTCAGGAGACCATCTGCAGGTGTCCACGTCCTGTCTCATTTTCACTTTGCATATCACACCTCTCAGATCTCTGGTGATCAAAGCCTGCAGTGTATGTCAGCTCTCCTGCATGGTGTGATCAGGGGATAATCTCTGCCTGTCTACAAAGCACAGTTGTTAGGCTTGAAGTTCTCTCCCAATTGTAAGAGCAGAGCCTTGCTGAGATGAGCTTTGTGTTCCTGCTTCTCTTATTTTATATCTGATAAAATCAGCTCCTGCTTCAGATTGTCCCGTAGTGAAAGGATTTGGGGAGGGTTTTTCCCAGCCCATTGTCTAAGGTGGCTGTTTTCCTGGTCCCTTTGCACAGAAATAATGCTAGTCTGTGTCAACATTCATTGATAAGAGCTGCAGTGCTCTGCTCAGCCCCTCTCATGGCAGGAGGGATGATGAATGTCTGTGTTCTCCAGCCTCAGAAGACTCCAGTACTCCAACTCCAGACTTCAGCTCCAGTACTGTGTTCAGTTCTGGGCTCCCCAGTTCAAGGACAGGGACTTGCTGGAGTGGCTACAGAAAAAGGGCTACAAAGGTGCTGAGGGGACTGGAACAGCTCTGTGAGGAGGAAAGACTGAGAGAGTTGAGGCTGTTTAGGCTGGTAAAGGGCAGCCTGAGTGGGACCTCATCAATGCTGATCAATACTTCAAGGGTGCATGCCAGGATGGGAGCAGGCTTTGTTCAGTGGTGCCCAGGGACAGTACAGGGGGCAATGGGCACAGACTGGAACATCAGAAGAGGAGGAGGAACTTCTTTAATTGCAGGATAAGGGAGCCCTGGAGTAGGCTGCCCAGAGGGGTGGTGGAATCCATATTCCAGACCTGCCTGGATGGGTTCCTGTGTGACCCTCTCTAGGTGATGCTGTTTTGACAGGGGTTTGGACTCAGTCTCCAGAGGTTTCTTCTAACCCCTACCATTCTGTGCCTGTGTCACCTTTTGTTCCTGACCTGGGAATGCTCAGAGAGGCAACCGAAGCAGAGCGACCCATGTTTTGCAGACACTCAGCAGACAGCAGGTGGCAATGCTGTCAGTTTGGGGTAGGTGCAGTCTAATGGGATGGTGAAGGTGGCTCCCAGTTTGCCCTACCAAGCTATTAAGTCTCCTGTTCTTGTGGGTGCAAATGCTGAGCTGGAAGATCTCTGGAGAGCACTTTACTCTTCAGAAAGTAGGCAAGAGACCAGCAGTGAGAGTGGATGCACTTTAACCCTTTCCTGCCTTTTGCTTTTGGCTGTGTTTGGATTGAGACCTTTCAGGGGTAGGGAATGTTTGTATCGACGCTCAGCACCTGAGGGTTTGTGTCTTGGGCCAAAAGGCAAGGTGAAGGGGACTGGAGGTTTGGATCTTCTCCCTAGTGAGCAGCTGGCCTCTGACAACAGCTTCTCTGTTTTGCACACAAGTAAATCCCTTTCCTTTGTCCATTGCAGCTGAAAACATCCTGGGAACACTGAGCAAAGGAGTCTATGTTCTGATGAGTGGGTTGGACCTGGAGAGACTTGTGCTGTCTGGTGGGCCACTGGGGTAAGGGCTTGTCATCTTTTACAGGTTGTAAGGCCAGAAGGGTCCTTCACAATCACCTCACCTTCTGGGTCTTCAGCTGGGTTTGCAGCTCTCAGTAGGATACATCTTGGATGGAGAACTGAGATACTGGGGCAGCTTCTGAGAGAAGAGGAGAGGCTGGGTCCAGAATTGTGGAAAGAAAGGGACCTGCTGCAGTCGCTTTGGCACTCCACAGCTCACTCTGTGTGTGCTCCAGCTTGAGCTCTCCTCGCCTCTCCACTCCTCAGTTTGGAAGCAGCTATGTGGAGCAAGGGGTAGAAGAGTCAGTGCCAGAAAGCAAGCTTGGAAATCTCTGCCTTCTCATGTAGCACAGGCCACATACCCTCCAGAACAGGCTTTGAAAAGTATCAGTCCTGCGTTAAACCTTCCAGAGGTGGTCGGTCTGCCCTGGACCTTGCTTGTGTGTGTACCCCTGTAGTGCATCCCTGGGAGTAACCAGCTCCTTCAAGTGCAAAGCACTGTCCAGACTGGCCTGTGGAAGGACCACTGGGCTGGGTCAAGGGCTGGTTCTTCATTTTCTCAGTCCTTAAGCTCCTCAGTAATTACTTTTACCTTGCAGTCCTTTTGCCCTCCCAAGTGGTCTCTCTGTTCTAATCCTCACATGGAGAGACCACCTTCCACCAGGCAGAAGGAGAACCTTTCACCCCTCTTGTTCTGTGTTATGGTACTGGCCAGTTCTCCACGAGCTGGTGGTCTCTGGAAATGCAAGGCAGCACAGCTGTCCTAGCTGCAGCTGTGAGGCAGCTCTGCATCCCAGACCCCTGCAATAAGGCAGCAAGACCTTACCACACGATGTCCCAAATGAGCAGCATGTAGAGCACTGGAGAGGAAAATGAGACCTTTGGGTTTCATTCCTGGCATCAAGTGGAGCTGTAGGAGGACAGCAGCATATCACTTTGGGTATCAGAACCTTTTGCTTTAGGTTGTCCTTCCAAGGTTTAGTTGCTATTTGTGTTGCTTTCCTGCATACCTGTGCTTTCCTTAGGCTCATGCAAGCTGTTCTCGACCATGCAATTCCATACCTGCATGTGAGAGAAGCATTTGGACAGAAAATTGGACACTTCCAGGTGAGACAAAAAAGGGAATTAGAAATTGTTGTCATCTTGCTTTTCTTTCTAAAAATGAGAAGACAAAGCCCTCTGTTGTGGGGAGGGTTTTGCATGGACAGTTGTAGAATGGTTTGGGTTGGAAGGGCCTTTAAAGATCATCTAGTTCCAACCTCCCTGCAGGCAGGGACACCTCGCACTAGATGAGGTTGCTCAAGGCCCCATCCAGGCTGGCCTTGCACACCTCCAGGGAAGGGGCCTGGATCTGTGCTGGAGCTACATGATGTGGTGAGAAGGTGAAAGGATCTCTGAGGCTGCTGGTGGTGGGTGAGGGACTGCAGCTGCCATCTGAGAGACAGAGAGTTGGCAGCTCCCTCCGTGCCCCACCCATGTCTTCTCATTTCTCTGGGCCTCTGAGCCAGTCCGGGGGATGTGTGCTTGTGCAGAAATCAGCTCCTCACTGGTGTCTCTTGCCTGTGCCCCACAGCTAATGCAGGGCAAGATGGCTGACATGTACACGCGGCTGATGGCCTGCCGGCAGTACGTCTACAACGTGGCCAGGGCCTGTGACCAGGGACACTTCAATGCCAAGGTGAGCTCCCTTCCACCTCCCTCCCACCAGCTGGGGCTGCTGGGGCACTGCCTCTCCTGCTGGGCTCAGGGCATGAGCAGGGCTGAGGTGAAAATTACTCAGCCGCAGCTTGACAGGCATTGGGCTCCCTCAAAGCAAAAGAAAAGCTGCTTCTGGGGCCTTCACTTCAAGAAGGACACTGAGGGGCTGGAGCAGGTCCAGAGAAGGGCAGCAAAGGTGGGGAAGGGTCTAGAGAACAGAGCTAGAGAAGAGCAGCTGAAGGACCTGGGGGTGTTCAGCCTGGAGAAGAGGAGGCTGAGGGGAGGCCTTCTGTCTCTCTGTAACTCCCTGAAAGGAGGCCGGATCCAGGTGGTGTCTTCTCCCAAGGCACAAGTGACAGGGCAAGGGTTAATTGCCTGAAATTGTGCCAGGTGAGGTTTAGCTTGGAAATGAGAAGAAATTTCTTCAGTGAAACTGTTCTCAAAGACTGGATCAGGCTCTCCAAGGAGGTGGCTGAATCCCCATCCCTGGAGGGGTTTAAATGATGCAGTGATGTGGTGCTGAGGGGCATGGCTTAGCACCAGTCTTGGCAGAGTTAGAGAATGGTTGGACTGGCTGAGGTGAAAGATCTTTTCCAGTCAAAACCATTCTGTGACTCTGAGGCAACAGATTGAGCAGCCTCAGTAGGTGGTTATTGGAAGCCCAGTCCCAATCTCCTGGCTGTCATAAGGGACATAGCAATGATTCCAAGGTGTTGTCATCTCCACACCAGCACTGTCACCACACTTCCACCAAAGGAGGACACTGAAGGTTTAACAGTTGGAGCATGGGGACCCGCATCACACTGGTGTCCTGTGGTGACACCAGCTCCCCTGCTGCACTCCTTTGAGTGTTTCCCTTTTTTCTGTCTTCACATGGCCTTCACAATCTTGACACGAGCCCTGTGGGCACAGCCAAGCTGCTGCAGCTTCCTGCTCACAGGGGAATGGACCTTGTGCCTTTGTGAGCAGGTGGCTCAGGCCCATTAACAAGTGTCTGTGCAGCAAAGGGAAGGACAGTGCAACACAGAGGCTGGAGGCAGGCAGGTGACACCTTTCCTGATGGCCATCTTGTGGCCCTGCTTTAGGACTGTGCTGGAGTCATCCTCTACTCGGCAGAGTGTGCGACCCAAGTGGCTCTGGATGGGATCCAGTGTCTGGGTAAGTCACTGGAAGGGTTTGTTCCTTCGAATCCTGGAAGGGTTTGGGTTGGAAGGGACCTTTAAAGATCTTCCAGTTCAACCCTCCCCACCATGGGCAGGGACACCTTCCACTAGACCAGGCTGCTCAAGGTCTTGTCCAGCCTGGCCTTGAAGACATCCAGGAAGGGAGGCAGGAGCACTCAGCTCTCCCATCCCCACCTCAACCCCTGCAACTTTGCCTCCTGCTTGCCCACAGGTGGGAACGGTTACATCAACGAGTACCCCATGGGGCGGTTCCTGCGCGACGCCAAGCTCTACGAGATCGGGGCGGGCACCAGCGAGGTGCGCAGGCTCGTCATCGGCAGGGCTTTCAACGCCTCCTTCAAGTGACAGCCCCGGGGCAAAGCAGCCCCTGAGCGCCGCCAGGCCTTGCAGCGCGGAGCTGGAACGCACAACTCTTCTGCCTGCCTGTGGTTTGCCACTTGTGGACTCCTGCCTGCTCTGTGCGTTGGGCTGTGGGGAGATGAATCAGATGGTGACAAGGGAGGAAAGGTTTCTTTTTTTCCCTCTCCTCATGGTCATCCTGATTCATCCTGCTCACAAGCCATGCTGCCTGTCAGCCTTACAGGGCCGAGGTTCATCCAGGGCACAGCTCGCTGTGGAAGCAGGCTCGTGAGCAGTGTGCCTGAAACAGGAGGCAGCCATTGCTGAGCACCAAAAGTCAACCAAAAACCCCATTTTTGTCCTTCTACCACAAGCCTGAGTGCCATTATCATAGGATTTAGGCTGGAATAGACCTTTGAGATTGAGTCCAAACATTTCCCAGTCTACTGATAAACCATGTCCCTCAGCACCACATCTCCATGGCTTTTCAATCCCTCCAGGGCTGGGGACTCTACCACTGCGCTGGGCAGCCTGGCCCAGGCCGTGGCAAGTCTCTCAAGCAGGAAGAAATTGTTCTCATGTCCAACCTAAACCTCCCATGGGGCAGCTTGTGGCCATTTCCTCTTGTCCTGTCACTTGTTCCATGGGAGAAGAGACCAACTCCCACCTGGCTCCAGCCTCCTTGCAGGGAGTTGTAGAGAGACAGAAGGTCCCCCTTCAGCCTCCTCCAGACTGCACAACCCCAGGTCCTTCAGCCACTCCTCAGACATTCACCAGATCCTTCACCAGCTTCACTGCCCTTCTGTGGGGCCACTCCAGCCCCTCAGTGTCCTTCTTGGAGTGAGGGGCCCAAAGCTGCCCCCTGCACTGAAGGTGTGGCCTCCCCAGTGCCTGGTACAGAAGCAGATGGAATTACATTGAGCAGGTTAGCACTGGAAGGTGAGATTTCCCCTTCTGACCTTCTGCTGGGATTAATCACTTCCATTTGGGGAACTCGACACCAACCACGTCCTGGGGGTGGCTGTCACTGCAGCATCTCCCCTGCACAGGCACCTGCCCTGTACCACTGGAGAGATCTGATTTTTACTGCACACCATAAATCATGCCTTGGCTTTCCCAGGCTGATTGGAATCTTGGAGCTAAAGGTGAAATGAGTCAATATCTAACATGTCATAGGACAGGCTGGAGAGGGAGCCTTATAAATCTGGGGCAGGGTTGTGCCCAATCTTGCCCCCACAGCAGCCCTGCCTGGGAAAGGCTTTCCCTGTGCTGAGCAGGTCTCACTAGGATGCAGGAAGCACAACTTTCATTCTTTGAGTCATGTCCCTTAACAGGGGAAGCCTGAATCACAGAATCAGGGTTGGAAGGGATCATGGAGTCCAGCTTTTCCTTTTTAGCTTTATTTTGCATGCTGGAAAGCTGGGACTACCAAAACCCAAGTAATTGCAGGAATGTGTGATAGGGGAGGATACATGAAGCCAGGACCTCACCCCATCAGCCACCTTCCAGTGGTTTGATACCCGAGATGTGATCTGGGCTGCACCCAAGGGGTTCCAAAAGACAATTCACCACAGCTGCTTTGGGCCAGGGGCTGTGGATTTGGGAGTTGTATTTCTGGGTTTGGTTTTGTGGGGGTTTTAGGGGTTTGGGTGGTTGGGTTTTTTCCCCACTCACGCAGCAGCATCTCCATCTCATGCTTTTTGGCTGCACAGCTGAGCAGGAGCTGAAGGCAGCCCAGCCCTCCTGCAGCACTGGGATGGGGGATTGGAGTTTCATCCTTCCATTGGCTTCCCCCAACCCCTTCAGTAGGAAACAGGTGGGAGCAGAGAGGGTTGGGGAGAAATGATGGCTGTACCTTTCCCCAGAAGAGTTGGACCAGCTGATCCCTGAGGTCACTTCCAACCTGGCATTCAATGATTCTATTCTAAGAAGGGCTGGGGAGGGCTCTGTGGAGGATAAAGGTTTTAATCTGTGTGTGACACTAATTAAATAACCTTTTGCTGGGTGGCCTCTGCTCCTGGGGAGGGTTTCCAACAGAGAATGGGTGCAGACCTTGGCTGGGACCCACCACAGGGAATCCAGGCTGGCAGCAGCAATAGGAACAGTGATGCCTTCCCTTGTGCATCTCTTTTATTACCAACCACAGCTTTCCCCTGACTCTTATTTGTACGAATTCTGTGTTTGGAGTGATGGATCTGGGCTGTGCCTCAGACCTCCTCTGGAGAGCAGCAAAGCTTGTAACAGAAAACATGCTGGGGACTGCCTCTCGACATGGTCTGGACAGTGTCTGCTCTGGATTCGTCAGGGAAATCGTCTCCGCCTGAGAAGCCTGAGGGCAGGGCTGTATGTGCTGCACCTTTCCTGGCTCTCGAGATCACAGAGTCACAGGATGGCAGGGGTTGGAAGGGGCCTCTGGAGATCATTGAGTCCAGCCCCCCTGCCAAGGCAGGGTCACCTTCAGAAGGTCACACAAGAACACATCCAGGCAGGCTTGGAATATCTTCAGAGATGGAGACTCCACCACCTCTCTGGGTGGCCTGCTCCAGGGCTCCAGCCCTCTTCAATTCTTCCTCATGTTTACATGGAGCTTCTTACCAAGTGTGTGCCCATTGCCCCCTGTGCTGTCACTGGGCACCACTGAACAAAGCCTGGTCCTGTCCTGACACCTATCCTTGAAGTATTGATCAGCATTGATGGGATCCCCTTCAGGCTGTGCTACTCCAGCCTAAAATGCCCCAATTCTCTCAGTCTTTCCTCCTCACAGAGCTGTTCCAGTCCCCTCAGCACCTTTGTAGCTCTGTTGGTGGCTGGCTGCTGAGCAAGGGCAGTGTGGAGAGCAGAGGGAAGTGCTCATGAAGGTAAACATAGAGTTTATTTTATCAGTATGTCTAAAATGAGAGGCTTTGGGATGAGACAGGTCCTGCATCTCATCACTTGCTTGGTATCCACAAACACTGCCTGTCTGGGGAAAGGCAGGAGGGGGAGCCTGTGCCCAGCAGCGTTTTCCAGCTGAGGGAGCTTTGAGGTGCTCCACAGCTGGTCTGTATGTGTGAAGCATCCTTCCTGGAGCAGCTGTGGGTGGGTTTCAGTGGTGAGCACTTCACTGATTTCCTCAAAGAAGGAAAACCAGCCTGGACTGTGTGCTGAGGCTGCTGACTCCTGGGGCATCCAGCTCAGGTGATTTCTGTCTGGCTGTGTGAGATTAGAGCTCTGCAGCTTGTTCCCTGCAGTTGAACACCTGATGGAAGAACAGTCGGAACATTATGTCCTGAAGCTATCAGAGCTCTGGCTGGGTTTGAGCTCTCGCAGGTAGCCGAAGGCTCTCTTCTGAGAAGCAGCCACCCTTGGAGCCCAGGCTGTGCTTATCTCAGCTGCTGCAGCAGGTGGGTGGGTGAGGACAAGGCCCCCACAGCAGAGAGCAAGATGCTGTGTTGAGCATTGGAAGGGCAGGAGGGTCTGATCTCCTGCCCAGTGTTCCTGCCGTGGATGTTGCAGTTCTGCTCTCTCTGAGGTCCTCAGCTGCACACCTGAGCTGCAAGTCTTGCAGCATCTACATAAGGAACCTTGTTGTGTGTCCTTGGTTGCTGTCCCCTTGCTCCACCAGTCCTCCCTGGAGCTGGTTTCAGGAAAATCCATCTTGGCAGAGCTGGACTGGTGCTGAGCTACAGCAGTGCCAGAACTGGAACTGGAATGTGCTTGATGCAGAAATCAGGTGAAGAGGGAAGTGGAAGATGCAGCAGAGGGGCTGGGCTGTACCTTCTCTAGTGTCCTGGGGCAGGTGGGGCCATGGCTCCTCCACACCGTGTCCATAGCTGGCGTTGGAAGAGGTCTGTGTTTGTGGGGATGCTGCAGCACCAGGTGCTGTTTGCTCCAGAAACACACCAAGAACCTTTGCTTTAAAACGTCTGCAGAGGGATTGGCTGTGCCAGGCCCAGCTGAGCTTCATGGCAGAGCCCCTCTGCAGAGGGAGCAGCGGCCAGGGTGTGGGACCGAGCAGCGGCTACAGCAAACCTCTGGTCTGGTGAGGTCAAACCACACTAAGCTCAGGGTGCAGCAGAGGGACTGTGTTTGAGCAACGCCCTTGGCAGGGCAGTGGCTTTCCCATTTCTCAGCAGGGACCTGTGTGTGGTGTTTTCCCCTCGGAAACGCTGCCTGGCTCCACAGGTGCCTGCTGGGGCTGCCAGGTAGGATTTCCAGCCTGCTGTGCTGCTGGAGGACCACCTGATGGCATTCTGCAGCTCCCTGCACAGACTGACTCCCTGCAGAGCCCCTGTTCACCCCACTGTCTGCCCCAGAAGCCATCACCCTGGCTTTGGGTGCTGCAGGGAGCTTGGGTGCTGGTGTCTTTGCTGGTGTCTGCCTGCATTTTTTTGCCCACGGGGCTGCTCCACGAGGGGAAAGGAGGTTTTGATAGCCTGATGCTTCCCTCCTGTGCCAGGCTTTGCTGTGCAATTTCAGGCCAGAGTGACACAGAATGAAACTGTCACCAACTCTTGTTTTTCCTGTACAGAAGAGATGCTCTGAGGCCAAGCCCTTCAGTGATGCCTGAGCATTATGTAGCACCTTGCTCCATCCCTGCTGGTCAGCCCCTCTCCCACTCCTGCATGATGCAGAATCCCAAAGCTCTGCTCCTCTTGGCTCTCCCTCTTCACCCAGCCCTCCGCAGGGCTCCTGGCACAGCTCAGTGTGAGAGCAGGGACCTGCTGCTGTGGCACCTCCGTGTGTCCCATGTGTGGCTGAGCTGCTTTTGGTGCCAGTACAGGGGGGAGAGCCTGGGTAGCTGCATGGTTCTGATGCCAGTGATCCAGGGAAGGAAAGCAGGATCCAGGCAGAGAGGGCAGGGTCTCCTGTGTCCTGCCTACGCCATCAGCTGCCAATGCAGGAGCAGATCCCTTGGCACAGCCCTGCCAGGCCATGCTCCCCTGGCAGCAAGGCACCAACCCTTCCCCAGCCAGGGCTAGGCAGGAAGATTGGAGAGAGATTTCTTTTCAATCTAGAAAAGAATTCACAACTGCCAAGGGGAGACAAAAGCATTCTTGAGGCTCGGGGACAATATTGTGCGAGTGGGGCCCGGGGAGGATGGCAGCCCCGGGGGGGGGGGGCATGGCAGCCCTGGGCCGCACCTGCTGTTTGCTGAAAGGCTGATGCTGAGCAACCAGCAGCTGGTGCTGAGGCCCCGGTTGTCAGCTTGAATGGGGGAAAAAAGCCTCTGCTGGCTGCACTGGGCAAGGAACAGGACAGGAATCCTAGTGGGGGCTGCTCGGCGGGAGAGGAGCTGGCTCCCCTTTGGCACATGGAGGGTTGCAGGGGGGGGCCCAGCTGGGGACTCATCTTTTCAAAGGGATGTGGGAGAAACAGTGATCCTGAGCCCTTCAAGAGCAGGAGCACTTCCAAAGCCATCCTGCTCCCTCCAGCCCCAAGCTGCCATGATGAACAGCTGGGGTGCAATGTGTGCCCCCCAAAACAGAGTAGGAGCTCCTCCCAAGCACAGCCTAAAGCTGCAACAACAAGGAGCATGACTGTGATGTGTACCACTCAAACCAAGCCTGGAAGGTAGTGCTGATATCATCTCCTCGGCAGGAGCATTCTGCTGTTCCCAGTCACACAAACCATGCCAGCTACTTCTGGTGATCATGGAGGTGTTAGGCAGAAGGTTGGTCTTGATCTTAGAAGTCTTTTCCAACCTTCATGATTCTATGGTAGGGACAGAGTTGGTCAGACAGATCTGCCCTGCAGCATGAGGACCAGGAAGCAACATTTGTGTGGCTCAGTGTTGTCACCCAGAGGTGCTGAGGTGTCTTGGTGAGAGCCTGAGTTCCTGGGGTGCAGAAGGGCACCAAGACACCCTGCTCAGTACATACACCCCCACCAGAGCATCACTTTTGTCCCAGCAAACCTCTCACAGAGCAGGGGCAGAACAGGGATGTGGAGTCCAGGGGCAGGGTTCAGGGGGCTGAGGGCCTCTGAAGAAGCTCAGCTCCCTCCTGCGTGAGGCTGTCTGGTGTTGGAGCTGGGGCAGCCTGGCCAGGGAGTTTTCCAGCCCTACACAGAGCTGCCTGCAGCTGCCTCCCCTAACAGAGGGAGGAGTGAGGGAGTCTTTCTGCAGCTGTTGAGGGGATGAAAATAACTCTCATGCCCTGGTTATCTGCAGGGTGAAGGGGAGTGTGCTGGGTCAGTGCTCTCCCTGTGTGCCAACCATACCCTGCCTGGAGCTTTAGGGGCAGCACAGCCTGTGTCCCCTCCGTGCCTTGTCACAGAGCACGGAGCTGCTCCAGGCTGAGAAGGAGCTGGTCTGAAGGAGCTGGAGACCCCCAGGAAAGGAAAGAGCAGCAGCTGTCTGGTGAGTCCAGCCTAGGGAGAAAACACTAATGGTATTTCTTCTGCACACTGTGGTCCCTGGTAGGATTCAGCACTCAAGTTCTCACCCAGCACAAGGTGAAGTGGCTGTGCCAAGGAGATGGCCTGTCCCTGTCCCTGCTGATGGCACCCACTCAGGAAACCCATGGGGATATTTTCTCCTACTGCTGCTTCTTCTGCTGCCCTATCCCTGGAGGTTTTTAAGGCCAGGCTGGATGTGGCTCTGAGCAACCTGATGTAGTGTGGGGGGTCCCTGCCCATGGCAGGGGGGTTGGAACTGGATGATCCTTCACGTCCTTTCCAACCTTAACGATTCTATGATTCTCTCCTTTGGGCACAGCCAGAGCTTGCAGCATTGGAAGCAGGGTGGGGTTAACCCAAAAGCCCATCTGGGGCAAACCAAACTGGGTTCACACCATGCAGGCTGCTGAGCTTCAGGGGCTGGTTTTAGTGTGGGCTGGCTGACCCAGCAGAGTTTCTGTCTTAGGGGCTGCAGGGGGAGGATGAAGCAGCTCTCACCAGCACTGCAGGAGCAGCCTTTGTGCAGCTCCCCTGGGCCCTGCTTCACCAAAGTGCTGGCATCACCCTGCCAGAGGCTGCTTTTCCCTAGGGATGGCATTTCCAACGTGGCTTCACCAAGAGCTGCCCAGTGGGATCGGTGAGGACTGGGAAAAGTGCAACTGAGCTTGCAAGCCTGCAAGAAATCCATCCTGTGAGGTGAGCTCACCAGGCTCCAGCAGCTTCCAGCTTGGGAAACAGCTTTGGTGAGGGCTGTCCAGAGCCTTGGGGAGGAGCTGTGAACCGCTTGGGGGGGGATGTTTGCAACAAGCAGAGCATGGAGCAGCCCCAAGGCTGCTCTGATTTCGGTAACTGCCCACAGCAGCAAACATTTCTTTGTCCTCACTGCAGCTCCCTCTCCCCTGACATCCCTCCCAAGCTACAGGTCAGACCTGGACCAAAAAAAAAAAAAAATCAGCCTCGTTTTCTTCTCCCTGCTGCTGATGAGGGAGGAATAAAGAGGCAGAAAACCCCCAGAGCTGCCAAGAACCCCTGGCTGAGCAGAGACTGCAAATGGTGGCTGTCATTAGACCAATGTCTTTAATTGCTGCCTCTTCCTCTGCCTGTGCCCAAAGAGCCGGTCCCAGGGGGTGACAATGGGCAGTGTCCTTTAAATCAATTATCTCCCATTCAGGGCCCTTCAGCCTCCCCTTCCAGTCACCAGCCCCATCATTTATTCATCCTGGGCCGCACTTCAACATCTGCTCTGGTGCCATCTGAGTTTGGCAGAGCATTAGCTTGAAAATTTGATGAACCATGCTGCAGGTGGAAAAACCAGGAATTAGGGATTCTAATCAGAGCAAAGTTGGCCTGGGCCAGGCTTCCCCAGGGCTCCCTCTGGCTCTGGAGGAGAGATGCAAGCAAAGCTCCTGGGGGTTCTGTGCCCATCAGGTGTGAAAATCACACATTTCTCCCCATTTTCCCATTTCTGAATCTTTGCATCTTCACCTGGGAGTGCCACACTCCAGTGGGTGCTTACAGAAGAGAGGAGAGCATCCTGCACTCGCTGGTGCTCAGGGTGTTGTGGCTTTGTTGTTGCTGCAGCAGGAGTCTTTGGGCAAGGGGATTGTTTTGCCTGTGAGGAAGACACCACCTCCTTTTTCCCCTCCAAGGTGGGCCTAGCAGGTTTATAATTACACACTGCATCCCTGCTCAAGGGAGCAAGGAGACCCTGCTGGAGCCATCTCACAACTGCACCTTTCGCCCTGCAGAGAGGGATGCTGGAGTAATGCTGGCTACAAATTGCCATGGGCAGGGAAAGCCACCCCTGCTGCAACACCACGGCACTTTTTTCCTCCATGAGTGCTTCCACTTTACCAATAAGTAACAATAAAACTGGAAGTCTGTCAGGAGAGACAACAACTCACTCTTGGAAGGTGTCTTCTCCAGGAGGAAGCCTTCCTATGGCTACAGAACCTTTTCCTTCAGGCAGATCCTGACCATCTCTCTTGGGCTGGACAGAGGAGGAATTTCCTCCCTACTCCCTCTCTTACCTCACTTTCCCTCTTCTTAGTTTAAACCAAATTCCAGCAGCTTGTTCCCAGGCTATTAATGAAAACACTAAGCAAGTACTAAACCTGCATTCAAACCCTGCAAGACCTTTAGCATTTTTCTTCCCAGGTGCCTTTGAGCTGTTGGGTTGTTTCCTGGCAAGCAAGGATGCACCTGGGGCATGGTGGGATCTGCCTGGATTTCCCTGTGGGATTGACCCACAGCCTGGCCAGCTGGGAAGATGCTGCCCAATGGGAGCAATGTGCTGTGGGATGTCATCGAGCTGGGATGCTCTTGCTTGGTCATGAGGTAAGGGGTTCTGATGTGGTCCACAGCTAATGGCTTTCTCTTGAAATGACAGAAAAGCTGTTCCCTAATTCCTGCTTGACTTCTCTTCCCAAATGTGAAGAGGAAGACCAGGGGGATTAGAAAGCACTCAGCTGTGCTTTGATGCCTGGAAAGCTGGAGTACAGAGGGGGGGCTTTAAATCCATGTAAGCAGCTGGAAGATAACAAGGTGATAAAACGCAGCCAGCGTGGGTTTGTCAAGAAGAGATCACATCAAACCTCTCCAACTTCCCTCTTTGAGGAAGAAACTGGCTGAGGGAATGAGGAAGGAGCAGAAACCAGGGCATATTCTCCTTTCAGAAGGGTTCAGACTAGGGTCACATTTTGGGAAGGAAATCGGGGTTTGGACACAGCTCCCACCACCCAGCACAGCTCACCCCAAACATCAATACAAAGCTCCAGCCTTCAGATCCATGCAGGATCTTCCCTCCATGACCTACACAATCCTCCCACCTCTTCCTCCTGGTTTAGTTCCCTGACTTCAGTCCCCTTGTACAGAGAACATTGTTTCAAAGAGAGGAACCAGTTTTGGTGTTTGAAAAGTCTCCATAAGAATCAGTTTAATCCCAAGCACAGGCTCAGGTCTTCAGGGAGAGCCAGTGGTTAAATCCCTGGGCAAGGAACCTGTGTTGGGGTGTCAGCTGTGTTGGGGTGAGGAGCTGGGGACCAGGACTGGGAGGAGTGGAGAAGGCTGCCAGTGGAGCAAATTAGGAAAAATGTCTTTCCTGCAAGAGTGGTCAGGGACTGGAACAGGCTGCCCAGGGAGGTGGTGGAGCCCCTGCCCCTGGAGATGTTCTAAAACCCTGTGGATGTGGCACTCCAGGATATGGTTTAATGGCCGTGGTGGTATTAGGTTGATGGTTGGACTCAATGATCTTGGAGGTCTTTTCCAACCCAAACAATTCTGATTCTATGGAGTCTAGCAGGAGAATACGGAGGTGCCTGAGGACCCCAACATACAAATCTCAGTGCTGTCAGGTACCTCTAGCTGAGCCAGGCTTGCTCAGATCCTCATCTACAATTCAGAGGGCAGGTCCCCTGTGAGCCAGGCTTTGTGGATCTGATGGAGTGATTTGTACCTTCCCTAGCCGATCATCAATGTGCAACCTTCAGCCTAGAGCCCTCTTCCCTTTGGGAAACCTCTTCTCCCACCTGAGTTGACAGCGAGCAGCACTGCGGATGGGGACAGAGCAGCATTCCCATAGCAACAGCCCAGGTGGCTGCAGGAGGAGAGGTATGTTCCCTGTGCTGGCACCAGAAGCTGGGCTTTGTGGGATTAGGCAGATCCCAGCTCAAACATCCAGGGAGGGAATAAGCAACAGTGATAGCAGAAGGAATGGCTTTTGGTGTGAGGCTCTGACCACACACTGCTAACAACTCACCTGGTTAAACTGGGTTGATGCTGATGTGCTTTCCATGCTCAGCATGAAACCTCTCAGGGTTTGGAGCGTGTCAAACTGTGACCACCCAAACCATCATTTGACACAGCTTTCTAAAACTGCTCCTGGTCACTCTGATCAAGACAGCAGCAGTGAGCAACAACAGGATCCAGCCCCAAATGTTCTGCTCATCAGAAGTGCTCTGACACAAGGATTTTGCCTGAAACAATGGATTTGTGATCAGGTTGTGAGCTGGGGATTGGAAGGGACCTCTGGAGATCATCCAGTCCAACCCCCTTGCTCCAGCAGGGCCCCCACAGCAGCTTGCCCAGGAGCGCAATGCCCAGGGGGATTTGGGGTCTCATCCGAGGAGACTCCACAGCCTCTCTGGGTAGCCTGCTCCAGGGCTCTACACCCTCACACCGAACAAGTTTCTCCTTATGGTCAGATGGAAGCTCCTGGGTTGCAGTTTGTGCCCATTGCCCCTTGTCCTGTCCCTGGGCACCACTGAGAAGAGTCTGACCCCATCCTCTTGTCCTTCACCCTTTAGCTTTTGCTGATATTAAGAAGATTCCCAAAACCTCTTCTCTCCCCTTGTTCCTCAAACCAAGCACTTTCCTCTCAGTTTTACCTTTTCTCCTGGCTTTTCCTCATTGTTTCAAGGCCATGCTCACCCCTGCTTGACTCTCTTTCATCCTCTCAGGGTGGCTGCCACTGCCCACCCAGGGCCTATCATTTGCCCCAGCTCATTTCCTTCCAACTCACCACGAACACCAACTTCTCAGCACTACAACAGCTCCAAAACAGCCCCAAAGCCCTGAGCCCTGCCGAATTTCCTTCCCACAGGAGCCACCATCCCTGGCCAAACTTTCCTCTGCTCCCAGCTCTCCCTTTCCCAGTATGTGTTGGTTTTTAAGCCGTTCCTGCCAGCATTCGACTCCTGTGCAGAATGTGAGGATTTAGCCACACAGCCATGTTAATGCTAACAGGATTTGTGCAGCTAAACCCCAGACCTTCCCCATCAAGCTCACTGCCCCTCCTCATTTTAACTCCTCTGCTGCTCAACAGGTACCCAGCTGATGGCCACCAGAGGATGGAGGGGCAGATGCTGCCCAGCACCCATGCGAGCTTCAACATGGAGGTGCTGAGCTCTAATTCATCCCTGCAAGCCATGAGATCAACCAGAGGTGAAAGGGTGATGTCCATGTGGGTTTTGCTTCTCCACTTCAGAGCTTTCTCATAGAATCGTAGAACTGTTTCAGTTGGAAGATACCTCTAAGGTCATCGAGTCCAACCATCAGCCTAGGACTACCATGGGCATTAAACCACGGCCCCAGGTGCCATGGCCATCCACGGTGTTGCTCCTTATTCTGCTGGGACCTCAAACTACTGCAAATAAGGAGTAAAATACAACCATCAGAGCTGAAAAAAATCTCCAGGTGGGATACTGAGTAACAAGTGATAGGACAAGAGGGGAGGACCTCAAGTTGCTCCAGAGGAGGTTCAGGTTGGACATGAGGAACAGTTTCTTCCCCTTGAGGGTTGTCAAAGCCTGGCCCAGGCTGCCCAGGGCAGTGGTGGAGTCCCCATCCCTGGAGGGGTTTCCAGGCTTTGGAGAGGCAGTGCTGAGGGACCTGGTTTAGCAGTGACCTGACACCACCAGGTTAAAGGTTGGACTTGATGATCTTAAAGATCTAATCCAACCATAATGATTTCTCATGGTGCCAGGTACCTCTGGGAGCTTGGGATAAGCTGATGAGGCTGGGGAGAGGTCTGGAGCACAGCCCTATGAGAAGAGGCTGAGGGAGCTGGGGTTGCTTAGCTTGGAGAAGAGGAGGTTCAGGGGAGAGCTTCTTGCTCTCTACAACTCCCTGAAGGGAGGTTGTAGCCAGGTGGGGGTTGGTCTCTTCTCCCAGGCACCAGCACAGAACAAGAAGACACAGTCTCAAGCTGTGCCAGGGGAGGTTTAGTCTGGAGGTGAGGAGAAAGTTCTTCGCAGAGAGAGTTGGTGGCCATTGGAATGTGCTGCCCAGGGAGGTGGTGGAGTCCCCATCCCTGGAGGGGTTCAAGAGGGGATTGGATGTGGCACTTGGAGCCATGGTTTAGTAGCCATGAGGTGTTGGGTGACAGCTTGGACTTGATGATCTTTGAGGTCTCTTCCAACCTTATTGATACTATGAAGCACCCAGCGATGGGGGTTTGTTCCACGTCAAATACACATTAACAAAGGGTTAAAACTCCACCAGACCTTTCAGCCTTGCAGGCTCGATGGGTGCTGCAGGTTTCCAACCAGTCTGTGCTGGGTCCACCCCAGCAGACAGAGTGGATGCGTTTGGATCCTTGCTGGCCATGCTCCAAGCGTCAGGAAAAGGCGGTGGCACCATGGGACAACACCGAGAAAACCTCCCCAGAGTCGCTGCTGGGGGTCTTCGGACTGGGTGGGGGTCCCGGGGGCTCCGCTGCTAAATCCAGGCTTCTTTTCCCTGAACCCCGCCCAAGGATGCACCCGGGGGGTCCATCGCAGAACCCCCACAGCGGAGGATGTGTAGCAAAGAAACTTCTGGCTGCGGTGTCGGGGGAACAGAGAACCCCCCCCCCGTTCCTTCGGTCCCCTCCTTGGTCTTCACTCTTCGGGAGGCAAAGCTGCCGCCACCCCGCACCCGGCCCCGCTCCCGGGCCGCGGATCGCCCCCGCCCGATCCGGTTCCGCCCCTTCCCCTCTTTGTCCCAGATCTCTCCGCCCCGGGCACCGACACCTCCCCCGGGCCCTTCTCGGCGCCTGCAGCGGCACCGCGGGACCCCCGCCCCGTCCCTACGGAGCATCCTCGTCCTGAACCCCTGCCCCGAATCTCCGAGCATCCTCATCCCGCGTCCCCGAAGCATCCCCACCTTGAGCCGCCAGTACCCTCTCCCTATTCGACCTCCCCGCTACCCCCCATCCCCCAAGCATCCCTGCCCTTTCCCCTGAAGCATCCTCTCCCCATCTCTAAGGACCCCCCCCCCCCCCCCCCCCCCGGCCCCCTGCAGACCGCCAGGAGAGGCTCAGCCCTGCCCACTGCTGCTGCAAAGCCCCAGGCCCTTGGGCTGCCCGGTGCCGCGGGGGGGGGGGGGAGCAAAGAAGGGGCCACCCGCCCTGCGTGGGGGGCAACAGGGAGGCCTTGGCTGAGCTAATTTATTTCAGCTCCTCGGTCAGAATTTGGTTTATTTACAGCGATTCTGTAGCCCCACCCCCCCGGAGTGGTTTTTAGATGATGTAGGGGTGATGTCTAGGTGGTGGCACTGACAACGATATTCCTATAGCTGCAGACTTGAGCCGTGCCACCCTCGCTAGCTCAGCTCCGGGAGCCGCGCTGGAGCCGGCCCCATCCATGGCGCTGACAAAGCCTCTGCAGCTCAGCCGGCTGGCTGCTCTTTCACACCCTCTTTTACTGCTGAGCAAAGAGCTGCTGTCATCTCCTGCTCCAGGATCCTGCTGTGGGAGTGGTAAGGACCAAGGTCCAGAGGGAAAAGGCTCTGCAGGGCCTCTCCAGCTCACAGAGCTGCTTTCATATGCTTCAACACCACACTGGGTAGGACCAAAGAGTCTGGGACAAGGCTGGACAAGTAACAGAAGCTTGAGGTTTGGGGGGCTTTGGAGCTTCAGATACTCGCAGTAGGAACCTCCAAGCCCTGACACTGGCTGTGGACCCCTCGCTCAGATGACTGTTGCTATCGCTGATATTGTCCCATTGTGTTATCTCATAGGACCATAGAATTGTCTGGGTTGGAAAAGACCTCTAAGATCATCAAGTACAACAGTCTGCACCCTGGTGCTGTGGCCATACATTTGTTGAACACCTTCAGGGAGGGTGACTCCACCACCTCCCTGGGCAGCCTGTTCCAATAGCTGGCACCTCCTTCAGGAAAGAATTCTTTTCATGCTATCAAACCTACCCCTCCCCTGGCACAATTTCAGGCTATTTCCTCTTGGCCAAGGTCCTCGCAGACCCATCCAGGTGAGACTTCCAGGAGTCACTGGAAGCAAGGGGTTGAGGGGGTGTGGGGTGGTATTTTTCTCATGCCAAGGTAGCCCCAGGTGCTGTTCAACGTGCCTGTAGCTCAAAAGCTTCAGTGCTGAGGGAGCTCAAGAGCATCACTGTGGATAAGATGCTTAAGGCAGTTCCGTGGAGGACGCGTGGTGGGTTTGTCCTCCAAGAAGCCCCATAGCATGGAGTTCTGTGTTAATGAGGACCAGAGACCAAATATGCTCAGTTTACACCCAAACTGTGGTGCACTTGCTCCAATCAGGTGAGTGGAGATCTATTTTAGCTGCATTTTAAATCTTCGGATGTGTCTGAAGCTTGGTGTGAAGCCAGGAGCGGTGGAGGAGGAGCTGCTGAGCAAGCCCCAGGTTTGCCATAAACCACTTTAGGGCTAAATTGCTTTGGAAAGGCTAAGCCACCTTTAGTCAGAAAGCCTGAGGAATTAATCCATGAGTAAGAGCAACCCAGAGATAAATGCATTCCCTGCATGCTCAGCGGGCTGCAGCTCAGGGAATAAGGAAGCTGGGGAAACCATCCCCAGCTCCAATCAAGGCTCCAGGATTTCTGAGGCCACCACGTGCAAAACTCCAGACTGGGTTTTCTCTGAGCTTGAACAAACATCTCCAGTTTCAGAGCTGTAATGGGTTTTATGGTGTGAGGGCACTCTGAAGGAGATGCACCACATCAGCTTGGGCTCCAGGGGAAAATCAGCTTCTGGCCAGGCATCAGCTGAGGAATGTCCCATTCCAGGGAGTTTTTATTTCAGATGGTTGTCAAGACCACCTGAATGCAAATGGACTGAGAACTTCAAACTACTTCTAAATACCAGGGAACCATCTAACTCCTCCTGTGTGCAAAACCTGGCAGGCTCTGCTCACCCCTCTGCTGACATTTCATGGAGTGAAGTCACCTTAGAATTAGTGTGGCCAGCAGGACCAGGGCAGGGATCATCCCTTTGGACTGGTCACTGGTGAGGCCGCACCTCAAATCTGGGGTCAGTTTTGGGCCTCTCACTCCAAGAAGGACATTGAGGGGCTGGAGCATGTCCAGAGAAGGGCAACCAAGCCAGGGAAGGGTCTGGAGAACAGGGCTGGTGAGGAGCAGCTGAGGAAACTGGGGTTGCTCAGGAAAGACCTCGCTCTCTACAGCTCCCTGAAAGGAAGTTGGTTCCAGGTGGGGGGCAGGCTTGATGAGACAAGAGGAAACAGTCTCAAGGTGCACCAGGGCAGGTTTAGGTTGGACATGAGGAACAATTTCTTCACCTTGAGAGTGGTCAAGGCCTGGCCCAGGCTACCCAGGGCAGTGGTGGAGTCCCCATCCCTGAAAAGGTGTCCAAGCTGTGGAGGTGTGGTGTGGAGGGTCATGGTTTAGTGGTGACCTGGCAGTGCTGGGTTAAGAGCAGGAGTTGATGGTCTGAAAGGACTTTTCCAGCCTGGGTAGTTCCAAGATTCTGGTCCCTGAAGCTGGCTGGGCTCAGCCATCTCTCGCAGCTGCTCCTGCGCTCACAGCCACCCAAGCCCTGTCCTTCAGCATTGCAGATGGTCACATAATCACTGCCTGCTTTCCCATCATCTCTTTTTGGGACATGTGTTTTGCATTGGGATTTCTGCAGCCTCC
This sequence comes from Melanerpes formicivorus, assembly GCF_026170545.1. Taxonomy (NCBI): domain Eukaryota; kingdom Metazoa; phylum Chordata; class Aves; order Piciformes; family Picidae; genus Melanerpes; species Melanerpes formicivorus. The sequence goes on along the minus strand of NW_027142368.1, from coordinate 17,773,965 downwards.
CTGGTTTTGTGAATCACACTTCATCAAGTAACGGCTGCCCAGGGACTCCGAGGCACAGTTCCATTCTTCTCCTGCAGATGAATTTTTCACCACAGTCCTGCTCCTAGAACAGAGTCCTCAAGTTTAATCCTTGTTTTGCAACATCCTTAAGCCCACACCTACACTCCCCTCCATCCCTCGTTAACACTTGAGCATGTTTTTAACTCTTCCTCCTGTGATTTTCTGCTTTTATTGAATCCAGAGCTCATTTCCTGGTCCTCACCAAGCTCATCTCAATCAGAATTCATCTTCCCCTGATGTTTTTCTCTCCATCAATAGCTATGGTGGATGTGTTCAGACATTTGGAGTCCACATCCCTGGAGGTGTTCAAGAGATGTGTGGCCATGGCACTTTGGGACATGGTTTAATGGCCATGTGGTGTTGGGTTGGTGGTTGGATTTGATGATCTTGGAGGTCTCTTCCAACCCAAACAATTCCCTGGTTCTGTGGTTCCTCACTAAAGCACTCTGAAGTGTAAAGGTGAAAGGTGAGATAAGAAACAGAGCACAGCAACTCCCCTTCTCCTGCAGTGCCCATGAGCTGGGCTTCCCTGGTGCTGTGGCTTGGTAGACATCTGACACAAGCAGCACCAACTTTTCTATCCTAAAACTCGAGGGAAACTCAGATTAAAAGCCTTACAGCAGCAACAAAGCTAAAACCTTGCAAATTACTCCCTGAGACAAGGAGATGATTGGCAGAGGCTGCCCAGGGAGGTGGTGGAGTCACCATCACTGGTGTACAAGAAACACATGGCCGTGGTGCTTTGGGACAGGGTGTAGTGGCCATGGTGGTGTTGGGTTGATGGTTGGACTCAGTGGTCTCAGAGGTTTTTTCTAACCAAACATTTCTGTGATTCTATGCTTTGATGATATACAGAGAGAAGATGGCAGAGCCTGCTCAACCCAAAGGAGGCTCCTGTGCAACCACAGCTGGGTTGCTGCATCCCAAAACACTGACAGCAAATTTGCTTTTTTGGTGTAACAGAATTCCAAGACAGTCAAGAGAGCTCCACCAGGAGCTGCTGTGGCCTCTGGTAGTGTCCAGGTTAGCCCCAGAGCAGGGAAAGAAAGGAAGGGCACCACTCAAACCATCTCTTTTGCCACTGGAGCTGGCCCAGCACAAGCAGTTTTCATGCTGAAGCTCAGGTGACTGGGAGCTGGGGATGCTTCCTGGGTGCTTCCATTTAAGAACCTGGAAAAGGAGTGAGTTGCAGGGGATGCAGCTGACACCTGCTGAAGCAAAAAGGAACTTTGGAATCCAGCCCTCTCACTGCAGTCAAGAGCCACCTAAAGACAGGAGCCACCACAGGGATCCACAGGATGGGTTTAATCCTTCTGCAGCCAGAGGCTGCCTGGGAAGGTGGGAGACTGGAGATACAGATCATAGAATCATAGAAAGGTTTGGGTAGGAAGGGACCTTAAAGCTCATCCAGTTGTCCAACCCCCTGCCAGGGGCAGGCACACCTCTCTCCAGCCCAGGTTGCTCAAGGCCTCATCCAGCCTGGCCTGGAACACCTCCAAGGAGGGGGTAGCCACAGCCTCCCTGGGCAACCTGTGCCAGTGTTTCCCCACCCTCACTGGAAAGAATTTCTTCCTAATACCCAGTCTCCATCTGCAATGCACCATGCTCTGCCCTACAGCCAAGTCCTTCCCTAAGGTCTGACCAAGGAACCAGTTGGTGCAGGATCCTCCTGACTGCACCAAGTTGTACTTTGAGTGGATGAGCTCACTGGGCTTAAGCCTGTTGCTTAAGTTCCCTGCCTGGTTGCAAGCTGCCTGTGGAGTGGGAGCTTTCCATGAATCATGGCATGGGTTGGGCTGAAGGGACCTTTAAAGGTCATCTAGACCAACCCCTCTGCAGTCAGCAGGGACATCTGCAGCTAGAGCAGATTGAGTCAGCAGCAGGGCTGTTGGCAGGTGCCCTGGGTGGCCAGCAAGGAGAACCTCAGCAAGTCACTACCATAGCCCCAGCAATGATGTTGTCCAAAAAATAGATTCACCCACAATTTCACTTGGATCACAATGAGATGGGGAGTGAGGGCTACAAAGGTGCTGACGGGCCTGGAACATCTCTCTGAGGAGGAAAGACAGAAAGAATTGGGGCTTTTTAGGCTGGAGAGGAGCAGACCAAGGGGGATCTCATCAATGCTGATCAATACTTCAAGGGAGGGTGTCAGGAAGATGGTAGCAGCCTGAACATGAGGAGGAACTTCTTTAATGTAAGGGTGATGGAGCCCTGGTGCAGGTTGCTGAGGCTATTTATTTTAGCTCTGGGGGGGTTTTGGTGTGTTGTGGGTTTTTTTCTGCTGCATCACCAAGGACTGGGGTTTGTTTCAGGCAGACTCCTGGTTTATTTCTGTGCCATGCTGAGATGCTGCTGGGCACCTCCTCTGTGAGCTCTGATCCTCTGATGGGCCTCTTCCTCTTCTAGGGCTCTCCAGAAACGTGATGGTGGGCACAGCTCTCAGCCCAGTGCTGGTTCATCCAGATACCATCAGGTACAGATCAACTGAGCAAGAAAAAAGTGCCACGCAGGCTTTTTGCAGTTCAGTTGTGTTTCAAGCCAACCCTTGGGGCTTGGGGGGGTTGAGTTCATGGAGTGTGTTTCTGCCTCCTGTTGCACTTTGGGTTGCTTGTCCTGTATGTCAGTTTCTTACTTCTCAGGAGTTTGCCAGGCTTAAAAGGAAGGGAACAAACAAAAACCCATTCTGCTACTAAGGGAGAGGCTTCAGTGGCAGGGGACTGTGGTCCTGACACAGGTACCACATCATTGCAAGGAGGCTGGGACTAGCTGATCCTTAAGGTCCCCTCCGATTCAAACCATCCTGAGATTCTATGATCACTGATTAAAGACTTCTCAAGGCTTGTTCCAGATCCTATGGTTTTAAAAAAACATTTTTCAGGAGAATATGGAGAGGTTTGGATGCTCTTCTACTTGGGAAGAAGAGGCACCATCCCTGGAGGTGTTCAAGAACACCTCAAGAAGTGTGTGGATGTGGCACTCTGGGACATGGTTTGATGGCCACTGCGGTCTTAGGTTGATGGCTGGACTCGAGGTTTGGGTTGTAGGTCTGTCCCAGCCCAAACAGTTCTGTGATTTCTGTGATTCTACAAGAAATCCTTGTCGTGTCTCAGGCCTCCTGGTGGAATCCATGCAGACCACGTCCCGGTGAGGACTCAATGCGTCCTGATAGGGACAGGCTGTGAGGGGAAGCTCTGGGGCTGCTGGTCATGGAATCATGGCCTGAGCTGAGTTGGAGTCTCAAGTCCAATCTTGCTGCAGTTGGGGGGGACGGATAATCCCCTGCTGGCCTCAAAGCAGTGGGATGCCAACCGGTGCTGCGCTGCTCGCGGAGGACAGCAACCAGACGGGGAGGGTCCTGCCATCCCCGGCTCCCCTGGGACGATGGGGGTGAGCACAACAGGCATCGAGCCTCCCGACACTGTCGCCCTCTCCTCGGCTGCATCTCCCACCGCCCTGCTCCCGCCGTCTGCCGGGACGCCAAACTTTTGCAGAGTTAGAGTGCATCAGCCCGGTTTGGGACGGCGACGGGGAGCACCGGCGGGGTGAGCACGGGGGAAACCCGGTGGCGACGGGGCAGTGGGGCCCGGCCGTGGTCACCCACCGGGCCTCGCAGGCCGCCGGTGCCCAGGCGGGGAGGCTGTGGTAACGACCCCAGGGTGTGCAGGCGTCTCGGGGGGCGCAAGGGAACGGCCGGCGCTCGCCGCGCTGACAGCGGGTCACCGTCCGCTGAGCAAAGCGGGGCTGCCCTGGTGCCCCCCGCCCGATGTGCCCTCCCAGGGGAAGAAGGGGGCGGCACCCCCGGCACCGCGGCGCCTCTGCCGGTGTCTGCGGGCCGCGGCGTGAGGCTAGGGGCCGGGCGGGGCCGGATCCGAACGAAGGAGAAGGTGAAGGGGGAAACCGGGACCGGGGCGCGGATGGGGGGGGGAGGGAGGTGTGTGTGAAGTGAGCGGGGCTGTGAGGGGGGGCAAGGGGGCGGTGACTTGCGCTGCGATTGGTCAGTGCGGCGGGCAGGAAGGCAGGTGATTGGCTATGTCGGCGGAGCGGCGGCTGATGATTGGCTGTGGACGAGGAAGCAGGAAGGAGGCCGGAGGGGCTCGCGGCTTGCGGGGAGTTCGCGGCGGCGGCGGCGGCTGCGCCTCCTCCTCCTTCTCCTCCTCCTGCTGCTGTTGCCACTGCTGCCGCCGCTGCCCGCGGCCCCGGCGCCCGCCCCCGCCCGCTCCCGGCCTCTGTGCGCCGCCTGCCCGGGCTGTGCCGGATCACGACGCCCTGAGAAAAGGGTGGGCGGCGGCGACAGCAGCAGTGGGGGCCGCCTCATCCCCATCCCGGCTGCCGGAGAGGAGGCGGTGGCAGCAGAGGAGGAGGGCGGCGCTGACGCAGCAGCGTGGAGCCCGGGAGTCGGGCGCCCCGGGAGGGCTCCCGTCGTTGGATCTCTCCCCAAGCGGGGCCTGCGGCAGCCCAGCGGCGGCGGGAGCGCGCCCCGGTGAGTCCCCACGCGGCAGTGCTCGACCTCCCGGAGGAGCGCCGCGGCGCCGCCGCGTTCCCTCCGCCCTCCCAGTAAACTCCGGCGGGCCGGGAGCAGGTGCTGCCGCCGCAGGGTGGGAGGTGGCGGGGGGGAAGCGAGGCCACCGGGAACTTTCCTCGCTGATGGAGGTAGGCGGCTCCGGCGGTGGTGGGAACCCTTGGGCACCGCGGGCGGCCGCGGCTCGGTGCCCGGCGGGCAAGCGGCCTCGGCGGCAGGTGAGCCTGGCCGCTCTCAGGTGCGGTCGGCGGTTGGGCAGCCGTTAACTTGCGAAGTCCCGGTGCGGCGAGGCTGAGCCTTAACACCCCACACCCCCTCCAGTTCCCACCGGCCCCGCCAAGCTTCATCCCGGAGCCCAGCGCTTCCCTCCCCCGAGGCGAACCCGTCCTGGCCCCCGTGGCTCGGCAGGACAAAGGCGGCGGGGCCGGCTGACAGGCGGGGCGCGGGGGCCGGAACCGGTGCGGGCTCAGGCTGGGGGATTGTTGCCCCCGGGGGTGTTGCACAACGGGCAGGGGAAGGTTCCGCGGCGCGGTGCCGGCTTGTGGGAGGCGATTCCCGGGGAAAACCGCCGGCAGCGGGTGCTGCTGGAGCTGCTCGACCCCGGGCCGGTCCCTCCCGGTGCGGAGTGGGCTCGGGACGGCAGAACGGGCTCTGCCCGTCGGGAAGTTGGCGGCGGTGATTTCGGCGTTCTGGGGGGGTCCCCCACGCCTGGACGTGGAAATAACACCCGCGCGTCCTGGGCGCCGTGAATTGAGCCGGCAAGTCCCTCGAGTTTCTTCTCGCTGGCTGCTCGGTGTGGGCAATGTCGTGACTGTCGAGTGTCGTGTCGCTGTCAGGGCAGGTGCCATCGAGGGGCACGGCACAGGAGTTTGCGTTCCCAGCGTGTTTTCACGCCGCTGGCCGCACTTTGCCACCCGTTTCCCGTGGCCATCTCTCCCTTGCCATCGGCAGCTCCCGGTGTCTCGGAGCTTGTTTCCTCTCCTCCTTTTGTGTAGTGGTGGCTCCTAATGGAGGCAGCTCTGCTGGCTCCCTCTTTTCCAGCTGCTTCTACCAGGCGCAGGAGCCAGCACATGTGACTGGGCAGATCTGGGCAGACTGGTGAGTGCTTACCGGGTGACTGCTCCACAGACAGCCACGTCCAGGGGATGTCCATACCCCGCCATGGGCATCTCTTCTCTTTATCAAGAGCAGCCTTGAGAACTTGGAAAATAGGAGCAATTGGGATCTATTCTCTTTGCCTTCTGTCCCCTCCCCTACTCATGTCTCTCTCCTTCCACAAGCCCTTACCTGAAAGGTTCTGGTTTGGTTTTGTGGTGAAGAACACAGCTGCCCCTGGTGCTGTCAGCCTGGGAGCAAGAGGCTTGGCTTGGCTGGGCTCTGGCTTGCCTGGTTAATTGATCTGTCCATCAGTTTGCCACAATTAGAAGGTGCTTGTGCCAGACAGGCAGGCTCAGCGTGCTCCTGGGTGCTGTGCTTGCAGGGCTCTGTCCTGGGGGGGCTTTCAGGGGGGCTGTTTGAAGGTTTCCAGCCGTTTGGTTGTGAGAGGCAGAATGACACAAGCTGTGTGATCGACTGATGCTTCTGAAATCTTAATGTGATTTAAATACCAGCATGCTGCTGATGGCTTTAGCAGAAGTACCCTGCTAACATATTCATCCCCAGCCATCCTTCATGTTTGGCATCTCCTGGCTACCTGAATCCTTCTCCAGCTTCAGCTGGAACTGTCTAAATACTTGCTGGCGATGGGAAATGGGGCCTCAGTCTGACTTCACAGGACCCTGTTAGATTTAAACATTGATTTCTGTTTGTTTTCCTAATGCAGTCAGTGCAGGATCTCAATTGGAGCAGCAGCAGAGGTTTCCCAGCTGCTGGTGCTCAGAATTGCTGCCCCAGTGAGGTGCAGCATCACTTCTAGGTGTAAAATCGGCTGGAGAAGGTCAAGCCTGCAGGTGACAGTGATCCACTCAGCCTTGGGAGCGTGGCTCTGCTCTGGATGCTGTTTGCTGTGGGTTGATGGTGGCAGTCTCACGGCACAGTGTCGCTTGGAAGTGCAATGTCTGGGGGAAGCCAGCCAGGGTCTTGGTTCTGTCACAGCAATGTTGTTGTTTCTGAAGCTGCTGAGGTTTCCTCCTCCAGCTGCCTCCATTAGTCTGCTGGTGGTGCTTTGCCCTTCTTGCCAGTCATCTCCATCACCTTTCTGTCTCCAGTCTGGCAGCTTTATTATTTATTTGGTTATTTTAGCCTCTCTGGGCAGAGTGCTTACGCTAATTTTGTTTGCTGCGATGGTGTTAATTGCTGCTGTGTGATTGTGGAGCTGTTGGGAGTGTGGGACACATGTGCTGGAGCTGGCTGTGGCTCTCTGATTTAGATAGTGATTATTTTGGGGGTAAGACACCCTTCAGCAAATGCTTTTCTAATATTACCACAGCACCAAAATAAGCCCTGAGCAGTAAATCTTTCCAAAGTCAACAAGTGAAAATAATTAGAAACGGTGGGCTGAGGTGAGCTGGCTCTCGGCGTCAGGCTCGGGTCAGGAGAGCATGAATGGATGGTGCTGGCTGCTGCTCCAGGAGTGGGGCAGTCACATCAAACCCTCTCACCTGCAGATGCTTCATCCAGAAGGAGATGTGTGGGGACTTTATTTCTTTATTGCTCCCACCCCCCGTCCGGTTAACCACAGTGATGCACCCCAGTGAAGTCACCACAGGAGCAACTCCCACTTTGCACCCAACCAGCTAAACTAATAAGTCACAATTATCACATTGTTAATAGCATGAAACAGCAGCTGAGGGAACACAGAAGAGATCATGTGTGTGTATATCTAGTTATAAAAACAACCAAACAAACCCTGGAAACAAGTCATAAAACTAAAAAGGCTTCAAACAGAAGCTGTGTTGTGCCGCAGGCTGGGCTAGCTGTGTAGATGGTGGCTGGGGAGGTTTGGTGTTCCCAGGGGCTTTCTGACCCTCTGGCTTGGTCTCCTGCTTCACTTTGTGGTGTCTCTCCATCCAGGCAGGTTGTAGGTGAGCTGTGAGTACATGGGTTGTATGGCAGCTGTAGGTGAGTGTCCATCTTCAGATCCTCCCTCTGGGCGTGATGGCTCTTGGGTGTTCTGGGCACAGCTGTGCTCCTGGGGGCAAGAAAAGGGAGCTGCTTCGTGGCTGGTGCTCAGCAGGGATTGTGCCCCTTGCTTCAGGGTGAGACTGCTGTAAGGCTTGGAGCAGAGGAGGATTTGTCAGGAATGCTGTGGCTGTTCAGCACAGTGTCTCTGTTCTCAGCTGGACCAAAGCATGGCTTTTAACGACAGAAAGTATTGAAATTCAGGGCCAGCATGCTCCTCTGAGTTATCTGTAAGGAGACCATGGTGATTTAACCCTCAGAGCTCTCACACTTGCAGCTCCTGTGCTGGCAAACAGCATTCCTGACCTGGGGAAGACACACTGAAAGGTAAAACTAAGGGGTTTGGTTTGTTCTCGAGATGGAAAGGAACAGGGTTGTAAACCCCACTGGGACCTGTGCCGGTGGGATGAGGAAGAGAGGTGAGGAAGGCAGTTTCCCTGCTTGCTGCTTCCCTCTCCAGGCCAGGAGTCAGCTGGACCTACAGAAAGGACCCTTCACATGTGGGACAACACGATGGGCCTTGACCCAGCTACTGTCAAAACTTGATACTGCAGCAGAAAGCTTTATTATATGGAAGTAGAAAGTAAAGTCACAGTGATAATTCATGTGACTTAAGACCCTTCCACTAGAAGAGCAGGACCATGGAAATCCTTCTGTTGCTGTGAAATTAAATGAGACTGATGTTATCATGGAAAAGTTAAAGCAAAGGATGCCATTAAGAAGAATAAATACAAATCTGATTTAAAATGAATTCATTTTGCACCTGTTCTGTCCTGTCAATATTTGTGCCGCTGGGATTTAATTCCTCTTGCAATGTGGGCGAAAACCCATTCGAAGCAGGAGAGAGCATGGAGCTGGCAGATGTGGAAAGCACAACCTGAACCTCTTCTTAAAATCCCTGAACTATTGTTAGGACAGGAATATCACTTCCAAAGGAGACTTTGAGGTGGAAGCCAGTGTGCTGGGGAGAGCAGTGCTGCTCTCCAGTTTGGATGAAATGCAGCTGAAAACGAGGGTGACCTGCCTGGAGAAGCAGCTGGTTGTCCCACGTTCAGCTAATCATTGAGGCACCCATGGAGTTTGTTTAGATCTGGCCCATCGTGTTGTCCCACATGTGAAGGGTCCTTTCTGTAGGTCCAGCTGACTCCTGGCCTGGAGAGGGAAGCAGCAAGCAGGGAAACTGCCTTCCTCACCTCTCTTCCTCATCCCACCGGCACAGGTCCCAGTGGGGTTTACAACCCTGTTCCTTTCCATCGCGAGAACAAACCAAACCCCTTAGTTTTACCTTTCAGTGTGTCTTCCCCAGGTCAGGAATGCTGTTTGCCAGCACGGGAGCTGCAAGTGTGAGAGCTCTGAGGGTTAAATCAACGTGGTCTCATTATTGATTTGATCTCCATTGGAGTCAGAAACAAGAGATGCTTCTGACTTTGGGCTTCTCTAGCCATGTGCCTGCTGGCAGCTTAGGCAGCTGTTAATCAGGCTTCTGCTGGTGGGGGACTGGACATAGAACCATGGAATTGTTCCAGTTGGAAAGACCTCTAGGGTCATTGAGTCCTATCATTAACCCAAGACCACCATGTCCATGTCTTGAACATCCTGTGATCCTGTTACTCCACCTCCCTGGGCAGCCTGTTTCAACACCTGACCACCCTTGCAGGAAAGAAATTCTTCTTAATGTCCAGCCTAACCCTCCCCTGGCACAGTGTCAGGCCATGGCCTCTTGTTCTGCTGCCAGGGAGAAACATCTTTCCTCAGCCACTTAAATGCCGTGGGAGTGCTCAGCATAACCCGCCAGAGGCACTGGACAGTCCCCCTGGGCACCCCAGCTGTGCTGCTAGCGTGCAGCACAGCAGATGACCCCCAGGAGGGTGGGTAGAGGATGTGTCAGCTTGTGGAGAGCACGGTGTGTCCAGGCTGTAGCTCTGTGCTTCTCACACGTGGCACAGCCAGAAATGCTGGTTTTAGCACTGCTTGGCACAATCTGAGATGGTTTGGAGGTGAAGGTGCTTGGTGAGGTACTCCCTGAGGGCTGCTTTTCATCTTTGGGTTTGTAGTTCTCTATCCTTGGCTGTCCCAGTGTGCTCAGAGGCAGGCATATGGGCTTTTGAGAGGGGGTTGCTGGGACACTTCCAGCCAAGCACTGGGACTGAAAGGTCTCATGGCAGTGGTGTTGGCTTGTCCCAGAATCAGTCATAGAATTGCAGAATGCACTGGGTTGGAAGGGACCTTCAGAGGACGTCTTGTCCAAACCTCCTGCAGTCAGCAGGGACATCTCCATCCAGAGCCCCAGCAAGTGTGACCATGAATGGGGCCGCTGCAACCTGCTCCTGTTGGGCAACCTGTCCCAGCATCTCCCCACCCTCACTGTGCAGAACTTCCTCCTGATGTCAAACCTAAATCTGCCCTGCTCCAGTTCCAAACCATTGCCCCTCATCCTGTCCCCACAGGTGCTTCTAAACAGCAGTCCTTCCCCAGCCTTTCTGTAGCCCCCTTCAGATGCTGAAATGCAGCTCTGAGGTCTCCCTAGAACCTTCTCCAGGCTGAACAGCCCCAGCTCTCCCAGCAGGTCCCTGTAGCAGGGATGCTCCAGCCCTCTGACCATCCTGATGGCCTCCTCTGGACCTGCTCCAGCAGATCCACATCCCTGTGTTGTGAGCTACATAGCTGGACACAGCACTGCAGGTGAGTACCCGCTGGGGTGTTAGCTTGTGCCATCCCCTGTGTTGGGTGCTGAAGCAGGAGGCTTTAAGGATGATACAGGTTGTGGTTGTCTAAGGGTGTCATGGAGCCCAGGTGGGCCTTTTTCTGCTGCCACATCCCCCTGCTCTGGTGCTCTCCTGTGTGTTGTGGGTGTCAGTGTCTCTGGAAACGGCAGATGGAGCAGGTGGCTCCTGCGGGGCTGACCCGGAGTGGGGTTTGTGTTCATGTGCGGTGTTCAGGAGCAGGGTGATGCTTCGGTTCAGAGCTGCCAGTTGCTGTACTCCTGGTGTCCCACTTCCCTCGAACAAAGGTGTGACTGAACAACCAAATGATGATTTATTCCCCCCCGCTCTGTAAGCCACGTCCCAGGAGCGCTGCTGCACCCATTGTTCTTCGAGCAGTTGGGAAGGGCTCTCTGATGCTCAGCTTTGAAACTCTGCAGCTCAGCAGGCTGCATTTATGTTTTATTATTATTCTTAATAAAAGATCTTGGCTTTTAGCAACTGCCTGCCTATCAGTATTGCAAATTATTTATGGTGCTCTTGGAAATAAAGAGGCATTTCCCTAGCGTTGATTGGAATAAAGGCACTTGGCCAGCAGCTCATCCGGGGGGGAATTATCATTTTTAAAATGAAATCGCAGCACTGGGAGGCATCGAGATGTGCTGGCATCACTGACTGTGCTGCTTCATCCTGCACACCATGCATGGCCTTCTATTGTTCCTGGCTGTGGCCTGTGCAGAGCCCCGAGCGCCACGAGTCTCGCTGCCTTCGCCTTCTCCTCTGCTGCTCATTGTGTCCCCCAGCGCCTGCACAAGACCTGCAACAGCCTGCAATTGGCAACCAAGGAAGGATGGGGAGGCTGGAGGCATGAGGGGGAAGGATGGGTTGAGTTGACTCTTTCTGCAGGCTGCTGCAGGGAGCAGGACCCAGCTGCAGCAGTGTGGTGCTGGCAGAGCCAGGAGCATCTGCCTGGGAAGTTCTTAAACCAAAGAGTCTTTTAACTAAGAGAGCCTAAAAGGGAGAGCGCTCAGCATTTCCCTCTCCCTGATGGGAGTCCTGGCTGGCTTAGGGCAGGTGAGCACATTCCTGCTGATTTAGGTTAGGGGAAACCATAAAAAGGATTTAGTTAGTGGGGTGGAGAGAGGGTCTGAGAAGAGGTCTGGTGAGGAGCAGCTGAGGGAGCTGGGGTTGTTCAGCCTGCAGAAGAGGAGGCTGAGGGGAGACCTCATTGCTCTCTACAGCTCCCTGACAGGAGGTTGGAGCTAGGTGGGGGTCAGACACTTCTCCTTAGTATCAGGTGATAGAATGAGAGGCAATGCCCTGAAGCTGTGCCTGGGGAGGGTTAGGTGGGATTTTAGGGGGGGGGGGAATCCTACAAGAGTGGTCAGGGCCTGGCACAGGCTGCCCGGGGTGGGGTGGAGTCCCCATCCCTGGAGGCATTCAAGAAACATAGACATAGGGTTTCCTGGCCATGGTGGTGTTGATGGCTGGACTTGTTGGTCTTGGAGGCTTTCTTCAACCCAAATGATTCCCTGATTCCCTCCCCCACTGCAGGGGTAGGATGGAAAGGAGTAACCAGCAATAATCACAGATTGGTAAGAGGAGAGCACAGGCTTGTGAATGAAACTGGAGTGCAGCAGGAGGGTTTAAATTTAAAACACATCAACAGCAGCAAACCCACAGCAACCCAAACCAAGCACCTAAAAACATGCAAGAGGCAAATTTGGGTTGGTTTCTTTGTCTGAGCTCAGCCAAAGTCAGTCCGCATGAGCGAGGCTGGGGGTGGCTCAGGGTAAGATGCTGTGGGTCTCTCCAAGGTGAGCAGGACAGCAAAGGCAAAGGGATTTGGCAGTGATAATCAATTTCCTTTTAAAGGCCTGCTGAAAGGGCAGTGTCAGGGCAGGTGTGGAAATCCTGACAGCTCACACAGGTAAATTCCAAACTGGAAATTCCTGAGAGCTGAGGAAGTTGGTTCCCTTCCATTCCTTGTGCAGGCGTTTCAGGGCTTTGTGCCCTGAACAATCACTTATTAACCCCAGCTCTGTCACACAGCTAATTAGCTGGAGGTGGTACCTACAATCACGAAGCACGTGCTGGGCAGGGCACATGGCAAGGCAGAGCACACCAGGGCTGCTGTCTGCCCTGCTTTCCCCTCACCAGAGCACTGCCTGCTTGCTCTCCCTTCCTCAGATGATGGGCTTCATGACAAATCTCTAGGGATGCAGTTCTTTGGGACTTCTCCTGTCCTGCTTGCAGAGATGTGAATCCTTCCAAATCCTGTTAGAGAGGACAGAGAGCTTGGGAAGCACTGCAAAAAAAAGAGAGCTATTTCCATTCCTTGCCATTTCCATTCCTGCCCATAAAGTGGAAGAAGAGCCAGGGAATAATTCCCACTGCAGAATAAATCACCAGCTTTGCTGAAATTGCAGCCTTGGCACCTGCAGGGTTGTAAAGCTTTGATAAAGTCTCTGTCCCTCTGGGTGCTGGGGAAGGAGGGAGCTGCAGGTCCAGGCTGTGGTTTGATGGCCATAGTGGTCTTAGGTTGATCTTGGAGGTCTTTCCCAACCCAAGCAATTCTACAAGTCAGCTCCTACCCAAGTGTCTGATGGAAGTAAGGCCAATCCAGCGTGGATGGCACATCCCTGCCTGCCAGAGGCTCCTCTGTGCTCTGCACAAGTGTGACTGGCATCAGTTGTCCTGCCTGAAGCCACTAATGAGCTTAGGAACTCTTGTGTTTGACAAAAATGAAATCCTTCCCTCCAAACAAGGTCGCGTGCTCGGCCTGCTGCTTTCAGGCCTGCTGCTTTCAGGCCAGCACAATGGGCAGTCTCTGACCTTGCTTCAGATGCCACCTCCAGGCTCACTGCTGAGTAATTAGGAGATCCTTAACCTTCCTACAAAGTTTGGGGGGCCTGGGGAGCGTAGAGGGGTGGGGTTTGTGCTGTTAATGTGACATATCCCGAGACTTGGCCTTGAATTTCAGGCACTGGGCTGTTCCCAACTCCATCTGTCCACTAAGTGAATGTCAATCCAATTTGAGCTTGCATATGTTTCCAGGGAAACCATTGGAGGCAGGGGGGGAGCTGGACCATGGAGGGGCTGGGAAGAAAGCACAACAGCAGCGTTTGTACTTTCAGCTACTTAAACATGATTAGAAACCTTGCTGGCTGCAGTAACCCTTCCCAGAGCAGTGCTTGCAGGACTCCAAGGTCAGATAGTTCCTCCTGGAGGAGGCTGTGTTCTGTGTGAATGAAACCAGCAAATTAAACAAACAAAAAATACAAGGGGGCAGAGCAGCTTCAGGTGCTGTCCCTGTGGCCTCCTCCCAGCTCTTGGAGCTCTGCGCTTTCCCATGCAGAATCTGAGAGTCACAATTCATCTGAATTTTTTGTCCTTCCTAGCAGGGTGGAAGACTCACACAAAATGCTGCCTGCTCCCACAGCTGAACAGAGCAGCTGTAGATGCCTCTCCCTGTCCCACCCAAAGAAGTCTTTCTACCAAGAATTAAACTCCCTTAAAAATATAAATTGGGAGCGTTTAGGTAAACTCAAGATCAGTGTCCTGGTGGTGTGAGCAGAACAGCAGAGTGTGTTAGTGCTGTGTGCTGGGGCTCTGCTGGTTTGAGGGGGGTGTTGCCTGAGTACCAGGAGATCTGTTGGGATGTCTGCTGCCTGATAGATCTGTTGGGATACCTTTAGTAGTCAGGGACTGGAACAGGCTGCCCGGGGAGGTGGTGGGATCACTGTCCCTGGAGGTGTTCAAGAAATGTGTGGGGACATGGTTTGGTGGCCGTGGTGGTGTTGCGTTGAGGGCTGGACTTGCTCTTGGAGGTCTTTTCCAAGCAATCAGATGCTGTGATTCTGGTCACTCAGACAAGGTGAAGGTGCTGCAGATCTCTGAGGGTTCATCTTGCACCCATAGCATGAGATTCCCCAGACACTTAGGAGCTCAAGGATGCTGAACCTCCCAGAGGTATGAAAGTAAATGTGTAAGGACAGGCTGAGCGTGAGGCCATTTGGGCTTGCTGGTGTTCGGTGTCTTTGGCAGATCATAGGCTCACAGAATGGTTTGGATTGGAAAGGCATCCTGTTCCACCCCCCTGCCGTGGGCAGGGACGCCTCCCACCAGCCCAGGTTGCTCAAGGCCTCATCCAGCCTGGCCTTGAACACCTCCAGGGAGGAGGCAGCCACAGCCTCCCTGGGCAGCCTGTTCCACTGTCTCACCACCCTCACTGTAAACAACTTCTTCCTAATCTCCACTCTTCCACTCAAAGCTTTCCCCTTCCATCACTGCAAGCCCTTGTAGAAAGTCCCTCCCCAGTTTTCTTGTAGGCCCTTTCAGGTACTGGAAGGCTGCTCCAAGGTCTCCCCAGAGACTTCTCTGGGCAGATTGTATCAGCAAGGAGGGTCAGCCACAGCAGAGACCAAACAGAGCTCACTGCACGGATGAGAAGCATCTCAGCTCTGTGTGGCAAAGCTGTGAGCAGGGCAGAAAGCAGCAGAGCAGCCTGGGGACTCCAAGACAGAATCTGCAGTTGGTTTCTGCTCAGGAGGAATGAGGGTTGGTCTTTCACCTCCACATTTAGAGGAATTCATCTTTAATTGAGAGCTGAGCTTCAGGAGAAGCTGGAAGTCAGCCTGGCTTCTTGCAGAGGGCTGCATTTCTGCCTGCTGATGCAGCCACTAAATGCAATGTTTGTCTTGGTTGTTGAAATGAGTAAGGAGGTGCTGACTTTGGAGCTCTAAAGTGGGAGAGTGTCGTAGTGTCCAGGACGCCGCTGGCACGCCGGGGCGTCAGGTGCTTCCTGTGACAAAGAGCTGGAGCGAGAGATGAAGCTCTGCTGCCTGGGGACGTCCTGCCTGGGTGCTCTGTGCTCTGACTGCCACATGAGGCAGAAACTCTCAGAATCACAGAATGGTAGGGCTGGAAGGGACCTCTGCAGATGGAGTCCAACCCCCCTACCAAAGCAGCATCACCCCGGCAAGTCACACAGGAACACATCCAGGTGGGTCTTGAAAGTCTACAGAGAAGGAGACTCCACCACCCCTCTGGGCAGCCTGCTCCAGGGCTCCAGCACCCTTCAATTAAAGTTCTTCCTCGTGTTTAGATTCAGCTTCTGATGTTCCACTCTGTGCTCATGGCCCCTTGTGCTGTCACTGGGCACCACTGAACAAAGCCTGGTCCCATCCTCCTGACACCCACCCTTGAAGTGCTGATCCCCCCTCAGTCTGCTTTTTCCCAGCCTGGAAAGCCCCAGCTCTCTCTGTCTTTCCTCATCAGCTCAAAGCTCACTGCTTCTCTTGCCCAGCATCAGCTCCTCTTTGGATCAACTTTCTTGAGATGTGGGTTGCCAGCAGCAAAAGTGGCTCTGGGAAGGTGGGCAGCAGGCCATGGAGTTGTCCTTGGGGCTGTGGTTGTGTGGCAGCAGGCTTCTTCAGTCAGCGCAGGGGGAGTTTGTTACACATGTGCCCTTATCAGCTGTTTACCCTGCCCTGTCTGGGCACAGCCTGGGAAAGCAGAGCTTGCTGCAGCTCTCCTGGATCTTCCAGCAGCTCCTGGAAACTTTCTGCCAGTTCTGCCCTTCAGCCAGTAGCTGCAAGCGTCTCCGGCTGCCACTTTGGCTCTGCTTCAGCTGGCAGCTCTGGCAGCTGCAGGCATCCCTCTCTGATCCCTCCCTGCTCAGATTTACAGTACTCTAGCTTCAGACTCGGTCTCCTGTACTGCAGCCCCACTGGAGTCTAGCTCTGAACTGCTGCTCATACCCAGGTGATCTTGTGCTGGTGGCTGGGATGCACCAGGGCATTTTTCTCCTCCCCATCCATCTGCCCCATGTGCTGAACATCTCCATGTTCTCAGGTTCTGTAGCTGATACTCAAGGGGTGATACTGATTATTTTGTTCTTCTACTTGCTGGTGCTGGGAGCCCCTCCAAGGTTTTGCTCTTCTTTGTTGTAAATCCACTCTCCATGAAGCCATAGCTGGAGGAGGCAGAGGGTGCTGTCTTCAGTGTCTCAGAGCACCCATCTGTGAGGAGCAGCTTGCACTTGGAGGACTCTTGTCTTCATCACTCAACACGCTTAGATGTTCTGAACTACAGCCTGACTTCAAGGAACCTTCCTGAAAATCCAGTTAGTTTGAACTGTTGGAAGGCTCTGTGGTTCCCAAGAGTGAGTTGTAATTATGTTCCTTTGGCAGAGATCTGCTGCTTTAGCCTCTAGAATTCATACTGGCTTCATGGTGACCTGCAGTGATGTGAAAATTGAAGTCTTCAAAGACTTGTGGTTGCTGGGTTCTCCTTGAGAAGAGATGGTGCCTTTGCTTCAGGAGCAGGTGGGCCTCTCTGTGGCCTCGGGTCTGCAAGTGAAATGTCCAGGTATGAATAAACATGGGATAACTGTGTGTGAGAGCTGTGCTGGAAGCCACGTAATGAGGCTGGCTTGGTCTCAGAGCAAGTTGTGGCTTTTGGTGCTCAGGAGCTTGCAGAGAACAGGTCTGTGAGCTGCTGTCGCGTGACACCTGGTACGGAGTCAGCGCAGCACTCGCTTGGGGCCAGCAGCCCCTTTTTGGTGCAGCCTCATGAGAAGTGCTGTGAGCCTGACACCAAGGTGCCAGGTGTGGAAGCTGCAGAGGTGTGCTCTGAACCTGCCTGCTCTGACAAATACATGGTGTCAACCTCACTCAAGCTTTGCAGCTCCTTCTCCAGCTCTGTGGCCCCACAATCTGTGTGCAGCCAGCAGGACCTCGGGCGGTCGGTCACCCTGCCGAGGGCAGGGGATGAGTTACTCCAGGATGCTGCTCGCAGATCTTCTTCACTTTGTGGTTTTTTGTTGGGGTTTTTTTTAACCTCAATTTCTGTAGGTAATCTTCTGCTCTTTGTAGCCCAGCAGAAGGCTGTAGGAAAAGACTTCTGCACCTCCCTAAGTGCAGTCTGGGGCCTGTCCTCCCATTCCCTGGAGAATGCCATATCAACATCTTCCATGGTCTGGACTTCTTCCCCCACCCTCTTATGTTTTCAATCACATGATGTAAGCTCCTACGCCCTCTCCTTGCCGGCCACCTCCAAGTCCTTGGCTCCTCCAGCACTGCAGAGCAGGACAGACATGGGCCAGCTGGAGCCTGCTCCCTCCTGGACTCCTTCCACGCTGCGCAGTGTGGCTGACATGCAGCTCTCTTGGGCATCTACCCCAGGATGATGCTGATGCTTCTCACAACAGAGGGATGTTGTTGACTCATCCAGCTTGTGTTCCTCAGCAAACCTCAGCTGCTGTCTGCAGAGTCCCACCTTGCTTGTTCTGCCTTTGTGTAACTGATGATTCATCAAACTCCAGCACAGGGGCGTTGGAAGGGACCTCTGGAGCTCATCCCAGTCCAACCCCTGCTCCAGCAGGGCACCCACAGCAGCTTGCCCAGCAGCACAACAGCCAGGGGCTTGGAATCTCTCCAGAGGAGAGTCCATAGCCTCTCTGGGCAGCCTGCTCCAGGGCTCCAGCACCCTCACACCAGAGGATTCTTCTCATGGTCAGGTGGATTCCTGGCTGGCAGGTTGGGTATTTGTCCCTGTTAATGGCCTTTTGAAACTTTGAATGCTTTTCAGGCCCATCAGGATCATTTGTGACCCCATAGCTTGTCTTCTGACTTGCTTGCTGTCCCTCCTGTGAGCCTTTCCAGGTCACCTATCCCAGTCGCCCTGCAGTCAACAGGGACATCTGTAACTAGAGCAGTTTGCTCAGAGCCCCAAACAACCTGACCTGGAATGGTTCCTGTGACCAGCTCTGAGTGACCCTGCTGCAGCAGGGGAGTTGGGCCAGATGATCTCCAGAGTATCACAGTATCACTTAGGTTGGAAAGGACCTCGAGGATCATCGAGTCCAACCTATCAACACAGACCCCATGACCAGACCACGGCACCAAGTGCCACGTACGATCCCCTCTTGAGCGCCTCCAGGGATGGTGACTCCACCACCTCCCCGGGCAGCTCATTCCAATGACGAATGACTCGCTCGGTGAAGAACTTCCTCCTCACCTCGAGTCTAAACCTCCCCTGGCACAGCTTGAGACTGTGTCCCCTTGTTCTGGTGCTGGTTGCCTGGGAGAAGAGACCAGCCCCTTCCTGGCTACAACCACCCTTCAGGTAGTTGTAGAGGGCAATGAGGTCACCCCTGAGCCTCCACTTCTCCAGGCTAAACAATCCCAGCTCCCTCAGCCTCTCCTCACAGGGCTGTGTTCAAGGCCTCTCCCCAGCCTTGTTGCCCTTCTCTGGACACACTCAAGTGTTTCGATGTCCTTCCTAAACTGAGGAGCCCAGAACTGGACACAGGACTCAAGGTGCAGCCTAACCAAAGCAGAGTACAGGGGCACAATGACCTCCCTGCTCCTGCTGGCCACACTATTCCTAATGCAGGCCAGGATGCCATTGGCCCTCCTGGCCACCTGGGCACACTGCTGGCTCATATTCAGGTGGCTGTCGATCAGCACCTCCAGGTCCCTCTCTGTTTGGGAGCTCTCCAGCCACTCCGACCCCAGCCTGTAGCTCTGCATGGGGTTGCCGTAGCCAAAGTGCAGCACTCGGCACTTGGACTTGTTGAATGCCATCCTGTTGGACTCTGCCCATCTGTCCAGTCGGTCGAGGTCCCTCTGCAGAGCCTTTCTACCCTCTAACTGACCAACATCTGCCCCTAACTTTGTGTCATCTGCAAACTTGCTGATGACTGACTCTACCCCTTCATCCAGATCATCAATGAATATGTTGAAGAGGACAGGGCCCAGCACTGATCCCTGGGGGACACCACTGATGCCTGGCTGCCAGGTGGATGTGGCACCGTTCACGACCACTCTCTGGGCCCGGCCCTCCAGCCAGTTCCTAACCCAGCACAGAGTGTAGTGGTCCAAGCCACGGGCTGACAGCTTAGCCAGGAGTTTGCTGTGGGGGACAGTGTCAAAGGCCTTGCTGAAGTCCAGGCAGACCACATCCACAGGCCTCCCCACATCCACCAGGCAGTCACCTGATCATAGAAAGAGATCAGGTTGGAGAGGCAGGACCTGCCCCTCCTACATCCATGTTGGCTGGACCTGAGCCCTTGGCCATCCTTCAGGTGCACAGTTATTGCCCCCAGGATTATCTGCTCCATCACTTTCCCTGGCACTGAGGTCAGGCTGACTGGCCTGGAGTTTCCAGGTTCCTCCACCCGACCCTTCTTGTGGATGGGGACCACAGTGGCCAGTTTCCAGTCACCTGGGACCTCACCTGTGAGCCAGGACTGGAGGAAAATGATGGAGAGCGGCTTGGCCAGCTCATCCGCCAGCTCTCTCAGCACCCTAGGATGGATCCCATCCGGTCCCATGGACTTGTGAGTGTCCAAGTGGCTCAGCAGGTCCTGAACTAATTCCTCATGGATTTCCGGGGCATTACACTGCTCCCCGACTCCTGAGCTGGGCGATGGGGTCGGCCCCTTCCAGAGGTCCCCTTCCAACCCCCATCACGCTGGGGTTGTGTGACACACAACATCATCCCTCCCTCTCCCTTCCTGGAGAGTTGTGTCATCAGAAATCTGATGGAGAAATCATGCAGATGTTCTTCTAGCTCTGCTTGGGACCTTTGGCAGTGTGAGTGTTGAGGCCCTTGGCTTTCCTGGACTACCAAAATCAAGTTTGTGTGGGCATGGTGACTCCTCTGCCTCAGCCAGATGTGGCAGCTGTGGTGGTCAGTGTGGTGAATGGTGCAGAGGCCGGGCTTGGGTTTCTGCAGCCCAACCCCACCTCCCTGATACCTCTGGAAAGAGCCATTGCTGGGCACTTAAACCTGAGAGTGCTAATTGTGAGCTAGTGAAAAGTGTGATCACCAAGTAATTAACTGCAAGCACTTAGTGCTGGTGGAGCTTCAGGCTGGTCTGATGAAGACAGTAGTAACTTCGTTTCAGACTAAAATCTCCTTCCTTTCTTCTACTACTGCATCTTGGGACTTCCCCCACACTCCACGTGGGTGTGCTGTCAGTAAGCATCTCCCACCTTTCTCCCCACTCACAGCCTGGTCATTGCCTTCATGGAGAATCAGTTAATGAGAAACCACAGCAGCAGCAAAGCCACCCCAGTCTGAGCTCAGTCCTGCAGGTGAGTGCCTTGCCCCCAGCTCAGGGATGGAGCACCTGGTTCTGCCTTGTGAAACCAGGTGCTGCAGCACCATTCAGTCATGCTTGATGATTTTTTGACTGGCCTCATACATTAAACCAGTTCATAGTATCACAGTGTCAGTCAGGGTTGGAAGGGACCACAAGGATCATCTAGTTCCAACCCCCCTGCCATGGGCAGGGACACCCCACACTAGATCAGCCTGGCCAGAGCCTCATCCAGCCTGGGCTTAAACACCTCCAGGGACAGGGCCCCAACCACCTCCCTGGACAACCCCTTCCAGGGCTTCACCACTCTCATGGGGAAGAACTTCCTCCTCACCTCCAGCCTGAATCTCCCCACCTCTAGCTTCATTCCATTCCCCCTAGTCCTATCACTACCTGAGAGCCTGAGCAGTCCCTCCCCAGCCTTCTCGTAGCCCCCTTCAGATACTGGGAGGCCACAATTAGGTCACCTCGGAGCCTTCTCTTCTGCAGACTGAACAGCCCCAACTCCTTCAGTCTGTCCTCATAGGAGAGGAGCTCCAGCCCTCAGTTGAGTGATGACACTGGAAGAGGCACTCCTCTTAGCTGGGACTCATTTGGCAGTACCACTGTTGTACATTAAAGAGGGGGAGAAGAGGGCAGAGCCATAAGAGTGCTGTCTGAAGATGGGTGGATGTACCCTGGATGGGAGGTGTTGGGTGGTGCTGTGTCTAGTGAAGGAAAACAAGGACTGCATGTGGATTTTCAAATGCCTTGCAGTGATGTTCTGAGATGGTTTAGCTTCTTGAGGAAACCTTTGTGGCCACCTTGCTAATCTTTAAGTATTGGGATCCAAGAATCCCAGCATGGTGGGGGTTGGAAGGGACCTGTGGGGATCATGCACCCTCCTGCTCCAGCAGGCCGCCCACAGCAGCTTGCCCAGCAGCACAGTACCCAGGGAAGTCGTTTGGAAGCTCTCCAGAGCAGGAGACTCCACAGCCTCTCTGGGCAGCCTGCTCTAGGCCTCCAGCACCCTTACACAAATAAGTTTCTGCTCATCTTCAGGTGGAACCTCCTGGGGTCCAGTTTGTGCCCAGAGCCCCTTGTCCTGTCCCTGGGCACCACTGAGCAGAGTCTGGCTCCAGCCTCTTGCCCCCCCACAGCGCCTTAGCTCTTGCTGGGCATTGCTCAGCTCCCCTCTGGGGCTGCCCTGCTCCAGGCTCTGAGCCCCAGGGCTCTCAGCCTTTGCTCCTCACAGAGATGCCCCAGGCCCCTCAGCAGCTTTGTTCCTTTAATGGGATGGTAATGGTGTCCTATAACTCCACACTTCCCTGTCTGGATCTCCCTCTTACAGGACCTGTAGAAGTCCTGCCCAATTTGGTGAAAAGATCTTTTAAGATGCATCCACACCTGAATTTTCTCTCCATAAGTTCAGCTTCAGATTCAAGCTCTGCTTAGTGTTCAGTGCAGTGCTGTGGTCTGTAGGACTGAAGGAGAGTGGTTGGTCACAGGGTTCGTGGTGGGAGTGCAAGAGCTTTGTAAAGCCCTTGACTTGAATTCTGGATTAAGACTGAAGCTCTCAAACGGGAAACTGCTCAGCAGGAGCTGTCTTCTGTCCTGTGGCCTCAGCTGGGGCAGTGTGGAGGATGCTGCTGCTTCTGTAGAGACTTTCAAGACCTGTCTGGGTGCATTCTTGTGTGACCTGCCCTAGGTGATCCTGCTTTGGCAGGGTGGTTGGACTCTACCCAGAGGTCCCTTGCAATCCCTGCCATTCTGTGACTCGATGATGCTGGCAGGAAAGTGAGGATGAAGACACAGGAAGTCTCTTTCCTTTTGAAATGTCTGTTGCAGTTTGACTATGAGGAGGAATTCAGACCTGTGGGGGAGGAAATGTGAAATCCCACCAAGGTGTTCTGCTCCATGGACAACTTCCAGAATCATATTGTTGTTTGGGTTGCAAAAGTGCTCTAAGACCATCGAGTCCAACCATCAACCCAACACTTCTAAACCATGTCCACATGTTTCTTGAACACCTCCAGGGAGGGTGACTCCACCACCTCCCTGGGCAGCCTGTGCCAGTGCTTGAAATGTGCTTTGCATGTCCCAAGCTGAGGTTGCAGTAACGTTGACAGTGCTTTTAAAACTGGTTGGAAACTACAGGTTTGTCCAGCTGGGAGGTGATGTCCTAAGGAGTTACTCAGGAGCTGACAGTCCCTTCAGGTGAGAGTTGTAGGCTGAGGTGGTGCTGGTCAGTGTGGGGCAGCTAGGGATGAGTCAGCAGGCAGGAATCCTCACAAATGCTCCATCAATCTCTTATTTAATGTAGCCTTTTTCCCCCTTTTTGCCTGCTTCTGTAAACTTCAGCTGAGGTTATGAACTCG
The DNA here is from genome assembly GCF_026170545.1 of Melanerpes formicivorus. Taxonomy (NCBI): domain Eukaryota; kingdom Metazoa; phylum Chordata; class Aves; order Piciformes; family Picidae; genus Melanerpes; species Melanerpes formicivorus. The sequence goes on along the minus strand of NW_027142368.1, from coordinate 17,751,093 downwards.
ATGTCTTTTCAATGCTAACATCCAGGCTCTCCTGTTCTGAGTGATGAAGGCAGTACCTGCAGCTGCCATGCCAAGTCTTCAGGCACTGAGGTTCTGAGGGATGCTCCAAGCTGAGGAAAAGATGGATGATTATAGAAAGAGGGGGGAAAAGCCCCAGAAAATGAAAAAGTTCTTAAAGTTGCCTTTTGGGGTCAGATTTTAAGAGTGGTTAATGCAATGGGAAGCTGAAGGAATGCTTTGTCCTTCCTGGAATTTCCTGCGTTGTTTTTCTCCCCTAAAGCAGCTTTTGCTGAGCACTGAAATGTTGCCTTTGGATCTCAAGGGTGCTCTGCTGACAGTCTCTAACCATCACAGAAACAGACTGGTTTGGGTTGGAAGGGACCTTGAAGATCATCCAGTTCTAGTCCCCTGCCATGGGCAGGGACACCTCCACCAGCCCAGGCTGCTCAAGGCCTCATCCAGCCTGGCCCTGAGCACCTGCAGGCAGGGGACAGCCACAGCCTCCCTGGGCAACGTGTGCCAGTGTCTCACCACTGTCACTGTCAAGAATTTCTCCCTAATCTCCAGTCTAAACCTCTCCTCTTTCAGCTTCACTTCTCTGTCCTTGTGTTGGAGGCTCCAGGTTCAAAGGAGTTGGGAGGTTGGACTGGATGATCTCCAGAGGTCCCTTCCAACCCCTAACATCCTGGGATCCTATGAATGTGAGTGGAGACAGTTGTGGCGAGAGATGTACCAGAGAGAGGAAAAGGGAAGTCCAGATCTTGAAACAGGATGGCAGTGACAGCTTCTAAGTGGAGAGGAGCTGGCAAGGATACACCTGCCCTCAGAATTCCCAGAGGCAGCAGAGTTTGCAGGTGCCAGACATGGAATCATGGCACAGCCTGAATTATTGAAGCTGAGCAGCTTGGAGGAGGTTCCTGAAGCTGCTGCAGAAGAGCGTGGCTGAGATATGGAAGAGCTTTCCTATTTACTGTAGAGATCTTGCACCTTCAGAATGAGGCCTGGGAAGCAATTAGTGATTCCACTTCATCCATGGAAGCAGGAGTGGTGCCAGAGCTCCCTGAGGAAAGTGACACATGATTGATATTTTCCCAGACTCAGCCTTCTGAATTTAGTTTGCATTTTGCATCCAGGGAGGCTCAGATGAGCTGGACTGGGTTTATTTTTTGCCATAAGCCTCGATGAGGTTGATTGGCAGAGCTCTGCTCAAGACATGGCTGTCAGGGCTGCCCCAGGATGCTCCTGACCTGGGTTTCCAGGCTCCTCGCAGGCGTCTCGCAGGGCGGTGCTGGCGTAGCTGGCACAGGGGCAGCTCTGCAGGACCTATTGGAAGTTCTGACACTCAGCTTTTTGGCAGCATGTGGTGTTTCATGCCTCTGGTACTTGGCCTGTAGTTGCTGCTGCTCTTCTCTGGGGTGTTTCAGGAGAAATGCAAAATCCATGGAAAGTTTGAACCTTTCCACATCTCGAGTGGTCCACTCTGTGCACCCCTAGCCCCCTCAGGGCACATCTTGCCTGCTCTCTGCCTGCCTTCATTAGGAGCAGATCGTGGGAGCAAGGTGTGTAAAGCACAGCAGAGACCCAGCAGAACTCGTGGCACAAATGGAAAGCATCTCTGGGCTCTGTGGGTGTGTTGATGGGGGAGAGAAACGAGGCAGCTCTTCAGCCTAATGAGCTCTGTGCAAACAGCTCTGATGGAGCTTTGGATGGGCCTCAGGAGGAAAATTGGGGCTGGACTCTGGGAAGGCAAATCACAGCCTGCAACATGTAGAGGTTTTGTCAATGTTTGGGATTGGGAAGGGCTTCTGCTGCTGGGGCTCCTGTGCTGTGTGGGCAACTCCAGTCGGGATGCCTGACACTGCTCTCATTTATCCAGGCTTCCCAGTGCTCCAGGATGCTGCCTTCACACTGCACCTTCCCCGCAGCACCAGGAGTGATCTGCCTGTAAAAGCAGCAGGGAGGAAGGAGCCAATCCTCCAGACACTTAAAGTTTTAGAGCTGTTGTCACAGCCTAAGCTGCACCACTTTAAGTGGATAAAACTCCCCTGAGCAGACAGGGGCTGAGTGTCGGCGAAGCGACGCTGCATGGAGAGGAAGAGCTTTGTTACCCTCACTCCTGGTGCCTCTCTGAGGTGCCAGATGGAGGAGAAGCTTTACAGGCTTTGCATTTCTGTGCTTTTGGCATCATCTCCTTGGAAGGAGCACACCTCTGTAGGAACCACTGGGGAGGAAATAGTACTTCAACCACTGGCTCCCTCATGCTGAGAAGGATATTGAGATGCTGGAGCATGTCCAGAGAAGGGCAACAAAGCTGGGGAAGGGTCTGGAGAACAGGGCTGGGGAGGAGCAGCTGAGGGAGCTGGGGGAGTTCAGCCTGGAGAAAAGGGGGCTGAGGGGAGGCCTTCTGGTTTTCTACAGCTCCCTGAAAGGAGGTTGGAGCCAGGTGGGGCTTCTCCTCTTTTCCCTTGTGTCAGGTGATAGAAGAGGAAATGGCCTGAAATTGTGCCAGGGGAGGTTTAGGTTGAAGATTAGGAACAGTTTCTTCACTGCCAGAGTGGTCAGAGATTGGGACAGGCTGTCCAGGGAGGTGGTGGAGTTCCCATCCCTGGAGGTGGCACTTGGGGCCATGGTTTAATGGCCGTGGTGGTGCTGGGTGGAGGGTTGGACTCAGTGATCTTAGAGATCTTCTCCAACCCAAACAATTCTCTGATCCTAAGGGGTGGTCCCAGAGTAGTTTCTTCTAATTTCACTTGTAATCAAGTGATGGAGAGGCAAGACAGATGCTGCAGCTGCATGATTACTGAATATGCAGCTGTTAACACACTTGCTTATTCTCCTGCTAATGAGGCAGCAAGTCTCTCCTGATTCTGCTGCTTGGCAGTGGCTTTATTCTAGCAGAAAATTGGACCAATATTGGGGTCTTTGAATTTTTCTTTATACTCATCTGGTTAGGGTTCAGCAGCTGTCAAGAGAGTTTCTCAGCACTAGTCCACTTTGAGGAAGGAAGCAACAATTCCAGAGAGCTTTGAAATGCTCCATGGGCTCTGGATGAGGCTTTTTAGTCCAAGCTGCTTCATTGAACTTGGAGTTGTGTCTGAGTGTCTTCTCACTGTTAATCCAGGGCCTCAGCTGCAAGCAGTGAATGGGTGGCTCTGGCATGAATATGTTCACTGAGTTCTTTGGATTATCCTGAGATTTCTTGGAAGCTTCTGGGCACCATTGGGCTTTCTTTGCTTTATGGAGTGACACAAAGATGGAAAGAGGATGCAGAGACCTAGCACTCTGCAGTGAGTACAATGCCTGCTGGAACTCAACTCCACAGGACTCTGGTTTTGGAGGCAAGGAGGCACTTGGCTGTCAGATGGTTTTGTTGTGAGCAGCCTTCAAAAGGGGCTGCTAGATCAAGGCAAGCCACTTGTCTTATCTGCTTTGTGCCAGGAAGGGAATCACAGAGTGCTGGCTTGGAAGGGACCCCAAGGATCATCTGGTCCAAGCTTTCTATGTAACAGCAGAGCTGGAATGAGATGGAGTAGCAGGGGCCAAGGCAGCCCTGCGATGCAGGGGGCTTGGGGGTTGGACTGAATGATTTCCAGAGGCTCCTCCCAGTCCCACCATTCTGTGATTGATCTTGTAGGCATGGAGAGGCTTCTTGGTAGTGCCAGCATGCTCAGGATGACTTCAATTCATTACTGGCTCAGTTTGGTCTCTTGTGCAAGAGCAATTCCAAACTTGAAGGAAATTGGCTGGCTGACTTGATAAGCATCCTCCCAGTTCAGTTTTCAGAACCTATTTTTCTTCTCAGAAAGACAGAGCTCCTCACAGAACACTCTCCTCCATGGAATCACAGGGTAGCTTGAGTTGGAGGGGACCCTAAAGAACATTGAGCTCCAACCCCCTGTCATGGGCAGGGACACCTCCCACTAGCCTCATCCAGCCTCATCCAGCCTCATGTGGATGAGGGATCCACACCTAAATCTACCCTGCTCTAATCTCAAGCCATTGCCCCTTGTCCTATCCAGGTCAGCAGACACTAGCCAAGGAAGGCTTCCCATGTGTGACAGGATGTCAGTGACACTTAGTGTCCCCAAAGCATGTTGGGACGTCCAGGAAAGCTTGTCCACACCACAGGGGCTTTGAGTCGCCGGGTCTCTGGTAGTTAATGCACATATAGACAAGGCAGTTAAACACAGGGGGCTTATTTCAAACAGATAATCTAATTATCAGCTTGATTAACCCTTATCAAATGAACAGTCCTTGGGTTGCTTTGTTCTCAGTGCCGCAGAAGCAGTTGGAGCTTTAATTAAGAGCCTCAAAAGTGGCAGAGCAGTGTGGATGGCAGGGGGTGTGCCAGCAAGGATCTCCTTCCCTAGGTTGATGCCCATGTGAAGATTGACTCTTTGGTGCCAATGAAGGGGGTCTGAGTGCTTGATAAACACCATTAAATTAAGCACTTGGCCTGTCCTGTGCTGTTTTCTCTCAGGCTCAGGTGCAGGCTTCATTAATTCTGTTCCAATACCACTCAATTAGGCTGATTGGTAATGTTTATAGGTGGCTCTTATCTGCCTGTCTCCCTCCTTAGCATCACCTACCCGGGTGAGTGGCTGCTCTCCAGACTGCAGAATTGTTCTGCTCTCTTTGGCTTTTGGGTGAGGAGGCTGAGGGGAGACTTCATCACCCTATACGCCAACCTGAAAAGAGGTTGGAGCCAGGTGGGGTTGGTCTCTTGGTGCAGTGACAGGACAAGAGCAAACAGCCTCAAGTTGTGCCAGGGGAGGTTCAGGTTGGACATTAGGAACAATTTCTTCTCAGAAAGGGCTCTCAGCATGGCCTGGGCTGCCCAGGGAGGTGGTGGGTTTAAAAGCTGCATGGATGTGGTGCTGAGGGATGTGGTTTAGTGGCTTAGCAGTGGTGGCATTGTGAACTCCTGGTGAGCATCTGGGCCTGATGAGCTCAAAGGTCTCTCCCAAGCTCAAGAGTTCTGTGATTCCTCAAATGTCTGACACAAGCCTGCTGCAGGTGGTTTGCTGGAGTTGAGGTCAGAGACAGACCACTTCTGTGATGTCCTGGCTGGCTGGGAAGGTCCAGATAGCCTGAAGCTCTCTGGCTTGCCAGGGCTGTTGTTGGGATGCCAGGTACTGGTTGCCAGCCCAGGCCTTCAGCAGGCAGTTCCTGGTCCAGGTTCTTATCTCTTCCCTTCCATATTTTGTGTTGGTTTTTAACAATGATTTGACACAGGTGAAAAGTGAGAAACTTCATGAATAACCCCCCCAGACCAGTACAGGTGAGGGGTGATCTGCTGGAAAGCAGCTCCAACGAGGAGGACCTTGGTGGACAAGGTTACTATGAGCCAGCATTGTGCCCCCAGGGCCAAGAAAGCCGGCGGTCTCCTGTCCTGTAGGAAGAGTGTGGCCAGCAGGCTGAGGGAGCTGCTCCCTGCTCTCTGCTCTGCCCTGCTGAGGCCACACCTGGAGCTGTGCATCCAGTTCTGGGCTCCCAGATCAAGAGGGACAGGGAACTGGTGGAGAGAATCTGGTAGAGGCTGAGAAGCTGCTGAGGGGCCTGGCACATCTCTATGAGGAGCAAAGGATCAGTGCTGGGCCCCATCCTGTTCAATATCTTCACTGATGATCTAGAGGAGGGCATTGAGTCCATCATCAGTGAATTTGCAAATGACACCAAGCTGGGGTCAGGAGTTGATCTGCTGGAGGGTAGGAGAGCTCTGCAGAGGGACCTCGACAGGCTGGACAGATGGGCAGAGGCCAAGGGCAGGAGATTGAACACATCCAAGTGCCAGGTTCTGCACATTGGCCACAGCAACCCCAGGCAGTGCTACAGGCTGGGGTCAGAGTGGCTGAGAGCAGCCAAGCAGAGAGGGACCTGGGGGTACTGGTTGATAGTAGGCTGAACATGAGCCTGCAGTGTGCCCAGATGGCCATGAAGGCCAAGGGCATCCTGACCTGGGTCAAGAACAGCGTGGCCAGCAGGAGCAGGGAAGTCATTGTGCCCTGTGCTCAGCACTGCTTAGGCCACATCTTGAATCCTGTGTCCAGTTCTGGGCTTCTCAGTTCAAGGAGGACATTGAGAGACTTGAAGGTGTCCAGAGAAGGGCAAGAAAGCTGGGGAGGGGTCTGGAGCACAGCCCTGTGAGGAGAGGCTGAGGGAGCTGGGGTTGCTTAGCCTGGAGAAGAGGAGGCTCAGGGGAGAGCTTCTTGCTCTCTCCAACTCCCTGAAGGGAGGTTGTAGTGGGGCGGGGGGGGGTTGGTCTCTTCTCCCAGGCAACCAGCACCAGAACAAGAGGACACAGTCTCAAGATGTGCCAGGGGAGGTTCAGGCTTGAGGTAAGGAGAAAGTTCTTCACTGAGAGAGTAATTGGCCCTTGGGATGTGCTGCCCAGGGAGGTGGTGGAGTCCCTGTCCCTGGAAGTGCTTAAGAAGAGCCTGGGTGAGGTACTTGGTGCCATGGTTTAGTTGATCAGACGGTGTTGGGTGATGGGTTGGACTTGATGATCTCAAAGGTCTTTTCCAACCTGTCCTGTCCTGTCCTATGCTATCCGGCTGAGAGCCTGGAGAAGAGCAGCCCCAGAGGGGGTCTGAGCAGTGCTCAGCAAGGGATAAAGGAGCTGTGAGGGGCAAGGGGCTGGGGCCAGACTCTTGTCAGTGGTGCCCAGGGACAGGACAAAGGGCACTGGGCACAAACTGGACCCCAGGAGGTTCCATCTGAACAGGAGGAGAAACTTTGTTGTGAGGCTGCTGGAGGCCTGGGCAGGCTGCCCAGAGAGGTTGCGGAGTCTCCTTCTCTGGAGAGCTTCCAACCACCCCTGGGCACTGTGCTGCTGGGCAAGCTGCTGTGGGTGCCCTGCTGGAGCAGGGGGGTTGGACTGGATGCTCTCCAGAGGTCCCTTCCATTCCCCCATGCTGGCCTTTGGTGAGTGACATACAGATGAGTATCCCTCTTTTCTATCCCACTCACATGTATTTTTTGTGCCTCTCTGCCAAATGTGATGCTTTGGTTGCTTCACGTGCACGGTGCTGGTGCAGGGAACCCCAGCAGCCAGGGTCTAAGCTGGATGGGGGTTTGCATGTGACCATCTCCTCACATTGGCAGCTCTCTGCCTCAGCCCAAGCTTGTTTATCACACGAGTAGGTGGACTTCTGCTTTTCTCCTGTCTGAGTGTTTTGGAGTGACACCCCAAGGGTCTGCCTCCATCAACACACAGTGAACATTTGTAGCGTTGGAAACAGCCTTGGTGTAGCAGGGAACGTGCTGGGGTGCGAGCTGGGCCGAGCGACCTTCTGGGCTGTCCCAGCTGCTGTGGCATTTGCTGTCACTGCCTTGCCTTTCGTTACTCTTGTGTTCTGTGGCCTAATAGCGAAGCACAGCTCATGGCATCCTGCCTCCTAGTTGGCTCAACTGGCCAGCACCCAGGAAGACTCAACTGTGGATGGAAACAAGCTTCCCAAACATGTCCTCATTGGCAGTTGGTGCTGCATGAGGAGATGGCCCTGAGGTGGTGCCGGGGAGGGTTCGGTTGGATGCTAGGAGCAATTTCTTTGCTGCAGGAGCGGAAGGGGCGGCCCAGGGAGGTGGTGCAGGCGCTGTTCGAGAAGGGCGTGGCCATGGCACCTGGGGACATGGTTTAACGGTCCTGGTGCTGGGTGGTGATGTACTGGATGATCTTGGGCAACTCCATGCGTCTGTGGTCCCTATTGACCGATGTTTCCTTCTGTCCCTCCCAGGGCCGGACGGTGGTCCTATGACGCATGCCCGGAAGAAGCAGCTCTTCCTCCTGAAGCACCCAGCCGGTTCTGCTGGCCGCGCTTCCTCGCCGGCAGGCAGCAGCAGGATGGAGAGGGCCGAGGCTGAGTGTGGTGAGCAGCGAGACAGGGGCGGCAGCAAGGCCCTGGCCTGCCCCAGCGGCTGCCTGGGCACCAGCAAGGCCAAGGGCCTGCACGAGGTGCGCAAGACCTACCCCCTGCGGCGCCGGCTGCTGCCCTCGGTCAGCAAGAAGACCTGCAAGGTGCTCCTCACCCGGCTGGAGGACGTGGCTGGCTCCCTGTCGAAGCAGGCCCAGACCTGCCAGAGCAAGGACCTTCCCCGCCGGGCGCAGGGCTTGGCACCCACGCCGTTGCCCGAGCGGGCGCAGCCCCGGGGCGCGGGGGAGAGCGGCGCCCCCGGGGGGGAGTGCAGAGGGACTCCTGCGGGGCCGCAGCAGGAGCGGGGCGCCGCCGCGGAGCCCCGGAAGCGCCGCCTGGCCTCGCTCAACGCCGAGGCGGTCAACAACCTGCTGCTGGAGCGCGACGAGGCCCTGTGCCCCAGCCGGCGCCTCCGCAGGGACCCTGCCCGGCCGGACTGCGCGGCCAGGGGCTCGCTCTGCAGGCCTGGGGACGGCTGGCTCCCGGCGGGCAGAGCGGTGCCGGCCAGGCCGGGCAGGGGCAAGAGCCGGCACGAGCACGGCCAGAAGTGCAGCAGCTGCGACCGGGCGCCGGGCGAGGGCTCGGAGGATGGGGCTGTCCCCTACCATCCCACCCCCAAGAGGCTGGCCAGCCTCAACGCCACGGCCTTCCTGAAGCTGACCCACGAGAAGGACCAACCCCTGAAGCCCAGGAGTAAGTCGGAGGGGGACGGCAAGTCTGAGAACCACTGCTCGAAGTCAGCGCTCAAATGGGCCAAAGCTGGTCGGAAGAACTGTGTCAAGGCCAAGAAGGAGGTGGCTGGCTTGAAAGTGGAGGGTCAGCACGGCTGGCAGGGACTCACTCTAGGAGCTTTTGGGCAAGGAGAGCAGCAGGACTCCTCCAGGCTCTACGGGACAGCAGAGCCTGTCCCGTACGAGTCACTGTCTAGCTCCTATGCCAGCACAGAGGGTTTCTACCACAGACTGCCTTTGCTCATGGGTGGCCAAGCTTCCATGAAGCCAGAGTATGGGAGACCTGGAGAGAAGTCGCCCACCCCCAAACAGGAGCTCCATCAGCCTTCCTTTCCCGTGCAGCAGTTCCCTGCCCTGCCTGTGCCCGGCAACCACGCGGACTGTGGCTGCCTCTTTGAGTCCTCGGATCTGCCGCCGCTGAACGGCTTCTACGTCTGCTACGGCCAAAGTGGGTACAGTGGCTACCCCCACTGCTCCCTCAAGGACCAGCTGTCACAGCCTGCTGCCTGCGAGGGGCTCTTGGTGTCAGCCAGCTCCTTGCCCTCGGGTGCTCATTTCCAGCCGCTGCACTGGTGCAGCTCCCCGTACTGCTGCGGGGAGGGCACAGCCATCGGCAGCTACGGCGTCTGCGGGGTGCTGCAGGTGCCCGAGGGCAGGGTAGGCAGCCTGCACACAGGGCGCAGCACCTACCCCTACAAAATGCCTTTTGCAGCAGGTAAGGTGCAGAGGCCAAGCAGGTCTTAGCAAGGAGTCAAGGAATGGGTTGGGTGGAAGGGACTTTAAAGATCATCCAGTTGCAACCCAACCCCCTGCCCGGGGGCAGGGACACCTCACACCAGCCCAAGCCGTTCAAGGCCTCATCCATCCTGGCCTTGCATGTCTCCAGGGAGGGAGCATCCATGACCTGCCTGAGCAACCTGTTCTCATCACCCTCACTGTCAAGAATTTCTTCCTCCACTCCAGTCTCAAATCTCCCCTCTCCCACCATTGTTGCTCTTCTGTCACCCCCAGCTCACCTGGAGCCCCTTCAGGTACTGGCAGGCTGCTCTGAGGTCTCCCTGGAGCCTTCTCTTCTCCAGGCTAAACAGACCTAACTCTCTCAGCCTGTCCCCATAGGGAAGGTGCTCTGGCCCTCTGTTAATCTTCATGATCACTCTGGCAGGTCCATGTCCTTCCTGTGCTGAGGACATCAGAGCTGGGTGCAGTACTCCAGGTGAGGTCTCACCAGTGGCAGAATCACCTCCCTGGTCCTGGTGGTCAAGCTTCTTTTGATGCAGCCCAGGACACAGTTGTCTTCTGGGCTGCAAGCACACATTGTGCTTTAAGGACTAGATCATCTCCAGAGGTCCCTCCCGACCCCTACCACTCTGTGATTCCCAGAAGCTTACTCCTGGTACTGAAGCATCCTTAGCAAGTCTCCAGCACACTGGGCTGAATTTCTCCTCCCTTGCTCAAAGCTCACTCTCAGGACCCAGGTGTCCTTGCAGAGCAGTGTGAAGCAGCAGTGCTGCCTTGGTCTTTAGACTCTCACTGGTTCATACCGGGTGGGGGCTGCAGCCTTGCAGTTGTTGTAGATAAGATCTGCAGGGCTGTAGTGGTTCTGTGAGAGGCTTCTCCTTGGGCAGGTGCTTGACTGTCACCCTGGTGATACAAGTGCCAGTGAGGCTGTGGGTTGGGTGAGTGGTGGTCCTGTCTTTGCTCTTGATGTCTGAAAGTGAGACCAGTGATGGTGTCAGAGGTGCCCCAGCTGCCTGCATCAGTCCTGTCCCCAGCCTGGTTTCAGACTCTGCTTTATCTCAGAGCTTTGCCTTCGCTGGTGACAAATCTCTTGAAACTGGGAGGTGGCTACCAGACACCAAGATGTTGGCTGGAAGCCACTCAGCTGTTGCTGCAGGGCCTGGCCCTTGGCCTCATCCCATTGACCTCAGCCCATTGATTGCAGCCTGGTCAGATCCATGTGCAGACCCTTCTCACCCTCCCACCCAATTCAGTGCCATCTTCACACTGGCTGAGGGTGCCCTCAGGCCCCTTGTCCAGATCATTGACAAAGACATTGAAGAGACTTGGTGCAGCCAGGAGCAGGCAGGTGGTGCAGACCAAGGATGCCTTGGTGCTCACTCAGCCCTCCTGGTGAGCTCTGGGCCCTGCTGGTGTTGGCAGGGGCAGGGCTGGCTCCAGGGACGTGTTGCCTAGCTGGCTGTCACCCTGCTGCTGAGGCCTTCCGTGGCGTGGTTCCCTTCCTGTGAGCAGCTCTGATTTAAAAGCCTGTGACCTCGGAGTGTTGAGGGGATTGAAGTGCACAGGGAGGTCCCCTGGAGCATTAACAGTGAGGAGACATGCCTCTGGAACCACATCCTTCCACAGACCTGCTGAGAAGCTGCTCCAAGGAGAAGGACCTGGGAGTGCTGGGGGACAGCAAGTTCGCCAGGAGCCAAAAATGTGTTTTTGTGGCCAAGAAGGCAAATGGTCACCTGGGGGGCATGAAGAATAGTGTGGCCAGCAGGCTGAAGGAGCTTCTCCTCCCCCTCTGCTCTGCCCTGGTGAAGTCACATCTGGAGCCTTGGGCCCAGATCTGGGCTCTCCAGTTCAGGAGAGACTGGGAACTGCTGGAGAGAGTCCAGGGGAGGCTGCAAAGCTGCTGAGGGGCCTGGAGCAGCTCTGTGAGGAGCAAAAGCCTGAGAGCCTTGGGGCTGAGAGCCTGCAGAAGAGCAGCCCCGGAGGGGATCTGAGCAATGCTCAGCAAGAGCTAAGGGGGCTGTGGGAGACAAGAGGCTGGGGCCAGACTCTGCTCAGTGGTGCCCAGGGACAGGGCAAGGGGCACAAACTAGACCCCAGGCGGTTCCACCTGAAGATGAGCAGAAACTTGTTTGGTGTGAGGGTGCTGGAGGCCTGGAGCAGGCTGCCTAGAGAGGTTGTGGAGTGTCCTTGTGTGGAGAGCTTGCAGCCCCCCTGGGCACTGTGCTGCTGGGCAAGCTGCTGTGGGTGCTCTGCTGGAGCAGGGGAGTTGGACTGGATGCTCTGCACCATGCTGGGGTCCAGGGAGTAGGAGTCTGATGTATCTTGGTCTCAGGGCTTTCCTCAGCCCCTGTTGGGCATGTTGGCCTGGTTTGAGGGCTTCCTCGGTGCCTCCTGCAGCCTGTGAGGAGTTCTGAGATGCTTTTGAGCAGCAGCCTCAGCCAGCTGCTGGCCTGGCGTGGTTCGAGAGTCTGCTGCAGGGACAGGGCTCTGCTGGAGGCAGCCTGCATCATCTTCCTGCCTTCTCTTCACCTTGTTTCTGGAGCTGATTTGGAGAATCTCCTCAGTTTTCCCTGATTAGGGGAATTTGGCTGTTGGAGAGAAGCTCTGGCAGCTTCTGCTGGCGTGGTTTAATCCTTCCCAGCCTTGGGATAAGCCTTTGATTTCTTTTGTGCTCAGTGACAGGCTGGAGCTGCCTGGCGCCTGGCCAGGCTCCCGTGCCGCGCTGGTGGGCGCTGCCCGGGGGACTCGGGTGGCTTTGTTGTGGCATCGGCAGCAGCGTGCTGGAGCGGCTCAGGCTCAGGAGTGGCTTAGCTCTGGGAATCCACTGACAGTGCAAAAGGAAATTGCAGCCTGCAGGGTCTGTGCTGCTCTCAGAGAGCGGTGGGGATGGAAGGGACCTCCCTAGTTCGAGTCCAAGCCTCCTGCCAAGGCAGGGTCACCTCAGGCAGGTGACGCAGGAATGCATCCAAATAGGTCTTGGAAGTCTGCAGAGGTGGAGACCCCACAACCTCCCTGGCAGACAGTCTGTCCAGAGGCTGGACACAGTACTCCAGCTGTGGCCTCACAGGGCAGAGTAGAGGGGCCAGAACCTTCCTCAAGCTGCTGGCCACATTCTTATTCTTGCTCTGTAGAGTAGTAAAGGGAGTTTTGGGGGAAGGTGGTGGGAGGGTTGGGCAGCCTGACTGGCAGTCAGCTGCTGTTCCAAGTGGGATCCCTGTCTCTTCTTCCCTCCTGCCAGAAGGCTGCAAGTCTCTGGACCAGCTGAACCTCACAATCCCCGTGGCAGGACACCCCGCCTCACCTGCCCATCCGCTCTCAGGATGTCCTGTACCCAGCGTGCCACCGGCTGCAGAGCCTGTTCCTCACCTGCAGACCCCCAACTCTGACCCCCAGACCACGGCCCGAGAGTGTCCGCAGAGCTCCAAGCCTCCCAGCGGCTCCAAGTCCGGGCTGCGGAACGCCCCTGGCTGCCTGCACGCCGCGGACAGCAAGGCCGCAGCGGCTCACTGCCACCCCAAGCAGCAGCGCATCGGCAGGAGGAGAGCTACCAACGGCTGGATGCCCGTGGGCACCGCCTGCGAGAAGGCTGTCTATGTGGTGGTAGGTGTCTGGAGAGCTGCAGGGCTGGGGTGGCCACCACCAGTGCTGTGTCTTCAGGAGAATAAGGCCCTGAGAGTCTTTTGGGTCCCTGTGTCAGCGTGGAGGTGGCACCTCGATGCCACGTGGAACCTCTTGCCCAAGCAGACTGCTCTCTGGCTCTTCAAGGCCAAGCTGCTGTTGGCTTTGCTTTTCTCCTGTGCCCTGACAGTACCTTGCACAGCACAACAGGCAGGGCAGGAGAACCTGCTGCTCCTCTGCTAGCATCAGCCAAAATGTCACAGTGATGAATGCTGCTGGCTTCAGCCTTTGTAGGGGTGGCACCAGTCACAGCTCTGAGTCCATCACAGAGGCTGTCCTCAGCTGCCTCCTCCTGGGTTGTGTCAGACTGTGAGAAATGAGGGAGGTTTGGGCCTTGTTAGGGGGAGCACTTGTCTAGAGCTGGCTCTCTTGAGGTTGCTCTTCTCACTGGTGGTGTCTGTCAGCCCAGCAGGGATCTGGAGAGCACAGAGGACTGAGTGTCTGGGCTCCCAGGTGGAATTTTTCTGGTACCTGATATCTTCCTTCTTGTCTCTTCTCCAAGTATTTTTTGTCTGTGCTTTCCCATTTGCTGTGTTCAGGGGCAGAGAATGGCTCCTGCAAGATGGGGCATTGCAAACCTGCCTGGAGGTGTTCTTGTGTGACATCTCCAGGTGACCCTACCTGGGCTGGGGGTTGAAGTCAGTGATCTCTGGAGGTCACTTCAAACCCCTACTGTTCTGAGCAGCTACAGATGAGGTTTTTGCATCCACAGCTCGGATTTTGGCAGTCTGGGGGAGCAGCACACCCCTCATTTCCTTAGGTCCTGGCATGTAATGCTTCCATCTCTGCCTGGGCTATCTAGCAGAAGTTAAACCTTTCATGTCAGGCCTCCTGAGATGAGTTTTCAGAGCAAAAACCAAAACAGTCCCCAAAGTGATCATTTTGTAACCCCAGAGGGTACAAAGGCAATGCCAGCAGTGTCATCAAGCAGAGCTTCATGGTGTGGCCTCTGCCATTCCCTGCCCTGCCCTGGTGAAAGATCTCATGGTTCCTTTGTTTTGTGGCAGTGTGTCAGTGCACAGCACTGCAAACATGCCCTTGGAATAGGAAGGAAGTGCAGACCTAGAGGGAGGCAGAAGTGGTGATTCTTCTGAAGGTCAGGGTGGTTTTGCCTGCAGATCTGAAGGAACCACTAGGCTGTAATTAGAAGTAGAAATCAGAGAGAGCTGCTTGTGAGACCTGCTGGCCCCTGGCAGGCTGCTCCTCCCTCCAGACCATGCAGGAGGAATAGCTGTGTCTGGGTTTGTTCAAAAGTGAAGGCCACCTGCGCCCTGTCAGCTCTCAGATGCTGTTCCTCAGGGAACCTTCTTTGCCTATGATATTCTTAAAGGGCTTGACATAGAATCATAGAATGGTTTGGGTTGGAAGGGATCTTTGAGATCCTTTAGTAAAACCAGCCTGATGGGAATGGAGGTGCCCTGAGTGGTCTGATGCTCTGTGGCTTCTCTTGGAGTGGAAGCACTTTGCTCTGAGGAGCCTTAGGTGTGCTTGCAGCAGAACCAAAGACGTTCTGGGGTGGGGTGGCAAATGATAAGTAACTCTTTATCAAATCATAGAATCATAAAGGTTGGAAAAGGCCTTTAAGATCAAAAACCCCAATGCCTCCATGACCCAAAGTGCACATCCACTGTTTCAGAACACCTCCAGGGCTGGGCAGAGCGGCCATGGCAGGGCTCGGTGGCCGGGGCAGGGCAGAGAAGCTGTGGCAGGGCCGGGGCAAGGCTCGGGGGCCGGGGCAAGGCTCGGGGGCGGGGGCAGGGCCGGGCAGGGCTCGGTGGCCGGGGCAGGGCTGAGCAGTTTGTGTTGCCCTGGTGCAGAACGAACCGGAGCCAGCTGTTCGCAAGAGCTACCAGGCCGTGGAGAGGGACGGGGAGGTGATCCGGGTGCGGGACACTGTGCTGCTGAAGTCAGGGCCCCGCAAGAAGTCCATGCCCTACGTCGCCAAGATCTCTGCACTGTGGGAAGACCCCAAAACAGGTAGGTGCCTGCTGGGGCTGCGCTGCTCAGGGCTCGGTGAGGGTGAGCTAGAGCCTTGCTAAGCTGCTCCCCTGCTGCCGGACTGGGAGGTGAAGAGGAAGAGAGGAGCTCTGTGTCACACGTCCCAGGAGCCGGAGAGCTCTTTGATCACCAGCCTGGGACTGCGCAGCAAAATCCTGCTGGTCATGAAAGCAGAGGTCTGCCAAGGGCCCCTCTTGGCAACAGTCTCCTCCATCATTTCATCACAGCAGATGTCCCAGGAGCTGCTGCTTGCTCACATGCTCCATCCAGCAGCTGGGCTGGGAGCTGGTGTGGAGCACAGGCTCGGCTGCAGAAGCTCCTGCTGGGACCTGGGTGGGGAGGTAGTGACTGGAGGAAAGTGTTTTTTGTGTCAAGGTCTCCTGTCTGACCAGTGGCACCTGAGCCAAGGAAGCTGTGCCAGGTGAGGTAAAGCTTGCTGAAAAGTGAAACATGAAATAAAGTGAGGTGTAAAAGAAGTGGCCAGCACAGGGTGAAACCCATCCTGCTCCTGCCATCCTGGCACTGACCTGGGAGCTGATGCCACCGGAATCGAGCTCTAGATGAGCATCTCCAGCTTGTGGTCTGAATGGCTGCTGTTGTCAGGTGGAAAATGGAAGAAAGTAGATTTTATTCCCTTTTTTTTTCCATCTTTTTGTGGGATTTTTTGGTGTCTAACTGCCCTCCTTGATGTAACACAAGAAGGGGATGAAGGTGTCAGGGAGCAGCAGTGTGGCTGACTTCACTCAGCATGAAATCTTGATGGTGGCACAGCTGCCTCTGCCTGGGCTCTGGGGGGTGGCAAGGGTGGAGCAGGAGGGGGGTGGTGCAGTGGGAAACACCAGGAGAAGGCTGAGGCTTGATACTCTTTGCTGGCTGTCCTTGCAGGGGAGCTGATGATGAGCCTGCTGTGGTACTACAGACCCGAGCACACTCAGGGAGGCCGCAGCCCCAGCATGCACCAGGTGAGCCAGCCCGGGGCCTGCTGGGCCTGGGGGTCTGCAGGAGGAGGGATTAACCTGAGGGTCACAGAATCATTAAGGTTGGAAGAGACCTCTGAGACCAAGTCCAACCATGACCCAACTACCATGACCACTAAACTGTATCCTGGAGAGCCACATCTGCAGCTTCTGGAACACCTCCAGGGATGGGCCCTCCACCACCTTCCTGGGCAGCCTGTGTCAATCCCTGACCACTCTCACAGCAAAGATACTGTTCCTATCCAACCTAACCCTCCCTGGCACACTTTCAGGCCATTTCCTCTCATTCTGCTGTTTGGAGCTGTCTCTTGGCTCTGATGCAGCTGTTCCAGATGTGTGGAGTGGTGGGGTCCTATTCATAGGTCTTTCATAGAACCACAGAACTGTTGAGGTTGGGAGAGACCTTTGAGATCATCAAGTCCAACCTGGAGCTCACAATGCCACTGCTGCTGCTAAGCCACTGCCACTGAGCCAGGGCCCTCAGCACCACACCCGTGAGACTTTTAAATCCCTCAGGGGTGGTGGCTCCACCTCCCTGGGCAGCTGTGCCAGCGCCTGAGAGCCCTTTCTGGGAACAAACCGTTCCTAATGTCCCACCTGAACCAGATCTGTTGAGTGGTGGGGTCCTGGTGGTGGCTTGTCCCCTGCTTTTTGTCACCTGTGGGAGCTCAGGGCTGTAACAGAAGCTGCTGCATTTGCTGCTTGGCCAACTCTGTTAAGTTTTACTGTTTCTCCCTTAAACTCCTGTGCAGTAAGTGTCCATTTGCTCTGCCTGCTGCTTAAGGGTGAGCTCATCCTGCATCAGAACCCAATGCCTTCCTAATTCACCCAGGAACGCAGAGCTTGGTGCAGTCTCCCCCTGCAGTTCTGCAGGACACTGTTACCTGTGTCCTGTGCTGCCTCTTTCTCCTGAGTCCCTTCCTCTGCCCCTCAGGCTCCAGGAGCTTGTTCTGTGCTGCAGTGGGGCTGCATCCTGCCTCCCCTTGCAGAGATTTGGGGTTGGAGACTGGAGGATGCTGTGCCTCTCTAAAACTTTGCTTTCTCAAGGGAAAAAACGTGTGGGTCATTGAGTTCTGACCCCTTGCTCTGTTTTGCATGGCCTTGTGTGGGTTGGCAGCAAGCTGGTTTTAAGCTGGGAATGGAGAATTTACTGCTGGCTTCAACCCTTTGTGTTTGCACTCTTTAAAATGAAAGGGGAGGAGGGGAGTGAGAGCAGCACCGGGGAGCAGGCAGGGAATGGGACCTGCCTGACTCCCAGGGCACAGAGGAGTTTCTGCCCCAAAATGTGGTACCAAAGTGTAGCCCCCTGGTCCCTAAGCAAAGTGTGACTGCTTCCAGTTGTACTTCAGTGCAGAGCAGCAGCAGCCTGGCCAGCAGGAGCTCAGCCAGCTTTCTGCACATCTGCTTTGTTGCACAAGACTCCAAGCGCTGGGACAGGCTTACGAAGGATGACTCAGTCTTGATGGAAGGAGCAAGGCAATCCTTCCAAGGAGCAGCAGCAAGGTGTGGCATTTTCAGTTTCTCTCACTAAGTGTCCCCAAACAGTGACCCTTTGGTGAGTCTTCCCTTCCAGCCACCTTCCTCAGGGCTGTGAGGACAAATGCAGCCTGCAGGTAATGCTTCCAGGCTTGTGCAGAGGTCCTCTCTGCTGATCTAACCACACCTGAAGTTCTGTCAAGTGGCTCCATCTGGGCTGTCCCACATCCAGCAGAGCCAACTTCCCTAAATTACCTGGGAACAAAAGCTGCTGCCACTTCCCTCCCTGAGCAGCCTTCTGAGCTGTGCTGGGGTGAAGAGAGGGTTGGAAAGAAAGACTTTGAGACTTTTGACTTCAAGATTAATCCTTTCAGCTTTGAGATGGAGATTAATTAGAAGGCCTGGTCCTGTGTCACAGGGTAGCAGCAAAGACAGCAAAGTGCTCTTCAACCTCCAGTTCTTAGCTGTAGAAATGAATCAGGAGAGATTCCAGCACAGGAAAGGGAAAATGAGTGAAGAACATCCCCTGGAGATTGGAGGAATGAGGCTGTAATGAGGTCACAGCTAGAGTCCTGGGTCCAGATCTGGGTTCCCCAGTTCAAGACAGACTGGGAACTGCTGAAGAGAGTCCAGGGGAGGCTCTGAGAATGCTGAGGGGCCTGGAGCAGCTCTGTGAGGAGCAAGGGCTGAGAGCCTGGAGAAGAGCAGCCCCAGAGGGGAGCTGAACAATGCTCAGCAAGAGCTAAGGGGCTGTGGGGGGCAGGAGGCTGGAGCCAGGCTCTTGTCAGTGGTGCCCAGGGACAGGGCAGGAGGTTCCATCTGAACAAGAGGAGAAACTTGTTTGGTGTGAGGCTGCTGGAGGCCTGGAGCAGGCTGCCCAGAGAGGCTGTGGAGTCTCCTTCTCTGGAGATTTTCCAACCCCACCTGGCTGTGGTGCTTCTGGGCAAGCTGCTGTGGGTGCCCTGCTGGAGCAGGAGGGTTGGACTGGGTGATCTCCAGTGGTTCCTTCCAGCCCCCACCATGCTGGGGTGCTCTGAAGAGTGTGTGGATGGGTGGTACTCCAGCTGCTGCCTGCAGGAGCATTGTCCACCCAGCTCATCTGCTGGGACGCTTCTCAGGAGCGACCACAAGCTGTCCGTCGTCCCCAGGGGGAAAGAGGCTGAAAGATACAGCTGGTGGTGGCCTCGTGGCTGAGGGCCTGTCTGCTGTTGGCATCTGTGGGAGGCATGGCCTCTTAGTGTGCTGGGCAGTGCTGAATGAGGGGAGAAAGATCTCTTGATGCTTTGCCCACCTGTTGCTGAGGGAAATTCTTCTGCACACTATAAATAGGTCCTGGAGGGTGTCTGGGTTATGTGAAATACCTGTTCTGCCAAAGCAGATCCTACTTAGAGTCTCCTTTAAGGTGATGTGTGAGGGTGTGGAGCTTGTCCTGCCTCTCTGGGGCTTCTGGCCAAGCTGAGTGACCTTCTCCTTGCTGTTGCAGAATGAGATCTTTGCATCCCGGCACCAGGACGAGAACAGTGTGGCCTGCATCGAGGAGAAGTGCTACGTGCTGACCTTTGCAGAGTACTGCAGGTAGGTGGTGCTCTGAACCTGCTGTTCCTGAGCCTGAGCTGCCCCACACCAGCATCCCCCAGCAGTCCTGCCCCAGCCCTGCAGGCCTTGATCCAGCTGCACCTGCATGAGTTCCACTTGCTCTGCACAGAGGTTTGGAGCTGCAGTCTGGGTGCTGCTTCCCCCCACGTTCACCACATGTCTGGGTTCTGGCAGATTGGTGCTTCAGGGGGCTCAGAAATGTTTGTTCTTGTGTGACCCTGGTGCCACAGCATGTGGACATCATAGTGCCCAATGCTCATAGCTTGGGGCTGAAAGTGGAGCAAGGCAATGGATCTGTCTGCTGCAGCACACCGGTGCTGGAGCTGGCTGGAAAGCCTGCTGAGATGCTCTTGTCCTTGCTGCTAGACACAGGAGAGGGTGCTCAGTGATCAGAGGTGTCCTGGCAGCAGCACTCAAAGTGCTGTCTCAGGCTTTTCCTGGTAAGCTCTTGCTGATTGAATTGAAACTTCATCAGTAAGAACCTCTGAGCATCCACACTGCAGCATCCTTGGGTGGGTGGATGCTCAGGACAGGGTGAAGATAGAGGCTGAATGGCCACACAACTCCATACTGCAAAATGGTGCTTTGGATCTCTTCAGCCTTGCTGGGTGCACCTTGTTGACCCTGCAGCTTACCACGGAGAGCTGCTCTGTGGTGCATTCCTAGCCCAGGGCCTTCGCTCTGCATTTCTGCAAGCTGCTTCACAAACCCCTCAGGAGCTGAATTTGCTCTCCTTTGAAACCTGGGGGGGGAAAAATCAAACACACAAAAATACAGACTGGGAGAGGTTGGAAGGGACTACTGGAGGTCATTTGCTCCCAAGATACCCAACAGCAGTGCCCAAGCAAACACAGCTTGGCCAAACAAACCCCCAAATGCCAAACAAACACCCAAATAAGCCTCCCAAAAACTTGTCCAAACAGACAAACATCTCCTGTCCTGGGCAGCCACACCTGCAGCTGCTGCTGAGACAGACTGTGGGGTGCAAAACAGTGCCACAGACTGGCTGCTTGGGTTGGAAGGGGCCTTAAAGATCATCCAGTGCCAACCCAGCCCCCACAGCTCCCACCAGCCCCATCCAACCTGGCCCTGAACACCCCCGAATGCCAGCCCCCCCCCCGCACGAGCCGCCCCCCCGCTCACCGCCGTGCTGTGCTGTTGCAGATTCTGTGCCTTGGCCAAGCGCCGAGTGGAAGGCATCCCGGGCAGGAAGGCCGTGATGGTTCCTCCCTCGGAGGAGTACTCCACGCCCCTGCACCGCAAGGTGCCCGAGGACACCGACCCCGAGCTGGTCTTCCTCTGCCGCCACGTCTACGACTTCCGTCACGGCCGCATCCTCAAGAACCCGCAGTAGCGCCGCGGGGGCCGCAGGCTGGGGGCCTGGGGACGGCCTGGGGACAGCTCCCGGCCCCAGAGAGCCCGCCGGAGGCCAGCGGCGCCTGGGCAGCACAGCACTTGCGGAAGGCATCGATGAGAATCTGCACCTCGGGAGCGGCGCCTGCAGAGCTGGGCGCCTGCAGAGCTGGGCACCTGCAGAGCTGAGCGCCTGCAGAGCTGAGCGCCTGCAGAGCTGGGCACCTGCAGAGCTGAGCACCTGCTGCTGGGGATCTGTGTCTGTGGATGGAGCCAGAGGGGGATAAAAGCCAGGGAGCTGAATCCAGAGCCATGGCTGGGGGTGGGACACTGGGGTGGCGCAGGAGGCTGCTCTGGGGCGTTGGATGAGTCGCGCTGGGACAGCTGGGTGGCTCTGACATGCAGGGTGAGGCTGAGGCAGAGTCTCTCCTGTGCTCTGCCGCAGAGCAGAGTCTCCTCCATCCCACGGGACAGGCTGTGAGGATTCCCAGGTGTAAGAGGAGCTCCAGAATTCAGCCCTTGCTTTGGAAGCTGCCTGGATGTGGAGTGGCCTCGTGTGGTGCATGGAGAGGTTTTGCTCCATCAGGGGAGGAGGTGACCCTGGTGTTCCCCTCCTCTTTCTCTTCCCCTCACCGCCTTCTTCTGTGATCCACCACCTGGACTGGGGCTTGGCAGCCAGGCTTGGGAACCTGCTGCATGGCAGAGCAGAGAGGGAGCCAGGAGGGCTGTGGGCTTCCCATCCCAGTGCGGTGTCCCAGAGAGCTGGGTCTCCACCATGGATCCCTGACCGTGCCCTGGAGTATCTCCTTCCCCATGACACAGCCCCAGCAGGCCTGTGTGTCTCTGGAGCTGGAGCACAGCGTGGGCTCCACTGCTGAGAACCATGCTTCTGAGTCTTGCTCTTCCTCTGGCGGCATGGGGGCTGCAGTGACAGAAGTGAGTTTACTCTTTCTTCCCAGTTACTCCCAGTGACACCATTTACAGTCCCTGTTCCACCCCATGCAGCATCACAGAACCACAGAACTGGTGAGGTGGGAAGAGACCCCCGAGATCATCAACCACTTGCCTGGAGCTCACAGTGCCACCACATCTCCAGTGTGAAGCAGCTAGAGGCTGGAGGTGACCCAACAAAGCCTTTTCTTGAGTGATTTTTGGCTTTCTTTAAATCTTGTCCCCCTCCCCTGTAACTCTCCTGATCCTGGTGACACTGAAGCCATCAGCAGTGCTGGCTCACCACTGCCCCACAGCTTCTTCCCCTCCAAACCCCTCGTGGTGTCCAGGCCAGCACACCTGAGTGGCTTTGTGGTTCCTGGAAGGAACTGAGCCCTAGGAGGAGTTCTTGTGGACGGATGTGCCCCAGGCCCAGCAGCATTGCCTCTTGCCTTAGTTCAGAGCCGAGGTAGACCTTGGTCATCTTCACACAGTCTGTTGGAGGTGATGCCAAAGCAAACCAAAGGACAGCACTAACATCCAAGCCGTTCCCCCCAAGCTGATCCAGGTCTAGATTGCACTATCATGAAGAAGGACAACTGGCAGCACCTTGGCCCGCAGCCCTGCTGGCTGGAGTTGCTTGTCCAGGCCTGAGACCTGCACCTCTACATCCTTCTGAGGCTCCTGAAGTGGTGGAAGTCTTCATCCTGCTTTAATGTTGTCCTGCCAGTGGAGCTAGCACTGCCCCAGCTCCCCACAGACTCCAGCACAGTGGGAATGGCTTGAAAGCCTGCCTGGCCTGGAGAGGAACTGCCCCAGCACCAAGTCCCTTAGCTGGAGAGAGTTCAGCACAGGAGTTCTCCAGAGATTTGCTCTACATACCAAAGAGGGGAACCTGTCTAGAAGAGAGGAGATGACAACACCTGGCACACAGCTCCCTGGTGTCAGAGGCTGATTCCTGCTCAGTGTCACAGAGTCAGAGTGGCAGGGGTTGGAAGTGACCTCTGGAGATCACTGAGGATGCTGGAAAGGCCCTGTTTGTCCTGCCAGGGGTGAACACGCAGCTCCAGGAGGTTTTATCTGGTGTGCAAACAAGAAGGTGTAGGTGAAGCATCTGATTTATACCTCAAGGTACTGCTGGTGTCAAAGGAATTGCTCAGATTTCTCCTCAGCAAGTCACCTGGGTACTGGTGGTCCCTTGGAAGGGCATGGTTGGGCTGCTGTGCCAGGATGGGAGCCAGGAGCACTTCCAGCGTTCTCAGGTGAAAGTGCCACAAGGGTGCCAGGGGATGCTGGAGAAAGTGGCCTCTGGTGCTGCTGGGAGGAGATGTTCAGTGGTTCTCCCTCTTAGCAGGGAGGGAGGGCAGGCACTGGAGGGGTAAAGCTGCTACTGCCCACCACAGGAGAGGGGATGGTGGTACCCAGTGTGGCAGGGCAGTGAGAAAGGGGATGGAGCAGCTGCACCCTGGGGCTGTGGCACACAGTGGTAAGGGTGGAAGGTAGGGACACCTCTGGCACTCAGCCTGGAGCAGGCAAGCTGCCCCTGGCCACCTTCCTCCAGCAAAAGTGCCCTCAGGTGCAGGAAGCTTTGAGAGCCACCCAGCAGGCAAACACTGAGCACTGCTGCACAGTCAGGGCGGGGTTTGAACCACAGCAACTCCTGAGCCCTCTCTCCCTCTGCTCCCACCTCTGTCCTGCCTCCTTCCCAGGTAGAAGAGAAACTGTCCTTGGCCTGGGTGTGGAACAGGCTTCACCCCATGCCTGGAGAGGGCACCTCCTGCCTCTGCTCACGCCAGGATCTGCTGCAGGCCAAGGCCCTCGTGCAAGGTTCCCGTGGTTGCTTCATGCTGCTGTGCAGGCAGCATG
Organism: Melanerpes formicivorus; assembly: GCF_026170545.1. Classification (NCBI taxonomy): domain Eukaryota; kingdom Metazoa; phylum Chordata; class Aves; order Piciformes; family Picidae; genus Melanerpes; species Melanerpes formicivorus. The sequence goes on along the minus strand of NW_027142368.1, from coordinate 17,727,837 downwards.
TGAAAGAGTTGAGATGTCTTATCCAGAATGGAAAAATATTTCTTGCTTTTTTAATCTATTAGATATGGAAATATTTTTTGAAGCTGAAGATGCAGTGGGTAGAATTTAAATGGAAACCTTCAGACATGTCAAATATATTTTAGTTGAGAATTTTTGTAACATGCACTTTTTTGTGTCTCTTCCCTGGCTTCCCAGATCTGTATCGCAGTGTTTACAGACGGAATGAGAACATTCCCCACGCCCTCCTGTGAGAGAGATTATTAGAAGTAATTCTTAAAAAAATAAATTTGACAAATGGTATTGATTTAGAAAAGAGAGCCAGTGCTGACCTCTGCTTCTCCTCCTCACCCCAGGCTTCCTCCCGGCCCTGCTGGGGCGTTGGAAGCGCTTGGAAGGTGCCAGGTGTGGGAGCGAGACTTGGGGGCTTGGGGCGAGCGAGCTAGGCACGGCCCAGGGGTGAGCTGCTCTTGGAGTTTCCAGTGAGAGTCATGGAACTGTTTGGGTTGGAAAAGACCTCCAAGATCACTGAGTCCAACTCTCAACCCAACACCACCAGGGCCATTAAGCTGTGTCCCCAGGTCCCACAGGTTCCTGGAACCCCTCTATGTGCTGTCACTGGGCACCACTGACAAAAAGTCCCTGTCTCCCTGCCAGCATCACAGCCTGGCTTTAGCAAGGTCCCAGCTGGACCTCTTCGTGGGGTGAGGGTTTCTGCTGGAGGGTCTCTGCCTTTTGCACCCACCAGGTTTAATGAGGAGCCTCATTACAGCACAGCTCCTCCTGGGGACCTCTGGGCAGCTTAGGCACAGGGCTGGAGAACTGAGGCTGAGAAGGGCACCTGGCCTGCTGCTGATGTGGGAGGAGCACATCCTGGGACATGTAGAGTTACAGGACAGTTTGGGGTCAGCAGCTGACCTGCAGCCCTGGGCTTCTGCTGAGGAACCAATCTGACATTCTCCAGTTGGACTGAAGGTGACTCAGCTGCCCAGAGGCACCAGGGAGTGCCAGCAGCAACCTGTGCCCAGTGTGTGCTCCATGCCTCTGGCCAGCTCCAGCGCTTTGCTGGGCAGGGACAGACACTGGTGAGGGTCAGCTGAACACCAAGAAGCAGCTTTTCTGTCCCAGCTCTTCCCACATGGGGAGCCATCCTCAAAAGGATAATCTGTGGCTGACTGAGAAGTTGGGATTAATGTCAGGGCAAATTGGATTTGCTGCTGAAATCTGCAGCCCGAGGGAGCGGCGCTGGGTTGCATCCAGCTCTCCTGTATCCCATGTTCAAAAAACCTCTGCCCTTCTTCCGTGTCTGATGCTGCCAGGGACTTTCTGCTGCCACAGTGATGGAATCCTGCTGGCCTTGGAGGTGTTGGCAGAGGTGGCTTCACCCAGCTGTGGAGCAGGGAGTTGTGTTGCCAGCTGATTCCTGCACTGCTTTGGCCAGCTGAGGGCCTTCTGGTGGCTCCAGGTCGGTTTTGATGAGCAGACCAAGGGTGATTAAGATACCTGATGAAGCCAGAGTGCTGCATTACCTCTCCCCTCACTTCCACGTGTAGTGTCTGGAGATGCTGGACCATCACCTGCCTTGGGAGAACTGCAGGGGGAAGGTGGCACTTGGGTTGCTGGCAAGGAGCAGTCAGGGCTGCAGGCACCCGTGAAAGCTTCAGGTAAGGTTTGGGCACTGAGATGAGCCTTGGGAATTCAGGGGTAGGGGGTAGGTTTGGTTGCATCATTGCTGTGGTTTCTTGCAGCTTGAGAGATGCTGTTGTAGCTCTTTGCTCCATGGCTTGATGCTTGGGTTTGGAGTAGTTCCCTGTGCCAGGGAAGATGCCAGCTGGGCTCCTGGCACGTGCTGCTGTGCTGGGGGGAGGCTTTCCCACCGCATGCCTCACTCCCTGCATCTCCCAGCCAAGCAAACCTGAAGCAGCATCTGGGACTCGCTCCACTTGCCAAAGTCTCTTCCCACCCAGAGCAAAAGCCACAAGCTCCTGGTTCCATTTAACTGCTGCTTTAATGTCACTAATTACAGCTGACTGGAACTGTGCCAAAGCCACCCCAGCCAAGAGGCAGCAGCAGCCTGGCCTGTCACACCAAGGTGACAGAGCACTCTGTCACTGTCCCAGCTCCAGCCCTTCATGCTGATGAATGAGCTGCTGGCTGCGTGGGGGTGGCAAGATCAGCCCCCAGCAGAGCTGGGACCACCCAGGGAGCAGAGAGGCACAGCCCCACATTGACCTGGTGTCCCCAGGGCCATTTCCCAGTTTTACTGTGTCCTTCTCATCCCACTAAGACAGGAAGAAGGCTCTGCTCACCTAGCTGAGGCTTCCAGGGGAAGATACTGGGGCAGACACTCTCTGCCCCTGCCAAGGTGATACCAACTCTGCCACCACAAGACGAGTTCTGCTCTGAATCCTTCAGCTGGTTGGCAGCAGCACAAGCAGGGCATCAGCCCAGGCTTCATCCAATGGCAGCATCCACAGCCTCTGAGCCACCTTCTGTATTGCTTCTGTGCTGGCTGCTCCCCTTCAGAAGAATGAGGTTGAGCTTCCAATGCTCATCTCCAGCTGCTGCATCCCTGTACCCGTGCTCCTGGGCCCAGGTGTTGAAACGCTTCTCTACAGTGACTTCAGGCTCTGGGAGCAGCAGGAAGCTGCAGGTCACCCCACGCAGCACCACTTCTCCAGGAGCATGGAGAGGTGTGTCCCTGGGGGCTGTTTCCTGACACAAAAGCCATCAGCAGAAAGGGGACTCCCATCTGAGCAGAGAAGGAGCTGTGCTGGCAGCCCTGTGTGGTGGGGATCAGCCCCATCCACGGAGGGGCTTCAGAGCTGTGGAGAAGTGGTGCTGAGGGCTGTGGTTTAGTGGCGACCTGGCAGTGCTGGGGTAAGGATTGGACTCCATGGTCTGAAAAGGCTTTTCCAGCCTGGGTCATTCGGTGCCTCCTTGAAACGTGCAAGCCCTGCTCCCCTCCGCTCAGCACAGGATGGAACCTTTGCAGAGGAGCTGCTGTCACAAGGTGCTGAGCTCAGGACCAGCGAAAGGGAGGGCATCCCCGGGGGAAGGGCTGTAATGGGGATATTGAGAGGGGACATGCAGTGGCTCCTGCCAGGGGTGTTTGTGTCACCTGTTGCTATAGGGACGTGGTGGCTTTTCCGTCAGAGCCCCCAGCGAGAGCTGCTAATCCATGCTGGAGAGGGAAGGATATTTAATAAAGGAAACCATTTAGACTGGATTTACAAGGTAGGCTGAATGGGAGCCCCATTTATTCTGTGGCTCCCTATTTAATTTTAATATCTCTATAAACCTCTCCAGAGTGTTCTGCAAAAACAAGCTGGCTTCAGAGCAGCTTCGGCTGCCCAATAAATTCTTAAAAGCAAATCACTTTAACAATGCTGGGAAAAAGCCCTCTGCATCCCAATGAATATTTTAATGAATATTTTTCTGCTCTCTGTAGCAGCAGGGGCCCTGGGGCACACGCCTTGGAAAACAAACAACCTGCCCTGCTGGAGGGGTGGTTTTGAAAGGACACCAAGCGAGAGCTCAGCAGAGCAGGGTGGGGAGGGCCCAGGTTCGGCAGCCCTGCCCTGTCCTGCCAGCTGGGCAGGATTTCACAGCATGGTAGGGCTTGGAGGGGACCTCTGCAGATCTTTGAGCCCAAACCCCCTGCCAAGGCAGAGACACCTAGCGAAGGTCACACAGGGGTGGGAGACTGGGTGGGAGACTCACCACCTCCCTAGGCAGCCCGCTCCAGCCACCTACCACCCTTAAAGAAGTTCCTCCTGTTCAGATGAACTTCTGACGTTCCAGTCTGTGCCCATTGCCCCCTGTGCTGTCACTGGGCACCACTGAACAAAGCCTGCTCCCATCCTCCTGACTCCCACCCTTGAAGTATTGATCAGCATCAATGAGGTCCCCCTCAGGCTGCCCTTCACCAGCCTTAAACAGCCTCAACTCTCTCTCAGTCTTTCCTCCTCACAGAGCTGTTCAGTCCCCTCAGCACCTTTGTGGTCCTTTGCTGTACCCTCTCCAGCAAGTCCCTGTCCTGGGACTGAGGAGCACAGAACTGGACATAATACTCCAGATGTGGCCTCACCAGGGCAGAGCTGGGGGGGAGGAGAGCTGGGGAGGGACTTTTGACAAGGGCTTGCAGTGACAGGATGAGTGATGATGGCTTTGAGCTGGCAGAGGGGAGATGGAGTCTGGAGATTGGAAAGAAGTTCTTTCCAGCGACGGTGGTGAGAGTCTGGCACAGGTTGTTTAGGGAGGCTGTGGATGTCCCCTCCCTGGAAGTGTTCAGGACCTGGCTGGATGAGGCCTTGAGCCACCTGGGCTGGTGGAAGGTGTCCCTGCCCTTGGCAGGGGGTTGGAGCTGGATGATCTTGAAGGTCCCTTCAACCCAACCCATCCTGTGAGTCAAAGCCATTCCACAGCTGCACAGGATGGAGCAGGGACAGTGCAACGAGGCTCAGCTGAGGTCTGTGTGAGTTCAGCAGCTGCACAGCAATTAATTTGCAGTGCAAGATCAGCAGAGCCTTCAGCCCTGCATCTGCTTGCAAACAGTGGTCTCTGTTACAAGGCAGACAGACCAAGCCTAGCACAACAGCCTCCTCTGGGTTATTTACTGTATGCACCCAGAGTGCTTGACTCAGTCTAGACAGACTTTTGGGTTTTCTCTTTCCTAGTGCTGAGTGAGCTGCTTGAGACCTGGCTTCTGGGCTTATCCACTGGGCTAAGAGGCTTCATTAGACTAAGTTACAGGATAATCTCTGGACACACAACCACAGCATCAGATCTCTTCTTCTTTTGCTTGCTTTGCTTTTTGATCCAGAGAAGCTCAGGCCCATCCAAGGGCTCTTGTTTGCCTAAGAGAATCAGAGAATGGTAGGGGTTGGAAGGGACCTCTGAAGATCATCATCACTCAGGGCAGGTGACACAGGAACGCAGCCAGATGGGTCTTGAAAGTCCCCAGAGAAGGAGACTGCTGGAAGAACAGGGGTGTCCCTCAGTCCTCCTCTCTAGGGACTGGCACTCAGACCTGCATTTCTGAGAGCCAAGGCTGAGCTGCTTCAAACCTGAGCATGCTCCACAACGGTGAGGCTGGGGGAATAGCTCTTCAGTGCTTTTTAATGGCATTTTTCTGCTCATGGTAATTAGTGAGGAAGAGGTCTAGAGGACTGTTCAGCACCAGCTGGTGGTTCCCTGGGGCTGGACATCTGCTGCTGCTGTGGTGCTCTTAAAGCAAAGGCAAATGTTGAGATCTGAAAGTGTTTTGAAGTGCTGTGAGATTCAAACCCCTCCCTTATCCCTGTGAGAGTAGTTGTGAGGATGGGGCTGCTGCTGCACCCCCAGGTAGATGAGGATCACCCTCAGATCTGGCAAAGCATCTCCATGGGCAAGGTTCTGCAGGTTTCCCATGTCCCACAGAGCTGCAGGTGTCATGGGTGGTGGAGTCTCCATCCCTGGAGGTGTTGAAGAAATGTGTGGCCGTGGCACCTGGGGCCATGGTGGTGTTGGGTTGATGGCTGGACTGGGTGATCTCAGATATCTTTTGTAACCAATTCTATGACCTTAGGGGTGGATGGTCCAGGAGAGGACAGGTGGTGCCAGGCTAATCTGCCTTCCAAGAAGCAGAAATCCACTTGGCTGTGCTGGCACCAATATGAATGCCAGTGCTGGACCTACTGTGGTGCAGAGTCCTTCAGAGGAAGGCTTTGCCAAAAGGTCTGATTCTTGTCTGTGTGCTGCAGGTGCTATAGATTGGTGCAGCTTCAGCTTATGCTGGTGCTGGCTGAGAACAAGATCAGGTCCTTGGACCTGCCCTCAGGAACCAGAGCAGAAAGCTGACACCACCACAGAGTGTGCAGCTTTACAGCCGTGCTGCTGGTGGCTGGAAGCTGCCCTCCCTTCCTAGAGCTGCTGCTCTATTTACATCAAAACACAACTCTGGAACATGAAATAATCTTGCTGCAGGCTCTCACGCTCTGCTACCAATACTTTGTCTGCCTTGGCTGACAAAATGCTCTTGGCTTTGCATCAAAAGAAACTAAGTGGAGGCTGGTTCTCTATTGATGTTGAGAGAGCTTTTGACAGAGAGTCTCTGCAAGACTACTGAAGAAGCAGAAGCCCCCTGGTAGGCTCTGAAAACACAGTGGAGGGAATTATGCAGAAGGATGGCAGTGTGAAACGGTTCCTGTTCCAGGAAGGGCTGTCTGTAGATGTGGCATCCTTACACCGATGCCGTGGCTGGTGCTGCCCAGGCTGCCCACCTGGCTTCAATACCAGGCTGCTGTCTGCAGCTTGTTGCTGCTTTGGCCAAAGCTGCAGCACCAAGTGGTTTGCTGTAACCAGAGGTGGTGGTGGAAGAAATCAGCTGGAGTCATTCCAAGACAATGGCTTGGGGGAAACACTGACCAAGTTATACAAGTCTTGTCCTTCAGTTTTCAGAAGGTGGCACAGCCATCCTCAGCCCAAATTGCTGTGGCTCTGTGCCTGCTCACCAGGTAACTCACATCTCCTCCTCCTCTGGGCTGCTCAGATGTGCAGAAATAAAGTGGTAACCAAGGCAGGTTTATCCAAGTATGGCAAAAGTGCTGTGGCCATTTAATTAAAGCCTGCGGCACTGTGCATGGCCCCAGAAGAGCCAACAGGAACTGGGAAGCACTGGGCTTCAAACTGTGCTGTGAGCACAGCAAACCCTGCAGGGGTTCCTTTCTTACAGGTCTGGTGAGGACAGGCTCAGGGAGTTGAGGTTGTTCAGCCTGGAGACATTCTGTTGACTTTTCAGAACTTAAAAGGGCCAAGAAGAAAGTGGAACAGACTTCTAGCAGGACCTGTTACAACAGGACAAGGTCTCAGGGGTTGAAGCTGAAAGAGGGCGATTGAAAAGAGGGAGAAGACATTTCTGGCACTGAGGGTGGTGAGACCCTGTCCCAGGCTGCCCAGATGGCTGGGAGCTGCCCCATCCCTGGCACTATTGCAGATCAGGTTGGTTGGGGCTCTGAGCAACCTGCTCTGGTTGCAGATGTCCGTGCTGCCTGCAGGAGGTTGGACCAGGTGAGTTTAAATCCCACCCAAACCAGCCCGGGATTCTCTGAGATTATCTCAGTTTCTTCTGCTTGAGGACTGTCAAATGCTGGCCGAGGCTGCCCAGGGCACTGCGCCCCTGGACGAGTCTCAAAGCCGCGGAGATGTGGTGCTGAGGGGGATGGTTCGGAGGTGCCTTGGCAGTGCCGGGTCGCTGGTTGGAGCCGAAAGGCTGAGTCCGTGCTACTAGGGTGACATTTAAACCGGCCCTGGGGAGAGAGGGGCGCAGGGGGCTCCTGCCCCTTGCCCTGGCCGCGATGGCGGCGCCGGTCAAACATCCCCCGGGCTCCTTGCCGCTCACGAAGCCACCCGAAGACGCCGGGCCCCGGGGCGAGGCGGTGCTCGCCCTCCCTCCGCGCCCTTCCCTGGCGGTCCCGGGGCGAGCGGCGAGGCGGAGCCGCCGCTCAATGGTCACCGCCTCCCGCCCGCCCCCCGCGCCCGTCACTGCCGGCGCGGCCGCCCCGCCTCGCTCCGGGCCCCGGCAGCCGGGCGGCAGCCTCGGCCCGGCCCCTGCGCCCCTGCTCCCCGGCCCCCTGCCCCGGCTCTCCTGCCCCGGCTCCGCTATGCTGCCTGGCGGCGGCTGATCCGCCGGCTCTGACGAGGTTATGCTGCCCCGACCGCCGCTGCCCGCGGAGGGCAGGCGAGCAGTGCCCGCGGGCCGCAGCCGGGCCCGGCCGCGGGGCGCCGGCGGCACGGTGCTGCTGCCGTCCATGCTGATGTTCGGCGTCATCCTGGCGTCCAGCGGGCTGCTGCTGATGATCGAGAAGGGGATCCTGGCGGAGGTGAAGCCGCTGCGCCCGGCCGCGGCGGAGACGGCAGGGCCGGACCGTGGCGGCGGCGAGGGCGCCCACGCCGAGCTGGAGCTCCAGGTGCTGCGGGACATCCGCAACCGCACCATCCGCAGCGTCTGCGGGCAGCGCGCCATGCCCCGCAGCGTCTGGGACCTGCCGGCCGGGCAGCGGCGCACGGTGCTGCGGCACCTCCTGGTCAGCGACAAGTACCGGTTCCTGTACTGCTACGTGCCCAAGGTGGCCTGCTCCAACTGGAAGCGCATCCTGAAAGTGCTGGCCGGGGCGCTGGAGAGCGTCGACGTCAAGATGAAGATGGACCACAAGAGCGACCTGGTGTTCCTGGGGGACATGAAGCCGGACGAGATCAGCTACCGCCTGAAGCACTACTACAAGTTCATCTTCGTGCGGAACCCTATGGAGAGGCTGCTGTCAGCCTACAGGAACAAGTTTGGGGAGATCAAGGAGTACCAGCAGAAGTATGGGGTGGAGATCGTCAGGCGCTATCGGAAGAGCGGCGGGAGTTCGGCAGGAGACGATGTGACCTTCTCCGAGTTCCTTCGCTACCTGCTGGACGAGGACGTGGAGCGGATGAACGAGCACTGGATGCCCATCTACAACCTGTGCCAGCCCTGCGCCGTCCGGTACGACTTCATCGGCTCCTACGAGCGCCTAAACGCCGACGCCAACTACGTCCTGGAGCAGGTCCGGTCGCCCTCCTCCGTGCGCTTCCCCGAGCGGCAGGCGTGGTACAAGCCTGTGACGGCCGAGACGCTGCAGTACTACCTGTGCAGCGCCCAGCGCCGCCTGCTCAAGGAGCTGCTCCCGAAGTACATCCTGGATTTCTCCCTCTTTGCCTACCCCCTCCCCAACATAACCAGCGAGTTCTGCCGGCAGTAAGGACACTTGGGGACGTGGCTTAATGCCCGCGGTGGCCTTATGCTGACGGTTGGACTCAATGGCCTTAGAGGTCTTTTCCAGCTGAAACAATTCTCTGATTCAATGATTCTGTGAGCTCTCCCTTTTGGGACCTGCTGTGCATCACAGAATGCATCAGGTTGGAAGGGACCCTTGAAGGTCATCTTGCCCAAGCCTCTTGCAGCTGGCGGGGACACCTCCATTTAGGTCAGGTTGCTCAGGACCCCACCAGGTCTGACGAGCTGTCTGCAGGGATGGGGCCTGCACCCTGCCGTGGCTGCAGGGAGTAGCTGAGGGGTTGCTGCCAGGCACGCACTGCTGCAGGGGCTGTGAAGCACACTCCTCTATGCATTACTCCCTAATTTGATACTTCTCAAACCCTGTTTGTATGAAATATTTTATATTGCCTTCACTACCAGAATCCTTTTTGTACTGTTCTGCTTTTACTGTGTACAGAATGCTGCTGGCTGGAGCCCAGTAGCCTTTTGTATATCAATTCTGCTTGAAGTTCTATGATTATTTTTTTTAGGGTGCAGCAGGGAAAACATCTGTAGGGAAACTGAGACATTGGTCTAAGGATTCTTTTCCTCTTTTTCCTACTGGTGGTTGGCACTGGAGTTGCCATCGTGGTATAGAGGCAGTGAGCACTGTTGGACGTGCTCCTGGGTTAGTTCTGTGGGGTATGAGTAGGGGAAAAAAAGGCTTTCATAAACCAGGCTGTGTTGATCCTTCATGGTGGTCACATGAAACTGGTCTCTTTTTTTCTGTGACAGTAGTGCCTCTGTGGGCTATTACTAATCATTATTATTTGCCATGGCATTCGAGCTAGTGCTAGGACAATGTTCACCTTCTTGTGGTTCTAAGGTTTGAAAGCACCAACTCTTTACCCAGCACCACACACCAGATGCAATATCAAGCCATAATAACTTGTTCTTCCCTCTCTCTCTCTCTCTTGGAATTCAAGCAATACTGACTTCTGATGAGATCAAAACCCATCCTGGGACAGAAAGCCACAGAAACAGAAAGCCCCCCCAGGGTGCCAGCTCCTGGCCTTGTCAGGTGTCTTGTGTGCCCACCTGCCCGCAAGCCACCGTGGAAAAATGCTTTCTGCAGCCATGCTTGGAACAATGGTTATTTGAGGATTGGTTCTCCCTCCTTTGCACAGCAATCTTGTAGCTCCCTGTATTTAATGGTGACTGTTATGCTGTAAAAGTTTGGGCAGTGAGGTAAGCTGTTGTTCCCAGGGGGCTGCATTCTCCTTGCTAATAAAGTTTTGTATGAATTGGCCTACTGCTCAGTGCTCCTCCTTCCGTGTTAGTGTGGGTTGGCATTCATGGAGCAGCCTTCTGCCCCTCATACTAAAGCATGGTGTGGAAGTGTGGTGAGTGGGGGAGGTCTGCCTTGATTAATTTGTGTTTGAAGAGCCAGAGCAGCAGCAACAAGTGGAGGACGAAGCCCCCGCGCTGAACAAGGAGATGACTGTGTGACACGGGCAGCGGGATGAACAGCAGCAAAGTGGGGGCCTCATGGCTGTGGAGGGCAGCTGGTGGTTTCCTGGGATGCATCCCCAGAAAAGGGGAGAAGCAAAGTGGAGGAGTTTGCTTTAGGATTTGGGAAATTGTCTGGAAGAAGGGCACGAAGCCAGGTCCAGGCAAGGTGAAGCAGTGGGGTGGGAAGTCCTGCCCAGGGCATGACTTAAGGCACTTCATAGATCCACTGTGTCTATAACCCCCTGGAAGGAGCCAATCTCCCTCTGTAGAGTCAGAAGCCAGCAGCACTTTCAGTTGGGTGCCCTCTGCCTTTGGTAACAGGAGTGTGGTTGGACATGAGAGCAGCAGCTGGTTGGTTCCTGCACTTCAGCTCCTGGCTGCTCTCTCCCCTACCCTGCACAACAATGGGTAGAAACTGGCTTTGCGCTCCCTCTGCATCTCTCTGTCCATAACTTTGGCACCAGCACAGGAGTGCTTGGTGCCCAGAGCTGGAAGAGATGGAGATCTGTCTTACTCTCAGCCAAAGGCACCAGAGACCAGCTGGGAATCTGATTTTCATTTATAAACCAGCTGCCAGCAGTGGGGTGGTCTGAGTTTTAATTAAGCCTGACCTTAGGCTTAATTAAAGCTAAGAACAAGCTGGTTGGGGTTTACTGTCTTTGCCTGCTGCTGGGAGGCTGAGGGAGCCGTTCCTGCTCGTGGAGCGAGCGGGTGTGTAATTAAATGCTCATTTCTCAGTAGTTTTAAAGGTTTGTGCTGCTTGTTTGTTAATCTGCTGCAGCTTCTGTTCCCTATATTGACTTTTCTGTCATCCCCTCAATCAAATTTATTGCACACAGGAGGATTTTCCTTTTCTTTCACTGTCTCTCACTCTCTGACTGGATGTCATTGATCACCTTATTAAATAGAAGCAAATGGCCTCCCAGCTGCTGTACCCTCCTGTAAGGAGAGATTCCATGCAGGAAACCCGTGCAAACCCTCATAGCTGGGGCAGAAGTTTGTCCCATGCCTGGCAAAGAATGCATGGAGTGTGGGAGAGTCCCCCAAAAGCTGAAGTGGGGGCATTAGGTCACATACCTCTAAGCCCTCTTTCTCTGCCTTGATGGAGGCCATGGACTCTCTGGTTCTCTCTCTTTACTGCAAGCCAGCAAACATGAGAGATCAGTGAGGTGCTGCCCTTCCTCCCTGGCCCATGACAAGTGCCTGAGAGTACAGCTCCAGCAGCTCTCTCCTTCCTGTCTTGTCAGGTGCTTCTCTGCTGTGGAATAAATCAGGAGCAAATTCCCCAGCTGACAGCAAGTGCTGGAGGTGAGAGATGCTGAGTGGGATCCAACCCTCCCTCTGTGGGGACGTGGGGAGCAGGGAAGGGGCTGAAGTCCAGGAGCACAGAGGGGATTTCATAGCAGCTCAAATACAAACAAGGAGGAAACTATGAGGCTATCAACTGTTTTGGTTTAATCAAACTCTCTTAACGTTTTTGCTCTGCTCTGTTCCAGCTTGGCAGCTCCCTTCCCTGCTCGTCCACCTCCACGCTTGCAGCCAGCCAGCAGCATAAAAAGGTGATTTCTTTCCTCTTATCTCTTTTCTTAAGGCTCAACACTGTGCTGAGTGTCCAAAGCTTCCCCAGGTCAAAAGCTCTTCAGCTTCTGACTTTGGGGTCTTCTGCAGGTCAGCCTTGCTGTGCAACCCCAGACTGCAGCCCTGACACCGTGCTGTGCCAAACAGCAAATGAATCTGAGGGGGCAGGATTGCAGTGCTAATCCCATCAGCAGTCTCCCCTTGCTGCTCCTTCCTTTCTGCAGGTGGATGGAAACGTTTCCTGCCAGCTCTGCTCCATGTGTAAGTCTGGGACAGTCTCTGTGCAACAAGATGAAAACCTGGAGCAGGATGCCCAGAGATGTGTTTGAGACCCCACCCCTGGAGACACTCAAGGTCAAGCTTGCTGGGCCCTGAGCAACCTGCTCTAGATGACTGCAGGGGGCTGGACAAGATGGCCCTTGAGGGTCCCTTCCAAACCAATGGATTCTCTGTGCTTTGGGCACAAGTTTGGTCTTTCACAGAGCTGCTGCCTGTGCTGCTGTGGGTGAAAATCCCCTCAAATGCTGCCCTGTGCTTAGGATTTGGCTTCCCGCTTGCAGTGCAGAACCACAGAGTATTAGAGCAGCTAAAGATAAAGGAGGAGTGAAGCAGGAGCTGGGAAGGCACTCAGAGGTCAGACTAATGTTTCAGTGATCAGATGCCTCTTTTGCTGCTTTGCTTTTGCTGAGTTCAAGGTGCAAGATGGAGATGGAGAGAAAAAAAAACATCTGGAGCTGACTCCAGTGCCCAGCAGGGCAGCCTGAGAAAGCCTGGGAGTGGGGCTGGGGGTTCCCCACAGTGTACACACACCCCCCAGCAGCCCTGAGTCATGGGAGGGTTTATTCAGTGAAGAGAAAAAACCCACAGAGCATTAACTGAGCAAAAACATCACAGAGGCTTTTAGAGCCCTCTTGTGTGTGATTTGCCAAGCCATGGGGCTCCAGTACCACGCTCAGACCCACAAAGCTGCCAGCAGAGCCTGTGTTGGAGGCTGTGGGAGAGGTGCTGGGGAAGGGTGAGGTGCTCCAAGCTCTGCTTTGTCAGGCTGCCTCTCCTGGGTCTTTCCATTCTTGCCAGGATTAGGATGTCACAGATACTTCATTGCACTTTTCTGGCCAGGCTGGATCCAGGAGCTGAGGCCAACAGGATGAGACCCAGCAAGGCCAAGTGTTGAGGGATGCACCTGCAGCCCAGACAGGTTACAGCCAGCTCTGTACTGCTTCGTGTTGGAAGCTGGCAGGAGAAGAGCTTCAGGGCTGCTCCTGGCTCTGGGATGCAGCAGAAGGGAGTGGTGACAGGACTGGATGCACGAGCATGAAATGCTTCTTGCTTTGGCTTTCCTGATGGACAGTCTAATTACTTGGCAGGCTTTGAAGGTTGGTGATCCTGCTCTAGCAGGGGGATTGGACTAGATGATCTTCAGAGGTCCCCTCCAACACTCACCATGCTGAGAGTCAACACCTCCGTGCCTGAGGAAGCTGGGAAAAGCTGTTTGAGGTGAGACCTTTAGGGCAAAAATCAGAGAGGAAGCTCTAGGCTGAGCTTTGGGAAGGGCTCCCATCACATCCATGGACTTGGATCTGAGAAGGAGCCAGGTATGAGCTGGTGTCCCTCTATCCCAGCAAGGAGCAAGGGAAGGCAGGGGAGCAGATGTGAGCAGGAATCTGTCAAGTCCCAGCAGTAACAGCCCTGAGGGCTGGCAGAGGAGCAGAAGTGCTAAGCTGTGTCCCTTGGGCTGGAGTTTTGCTGTACCAAGTGCTTGGCAGCAGCACTGGCACCTGAAGTGTCCTTTCCTGGTGGGCTGGCACAGAGGATCTCCCATGGCACCCTTCAGGCTTGTTGAGAGCTGATGGATGCTGATGCTTCTCGTGAGAAGGGGACAGGGAGCAGAGGACCCCTTTGGCCTAGGAAGGGGCTGGGGGCTAGGAGGCATCAGCCACATTCCCAGGAGACCCCAGGGTGGTTTTGACAGAAGCAGAGCAAAGCTCCCATTGAGGCAAAGGAGCCTCCTTTCACTGAGGCCAGGGAGATCTCATTCAGGCACATACCAGCTGGGCCTGGCATTGTCTGAGTGCCCCAGAGCTCACCATGGCTCCCACGAGTGCCAGGGGATGAGGCTCTTTCACCAAGCAAAGGAGGAAGGGCTGGATGAAAAGCTGCATGCCCAAGCCATGCCCCCCCAAGCACCCGTACCCCCCAGCTATTATTGCAGCTATTTTGCATCTGAATGAGAGCTTTCCCCTCTGCAGCTCACTTCTTCTGGGGCTTGAATTGGCAAATGGAGTTGTTAAAAACATCTCCAGCCCTGAGACCTGACAAGAGATGGTTGCCATGGAAATAATGGAAGTTGCATCATGAGCAAAATATCTTCAGGCCCAGAGCCAGCAGGAGGGAGGAGGGGGACACCTCGCTGGTCCACAACTCCTGCAGGAGCCCATGTGCCTCCACCTGATTCTCCTCTTGGCACTTTGCCCTGTGGCTAAAGAAAAGCCACAGATGCAGAAATGGGAAATACCAGCTTCAAGGACAGGGCTTGCCCAGGCCTCAGCTGCTCTTTCTGCAGTGCTGGGGCCACCACGTTCAGCAGAGCTGCCCTGCAGGCAGCTTTCTCCACCAGGACTGGCTGCAAGTGCTGCCTGTGCTGCCTCCTTGGGGTGCACTAGCCAAAAAATCATCATGCAATCACTCAATCCCAGACAGAATTGGGTGGGGAGGGACCTCTAAAGCTCATCCAGACCAACCCCCTGCAGGCAGCAGGGACATCCCCAACCAGAGCAGGTTGCTCACAGCCCCAGACAACCTGACCTGCACTGGTGCCAGGCATGGGGCAGCTCCACCTCTCTGGGCAGCCTGGGACAGGCTCTCACCACTCTCAGTGTCAAGCATTTCCTTCTCTCCAGTCTGAATCCCCCTCTTCTAGTTTCAAGCAATGTTTGGGTTGGAATCTAGTAAGGAAAACACAAAAGTTGATGTAGATACCAGAAGCAGCACTTGGCAAAGCAAGCCAGGCAGTGCTGGGAGCTGTTTGGGTCTGGTTAAACTGGGGCTGCAGAAACCTCACTCTGCTGCAACAGGGACTAAGAGTGATGCACTGGTGGGGTCTGGCCATGAGCATCCAGAACACTTTGGTAAGGACCAGCTGTGGGGATCTGCACCTTTCCATCTCTCTCAGGTGCTGTGCAGCATCTCAGCCCCACAGGACCCCTTCGGTACATGGGGTCTGCTGGGAAGAACTTGCACAGGGAAAGAGATGAGGAACCTTGGGGTGTCCTTCCCTTCCTTTCCCACCTGTCCCCTTTCCTCCTGTCCCTCACTGCTGGAGTCCCACCCTTCCCTCCTGCCCCACCACACCAAGTTCTTCACCCTAAAGCCATTTCTGCCCCTCTCTGTGTGCCCGAGGGCACTGCCCAGCCCAGCGGTTGTTCTGTGCCCCGGTGAATCATCCCCAGTTCACAGCCCACTCTGCCCCACCAGGGTCCCTGCCTCTCTGCAGCATTTGAGCTGCCTCTCTCTACCCCACCCCATCCCACCCCCTCCCTTTCCCGCAGGCTACTGCTGTTCCCCTGAGGCTGCCTGACCAGGGCATTGCCTGTGCTTGTCCCCGCAGAGGCTGGAGCTGCTCCCTGAGCTCTCTTCCACCTGAGATTCTCTCTTGCCAGAGCTGCTGTGTGCTTTGCTGGGGCTCCTGCCTCTCCTGCTGGGACCAGTGCACATTTCTCTGGGATGGCTGCGTGTTGTCTGGCTGGGATCAGTGCATGTTTGACTGGATGCAGTCCATATTTACTGGGATCAGTGCCTGTTGTGCTGGGGCTGCTGCTTTCTTTACCAGTTACTGCACATCTTGCCAGAGCCACTGCCTGCCTGCTGCCTGTTCCTGGCCCTGCTTCATGAGTCCCCAGCCCACCACATGTTTGCAGCTCCACCACATGCTCCAGCAGGACCACCACAGATTTTTCAAGGCTCTCCCCACATTTCACCAATCACTGCACTATTTTTTTCCCTTCCCTCCGGAATTTTTGCCAAGCTGCTGCACAAAAGAAAAAATTCTTCCCAGAAAGGGCCCTCAGGGACTGGCACAGGCTGCCCAGAGAGCCTGTGGTGGAGTCTCCATCCCTGGAGGGGGTTAAAAGTTGTGTGGATGTGGTGCTGAGGGCTGTGGGTTAGTGGCAGTGGCTCAGCAGCAGTGGTAGCATTGTGAGCTCCAGGGGAGTGGTTGGGCTGGATGAGCTCAAAGGACTCTTCCAGCCTCAACAGTTCTGCGATTCCATAGTTCTGTGACTCCATGGTTCTATGATTCTCTGTTTTCCCAGGTCAGTGCATTTTTCCTGGACCTTTTCCCATGGATGCTGCAGGCACCATCCCTGCAACCTCTCCCAGCTCCCAGGATCTGGCCCTAGCTCTGTCAGGAGCAAGCACACTCCCCTCTTGTTGACTCCGAGTTGCCAACCCTGAGGCTGCTCTGACACAAAGGGAGCGTGGCAGGGGGGCTCTGCCAGCTGCTTCCTCCCATCCACACACAGCCCTGCAGGGCTCCAAGAGATATTGCAGCCCACAGGGATTGCTGGCAGGAAGCAATCTGGCAGACAACATGTTTAGAGGAGACTAATGTCTCTGAGCCGCTGAACCATTTAATTGCCAATAAACACAGCCCACGTGGAAATAATTACAGAGACCCAGAAACTGCCTCATCTTCAGGGAAGGGAAGGAGCCTGCAGCCTCCCTGTGGCAAGTGCATAAAGGGAGCCTGCCTGGGTGCCTCGTGGTGTTGCTCCAGGCTTGCAGTGGCCCAGGAGGGTGCCAGTCCTTGCTGGGTGAGAAGGGTCAAGCTGTGCCCTTGGCTCAGCTCGAGGGCAAAGCTTACAGATGTGTCTGGTTGCCAGACCAGGCTTTGCTCAGGCTCCTGCTTCAGTCCAGGGTGGTTACTGCAGCACCTTTCTTGCCCTGTTTTGGGGCATCAAGAGCTGTAAGGACCTTAGCCCCAAACTTTATACCTCTATTAGCATCCCATGCATGCTGGCAGCAAAGAACCCTGATTAACCTTCAGTGACCTTTCATCCACTACCAGTCCCCAGCACCCTTTTCACTGGGTCCCTTCATGCTCTGTCACCTTTCTCTTCCAAATCCTCCTCTTCCAGGACATGTAAGGAAACAGCAGCAGGAACACCACTGCCTGGGACCTCCATGCTGCTTTTGCATCTTCTTTGTCTCATAGGTTGCATCTGGCCTGCCTGGGGCTGGGTGCAGCAAACAAGGGGGACCTGGGCATGTTTTGGGGCTGGATGCAAGCAAACGAGGTGAAATTTGGCAAGTTTTGGATTGGATGACTTCCAGAGGTCCCTTCCAGCCCCTCCATGCTGGGTTTTGGTGATTCAGCTTCCCAGGAACTCAGCAGCAATGTTGGCCCTCTCACAGCTCACCCTGCTGGTGCAGGGCATTGGCTTGCTGCTGAGGAGATGACACTGGGGACGTGGTTGGGGAAAAATGAGCTCTGAGACAGGGAACCAGGAGGTGTTGGCACCAACTGGCCAAGTGTGGTGTTCTGCAACTTGATGGCTGCCATCCTGCAGCAAACTAGGAAGCCAGGAGCTGGGCTGTGCTGGGACAGCTCTGATGTTTGACTGACACCTCAGGAATTCCTACAGAGGAGAAGCTGTGACTGCCCTGAGTGCCAGAACAGCTGCAGATGATGTGGGGCAGTCCCTCAGTGCCTGCTGAGCACTTGCATCCCTCTGCATCCCTATTTGGCACAAGAGCTTCAATGGTTTTGTCATTCAATTAACCAACAGCCTCTCCCCGGAGGGGGCAAACCAGAGGCCCAGCCGAGGTGGGTGGGAGACCCCACCCCAGCTGTGTGTGTCCTGTGGTTGTCAGGGAGCTCAGCAGCTTGCTGCAGGCAGGAGGTGTGTGGGGAGAGTGACTGGGAGGCAGCTGGAGCTGGCAGTGGCAGGCAGGGCAGTCTCTGAAGGGCCTGACCCAGCGTCCTCCTCCTTTCTGCAGGAGCAGGAGCAGGGCTGCCAAGTCCCAAAGGGGCTGGCAGAGAGCAAATCTGCTGGAAGAGGAGCTCAACAGTGTGAGGTGGTCCAAAGCCAGCGTGGCTGCTGATGCCAGCTAAGCAGGAATGTGGCCAACTGGCTGCTGGAGGGGTGATCTCCTGGAAACTTCAACCCTTTTCCTGACTGAGCCTCTTGCTGGAGACCCTTGCAACCCTTGGAAGCTGTAAAGAGAAGCAAACTGTTATGGTTTCTATATGACTCTTCCTTCTTCACCCCTGTGAGATGGGGAGAAATGACTGCAGGAAGCAGCTGCTGGTGCCTGAGGAGTGTCCTGGCTGGCATTGCTGGTGGAGCAAAGGTGCAGGACCTGAGACTGTGGCCTTCCTATGTCAGGGCTGAGCCAGGCAAGGTGTGAGATTAATTTCTGGCAGAGCAGAATCATACACTCAAGCCTAAAGAATAAGAGGATAGACCTTGTTGGGTGGAGCCCCAGTGAGAAGTCACCATGGTCATGATGGATCTTGCCCTGGGCTTACTCCTGTGGCTCCTTAGAGGTCTCAGTGTCATTCCTGCTGCTGCTGCCCAGCTTAGCTATCATTCTTTCATCTCAAGATAGTTAAGTGTGAATTAAGGCTCTCAGCCTTTGCTCCTCACAGAGATGCTCCAGGCCCTCCAGAGGATGAATCAACAAATTTATCCCTTTTATACCCCCTGGTTTCTAACCACATCTTCTTGAGGAAAGCTCTGCAGAGCATGTTTTGATCACCCATTTATCTCATTTCCTTTCATTAAGCAGATAAATGGTGTTCTCCTTCCTCCAGCCCTGTTCCTTGAACCAGGGGCTGCAGCTGCTGGGCTGCTGAAGTGGCTCTGAATTTGTTCTCAGAAGGCACTCAGGTTTTGGCTCATTCTCACAATGAGCGTTTTCCCACTCCCTGTAGGTAATTTAAGGAGATGAGCAAAGCCATTTGGTGGGGAAGCTGGGGGTGGAGGTTGCTCAGTGATTAAAGTTCTGGATGAGGAAACCTTCTGCCTGCTGTGAATTAGCTTTCCTGGTAAACTGTTTTGGGTGGTGGGAAGGAAAGGGTGGCTCTCACTTTGTGAGGAAAGAAGGGTGATGGAGCTCCTCTTGCAGGGAAGGAAAGGGTGATGGGTTCCCTCTTTCAAGGAAGGGAGGGGTGGGGGTCTCCTCTTTCAAAGCCTCTGAGCCCAAGCTGGGAGAAATAAAGGCCAAGAAGAGCTATTTAGGGCAATTTAAAGGGTTTTAATTAAGAGTGAGGTAATGGAGCTTGTGATGGGAGGAAATTAAGAGAGAAAGAAGCAACAGTGGGCAGGGGCTGGTGATTTCCTCCCTGGCTGGCAGGAGGACTGAGAGCCCAAGGCCATCTTTGTAGCTCAGTTAATGCTCAGTGGGAGAAAACAGCAGGACCTGGCCTGGTGCTGCCAGCAGGAGGGAACAGGAGTCCTGCTCCTCTCCCCTCTGCTTTCTGGAGTTATCTGCTGCCTGTGGGCAACTATGGAGCCGTGGCAGAGCACATCTGTGGGCTCTGCCCACACTGCAAATGTCTCAGCTGATCCGAGGCTGGGGTGGATACCTTGGACTCAGAAGCGGTGTCTGGGACTTGGAGACCACAGAGTTCTTTATCAGAGGGGGAAATCAATAAGGAAAGGGACCTGCTGGGGAGGAAGCTCTTCTTGCTTTGTTTGCCTGCTCTCCAGCAGGGGAATCTCATTCTCCTCTATGACCCTCCTAGGGAATTGTTCTGCATTTCTCAGCAGCCTTTCAGAAGAAATGGATTTGCATCTCTGGCCACGTTTCCATCCCCTGAAGATGCAGGAGAGCAGTGAGGAGAACAGAAAATGTCACAGGATTCAAAACACCACAGTGAAAACGAACTCTTGGTGAGCCTCCAGCCTGGCCTGGCTGTCACACAGCCCTCGTGTGGATGCAAGGACATCCTCTGGCAGGGTTTGTGCTCTGCTTGTTCCCCTTTCTCTCCATGGTGGAGCCCCTTCCATCCATGGGCTGTGGGAGGATGGGTGTCACCCCTTCAGGGACACCACGATGAAGGGGTGAGCTTCACATCACAGCAGCCACCCAGGATGGGTTTGCTAACCCCCAGCTCTTAAATGAGACACTGAGCAGACCAGGATTAGCTAACAAAGGATCGTTCCCAACTCCCACAGAGCCCACTCTGAACGAGGTCCTCCTTCCTCCCACTGCAGCCTGAGCCTGCGTCTCTCCTTGCTGCTCCTGTCCCTTCTTGTCTCTTCTGGTTTCTGTTCAATGTAATTGAAACCGCTGGGGGCCGCGGCAGCCCCAGCCTGTCCCAGCTGCACCTCTCTTCCTTTGCAGCTGGGTGGTGGTGGAGGAGGGGTAGTTAAACCCAGGCTGATGCTGGAGGGAATTCCTCGTTTCAGACTTTGTGCTGCAGATGGTCAGAGCCTCAGCCTTTGTCTGCTCTGCATCTTTAGCCAAAGGTCAGAAAGTTTTGGGTTGGCTCTTGTTTGTTGTGAGATTAAACCGGAGCAGAGCCTGGCTCCTAAAGCCCCAAAGTGCTGCATGCTGGTGGTGTTCTCCAGACCCTTTCATCCCTCAGGGAGAAACAATCCCTGTAAAGCCCTCAAAACAACAGGGAACAGGTCTGGCAACAGATGCTTCAATCTCCTTCACCTCAAGGTGACTTTGGCTTGGAGAATCTCTTATGACTTTGGGCTGCAGGTCCCACAGCCTCAGCAGGACCTAAAGCTTGTCCCCAGCTTCCTCATTGGCTCCTCTGGAGGGCAGAAAATTAGAGCTGCCCCTTGGCAGGCACAGCTGGGCTCTGCTGCAAGAGCTTGGGAGGCAGCAGGCAGGGAATGCAGCAAGCCCAGGCTGGGCACAGCGTGGGGGTGGGGAGCAGATCCTCCCCCACCATTCCCACAGCACTTAATGAGGTGGAAAGGTCGATGAAAGGTTGAGCTCCGCTCCTCGGCTAAATGAAATGGGATTTGGGGATTTCTGTGCTGTGCTGGCAGGAGGAAAGCCTCCTTCCAGCAGCTCTGCAGCCCAGCCAGGTGTGGTGAGGTAAGGAGAGCCCTGGGCCACCCTTCCCTCTCCTGGGGACATTCCCCAGCACAGGAAGTTGTTCCTGCTGAGGACAAGACTTCAATTATTATTTCTTTAAGCTGAACCTCAGCTGAATTAAAACCAGCCAGAGGTGGGGGTGATACGTGAGCACTTTGATTTCCCTCTGGGGCAGGTAAAGACAGGGATGGGCTTTGACAGGGGAGTCTCAGGAGATCTGCAGGCACCAGGAGGGGATCAGCAGGGGTCCAACCCTGTGACTTGAAAGGGAAAATGCTGGAAAAGATGAGCTGAGGAAAGGGAAAGGAAGAGGCTCCCTGGCCCCAGAGAACTTCCCAGGGCAACCAAGCCCCCGTGGAGAATCCCATTTAGAGCACCCCCTGCTAAAGCAGGGTCACCCTCAGCAGGTTGCCCAGGATCCCAACATCCATGTGGGTTTGGAATCTCTCCAGAGTAGGAGACTCCACAGGATCTCTGGGCAGCCTGCTCCAGGCAGACGTGTCCAAGGTGGGTGGTTTCCTGGGAGGTGATCAAGCTCCAGCCAAGAACAGCTCGTTTCTGCTGGGTTCCAATCAATACACACACACAGCCTGAGCTTTGCAAGCTTTTATTCGAGGGAAGGATGAACAATGAGCCTTCTGCTTGGCTTTGCTCCACCAGGAGGAGTGATCCAACCCTGGGGACAGCCCTGCACGGACACGAGAAAGCTGCGAAGCTTTGTGGGTACAGGACCAAGGTCACAGCCACCCACAGGCACTTTGCCTCTGATGGGTCCCCAGCTCTGCTGGCTGCACCACAGGAGACACCACAGTCCCTCAAGGACCTCCACAAAGGGCTCAGCAGGAAGGTGAGTTGGCATAACGAGGGCGGATAGGGGATCCTGTTAGGGTCCAACCGGTTGTGCTTGCACCTGAGGATGCCAAGCTGATCTCTGGCAGCATGAGTGACGGCCAACACCGGGGAGGGCTTCCGTGTGGTGGTGAGGACTTGCTGCCATTGGGCTTTAAGGTCTTGCCCATGAGGAGTGGTGGTATGCACGTGGCTCAGCCACATGGAGCACAGCAGCAGGTGCTCAGCCCAAGGCATGGCCTTGGGTGGCAGAAGCTGTCACAACCCTGAGGCAGTGGTGTTGGTGTCTATGGGCTGCAACCAAAGGCTCCTCCTCAGAAATGAAGCTATTCAAACAGGGAGGCGTTGGGTGCAAGAAGATGTTGTCTTCTCAGTGCTTGTATGGACCCAGCTGATGGAGTCTGGAGACAACAAGCAGCACCTGGCTAACAACCCCACCCTTCACCCAGCAGTTCCTGGTTGGAGCAGTTCCTCACCAGGACTGCAGCCAAGGAGCCTGAACATGACCTTAACCTACCCTGAGATCAGAGACAGACATCTTGCCCAGCAGCTTGAGATCCTTGTGGGAGCCCCTTGGGTCCTTCTCATCTGTGAAGAACACTTTCCCTGGTGTATCCAGCTCTGCCTGCAAGCTGCTGGCTGGACCAACAGAGAGCCTCCAGGCTGCTTGCACCAGAGGCCAAGCAGGTCACGAAAGGCAAGCAGTGTGCCCGCAGCGGCCACGTGCTCCCCTGACCTCCAGCAGGAGAATGCACAGTCTGAATGCACTTTGTCCTCTCAACAAGGGGCTGTAATTTAAGAGGAGAAACAGAAAATGGAACCACTCCTGGGAGAGCTGCTGTTGGTCCAGGTGGTTGCTTAGGAACAATCTCCATCCCACAGCGTGCAGACCTGCGCTGTGCAGAGAGGGGCCTCGATGTACCCAGTGTGTGCTTGTCCTGCTCAGCAGCTGAGCCACCTCCTCAGGAGGCAGTGGGGAGAAGTCCCTGTGCCCCACACACAGGCTGGAGACTGCTCTGGCCAGCTGTGAGTCAAGGTGTGGGGCAGGGGCTCCATACTCCACTATGATGTGAGACGTGGGGTGGATGTCCTACGGCCACCGTGATGGAAGGTGCAGGTTACAGACCCCCTGTGGAGAGGAGCTCCACACCCTCAAGCTATGGGATAGAGACCTCCTAACCAGCCATGGGTTGAGATGTAGGCTACAGACCCTCTGTCCAGGCACAAGGTGGGTGTAGGTCATATGCTCTGCCCCCAGGCAGGACTGGTGGCAGTTGGTGAGCAGTTGGACTTGGTGGTCTCAAAGGTCTCTTCCAAGCCCAGCTGTTGTATGAATCTGTGCTGAAGGTACAGGACATAATGCAGCCCCACACCCAACCATGAGTCAGGCTGTGAGGTGTAGTGTACAGACCCCGTGCCCAGCCTCAGCATGAGGTAAGGTCTGTAAAACCCTGTGGGACACTCACCCATGCCAGGCCCTCTTCACTTCCCTGCCCCACTACCCCAGCAAGACCTGGAGCTGCCAGAACGTGGCTGAGATGTTGCTCCTCACCACGCAGAGTCAGCGAAGCAAAGTTCACACCAGGTCTGAAAGCAAAGCTGATCTCTTGGGGTCCTCCAGTGAAGAGAACCTACTGTGCAGAGCCATCTTGTCCGAGAGCCCGGGGGGAGCATCTGCCAAGGTGGAGCAGGTGTTGAAGCGAGAGGCCTTGCAGGACCTGGTGCCGCAGCTCTTCCTCTTGCGGTAGAAGCAGCTGCTGAGGCGGAGCCAGAACTTGTCGTGCAGGGCGGCATAGATGAAGGGGTTGTAGCAGGCAGAGCTCATGGCGACCAGGTGGCACGAGACCTGGATGACATTGACATACCTCTTGTCCAGGATGGTGAACTCCTCATCGATGTCTCTGATGAAGTTCACCACCTGGAGGGGCAGCCAGCAGACAGCAAAGCTCAGCACCGAGACGGTGAGCAGCCGGAAGGTCTTCTGCTTGGTTTTGGTCCATTTGTCCTGGCAGGGACAGGCGGCCCCCGGGACGCTCCTCCTCCGCAGGTGGGAGGAGATGGCGCAGAAGGAGATGGAGACGGCCAGGAGGGGGAGCAGGTAGGACAGAAGGAGCAGCAGGCAGGAGTAGAGCAGCCGCGCTCGCTCCTCCTGCTGCCAGAACTCCTCGCAGATGATCATGTCGTGGCCGATGGCGTTCAGGTCCAAGTAGTGAGTGTGCAGCCAGGTGGGCAGGGAGGCCAGGAGGGAGAGCAGCCAGATGCAGGCCACGAGGCAGACGCAGGACCTGCGGCTCACCCTCCTGCGGAGGGGGTAGGCGACCACCACGTAGCGGTCGATGGCGATGGCGGTGAGGGACAGCACCGAGACGAAGACAGTGGCAGCCTGCAGCAGGGTGACAAAGTGGCACAGGAAGGTGCCAAAGAGCCAGCCCCTCACCTCGAAGGCGTAGGAGACCGTGAGGGGGACGCAGGCCAGGCACATGATGAGGTCAGCTGCTGCCAGGTTCCCGATGAGGAAATTGGTGGTGCAGTGAAGCTTCTTGGTGAGAGCGATGAGGAGGATGAGGAAGAGGTTCCCTGTGCATGCCACGGCCACCAGCATGGTGTAGAGAGGGATGAAGAGGGGCTTCAGCTGCAGGAGGAGGTCCAAGCCAGTGAAGAGAGGATCTGAGCTGTTGTGCCAGGAGTCATTGGGCAGCTGGCTGTGGGACATGCTGTGGTCCTGCAGCTGATGCTGCTCCCTCTTGCTTTGAAGTCAAACCAAGATGAGACTCTCAGTCCTGGAGAAGAAAGAACCAAGCTTTGGTTGTGCTTCTGGGCAGAAGAACTCCTCCCCAGGGCTCAGGTCCTCTTGCACAGCCCCACAGTGATGGGCAGTAGAGCTAAAGGACACCCTGATGGTTTAAGAGTGGCCATGGCCCGTGGCAGATGCAGCAGAGCTCCAGTGTGGGGAGGACAAGGAACTGGCTCTGGAATGGTTAACCAACCCAGCACGGGGCTGCAGGACCAGGAAAGGAGCTCAGGATGTCTCCTGGAGGGTAAGTCAGGAGCTGTGCCAGCATGAAGCATGGAGAGAAGGCACTCCTGCAGGTTTGCTTTCCATTCTTCTCCTGCCAGCACCATCCCAATCCCACCACTGCCCTCCAGCCCCTTGCTCTCCCACCCCACCATTCTCTACCCCATGAGGTTATTTCCCCCTCGGTTATTTCTCTACCACCCATGGAGCTCAGGTGTCTCCTGCCCAGCTGGTTTTCGTCCCAGCAAGAGGGAATTTGTGGCTCTCTGAACATGTCCACAGACCTCAGAGCAGCAGGAGGGGGAGTAAGGCAAACATATTCCAGCAGAAAGTGGGAGGAAATGCAGACCCCCCCCAGGATCCTCCTCCCGGTGCCCACAGCATCAGACTGAGCCTCTCTGTCCCTCACCAGCACCTGGACACTCTAAATCTCTTTCCTGAGTGTCCACGGGGGCATGGGGAGTCAAACCAGCAGTAATTAAGTCTCCCTAGTAATTAAGGGGGGGACGTTCTGGTTTCTTACCTCAGGGCTGCACAAGCTGCAGGTGATGCAGCTCCAGGTCCCATGTCCTGCCCCAGTGTCAGGAGTTCCACCTCACCCCTCTCCAGGAGCTGGACCAGCCCCTCTGAGCATCCCCAGGCTCCTTCTCCAGCAGCTCTGTGCCACTGGTCCAGCTGGGACCGAGCCCAAGGCTGGGGCGCTCGCACTGACCTGACCAGGGGTGGGGGGCTGCAGCCTCGCCGGTATTCCCGGGAAGGTGAGGAAAAAGCAAATCCTTCCCAGCGGTTCTTCACCAGGAGCTCCCCAGCAGCTCCCGCTGGCAGCTGCCTTCTCTCGGGTTTGGGTGGGATTCGGGCTGCTTGGAGCTTTTAAGGCGTGGAGAATCAGGACATTCCCACCCCCCGTGCTCGGCGTTCCCGGTGTTACCGGCGACGCGCACATCCCACCCTCCCCGCCGCAGGTACCCACCCCACAGCCCCAGCCCCGGCGGCGCAGGGGGCGGCGGCGCTGCGCGGGGTCCGGGGGGGGATCCAGGAATGCTCTGGGATGCTCCGGGAATGCGCCGGGATGTTTCGAGAGTGCTCGGGGGGTGCTCCAGAGCTGCTCAGGGATGCTGTGGGGTGCTTCAGAGTTGTTTCGGGGATGATCCAGGGCTGCTGCGGGATACTTTGTGGGTGTTCTGGGGATGTTCAGGGAATGATCCGAAGATTCTCCGCGATGATCCGAGAGTGCCCCGGGATGCTCCAGGGATGCTGAGGGATGCTCGGGATACTCTGGGAATGATTTAGAGGTGCTCCGAGACTGCTTCAGGGGTGCTCCAAAGATGATCCGGGGCTCATCCCCCGAGTCCAGCTAATCCCCTAGACCCGCTTGGAACCCCCGGGAAATGAAGGGAGAGGAGGAGGGGGCGCTGGCAGGGGGAAAAGGGAGGGCTAGGGGGGGAAAACGGGGTGGGCGGGCACAGGGACCCCGCGGAGCTCCCGGTCAGCGGCCGCAGCCGCCCCTTTGTGGGGTGCTAGCCCTGGGGAGCAGAGAGGGGACGGCAGAGTTGGGGGACAGTAGCTGCGGGTCAGGGGGGCCCCGGATGTAGGGCGATGGGCTCACAACAACTGGGTGCTGGTGGCCCAGCCGTGGGGCAGTGGTCAGCCGGCCATGGGGTGAGGGTGGTCCAGCCATAGACCGATGGGCACTGAACCACAGAGCAAGCATAGCCCCAGTGATTCGAGACCCCCAGACAGCCGTGGTGTGGGGACAGGCGTGGGGCAGAGTGTGTGCCCCGTGGAGCTGAACTCCCCCATGGCACACTGCCCCCAAACCAAAGTGAATTCTGCTTCGGGGCTGGGGGCAGGGGAGCTGATTGTTGCATGGAGCCCCCAGCACTGGGGAGGGATAAAATTGCCACTTTTCCTTTTATTTCCTGGGGGATAAGAAAAACTCAGGCCAGGGCTGGATCCCAGCTGCCAGGAGCAGTGCTGGTACCACCAGCCTGGAAGATTCTGGCTGCTCCCTGTACCTACCAACCCCAGCCCCACTTCCTGCCCCTGGGAGAGGAGGCAGCACTGCCCCAAGTGCAGCCACCAGGTCCCTGTCCTCTCCACCAAGCCACCAGCTTCTCCTATGGCCCAGGAGTAGCTCAGGTCACCCTTCATGGTGGCTGCTCTGGGGAAGCTTGGTGCTGGCAGGATAGGCATGCAGGGGCACCAGGAATCTGTCTCCCTTGCAGTCCTCAAGTGTTTGCCCTCAAGGGAACATCAACAGAGAGATTTCTAAGAGCTTGGTTAAAAAAGCTTTGGCACTAAAATGCTTTCTGCACCGGCACTTGACAAAGCTTCTGAGATGGGCACTGAGTGTTTGGGGACACACAAGAACCAGGATTAGGATTTCCTTGCTTGACTGCTCCCTCCTGTGTGTTTACAACCTCCATGTCCTTAAACCCAAGTGAAAGCCATCTGCAGCACTGCTGCCTCTCTGGAGGACGCTGTGGCAATTTCCATGGCTACTGTGTGATTCTGTTATTGATTTCCACCCAGCTTCTCTCCCTTTAGGCTGCAAGTCTTGGTTCTGGAGACAGCTGAGGACATCTGGAGCCTTGGAGGACAGGCTGAGGCCATCACCCAGCAACACAATCACAGAAGTGTAGGGGTTGGAAGAGACCTTTGAGCTCATCAAGCCCAGCTGCTCCCCTGGAGCTCACAATGCCACCGCTGCTGCTGAGCCCCTGCCCCTAACCCACACCCCTCAGCACCACATCCATGCAGCTTTTAAGCCCCTTCAGGGATGGAGACTCCACCATCTCCATGGACAGCCTGTGCCAGTGCCTGAGAGCCCTTTCTGGGAAGAAATTTTTCCTAATATCCAACCTGAAGCTCCCCTGGCACAGCTTGAAGCCATTCCCCTTTGTCCTGTCACTTGTTACATGTGAGAAGAGATTGTCCCCTCCTGGCTCCAACCTCCTTTCAAGGAGCTGTAGAGGATGATGAGGTCTCTCCTCAGCCTCCTCTTCTGAGGAGACCTCATGGCATCCTCCAGCCACAATCCAGGGTGGGTTGTGGGCTTAGGACAGGCAAGACCCATAGAGCTTAAGCCACCAGAACTCTTCCTTTGCTCAGCCCAGCAGGTGTCTGATGTGCTTTGCCTGGCTGAGTGTGGATGAGCTGTGTGGGCACAGCCCCAGAGGTGGCTTTGCTAAAATCCTGCAGTGGGACCCCCGAGAGCTGCTAGGGCAGCGAGACCAAGGCTTCAGCTGTGCCCACAGCAGCCAAAGGTGCTTGAGGAGGTGGAACCAATTCCCCAGTTAACCATGAATTATCACACCAAGCCTTTTTCAGGGGGGACTGCTCCTGTTCAGCAGCTCCTCCTGCTCTGCAGAGCCCAGCAGGCTATTTGCTAAACTTAGGAGCAGTGATTTTAGCACCTGGGGAAGCACAAAAAGATACAGTGAGTAAAAAAACCCAAACCAGGTTTGTTCTGCTGGCTGGGAGAGGGAAGAGCTGCCGGTGGCGGTGAGGGGGCTCCACCTCCTCTGCCCGGAGGGATAAAGCTGCTTTGGCTCACAGGGAAAAGCTCCGTGGCACCGATCCTGCACCGTGTTCAGGGCAGAGGTGAGGAGGGGCTTCTCCCTGGTTTTATTTACCCTTCTTTCCTCACACCTTTGTAACCTTCTTCTACTCAAATGCCTTTTCTGTTTCGTTAAACTTTCCTTCTTACTTCCACATCGATGCAAGACTATTTCTGTGGCAAGTTGACCTCTTTTCTTCTCCTGCCTGATTTGCTTTTCCCTCCAGGGAAGAAGGGGAGAGGGGAGGCAGCCCAAATCTGTTCCGTATGAGGCTCTGGGGCTAGCAGGAAAGCTTCAACCACAGCACCCTTCAGGACTGGAGACCCCCTGCAGGTGCGTGTGGAGAAGGGGTGAGTGACCACCCCTGATCCTGACCCTGACCGTCAGGGTGGCTGCTGCAAGTGCTGCTCTTTCAGGTTGCATCTTCCCCTCTGCTGTGCCCACACAAGCTGTGGTTTCTCCTCCATCCTCTCTCCCACCCTTTTGACCACTTTCTGAGGCCACCTCAGCCACTTCAGAGCTGCCTTCTCCCTGCCGGTATGGTTTTTTCCTTTCAGAAAGGTTTTCCAGCTTGTTTCAAGCCAGGGAGCTGCCAGGTGGGAGGCTGGACGGGAGGAAAGGGCTCTAGACACAGGGTCCTGCGAGAAATGAGCCCTAATTGGGCATTTATTAGTGTAAGGGAGCTGCCTCCGGTGATTGAATGGAGGAGCAGGAGGAGGGTAATGATGTCTGACTGCTGCTGAGGGGTGAGTGGCCAACACTAACCTCGGTGGCCAGTGACTGCAGTAACGATTCCATTTCCATGACATTAGGCAGGAGTGCTCTGCCAGGCTGGGTGGTAATGAGCTGAAATTAACCCTAGGGCTAATTACCTTGCTGTCCTGAGCCTGCCGTGATGCTCAGGCAGGGCGAGGCAGGGCAGGGCAGGACCCCTAGAAGGCTTTGAGCCCTTTGGGTTGGTTTTCAGCAGGGAGGGAACCCACAGCAAGCAGTGTATGGAAACCCACCTCTGTACCGGGACAAAACTGCTCCAAAAGGAGCCAAGAAGCTGTTCGTGGCTGGCACAGACCCTCTCTATCCCAGCTCCTCCTCAGCAGCAGCTCTGGTTGTGCCCAGGTCTCCCAGGAGCAATTGGTGCCACAGAATCATAGAATGCTGTGGGTTGGAAGGGGCCTCTGGAGATCACTGAATCCAACCCCCTGCCAGAGCAGGGTCACCCAGGGCAGGGCACAGCCAGATGGGTCTGGAAAAGCCTCCACAGCCTCTCTGGGCAGCCTGCTCCAGGGCTCCAGCGACCTCACAGCGAAGTTTCTCCTGATGTTGAGGTCAAACCTCCTGGGTTCCAGCACTCCACACATTCAGCCCTGGCAGGTAACCTGGCATGTGGCTTTGGGATCATGATGGAACTTTCCTGAATTCCCCTCCCCAAATGGCTCTGGGGAAATCTGCCTGGGGAATGGTGGAAGTGCTGACTGGGGGCTGTGGGGGAGGTTTCTAGGTAAGGTTTGTCCCAGCTGGGCAGGGCAGGAGATGGTCTCTGAGATAAAACAAAGCTGAAAGTGTTTGGAAGTGCAAGTTGGGAAATGGCCTCCCTGGGCAGCCCAGGAGGCTGAATTCCCCAGGGACTTGCTGATGGGTTTGGGTCACTGAGGGCAGAGGATTACAAAGGTACTGGAAAGGCAATGAGCACCCAGAAATCCACCTGGGCTTGCAAAGTGCGTCCCAAAAGACATGAGAAGCTGCTTTCCCCAGCCACAAACAGCATCTTCCAGCTGGAATTCTGTGGTGAAGCTTTTAACAGAGGTGTCAGGACAAACACTGCAAGGATAAAGCTCTTGGCTCTTCAGAAACCTGCCAGGGACCTGCCTGGGAGCAGGGGTTGTCCCTCCTGAGCAGACTGAGGCTTTGTCGCCTTTATCTTTCCTTTTCAAACGGCCACAGGTCTCCTGTGGAAGGAAAACCAAACCTGTGCTGCTCCAGCAGCCTGGCCTGGAGTCAGAGGAGCTAATTACTGTGTGCCCCACCAGCAGGTGGGGTGGGGAAGGTTAACCTGGCTGCCAGGTTCAACCTTGCCCACCAGCTCCACCTTCCCTGGGAGCCTTTGATTCCACATCCAACCAATTTTTCATCTTTTGCTTAAGAGCTTGCTGAAAGGAGGGAGGAGCACAGATAATCAGCCCCAGGGATGGCTTTGGGTAAGAGGAATGGCAACTGTCAGAAGCTCACTTTGGTGAGAGGAGGCTGTGCCTCTGTCTGACAGCTGAGGGTTGGGGTTATTAAAGCTGCCTGAGAGCAGACTCAAGGGGCAAGTTCTGATCACAGCAGGACCCAAATCATCTTTGCCTCCACATCAGAGTCTGGCTGAGAGCTGCTCTTAATTTCAAAGAGCAGAACAATCTGATAAGGGAAGCAGAAGGCTCTTGACAGATCACTTGAGGAGATGGAGTTTGAATGTGACAGCAGAATGGTGACTCACTGGGTGCTGGGGCAGAGCACATCCACCCTGAGTCACTCTGAGCACAGGCATGCCCTGGCCAGGGTAACCCAGCAGCAATGCTGGGAGCTGCTTATCCTGGAAACCTTATTCTGACCTCATCTTGCTGCTTCCAGACACCCCACAGAAGTCACTCTCATTCCAAACCTCATACTGCCCCACACCAGGACTTGTCTCTGAATGGAGCCATGGGTTGGGAAGCTGCAACCTGCTCTGCTGCCCTTGTCTGTGAGCACAGTGCTTGAGGCACCTGCTGTGACATCCTGGGGTCCATCCCACCCCACACAGATAATGACCAGGAAATGGAGTTTGCTGTGAGTTTTATCTCTGCTTTGTGCTTTTAGAAGCAACCACAGGTTCCTGGCTTGGATAAGCAAGCCAGCAGGACCAGGGCAGGGATTTCCCCCTGGACTGGGCACTGGTGAGGCCACACCTCAAATCCAGGGGTCAGTTTTGGACCTCCCATTCCAGGAAGGACATTGAGGGGTTGGAGAATGTCCAGAGAAGGACAACCAAGCTGGGGAAGGGTCTGGAGAACAGCTCTTGTGAGGAGCAGCTGAGGGAGCTGGGGCTGTCCAGTCTGGAGGAGGCTGAGAGACCTCATTGCTCTACAGCTCCCTGAAAGGAGGTTGGAGGCAGGTGGAGGTATCATAGTATCATAGTACCATTCAGGGTTGGAAGGGACCACAAGGATCATCTAGTTCCAACCCCCCTGCCATGGGCAGGGACACCCCACACTAGATCAGCCTGGCCAGAGCCTCATCCAGCCTGGGCTTAAACACCCCCAGGGACGGGGCCTCGACCACCTCCCTGGACAACCCATTCCAGGGTTTCACCACTCTCATGGGGAAGAACCTCCTCCTCACATCCAGCCTGAATCTCCCCACCTCCAGCTTCATTCCATTCCCCCTAGTCCTATCACTACCTGAGAGCCTGAGCAGTCCCTCCCCAGCCTTCCTGTAGGCCCCCTGCAGATACTGGAAGGCCACAATGAGGTCACCTGGGAGCCTTCTCTTCTGCAGACTGAACAGCTCCAACTCCTTCAGTCTGTCCTCATAGGAGAGGTGCTCCAGCCCTCTGATCATCCTTGTGGCCCTTCTCTGGACACCTTCCAGCACCTCCACATCCTTCTTGTAATAGGGGCTCCAGAACTGGAGGCAGTACTCCAGGTGGGGTCTCAGCAGGGCTGAGCAGAGGGGGAGGATCACCTCCCTTGCTCTGCTGGCCACACTTCTCCTGATGCAGCCCAGGATCTGATTGGCTTTGCGGGCTGCAAGTGCACACTGAGAGCTCCTGTTGAGCTTCTTGTCCACCAGCACCCCCAAGTCTCTCTCCTCAGGGCTGCTTTCCAGCCAGTCCCTGCCCAGCCTGGATTTGTGCCTGGGATTGCCTTGACCCAGCTGCAGGACCCTGCACTTGCTCTTATTGAACTTCATGAGGTTGGCTTGTGCCCACCTCTCCAGCCTGTCAAGGTCCCTCTGGATGGCCTCCCTTCCCTCCAGCTGTCTGCTGCACCACAGCTTGGTGTCATCAGCAAACTTGCTGAGGGTGCACTCAGTGCCACTGTCCATGGCACCCACAAAGATGTTGAACAAGACAGGTCCCAGGACTGATCCCTGAGGGACTCTGCTTGTCCCTGGCCTCCACTGGGACATGGAGCCATTGACAGCCACTCTCTGGGTGCAGCCATCAAGCCAGTTCCTTATCCATCTAGTGGTCACCCATCAAACCCATGTGTCACCAGCCTGGAGACCAGGATGTGGTGCAGGACAGTGTCGAAGGCTTTGCTCAGGTCCAGGTAAATGACATCAGGTCAGGCTCTTCTGCCAAGGAGCCAGTGAGAGGACTAGAGGAAAGGGCCTCTCAAGTTACCCCAGAGGAGGCTTAGGAAAGGAACAATTCCTTTCTCTGGAGGGTTGTCAAGGCCTGGCCCAGGCTGCCTGGGGCAGTGGGGGAGTTCCCATCCAAGCTGTGGAGATGTGGTGCTGAGGGACAGGGTTTGGGGTGCCCTGGAAGTGCTGGGGTAAGGGCTGGACTCAAAGGTCTTGGAGGCCTTTTCCAACCTTTGTGATTCTAACATCAGCATTTTTAACCAGAGAGACAGGAGACAAGGATCTGCTTTAAAAAATGCATTTCTATACAGGGAGGTGGTGAGGGTGACTCCAGGGTGCAAGAACTGCCAGCAGTACTTCTGCAGCTCCTGCCTCCACGAGCTGTGGCTGGCAGGAGGTGGCTGCTGCCTCCCTCTGTCGACCTGCAGCGCCACTGCCGAGGCAGAAAGCACAGGCCCAGGGAACAAGCAGTTCTGTACAAGCAGAGGATTACAGAGTTTGGTTAGAAAGGACAATCTGCAGAGTGAAACAGGATGGAAAGCCATTCAGTACCAGGACATGTTTAACTCAGGTGATCCTGTGAGAGTCTGTGGTGAAAACAAGTTGATTGTAGCCTCCCTGGCTGTCACTCCTGGTTTCCTGATACAGAAGCTCATCTGAGCCCCTTCTGGAAAGGCTGAAGGAGATAAACAGCAGGTACAGAGTGACCAACAGGAGGGGGAATGACTCCTCCAGCCTATTCTGTAATAGTTTGGGCAATGGAGTCCTGCAGGAGAGAGCACTACGGAGGGGAATGTTACAGTGACCACCACCTGAAGTGCCTGTAGCCTCCAGATGCAGGGAGGTGGAAGCTGTCTCCCTCAGCTCAGGGCCAGCTCAAGCTTCAACAGCCCAGAACTGCAGCCACCACCACCGTGGAGTTTGCAGGAAAGAACCAAAAATGCCCAACTGAGTAACAACAAAGGTGCAAGACAGGTGGTGTTGGTTTAGAGCAGGAGGCTTTGTGGTGCTTCTGAAGAGCTTTTTGCTGTCTCACAGCTCCTGATGGATTCCAAACGGCTCACACTCAGACTGGAATGATCATGCTGCTAAAGGCTGGGAGCAGATCAAGGTGAGGTTTTGATTCAGTGTCCCTGGTGCTCCACTCCTGCCCTTAACAAACACCAGTTGCTGTCTCTGGAGCCCAGAGGGGGGTTGGTGTGTTGGGGGTTTTGTTTCCTACAGCACAGACAAATGACACTTCCTCCCCTCCCACCCCGTTGCGGCTGTCAGCAGGGTTAGGCAGGAGGCAGCTCCTGGTGTGGCTGGTGTGTATCTCACTGCTCTGCAGCTAGAGGCTCTTCCTGGGGCTCCTGCTTCTCTGGCTGAGGCTCTGGAGGGATGAGGCACTGCACCTCCTCGCTGTTGATGGCCACTTTATCCGGCTGCAGCCAGCGCTTCAGCTGCTCCAGCGTGCTGCAGGGAGCAGAGACAGAGTGAGGAGGACAGCAACAGACCCTGACAGGAGTGCAGACCAGCACCTGCAAACCCCTCTGCTGTGTGCTTGACCACTGCAGGCTCTCCTACTGCTGCAGGTAAGATCTATCCTGTAGTTGGGCTTTTTAACCTGTGCTTAGAAAAGTTTTACTCTGCTTTTTCTTTAGCAGGTGCAGCAACCTCACCTCTCATCAGTGTCATGCCCCTCCAGGTAGAGCTCAGACTCCAACTTCTCCTGCAGGAACCTGTCCCAGCATTCCTTCTTGGCCTGGGAGAGTGTGTGCAGCATGTCCTTGGAGGTCAGCTCCTGAGACAGGCCTCTGATCCTCATCAGCCTCCTCTCTGGGAAGGGGCAAAGGAGGGGTCTGGATTAGCTCTCTGCTACGTCCTTCTAAAAAGGAAGGTAAGTAGCACCTAGATTTTTACACCCAAAACTCTGGAAAACTGAGCTGTATCTTGCCCAGAGATGTGCTGGAGGCTCCATCCCTGGACATGACTTGCTGGGGCCCTGAGCAACCTGCTCTAGATGGAGATGTCCCTGCTGACTGCAGGGGGCTGGACAGGATGGCCTCTGAGGGTCCCTTCCAACATGATGCATTCTGTGCTTCTATTCTATGATTCTAAAAGGAAATTTCACCCCTGGATTTCAAGCCCTTGACTAAATGCACTCCATACACAATCTAGGTGAAGGAAATAAGGCTTATGGAATCACTCAACTCACTCCATGCTTACTGCTCAGCCTCCATGCAATCACACAGGAGAATTCAGAGCTCACAGGCATCAAGTTCCCACACTTCCCATGCAAGTGGGCACGGACACAAAGGAGACTGACTGCAGTGTGGATCCAAACAGTGCCCAAACTGAGGGCAAAGGTGAGTGCAGAGCTGGCTGTGTCCTACCAGCAAAGATGATCAGCGTGATCTGTCACCTCGAAACACAGATTCCAGCTGAGGAAGCTAGGACTGTGCATCTCCATTCCACCGGTGCACTGGCAGTAAAGGACTCAGATGCTCTATACAACAGATGGGAGGCACCTTCCCAACCAGAGATGTGAGCACCACCATCTCAGCTGCACAGACAGGAGCCACAGCTGTCACCAGGCACCTACTCAAACCGGGAAATTGAATACTTAGTAGAGACTCACCCAGGGATGCTAAATACACCTCTGAATCGTTCAGGGGGGCCCAGGGCTTCAGGCTGGCTTGGGAAGAGCCATCTGAGCCATTGCCCTGGGTGCCTCCATCAGCATAGGAGTCCAGGAAGGAGTCTGTAAAAGCAGGGCTGGCATCCTTCTGGTCGGGATGAGGCAGACACGAACAGATTTCAGCCCAGAGGTCTTCGCTGGACCTGGAGCCCACGGAGTCCACGCTCTCAATCATCCTCATCCTGAAGTCCTGAGGTGGGGGAAATTAAACGATCAACAGCGAGCAGAAAACCCTCTCCCAGGCCTTCCCCTCTCTGCTCCCCGCTGCCCAAGTCATCAGGCGACTCGGGCACCTCTCGCCCGTGGGCTCCCTCCGTGCGCCCCGCCGCTGCCTCGCGTTTGCACCCCGGGGCCCAGCGAGGGCCTGCGGGAGCGCGCAGGGAGCCAGGCCGCGCGGCCCCCGCCTGCACACCCCCCGCTCCGCCCCTTCCCCCGCAGGCCCCCAGCACCAGGCTCCCCGGCGCCACCCGAGCCTCTTCCCCGGGGACACGGAGGAGCCGCAGCGGTCCCGGTCCGCGCACTCGCCTCGGCCGCCGCTGCCCGCACCGCAACCACCACAAGCCGCGACAGCGGCTAGCCACGCATTGATTGACACCTGAACTGACCAATCACCACGCTCTCACGGCGGGGGGCAGGCGCCTATTAGCCCGCCGCCCAGCAGAGGGCGGGAAATTAGCTGTATGCGCGCCGGAGACTGAGGCCGCTGCGGCGCCATCTTGGGGAAGGGCGGAAGGCTTCCTGCGCAGCGGCGGCGAGCGAGCCGGCAGCGCGCCGCGGGGGTGCCTGCGGCTGCGCCGTGAGTCCCGGGGCGAGCGGGTAAGGGACCGGCTCGGAGGGGGCCAGGCGGGCAGGGGAGCACAGGGACTGTCCGTGCCCTCCGGGACCCTCTTTCCCCGGCGATGCGGCGGCCGCCCGGGACCTTCTGTCCCTGCGGGCTCCAGCGGGGCCTTGCCCCTGCGCGGCGGCGCCGCCGGGACTCGGGCGGCAGCCCCGGGCGCGCAGCGTTGCCTGAAGCTGCCCACCGCCTCGGGCGCTTCTCCTGCTGAGCGCCCGGCCGCGCAGGGTGACTGCAGCGTGGCCGCGCGCGGAGCCGCCCTCTGGCTGCGGTGTGCTGAGTGCCGACGGCTCCGGCCGCGAGCAGGGCGTGCAGCTGGCTCCCCAGGGCCGCCGGTCTCCCGGGGAGCGTGCGAGCTCTGTGGGGTCGCAGAGCTGCTGAGGGGCCTGGAGAACAGGCCTGGTGAGGGGGGACTGGGGCTGTTCAGCCTGGAGAAGAGGAGGCTGCGGGGGACCTCATTGCTCTCTACAGCTCCCTGAGAGGAGGTTGGAACCAGGTGGGGGCTGGTCTCTTCTCCCTGGTATCAGGAAATAGCTTGAAACTGTGCCAGGGAAGAGTCGGCTTGGATATTAGGTAAAACTTCTTTGCTGCCAGAGTGGTTAGGGGTTGGCACAGGCTGCCCAGGGAGGTGGTGGAGTCCCCATCCCTGGAGGCATTCAAGCAACCTGTGGCCGTGGCAGGGCTGTGGTTTAATGGGCATCATGATCTTAGGCTGACTCAGTGATCTGGGTCTTTTCCAACCCAAACAACTCAATGGCTCTAACTAGTACCCTGAGTGCAAGGTTAAGGAGAGGTCAGGTTCTGGGGTGTCAGTCACTTGTGGGTTCCCTCTCTGGGCAGGCTGCTGTCTGTCGCTGTGGGATGAGCTGCCTGCTGCCCTGCACTGTGTTTGCACTCATGGGACTGCTCTTCGCCAGGACCATGGCCTGGACCTCCAGTGGGAAGACTCACCCAGAGCTGGTCAACAACCTCTACAGTGAGTACCAGCTGCTGATGGCACCTGTCAGCACTCCAGCAGGAGGTGGCTTGGTGTCAGGCAGGGGCACATGGTGATGCTGTGCACTCAGGGAGGTCACCTTGCCTGCGTTTGGGCGTTTGGCCCTGTCTGAGCTTGTTCTATTTATAACTGGAAACAAGATGTTATGCCAGAAGTGCAGGAAAGACTATCCCCAGGCTTCCTTCCACTCCTGGAGTGGTAAATGTGTCTCACCTTTAAAATGCTGCATAGCATGACATCACTGGGGGCTTAGTGGTCTGTGCTCCCCCCGGTCAACTGCCCTGGGACTGGAACACAACTCTGGCTCTGAATTTCCCTAGCTGCTGAAGCTGGTTCTGTCCCTGTCACAATCAGCTCTGAATCTCCCCTGCTGCTAAAGCTGATGGTCCTGCTGTAAGAGCTGCTCCAGGTGTGAAGGATGCTGAGCGTTGTCACAGTCATTTCTCTCACCTTCAGTTTTCTCAGGGCAGTGCCTGTGCTCCTGAAACCTGAACCTGAGTCTCCTCTTTCAGGAGCAGAAGGGTGGCTCAGTTTCTCTGTCACCCTGCTTGGCAGCCCCAGAGACATTGTGTATGTCAGCCACCATCCCCTGAGTGTGAGCTGATGGTTGGGACCAGAGTGTGATTCAGTGCAGCAGAAACTGAGCAGGACATCCTTCCACCTGGGCTTTGTTCTCTCTCCCTTCCCAGATCGCTTATTAAGCTGAACTCTCCCTGAAGTCTTGTTTCCTCTTCCAAGCCTCTTGCTACAGTCCCCAGGATTTAAGTCCTTTCTGTCTGTTGCTTCTTCCAGAGAAAGGAATCATTAAATCCCAGCGTGTCTTTGATGTGCTGCTGGCTACTGACAGAGGTCACTACATCAAGTATTTCCCTTACATGGACTCTCCTCAGTCCATCGGTGAGTAACTTGTGTGGTGTGCCCAGGCACCCTTCTTGTGGTGCTGGCACAGGGGCAGGGTGGGCTCTGAGTTTCACCACAGGTCACACAGATCAAACCCCATCCATATTTCACCTGTGGGATGCAGAGGAA
The DNA here is from genome assembly GCF_026170545.1 of Melanerpes formicivorus. Classification (NCBI taxonomy): domain Eukaryota; kingdom Metazoa; phylum Chordata; class Aves; order Piciformes; family Picidae; genus Melanerpes; species Melanerpes formicivorus. The sequence continues at coordinate 17,689,634 of NW_027142368.1, read as the reverse complement.
AGCAGAAAAGAGCTTTTCCACACTCAAAATGTGCATTGCTGGTTCTGAGTCCTGCCTGGGGAGCAGAAGCAAGCTGTGCAGCTATCCTGCACTCCTTGGTGATCCCCCAGCAGGAGGGTGTAAGTCAGTGAACAAGAGAGTGTGGTTTTAGGGGGAATGGGGGAGAAAATTCCCTCTGGTCATGGTCTCTGTCACATAACTTGTGCCACCCTTTCCCTTTCAGGGTACAAGGCTACGATCAGTGCGCCGCACATGGTAAGGTGAAGCTCTGGCACGCAAGTGGAGGCCATCCCTTGCCTGCCTTCACTGCATTTCTTTCTTTTTCCAGTACTGAAGCAGAAAGGTGAAACATCCCCTGGGGGTGGTTAGCAGGCTTGAGTCTTCAGACACTGTGTGTGAAGCTTTTTACTTTTAAGAGGAGTTTGCCCCCTGATCTTTAAGCTGCTTATAAAATGCCCTCAGATGGGAACCCTGCACAGCTGAGGCCAACAGCAACGTTGTCCAGTTTTCACACAAGGCCTTTTCACTGCTGCTTCACCTCTTTGGACATTAAGGTTGGACACAAGGAACAGTTTCTTCCTTTTGAGGGTTGCCAAGGCTGCCCAGGCAGTGGTGGAGACCCCATCCTGGAGGGGTTTCAGCGCTGTGGAGATGTGTTGATGAGGGACGTGGTTTGGTGGTGACCTGGCAGTGCTGAGTTACCAGTTGGATTCTGTGACCTGAAAGGTCTCTCCCAACCCAAATGATTCCATGATCTTAGTACTGAAACTCTTCCCAAATCCTGTTCCCAGACGAAACCTTCTAATTCCTCTCTGAATGTCTCAGACAAAGTGCTCAGTGTGCTGAGCTTAAATCAGAGCAGGGGAAAATGTAGCAGAGGAAACTAACCTGGGATGTTTCACACCTCCTTGTGCTTGCTGTCCATGCAGCATGCCCATGCACTGGAATTGCTCAAGGATCAGCTTGTGGAGGGGGCAAAAGCTCTGGACGTTGGATCTGGAAGCGGATACCTCACAGCTTGCTTCGCCAGGATGGTGAGACCCAGGACCCTGACTCTAGGAGGTGGTGGGGTTGTTTTTCTGGGGAGAGGAGGGAGCAGTAAACTCCTCACAGACCAGCTTGTAGGAAAAGCCAGTGCAGTCATTTGGGGAACCTAACTGGATGCTGTCTGCTGTGAGGTGTTCTGTTAACCCTGCTCAGATTGAGAGGAGAGGGTTCACCTGCTGCACAAATCCGTGGCAGGTTCTTTATAGTTTGTTTCTGCAGTAGCCACAGCCTCTTTGTTTTCTAACCTGTGAGGTGCTGGAAAGCTGTTCAGGGTACTCTGCCCCAGAGCTTGTTCAGTCAGGAAATGGCCAAGTCATGGAAGCTACCAATTCAACCAATATTCCTTTGGAATCAAAGGGTTACTGGGATTCCCAGAGCCAGGGTTTGTGCATCCCTCAGGTAGCTAATACAGCAGGGGCTACTCCACCTTGAAACCACTTGGAAGTTCTGCCTCTAGTAACATGCCCTGTAAAACACAGCTCTGCACACACAGGAGGTACAGAGGTGTGGTCTGCTTCTTTCCAGATGGGCCCCACAGGGAAAGCTGTGGGCATTGAGCACATCGCAGAGCTGGTCCACGAGTCCATCAGAAATGTCCAGGAAGATGATCCCACTCTGCTGAGCTCTGGCCGTGTGAAGCTCGTGGGTGAGCTCTCTGCTGTGGTCACCTGAGCTGTGGCTGCCCTCACGGGGAGCTGGGAGCTGTGGCTGCCCGCTGGGAGCTGTGGCTGCCCCTGCAGAGCTCAGAGCTGTGGCTGCCCCTGCGGAGCTCAGAGCTGTGGCTGCCCTCGCGGGGAGCTGGGAGCTGTGGCTGCCCCTGCGGAGCTCAGAGCTGTGGCTGCCCTCGGGGAGCTGGGAGCTGTGGCTGCCCCTGCGGAGCTCAGAGCTGTGGCTGCCCCTGCGGAGCTCAGAGCTGTGGCTGCCCCTGCAGAGCTCAGAGCTGTGGCTGCCCCTGCGGAGCTCAGAGCTGTGGCTGCCCTCGCGGGGAGCTGGGAGCTGTGGCTGCCCCTGCAGAGCTCAGAGCTGTGGCTGCCCCTGCGGAGCTCAGAGCTGTGGCTGCCCTCGCGGGGAGCTGGGAGCTGTGGCTGCCCACAGAGCTGTGGCTGCCCCCGCGGGGAGCTGGGAGCTGTGGCTGCCCCTGCAGAGCTCGGAGCTGTGGCTGCCCTCACGGGGAGCTGGGAGCTGTGGCTGCCCTCACGGGGAGCTGGGAGCTGTGGCTGCCCTCACGGGGAGCTGGGAGCTGTGGCTGCCCCTGCGGAGCTCAGAGCTGTGGCTGCCCCTGCGGAGCTCAGAGCTGTGGCTGCCCTCGCGGGGAGCTGGGAGCTGTGGCTGCCCACAGAGCTGTGGCTGCCCGTGGGGAGCTCAGAGCTGTGGCTGCCTGCGGGGTGCTGGGAGCTGTGGCTGCCCACAGAGCTGTGGCTGTCCCCATGGGGAGCTGGGAGCTGTGGCTGCCCACAGAGCTGTGGCTGCCCCCGTGGGGAGCTGGGAGCTGTGGCTGCCCACAGGGAGCTGTGGCTGCCCACAGGGAGCTGTGGCTGCTCAGGGCAGTTAGTCTGGGTTGGGTAGAGGCTTTTGCAAGGAACAACTGGCTGAGGGAGGCCCACCCTGGGCTGACCTGAACCCTGCAGTGTGAGCTGGAAGTATGTGATGGTACAGGCAGTCTTAGCATGCACCTCACCTCGAGTGTGCAGTGACTGTCTTAGCTCAGAGACCCTCCTCAGAGCAAAGTGGTTGTTCCACAGTGGGGCTCAGTGTGAGTGGGTCTGCACACATGCTTTGGATTTTTTGGGGAGGATAATTTGAGTCAGCTCTTCTGCACCTGGAACAGAGCCTGCACAGAGCCACTGTGTGACTGAAAGGTCCTCTTGGCTGTTTCTCCTTCTGGCAGTGCTTAGTTCCAGGAATCAAGACATTTCCCTTTGTAAAGCAAGGCTAAAGCCACTGCTTTGATAAGGGAATTCAGGTTACCATCACAGTCTCTTTATGTGGAGTTTCCATTTAGATTTTGTCTGAAAGGAAGTAAGAATTATTGTTCTGTGGGGCTGTTATGAGACCAAGTCTCTTCAGCATGCCTTCTCCTCCTGCAGTGGGAGATGGCAGGCAAGGGTACCCTGAAGAGGCTCCCTACGATGCCATTCACGTCGGAGCAGCAGCAGCAACGGTACCAAAGGAGGTAAGAGTGACCCTGCTGGATGGCTGCTCCTGTAGGCTGCCTGCATCATAGCTGTGGAAAAAAAGTAGCAATTAGGGAAACACTGAAGAAACCAAAAGTACCAACTGGGGAGTGGCTGGAAGCTGCCTGTCTGCTGTTTCACACAGAGCCCAGCTCACGCTTACCTAGGGGTCCTGACCCTCACAGCTCATTTCTGCTGTCTCTCCTTTCTGTGGCTCTGCTGACTGTGGTCTCTCTGCTCCCCAGCTGCTGAATGAGCTGAAGCCAGGGGGTCGGCTGATCCTGCCTGTGGGGCCCGAGGGTGCCAACCAGGTGCTGATGCAGTACGACAAGACCAGCGAGGGGCAGATCGTGGAGACGCAGCTGATGGGAGTCATCTACGTGCCCCTGACCGACAGGGAGAAGCAGTGGCCTCGGTAAAAGTGCTCTCCTCTGAGGAACCTTTCTTCTGTCCCTCTGAGCCTGCTCTCCTTGGCTGCTGCCTTTGCTGACAGAGTCCTGGATTCCTAGCAGATGCTGTTTGTAAAGAGAGAAGGAGGAGGCTTGGCTGTGGTAGGGCACAGCAGAGCAGAATGTGCTTGCTAGGTGAGGCTTGCAGCCCGAGGACTGACCTTTCTGCTTCTGTCTTTTTTGGAGCCTGTGCACTCCTAAGCACCACAGCCCTGTGATTGCCTTGTGGAACTGGAGGCCACCAATGGTAACTGTTGGTTTTCTTTGCCTCAGGGATGAATTCTGATGGATGGAGATCTCTAAAGTGACCTCAGAAAGCTGAATTGGACTTAAGACTGTAAATGGTCTGCATGGGTTTGCTTTTGGAACAGAAGCTCTATCAGCAGAGGAGCTCATGAAGGCAGCCTCTGCTTTAGCAGAGCTCCCTATGGAGGAAGGGCCTTTGACCAGCAGCAGGAGCAGGGGAAGGCTCTTGAGGCCATGTGAGTGGTTCCAGGTAACTCCAGCTGTCCTCTCCAAGCTGCAGATAACAACTATTCACAGAGACTCCCAAAAGCAGACAGGAGTACTTAAACCCTCACTAAACCCACTCTTTAATCTTGACTACTCTGCCTAATGCTTGAAGATGCAATTACTGCTTCAGAGCAGCGATCAACCCTCGTTTGTCAACGTTTAACTACGACTGCGTGTTGTCTTCCTGTCTCCCAACAACTAATTTGGCGTTCGAGAGTGTGGGGTTAAGAAAACTTCAGGGCCCTGAAGTGCTCTTCCTGCTCCCCCTTGGCCGCCCGGCCGGCTGCAGCGGGAGAGCCGAGAGCGGCGCGGGGGGCCGCAGGGCGGGGGGATTGAAGGCGCTCTTTTGGAAAGTAAATAAAATGCTGGTAAATAAAATCGTTCCCTGCCCCGTCGTCCGCTGCAGCCTCCTTCGGCGGCCGAGCCCCCCCGGAGCCGAGGGGAACGCAGCCAGCACAGCGGGGACAGCAGACGGCTGCAGCGCCGTGCCGTGCGTCCCGCGTCACGGCCGTGCGTCCCGCGTCACGGCCTGCGCCGCGCGTCACGGCCTGCGTCCTGCGTCACGGCCTGCGCCGCGCGTCACGCCCTGCGCCGAGCCGGCGAGGTGTGCGCAGCGTGTCTGTGCCCGGTGGTGCGGCGAGGAGCCCGGGTGCCGCGTCTGCTCCTGCCCTACGGCTGCAGCATGGCGGAGCCGGGCTCAGGGGACAAGGAGGAAGCGGCGCCGGCCCCGAAGAAGCGGCGGCTGGCGGGCGGAGAGCGGTACGTGCCGCCGCCGCGGAAGCTGAGCACGGGGGTGAGTTTCGGCGTGGAGCACTTCGCTGAGACCTCCTACTACTTCGAGGGGGGGCTGCGGAAGGTGCGACCCTACTACTTTGATTTCCGCACGTACTGCAAGGGCCGCTGGGTTGGCCGCAGCCTCCTGGACGTCTTCAGCACCGAGTTCCGCGCACAGCCCATCGATTACTACCGCGCTGCCGCCCGCGCCGGCCGCCTGCGCCTCAACGAGGAGCCCGTCCGAGACCTGGACATCGTGCTCAAGGTGGGCACCCACAGACACACCGGGGCTGGTAGTAGGAGAGCTCTTGGAGGGGTCTGGATGATGAGACAGGGGTGGCCAGCTGGGAACCCAGGATGGGAGAGCTTAGCTCGGCTCTTAGTTTTTAAATGATAAAAGGCTCTGGGTGGGAAGGGGCCTTTAAAGCTCATCCACTCCAACTAGAGCAGGTTGCTCAGAGCCCCGCACAACCTGACCTGCAATGGTTCTACTTGTCAGTGGTCTCTAGTTGGGCATGGAGCCAATGACCAGAACTCTTTGAGCACAGCCACCCAGCCCATTCCTTATCTACTCGGTCCAGCAAATCCATATCTCCATTTGGAGTCAAGGGTGTTGTCTGGGAACGAGGGTGTTGTGCAGGCTCTAGGGATGAGTATCACCCTGATGGTCACCAGCAGAATGAAATAACCTTGTGATGCTGAAGGGGAAGTGTGTCTCCCAGGGAGTCCCGACTCCAGGAAGGGCAGCATGCCTCCCAGCTCGCTGCGTGGCCCCTGTGAGCAGGCGAGATGCAGAGAGGTCACTGAGAGGTCACCTCGGGCAGGTTACCAGATTCAGGGTTCAGGGTCGTGCTGATTGCTGTGCTCCAGCACAAAGGCAGGTTCGTGTTTCCCCTGTCGTGGGAGGTCAGGCTGCAGCCTGCCATTGTCTGTCTTTCCCCCAGAACAACGACTTCCTCCGGAACACCGTGCACCGCCATGAGCCCCCGGTCACCGCCCAGCCCATCCGCGTCCTGGCGGAGGACAGCGCGGTGGTGGTGGTGGACAAGCCCTCGTCGCTGCCCGTGCACCCCTGCGGCAGGTTCCGGCACAACACAGTCATCTTCATCCTGGGCAAGGAGCACGGCCTGAGGGAGCTGCACACCATCCACCGCCTGGACCGCATGACCTCGGGCGTGCTCATGTTCGCCAAGACGCTGGAGGTGTCCAAGAGGATGGATGAGCAGGTTCGGGAGAGACAGGTGAGAGCCAGGGGCTGGGGGAGGTTGAGCTTTGCTGACCCAGGTCCAAAGTCAGCCAGAGTTTTGGTCTGAATGGGCACAGGTTCCCAAAGCAGCTTGTGTGAAGCCTGAGACGCATCAAGGGGAAAAGGTTGGCTGGAAATGGAACTGATTTTTGGCAATATTGGATTGAAAGAGATCTCCTGCCCTCGGGGACTGTGCAGGCTGACCAGGGTTGTGCAGAGCAGTGTTACCTGCAGTGGGGACATGTGTCAGTCATCCAGGACTCATTCCTTTGCAAAAGCTGTAGGAGCTGTTTTGCTTCTCCAGTGTCTCCTGACCCAGATAAAACTGCAGCTACCTTCTAGAGATTCCCTCAAGACCATAACCCCTGGAAGGTTCGAGCTGGCTCTTGAGTTCGAGGAAGACAGCCCAGGCCTTTGTGGGGTTCTTGGTTTTTTCCTTGACTAGTTGGAAAAGCATGAGAGGAATTTGGGGTTAAATAGCTGATTGTGTTTATTTTTCCCCTTCTTGTTCAGTTACAGTGAAATTTGGGTAGTGTGTTGCCTGCAAATCACAGGAGGTTAGGGGTTGGAAGGGACCTTAGGAGATCTTCCAGTCCAAGCCCCCCGCCAGAGCAGAGCCACAGAATCCAGCACAGGTCCCACAGGAACACATCCAGATGAGGCTTGAAAGGCTCCAGAGCAGGAGACCCCACAACCCCTCTGGGCAGCCTGCTCCAGGGCTCTGTGACCCTTACAGTGAGGAAGTTCCTCCCCATGCTGAGGTGAAGCTCCTGTGCTGGAGCTGATATCCACGATGTGTTTACTTGAAGGCAGCAGCTGGGGTTCCTGCTCAGGGCTTTCTGCTCTCTCAGCGAGTGTCTCTCGTCTGCTGCAGCTGGAGAAGGAGTACGTCTGCCGTGTGGTGGGGGAGTTCCCGGAGCACGAGGTGGTCTGCGAGGAGCCCATCCTGGTTGTCTCCTACAAAGTGGGGGTGTGCCGTGTGGACCCCCGAGGGAAGCCCTGCCAAACCCTCTTCCGGCGGCTGAGCTACAACGGCAGGAGCAGCGTGGTGAGCTGCCTGCCCCGCACCGGCCGCACGCACCAGATCCGAGTCCACCTGCAGTACCTGGGGCACCCCATCCTCAACGACCCCATCTACAACATGGAGGCCTGGGGCCCCCAGAGGGGCAAGGGGGGCAAGGTGGACAAAACAGACGAGGAGCTCCTGAAGGCACTGGTGGAGGAGCACCGTTCCAAGCAGAGCCTGGACGTCCTGGGTGTCTCGGAGGAGGACTTGAGCTCCAGTGCTGAGGGTAAGGATCAGGATGATCCAAGTGACCGCTCAAAGCCTGCGCAGGCCGATCCCGTCAGCACGACCTCCTGCCCTGCCAGGGATCCCCAGAGGGGAGCCGAGGGTCCTGAGAGGAGTGACACAGCTGCTGGTCCCCTCGGCTCTAGTGCCAGCCTGGAGGTGCTTAAAGAAAAGGAAGAGCTTGGTGCCAGCGAGACTCAGAGCAGGCAGGGGGCAGAGGAGGCCTCAGAGGAGAAGGACCCTCTGTGCCCGGAGTGCAGGGTCACCAGGAGAGACCCATCTCCCAAGGAGCTGGTGATGTACCTCCATGCCCTGCGCTACAAGGGAGCAGAGTTTGAGTACTGCTCCAAGATGCCCCAGTGGGCAATGGAGGACTGGGAGGAATGACCAAGGACTTCTGACACCTTTGGATGCCATTGGCCAGGGAGGTGTCTGGTAAAGACCCAAACTGCCTTTTGCCCATGAGATCGAGGTGGACAAACTGCCTGTGACTTGAGATAGGGTGGGAAGGATTGCTGGGGCTGGGGGACTGTGCTGACCAGGCTGAGCTGGAGCCCCTACTTCATGCCTCTTAGCTAGAATTATGCTGCCCTTTAGAGAACCTGCACCTGAGGGCAGCAAGCACTGCTCAGCAGGGACAGCTTTGCCTTGCCCCTGCGCTGGGGCTGATGTCATTGTCCACACAAGATACCTCACAGGTAATTCTTGGCTCTTACTCTGGGGGCTGCTGGAATGTCCTCCACGATGCTGGGTGTCAGCTGATACAAACCTGGGGTTACTGTTCTTTGTCAGGCTGATCAAACATGATCTCTGTAAGGGGAACTCAGAGCACTGTGAAGCTGCTTTGTGTTGTGCTTCCTTCATCCACGAGGCAGATGTGGCTCTTTCAGTCTTCATTCAAAGAAGTGCTTAACATCAGTAACTGCAGGGACTGACCTCTGCCTTGTGCCTGTTTTGAGAGGTGCTGGTCCCCAGATTCTGTCTTTATCAGATTTATGAGATGATTGAGTAGGGCTTTCCATTTCCTGTCTCTCTGTCACCTCCCCTGTGCCCCATCCCCTGCCCTCTCACAAACATCTGGTTGCTCTGCTGAGAAATCCTCTCCATGCCTGAGCAGAAAGCCGAAGCAGAGGCCCTCAGCCCACTTCTCTTGTAATTGAATTGCACTATGGGCAGGTTGCTCCTGGTGGGGGGGAAGTGTTCAACTGCATTGTGACAATCCCTTTGAAGAGACACAAAAGCTGGTTTGGAGCCCAAAGACGTTTTTGTAGTGCATTTTATATGACTGTGTGTCCAGGATGATAAATATCACCATAATTCTTATTTTCATCAGTGTCTGTGTGACCTCTTGGCCTCTGGGAGGGTTACTGCTTCTGCTGTCTCAGGTTCTCTTGAAAGGTGGAGAAAGGAACCCAGAGGAGCTGGTACTGTTGAGAGGTGACACAGCCTCTTGGGGCATGGTCCCTTCTCCCCGGTGCTGTGCTCACAGGAGCTCTGGCTGCTCCCCAGCCTCCCAGGATGCAGACCTTCCATCACCATTTTGCCCATTTCACACAGGTCACTGAAGGCCTTGCTGCTTCCTGGTGTCTGTGTGAGATGCTGGAGTTCTCAGGTTGGCCTGGCCTCAGGAGTGCTTAACTTCCTTCCTCCTTAGCAAGGCTCCTGAGGATGATGTGTACCAAAGCAGAACAAACCAGCACTCGCTTCCCATAGCTCCAAGCAGCCAAGGGACCTCTTTCTCCTCTGGATCACCCTGCTGCTATGTTGAATGCTTCCAGTAACGTTCACTCAGGCTTCAGCTTTGCTCTCCCACATCTTGATGAGGGTCTCCCATGATTCTAACCCAAGCAAAGACAGTATTTCTTTTGCTGCCATCATGTGTTGAGGCTAGTCCCAGTTCTTAGCTACAGGCAGCTTGCTAAAGAGGAGGCCAAAGGTGCCCTGGGAGAGCTGACACTAAAACCAGAGCCATGCAGAGTTTTCATGCCCTGAAACAGGTATTTCATGGGACTGTAAATGAAGCTGGGGCACTTTCAGTGCATAAATAAGGGTGACTGCAGCTGTTCCCAGTCAAGACTGTTCCCAGCTGCAGACACAAGAGCAGGGTGGTAGATTTATGGGCAGCAGTTCTAGATGAGGTTTTTGTCCCAAGTGCTATTGTTTGGGTTTCCTTGGTTTGTTTTTTTCCTAAGAACTAAGCATCTGGAAGGGATTTTGCTGACTCGTGCCAGCAGATAAAGTGGCTGAAGTGGGCCAAGGTGAGTGCTGTGTTTTTCCTGGCTGTGCACAGTGCACTTTGCAGCTTGTCATTATCACACTTTGCTGAGCATGGGCAGCCTGACCTTGCAAATACCCAAAACTCCCCCTGAGGACCAGGCCAGCCCAAAGACAGCAATTGGTTGGGAGTGCAAGAAGAGATCAGAACTGGTTTGCTCCCAGCAGCATTTGCAGCTCCAGAGCATGACTGATTTCTAAGGAGAGCAGCCAGAAGACAGCTTACCCCCTGGCAGCTCTGCCAGCCCCACGGGGCCACAGCCCTTCCAACCCTGCACAGCACCCTGGCAGTGACATAGCCATGATGGCTGCCCCAGGTGGCAGCTTTGCTGCTTTGTGGTTAAAGGGGAGGTAGGAGCCTCAGGGGTGACCCCTTGGGATGCAAGCTCAGCATGGGGCTACACCTGAAGGCTGTCCCACCCGTGAGTGGTGTCCCCCACCTCTCAGGTTGTCCTACCCCTGAGGGCTGTCCCCTACCTCTAAGGGTGTCTGGATCCTGAGGGGTGTCCCCTGAGGGGCATCCTGCCCCTGAGGTGTGTCCTGTAAGGGGCATCTCCCAGCCCTGCGCAGCCTCCCGCCCGCAGCTGCTGCCTTCCCACACGCCTTTCCCTGCCCAGCCAGTCAGAGCCCCCGGGCTGCTGCCGGAGGGTAGAAAGGGGAGGGAGGCGGAAAGAGGGCGAGAGCTCGGCGGTGCAGACTGGCCTCGGCCTGGGAACCCGCAGCAGCGAGCGCCCAAGTGACCGAGATTGGGGGGGAAATAAAAAGAGCACGGAGAAAAAGCCAACCTTTCGACGAGGATGGGATTCGAACCCACGCGTGCAGAGCACAATGGATTAGCAGTCCATCGCCTTAACCACTCGGCCACCTCGTCGCGGTAGTTTCCCTTCTCGCGCAGCCTGTAAGGAAGGATATCCACCGTTCCGGGCATCCGCTCGCTGCTTTCCCTTCCTGCGATGTGGTGCCGGCTGCTCGGCCACTTTCTCGCACAGCGCAGAGCGAGGTTATTACACACGAGCGGAGCAACCCTGCGCGGGTCGGGCGGTACTGCGCCAGCCTCACCGCTGTTGCTGTGGGGCGCCCTGGGTAGGAGGCTTACTAAGGTGCTAGGAGACGCCTTGATTAGAGGAGGCCGCCATGTCGTACGGAGTGGCTAGGGGGCCGCCATGCTGTACGGCAGCTGCTGCACAGCGCCGCGCTTCCGTCGTCACGACGGCGGTTTGGCGCCAAGCGCAGGCGCGGCGGTTGGGTTTAAATAGTGGAGCGGCGGCGGCTCTGCCCCGGAGCAGCGGCGGAGCCCCGGGGCAGCGGCGGGGGGGAGCGGTGAGCCCCGCCGGCGGCAGCGGGCTTGAGGACCGAGCTCGGAGCGGGAGGTGAGAGCGGCTGCGAGCGGGTCTCGGCGGGGAGAGGCCGCGTCGGTGGAGCGCGGGAAGGGCCTGAGGCGACGGCCGTGGCCTGTCGGTGGGGCGGGTCCTGCGCGGCAGCCAGCCGGGAGGGCAGGAGAGCCTGCCCGCAGAGCTGGTGGTTGAGGGGCGGCGGGCCGGGGCCTGAGCAGCCTGGGAGCGTGAGGGGGACGTCCTGCTGAACTGAGCCATGAAGGAGTCCGGAGCGGCGTGAATAATCCTTCCCTGCGAGACCGGCGCTGTGAATGGGGACGGGGCTCAGGGGCTGGACAGCGCTGCCAGCCCTGCCGGGCCGCAAGGGAGACACACCTGGGACCGTGATGGGAGCGGCCCCAGAAAGAACAGGAACAGCAATGAGATTCGCTGCTCTCCTTAGGAGCTCGTTAAGGAGGCTTCTTCCTTCGAGGGGGGAGCTGAGAGCTCCCCAGCGAGCTGACACACTTTCTGCAGTGCTGCCTCGTGTTCAGAGTGTGGAACTGGGAGCTGTTCAGCTCTCGGATAGGAGAACAAGAGGAGATCTTTCACAGAGGTACAGGACGTTGCCTCTCGCTGCCATATGCTCATGCAGGCTGAAGATGTGCAAGCAGGTGCAAGGAAGCATCAGGGAATGATGCTGAGCGTGGCAATAGGGATGTGAGCTCCAGATGAATGGAGCTGCTGACAGCAGGCTTCTAGCAGACTGCAGAGGGTTTCACAGAGCCACCATCTGCTCTGCTGCCCTTCTTCAGCCATCTGCAAGCACAGCCAGCTCTGTTGTCACTTCCTCACATCAGTTAGCAATTATAGGATCAGAATTGTTAGGGGTGGAAGGGACCTCAAGGATAATCTAGTTCTAATCCACCTGCCATGGACAGGGACCCCTCACACCAGATCAGTTGAAGAGTTTGCTCTGACACACAAGACATCAGGCAATGTGCTGTGTAAGGTCTGATCACATTGATTTCCAATAGAACAATAAAATCATTGGGGCTGGGAAAGCACTGCCAGATCACCACCAAGCCATGTCCCTCAGCACCACATCTGCTCAGCTTTGAAGCCCCTCCAGGGATGGGAACTTCACCACTGCCTGGGCCAGGCTTTGACAACCCTCAAGGGGCAGAAATTGTTCCTCATGTCCAATCTAACCCCCAACCCCAGGCAAACTTGAGGCCATTTCCTCTTGTCCTATTACTTGTCCTTGGGAGAAAAGCCCAACCCCCACCTGGCTCCAACCTCCTTTCAGGGAGTTGTAGAGAGCCAGAAGGTCTGCCCTCAGCCTCCTCTTCTCTAGGCTGAAGAAGCCCAGGTCCCTCCTCAGCAGTTCCTCACCAGCCCTGTTCTTGAGCAAATCATAACATGAAAGAGGAGGACTCCTAATCAGTAGAACTCAGAAGTGTTTGCTCAGCTGGTTTATAATGTGAGCTATAACAGGAAACATGGACTTGGGAGGCCTGTTGCATCTTGTGAGTTGAGAGCTGTGGAGAGAAAAATTGCATCTCCCGCGGCTGGCATCTGGTTGTTGCTGTGTGGACTTTTCTTCCTGAGCTTCATTAATGGCTCTGGTTTTCAGTTCTGTGTCTTACAGCAAAAGGACATCCTTCAGACATGGAGAAGATTTACACAGACCCTCATATGGAAAAGTGAGTTGAAACCTTCTGTAATGGTATGAATACCACCCACAGGCAAAAGCATTCTCAATCCCTGCAGCATGGCTTGAGTGAAGTCTGGGTTTGATTGTGAAGAGCAGGGAGGGGGTTTGGTTTCACGCAGGAAAGTGCTAAGGAGATTCCTTGAAAGCAAGTTGTCTGGAGAGGGAGCATGGGGTGTGGAGAGCACTCTGATGGAGCTTCCAAAGCTTATTTTTGGGGTCTAGTGCTGGAATTCATCCTCTGTCTCCAGGCAGCTTGCTGATCTAATTCTATGCTGCCACACACCGGAGCACTGGGCACAGCCCCATGGCACTGCTGCTCCATCCTGGCTCCAGGCTATGCTCTCATTGCTGTTTCCCTTCTCCCTCCCCAGCGACAGCACGGAGCACGTCAGGAGGAAGCAGCTGTCCTCTGTGAGTAACTGAGGCATTTGTGAGAAGGAAGCTGTGTGAGTGAGTGAAGGAGAGCAAGGGGAGCTGTGAAGAGTTTGTGTTCTCATCACAGTGGCAGAAAAGCTTCTGCAAAGCAGAGAGTGAGCCTGAGAGAGTGCTGTGGCTGGGCACTGGTGGCTCTCACAGACGTTTTCCAGCCAAGTTCTTGCAGCTGGAGCTGATATTCTCACCCATTGCATTTTCTTTCAGATTTTAAAGGCTCCACGAAATCCTCTTGATGACCTGGGAAATGGGAATGAGTTGACACAGGTAGGTCTGTGAAGTCCTCTCTTGCCAGGGCTCTTAACATCATTGCTTGTGACTGACTACACTGTGGCACTGGGGTAATGCAGGTGTGAGCACTCTTGTACCAGCTGCTGAGGAGGATGGTGCTGCCCTTCTGTTCTGCATCAGAATGTTCCCTTTGCCAAGAGAAGAGGCACAAGCTGTCGTTCACAGGCATAACTTGCTCTTGCAGTAGTGCATTTGACTCGAGGCTTGGGCCAGCAGTGTGCAGACTGATAGCTCAGGAAGGTGATTGAAGAGCAGCCAGCCTGACAGTTTATGTACAGTAAAAGCTAAACAGGAAACCTTTCCTTCCAGCAACACACACACAGTGCATTTCACAGTACAAAGTATGTCATGTTTAGAGGGTCTGTTTCTCAGAAGCTGTAAGTCTAAAGCCTCTTCTCTTGGGCTTTCTCCAAAGCCAGCAAAGGTCTCAGTAGGAGAGCGGAGACCTTGCCTCTGTCATGAGTCCCTCTCTCTCCCAGAAACACAACCACTATTACTACTTATTTCCCAGTTCTTGTCATGGAAAACTAAAGGGGGAAAAGTCCTGCAACCCTTGCTAAGCATCTGGCATGCTAAACAATCCTGTTGCAGGAATCCTGCTGCTTGTGTTTGGAAGCATCAGCCCCAGTGACGGTTTCGAGCCTGCTTCTCGCGAGATGGGAGCCCTGGTGTCAGGAGAAGCAGGGAACTGGAAAGGGCTTCAGGGACAAAAATGTCTTGTAAAACTTCAGGGAAATACCTTGCACTTGCTGGGCTCATAGGTAAACCTCCTGAGGGGGGTGTGTGTTCTAGCTGCCTCTAGAGGACTGAGAGCAGTTCTCTCTTACCTCTCTTCTCAGGGGGTCAGCACAGAGAAACGCAGGAGGACCTTGCGCCGAGTCAGCTTTGCCAACACCATCAAGTGAGTTTGAGCTGAGAGGTGCAGCTCTACTGCCTTTGTTGTCTGGGTGACAATCTGTTACCCCCAGTCTTGCTGTTGGAATACATCTGTGGGTATTCAGTGGAGTCAAACTGGGCTCTGTTGCATCAAGGGGATTCTGAGCTCCGAGAGTCATTGTGCCTGTGCCTAGCTAGGGAGCAAAAGATGTTTTCAGCAGTGCAGCGTAATGAGGAGTGTCTGTTTCCCATGACTGCTGACATTTCAAAGTCATTTTCATCTCCAGTGTTACAGTGCTGTGGTAGTTTTAGGCTGTACCTTTAAAATTCCCCCCAGATCCTGAACAGAAATGGTAGAGTGTAAATAAATCACCATTGGTGTAAGAAGGCCAATAATCACAGTATGACAGTGCAACTAAGGTTGGAAGAGGCCTCGAGGATCATCGAGTCCAGCCTGTCACCACAGACCCCATGACTAGACCACGGCACCAAGTGCCACGTCCAGTCCCCTCTTGGACACCTCCAGGGACGGTGACTCCACCACCTCCCCGGGCAGCACATCCCAATGACGAATGACTCGCTCGGTGAAGAACTTCCTCCTCACCTCGAGTCTAAACCTCCCCTAATAATGACAAGTTCTAAACACCACCACTGGATGGACAGCAAACACAAGCTGGTTGTGTAGGCTAACTTTATCTCCTGCTCTGGGAGACACTAACTTGCCTCTGGCTGGCTTTGCTGACCTTGGCTGTGTTGCTTTGCTTTGGCTGAGTCTAACAAAATGGCTCTTCTCTCTTGTTCCTTTGTGTCCAGGGGGGTCAGGAGGTCAGCAGGGAGGGGGAAGCTGTTGCTGGCTCCCCTGGTTTTTGGCCAGGGGGGTTCTTGTGCTGTTTAGGCACTGCAAACACCTGTCCACATTGTGAATGCTGTCTGTTTACATACTCATTGTAGACTGAGATTTGTAAATACAGCTTCATTTGCTTCCAACTGGGCTGGGCTGGCAATTTGATGTTGGGGAGAAGTTTCACCCCACCACAAGTGGCATCTTCCTGCTGGAGAATATGGTTGGGTTCCGTAAGGTCTGGCTTTGGTGCCTCGATTCAGACCTAGCAGGTGGAGAAGGTCAAAATCAGGGGCAATTTTTTACTTCCTTTTCTCTTCTTTCCAGGCAGATGTGCTTATGTGTTTTTCAAAGGCTGGTTTCTAATGCTTTGTTGTTTGGGTTCCTTCTTAGCTGCAGAGTCTTTGAGCGAGATCTCAAGAATAACACAGAAGGTGGCACAGGTAAAGCTCCTTTCTGACCTCCTGATAGGATCTGCAGCCTTAGCAGTGTGATCTTTAGCCTGAATTTAAGAGGTCAGGCCTCTCAGCCACAGGTAAGGAACGGTGTGGGCAGCTCTTCCTCTGTGAGTTGCTGGTATTGGAGACTTTGTAGGTCAGAAGAAGGATTTTCTCAGGCAAAATCCATCTAGGACTGAAACTGCCTTGAGGAGTTAGATCCAAAGAAGGCTGAGCAGAACGTCATGTTCACTCTCAAAGATTACCTAGGGGGAGACTGGGAAGCTGCTGTGTTTACAAGGCCTCTCTGGGGCTTTGCCATAAGAAGGCAGCAGAGAAGAGTGAGAACTCCAGAAGGTTCTGCCCTCTGCACTTTGCTCTTGTCTCTGAATGGCTTGGTTGTGCATCTCCCTTCTGATGGTTTTTTTTTTCTTCCCTGTTTCCAGGGGGTGCAGCAGATGCAGAGAATGATGTCCTGCCTCATCAGTAAGTCCCAACAAAATTCCCATCACTACAGAGTCCTCAAATACTTTTCTTCACACCATGTGCAGCCATCACAAAAATGCTCCCCAGAAAGGCTGTGGATCTAAAACTGCTCAGTTCTGTTGACTGGGCAAGGAAGAGCTGCAGCTAAAAGCCCTGTCACTCTAAAGGGTCACTCACAACAAGGTAGTGGATTCTGAAAGCGTGAGCAGTTGTGGCTTGAGACTGCTTCCACTCAAAGCTGATTGCTTGGGGATGTGTCCCAGGGAAGGCCTCCCAGCTTCCACACCTGATGAACAGCACAGACCATAAATCCCCAGCCCCAAGCAGGTAGAGTTATTCAAAGTTCCTGTCCAGACCCAACACAGTGATAGGATTCTTTCAGTTACAATGGTCTGGTAAATAAGAGATTGAGACAGTTTCTGTGAGTGGAGGGGAATTCTTACTTTTAAAATGTGTAGCAGGGAAGCAGCTTAGGTACAGCTGTGGTAAAACCCTGCTCTTCAAGGTATCAGCTCGATGTAGTGGGGACTGTCTGTGTGCAGGGTTGTATACAGCTGTAGGAAATAAGTTCCCTGGCTAAGGTGTCTTGGTCTTCAGAGAGCAACCACTGAAAGAGTGGAGAGCAGAGGGCATTCCAAGTTACAGACAACCACACCAGCTGTATCTGGCTTTTTGCTCTACAGAGAAATGATTTCAGGCTTTAGGAACATGGCTTCAGTTGCAGAGGGGAAGAACTAAATGCAGGAGATCTGAGTTTGGTCATTGAGGGATTAAAATGCCTCCTGTGTGGTGCACAGTGGCTAGTGGTATGCCAAGTGGGGAAGCTCATGGGACAATGAGATGACAACTGAATTAGAATGTGTTGAAGACAGATAAGTGGTGTCTGGTACCTGCTGCCCCATCCTGCATGAGCTCTGCAGGTCTCTACCTTTCCACTGCAGTGCTGAACATCTCTTTTGAGCTCCTAACAAACTCTTTATCCAACCCACCTCTTGTAGATCTGAAGAACCTGGAGCTGCTTCCTGTGAGATCACTGGTAAGCCTGGAAACAAAATTATTCTAATATACTGATTCTGTTTGCATGACTCTAACAACATCCACAATGATCTCCCTGAGGCTGCTGCTGCATGGCCTTGAGGCTGTTGCCAGCCTTGTGCTCCAGAAGCACAGCTGCCTCCTCCACATGCTGAAGCAAATACTTTTCAGGGTAGATTTGGGTTTAATTGTACTTCCTCAGTGCCGTTTGTGAAACAAAGGCATAAGTCTTTAACATCTTTATTGATGATCTGGATGAGGGCATTGAGTCTATCATCAGTAAATTTGCTGATGACACCAAGCTGGGGACAGGAGTTGATCTGCTAGAGGGTAGAGAGGCTTTGCAGAGAGACCTCGACAGGCTGGACAGATGGGCAGAGGCCAAGGGCAGGAGATTTAACGCATCCAAGTGCCAGGTTCTGCACATTGGCCACAACAACCCCATGCAGTGCTACAGGCTGGGGTCAGAGTGGCTGAGAGCAGCCAGGCAGAGAGGGACCTGGGGGTGCTGGTTGATAGTAGGCTGAACATGAGCCTGCAGTGTGCCCAGGCAGCCAAAAGGGCCAATGGCATCCTGGCCTGCATCAAGAACAGTGTGGCCAGCAGGAGCAGGGAGGTCATAGTGCCCCTGTACACTGCACTGGTTAGGCCACACCTCGAGCCCTGTGTCCAGTTCTGGGCCCCTCAGTTTAGGAAGGAGGTTGACTTGCTGGAACGAGTCCAGAGAAGGGCAACGAAGTTGGTGAGGGGTTTGGAACACAGCCCTGTGAGGAGAGGCTGAGGGAGCTGGGGTTGCTTAGCCTGGAGAAGAGGAGGCTCAGGGGTGACCTCATTGCTCTCTACAGCTCCCTGAAGGGAGGTTGTAGACAGGCAGAGGTTGGTCTCTTCTCCCAGGCAGCCAGCACCAGAACAAGAGGACACAGTCTCAGGCTGCGCCAGGGGAAGTTCAGGCTGGAGGTCAGGAGGAAGTTTTACACAGAGAGAGTGATTGCCCATTGGGATGGACTGCCCGGGGAGGTGGTGGAGTCACCATCCCTGGAGGTGTTCAGGAGGAGACTTGACAGGGTGCTTGGTTACATGGGTTAGTTGATTAGGTGGTGTTGGGTGATAGGTTGGACGTGATGATCTTGAAGGTCTCTTCCAACCTGGTTTATTCTATTCTATCAGCTCAGAATAAGAGAGTGCAACCAATGGAGTATTTCCTTTTCTTTTGCCAGGGATGAACACTTTGCTTCATGCCCCAATCCAGGCAGTGGTGCAGCAGACTGAGGTATGTGGAGGCTTTGATGCTGAAAATGCCAGTGTCCCAAACACATTCCAGTGATTTGTGCAGTAAGGGTGAAAAGTGTGACTCAACTGCCTCAACAAGAAATCCTTTTATCAGCTTCTTCTGGAGGCAAATCTCTGGTGCAGTGCTTCCCTCACCTGACGGTGCAGTGAGGATAAAGTCTGCAGGCTGACGTCGCTGTCCTGAGCTAGTTAATTCTGCTGGGCTCTCATCTGGGAGTATGGAGGCAGCTCATGTGCCATGGCTCTGGCTGTGTGGCTGTTCTCATATCCTACTCTCTGCTTGTGTATTTTGGGTTTGTTTTTGTTCCATGGGTAGAAAGGATATGCACAACTCTGCTGTCCCTGCTGCTAAAAGGCTTTAGACAAGCTGCACTGATCAGCATGAGAACAGCTGAGTTTCTTCAGCTGAACCAAGCAGCAACACCCAGAGCTCTCAGCTGAGACCTTCACAGGCACAGCTGCACAGAAACCCTGCACTCTGACACTTCAGCAGTGATGTGCTTAAGGAATTGTTCAGGGGATGATTTGAAACTGGAGCAGGGCAGATTTAGATTGGACATGAGGAGGAAGCTCTGTGCAGTGAGGGTGGTGAGAGACTGGCACAGGCTGCCTGGGGATGGGGTTGGGGCCCTGTCTGTGGAGACATTCAAGGTCAGGCTCAGGGTAGCCCTGGGCAGCCTGATCTAGTTGGAGGTGTCCCTGCTGACTGCAGGGGGGTTGGACGAGATGCTCTTTGAGGGTGCCTTCCAACCTGATGCAAACTGTGATCACTGACTGTTCTCAAAGCAGTTGTCCAAAGCCTCCCTTCCTGGCTGCTGACTTCTCTCTGACCTCGCTCTAACAGCAGCTGACATCTTCCTTTGCCTTCCCTCAGGCCCAGGATGGGGACAGCAGCGTTCACAGAGCAAACAGGCAGGACACCACCCTGCTCCTTCCAGAGGATAACGAGATGGACATGACAGCCTCTCACACAGCAGTGATTGCCCAGGACCTGGGAAGCAGCCAGGCTGAGCAGCCCGAGTTGGACATCACCTCCCTGCCGCCCGGGGGTGAGCACAAGGAGGCAAAGGCAGGAGCCCACGCTCAAGTTCGCTTCTTCTCTGACCTCCCCACCCTGTCCTGTCCAGGTGATGGCCAGCAGGGAGATGCTCCTGCTGTAAAAAAAATTAATTTCAGTGAATTTTTCATGAGCTTTAAGTCAAAGAGGACACTCAGCTCTGCTGAGGGCCCTCAGTACACCTTTTTCCCCCCTCCGCAAGCCTCAGAAGATGCAGCACAGTCCTCAAGGGAATTTGTGTGTTCCCATGAGCAGCTGGATAGCTGTGATGTGACCAGGGTCTTTGGAGAGCAAGATGATGGGATGGAGGTGACAAAATGCCAGGCCTCTGCTATTAGAGCTGCCTTCCCTGCTCCGTGTGAAGCTCCAGCTCAGCAGTTCCCCTGCACAGAGGTCACCAGCGTGTTTGCAGACGATGAGATGGACATGACAAGCAGCCACACTGCAAAAGTGTCTTTTCCCTTCACTGTTGGGAATCAAAATCTGAACTTCCCAAAGGATTCCCCACCCCCAGAGGCAGGTAGCTCTATGTTCAAGAGAGCATCCAATCAGCATTTAACTGTTCAGTGTGAGCAGCTCTGTGCAGACAGGAGAGCGACAAGTGCTGAGGACAGACAAGATCCTGCAGCACTGCAGGCTGCTAGACAAGAGGCCAGAGGGATGGCTGCCATCCCAGGATCCATTTCCTCTGAGACTGTCTTCCGAGGGGGACCTCCTCCTGTGTGTGAAGACATGGAGATTACTGGGGATTACACAGGAGTGGTCTCTGACAGGAGCGGCTCCCGTCACCAGAGCTCGGAGCAGCCGGCCAGCAGGTGCCCAGCAGGTGGTGACAGGGCCCCAGGGAGTCAGACAGCGTCAGACAGCCCAGCTCCTGGGCCCTGTAAACCCCTTGAGCTGTCTTCAGGCTCAGAGGGACGACTGGAGAGGGTGAGCCAAGGTCACAGCAGCGCTCCAGGGAATGCTTGGCTTGACTCCTGCAGGAGCTCAGTGTCTGCTGGTGTTCCTCAGAGCAGGCTGCAGCCCAGGCTGAGCTCTTGCCTTGTCTCTCTGCCCACTGAGAAGACACTGATACTCTCTGAAGATATGGACTTGACTAAAACCTCTGTTGTCAGGGGTGATGGAAGGGATGCTGAAAATGAATCTCCTGCTGCAGTGTTCACTTCTGTCACCTGTAAGCCTCAGTTTGTTGCTGACAGAGCTACATCTCCCAGTTTAAATGAGCAGGAAGAAATGGAAATGACTAAATGCCATGTTGTTGTCATTGATGATCAGTGTAACAGGGTAACTACAGGAGGAAAAGAAATGTATTGTGAGATAATTCCAAGAAAGAGCCAGAACAAAAGTGTCAGTGAAGGTGCAAGGCCTTTGGATGTGGACAAGGAGAATGTTGAGGTGCTTGGTGTTGATGGGAACCTCAGAAGAAGCCAGGCTGTGGAAATCAGGGCTAAAGGGCTTGAGGTGATGAAGGCTGATCAGCTTGAGAGAACAAACTTCCAGGCAAGTGGTCCAAGCTCCTCTGCAAATAGTGTGTGCTCATTGCAAGAGCAAAAGAGAGAAGTCCCTGAGGATGCTGTCACCAGCACCTCTGGGTCTGTGTCCTTGCAAAGTCAGAAAGTTCTGTCACAGCCTTTGGGAAGAAGCCTTCTGGAGGCTTCAGTTTCTAAAGGCACTGTGAGTGGTTCCAAAGCTCTGCCCTGTGCAGGTGAGAGAGCCACCACCTTCTCAGCAGGTGCTGCCATGGACATCACCAGGAGCCATCCAGTTCCAGCAGACTACGGGGCGATCTGGCAGCACAGGAGTGCAGGTGATGACTCACCCTTACCTTCTGGAGATCAGACTTGTGTGTTTACCTACAGTGATGACATGGAAATGACTGCACTCAGTGCTGTTGATGAACCTATGGAAAAGGCTGTGCCTCAGGGGATGCTTTCCCTGGCCAAAAGGACAAGGAGGAAAAGCTTGAAGAAAGCAGCAGGGGAGGAAACAGTTTGGTTTTCACTGGATGCTGAGAACAATGACATGGACATCACCCAGAGCCACACTGCTGCAATAGGCCATGAGATTCTCTCCCAAAACAAGGGAGGGCCTTGCTCTGTCTCTTCAGCTGATGCTGTTAACCCCGTCCTGTTCCCAGGCAGCCAGGCTGCCGTGGCCATCACCAAGCCCTGCTCTGGTGCTCCAAGCACCAGCCATCTTGTCTGTGCTGACAGCCCCAGCCTGGCTCAGGAGGCTGGCCAGCAGGCACATCCCAGCAGTGAAGCTACTCTGTTAGCTGTGGACAACATGGAAATCACCACAGCCCTTAACCTAACTGTGGAAGAAAATGCCCTGCCAGGTGCACAACCTTTGACTTCCTCCACCATCGTGTTTCAGAGCTTCCAGGCTGACATGGAGATGACCCAGTCTCACTCTCTTGGGGAAAGTATCAGGAGAGCCTTTTGTGAGGACAGAGCCCAGCTGGCCAAGCAGGAGGCTGTGCCAGGTAGCAGGACCATCATTTTTTCTTCAGCTGAGGACATGGAGATCACCAGAACTCACACAGGTGTGCTCGGGGGTAGTGTGGGTGTCCAGGTCAGAGAATCCATTCCAGCCACTTCTGCAGTTCCTGCTGATAAAACCCTTGTGTTTGCCCACAGCCAGGATGACATGGAAATAACCACCTCCCACACCACTGCTGTTAACAACATTCCTGCCTCTGAGAACCAACCAGTGTCACATCAAAGCACCCAGCAGCCAGACTGGCATCATGAGGGGTGGGATTCCTGCAGAGATAAAAGAGATTCCTCACATAAAGACCCAGGTGGTGAACATCACCCAGACTCCAAGCATGAGCCCAGCACTCCTGCTTCATCAGCCTCAGCATTTGCTGCTGAGAAGGGAGCTGCCCAAGTCCCCAGTGGCACAACAGCAGATTCTGTCTGTTCTGCCTCACTTCCAGAAGAAGCTGTGGTTGTGCAGGCACCCCAGGGTCCTCCCCCTCCTGTGGATGATCCTGGCCCTGTAAGCTCACAGCAGGATCTCCTGCCCCTAGAAAGCCTGAAATCAAAGGGATTGTCTTCCAGGCTTCCAGGTAACAAGCCTGTGGATCACAGTGAAGAAAGTGGTGATTTGGTATCTCACATTGCACCTCCCCTCCAGCAGCCAGAGCCTCTGCTGGCTTCTCCAGATGCATGCAGCACTCGGGGAAGCCAAGTGCTGAAAGGTTATTTATCTCAACATGAGGATTTAGCTGCAGATTCAGGTATGGCTGGAGGTCCAGCTTCTAACAAGGAATCACAGGAAGATGAGGGGCTGTCAGCTGGAGGGGAGGCACCTCCAGAAGATGTTTGCATCAGCTTGGAGCACACGAAGCAGCTTCTGGTCAGTGACAGCTCTAGAGACCCAATAGAGCCTACTCTTGCACCTGAGTTACCAGGCATCTTAAATATCTGTTCCAAGCTGGAAAGCATTAGGAGGAAATCTACAGTTCTCTCAGTTTCTGAAACAGCTCTTGCTGACCAGTTGCCCAAACCATCAGTCCAGCCAGAGGATACCCTGAGGCTGGAAAAAAATCTGGTGAAGGAAGCAAATCCTTTGCTCTGCACCAAAGAGCAGGAGGAGAGGTGTCGTGAGCCTGGAGCTGCTCCCAGGGATGCAAGCACAGGCATGGCACCCCAGGGCCCATACCAGGGAGTAAAGGTGCCTCTGGGTATCTTCCAGCCTAAATTACCCAACAGAAGAGCTTCTGTCTCTAGTGTGCAGGACACAAATGCAAAGTCTTCTGCAGACAAAGGAGAAGCAGCAGCAGCCTCAGACACCTGTGTGAGGAGTGGTGAGAGCCCAGGCCCCGGCAAGCCTGGCAGGCAGAACTTCAGCCCCTCCCGCTTTGTAGCAGAAGAGTTTCTTCCTGTCTACCTGGAAGAGATGGACCCAAATGAATCTGTAAGCTGTGAACTCATGGAAAGTGCCTGCAGTGAGAGAAGCAAAATCCCTGTCCCCCACAGTGAAAAGAATCCATTTGAGAAGACAAAAACTTGCAGTAAACCAAAAAGAGCTATGGAACAAGATGAGGATGACCTTCAAAGCCCAAAGAAGGTCAAGAGTGATGAAAACTTGCATGCTGAGGCCTCCCCAGACTTGCAGGTGAGCTCAGCCCCTGGCTGTAAGGGTAGAGTGAGCTCTGACAGGGCTTGGGTTTAAGTTGGGCCTGCTGGTGCTTTGTTTCTCTCGGGCACCACGCTGCTGTGCCGTGCCCTGGGCTCTCCCTTGCTTTGCTGGAAGAGGAGACTCAACACGTGCAGTGTCTCTGAGCTGTGCAAGCAGTTTGCCAGTTGAAAGCATTCTTTGCAGTACCATTTTAATCCTTTCTTGACCAAACCCTCTTGGTCCCCTGGACTGAGCTATTTGCTAGCTTAGGTGTTGCTTAGGTGCAAGGGTAGAGTGAAACGAAGCAATTGGTGGAGACCTAAACAAGGGTGTTTAGATCAAATGAGCTTGTTTATAGGCAGAACAGATTGCAGCTGATCCAGAACATCTGGGCAAATATGGAAGATTCCTCTGACCTTAGAAGTCTGTAGTTTATCAGTGAAAGCTTTCTGGTTCCAGCAGCTGGAAGAGTGCTATGGTGGGCACTGCTCTGACTGAGCAGTGAAGGGGTTTGCAGCTTTGTTTCCCCTGTGTCATCACAGGAGATGGCTGAACTGGGCACATGCTGGTTTGTCATGGTGATGAGATAGAAAGGGGACTGCTATTAAAAATAAACCAACCCTGAATGCCAAGAAGCAGCTGCCATTAAGTGTCTTACACTGTTTGATCTGACTCTCAATGCCAGGTTACTTTAGGTGCTGTGTCTCAAAGCCAAGCAGAAGTTCACGAAGGTGAAGATCCTCCAGCCCTATCAGCTCAAAGCCTGGACTGCACTCATGCCAGCACCAGCAGCTCCCTGGATTCTGTCAAGGCTGATGCAGAATTCACAAGTAAGGTTCCTCCTATGGTAATGCTCTGACACCTCATGTCCTTCACTCTTAACCAAGGAAGAGCCTCACTTGTACCATATACTCCAGCTGGGAAAGGCCTTGGATACCTGTGTCACAGCTTCCCACTCAGCATGCTCTTGTGTTCTGAGTAAGAGCCCAAGGAAAAAGGGAAGCAAAAGGAGCAGAACTGAAGCACAGCTTTGTTTCCAAGGCAGGTTGGGTTGATGAGGCAGTTGAGCTGCCTTAGCACACAGCAGAACCCCCTCCTGAGGCTGGTTCTGTGATCTGAAGCTGGTTCTGTGCAGAACAAGTCTGCATGTCTCAGCTCTGCTCTGTGGGATAAGGACTCCTCAGAGTGCAGTTCAGACACAGGCTCTGAAAGGCTTTAATTAGCTCTTCCTTGTTAGCTGAAGCCTAACTCTGAGGCAGAAATCTGCCAGCCATCTGATAAGTAATGACTTGCCTCTCGTTCCAAACCCCATTCCAGCTTTGGCTCCTGCAGCTATGCACTGTGCCTTGTCTGGTCGAGGCTGGGCACTTTCCTTTGAGTGGGAAGTAGCCCTTGTAGCTCAGACCTTGAATGCTGCCTTGGGACCCTGAAAGTTTGGTGTCTGCCTATGCAGGATCCCCTGTGAGCTGGCTGGAGTCTCTCTGTTCTATTCCTTTTTTGGTGTATTACATAGGATTTTCCTCCCAAAGAAAAGTGAGCTCTGGCCTTTCACTGCCCCTGACACAGGTTTTACTTTGCATGACATTAGGAGGAAAAGAGTTCTCCCCGTTTCTCCCCAGCAGATGGTTCCTGGAAACACCTGAAGGTCTAACTGTACACTGCAGTTCCAGTTCATTTCTAGGGCTAATGAGCCTAGGTCCATACCTCTGTAAGAAGAAATAAGGGTTCCTATTTATCTGGTCAGGCATGGGACAGGTGCCCAGGGAGCTGGTGCAGTCACCACCCCTGGTGTGGCTCAGGGGGGTTGTGGACGTGGCACTTCAGGACACAGTCATGGAGGTATTGGCTAGAAGGTTGGACCTGATGATCTTGGAAGTCTTCTGCAGTCCAAATGACTCTGTGCCTCCAGGAGCCTCTGTGCCTCCAGGAGCAGTGCTGACCCCAGCAATATCCCTTCTTGCCTTGCTAGTTCAGCGGAGCAGCCAGGTGGAGTCTCAGCTTCTCATCTGCGAAGACAACTTGAGGGAGGTATGTAAGCAGCTGGAAGGTGCCAGCTCCTCCTCACAGGAAAGTGGCTTGTAAATGCAAGCAAATGTTCTTGCTTGGAAAGTGCTTTGCCTGTGTGTTTTTCCTAATCTTTACAGAAGTTCCAGAGTGGTCTCATCACAGTTGGGGAGTTCCTGACTCTTCTTCAGGTCCACATTCCAATTCAGAGGCCCCGGCACAGCCACATCCCATCCAGTGTGAGTCTCTCTCCTCTGATGTGTGCAACGTAACTGAATGCAATGACCTGAAATTACATTCCTTGCTCTTCTGAAATGTCTATCAACTAACCAGTCTGCACTAGCAGCCTTTGAACAGGTGAAGGCAGGAGTCAGTTCCACCTTGACAAGTGTGTCAGGCACCTTTTGCCCCAGGGCTCCCTGACCTCTGATCCCTCTTTCCCCCTCCCTGCTGAAAAGCAGAACAGCTTTCAGTCTCTTCAGCAAGTACCATCTCTTCTGGATGAGCTGCTCTTGGGTCAAGCTGCTGAATCTTGCTTTCCTAAATTGCTTTGAGGATGCTCAGTTTGAAAGTAAGAATTAGAAGCTCAGTCTAACCTTTTCATTTCATCTGCTTAATATGCTCATCAGCCACTGAACTCAGAACCCTGAAGTGCTGCTGTGCCTCCTGCCACCTGTGCTGTTCCCTTCATAAGTGCTTCTCATGGCCTGACTACTCGTTATTTCTTCCCTTGAAGTCTGCCTGCCTGAACCCAGGGCCAGTATCCCCATCCTGAAAGGTTTGCAGGACTAGTCCTGAATGAAAGGTGGTGGTGTCCACTGGTGGAGCAGGTGTGGCACTTTGGGACGTGGCCTGGTGGTCATGGAGTTGTTGGGTGGAAGGTTGGACTCGATGCTCTTAGAGGTCTTTTCCAACCTCAGTGATTCCATGGGAACTGGCTGCTCAGGCTGCCTCTGTTAGGGCTGAGGTTTATTCTTCTGGTCAAAAAGCAAGCTTCCAGGCCTTTTGCTGGTTTCTGGCTGTGCATGGATTGGATTGGCTGTGCACTGTGTGATTTTCTTCACCATGTTCCCTGTTCTCCCCCAGGGTGCAGGCAGTGCCCCACCCACACCAGAGGACCTCCTCCACCGCCAGTACGTTCTTCGGCCCAGGCTGCACGTTTATGAGGAGGATTGCCAAGCCCTTGCTCAGAAGATAGAGGAGTAAGTGTGCTTCCACTCCCAGCTCTGGCTGTGTGCAAAGTGGCCTGGAGACAGTTAACACATGAAAGAGCAATCCGTCAGAGTTAACCTGCCTGGTGCTGGTAACCAGCTGGTTCCAGATCCAGGCAGCTCAGGGCTAACTCTTGGGCAGGAGTTATGCTTAGGGAGATAAAGTTTGAGTTTCCTCAAGTAATTCATCTGTTGCTAATGGAGTGTTTCAGCTGCACACCACAGGAGTAAAACTGATCATTTCTGACACAGAACCAGAATCCAAACTCCAACACCTGGGTGTTGGTTCCCATATCCCAGTGTTGATTAGACTGAAATGCTCTTATGAGGCTGGAGATCAGGAAGAAATTCTTTACAGGAAGGGTGGTCAGACACTGGAACAGGCTGCCCACAGAGGTTGTGGATGTCCTCTCCCCTCCCTGCAATGTTCAAGGCCAGGCTGGATGAGGCCTTGAGCAGCCTGGGCTGGTGGGAGGTGTCCCTGCCCATGTCAGGGAGGTTGGAAGTGGATGATCTTGAAGGTCCCTTCCAAACCAAACCATTCTGTGATTGTGGTTCATTTGCTCATCTTAAGGACACTTCTGATCTGCTTCATTCTCACTTTTACAATTTCTGTGCAAAATGAAGTTTTTCTGATAAAATACAAAGGCAGTTAATATTTTCCCCAGCCTCATGAGCTCCATTTCCCATTTCTTTGAGTCTAGCTCTCCAGCTCCTTCACCAGCTTCCTTGCCCTTCTCTGGACTTGCTCCAGGACTTGAGTGTCCTCCTTGGAATGAGAGGCCCAAAACCCTGCTCAGAAAGGTCCTTCTCCACTGGGCAGTTTTCAGCCACTCTGCCTCCCAGCCTGGAGCCTTCATGGGGTTGTTGTGACCCAAGTGCAGAGCCCAGCACTTGGCCTTGATGAACCTTGTCCCATTGACCTCAGCCTTTCAATCCAGCCTGGCTAGGTCTCTCTGTAGAGCCTCCCAACCCTTCAGCAGATCACACTCCCACCCACTTGGTGTCATCTGCACCCAAGAAAATTAACACCTGGAAATGTGAAGAGTTTTATTAGGAAAAGGGAATTAATTGTACAGCTCCCAACCTGCTGCTTCATGTGCTGGGTGCAGCTGCCACAAGACTTTCTTTCAACTTGCCCCCCGCCCTCCTTTTCAGGTTAAAACTGCATGTGAGCGTTCAGGATCAGCTCCTGGTGAACTTCAACAGGACTCTGTGGGAAGTCATGAGAACCTGCTCTGATGAAGAGGTAATGTCCCAGGAACAGATGATGTTACTCACATAGTGACAAAGGTTAATTCATGTGCTCAAACAAAGTGAGAACCAGAGTGGTCCCAGGATGCCAGTTGGCAGGCAGGTGACAGAAAGCAAAATATCTTCTGCAGGGAAAACTGCTGTGAGGACTTCCAACATCTCAGGAGAAAGCAGGGATGGCTGCACTTTAAGATATGTTAAAGGAGCCTGTAGAACCAAACACTTGCTAGTTCCAGCTGGTAATTCAGGTTCGTTGAGGGCAGAAAAGAGAAGAGAAGCTTCAGACAGGCCTAAAGAGTGCAGTTTTGGATGGAAGATAGAGCTGCTGATGCTGCAGAGAGAGTGTTGCTCCACTGGTGGAGCAGAACTGCCCCCTGGCCCTCTCTTTAGTTCAGAGAGGGCATGCTGCAAGAGTGGACAGAAGATGTGGCACTGCACAAAAATGAAATGAAACTGCACAGGGGAGCTGGAGTGCAGCAGTGCTGTCACAGGCCAGGAGCTATTTGAGGGAGAACAGTGATGATAATGAGCACAGGACAGCAAGGGGCAATGGTTTGAAAATGGAGCAGAGCAGATTTGGGTTGGACATAAGGAGGAAGCTCCTCACAATGAGGGTGGTGAGGCACTGGAACAGGCTGCCCAGAGACAGTTTGAGGCCCTGTCCCTGGAGACATTCCAGGTCAAACTTGATGGGGTTCTGAGCAGCCTGATCTAGCTGGAGATGTCCCTGCTGACTGAGAGGGGGTTGGACAATATGACCTTCGAGGGCCCCTTCCAACCTGATGCCTTCTGGGGTGGGAAGCAGCTGACAGACAGTGAAGAAGCTCTGGTCTGGGTAACAGCAGCTCTGTAGTTATCTGTGCAGCTCCCTGTTTGAATGAAGATCTTGTTGGATCCAGCAGAGGAAACCAGTTACTGTAGTAGGTGACTGTGCTGGGATTAACAGGGCCTGTCCAGGCTTAAACCTGTCCTGTATTGCTGCTGCAAGAGAAATGAGGTATTGGGAGGAGCAGGGAATGGAGCTGAAGGCTGAACAACTTTTCTTGCTCATTTCCATTCACTTCTGCATTTTCCCCTCTCTGCAGCTGAAGAAGTTTGGTGCAGAACTGAACCAAATTAAGTCCTATTTC
The DNA here is from genome assembly GCF_026170545.1 of Melanerpes formicivorus. Taxonomy (NCBI): domain Eukaryota; kingdom Metazoa; phylum Chordata; class Aves; order Piciformes; family Picidae; genus Melanerpes; species Melanerpes formicivorus. The sequence goes on along the minus strand of NW_027142368.1, from coordinate 17,660,364 downwards.
ACCAAGGAGAGTAAAATCCAGGCTCACAAAGAGAAAGCAGAACTGTACAGCAAGCTGCTGCAGAGTGTGCAGGTAATGTGGAGGAGGCTGCAGAGCTTTTGCTCTGCCATGGTTCGTTGGTCTGCCAGGTGTGGCAGCCTGTCTGTAAGCCTCCTTTTTCATGGAAGCTTCCTCATGCTAAAGCACTTCCCTCATGCTTACATGCAAATGTAACCCATGCTGGGACAGCCACTTTCTTGCACTTGCACTACAGGAATCTTCTGCTTAGAGGGTTTTGGCAATTAAACTGAGTGGGAAATGAAGTGTTAAAGGGAACACCATCAGAATTAGCAACTAACAAGGGAATCTGAGAGGCCTCTGTGTTAAAGCTCTGACTATTCCCATGCTTTATCTCATCCCTTCATAAGAAAAGATATTAGGAAGACACCAGCGAAGGATCTTTCATTTTATTACCTGTGGCTGCTGCCCTAGTGGTTGTCTGCCCCTGCTCTAATGAGAGGTGACATTGACTTCCTTAGCTTCACAGCAAAGATCCACATGGAGGTCTCAGGAGCCAGTTCAGCTGTTCAGAACCTGTCACTGACTTGGGCACAATTGTTGCACCTTAGGAACAGCAGGGAAAGATACAGTCCAGAGCAGAGGAGCTGGAGGAGCTGCTGAAGGAGGCAAAGAGCTGCCTTGGTGCTCCAGGAGCAGGTATGTCACCAATTCACTCATTTCTCTGTTTTTCTTCAGAGTTGCTGCTTTAAATGGTCACTTCAGGCTGCTGTGTGGGGTGGTTGCTTGGCATTGTGCACCCCCTTTGCAGCAAGTGGTTTTTTAGCTCTAATTGTCTCCATTTGTCTCTGCCAACTTGTCTGGTGGGAGCCACTTACCACCATGTGAAGACCAACAATCTCTGTGCTGGAATTCAGAGTTATAATTGGAGCCCTGAGCACCTACCCAGGCTGGCTCCATCTGCTAGCAGTGGCAGTCCAGCTGCTGGCAGCACACAGTTCAAAGTGGCTTCAAAGCCTCTTGTGACCCTGCAGGCAGGCAAGGCTCAGCTGTGTGCTGTGGGGCTCAGCATCATAGCTGGATGGTTTCAGGCTCTCAGCTCTCTTCACACAAGCTTCAGTCTGCACTTGGCATTGCTGCCTGAACATGCTCAATGTATTTTCACTTCTTCCAATGCTTTAAGCAGAAATCACATTGCACAGTAGCAGCTGTGAAACAATGCAGTAAAAGGAATTTTCCTTCCTGTCTGTTGCTTTTGAGGGCTTTAGTAGATACCCTTCCAGCCTCTCCTACATTTTCCTCAGTTAGCTTTGGAGCACTAAGAGTTCTAGACCCAACAGGCAAATAAATGGAATCTAAGTATTGAATCTGGGAGCTCTGCAGAGACCTAATGCTGCTTTCCCCTAGATTCTGCCTGGGAAGAATGGGAAGCAGAGTGCAGTGATGAAATGCCTGGAGTGAGTTGCCTGGAGAGAGGTAACAGCCCCAGCTGAACAGCTCTTTGAGTTCAAATGCTGGAGAGGGTGATCCTCAGCCCCCACCCTGACAGTCACTGCTGTGGACACAAACACCACTGCTGCCTTTTCTGCCTTGATACAGCTGAATGCACAGATGTTGAAGTATACAAAGGAACATTATTCCCCTGGAAGAAAAGGAGTTTAGAGCTTGGTACAGTGTGACTTGAAGACCATGTGCTGGCTGTCTCTGGTGCTCAGCACCTCTTCAGTAATCTCTAACCTGTGCTGGCCAGATGTCTGTGTCCAGGGAGGAGCAGCAGCCATCAAGCTGAGCTCTCTCATTGTTTAGAACAGTGACTGCAGCAAGGTCAGGCTTGGGGTTTTTTGCTGCTTTTCTCTCATAGTTATTTCCTCCCTTTCTCTTAGAACTGGAAAGCATCAAATCCCAAGAGGAGGAACTTGAAAGGTAAGATATCAGAGAGGATCTCCAGATCTCAAATACCACAAGAGGTGATGGTCTTGAGCTGGAAGAAGGAAGACTTAGATTGGATATTAGGGAAAAAATGATGAGGGTGGTGACACTGGAGCAGGCTGCCCAGGGAGGCTGTGGATGCTCCCTCCCTGGAGGTATTCCAGGCCAGGCTGGATGAGGCCTTGAGCAGCCTGGGCTGGTGGGAGGGGTCCCTGCCAATGGCAGGGGGTTGGAACTGGGTGATCTGTAAGGTCCCTTCCAACACAAACCATTTTGTGATTCTAGCACAGGCAGACCCAGGGGGAGGGGAGGGCTGGGGTCTCTTTAGCCTGTGTGCCACATCTCACACAGCAGCTGTGTCTCTGCAGAGAGCTCTCAGAGCTGGAGGCTGAGAATGAGCAAATGCTTGTGAGGATGAAGCAGCTGAAGGAGGAAGAAAAGCACTACCAGGAGCTCCTGGAGAAGTCTGAGTAAGGAGACCACCTGCAGGTTTTGTTTTTATCAGCTAGTTCTGGGGCCTCACATTTGTGTGTACATGGGATTTGGGGTTCCTTGTTCTTTGCTTTGGGAAGCCTTTGGATGCCCATCTCCCAGCCCAGGGTAAGTCTCAGGGAGGTTCCACAGGTGATGCACAGCTTTTCTATTCTCTTCAGTTCTCCTAGGTCCAACTCTCTTCCAGTTCCACAGTGAACAGGCTTGTGTTCCCAACAGATCCCCAGCGCTGCAAGAGCTCTTCATGCTCTGATCTTTGCCCTTCAGGTGGTTGTGTTGGCTGACCCTCAGGCTGATGGGCAGGTGTTCTTCTCCTCCTTTCTAGATCCACTGAGTGGGACCTGATTGAGTGGAATGAACAGCAGGGAGTCTTCAGCTTTCTTTATGACTCTGTTGAACTCACAGTGGTCTTTGAACCCCCAGGAGGTAAGGCACAGAATGGGTGGGTTTCAGCTGTATGAATCTGAAAGGTTAAATAAATATATAATAGAAAACTAAACTCTCAATGTGTGAAGATCTGCCCCAAGGAAACAGCACAGCAGGAGCCTGCAGGCTGGGGGGTGGCTCTGAACATGTTTATCAGTGTTTGCTGTGAGAGTTCAGGAAAGTATGTGATGGGTGGCTGCTGCTGCAGAGGAGGAGCTCCAGAGCTGGATGTGGAAATCACTGCTCCTTGGGGTTTGTTTCCCTTCCTCCCTTCCCAGGTGGTGATGAATTTGGTGAAGATCCTTCCCGGAAGATCGTTAGCCTGAGCTTTGAGTCCCTCTTGGATGGTGAGATGTTTGTCAAGCAGCTTGAAAGCAGCTGCCCTGCTGGCCTTGGGAAGGCATCTGTGCTTTTGTGGCTTATCTGCTGCTGTACACCATTCATGGCTTTTAAGGAGCTTTCCTTTTGTGTTACAGAAGCAGCAGCTCCCCCCTCCTCTCGTTTAGTCCACAGGCTCATCTTCCAGTTCATTGCTAGCCAGGGATGCTGGCAAGAGAAGTGTCCCACACTGCACCACCTGCCCCAGGTAATGTCCCAGCCAAGCCTGTAAGATTCTGCAGAAACCTTTATGCTCTCTCAGCCCTGTTCCCTGGGACAGAAACATCTGCATGAACGCTTCAGCAGTGCCAGTCAAAACCTGCCTGATGAGTATTCTGAGGTGTGAGGAGAGCTGCACCTGGCCCTGCAGGCAGGAGTCACAAAAGCTGTGCTTTCTTGGTCATAGAATCACAGACTGGGTTGGGTTTGAAGGGACCTTCAAGACCATCCAGCAACAACCCCCTGCCGTGGGCAGGGACCCCTCCCACCAGCCCAGGCTGCTCAAGGCCTCATCCAGCCTGGCCTCAAACACCTCCAGGGAGGAGGCAGCCACAGCCTCCCTGAACAACCTGTTCCAGTGTCTCACCACCCTCATGGGACATCCAAATGTCTAACCTACATCCAGTTTCTTCCAGTTAGAAGCCATCACCTCTTGGTCTTTGTAAAAGGCACTCCTTGTTTGCTGTGTTTATGCCTACCTGCCTTGGTGATCTCTTTTTTCTGCGAGGAGCAGCTAAAGAAATGAGCTGGAGGCCATCCTGCTCCAAAAGAATGAAGGGGTGAGAGGGTTCATTTGCCAGCCCACACTTGGTGCTCCAGCCTGGCTGTGTTACCACACTGACCAAACTCAAGAGAGAAACCTGGAGCAAAGAAATGTCTTTGCTGCTGTCTTGTACAGCTTCATCTGCAGGTCTAGCCTGAGATGGCAGCCAAATGAGTGTTGTGGTGAACTTTGCAGGACAGTCTGTGTGCTCAAGTGGCACAGAGTGTGGCAGCCTGAGTGCCAAGCTGAATTCTTCTCCACTTGCCCACTTAGGTTCTTCGTGACATCTCCTCAGTGGTGAGCAACTGCAGGATCCTGGGAGATGAGGTTGAGTTTCTGGAGAGATGGGGTGGAAAATTCAAACTTCTGAAGACAGATATCAGTGACACAAAGTGAGTAACTTCAGCTGGAGTTCACCCCAGTGAGTGTCTCCAGGTAGGCTGAAGAAACTTCAGTTTAAACCTGAGATTTTATGTCACTACTTACTAGCAGTGGCTTCCTGTGGGGCATGATGAAGAGTGTGGCCTGCAGGTCCAGGGAGCTCCTCCTCACTCTCCACTCTGCCCTAGGCAGGTCACAGTTGGAGTCCTGGGTCCAGCTCTGGGCTCCACAGTTCAGGAGAGACAGGGAACTGCTGGAGAGAGTCTAGGGGAGGCTACAAAGCTCCTGAGGGGCCTGGAGCAGCTCTGGGGAAGCCCTCACTGGGGAAGGTTAACCTCCTTTCTGAAGCTGCTGCTACTCTCTGGAACCCTTTAGAAGTCCTTAAGCTTGTTGCATCAATTAGTTTCACTTCTGGACCCCAACCCTCTGAGTGTTGTGCTGATTTTCCTGCTGTTTCTTCCCCCTCAGCCTGAAGCTGGTGTTCTCCTCAGCTGCAGCTTTTGCCAAGTTCCAGCTGACCCTGTCTCTGGCTGCCAGCTACCCTCATGCTCCTCTGCCTTTCACAGTCCAAAAGCTCACTGGCAATGTTGGGTGAGTTGAACAGAATGAACCACCAGGGATGATGTCCCAGAGCTGGGGCTGGGACCTCAACCTCTCTCTTCCTTCCCCCCGTGTGATCACTTTGCCTTCCCCAGGGAGGAGGAGGTTTCTGCTGTCCTCTCTGCTGTCCCTGCTGGTCTCCACTACCTGCGGAGAATAGTCAGCTCTGTTCACCAGGACTTGCTGCGGGGACCCAGCTGAGGGAGCAGCCTCTCTGCAGGGCTGTGGAGCTTCAGCCGCAGCTGCAGGGCCCTGCTGCAGGCTGGGCCGGGCCTCCATCTGTATTTTGTGTATTATGTATGTATATGTGACACTTCAATAAAGGTCAGAATCACTGCTCCTCTCTCCTCCCGCTCTGAGGGCTGGAAGACACCTCTCAGATCCAGGATCCCTTACCCCAGCACTGCCAGGTCACTGCTGCCCCACACCACTCAGCCCCACAGCTTTGCCACCCCTTGGAATGAGCTTTTGCCTTTCTCAGGGCTTAAGTGCAAAGAGCAGCAGCCGCAGCGATCATCACCGACACTGAAACAACAACAACCACCCCCCACGGAGGGGAAGGCCACGAATGGAAGGGAGCAGGCGGAGCCGCCGACCCCGGGGCTCCGCTGCCCTCCCCCCGGGGCTCCGCTGCCCGCGCCCCACGCGCAGCGCAGCCCCGCCCCTCGGCGCAGCCCCGCCCCCCATGCGCGGCACCGCCCCCCGGCACCGCCCAGCGCGCGGGGGGCGGGGCGGGGCTCGGCGCGCGGCCGCCGTCACGTGACGCCGTGGCGGGCTCCTCGAAGCGGCGGCGCCTGCGGACGGGACCGGGAGGGGAGCGGCAGCGCCAGGCCTGGCCCCGCCGCAGGGTGAGCGACCGCGGACGGGCCGGGCCCCGGCCCTGCGCCCCCGCCCCGCGCCCCCGCCCCGCGCCCCCGCCCCGCGCCCCCGGCCCTGCGCCCCCGGCCCTGCGCCCCCGCCCCGCGCCCCCGGCCCCCCGCCCTGCGCCCCCCGCCCTGCGCCCCCGGCCCGCGCCCCCCCGCCCCGCGCCCCCCCGGCCCTGCGCCACCCGCCCCGCGCCCCCCGGGCCGGGGACACACCGGGCCGGGAGCCGGTGGCCGGCTGGGCCCGCAGAGGGAGGGCGCGGGCGGCCCCGGGCGTGTGCGGGGAGGCGAGCGGGGACGGTGACGGTGAGGGTGAGGGTGACGTGAGGCACGGAGTGAGCGAGCGGGGCGGGACCCGGCGGGCGATAACCTGTGGTGTGCGGAGGAGGCCTCCCGGCCCCGCCCGAGCAGGAGGCCGCAGGCGGTGCAGTTACTGCGGGGCCTGGGGCCTGCCCCGGGGCTCTGCGCCCCCTGCCCTGTGCTCTGCGCCCCCTGCCCTGTGCTCTGTGCCCCCTGCCCCGCGCCCCCTGCCCTGGTGCCCTGCGCCCCCTGCCCTGTGCTCTGCGCCCCCTGCCCTGGTGCCCTGCGCCCCCTGCCCCGTGCCCCCTGCCCTGCGCCCCCTGCCCTGTGCTCTGTGCCCCTGCCCCGTGCCCCCTGCCCCGTGCCCTCTGCCCCGGGGCCCTGTGCCCCCTGCCCTGTGCCCCCTGCCCCGGGGGTCTTTGGCCTGGGTGGCTGACCCTGGGCTCATCAGCCCAGCTCTGACTGTGGTCACTGCTGCCCCTGCCTGTGGCTCTGCTGGTCCCAGGGGCAGCTGGTAGCTGGGAGGTGCTAGGAGTGCTGCTGAGCCCCTGGGCAGAGTCACCCGAGGAGCACAAGGGCAGGCAGATGCCCTCATTGCCCTCTGTTCCCCTCAGCTGTTGGTGCCTCCCTGGTGCTCCGCAGCTCGGTCCTCAGGAAGGCAGCACAGATGTGTTGCAGCACTAGCAGGGCCCAGAGGGAGAATCTCAGGCCCCTTTCACAGCCCCCAGGGCACTGGCAGCCTTTGTCCGCGTTGTGAGGGCAGAGCTGGGACATCAAGGGCCAGTTCCAAGCAATCTGTCTGTCAGTGTGACCCCAGCTGCTTCCTGCTGAAGTGAGGCACTGCTTAGGGAAGTCTCTTACCTGTGGGGCTCTGTACTGAGCTTCCCACTGCTCTTCACCAGGTGATGCAGAGAGCTGTTGGTTTGCCTTTTTGTTGTTGGTTGATTGTTTCCTATGTAGGGAAGCAGACAAAAGAGATCTCTTGCAGTACACACCACAGGCTGAGGGATCTGGGAGAGGAGAAACCCATCCCCTCCTGCTTGGGATGGTCAGCTCATCCCTCCTGCAGCACCTCAGGAGTGCTCTGCTCTGAGTGGTGGACACTCTGCTCTTCTTGCAGGGAGGCTGCTCTGGCCCCTTGGTGCAATGGCCATGCAGATGCAGCTGGAAGCCAACGCAGACACCTCAGCAGAGGAGGAGAGCTTTGGGCCACAGCTCATCTCCAGGTTAGAGGTAGGTAAGGAGATCCCTCCAGAGTAAGTTTCCAGTCAGTCTGCTGCTCTGCTCCTTGTACTCAGGGTGTAGCTGAACATGGCTGCTGAACTCTTGTGTTCTGTCAGGAAAAATGACAACCAAATGAACACAAACAAAAGCAGGCAAGGCCTGACCCTGCCAAGGTGTTCTCTTGGAATCACAGAATGGGTTGGGTTGGAAGGGACCCTGAAGATCATCCAGTTCCAGCCCCCTGCCATGGGCAGGGACAGCTCCTACCAGCCCAGGCTGCCCAAGGCCTCATCCAGCCTGGCCTGGAACACCTCCAGGGAGGGGGCAGCCACAGCCTCCCTGGGCAGCCTGTGCCAGGCTCCCCCCAGCCTCACTGTGAAGATTTTTTTTCCTCATATCCTGTGTAAATTTCAATCTTCCTGCTCAAAGCCATTTCCCATTGTCCTATCCCTACAAGGCCTTGTCCAAAGTCCCTCCCCAGCTCTCCTGGAGCCCCTTCAGATACTGGAAGGTTGCTCTAAAGGCTCCCTGAAGCCTTCTCTTCTCCAGGCTGAACAGCCCCAGCTCCCTCAGCCTGTCCCCACAGGGGAGGTTCTCCAGCCTCTGATCATCTTTGTGACTGCTGGACCCACTCCAACAGATCCATGTCCCTTTTTTTGTGGTGGAGACCCCAGAAGGAGGGCTGTGTGCCCTGTCCTGACAGGCACTGGTCACCTCCAGCACCTGTCCAGCCAAACAGAACGATTCCTGCTGCCTGCACTTTGCCATCTGCAGCTCAGGCAAGCACTGCCCTGGCAGAAGGAGTTCTTTGCAGCAGTGAAGAGGGAGGCAACACTCAGTGTGCTGATTTGTGCTAACAGAGTTTGATCCAAAGCTGCTGAAGACAGCTGGAAGCATTCAGAGGCACTGAGGTGAAGGAATTTGTGTCTCAGCTTCTCTTTTGTCTCCCTCTCAGCAATGTGGGATCAATGCCAACGATGTGAAGAAGCTGGAGGAAGCTGGGTTCCACACAGTGGAGGCTGTTGCCTATGCACCAAAGAAGGAGCTACTGAACATCAAAGGCATCAGTGAGGCCAAAGCTGACAAGATCTTGGTGAGGGTGTTACAGAAAAGCTTTAACCAAGCACCCACTGTTGGCAGTTGCCAGGGCAGAGGATCCTGGGCCATAGCCACTGGGCTGCCCCAGCAGAGCTGTTGTGCTGCTGTGTTGTTCTGAAGCATGTTGGCTGTGTACCTCAGGCTTTCACCATCAGACCTGGCCTTGACTTTGGGCAGTGAAGCTGGAGCTGAAATCTCCCAGCACCTGCCAGCTCAGAACAGTTCTCAGCTCTCAAACTCTGAGCCAGTGCAGGCTGAGCTGCAGTAATTCCCTGCTTTGTGCATTTACTCACTGTTGGGAAGAGCATTCCCAGTGGCTGTGTGCTCATCCCCAGCAAGTCAGGCTCCACAGGGACAGAACTGCACCAAAGCAGGGGGAGTGAGCCACTGGAGGAGATGTCCATGCAGCACACAGAGTGCTGTTGAGCAGAATTCCAGCTCCCTTCAGAGGTACCAGCTGCAGGCAGTCCATGAAGTTAAATGTCTGCATCCAGTTCCATAGGTGCTTCTCAGCTCCACAGCACAGAAGCTAGAGTATTAATTACAAGCAGGAGTAAATGAATGGCTTGGACTCATGGCTTGGTTTGGTTTTCCTCAGGCTGAGGCAGCTAAGCTGGTTCCCATGGGCTTCACCACGGCAACAGAGTTCCACCAGCGAAGGTCAGAGATCATCCAGATCACCACTGGCTCCAAGGAACTTGACAAGCTCCTGCAGGGTAATAACTTTGCTTCTCTTTGCTGGATAATCTCAGCTTCCTGGTTTCTGTTTGCACTCCCTGTGGACATAACTCTGCCCAAGAGTGGTGTGAGACACAAGCTCTCACGGGAGGAAAGCTCTCCTCAAGTGCTGCTCCCTTGCGTCACAACTGATTTTAGAGCTGTGCAAACGGTTTGACAACCTTTTGCTTGGGGTGCAGCACCCAGAGCTGTTCATTTGGGGTGATTCTAGTGGAATCTGTGGCTAATCTCCAGAACCCACACTGAAGAGTCACCTCCCTCCCTGCTTGTCATCAAAACCCCACCACAAATCATCTCAGCTCTTCAGCCTCTTCCAAAGCACAGCCCCTAAGCCTCCTGTCTGCAGGGTGAAGGCCCCTCAGCCTGGAAACCACTCCTGCAGTGGGAGTTTTGAAGCCTGTAACCAAAGGAGGTGTTTGAGCAAGGCTCTGTGAGCTGAATATTTGCACAGGGCCTTTTTCTCCCCTTTGTGAACTTTGGTTTCTCCTTTCCCCTCAGGAGGAGTGGAGACAGGCTCCATAACAGAGCTCTTCGGGGAGTTCCGCACCGGCAAGACGCAGCTCTGCCACACCCTGGCAGTCACCTGCCAGGTAAGCTTGGGCCAGGTGGTCCTTGGGGGCCCTTCCCACCTGGCATTCTGTGAGTGTGCACTGACCAAAACCAAGAGTTCAGACAGCTCAGCTCTCGGGGAGCTGCTGGTCTGTGCTTGCCCTCACCCTGTGCAAGGCTGATGCATGAACAGCTGCACACAGCAGGAGGATTTGCAGCACCCTGGGCTGTCCCTGCAGCTTTCCAGGACCTCCTGTTCTGTGCTCTGCCTGCTGGGGTCACTTCAGCAGCAGCTCAGGTTGGGGTGGGGTTTTGCCCATGTTTGACATGTCCTGGAGACCTGACCACAGAGTTTAACACACATTTGCCTTGGAGCATAGTGCTAGGTCTTAGCTGCAGAGAAGCTTTCACTCTTGTTCTGGACTGCAGAGAAACCTTTCTTATCACCAGGAGTGCTGAAAAGAGAGGAGGAGTGCTGCTGGGTGTGAGGTGTTCTGTGACTGGGAGCTCTCTGTCCTGACCTGTCCTGAGGTCACTTCACTTGGCTTTAGTGAAAGTGCTACCAAACCCTAAATCAGCTGGGGGGATCCTTTTCACCAGTCTCAGCTGAAACAGAGGATAGTGCTGCTTACTTCCTAGCAGTGCTCTCCTAAGACACCAGAGGTTTGGGGCTTAGCATGGTCATGCAGAGACACCCTGCCACCCCCTGAGCTTCCCAGCCCAGGCACTGCGAGCAGGAGTCTTGCTTTTCCCAGCCCAAGTGACTTCACCACAGCATCTTGCCTGACAGCAGCTGAGGCAGAAGGCAGCAGCTGGGCTGTTTGCTGATGCCTCATTTCACCTTTCATTCCTTCCCTCCTCCCTTAGCTCCCCATCGACCGAGGCGGCGGCGAAGGCAAAGCGATGTACATCGACACCGAGGGCACCTTCCGCCCCGAGCGGCTGCTGGCCGTGGCTGAGAGGTCTGTGCCTGGGGCTGGGGTGAGCTGCTGGCAGCTGAAGGCAGGAGCACATCCCTCCTGGCTCCCTCAAGGATCACTGTGTGGATCAGCCTGGCTCTTTAAATTCATGGGCTAGACCGCTCCTGCCCCTAAAGCCCAACCTGCCCCTGTCTGCTCAGCTGCCTGCCTGCACACAGCTCAGAGCACCTTGCTGAGCCCTCTTACAACCAGCCCCCAGAGTTAAGCACAGCAGCAGCTCTGCCATTGTCCCCTGTGGATGATGCCTGCACTCCTTGCCTGTGTCACACACTAGCAGTGAAACACACTCCAAGGCTACTCTTGAATTCTGCCACTTGCACTGCCCTGAAACAAGGATTCTTTGGTCAAAGGTTGTGGCACCTGCAGCTGGATAAAGTTTTGTTGGGAACTGATGCTGAGAGCAGCTGGAAAAGCTCTTTCCTCATCTCCTGCCTCTGCCTCAGATGTCCTGACAAGTCTTTTACACCAATTAGGAAGCAAATCCCAATGACCCAAATGAAAGCTGTGCTGCAGAGATTCTGGCAAGATCTAAAAGCCTGAAGTGCTGCTTCTGTACTCCAGAGGAAGAGAAGCTTCTGCCTTTTGTGATGCTTTAGACTGTCAAACTTGCAGCTGCTTCTCTGGGCCTTCACTCTGTGCCTGTTGTTTCAGCCAGAGACCAAGGGAGGGATTTGTTTACCCTGCAGTGTTTCTCAGACACTGAGGTTGTGCCAGCTTGAGCAGGGAAGCAGCCTTCTCCCAGCAGTCTGCATCTTCATCCTCATTTGTGGGTGACCCAGCTAGATCGCTGCTGCCGCTGTCACTGAAAGGTTGGACCTTTCCTCCCTGTCTTCCAGGTATGGCTTATCTGGCAGCGACGTGCTGGACAACGTGGCCTACGCCCGAGGCTTCAACACAGACCACCAGACCCAGCTCCTCTACCAGGCCTCTGCTATGATGGCTGAGTCAAGGTGAGGGCTTCTGGGGGGCACTGGTGCTTGTGCAGCACAGCCTGGTGCTGCCAGGTGACCTCTGGAGGGTGAACAAGTGCCAGAGAGGTGTAGAGTCCATCACTCTGGAACCTCGAATTGCTTACCCCAGAGACCAACTTTTCTGCAGTCTGCTTCTGTGCTTGGCTCTGTCAGATCAGGCTCTCACAGAATCCCCCACTCCCACCCTGCTGGGGGCTGGGGGGGACCTCTGGAGAGAGCCACTCCACCCCCTGCTCAAGTAGGGCACCCACAGCAGCTTGCCCAGGAGCAATGGCCAAGGGCAGGGGGGTTTGGAAGCTCTCGGGTGAAGGAGACTCCACAACCTCTCTGGGCAGCCTCCCATCCAAGCAGCTTCTCCCCCTCCTCAGCTGGACCCTGCTGTGCCCGCAGGTACGCGCTGCTGGTGGTGGACAGCGCCACGGCGCTGTACCGCACGGACTACGCGGGCAGGGGCGAGCTGGCGGCGCGGCAGATGCACCTGGCCCGCTTCCTGCGCATGCTGCTGCGCCTGGCCGACGAGGTACCCCGGGCCGCGGTCCCCCGAGCCGCCTGCCCCGCTGCTGGCCGTGAGGGGAGCGCGGGAGGGCTGTGGGCAGCACAGCACACGCCGCGGCGTGGGGGGGTTTCTCCCTCCCCTCCTGGGTGTGTGTCCCCCCTTCCCTCCCCTCCCCTCCCCTCCTTGGGTGCATTCTCCCCCCGAGCCCAGGGCAGGCCCAGGGCAGGCCCGCGGCCGCTGACAGCTTGCCTGTCCCCGCAGTTCGGCGTGGCTGTGGTGATCACCAACCAGGTGGTCGCTCAAGTCGACGGAGCAGCCATGTTTGCGGCAGACCCCAAGAAGCCCATCGGAGGCAACATCATAGCCCACGCTTCCACCACCAGGTGAGGCAGCAGGGCAGCCCTCTGCTGCCCTGGGCTTGGAGCTTTTGTCAATGCAGCTGAATCCCCTCTGAGTCCTGGGCTTCCAGGCTGGGTGTGCTCAGCCCAGGCCCTGCTGCTCTGAGCCTCCTGAAGCTGCAGCAGAGCTGCTGCAGCCCTGCCAGCCGCGCTGGCCCTGCACTGGCACTGTGGCCCTGTGCCAGCACTGTGGCCCCTGGCTGTGGTGGTGTTTCCCTGGCATTAAGCTTCACTGCCTCTCCTCCCTGCCAGGCTGTACCTGCGGAAGGGCCGGGGCGAGACCAGGATCTGCAAGATCTACGACTCCCCCTGCCTGCCCGAGGCTGAGGCCATGTTTGCCATCGGTGCTGATGGAGTGGGAGATGCTAAAGACTGAAGGCTCCATTTCCTCTCCTGCCTCATCCACGACCAGGTGCCTATGAGAGGCTCTTTTCTTCATGGCACCTGCTGGATGCTTTCCCACTGCGGCTGCTGAGATGCTGGCAGAGGAATCCCTTGGGGTTGGTGGAGGTCCCTCAGGTGCAGACAGCTTGAGGCACAGCTGGAGGTGTTGCTGGGAGCCCTTCCCTTAGTCACCTGTTAATGTGGCTCCTCGAGGACAGTTGAGAGCACCACAACACAGCTCCTCTTCCAGCTGGGTTCTGCCAGGGCACATAGCTCAGCCCCAAGGCTGTGGCTGTGCTTCATCACCTGGGGGAGCAGGGGGGTCTGGCCAATAAAAGAGGTGAGTTCCTGACTCCTGGGGTGCTGTAATGACCAAGGAGCTGGGCAGGGTCACCACCACCCCTGGGCTTGACCTTCCTGTGGTTTGGCTTCTACAACCTGCTGCTCTTGGGGAGCTTCACCTTTCACTGCTGACTTTTTGTTTTCCTTTCAATTAAATGTAATTTTACTTTATTTCATTAAATCTCTGTGCCAGGATGGCTGCTGGGGGCCAGCCAGCTGTTGGTGCACAGCAGGGTGCTTTACACCTGCAGGGAGGGAGGAGATCCATCACCTGCCAGGAAGGGGTCTGGAGGATTCTTACTGTCCCAAGGTCCTTTCTGGTTCAAGGGGTGCAGTGGGACTGTGCTGAGTGCCTGTAGCTGTCCCTCAAGGAGCTCCTGAGGGGGAGAAGGTTCTGTTCTAGTCCATTTTGATATGAGCTATGCTGTTGTGAACTCTGTAAGCTTGATTAAAGAGCAGAGTGCCCTAGTGGGGGTTGGAAGCCAAAAATATCTTCCTTGTTCTTTTCCCCTGGGAGAAGCGAGGGAGAGGCAGAGGGCTCCAGCTTCTCTTCCCTGCATCCCACAGCCCCCATCCTGCCCCAGCCGGTACCAAAGCCTCACCTCTGGCCCCCTGCTGATGCTCAGAGCAGGCAATGCCCAGGGCCAAGGGCAGGCTCTGTCGCTATCCAATGCTGGAGCTCCAGCCGAAGCGCCGGGCCGGGCGCTCAGACTCCGCCGCTGCCGAGGAGCCTCTGCAGCCGCCCGGGCGGCTTTGGGACGCGGTTAGCCCTGGCTGTAAGAGGAAATGGATCAGGCTCCAAGCTCCCCTACCAGTCCCACCGTGGCTGCTCGCTTGAATCCGATTGCGTGCTGCTGATGGCACCGAGCCCAGTACAGCCTCCTTCCAGTCCCACCCCGGCTCCTGGCCCCTACACCCCCACAGCTCTGCCCGGCCCCGTGATCCCCGTCGGAGCCCACTCCTCCCCAGAACCCCGGGTGGGCCCTACCCTGCCCCATCCGGAGTCTGGGGAGGGGCTGGAGGCTCCGTCCCCCTCGGAGGCGGCCATAAAGGGGCTGCGGGCGGCAGTGCGGGGCAGAGGGGCCGTGAGCGCTGCGGGGAGTCCCGACGGGGCGGCCGTGGGGCTGCTGCTGCTCCTCGGCGCTCTCTTGCTCCTCGGCGCCCTCCTGCTGCTGGTCGGGACCTGTCCCCACATTGGGGCCAAGCTGGGGTGCTCAGGGAGGCGGAGCCCCCCGGGCCCCTTTGCTTGGCCGCTGGTGGGCAACGCGCTGGAGCTGGGCCGCCTGCCCCACGTAGCGCTGGGGCAGCTGGCGCAGCGCTACGGCTCCGTGTTCCAGCTGCGGCTGGGGCAGCGCAGGGTGCTGGTGCTCAGCGCCGAGCCGGTCATCCGCCGCGCCCTGTTGGGCTTGGGCAGCCGTTTCGCCGGCCGCCCCGACTTCCCCTCCTTCCAGCTGGTGTCCGGAGGTCGCAGCGTGGCCTTCGGGTCCTGCTCGCCGCGGTGGAGGGCGCAGCGGCGCCTGGCCCACGCTGCCCTGCGCGCCCACGCCACGGCCGGCGAGGTGGAGCGGCAGGTGGGGGCCGAGGCGGCGGAGCTGGTCCGGCTCTTCCCGCAGCACAGCCAGGGCGGTGCCTACTTCGAGCCCTCCCCGTTCCTGGTGGTGGCCAACGCCAACGTTCTCTGTGCCCTCTGCTTCGGCCGCCGCTACGGCCACGCCGACGGCGAGTTCAGGGCACTGCTGGGCCGCAACGACCGCTTCGGGCAGGCGGTGGGGGCGGGCAGCGTGGTGGATGTGCTGCCCTGGCTCCTGCTCTTCCCCAACCCCGTGAGGAGCATCTTCCGCGACTTCCAGGCCCTTACCCGGGAGCTGCACGGCTTCGTGCGCGCCAAGCTGGCACAGCACCGCCAGACCTTGGACCCCCGCGCCCCCCGCGACGTCCTGCTGGCTGCTGTGGAGCACGGCGACAGCCTCCCCGCCGGCCTGGGCCCCGACGACGTGGACGGTGCCATGACCGACCTCTTCGGCGCGGGGCAGGACACCACATCCACGGCGCTCTCCTGGGTCCTGCTGCTCTTGCTGAAGCACGCCCGGCTGCAGCGGGAGCTCCAGGCGGAGCTGGACCGGGTGGTGGGATGCTGCCGGCTGCCCACAGCCGCGGACCGGCCGCAGCTGCCCCTGCTGGAGGCTTTCATCTACGAGACGCTGCGGTACAGCAGCTTCGTGCCCATCACCATCCCCCACGCCACCACGGAGGACGTGGAGCTCGAGGGCGTCCACCTCCCCAAGGGCACCGTGGTCTTCATCAACCAGTGGGCAGTGAACCACGATAGCAGCGGGTGGCCTGACCCCCAGCGCTTCGACCCCAGGCGCTTCCTGGACTCCCGGCGGCGCCTGGACCGGGACCTGGCCAGCAGCGTCCTGATCTCCTCGGCGGGGCAGCTGCGCTGCATCGGCGAACATCTCTCCAAGCTCCAGGTCTTCCTCTTCACCGCCCTCCTCCTGCACCAGTGCTCCTTCCACGCCAACCCCGCCGAGCAGCTCTCCACGGCCTGCAGCTATGGGCTGGTGCTGAGGCCGCAGCCCTTCCCTGTCACCGTGCGGCAGAGGCAGGCTGCGGGCAGCCAGCCCTGAGCACCTGCCGGGGGGTTGGTGGGACCCAGCTCTGCTGCACCCAGGCGGCTCGGAGCTGGCAGGGCTGGGGCTTAGGGGGCAGACCCTGCTTTGTCCACAGGAGTCTTGCTGCAGCACAGCCCTGTCCCCCTTTGCAGGGTGAAGGGCAGCAATAAACACCTTTGCCCTGGGACCTGGCTCTGCTGCTTTTCTCCAGGGGACTGCTGCCTGGAGGCATCATTCACCCCTGAGCTCCTGTCCTGGCTCCTCCTTGTCCTGTCACAAGAGGCCCTGCTCGAACTCTATCCCCAGCCTTCTTCTTGGCCACTTTAAGCACTGAAAGGCCACCAGAAGCTCTCCCCAGAGCCTCCTGGTCCCTGGGATGAGGAACCCCAACTCCCTGAGCCTGGCCTCACAGCAGTGGAGCTCCCGTCCTCCCCCCTGCTGTGGCTCCCCTCTGTTGCCAAGAGCATGACCCCAGCTCTGCTTCCTGTGCTGGGGGCAGGAATCTGCCCCCGTTTTCCTTAAAGGATTGTGCAATGCTTTGACTACCTCATTCCTGCAGGGACTTCCAGAGGCAGAAGCCAATCCTGGTTTATTTTGGCTGAGCCCTCTCAGAACTCTCTGAGGCCTGCAGAGCCTGAGCCAGAGCAGAGCCAGAGAAGCTCTGCCTGTGTCCAACCCCTTCCCCTCCTCCCTTCCCCATGGCTTTTCCCTCAGCTGCCCTTCCAGTGAGAACATCTCCCCCAGGCAGCTGTCCTGGTTCCACGACGCTTAGCACACAACACTCACTGCAGTTCAGTAGATCCAAACAAGGCAGAGCCAGCCCCTGGCCCACCCCAGGTTGTCTCTCCAGCCCCCTGGGGCTGGGCAGCTCTGACACTGCCAGGGAAGTTCCAAGGCATTATCGAGCCCCTGAACCAAGACTCATGGCTGCAGCACAGCTGAGCCAGGGGGGAGCTGGAATGAGTGTCCTGCTCCTGGGAGGGATGTGGACAGTTCCAGGAGTGAGTCAGAAGTTTCCCAGCAGCACAGGGAGAGGTGCTGCTGCCTCTGGAATGCTGCAATCATTTAAAGGAGAAAAGGGGCAGCCCCTGGGAGACTCCAGGCAAGGCAGCAGGGAGAGGAGGCAGCAGGGAGAGGAGGCAGCTTCACCATTCCCCTGAGGAACTGAGGCCAAACATCAACACAAACCAAGTCCCTCAGTTACACATCCAGCAGCCAGAGAGGGGGCAGGGAGCCCTGCACAGCCACACAAGGATCAGCTGCAGGGTGCAGCAAGTCCACTTCCAGCACAGAAAGCAAATCCCAGACTCACCTGGAGCTCAGCACCAAAAGTTTAGAGACTTTAATCTGGGGTGAAATAAAAAAGCCAAAAAGCCAACAAGGGGCAGAGGGAGCACAGGGGACCCTGCAGAGTCCTCTCACAAGGTAGAGCTCCACCAGTCCAACACTCCTGGGCCAGGGACTGAGCCAAAGGAGACTGAGGAATGCTTCACTCCTGCACCCCACAACCACCACACGAAGGCAGGACACAACTAACATCAAACCCCAAGCACCTGGTCAGCTGCCAGCTGAAACCTGCAGAGCCTTGGGGAAACTTCTGAGGCAGCTTTTGCTTCCCCTTGGCTGTCAGTGCTCAGCACTGGAGACTTTTGGTACCCAGGATCCATTAGAGGAAATGTCAGCTGCTGGCTTCACCTCCTTGGTGTCACCCAAGGGGTCAGGAACTGGCAGGGGAATGTTGCAGGGCAGCAGCAGCTTCGCCCCAGAGCATTCCTGGTGCTGTACCCAGTGCCTCACTGACCAATAGCCTCTCACACCAGGGGATTACAGCTAAGCCACAGCAGGGTAGCTTAGAGGGACAGCAGTTTCCAGGCTCGAGGGAGAAGCACCCCTGGGAGAAGCCCTCAAGTTTAAAACCCTACTGCTTCCTCCCCTGACAAAAGCAACCTCTTGGAAACAAAGTCTGGGGCCTGGAGGGGCTGCTGCTGCTCCCTGGGAACCTCTCACTGCAGGGAGCAGTGCTGGCTCCCCCCACCCCGGGCAACAGCAGCAAGGTAGCTCAGACACAGCAGGGAAGGAGCAGCAGGAGTGTGCCAGACCACAGTGCCTTCACAGCAGGGAAGCAGCAGCTGAGCACTCCCCGACACTCAGCCTGTGCTCTTCTGCCTTCCTCCCTTTCTTTGACAATTGCCTTTTGTCTGTCTTCAGTCACAAACTCTGTGCCTGGCTGAGCAGGCTGAGGGCACAGGGCACATCCCACCACAAACACCAGCAGCAGGCTGACCACCCAGCACAGGGCTCGGCCTTGGCCCTCACCCCACTGCAGAGGGGCAGCTCGGCAGGCACCAATCCAGATTCGCTTCACAGGGGAGGGAGAAAGTCAGCCTGGGAGCAGTGCAGGCTGGAGACTCCTCAGGGCCCAGGGGAGAGGCCAGGGAGGCTCAGGCTGGCAGACAGCTCATGGTGTGAAGTACAGGGGGGTGTGCCCACCACACCTACACCTGTGGCACACGCCCAGCACAAATGCCAGCTGCACCCCCACCTCCCCCAGGCTCTTTTTAGCAGTTTGCCATCTTTTAGGGATTTTTAACCCAAACTCCTGCAGTGCTGTAAGAAGGGAAAGGACACAAAGCTTGAGCCTGGTTAAACCCCACCAAGGTCTTGGTGCCCCAGCACCCAGAGGCAGCTGGCTCCTGGCTCCTGTCAGCTCTCGTGGCTGCTCCAGGGAGGGCAGTCGGAGGTGCTGGGCTCCTGAGTCCCTCCAGCTGGGAAGCTCTCTGGCAGGGCAGCCCCAGGGGAAGCAGCTGCCAGGGGCTCACTGCTCCCAGCCCGAGCGCAGCTCTTCCAGCTCCCTCTCGCTCTCTGCATCCTGGAAGTGGAACGAGAGCAGAGCTGAGCCTGCAGCCTCCAGCAGTGCAAGGAGAGAATTTCCCTTTTCTTTGCCAATCCCACACCAGGGTACCCTGGAGCCACAGCCTGGCTGGTGCTGGAGGGGACCTCGAAGCTCATCCACTTCAAACCCCCTCCAGGTAGCAGAGACATCAGGGACAGCTTCCTGTGTGACCTGCCCTGAGCGGCCCTGCCCTGCAGGGGGCTTGGACACAATGATCCCTGGGGGTGCCTTGCAACCCCCAGCATTCTGTGATCTGCAGCTGCATCAGGCTATCCAGAGCCCCAGACAACCTGCCTTTCAGTATCCCCCAGCCTTCCATTTCCCCTCCCAAAGCTCTCTTTGAAGCCTAAGTTTCCAAGCATCAAAGAGCTTCTCCTCTGCTGCCCTTTGAGAGACAAGGAAACCAAAGCAGCAGAACCCAAACCTCTGTCCCCTCCCCACCTCCCCCAGCCTGGATAAATGCCTTTGCCTCCCCCTCTCACCACGCTGGGAGTTATTTGGCTGCTGATGAGAACCAACATTTGCAAACTCAAACCCACTTTGAGCTCTGCCTTCCTTACCCAACTCCCACTTTGCATTTCAGAGCAGGAGAAAGAATTCACTGCCATGCTGGTTCTGCCTGTGGCAGCAGACAGAATTAGCTGTCCACGATCCTCCTGCCTGCAGCTCTGACAACCCCAGAGCCCTTCTGAATAACCATTCCCCCTCCAACACAAGTTCCTCCTCCTTCTGGGCAAAGCCCTCCTCCTCCTCCTCTCTCCCAGACACCACTCCAGCTCCACTGGATGGTCTCCAGAGGTCCCTTCCAGCCGGGAGCTGCACCCTGAGCCCCTCTCAGCTTCTCCACACTTCTCATTACTTTGCTGAACTGCTTCAGGCATTTGGCTGAGAGGTCCCCAGAGAAGAAGAGAGCCCAGGCTAAGCAGCAAACCACTTTAAACCCGGGGCTGACAAGCTGGAACTCATCACCAAGCTGTGCTCACTGAGCCTGGTACCTCTTTTGTGCTAGCTGGCAGCTCTGCAGCAAGATTCATCCAGAGGACAGCTGCAGCCCTGTTCCCCAGGTCCCTGTAACACTGCAATAAAGATGACAACATGAAAAGAGTTAAACAGGGGAAAAGCACCAAAATATCTTAGTTATGGATCCCAGCAACTGCTGCTGAGCTGTTTTTGCCTCTCAGCCATTTGCACTGAATACTTTCAGGCTTCTGACTTGTTCCTCATCCACAAAGCTCACTGTGAGGTCAATTCTGCTCCCAGGTTCCTGGCAGCAGTGATGTGCTCCAGACCAAGCAGACCTGGCAAGCAGCACACTGCCCTGCTAAAAATCCCACTGCTTGGACAGTGGAGGCCAGGAATTGCACAGGGAATGGCTGCAGCTTCCCTGGCTGACATCCCCAAAGCTATCTGGGCTTTAAATCCTTCCAGACTCCAGCTGCAGGTTGCAGGGATCAAGCAGGGATCAAGCAGCAAGAGTCCAAACCAATTATTCCCTCAATGCAGGCAAAAGGTTTTTGAGCTCCAGCTCCTGGCACTCTGGGTGTGTTTAATCTCCATTCCAGACTCCTCTCTGTCTGCCAGAGACAGCCTTGATCCTTGGCTTTTCTCACCACCAACACAGAGCCCCAGGGTGCTGCGAGATCAAACTTCCTCCCTGTGTCTTACAAGCTCCCAGTGTTGCCTTAGGGAGAGTTTGCTCTCTTGAACCCCAAGAGGAGATGCCACTGGATGTGCCCTGCCTGAATGTTGGTGCCTCTGCTGCAGCTGATTTGGCCTCCTGTGGACAGGTCACCCTGTGGAACCTTGCCTCTGCAGAGGGGGATTCCCAGGGGTGCAGCACTTCCCAGCCCAAGGTCCTCCTTTAGTGCAAGCATTGCTCACCCAGCAGCACAGGAGGGGGCTACAGAGAGCCCCAGTGGTGCTTACCTTGGCAATGTACACTCTTCCTGCTTTGGAAAATCCTGGGCTCAGCTCCTCAACCTGCAGAGGAGAAGGGAGGGAGAGGCAGAGGGCAGCAGGCATTAGGACACAGGGGACACCAGGCTCACTGCAGCTCAAAGTGAAAGCAGAGCAGCTGCATGACCGAGCTCTGCTTTTGTGAGCACCCAGGGCAGTGCCAGAATGTGTCATGGGCTTGCCTGGCTGGGCTAGCAGAGCCCTCAGAGTGCCTGGGGCTCCAGGAATGACTTTCATGAGGGAGCAGGGAGGTGGAGGAGCTGAGCACTGGGAAGCCAAGGGAAGCTCAGAGCCAGGCCAGCAACCTCCACCACACTTGGGAGGGCTGTGCTCAGCCTCCCTGTCCCCTCAGCCTCACCCACTTGGGCTTCCTCAGATACCCTGCTGCCAAACCTCAAGAATCTTCCCCCAGTTCTGGATCTTCTCCTCCCTGCCTGCTAATTCCCAATGTCCTGCTTACATCCCCCTGCCTTCCTCCACTCATCCCACTCAGAAGTCATCACTCCCTAGGCAGCTTGGTTGCAGGATGTTCCTCTTAGGAGCCCTTGGCTTCACTCCTATCCCATCTGATTCCCACCCCTCAGTGTGCTCAGCCATCAGCCCAGACCTCAGAGGAAGCACAGGGAGCACACCACAGACAACACTCCTCCTCTTCATCCTGCTGCCTGGCCTTAGACCTTCAGCCTGTGACCAGCCCAGAGCTGCAGTTCACCAGGAGATTTCTGCTCCCCTGGCAGGTTCCAGCTGTGGCTAGGAGCTGAAGTGGACTCTGTGGAGCATGGGGGCCATGCAGGGGCTCAGGAGCTTCCAGAGGGATGGGTTTGTGTCCTTGTCAAACTGACCAAAGCTAAACCTCAGAAGAATGCAATTTCCTCCTGTTCCCAGCTCCAGCTGAGCCACACAAGGGACAGTGACTGTGACAAGCTCCTTCTCTTAGTCATGCCAAAGACAAAGCCCTCTGCCCCGAGCCTCTCTCCAAAATGACTTCATCACTGTGGCTGAGGGCAGACACCCACAGGAGCTTCCCTCTCCAACAACTGCACTGAAGTTAAATCTGATATTCCCTGAGCCTGTGGAACTGGCCCCAGCTGGGAGCTCTGGAGGGGTTTCTGCAGCACTCCAGAGGTGCTGAAGAGTGGTTCCCACAGGCACAGCCCAAGGCAGGCTGCAGAACTCCTCCATCCTTGCAACAAGAGCTACAGGATCAACCAATGTGACTCAGGTGATGCCCTAAACCCACTTCCATCAACAGCACCAAAAAAGAGGCCCTCAGAGGGCTGCAGGAAGCACTTGAAACCATTTCTGTCCAGAAGCACCTAAGCCAAGTGCCCCTGGAACCTCGAAGTGGTTCCTCAAACCTTTGGAGGAGTCTGACCCAAGCTTTTAATGAACAGCTCAGGATCTGTCTGGGCAAATGAGCTCAGAGGGACCTTAGAGACCCTGAAAGAGCACAGACCATGTGCAGCCATATCAAGAAACAGTCACTTCACAAACCAGCCTTTGGAACAAGCCCCAGAGCCCTCAAAAGCAGCTCTGGACGCTTTGGGTCTAGCCCTGAGGCCCTGGTGGTGTCCCCCTGCCTGGCCAGTCACTAGCAAACTGCCTTCCCCGGGTTCTGGTCAGGGGAGATGTGCCATGGAGCAGTGGGGCAGTGAGGAGCTCCAGCAGGACACAGGCCCTGGAGCCCTGGTGAGCCCTTTGCCAGGCCGGTGCCCCCGGCCGCGTTACCCGCAGGAAGCTCTGCAGCGCGTCCTGCACCGTGGCTGTCGGGGGCGCCTCGAACAGCGCAGCAGCAGTCTTCTTCTCAAGCCATCCCAGATGGGAAACCTGCAGACAGTGAGGGCAGACTGTCACACCCCCTGCAGACAGCACGTGGGAGCACACAGACACGGAATGATCCAGCTCCATGTGGTGCTGCTGCCCAGGGTGCTGCTGGTGGTGATGGATTTGGGATGAGCGCCCAGGTCCAGCCACGGAACTGAGCCTGACTTGCTTCTCCTTGCTCCTACCTGACAGTTCAGGTCAGCTTTTGCAGCTCCAGACACCAGCTGCCACAGGCACAACGCTCAAAGAGAGATGTGTCTCTGCAGCTGAGGATTGCATGTCCCAGGCCATGGCATCACCACCACAGCAGCTCCTGGCAGCTCCCACCTGCACCTATGGAACCTCCAGCCCCCGGGCTGAAGGCTGCTCCAGGAGCACCTCACCACACAAAGCTCTCTGGACAGAGACAGGCTGAAGCCTTCCCACCAACACACACTTCAAGGAATGGGCAGCTGCAAGGTGAGCTCAGCTGGGAGAGCAGCAAAGCACTTCCAGAAGCTGAAGCTCTCACACCTTTCACAGGCACTAAAGCTGATTTATGGTGGCTGGCTCCAAGCTCTTCCCTGTCAAGAGGTAAAGCAGCCAGCACATGGCTTCCAGTACCTCCAGTGCTCTGTGGCAAGGGCAGAGGAAACACATGCAGGGGATTAGAGGTAACTGCAGCAGCTCCTGCCAGCCCCACAATGGCCTTGATCCCATCCAGCTGTGCCTGAAGGCAGCTTGTTGCTGGCTACAGCACAGGGAGCTGAGCTGGTTTGCAGCCAGTGCCCTTCCTGAGCCACCCTCTGCCGTTGCACCTCCCCAGCTGCCTGCCAAAACCAAGGTTCCTTTGAGCCCCAAACCCTGCAGAGCTCCAGGTCAGAGATAACACTTTTAGAGTTTCTAGATCCTGTGCAAACACAACTCCTGAACAACCTCTCCAAGCAGCTGGGACATTTCCTTTCCTGACAAACCATCTGAGCTCAGCAGCTAAAGAGTGTCCTCAGCCACCATGGCTGCTGGTTCAGCCCACTGCTTTCATGCAAACAGGGGATTCAGCCCCAAGGAGGAAGCAGTAAGTAGTAATGAACTATGTTACCTGGTAACACCACCTGCCCAGGAGGTAGTAAGCCTTTGGGTCCTCTGGTTTCAGCTCAATTGCCTTATCGATGTGTTTCTGCGGAGAACCAGAGACACCTGAGTCCGGCTCCAAGCAAACACAACACCCAGGAGGGCAGGAGGACAGAGGTGGGAAGAAGAAAAGAAGGCTGCAGTTTCAGTGTGGACTCCAAAGGGATTCCAAATGTTCCTAAATGGTTTCTGCTGGTTCAGAAACCCAGCACCTTACCAGGCCCAGAGCCAGCAACCACCACACACCACCGAGCCAAGCGCGCTCATTTTGTTCTACACCCAGAGCTGTGCCAGGACCAACTCACTGCTCATGTGAGCAGCTAACAATTGCACATGGCCTGTGCTGGGGGGTTGTTCCAGGTGCCTCCCCCTACCCTGCACCATCCCACTGCAGAGGAGAGACAAAGAAAAGAGCTGCTTTGTGTCTCTGGGGGGGTGCAAGCACCAGAGTTCAGCAGCTAAAGTGTCCTCAGCCACCATGGCTGGGGGTCCAAGCTGGTGCTCTCCTGTAACTTCTGCCAGTATCTTCTGTCTTTAATATTGTGTCACTCCTACACTGCAGCCAAAAAGGTTGGCCAGGCCTGGCCAGGCTGCCCAGGGCAGTGGTGAAGTGCCCACCCCTGGAGGGGAGACAAGGTGCTGAGGGCCACGGTTTGGTGATGCCCTGGCAGTGCCCCTTCTTCCCACAGCGTATTTTCCTGTTGCAGGCTCTCAGCCTCACCACACAAACATTTTGTCTGCAGGACTTCTTTGGCTTCTGAGGTCACAGTGTGCAGAAGGGCAGAGCCAGGCCAGCCCCCTTCTCACGCTGCTGCAACCACCTGCCCCAGCCCCAGCCCCAGCCCTCACTCACAGCACCTCCTGGAGACCCACCCCCTCCCTAGTGAGAGCTGGAGTCAATTCTCCTCCTCTGCTGCTGCAGAGGGGAGCCCAGGCCGAGGCCAGAGCCCCTTCCTGCTCACCTTGAACACAAAGCCAGTCTGGATGCGCTTCTGGATGCTCTCGTGCTCCGACAGCTGCCCGCACAGCACGGCGTACCTGCAGGAGAGGCCTGCATGGAGCCAAACCCTCCCAGGGGCACCCTTACAGCCCTGGGAGACCCTCAGAGGACAACTAAGTGCATCAAAGCTCCACAGCCTATGGGGGAACCCAAGGAGCAGCACACAGCTTGCGCAGGGGGAGACAGGCAGTGAGAGTTTAGGCTGAAGGACCCCAGCGAGGCCACAGCAGAGGCTTGGTGTGAGGCCAAAGCTCACTGAGCTGCTGGCTGGAAAGCCTTCTCGCTGCAGCCACACTTCTGCACTCCAGACTCGCTCTCTCAGCAGCAAGGCTGTGTCCAGACACAGAGCAACGAGGAGCAAACACGACTGCAGTGAGAGCAGAGCTCTGAAAAGCTCTAAGGGCCCAGAGACCCTCCCCACATCAGGCCCAGCCTACAGCTCAGGGGGTGTCTACCAAGGGAAGCACTCAAAACCTACCTGTATCCTGCAGCCCCACATGGCCACCAGTCTTGGGAAGCAAAATGAGATGTTTCAGTGTTGTAAGGGCAGACATTTAGTTTTGTTCAGTGAGAGGCTGCAAATCCTGCCCCCGAGAAGCACAGTGCCTGGCAAAGCGAGCTGTGAGCCAGGGAGGGTTAACCACCCACGGATCTACAGCTTCCCACCTCACAGGGCTTCAAACCCCCTCCCCGCCCTGCAGGGACTGCAGAGGGACACCAGGGCCCTAAACAGAGCCTGTGAACTTCAGCCACACTGCTCTGGGCTCTGCCATCCTGCTGAGGTGGGAGCTGTGGGGGTTCAATTGGGTCCCACTCTTCCCCCAGTTCAGCTCAGGAAGGAGTTGGTGAGCAGCAAATCAACAGCACAAACCTCATTCCTTCAACAGTAAAGCTGGCAAGGAGAAAGGTTCAAGTAAAGCTCCCTGGAGAGCCCTTTTCCTGCCCCCCTGCTGCAGGGCTGTGGGAGGCCTCATTTTGCCACACCACATCCCCAGGCACCCCTGGTGATGGCCAACCACAGCAGCTCTTCCTGCAGCCAGCTGCCAGAAGGCTTCTGGACCTCCAAGCACACTTCCCTCAGTGCCAGGAGAAAAGCCACAGAACATTTCACACCTCACTGCTCTTGCCTGAGCTGAGCTGCCAACATCTAGGTTACAACCCTGAGCCCTCCCAAGGCCCTCATCAAATCCCATTCCTCCAAGATGTTCATTTCCTTGTGCAGAACCTCTGGTGCAGCTCTGTCCTGGCACTGGAGGAGATGCTCAGGCCAAGGTCTTCACTGGGGAGAACCTCCTCCTCCCCCAGCAGCACTGCCATGTGCAGCCCAGGAAGTGCTGTGAGGAGCTTCTCCTGTCACAGCACCAGCAGCTGCTGCCTCAGCCACAGCAGGGCTGGGCTGTGGGAGCACAAGCCAAGAGGAGGCTCCTGTGCTCTCATCATGGGGTCTGCAGCAGCTTGCCAGAACACAGCTCCCACACTGTGCTGCTCCCCAGCATGTGGGCAGGCATCAAACACAATTTCTTCACTGCCAGAGTGGTCAGGGCCTGGCACAGGCTGCCCAGGGGGTGGTGGAGTCCCCATGCCTGGAGGTGTTCAGAAGCCTGTGGCCATGGCACCTGGGGCCATGGTTTGGTGGCCAGGTGGGGTTAGGTTGATGGCTGAACTCAGAGGGCCTTTCCAACCCAAACAATTCCTTGATTCCATGATTTTAGGCTCTGGAGGGCTTCAGTCCCTGGCTTCCCTCCCTCCCCCAGCTGTGCCAGCAGGGCTGTGCTGTGGTTGAGCTTGGCCTGTGGCAGCTCTTTGCTCCAGCTCAGGCCAGGGGAGACTGGCAGCAACAGGAGAGGTCAGAAATAGTGAGCCAGGGAAGGGGACTTCCACCCTCTGCAAACCAGGTGGAAGTGCTGAGGCACTGCTCAGGTGCAGTCAGGTGTCTCTGCAGTTAGCCAAACCCTGCTCCATTAATTAGTAACCAGGACTCCTCCCAGGCTGCTGACCCCAGCCCCAGTGCCAGCTCCCAGAGGGACCTCAGCCAGCAAGGGCTTCCCCTTTACTAGAAAACAAACTCAGCAGGCACCAGAGGAGGGACTCAGCTTAACCCCCTGAGTTGGGACACAGCCTCCAAGGAGCTGCACTCTGGCTGCTGCACTCTGGCTGACTCCCACCACAGCAGCACACAGAGCACAGCTCCATGCAGCCCCAGCACCTCCAGCCCCAGGCCTGGCTGCTTTGCCAACCCAAACACAGCTCTTCTCTCTTTTAGCTGCTTCAGAGACTGGCTGGCTGAGCCTGCTGGTGCTCCTCTCTGCAAGCAGCACACCCAGAGGAGATGGTGAGGCAAAGGGCACTGGAGGGGGAAGGCAGAGCAGTGGGGAGAAGCAGCTGCCTTAAAGCCAGCTGATGGAAGTGTCTTGTGCATTGCTGACAGCACAGCCTGGCCTCTGGCCCCAGCATGCAGCCAGGAGAGTTCTTCCCTTTTAATGACAGCAAAATGCCCTTCAGGCATGTTTGATTATTGCTTCATGGCAGCACCCAACACATTAATGAGCTGGAACGTGAACCATGGAATGGTCTGGACTGGAAGGGACCCCCAAAGGTCATCTGGTCCAGCCCCCAGCATGCTTCTGTTCCACCAGAATCAGCTCTGAGCTGAGCAATCACTGACTTGTTTGGTTGGAAGAGATCATCAGCTCCAACCATCAGCCCAACACCACCACAGCCATCCAACCATGGCCCCAGCTGCCATGGCCACAGGCTTCCTGAGCACCTCCAGGGACAGGACTCCACCACCTCCCTGGGCAGCCTGGGCCAAGGCCTGGCCTCTCAGTGCCACTGCAGCAGCACTGCCAGTAAAGCAGCAGAGGTTTTATCACACACAAAGCAGCTACAAGCTCTTGCCAGAGCTCTGTTTCAGTCCCCAGAGCCAGACAAAGGGCTGGCAGAGCACAGCCCAAGGCTATCAAGTGAATGATCTGCAGAGACAGCTCCACAAGAGCCACCTTGGTGAGGAGCTTGCAGGCTTCCCCAGTACCTTCTGAGCTTGTTTTGCCTTCCTGTGCAGGGAGCAGGTCTCTGCTACTCTGATCACTGGAGGAAGGGAAGGAGGCAGATCAATTGGCATGCAGGTGCTTGGCCTGCCTGTGAAGCCCCTGCAGTGAGCAAAGGAAAGGTGCTGCAGCTGCAGCTGCCCCACAGTTGGTCTGCAGTTTGCTGGAGGCTGAAGGGGGGAGGTTCATCGATGGAATCTGTCTAATCAGGACTGGAAAGTGCCCATCAGAAAGCAAGTGACTCTGTCTGGAGTGAGGAAGTGACCTGAGTCTCCTCTGCCCTCCTCTTCCACCACTAACTCTTCTTTGGAAATGGCTGTGGAGGACTGGACACTGAATGGAGCAGCACAGAGAACCAGCCCTGGCAACCCTGATGCTATTAACTAACTCCCTGAAGCTGGGCAATGCAGCAGAGATTCCACTCAAACAGGCTGCAGACCAGCCCGTGCTAATGGGGGTGGCTGCAGAGAATCCAGCCAGGAGATGATGAGCAGCCTCAGGCAGTAACATGATGCTGCTCCAGCAAGCCTCAGCTAAAGCACTAAGCCCAGTTTTGGAGTAACAAATTGAAAAGGATGAGCTGGAGGGAGTCCAGGAGACAGTGCTGAGGACAGGAGGTTCTGCCTCCAAGCTGCTTCTCTCTGCTCTGCTGTGGGAGGTGGTGACTGCCCTGTGCCCAGCACTGCTGAGGCTGCACCTCACACCCTGGAGTCACCTTTGGGCCCCTCACTCCAAGGACATTGAGGGCTGGAACAGGTCCAGAGAAGAGCAATGAAGCTGGGGAAGGGTCAGGAGAACAGGGCTGGGGAGGAGCAGCTGAGGGACCTAGGGGTGCTCAGCCTGGAGGAGGCTGAGGGGAGGCCTCAGCTCTCTACAGCTAACTGGAGCCAGGAGGGGGTCAGGCTCTTCCCCTAGTATCAGGTCTAGCTGGACATGATGTCTACCTGCTCAGAGATCTCTTACATTGCAGAAGAGAACAGTTTTGATGAGCCAGGTAGTGATAAAGCAGAAGCACAGAGGCATTAAGAGCCTTTGATGGTGTATCAATGAGCCTCAAATCCTCAACACATCCAGCTCCCCACAACACTCTGCTGTGTTTCTGTGCTCCTAAGTGGTGCTCACAAGGTGCTCACAGCCAGAGACCAGCTCCTCTGCACAAACTGCCTTTGAGCTGTCTGTGTAGCCCTGGCCACCTCCAGCTCTGTGCAGATGGCTCTCCTGGGACCAGCTGACTTCCAAGAGCAGCGACCACAGCAACAGCTCAGTACCAAGTCTGCTGTCAGGAAGACCCAAGAGATCCCTGAGAGGCCTCTCTGTGCTTGGGCAGATCCCAACTCCAGCCCAGACAGAGCCCCAGACACTCACTGCTTTGTCATTCCTCAGAAGCCACTTGGTCCCAGCTGCCAGAGCCCCCAGAGCCCCCAGCACAGAAGGCTCCTGAGCTGCAGCCAGCCCTGCACCAGCGCTCGCAGCCTGCTCCTTCCCTCAGCCACTTCCTTTGTGTGCAGCCCTGACTGCAGGCTCTGAGGGGCACTGGGAGAGGGGAGAAGCCTTCTGCCTGCAGGGATGGCCCTGTGCAAAGTGTCTGAAAAGCAGAGCTGCTCCTGGGTGAGTGGCTGGACTTGCTCTTGGGAGGGATTTTCCAACCTGAACGATTCTATGGTCAAGGAATGCACCAGGGCACCAGCCCAGCACATCCCCACACCTCTCCCCTGGGTCCCAAGGGAAAGGCCAGGGGTAATGGGCCCAAGTCCCTCCTGGGGAGACTCTGACTGGAGTCCAGGAGAGCATTCCCCATCATGAGAAGAGCTGGGCATTGGAATCCTCTCCCAGGGAGTGGTGGAGTGCCCTGCACTGGGCACTCTCAGGACTCAGCTGGCCAGGGTGCTGGGCCAGCTCAGTTCAACTCCACTGTTCCCTAGAGCAAGGTTGGACCAGATGATCCTTGGGGTCCCTTCCAACCTGGCATCCTGTGCCTCTCTCCAAACCCTCCTTGGTGTCTTTTCCAACAGGCAGGGCAATCCTTCCAATGCCCCAGCCCAGCTGCAGCCAGAGCCTGTTGCTCAGGCCAGCCCCTGACCCTCTGCAGCATTCACAGGCACAGCACACCCTGCCTGGCTGAGCTGCAGGCCACATCATCTTTGATTAGAAGAAAAAGATGTGAAGTATCTCTGTGAGAAGAAGGAGCCTTGTGCTGCTGGCCACTTCCATTTCCCAGCCAGGGGCACCAGCAGCAGCCCTGAGCAGAGCACACTGTGCCAGGCCAGGAGACACTCTCCAGACAACTATAACAGCTGTCTGAGAAGGAGGATGCTCCTCCTTACTCCAGAGGTAAGATGGATGCAAGAATATTGGCACAGCACTCAGCCCATGCTCCCAGGTCTAGCTGAGGGAGGCACATCCATCACCTCCTGACACAAAGCCAAGGCCTCTGCTGCAGAGCATTATCAAAAGAGAGCAAAACTCAACCACTAACCCAAGAGTGCTGGAGGAACACAAAGGAAAAACCTCATCCATCCTTCATCTGTAACACTCAGCACTCTGCCCCCCAGCTGTGCAGCTTGCCTTGGAGGGCTACATACATCACTCCACAGGGGGCTGAAGAGGGGCCAAAGGAAAACAGGACTCAGGGAAGATCCTGCAGAGCCTGGGGGTGCTGAGCTCTCAAAGGCAGGAACTGCTCCAAGCTCTCTGCATGGAGCATGCTCCTTGGCAGCCCCTGCCCCCAGCACACAGCAGCTCACTCCCATATGCCCTTCCCCAGGGGCTGCAGTCAGAAGGGATGCTGATGGAGCTCAGATGCCTGCCCAGACACACACACAGCCCCAGACCAGCTGCTGAGCAGAGCCTCCTCCTCCAGGGTCAGAAAGGGAAGCTGCAGAGTGCCCAGGAAAGCTTCTGTTGAAAAGGGAAGTTTGTTTAGGACACAGTGAAGCTATGAGGAGCCCAAAGACACTGGCACAGGCTGCCCAGGGAGGTTGTGGACACCTCCCTGGAGATGTTCAAGGCCACTGCTGCTAGGAACAAGCAGCTTTTCTTTGTCAGCAGCTTTCAAATGCAGCTCAGCAGACAGCAGTCTCCAAGCCCTCTTCCTGTGCTGCTTAAAAGCAAGAAGTTACTTACCACTGATGGCACTCAGCACTTTGGTCCCATTTCTGCAAGGCCACCTCCAGCTCTTCTTTGCCTGCAAATAAGTAGAGAGGTGAAGAAGTTCAGGCACTTGAAGTCAGCTCTGTGTCTGCTAGAGCAGAGAAGGAGAATGGCATAAAGGGCACAGACTTTCTCACTTTGTATTTGGCTTGAGAATGTCCCCTCCATAACCTCCTGCTCATGCAGTGCTGTGGAGCAGCTCAGAGCACTCAGAGATGACAGCAGACCTGCAGCAGTAACCAACTCTGCTGGCCTGCAGCAAGGCTGCAGCTCTGTGGCAGCACCATCTCTGGTAATGACACCACCTTCCACCCCAGCTCAGGCCCAGGGGATTCAGTGGGGTGGTTTGGATGCCTCTCACAGCTAGGACTCCTCCCCAGGCCTCAGAGAGCTGAGGAGGAAGCAGCTCCTGAAGGCCAAAAGGCCTGCACCAAAGCAAAGCTTGAAATGGCACATTGTCAGTGGCCACACTGACTGCCAGGAAAGAATCACTTCACTCTGGTATTAATTAGCTACATTTACTCATGAGCAACAGGAGAGCAGCTGCTTGGAACATGGGTTCTGGTCTGTCCTGACCCATCTGCAGTCAAACCACGTCCCAGACAGAGACCCAAGTGGCTGCTCCAAGTGAAAGCACATTGAACACCACTTACTTTTTATTTATGCTAGGAAAATGTAAGTGTCCTGCAGCAAAAGTTGCTTCCCTTCAGAGCACACAGGCTGTGGGTGAGGGCCTGAGAGGCAAACCCCGGCCCCTCTGCCCAGCCCCAGCCTGCCCTGGAGCGAGCAGCGCCCTTACCCCGGCCCTGCCGGCCGAAGAGAGGGGCTACGAGGGCAGAAAGAATCCAGTGTGGGGCTCATGAAGTGTGGTGGCAGCCCTGAACACCCCCTCCTGCCCCCCAGCCAGCCACTCCTCACCATCAGAGGCGTAGGATCTCTTCTCCTCGGCGTCCTCTGCGGCGTCACACATGTCGCTGTGCGCCCGCGCCAGGCGCCACAGGAACCCCTCCTGCTCCGCGTACTGCGGGCACAGCAGACAGGGCTCAGCTCAGGACCCAGCCTGCCCCTGGCAAGAGGCAGGACAAAGGAAAAGCAGGCCAAGGCCTCCACTGGAAGTCACACAGGCATCTGCTGAAACCCTCAGAGGCTCCACCTCTGCAGGAGCTGAAGCAGAACCTCCAGGGAGCCAGCTGGGCGGCCAGGCTTATCACTGAGCTTGGCAGGAAGGCTCAGTGCTGCTGCCTTCTAACCAGGAGCCCTCCAGTCCCAGCCCAGCCTGCAGGCAGCCCAGCAGCCTACTAACCTCAAACCACCCTGAAGCTCACCACCTCAAACATCAATCACCCTTTTTCCAGGCTCCAGTCCACACCCACAGAGCTTCCTGTCCTGCCAGGCTCCGGCGCCCAGGGCAGCCCTGCAGGGGCACGGCCACAGCTGAAGTGCAGAGCTGAGCAAATCAAACTGCAGGAAACTAAAGCACAACCACCAGCTGCCTGGTCTCTCTGCAGGTGGCAGCAGCTGTGTGTCCACTGCCTGTGGCCAGAGGTCTGAGCTGCCTGCAGCAGCTGGGGCAGAGCTGTCAGTGCCCCTTGCCCAGCTCCCACGCCTCAGGGTCAGCATTCACTGAGCCAGGGACCGACCTGCACGGGCTGTATGAGACAAAACCACCCCTGCACCACCCAGCTTTCCCATCTCATGAACCAAGATCCACCTCAGTGTTGCCCAACCCTCCTGTTTGGCCATGTAACTTATTTGTTCTGTGGGCACACGTGCCCTGGGCAGCCCTCACCGAGGCCAAGCTTCCTGCACACAGCCTGAGCCACTGCCTGCAGGGTGAGCTCAGTGTTCCCAGAACATCTGCTGTGTTTGCTCTGCACACAGCCCTGCTGCCCAGCACATGCACAGGGACTTCACCCAGGGGAAGTGACCACAGGAGGAGACAGAGCTCCAGGGCAGTGAGCAACTGGGAACTGGCTGCCACTGCCCAAACAGTTTTGGCTTCCAGACCCTTCCCAAGCTGCTCCTGAGGAAGGAGGCCTCTGGAAGTGGGCCCAGTTGCTGTACAGGTACTGAACCCCACTAAGAGATGCAATTTCCTCTTTCCCAGCCCTTCAGCTGAGGACACAAATCACTGCTGGAAGACAAAAAGGCAACTTTACCACCAGCTTGTTGTTGAGCAGCAGCTGGAAGCCTTCTCTCCTTTCCCGCTCATCCCCGCTGTGCAGGCGGTCAGCCTGCTGCAGGAGCTGACCCAGACCTTCCTCCAGTGAGGGATCTGAGGCTAAGTGAGAGTCATCCTCGTGGGCAAGCTGCAGGGAGTCCCTCTGTGCAGCCCTCACTGTCTCACAGCTCTCTCCGTCCTCCCCTTCCTCGCTCTCCCGCTCGGACTCCCGCTCGCAGTCGGACTCGGCGTTGGCTGTGCTGTACCTGTGGCAGACAAAGCCCAGAATGAGCCTGGGGGCACCACAGCATCACTGAGTGCTCTTCTGGCCTGGAAGGCACCTTGAGGGTCACCCAGCTCCAATCCCCCTGCCGTGGGCAGGGACCCCTCCCACCGGCCCAGGCTGCTCAGGGCCCTGTTCACAGCCTCCCTGGGTAACCTGCTCCAGTGCCTCACCACCCTCACTGCAGAGAGTCTCTTTCTGGCACCCAGTCTAAACCAGCTTAAATGCAGGTGCTGTGCAGCCTCTGACAGATTCACACAGAAAGGGACATCCCTTCCCCATGAAGCAAAAGGAGCATCTTGGGTCACTGTGGAGACTCCGAGCCTCTCACAGCAACCCTCACTGCTCACCTGACACAGCCTCGGAACTCAGGCCCAAGTGTCCACATCTCACCTGCACACCAGCTTCTCTTAGGCCTTCTATCTTCAGTGCAAGAGAGAAAACAACCAAGGGCAGGGCAGAGCAACAAAATCCCACACCAAAATCTGGCCCCCTGCTCCATGCGGGAGACACAAGCTGAGGTCTGCAGCCTGTGCCAGGAGACGGCAGCCACAAGAGCTGCTCTGGCAGGGCCTGCTGTCTCCATCATCCTGTCTGAGCTCTCAATGAGAAACAGCTTGGTCACTCTGACATGGGAAAAGGTGCAGGACAGCAGGAGAGTGATCAGAACTGCTCCACTGGAGCAAGGAGACAAGCACCACAGGGGCAAGAGCCCAGGCAGTGACTGATGCTCTGATCAATGGCTCTGAGCATGGCTACAACTGAGCTCCCCAAACCACACACAGGCAGCCAAGGAGGACATTTAACACCACCTTACTAGGGACTGACCCAGCTGCAGGAGAGTGTCCACTTCAGAGCTCCTCTCTGTTTAAAGAAGGCTCTGCTTGTCCTGCAGGCTCTCAGATGAGGAAGAGGCACAAGCCAGGCAGCAGGTCCAGAACTGCACTGCTATACTTGGATTCTGTTGGGGTTTCTGCACAGAAAGCTCTCTTCCTGAGGCAGGCTCCTTCAGACCCCACAAATACTGCATTCCAGGGCATGTTTGTAATTACTGCCCAATTAAACTGTGCCCAAGCCAACCTGGCAAGTTCTGCTCCAGCTCAGAGCCACTGCAGTCTGGGGGCAGCTGCACTCCCAGCTGTCCTGGTTCAGTTCTCCTCCAAGGCAGAGCAGGGAGCTCTGCATGTGAGGCTGCCTTTGTCTGGAGACACAGATATGTGACCCCAGCCCTTATCTCAAGCAAGCAGCTACAGCAGGCTGGCCTCACAGATAACCAGACTCACCTGGCTATCCAGGCTTCAGTTTCCTGAGCACCATCACTGCTCACATTGCCCTCTGGCAGAGGCTGAACGAACGCTCACACAGCCCCAGCCCTCACCCACACCTCTCAACAGGCACCACTGGGTACTGAAACCTTGCAGAGCTGGAGTCAGCCTTATCACAGCAAGCCAGGAAAGCAAGGCAGCACAGGAGGTGCTGGAGGTCAGGGGCAGCACTCAGTTCATGGGTAAGGGAGCAGCATGGTGCCAGCTGGCACTGGCACAGATCCATTTCACATCCAAACCTTCATCTCTTGCATGTTCCACAGGCTCAGTGACACTATGAGCTCCCCAGACAGCTTCACCTTTGGCAATTCAACACCAACTGCTCAAATTCTCTCATTTCCCCTCACAACCTACTCTGCAGCTCAGCTGTGGGCTGCCCTCTCACAGTGTCTGCTCCTGGCAGCTGCAGAGGTTTCAGCTCCCCAGCTGAAAACCACTTTCCACGTGGAGGGCTCCTGCAACACAAGATGGCAGAAATGGATGGCTCCTACCCACAGCTTCTCCTCCACCACAAAGATGTCTTCTCCAAGGCAGCTCACAGGAGATACTGCCAGCTCATCAGACAAGTGACACTCTGTACAGCTCAGAGTCCCTCAGAAGGATCAGGGGATTTAGCTGTTACCAGCCTGCTTTCTCCAGTTTGTGGTGATGACAGCTCTGAAATGCTGCAGTGTGCTGAGGGCTGTGGCCAGCAGACACCCTGAGGGGAAGTGGAAACAGACTGTCTGGAAGAAGGAAGCACACAGCCAGAGGAGGCAGAGAAGCCCCAAAGCCCAAGGCAGTGCCAAAGCAGCAGAGGGAAATGGCACTGCTGGAGAGCTCGGGATGGCTGTGGAGAGCTGCAGCTGAAGTGGGAGAAGAAGCCTCTGCCCATGTGGTTTTCCAAACCAAGCTGAAATGTGAGCTCTGCCTGCTGAGTTCCATTAAAAGAATCCAACTGCCAGAGAGAGCTCACAGCTGAGATCTGTGCAGAATGCTCTCCTCCTTCCTCCCACTGGCTGATAAAAAGCTTCAAGCCCTTTCCAAATTTACATTCCCTGCCCCACTTAGCTACCAGGAAATGTTGGCATTTGCATCTGAAAAGACAACAGTGCTGCTCCCAGCCAGACTGATGTTTGCAGAGGAGCAATTCCCGACTGACAGATGACACTACTCCATGTTCTTCACATCAGATGAGAGCTGCTTACCCAATAATTATCCCCCCACCAAGTCATTAAACCTGATTGCAGACGTTAAATACAACACAGGCACCACCCCCAACCATCACCAGGCTCCCAGAGAAGCACTGAGCTTGAGCAGCTAAGGGCATCCCTGCTCCCCAGCTCCCCTCTGCAGCAGGCTCTACAGCTGGCAGCCTGATGGCTCAGCCCCTCTGCTGTCACCGAGGCAGCAAGGTCTCATCTCCACAGCCAGGTGAAGTCTGCTCTGCAGCCCATGAATCACTTGCTCCCCCAGTTCCCACTTCAGATGAACGAAGCTGAGTGAGATCACATCAGCTGCTGCCTGCTCCACCAGCTCCATCTACCAAAACCACTTCCACAGTGATCATGGAGCCACATTCCTGCACATCCATGTCCTTTGTTCCAGAAGCTGCTGCAGTGACAGCTGCTTTGTCCCCTGATCACAAACCCTGCTGCCAAGTGCCAGCCTGCACCAGCTGCTGGTCATTCAGCTGCTGCCCATTCAGCTGCTGCCCAGCAGTGCCACCCCTAAGCTGCCTGCCTACCATCAACTGCTCCTTAAATCACCTTTCACTTCAGCTTCCCTGTGAAAGCACAGAGCCAGTGCTGCCTG
This sequence comes from Melanerpes formicivorus, assembly GCF_026170545.1. Lineage (NCBI taxonomy): Eukaryota > Metazoa > Chordata > Aves > Piciformes > Picidae > Melanerpes > Melanerpes formicivorus. Next base: position 17,623,897 of record NW_027142368.1, on the reverse strand, counting down.
GTTTGGAGCACCCTGACACAGCTCCCCAGCTACAGAGCTCCTCTGACCATGGCACAGAGGGAAGGTTTTCCCCACAGGGGCAGCAGCCACACACCTTTTAGATCAGACCTTCTCCAGTACATCCCCGCATGGAAGTTTCATCCATAAACCCTCTCACTAGAGTCCCAGGATGGCCTTCTACTTCTCTTCTCCCTGCAAGGCTCTCCAATCACATTACTGCTTTGAAAACACCCTCCAAAAGTGTCTGTTTCTTTTCTTTCCCTACAAGTCAGAGTTGTTTCACTTCTCTCACTGTGGCTCTGTAGACAAACTGTAATCAAAGCAAACAAAGGGAGGATAGAACATCCTACCCTTTCTGGTGCACGCTGCTCAGAGGTAAGGGAGGGAGCACCAGGGGCCCAAAACTGCTCCTGACCTGGTGCTCTGCTTACCCTCCTTCACTTTCTCCATCATCTGTATTGGCTGCTCCTGAACTGGCAGTGAAATAAATGGAGCTGGAGCCTGTGGAATCGCTTCTTTCCCTGGGGAACGGGAAGCGCCTCCGGCGAGACACCTTCTGGGTTTCCTCCAGGTGGGCTCTTTGGGGAAGGAAAAGAGAGAAACCATAAAGATTTGAGGGCTGTTACTGCACTTCCCTTCTCCTCTCTAGCCAGCTCCAGAAAAAATTCACAAGGTGACTTACTCTGGTTTACACCCCCCTGCTGCCACGTGTCAGAACGTGGTGCTCCGAAGCAGTCTGCAGCAGCAGCTCTGACCCCAGCCCTAGGCCATCCCAACCACCACACACAGGTAACTGTGGCACATGCCTCCCTCTGATGTCCTCAGGGAACAAAGGCAAAAGAAACCTGAAACCACTTTTATTCCACATTAAAAGTGCCCTGCAGCTGGCAGCAAGCAGAGTGGAGGCAGCAGTGACAAAGCACAGCCCCAGCACCCTCCCCAGACCAGCACAGGAAGAGTCACTGCTGGGTGCTCCATAAGGAAAAAGCCAGCCCCGGCCAGCCAGGCCTCTGGGGGGCAGAATGTAACCAGAGCAACACTTTTCCCACTTCTGGGTTTAAATCCTCCCCCCTGGGTGCTGCAGGTTTGCTGTGCAGCAGGAGAGCAGGGCAGGAGGGGGCTGGGTCTGTACCTGACTTCCCCCACGATCTCAGCAGCCAGGCACTGCAGGCTGCTCCGCAGCTCCTCCACTTCTCTCCTCAGCTCTGAAATGTTCCTCAGCACAAAGTCCAGGCTCTCCAGCACGTCTGCCTGCTCCTCCTGCCTCAGCAGAGGGGTGCACACAGCACCACCAGGCCCCTCCACAGGAACTGGCACCCTGGGCACCACTGGAAGAGAAGAGATGAAGTTGATGAGGTGTAGATGGGAAGGGTTTGCCAGGGCAGACCTGGGTACAGTTTGGTGTGCAGAAGGTGGAGGACACAAGGCTGGGGCTTGAGTACTGCTGCCCAACTTGGCCTGAGGCTTTGGGTTCTTCAGATGGATTACTGCTCCCTTCAACAACAGCAACCACACTCTGCTTGTCTCCTGAACTGCAATCAACTCAGGTGGCCACCAGCCAGGAAAGCAACCAGCTCACAGAACCTGTGACAATGGAGGAGGATAATGGAAGCTGATCTTAGCCAAAAAGGGAGACCTATTCTTTAAAAGAAATACAAACAGCCCCCCCCAAGCTGTCTGTTCTTACTCAAGGGAAACACTCCCACAGAAACCCACAGAGGAGACATCAGTCAGGACCACCTGAGTCACACAGTGTGTCACTGCCTTCTCCTGAGCACCCAGAACCTTCACCTGCCTCAGGTACCTGCAGGACGACCTAAGGAGCAGCAAAGGTCCTTCCCAGCCTAAACACTTCTGTGGCTGGATGATGCAGCAAGGTCAACCAGTCTGTAAGAGCACATTTACAGCTGGGGATTGCAAACAGGCTCTCTTGAGAGCTCGTTAATGTTACAAATGAAAATGCCACCAGTGATGCCAATTAGTTAAGAGACACTCCTCTGGTACAACAGAGCCCCCTCCATCAGGCAGGCAGAGCTGCAGCAGAAATGAAGGTATCAATGCATCCAAACTCAGTGAGGAAAGTCCAACTAAAGGAAGAATTATTGTGATCTCTTCCCCATTCTTCATTTGCTTCCCTAAAACCACACTGCCTCCCTCGCTGTCCCCTCAGGAGGGGGCTGCTGCCCGGGGTCTCTGTGTTCTTGTCAAGCCTCTGCCCCAGCAGCACTTCCCCCTGCTCCCATTGTCCCATCAGCAGAGGCCGACACCTCCTACCCTCCTGTTTCTGCTCAGGACCTGCCGTCCCAGGGTGAAGCCCTGTGAAACTGGACGAGCCGATTCCTCCTACGACTCACGGCCAGCAAGCAGGGGCGGACACCCACAGGGGCAGCAACAGTCAGCAGCCCCTCAAAGCCACGCGGCTCTGTCTGCTCCCGTCGCTGCCACCGCGCTCGGGGGTGCGTCCTGGGGAGAGCGCCGCGGCGGAACAGGGAGCTGCAGGCACACCAAGTCTGGGTCCGCAACACCACCGGTTAAAACACTGCTCACAAAGAACTCCTGTCCCAACACAGGGGAAAAGAGAAGCCATCAGCGGCCCGAGGGACCGCGGGCGGGACGGGTCCCGGCTCCCTCCGCCCGGCCCGGTACCGCCGCTCCACCTTACCCTGGCTCCGGCGCTCTGCAGCCGCTTCTTGCTCCGCTCCCCAGCCGCTGCCCCGCCGGTGGCGATGCCGTCGCAGCCGCATCAGGCAGAGCAGGCCCAGCCCGGCGCCCGCCGCCGCTCCCAGCGCTACCCCCAGCACCAGGCGCCCCGGGCCGGGCCGCGCCATGGCCGCGCCGGGAGGCAGCTGCTGCGGGCGGCGCGCGGCAGTGACGCGTCCAGCGGGCAGCCTATGGCAGGGAGCTACGTCATCAACGCGCGCCGCGCGGGGCCGCGCCTGAGGCCAAGGGTGGTGACGTCACAGGGCACGTGCACCTGCCCCTGCATCTGGAGCTGGACCTGCACAGCGTCCCCGAATCCCCAAATCCCGGCATCTGGGGGTGGGAAGGGGCCTCGGGATCCCCCAGTCCAACCCCCTGCTAAAGCAGGGCACCCACAGCGCCTTGCCCAGGAGCACAACGGCCGCGGGGCTTGGAATCTCCCCAGGGAAGAAATCACAGCCTCTCTGGGCAGCCTGCTCCAGAGCTCTGCACCCTCAAAGTGCAGCTGTGCCTTGGAGGAAAAGAAAGGAAAAGTATCCACACCTGTGTCTGAACCTGCACCCGCACCTCCATCTGCACCCGCCTGTAGACCTGTACCTGAACTTCTGCCTACAGCGACACCCCAGCCTGCACCTACATCTGCACCCCAATCTGTACCTACACCTACCCCTGCACAGGGGCTGCCTGGCACACCGCCGCAGCCCCTGGCACAGCAGCCATGGATGTGGCACTGCAGTTGCACGCAGTGCTGAAGCTGGGTGCTGGGCTCTGGCTGTGGTGGTCTCAAGGCAAACACCTCAACTACCGCTGGCTCTTCACCGCCTGACAGCCTGTCGCTGTCCTCTGCAGCTGAACGCAGCCGCAGGGGTACGGTGGCAGTGCCTCGCCGTGGGGGCTGGGGGCAGCGGCTGCCTCTGCGGGCGCGGTGACTGCATCGAGTGCTGCTGCCCGGATATTAAAGATGGTATCTGGTAGCTCTCTGCCAGCCTGGCTGAGGTTCTGCCCGCGGCACTCATGAGAAGCAGCTTTATGAAGAAAGTAATTTCCGGGCAGAGGAGGAGCTGGGCTCCTTCCCTTTAACCCCTTGGACCCCCCCACGCTGATGGGCAGGTGGAGCTGACACCCCCTCGGGGGTGCATGGTTTGGGTTTATCTCCTTGCCCCAAGCAAACCAACCTCCAAACTGCGGACACGTCGGTGACTGGCACCGAAGTGCTGTGCAGCAGCAGCTGGGGGCGGAGTGGTCACAGCAGCCCCACGCAGCCCCCACGCCTGGTCGTGAATGCTCTTGGCTGGGGCTGGGGGGAAGGACAGGGCCGGCCAGAGGTTGTGAACAGCATCAGTGCTGCTCTGGAGCCCCTGCAGGTGCCAGGGTGCCTGCCACCAGCCCAGCCCTGTCAGCCCTGGGGCACAGGGGGCTGCTGGTCTGAGGGATTTGCTTTGCCCAAAATACCACAGAATGCTAAGGGGTCAGAAGGGAGCCCCCAGGCTCATCCTGTCCAGAGCTGATCACAATTCGCTTCAATTCACCCCCAGGAAGCAAGCTCACTCCTCAGGTCCCTGGGCACTTCTCCCGAGGTGCAGCCCAGCAGCCAGCGAGCACCATCCTGGGCAGCAGCTCTACCCAGGTCCTGCAGCAAGAGCAGGCTGTGGGCCAGAGCCTCTGCCCTGGGGAGAGGAACAACAAAGCTCTCTGTGAGCCTCCCGAGCATGGGTGACAGGGGCAGGATTTCTGGCAGGGCCAAACGACCTCTTGCTGGGTTCTGAGTTATGGTGACAGGATCACAGAGCTGTTTGGGTTAGCAAAGCTCTCCAAGGTCACCCAGCCCTCACCCCAGCCCCACCATGGCCACCAAACCCTGTCCCCAGTGCCATGGCCACAGCCTTCTGGAACACCTCCAGCCATGGGGACTCCACCACCCCCTGGGCAGCCTGGGCCAGGCCCTGACCCCTCTGGCACCAAAGGAATTGTTCCTGAAGCCAACCTCAGCCTCCCCTGGCACAGCTTCAGGCCAGTTCCTCCCACTGCTACCAGGGGGAAGAGTCTGACCCCAGCTCCCTGCAGCCTCCTCTCAGGGAGCTGTGGAGAGCAATGAGGTCTCCCTCAGCCTCCTCCTCTCCAGGCTGCACACCCCCAGCCCCCTCAGCTGCCCTCCCCCAGCCTTGTTGGGAGTCCTGTGGCAACCCAGCACAAGCTGGGTGGGCTCAGGTGGGTTCCTTGCCCTTAGCTGTGCTTGCCCAGCCACAGCCAGGTTTTCACAGGGAAGAGTAAGAATTCTGAGCAAGGGTTGGGGCTGTGCTGGCTGTGGGGAGTGTGGGAGACCCTCCTTTGGATGTGGGTGATGGAAATGAGCTGCTCTGTGACCCATGCAGCCCAGCAGGAGTATCCCAAGGTGTTTGGCCAATGTTGAGGAGGGTAACACCACCAAGCTCTGCGCTTTATTTCCTTTTATCACTCCAAAACAGCCAGCAGTGCTGTTTGCAACCCCAGCTGCAAGGCCTGGGTCTGTGGGAGCCTCTCCTTTGGCCCAGTTGAGCAGAAGTGTTGATTTTCTCCCCTGCTCCCTGTGAGGGTTAATCAGTAACTGAGGGCAGCCCGGGGAGCCCAGCCCCAGGGCACACAGCATGGTCCCAGCTCCTCAGCATGGAGCCTCCTGCTGCTCTCTCCTGCTGCTCTCTCCTGCGGTTTCTGGAGGCTATTAGCAACTCGATTGATGAGGGCTTGTTAATCATGTCTGCCCAGCTGCATGGAGAGGCTCCTGTTCCACTTTTGAGGCTGGGAGCTATGATTTGCTATTTGCAGAGTCACAGAAAGGTAGTGGCTGGCTGGAAGGGACCTCCAGAGACCATCAAGCCTGCCCCCCCTGCAAGGGCAGGGTCACACAGGAACACATCCAGGTGGCTTTGGAGTCTTCCTGCCACCTCTCTGGGCAGCCTGCTTCAATTAAAGTTCCTCCTCTTCTTATGGCCCAGTTTGTGCCCATTACCCCCAGACAAAGCCTGGTCCCACCCTCCTGACACCCACCCTTGAGGTACTGATCAGTATTGATGAGATCCCCCCAGCCTGCTCTTCTTCTTTCCTCCTCACAGAGATGTCCCAGGCCCCTCAGCACCTTTCTATCCCTTTGCTGTACCCTCTCCAGAAAGGAGATTTGTTCTCCAGCTGCCAGGGTGAGCATGGAGGGGGGGATTACCCCTTCAGCACCCAGAGAGGAAGGCTGTCTGGTTCCTGTCTCAGGAAATGAGCTTCTCCTCAGGTTTCCAGGGATTTCATGCCCATGCTCCCAGCTCAGCAGCCCCCCAGACAGAGACTGCCCCCAGTAAGTGCTTTGGGGGAGTGTTTGGAGATGACCCAAGGGTGGTGCCTGGGATGCTCTGCAGGGTCCAGTGCCCCCAGCTGCCTGGCCTCTGGCCCACCACCTCCCACTCCTCATTTCCCTGGCCATCATTTCCTTTATCCCCTTCTTTTGGCCCTTCCTCTCCTTGTCTGTTTTTCTCCTGTTTGTTGTCTCCTGGTTCTTCATCTCCCTGCCTGTCGTTCCCCTATCCATTATCTCTTTGTTCACTGCCTCACTTTCCATTGTCTCCCAGACCATCCCTTCCTGACCCTATCACCTCTCCATCCACTGCCCCCTGGTCCTTCATCTCCCAGTCCATCATCCCCTGCCCATCTCCTCCCAGTTCATCACCTCCCAGTCCATAACTTCCTCACCCATCATCTCCTGTCCTCCATTGCCTGTCCCTCGCCCCCCTGCCTATTTCCTCCACTCTTCCCGGGAAGCAGCCCCGAGCCCCCCGGGGCGTCCGGCGGCAGGCAGTGCCCCACGGGGCCGCGTACCCATCCCAGCCGCGGCGGGGACGGGCTCGGTGACCCAGCGGGGGCCAAAACCCACCCCGAGCGCTTTGAACACCCCTAGGAGTTCAGTGGGTCCCCGGCCCCTCCGTGGCCGCTGCCGGGCCGGGCGGGTCCCAGTACCCGGTGCCCGGGGGCGCGACGGGGCGGGGCGGGAGGCTCGGGGCCGCCCCCGGGCACGGCCCCCAGTAGCGGCGGGAGCGGAGCGGGAGCGGCGGGAGCGGACCATGCCGTACCTCTTGATCAGCACCCAGATCCGCATGGTGAGCCCGGCCCGGGCGGGCACCGAGGGGCACGAACGGGGCGGGGGGGATCTGCCGTCGGGACGGGAGCGGCGGGGCACGCTCAGCCCCGGCTGCACCGGGCACCGCTGCTTCGGCAGCCCCCGGGGCTGTGCTGCTGCTGGGGGGATGTGAGGGGCTCTGGGGGTGATGCCCAGCAGATTTAGGGGGTCCCCAGCACGGTCATGCTGTGCCCCGGTGCGAGGTGCCCGGCACGGCCATGCCATGCAGAATCACCCTGGCACCCCCACCACCCCCACACCTCCATCACCCCATCCCAAAGGGCAGAAGGTGCCAAGGAGTAAGAGAGTCCCTGGGGCTCCGCACCCCAGCTCCTTCCCCATTAACCCTTCCCAGCCCAGAATCCAGAACTTGCTGTCGGAGCTGAGGAAGCTCAAAGGAACCAACCTGGGGCTGCTTGTCCTGGCTCCTGCTTTTCACTCCAAAGTGGGTTCAGGCTGGGGAACACCGACGGAGCCGGAGGGATGGGCACCGCTGGCACTGGCACTGCTGGCACTGCTGGCACCGGCACTGCTGGCCGGCGCTGGGCTGAGAGCTCTCTCTCGAGCCCCTTGTGTCCCCTGAGGGCACCCAGGAGGAACTCTCTTTTCCTGCCCTCGCTGGTGAGGAGCTGATAGCTGTGGGTCTCGGGGGGGCTCTCCTTTGCCCAGCACAAAGGAGAGCCACAATAGAGGGGTGTGGGTTTGTGGTAGGAAAGGGAGTAACGGTGAAAAGAAGCAGCTGGCACCCTGCTGGGGGTTGGTGAAGCTGCTGAGCTGTCCCCTCACACATCCCACGCCCAGGGAGCTGGGAGCAGGGACCTGATGCTGGCAGCGAGGGCTGGGGCCGTGCCAGTGGATGGAGACGAAGCATCTGTGGGGGTCACAGCCTCTAGGAGGAGGCAGGAGACAGCTCAGCGCGTTGCCCCTCTGGAGCCTTGGGAAGTTGCTCTCCAGCAGGACATAGCAAACACCCCCCCCTGAAAGCTGGCACTGGGCCCTGGCTGGGCACAACCCAGCCTGGCCTTGCTGTAGGCTCAGCTTTGCTGCTTTCCCGGCAGTGCCCCGGGGCAGGGATGTGTCACTGCCCCCCGGCACATCTCCTGTGGGGCTCCCAGCGTGGGGCAGCAGGCAGTAGAGTGCCCTTGCCAGCTCCACAGTGCCCGTGCACCACAGAGCCTGGCACTCGATCCCAGCGCTGCACAAGCGTTTCTGCCCGGGATGGGCTGGGGGATTGGTGCTGTCAGGGGGCAGACCGCCCCTCTCTGCTGCTCCCTTCCCCTGTCCTGCAGGGCACTGGGCACAAACTGGCACGCAGGAGGCTCGGTCAGCTCTGCTGCGGACTTCCCGGGAGTGGCTCCCGGAGGAGCGGAGCCGCCGAGAGCTCAGCCAGCAGGTGGCCCCCCAGGAGCAAAGCCACCAAGGTCCTCTCCGGGCCGGGCAGGCGGCTCGCAGCGACCCCGTCCGCCGTAAAGCTCCTACTGGAGCCGCCGCGGGGAGCGGGCAGGGAGGAGCCGTGCTGCCCGCAGCGCTCACCGCCGCTTCCCTGCAGGAGGTTGGCCCCACCATGGTGGGGGATGAGCACTCGGACCCCAGCCTGATGAGCTTCCTGGGCGCTACGAAGAGGAACATGCTGGGGAACAACTTGTAAGTGCTCCTGGGTGACACTCCAGGCTCTCTCCTCTCCTTCCCTACAGAGCACAGAACATTCCCCCCGCTTCGTTCCCTGCGGCACCTCCTGGCTGCGTGCTTAATCCCGGGACTAGCTGATGGTGGCAGGACCTTGCCCTGCCTGCTGGTGCTCACCGAGGGAACATTGCCTGAGATTTCATTCAGTTCTTTCTTTTTCCTTCCTCTGTCCTCACTTTCGGCACCTGACCGACCTCCCCCCACTCCCTGCCCCGGGACGCTGGGGGTCTCACCTGGCATGTCCTGGCACGGTCAGCATTTGAGTCTCTGCCTTCATCCTCCATGATCCTGAAGGTCTTTTCCAGCCTAAATGGTTGTGTGACTCATCCCACCCTTACTCCTCACAGACAAACCTCTGCCTCACTACCATCTCCCCCTTATAGCCACCTCCAGCCCTGAGGTGCTCAGAAGCAGTCAGTGCCATCCCATCCTGCTCTGGCTGGGGCTGCTGTTGGTCCCCAGCCACCCAGCACTCTGTCCCTTCCCATTCAGCTCTCCCCACTGGCACTGGGAGGTTTCTCCCCATTCTCTGCCACCTGAGCCAGCCCCTCCTGAGGCTCTTTTTTGGGCTGTTGGTCTGAGCTGGAGCCACTTCCCACCATGTCCCTTCTCACCCCAGCCCAGCCCCTTCCCACCCCAGCCCATTGAACTATCTGTCCTCAACCCCACCTGGACATTGTGACCCTGGGCAGCCTCCTGTGGACTCTGCTGGAGCAGAGGGGTTGACTGGATGATTTCCAGAGGTGCCTTCCAACCCCCACCATGCTGGGATTCTGTGGTGAGAACCCTTCTGAACACAAACTCAGGGCACTGCCAGCTCCCCCCTGCTTCAGGGAGGCTTGGTGCCAGGCCCCTTGCCCTGCCCAGCAGCTTGGGGTGGCTTTGCTGGGCTGAGCCATCTCCTGCTGCTGCTCCCATGCCTGTGGGTGGGCAGGAGATTGGCAGCAGAGCTTTGTGCTGGTGCCTGCCAAGCCCAGCCTGGGAGCAGGCAGGGAGTTATGCAATGGGAGAGGGGAGACCTGGGGGGGGACAAAGAGGCTTCCTGGAGAGAGAAGGGAGATGGCTCCTGGGAGACGGGAGCAAGGGTCCCTAGGACTGGGACGGAGGAGAAGGAGATCAAACATGGCTGTGGGGTCTGCCCCAGGAGGTGCAGCACTGTTAGGAACCAGAGTCCATTCTGCTTGCCTGGGAGAAGGGATCTGAGCACTCCACGGGGTTTGCTGATGGACTGCCCACCTCCATCCCTCCCTGTGGCCTGGAGCATTCTGAGCTCCCTCCTGTCCCACCTGGCACAGCCTGTGGCAGGGCAGCTCTGCGGTGTCCCCCTGGCACATCTTCCCTGTTTGAGCAGCTGGGGTGGAGGAAATCAGCTGGCTGGGCTGTGGCTGCTGACACCCCAGGGGCAGGGCAGCAGGCCAGGAGGGAGAGCTCCAGCTGCTGAGCTGCCAAAAATCCAACCAGGGATGAAAGCTCCAGCAGCTGCCCCACGGCCCAGCAGGATTTTCCATCCAGCCCAGTTCAAGGCTTTGCCAGCAGCCAGCACTGAGCTGGGTCCCTGGCTCTGGCACAGGTGGCAGCAGGGCAGCCAGGGCAGGGGTTCAGCCCTGGGCAGTGGCCTCTCCAGCCTCGGGTGGCTTTTCTGTTCCCTGCTGGCATTTAGCTGGGGGGGAAGGCTTTGCAGATGCTTCCAGCCACTCCATCCCGACCCAAACTGGTCCCACGGGGAGGCAGCAGCATATCTGATGGGCAAGGCATGCAGCCCTTTGTGTCCCTGCACACGAGCTGGAGCCCTGGGCAACTCCTTCCCTCCTGCCCGCCGCTGGGATGTGAGCCTCCTGCAGATACCAAACCAACCCCTCCTGCCCTGCTCCCTCCTCTGCACGATGGGAACGGCGTTCACCAGCCCCAGCGGGGCCCCGGGGGATGTGGCAACCCTCTCGGAGGAGGAATTAAGTTCAAAGACACTTCTAATGATAGCCATTATCTGCACCCCACATCTGTAATTACAGCTAAGTATAGGCTGTCCCGGGGAGCCGGAGCGAGCTGCTCCATCCTGCTGCCCTGCCGGCCGCAGGGGCGCTCCCGGCCGCGGCGTGCAGCCAGAGCCGGGCCGGCAGCGACTGGGGACCTGCTGTGAGGGGGAAAACGAGGAGAGCCTTTGCTGAGGTGCCCAAACGAGGCGGCCAAGGCTCCCGCAGCCCAGCAGCAGCAGCAGAGTGAGTCACCCCAGAGCTGAGCTCTTCTGGAGCTCATCCCAGCTGCTGGAAGAAACCCTGCAGCCAGGAGCTCTGCTGCAGGAACAGGGAGGTGCCGACTCCTGCACCATCCACTGCAGCTCTGCTGCCTGCCCACCTCACTCATAGGCTCACAGGCTAGTCTGGGTTGGAAAGGACCTTAAAGCTCAGCCAGTTCCAGCCCCCTGCCTTGGGCAAGGACACCTCCCACCAGCACAGGCTGCTCAAGGCCTCATCCAGCCTGGCTCTGGACATCTCCAGGCTTTGAACCTCCACAACTCCTCTGCCCCTCAGCACCCTCATGGGGGGCAATTTCCATCCCTTTTTCCTTCAGCCTATTCTGCCTCTGTGGTGCTGCTCTCCCCCCCTGCAGTCAGCCTCACAGCTTCAGGGGAGGAGCAGCCTCAAGGGCTCAGGACAGCTCCAGAGCCAGCAGAAACCAGGGCATAAAAGCTGGACAGAGATGGCAGGTGCCAGCTCTGGACACCCACAGCACAGACTGCCAGAGCAGGGTGCTCCGCCTCAGCCAGAAACGAAGCCCTTGGAAAACCAGGAACATCTCATCCCAATCCCCACACTCTTAGTACAGGGTTTAAACACAGGCTCAGACTGGTTTGGGTCAGGAGGGACCTTGCAGATCACCCAGTTCCAAGCCCCTGCCCTGGCCCTGCTGTTTGTCATTTCTCAGCACACCTGCACCCTCCTCCTGTGCTCTTCCCAGGGATTTCTGCCTCCCTTTTCCTGTCAGCTCCCAGCTGTGGGTGCTGCTGAGCCCTCTGCTGCAGCTCCAGCCCAGCTAACCAAGCAGCACTTGGCTTTGGCCAGCCAGTCCTCAAACCACGTTTCAGCTGACCACAGCCCTCCCCTTTGGGCTGAGCTTTCTCCTTGCCTGGGTGGTGGTGGAGCTCTGTTACCCAAAGCACTGTGCCACACAGACACGGTGCCAGCTGTGGTTGCTGTGGCTCAGCAGAGCCACTTCCCCCGGGAGCTCCTGCTCCCTTCCTGCCCAGCTCAGGTTTCCTCCTCCTGCCTGCTTGCAGCTCGGAGTACTACGTGCAGGAGGCGCCGCGGGTGGTGCTGGACAAGCTGGAGAGCTGCGGCTACCGCGTGGTGGCCATGACCGGCGTGGGGCAGACCCTGGTGTGGTGCCTGCACAAGGAGTAGCAGCAAGCCTCCTGCCTGCCTCCTGCCTGCCTGTGCCCCACAGCCTGCTGGACATCACCCACACAGCACGGACACCAACACTCTCCCTGCCTTTCCTTCCTGTCCCAGGCTCTGGGGCACGGGGGAGGAGGCACAGCTGGGGCTGGTGGAAGGTTCCCATCCTGCTCCTTCACCAGTGGGAGGAAGGAAGGGCTGCCCAGTCCAGATGAAGTCAGGCACTGAGAGCAGATGGCTCCACCTCTGCACTCAGTGCCACCTCTTCACACCTTCACCATCTCCTACTTACTGTGCGCTGGAGGAAGCTCCAACAGTCCTCTGCCTCTTCCTCAGGGCCACCCCGGAGAGGTCCACGCTGGGCTGCGAGGTCAGGGCGTGGGAGTAGGGAGGGCAGGCCAAGCATGGATGGCATCCACCTCCTCCCTGAGGTGTGAGCAAGAAGTGCCCAACCTACAGTGCTCCCTGAGAACCCAGCAGCAAGCCTGGTTCCTCTCCTTGTGCTTGGCAGCAGCCTTCTGCCCCCAGGGGTGCTGCTGAGGTGTACCCCTGGGCCTGGAACAGCCTGAGAGCAGCAGAGGAAGGGCTTGGGGACGCGCTGGGCACAGGCTCTGTAAGCTCAGCTGAGCAGCAGCCACGCTGGGTGGTTTGGGACTGTGCCTGGGCTGGGGGTGACACCAATAAAATTCCTCTCAAGAAACCTTTCTGGGCATTGTCTTAAATAACCAAAACCCTCTGGGTCCATGGCTCCTGAACAAGCCAGGAGGAAGTCGAGGCAGCTCCAAGGCTTGGTGCTCACAGCTGGGCACTGGGCTCTGGCACTGCCCAACAGGTTAATGCACTTCCTCTGCAGCCTCTGCACCCTCTCTGTTCCCCACGCTGGAGGGGGATGGGGGCTGCACTGCTACAACAGCTTTAGAAAAGGAGGTTTATTGGCTTAACTTAAACAGCTCTGGAGCTGAAGAGTGCTGGGTGGGGAGAAGCTGTGCTCCGGGGCTAGGTGTGAGGCTCCTCCTCCTCTTCCCGCTGGAGCTGCTCAATGAGCTGCTGCCGCTCTGCTGCCTGGCGCAGCCTCATCATCACCAGGCTCTCGTAGTCTCGCTCCGACACCACCGAGGCCTGGGGGCAGCAAGCAGATACAGCCTGTCACAGGCGAGCCCCAGCCCCTGCACCACCCCAGAGACCAGAGAAAGGGTTGGGGTGGAAGGGACCTGAAAGACCATCCAGTCCCAACCCCCTGCCACAGGCAGAGACCTCTCCCACCAGCCCAGGTTGCTCGAGGTCCTGTCCAGCCCAGCCCTGAAGTCCTGCATGGATGGGGCAGTGCCAGGTAGGGTGCCCAGAGCAGGAGCTGCTCCAGAGCTGCTGGCAGACAGGAGTGGGGCAGGCAGGCAGCACCATCAGCTGTGCCTGCTGGAGCAGCCTGGCTGTGGCTGGGCACTGTGGGCAAGCAGCCTGCTCTGCAAGCGCAGCCCTGGTGCCCCAGCTCAGCACAGGGGTAAGGAATACAACCAGCCAGGGGGCTTGGAAAAGACGTCTAAGGTGATCAAGTCCAATGATTCTCTGACTCTGCCAGGGCTGGGGCTAAGCCATGGCCCTCAGCACCACATCTCTGCCTCTTTTAAACACCTCCAGGGATGGGGATCCGACCACCTCCCTGGGCAGCCTGTGCCAGTGCCTGAGGACCTTTCACTGAAGAAGTTTCTTCTGTCCAACCTGAACCTCCTCTGGGGCAGCTTGAGGCCATTTCACAGAATGCCAGGTTGGGAGGGACCCCAAGGATCACCTGGTCCAACCCTTCCAGGCTCTACCTTCCCATTTCCAGGCAATTTCCTCTCACTTGTTAGGAGGGAGAAGAGACCAAATGCAAGTGGCTGCAGAAGGAAGCCCACCAGCTCTGTTCCTGGAGCTGCCACAAGGATGCTTCAGAGCCCAGCAGCTCCTGGAGCCTCTGTGCTGTGTGGCAGCAGCTGGCACGTCCCAGGCTGACTGCAGACTCTACCTAACACAGGTGGGCAGCAGATGACAGCTGCTCCCAGGGAGCAAAGTGGTGGTTCTGGCACTCTGCTTGCACAAGCCACTGAGCATTAGTAGGTGGCCTCACTGTTTTGGAGGTGTTCCCAGTGCTGCTTGGAAACATCCATCTCCCCTGGCTGACAGCTCAGGTGGAGCTAAGAGGAGTCTTGACAGAGGGTGAATGAAAGACTCTCACATTCACTGCTCTAGGAACTAGAGCTGGTTGTGCTTTGAGGACACCTGAAGCAGGAGGGACAAAAAGGCAACAGAGCAGCTCAGTAAGGCCTTCTCTAGGCTGGCAAAGAGCAGCCTGAGGGGGATCTCATCAGTGCTGATCAGTACTTCAAGAGAGGGTGCCAGGATGGGAGCAGGCTTTGTTCAGTGGTGCCCAGGAACAGCACAGGGGACAGTGGGCACAGGCTGGAACATCAGAAGTTCATCTGAACAGGAGGAGGAACTTCTTTAATTGAAGGGTGCTGGAGCCCTGGAGCAGGCTGCCCAAGAGGGGTGGTGGAGTCTCCATCCCTGGAGAGATTCCAGACCTGCCTGGATGTGCTCCTGTGTGACCCTCTCCGGGTGACCCTGCCTTGGCAGCAGGGCTGGACTCGATCTCTGCAGGTCCCTTCCCACCACTACCCCTCTGTGACTGCATGAAACTGGGGCAGGTGCAGGTCTGTGCTGGTGTGCCCTCAGAGCAGCTCCTCCAGCTGTGGGGCCAAAGAGAGAAGCCCACAAGAGATGGGGAATGAGGAGACCAACACACCCTGAGGGGCATCTGGGGAGCTGCAGCAGTGTGCACTGTGGCTGAGAAAGCAGCAGACTGCATCAGCCTCCAGAGGCAGAACCAAGCTTCAGAGCTGCTGCCCACCAACCACAGAGCCTCACTATCATCTCCCTGGCTGAATGAAGCAGCCTGGATGAGACTGATGCAGATGAATCACCCATCCAAACCTGAATCACCACCCTGACACTCTGCATTTACATTTAAAACAGACAAGAGATTATTTCTGGCCTCCTCTGGGAGCTGTGCTGATCCAGAGAGCCATCAGGAGAGCACCAGGAGAAGCAGCAGACAGATCCAAGATGGGCTACCAGTCCCTGAGAGCTCTCCAGCAGGCTGGGAGCTGCTAGGAGCTGTCTTGTGCTCCAGCAGAGCGTGGGCTGGAGCTCTGCTGCTCCACACACCTACTTCCTGCAATCCTGGCAATTACCAGCAGCGTAAAGCCCAGGTTCTGACGTGGCTGACTCAGCAAGGGCTTGGCTCAAAACAAACACTTCCACACAGAGAGCTGCAGCCTGGGAAGCGGTGACAGGAGGCACCTGAAGGGAAGGAGGACTTGGGGATTCTCTGGGTCCCAGCTGGCTGCACCCTCCCTGGGCTCGCTGCTCCCAGCACTCCGCTCCCTGCCGGAGGTGCTCGCGGCTCTCCCAGCACTCCAGCGGCTTCTCCTCGCTGCCTGCTGGACTTGGGTGCTGCTCCCACACGCAGTAAGTTTATTTTTCCTTCAATCCCCCCAAAGTTTGTCTTCTCCACCTGCATTCTGCTGCTTTTCAGCTTCCTCTGGAGCGTGCTCCATCGGTTTCCTCCGGAGGGACTGAGTCACCATCTCCCCTCCCGCCACCCACGGAGCTTTTGTGGTGCCCTTCCCCGAGAAGGTGCCTGGTTACCATGGCACCCAAGTGCCCTTCTGTTCTAGATGCTGGATCGAGTCTGTTCTCATGGTGACTGTGTGCCTCTGCTGTTCCTCAGCAGCTTGCTCCTGAAGCGGATTCCTACCCTCAGCCACTCCTGCTCCTGCTCCCTCGCACCGGGACAGCGACCAGCACCCAGGGGGAGGTTTGCATTTCCTGCACTGCCAGCCTCTGCTTTCCTTCCAGCCACGAGAAGAGGGGAGAAAGAAGCTGTTCCTGTTGGGTGACTCGCTGCAGCTCCTGCAGCTCCAGCCCAGCACCTGGCTGTGAGGAGCCAGCAGCCTCCTCCCCGCTGCCCTCCACCAGCATGGACACGTGGCGGAGAGGCTCCATTAAGTCCACAACCTTCTTCAGACGCTTCTCACTCAGGAGGCACAAAAAGCTGGGCAACCAAGTCATCCTCCTGAACCAGAACAGCCACACTCTGGACAGTGATGGCCAGTGCCAGAAGAGGGAATGCCTGAGGGACCTGAAGGACAAGTCCGATCACCTCTCGTGCCAGAGCGAGCAGAACCTGGCCAAGGCGCAGGCGCCTCCCAAGCCGCCCCGGCTCTACCTGGACAGCTCCAGCTGCCCCAACATCATCGACCACACAGAGTCTCTCTCTGACATCTCCTTCTCTGGAGCTGCTCAGCAATACCACAAAGCCACTCAGACTCAGTTCCACAAGGAGCAGGCTACAGACTGCGGGAGCCCGGCGGCAGGCTCCCGGAACGGCAGCGCTCTGCCCGACCTCTCCGACCCCTTCCTCTCCTTCAAGGTGGACCTGGGGCTGTCGCTGCTCGAGGATGTTCTGCAGACCCTCAGGAAACAGAACCCCAGGGATTATGCCATTTGAGGGGATTTAGCCCTGAGCACATTGCCCTGCTGCTGCCAGTTTCTCCAGCCCTGGGAGGAAGGGTGCTGCAGCACTCCTGCTGTGTGTGGCCTGCTCTGCTGTCCTCACCTCACCCCCCACAGACTCTCCTTGTCCTTGCCAAGGAGTCCTCTGGAGCAGAGCACAGCCTGCTGGAACCTCCTGGGCAAGCTTCCCCTGTGCACACTGGGAATCTCCCACACCTGACTGCACAGCTGCTCCTCATGGACAAAGGAACTACTTGGCCATAGACTGGTTCTGGGGCTGCGAGCCGGCGGCACAGGGACAGCAGGGCACATGGCACAGCCTCTGCGGGTCAGCAGCTGGCACAGAGACAGCAACACTGCACCTCAAAGCCATAGCCACGGTGAGGACTGAGACACAAACTCTTCTTTCTCCTCCCACCATGTCTGGATGTGAAAAATCAAAGCTGCTCTTCTTTTCTCTCTGTTGTCCTTGTGGGTTTCTCCTCCCCCAGCTCCAGTGCAGTTGGCACTCTCAGCCTGGGCACAGGTAAGCACCCACCTAGGTGGTTTGTTTGCCCTACTGGCAGGAGAAGGAATGCTCCCAGATGCTGCTGCTGGAAGCATGCACTGATCTATCAGCTGTACAGATGTGGAGGAATAAATGTGTCTGTGACTGGAAGTCTCTTGTTGCCTCATTTTGCTGGGGGCAAGCCAGGAAGAGCCCAGGCACCGAAAGTACAACTGGCAGCAACCAAGAGCTATCCTCCCTGGCACTGCCAGAGAGCTCTGAGTGAGGGTGGGAAGCAGTGTGGCTGTGCTCCCTGGGCTGGGAGAAGGCTGGAGCTTTGTCTTCCCTCAAGGAGTGTGCACAGCTCAGGCCAAGTGCCAGCTTGCAGAGGAACAAACAGCTCTGTACCCTGTGAGCTGGGCAGGGGAAGGGCTCTGCCAGGCAGGGGAAGGGTGAGCTGTCAAAGGCACACTGCAGGAAGTACTGGGTCACCAATTCTTACCTTTTGTCACAGCTAGATTAGGTACCAGAGCTGCTCTTAACCCACTCAAACCTCCAGCACCCAGCTAACCCCAAGCTGGCCACACTGCAGAGAAGGCAGAGGTGGCTCTTGAGCTGCTGGAGTCACACCAGAGAACAGAACCCAAAACGTTCTGAAACCTCAGAGCAGCTCAGAAGAGATGCCAGTGCCAGGCAGGGAAGGCTTTCCTCTTTGTGTGCCTGAAGGGGTGGCCCCAAGCAAGCCAGGAGCACTGGCAGGGAGATCCCAGCACTGAGGGATCCCAGCAGGAAGACCTTCTCAGCAGCCAGGGCTTTGTGATGCTGCTGTGGGAAAATGTGCTCTTCAGAGCTCTGTACAGCTGTGGTGTGCCCTGCAGAGCTGCAGCCATCAGCAGCCTTTGCCCTTTAACAGCTCAGAGCAGCACTGGCCCCCAGCAGCTTTTGGGTGTCCAGCAGAACTTGGCCCCAGCAGCCCTCCAGGAGCTGCTGGCCAATGCACACCCACTGCTGCAGAAGGGAACAAGCCAGGCCTGTGGGGCAAGTGCCTGGCACCCACTGCCTCCTGACAGCACCACTTCTCCCCAGCCAGCCCTGCTGCCAACCCCCCCAGGCCTGGCTGGCAGGAGGCTGTCCTTCCCTGGAAGGCTGTGGAGCACACTGCTGGCTGAGCTGCCCAGGCAGGGGTGAGCAGGGTGCTGTTGCCATGAGAACACTCCTGAAGCAGAGCTGCATTTGCAGGCTGGGAACAAACCAGGGGGTGGCTACAGACAGAAATAGGAACAACCTGGAGGGAGCAGCAAATGGAAAGTGAGGGCAGCCTAAACCAGGATGAGATGACTGCAGCTTGAAAGCAAGAACATGGACCCTGGTGTCTGGGAAGCCAGGCAGGGTATGAAGGAGGAGGCAGGGAAGGGCCTGAGGCACTGGCAAGTGGCATCTGATGACCTTGTTCTGTGTAGTCCAGAGGTAAACAGCTGAGGACAAGGCAGCTAAAAGCCACACAGCCAAGAGGAGCCATGACTGGACCCCAGAGTTTGGAAGCCTCCCAGTGGAAGCAGAGCAGCTTGGAGATCTCAGCCTGGGCACCAAGAGTGCAGCCAACACAAAGCAGCAGAAAGCACAGAGAAGCACCAGCAGTGCAGCTCCTGGGGAGGGAAGCAGGCCATTGGCCACAGCCCCTCACCCCTGAGAGCTCACAGGGGGCTGAGGAGGCTGTGCTCACCTCCTGCACACACAGCAGCTGCAGCTCCACCAAGCTAACCTTTCTCAGCAGGCTCCACACCAACCCAAGCCAGGGCTTCTGAACCCACAGAGGCAGCTCCAGCTGCACCACCACCCCTTAGGCAGGCCTGGCACAGAAGGGCTCAGAGAAAGCCAGGCCCTTCACCAAGAGCTTTGCAGCTCTGCTGGGACCCACACATGCTGCCATGAGCACAAAGCAGCTCAGCTCAGGAAGAGCTTTCAGAACCAGCAGCCTGTGGCACCTCACCTGGGATGCCCTGGGCTGAGTGGTGCTGTCAGAAGGCAGAGTGCTGGCACTGCTCTGGGGCTGGCCCTCCAGCCAGGAAATCTTGAGGGGGTTACTCCTCAGGCCAACTTCATTCTTCACAGCCATCTCCTGGCAATGAAAACATTCTCCCATCAGCCTCTGAACCTCAGACCCCACTGCCCCCCAGGGCACTACCCACCATGGCTTTCTCCACCTCAGCCACACAGAGCACCAACAATGAAAGTTTCACAGCTGCCCTGCACAGGAAGCAGCCTCTGAGGGTCACAGCTGCATCAAGCACAGACAGAACCATCCCTGCCAGCCACATCTGATTAACAGCCACAGAAATGGGGGGGGCTGATACCTGGATGTGAGAACAGTGGCAAGAGGAGAGGCTCCTGTGCACTGTCGGTTCAAGCTGCTGAAGCACTGCCAGTAGGGCAGCCAGTGAGCTGTGTCCACAGCCACACCAGCTCTCCAGGAGGAGCCTCTGCACCTCACTGAGCACATCCCCCAACGAGAGCTGAGTGAGCAGCTCAGGGCCAGCTCTCAAAGCAGTCTGTCTCCCCTCTCCAGCCCCAGCCAGCTCATTTGTGCAGGGCCTGCACTGGGCTGGTGCCTCCAGCTCTGCCACTCCCTCCAGCCACCTGCACCTTCAGACTCTCACCACCCTTCTCCCCTGCCTGAGTGACCAGGCAGCATCTGCAGGCTGTCAGCTGGGCAGCCCCTCCCTCCTGCAGCACCCCTGCTTGCCCACTCTTCCCACACACACATGGAGTCTGCCAGACTTACAGCAGCCTTAACTGAGGCAAACTCCACCACTGCACTCCCAGTCTTCCTGCTGGAGATCAGCAAGTTGAGCACATCTCCATACTGCTGAGACAAAGGGAGAGAGGGAGGTTAATTACAGAGCCAGAGGAGATGTCGAGTTCATGCCTGGCATGAAGGCAAAGAGCAGACATGTGTTTCCACAAGCAGGAGGCTCCAGCTGACACCCTGCATGGGGCTCCCACTGATCCCAATCTGTCAGAACTTCTGTCCCTCCAGGAAACAATCCTGGGGCAGGGAGCTACACACTGCTCCCAGCAGCCCCAGTGCAAGAGGGCTGCTCACTCAGTGTGCTGCAGGAGGTACCTGGGTGCAGGGAAAGCACAGACCAGCACTGGGATTAGTCAGATCAAAGGTCTGGCTGCTCCTGCCTCTGACTTCCCACAGCAGCCAACACCCAGCGCTCTGAGGGAAGGCAGAGATGGACACAGGCAGACAGGGCATGAGCCCCCAGTGGGAAGGGTCTGCATTTGCTGTGTCTCAGCAGAGGTGCCAGCTGGGGAATGCAGCACGCAGTGCCCTCTGCAGAGGGCAAGAGAGAGCTGAACAGGAGAGAGGAAAATCAGCCTCTGGGTTTACAGCCCCCCAGCAGCTACTGTCCTCCCTTACACTGAGCAGGGGAACAGCAAGGAGGAGGAAAGTGCCAGACAGGACCTTTTGCAGGATCTGCAACAGAACTTCCTCTGTGTATCCTCCTCTGGTCTCATCCTCTTTCCTGCATTTCCATTTTAGCTGGAAAATAAACACAAGAAGTTGGCTGTGCCCATTTCAGGATCTGCTGCCATGCCCCATGCAGCTCCTGCCACCTGCACAGGACCTGGGTTTGCTGTTTACAGCAGCACCCCAGAAGTGCCAAGAGAGTGTGAGCAGCATCTCAGCGTGCAAAGGGAACAGGGAGAAACATTGCTCAGTGCAACAGCAAAGCTCAGGCTGCACCAGGGTCATGAGCAGATGCTTTGCCAAGCGTAAAGCAGAGGCAGCTCAATTTCAGGCTCCAGGGCAGACAGTAGAGAAGAGGGTGAGGGAGGAAGGGTAAGGCAAGGACAGGAGCAGGGTGCACACAGACAGAGCTGATCAGCCCCTCCTGCTTTCCCAGGCTGCATAATGTGCCTGCAGCTCTCACCAAACCCAGCTGGGTCAGGATGTCTTACTTTGAGTTTTGGAGTTATTTTGTCTTCTGCTCTGCTTCTGTCTTGCTGGCCTGGAGAGGGGAGAGAAAAGGCCAAAACAGCAGGGAGTGAAGGCTCCTCAGCTAAAGAGCATTTAGCACAGACCATGGCAACAGCAAACACTCCTGGACTGCCACCACAACACTCCAGCCCCAGAAGGCAGCAGAGGATGAGGCTCTGGGAGTCTGCTGTGTGGGAGAGGCTAACTGCAGCTGCTGAGCAACTCCAGGCAGGGAAGCTGCCTGCTGCTGTGTGGCAGCACAGAAGGCAGAGGCTTTCCAGCCCAGGGTGTGCTCATTTCCTGACACTGCTGCTGCTCTTTGTACAAATGTGTCCAAGGAGCAGGAGAGAACCAAGGCCCAGAAAGTGAAGCCTCAGCAGCCACAGATGAAACAAAACTTCCTGCTCCATGCCCAGCCCCTTGTGGGTGGCAGGCACTGGGAGCTTCTTGAGGTGGCACAGAAGTGGCAACAATGACAACTCCATTTATGCAGACTTGGACCACTCTGCTGCCAGCCTTCCACCCTGAGTGCTGCAGCTGTGGCAGAGGCTCCAGCCTCCCTGCAGCAGGCCATCTGGGGTCAGTGCTGAGCAGCAGCAGCAGCAGCACGGTGTGGAGGAGCAGGATGTGACCTCTAAGCAAGCAGCTCCACAGAAGCTCTTCTGGCTTATCTCTGAGAAAGGTGCTGAGCAGGATCCTGTACAAGGCTGCCACAGGAGAGCTGGAGACTCAGTGCATGCTGGCTGAGGGCTCCAGGTTCACCTCCTCTCACCTGGCACCTGCTGCTCCCTCTCCAGCCGGATCTGCTCCCGGATCAGCCTCTGCTGCTCCTCCAGCTGCCGGGAGCCCTCCTCCCGCAGCCGAATTATCTGTGCCAGAGGGAGACCAGAGAGGGCTGAGGTGCAGTGCTGTGCTTGGCTCATGACACCCAGGCTGTCAACAGGAGCTTCTCTTTCCACCCTCCTGCTTCTCCTGGGGCAGCTCCACTGCGTGCCCCAAACCGCGCTCCCAGCCCCTTAGCCGGCACAGGACCAGCGGCTGCTGTGCCACAGGGCAGACCCCCAGGGCTGCCACATCTGCCAGGCTGCCCCCACCTGCCTCTCCTCCCTAGTGCCCATCAGCCCAACAGGCTGAAGGAGGCAGCTGTAGGGAGAGCTGCTGCATCCCATCCCATGTTTTCATCACGACTGTGAGGACTTCCAGCAGCTCCTCCCCAGAGAAGCAGGGAAGTGTCAGAATTCCTCTTCACCTCCTCTTCCAGCGTTCTTCTTGTCTTGATCTCCTCCTCCTCATTCTCCTGGGCCTGGGCTTCTCGTTCTCTGGCTTCCAGATCTGCAGAGAAAGAGACAGAACTGAAACAATCCAGAGAGCAGAGCTGGGGGCCCACAAATGTGGGTACCTCCGGAGCAGAGTCCTGACAGCCCTGCTCCAGCTCCTCTGCCCTGCACAAGGTATCAGCAGCCTTGGCAGTAGGTAAATCTCCCAGCTCCTTCCCTCTGACTGTGGGAGATCTCAGGTGGCTACAGCATTGCACTGGCACAAAGAAGGCTCAAGCAGGCAGCAGGCTACTCGGTGCTGAATTCATACAATCAGCTTGGTTGGGCAAGGCCTCTGAGATCATCAGGTCCAACCACTCACCCAGCACTGCCAGGCAGAGAGAGGAGGTCTCCCCTCAGCCTCCTTTTCTCCAGGCCCAGCTCCCTCAGCTGCTCCTCCCCAGCCCTCTTCTCCAGACCCTTCCCCAGCTTGGTTGCCCTTCTCTGTACCTGCTCCAGCCTCTCAATGCCCTTCTGGGAGCGAGGGGCTCAAAACCAAACCCAAGATTTGAGCTGTGGCCTCACCAGTGCCATTGCAGCAGTGGAAGGAACACAAACATGCAGCCAGCAATGCCTTTGGCCCAGGGGGAGGAAGGTTTCTGCTCCTTACCAAGCTTCACTTTCTTTCGCCTCTCGTCGAGCTTCTGTGTCCTCTCTGCCGCCTGCTTCTTCGCCCTTCTCACTCTGTCATAGGCTGCCTGGCAGAGAACCAGCACACCAGGGTGAGCAGGGACAGAATGGGAGGTGATGAGCAAGGGCAAGACCAGACACTGCAATGCTGCAAGCAGGGCTGAAGCATCTTCTGCTTCTCGCTGATGCTCCTCCTGGGAGTGCTGGAGCTAACACAGAGACCCTGAGCGCAGGAGGGGAAGCCAGGGCTCTCCAGATGGAGCCTGAAGGGGTGAGGAGCTCCAGAAGTGACTGCACAGTGTACTGGAGAGAGTCTGGCCCATCTTGGGGGTGGGGGGAGAGAACATTTTGGTCTCCTGAACATAGCAAAAGCAGCTTTAGGGGTCCTGGCAACAGAGCAGGCTGGGTTCAGAGCAAGGCTTTGTGCCTGAGGAGGCCTACTGCGTGTGAAAGGCAACTTCACAAGGCAGATGTCTGACTCCTGTGGATGTGAGAGATCAAACTGCACAAGCAGCAACACATCAAGGGGCACTCTGCAGACCCAAGAGCTGGGGCAAAGAGGCAATTTCACCAGCACCTGTTTGAGGCCTGCCCAGCACTGCTCTGTGGTAGGTGAAGCCCAGAGCAGCAGACAGGCTCAGGCCCTACCTGTACAGCAGCCCCTGCAGAGGGGAGCACTGCTCTTCTTTCAGCAGCCAGAGCAGCTGGGGCTTTCCCCCCCTGCATGGAAAGGCTTTGCTCAACACTTCTCCCTTTTTGAAACACAGAAGCCAAAGAGCTGCTGGGTGCCAGAAGCTTGACTGCCCCACAGAGGGGAGCTGAGAGGCTTTGCTGGCATTTGAAGAGAGTCATTCCAGGTTCTTAGAGCTCACCACCTGCACTGGCAATGTCTCTCTCTGGAGCTGCTTGCTCATTTTTGGCTTGGTTTTTGTTCCCTCCCTTCACATGTCCAAGGACTTTCAGGCCTGGAGCAGAGGGCACTCAACCACCTCCTCATGGCAAGAAGAGAGCTCAACCTACACCTGGCATCCTGCAGAGCTCCTGCAGCAAGGGGACAGAGCCTGTGATCCAGCTTTTTGCTTTCCCAGTCTCTGGTGCCCCATGGAAGGGCTCCAGGGCTCACACTCTGATGTTATTTATGTGTCAGACCTTGGCTTCAAGGAGCTGCAAAGGCAGAGCTGCCACAGGGCTTTGCAGCCCCTGGCCAGTGGTGCTAGCAGTCATTTATCATTTCATCTTCCTGTGCCTGGCACTATTAAAGTCAGTATCTCACCCTCCCCACAGAGGCAGAGCTACTCCCAGCACATCTCTTCAGACAGAGAACAGTGCCCAGGTTTTTATCTGCTGTTTGATCTCATGGGGATCCAGATGGAAAGCAGACAAGGCTCACATTCACACAGGCACAACTGCAGAAGAGAGCAGGACAGGCAGGGAAAGAGCTGCCACTGCTCCTCCAGCATGGTTGCTGACAGCTACCCCCCACCAAGGGACCACCATCCTTACCCTTGCTGCTGCATCTGTGAGCACAGCTAAGGCCTGGGAGAGCTGGTGGAAGAGTTCCGCTGGGAAGGAGAAGAGAAGAGCGTGAGGTGCAGAGAACCAGGCTGTGCCCTGCAACCCCTCAGGGAAGGGAGCTGCAGAGCAGCAGGAACAATCACCTTCCCAAAGCATCCCCAGGCCACCCTGCAGCCAGGGTCAGCTCAACTCAAACCTCAGTGTAACTGAAGGAGCAGAGCCTGGACCCATTGGATCCCACAGACCCCTTGGCACCACGCATCCAGAAGCAGCCCCCTCAGAAACCTTGCTCAGCCTGCAGCTCCCCACAGCAAACAGATTCTCCCTTTCACCACCTGCAGCTTTGCAGCCTGCATGTCACACCAACACTGCTCCCTCCCCTGTCACATCCATGTGGCCTCCCTGCATGCTTCACTTCTCGAGCTCCTGCAGCTACCCCTCCCTGGCTTCACTGTGCTGCAGCCCATCCAGCCGGCAGAGGCAGGATGCAGAGTGTCCTGATGAGTGCCCTCCCTCTAGTCACCACCACTGCCTGTGGCTGCAAAACCCAAACCCAGAGCAGCTGCAGAAGCCAGGCTGTGCTGGCAGCTGAGGTGGCACTGCTCACAGGACACAGGATTTCATCTTCCCATTGAAGTTGTGACTGCAGGAGGTATGAATCAACCCAGTGAGCAGCCAGCACACGCTGGGCACCGTCTGGCTGAGGGGCTGGGGGTCATGCCCCATGGGGGAAGACTCTGAGGGGTGCAAATATGAATTTCAGCACTGGTTTAACCCTGCTGCCTCTAACTCCAGGTGCACAGGGTCAGCCCTAGAGCCCAGAGCTCTCTGGCAGCAATGGAAACAGCTTCTGGCCCTGCATTTGTGCAGCTGCCGTGACACAGAGGCAGAGGTTCCCTGCAGCAGGTGCAAAGGCAGAGCTGAAGTCAAGCAGAGCCACCTGCAGCTGTGAGGACAGCCAGGAGGAGCTGTCTGTGTGCCCAGCTCACCTGCTCTGGGGTTGTCTGGGTTCTTGTCTGGGTGACAGCTCAGGGCCTTCTGCCGGAACGCTGTCTTGACCTGCGGGAGGCACAGGAGGCTACTGCCAGCTGCTGGGAAAGCAGCTTGGGAAGCAGAGACCCCAGAGCACTGCAGAAGCAAAACCAACCCCAGACTGTTCTGAGGGTTCTTCTGTTGTAGGCTTTGCTGACACCAGCAGGAGGCTGTGGCTGAAGCCCCATCCATTTGCATTCTACCTCTCCCAGCCCTGGCAGAAAATAAAGACCATGCCTGGAGCTCCAGCAGCTCCATTACCCCCTTGCTTGGCCTGCCAGTGAGCTCTCCAGGGGACAGCAGTGTGCCCCTGTGGCCAAGAAGGCTAATGGCATCCTAGGGTGCCCCAGGGGTTTGGACTCGATGAGGTCCTTTCCCACCCCTACCATCCTGTGACTGTCCCTAATGAGCAAGAACCTCTGGAAGGCTGAGTGCTGAACCTCAGGGCTGTGCTTTGCAATCTCACTGTGCTGCAAGGACAGGCTCCTGGGGCCAGGACGCTTGGCAGGCAGGCAGCCATAGCCTGGGAGCCTCCAAGCTTCTCAGAGCCACAGGTTCCACTTTTAGCTGCTTTGTGTTGCAGCAGTCAAACCTCACCACCAGGAGAGTCAAGTCTGGCTCAGCAGGGCAGAGGGACACTGCTCCCTGCACCATTCACTGTGAAAGTGCTGAGCCTGGCAAGGGGAAGACTGCTTGGCCACAGACTGCTCCGTCTCCTTTACACCTCGCGGAAGGATCAGCTCCCTGAGCAAGTCTCTGCTGCCACAGGGCTGCGGCAGGGACCCAGCGGCGGCAGGGCAGCCAGGCAGAAGAGCTGCTCCGAGCGCTGCAGGGAAAAGAACGAGCAGGGGCCTGGCCCCACCTGCTGGACAGGGCTTCGGCAAGGGAAATGTGCAGCTAAACCTGGCCTGGCCTCTCGCCTCAGCCCCCAGACCGAGGGCGTTCAGCCCCCTGTGGCTCAGTCACAAGCGGCACCAGAGCCCTGGCGAGCTCCGGAAAGGCTTTTCCAAGCAGCGAGGTTTCACTACCTGATCAGTCCTGCCCCACGGCCGTGCTGCTCTGCCTGCCGAGGAGCCCCGGGGGTGCTGTGAGTCACTCCACACAGGGGTAAGCATCCTGTCCCTTTGTGCATCCCATCTGCCACCTTCCCATTCCCTTAGACTCACAGGGCTCAATCTCTCCTCCTTTCCCCAGTGCCTAGCTCAGTGTGGAATCTCCAGGCAGCTTCCAAGCTACTTAGTGCAGACTGCAGCAGCCCAGCTGTGCCCCGCGGTGCTGCTGCTGCTCCTTGCTGATAGCCAACAATGCAATCTCCCTAAGGGGGAAATCGAAGCTTTCAAGTTAAACTTTGTACACTTACTGATGGTCCAACCCGGAGCCTTACAGCCCTTGAAACATCACTTTCCCAGGCCCGTTCCCAGCTCAGATCTCGTGTGCAGTGTTGACCTACCCATTAAATATTACCCCCCCAGGCACACGTGTAATTTCAAACCACAGAAGGGACGGCATGACCTCTGGGGACCTCCAGCAGCTACAGCAAGCTCTAACGAGTGGGGTTCAGTTAAACACAAGGAGCTTTCCTCCTGCGGGCACACAAACCGACCAAGTGAGAGAAGCATGGTCTGATGCGAGCGCTGTAGCTCTCCCCAGACGGTTCCAGGCTCCTCCAAGCCAGGTCGCGCCCCAGCCCCACAGGCTCCAGAGGAGCCAAGGGAAGGCCGGCAGCAGGGGAAGCTTCCCCAGCTGCGGGCCAGGGCAGCGCAAGCACACCGAGGCAGCGCTTGAAGCGATGCTGAGCGGAGCGCCCCGAGGGAGGGCAGCGCGCCCCGAGGCAGAGCAGCGCCCCACGAGGGACGGCAGCGCCCCACGAGGGACGGCAGCGCGCCCCGCGCCGCGCCCCAGCCGCCTCCCGCCCGCGGCCCCGGGGGCAGCGCTGCGCCGGGGAGGGGAAAGCCTCGCTCCGAGCGGGGCCCCGGGAAGGCTTCCGGCCCGCGGCCCTGACCTCCTTCTCCGATGCCTTCTCGCCGACACCCAGCAGGCCGTAGAGGTCCAGCTGCAGCAAATCCTTCCCGACCGCCATCCCGAGCCGCTCCGCGCCGCCGGGCAATGCACTCCCGGTGTGTGCCGGGCGCTCTGCGCAGGCCCTGCCCCAGCGCCGGCCGGGGGCTGCCGGGAGATGGAGTCCTGCGGCGGCTGCTGCCTGCCACCCGGCTCTCCCTTCCCCTTCTCCTGCTCTTCGCAGCAGTTAACTACTCCCTGCCGCAAGCAACTCAGGGCCACGCTTGGAGCAGGTCCTGGAGCCCTGGGGGCTGAGCTCGATGGGAGCAGCAGAGGAGGGCCTTGAAGGGTAGGGGTGAGATCCGAGCCCCCAGTCAGTGTGTCCTGGGAGAAGGGGGCTGCAGGCGCGGGGCAAGCAGCCAGCTGCAGCTAAGAGCTCGGAACCAAGCCTGCGTTTGTCCTTTTGGCTGTGTCCCGGGGGAAGTCCCAGCATGGCCGAGCAGAAGGCTCCACAGACCCAGAGCACCTCCCCTGGGATCCCACAGCCCTGCCAGGTGCAGGCATTGGCACATTCCTGAACGCCAACCCCGACCCACCAAGGCTCCAGCCCTGGAGCATGCTCTTGCACGGCAAACCTGGAAGGCATCACCGGAGCCCGCCCGGCGGAGCCAGCCCGGCGGAGCCTGCAGTCGGTGCTTCTGCTGGCGACCACTGAGAGCACATTGGCCCCCGGCAGCCCCCCCGGCAGCCCCCCCGGCAGCCCCCCCGGCAGCCCCCCCGGCAGCCCCCCCGGCAGCCCCCCCGGCAGCCCCCCCGGCAGCCCCCCCGGCAGCCCCCCCGGCAGCCCAGGGTGCCTTGCAGCACTGCTGTGGTGGCCCAGAACTTGGGAGATCTTAGAGGAGTTCCTCTCTCTTCTACCGGGCAGTCCAGCACTGGCCATAGGATGCTTTCCAAAGGGCGTTTTATTCCCCCCGAGGCTGGAGCTGTCTTCCGCATGTGGTGCCTGAAGGCTTGAGCCTCCGCCACGGAAAGCTCCTTCCAGGAGACCTTGTTTCCGGATTACCCCCAGCGCCGGGATGCCGAAAGCCTCCCGGACAAACAGGCTGCATGGCAGTGCAAAGACCCCCGAGCGGACGGGCGACCGGCGGAAGGCACTGCCGCGGCTGCACCTCGCCCGCACCCACCAATGGCAGCCGGGCCCCGAGGGGCGGTGCCTCGCCCGCACCCACCAATGGCAGCCGGGCCCCGAGGGGCGGTGCCTCGCCCGCACCCACCAATGGCAGCCCGTGGCCGTTCGGGGCTGTGCCTGTAAGGGGCAGCGCTGGGAGGCTCTGGCTGGCTGCTTTGGCACAACCACGGGAGCAGTCGGGTGCTCTAAACCAGTCTCGTTGGTGGATTGGCAGAGCGCAGCTTTAACTTGAGTACAGCTGGACTCTTTTCCCAGTTCCTTCCTTTCCCTCTCCCAGCCTGGCTGCTTCTGGGCTCCCTGCCAGAGCGACCTTGGCTAAGATCAGCTCTAATCCTGCACGCGCTTTGGAGGCCTAACCAACTTTCGTCCTTACTAATTACCTTTTCTCTCTCTGGCCCTCTGGGAAAAAGGAGGTAGGGGGAGAGAGGGAGGGACAGGGGGGAACCCTCCTCTGTCCAGAGGAGGGCGTTTCGCTCCTGCATTCTTTTTTCCCTTGCAGTACACTCCTGCACATACACTGCAAACGCTGTTTATCTATTGTGTATCCGCCCTGCCTCTCCCATTGCTTGTACCACGTAGCTGCATCCCTTTGCTCCTCCGCCTGAGGGAGCTGTGCTCCGACTTCTCTTTGTCGGGGAGCGAAAGCTTAGGACTTCTCTCTCAACCCACCAATGGCAGCCGGGTCCCGGGAGGCGGTGCCTCGCTCCCATCCACCAATGGCAGCCAAGCCCCGAGAGGCGGTGCCTCGCTCCCATCCACCAATGGCAGCCGGGTCCCGGGAGGCGGTGCCTCGCTCCCATCCACCAATGGCAGCCGGGTCCCGAGGGGCGGTGCGTCGCTCCCGTCCACCAATGGCGGCGGTACCCTGGCGGTTGCCAACGGCAGCAGTAGACGCCCTACTCTCCGCCCCGCCCCTCTCTCCGGCGCGCTCTGCGCTTGCGTTGTCCTCGCGCTCCGCGCGTACGTGGGGTCGCGGCGGGGGGCGGGGTCCGGCGCGGCGCGCGGGGCCGTGGCGCGGGCGGTGCCGCCATGAGGCGCGGCGAGCGGCGGGGCCCCGGCTCCGCCCTGGGCAAGGCTGCGCTCGAGGAGCAGCAGCCCCCGCAGCAGGTCCCTCCGCCGCAGGTCCCTCCGCCGCAGGTCCCTCCGCCGCCCCCTCCGCCGCCCCCTCTGCCCAACGGCGGCGGCCCCGCCCCGGCCGCAGAGCGGCCCCCGCCGCCCGGCGCTGAGAGGGACAGCCCCGGCCTGCGCCGCAGCACCGAGTCCGAGGTGTACGACGACGGCACCAACACCTTCTTCTGGTGAGAGCCGGCCCCCCCAGCCGCTGCTCCCCGGGCGCCGTCCTGACCTGCGGGTCCCGCTCCCCACGGCTTCGCCTCGCCCCGGAGGCTGCCGGCACGGCCGAGCGCCGGCGCTCACCGGAGCGCCCGGCTGCGGGACGGGCGCGGGGCTGCGGGGCTCCGGGACGGGCGCGGTGCCGTGGCGGCGGCTGCCGGACTCCCGCGCCTCGCCGGCGCTGCCTGCAGAGGGAGGCTCCGCTGCTGCCCTGCTGCCAATTACCGCCTGGCAATTAGCAGTGCTTCGGTGCCGCCCTGGGGCAGCGGCGCCTCCCCTCTCGGTCCGGTCAGCTCTCCGGCGGCGGGCAGCACGGTGAGCGCCTCGGAGGTGCGCTCTGTGCCGCGATGGAGCGCCCGGGGCAGCCGAGCCGCCCGCCGGCGTGTCCCGGGCCGCGGGCATCACACTCGAGGTCAAGGGGGCGTGCTGAGGAGGGGGTCTGCGGGCTGGGGTACCTCCTGCTGCTGCTCCCCGGGGCTGCCTCTGCCGGCTCTGTGCTGCCGCTCTCCTTGCAGCCTGTGCGGCCTCTCTCCTCTGCCCGGCTCCCCTCCGCTGCCGGCTGGGGGTGTGAGGGGTCAGAGCAGCTGCCGGAGCTGAGCTCCAGGGCAGGTTCTGGCGCTGCAGGAGCTCCCTGCCTGGGGCCGAAGCGCTGTGCTTGTTCCCGGGGGGTTGGCAGCATCGTTTGTGTGAGCTGCTGCTGCTTCTCCCCCTCCCTCGGCCCGGGGGGAGCCTCCCTGCTCTGTCCTTGCCTGTACGCCCAGCAGAGGGATGAGGCTCTGGGGGTGAGGGGTGGGCAGCTGTCTCATGGCACGCTCGGGGCAGAGCCCAGGGCTGCCTGTGTGGGGCTGGGAGGCAGGAGGAGCTGTGTGGGGCTGGAGAGCAGCACTTCTGAGCCCTGCCTTGGCCGGAGCTGTTCCAGAGCCCCCCTGAAGCACGCAGGGCTGCAGCTCCATGGCTTCCCTGTGCGTCCCCCTGGGCTGAGCAGGCCGAGCTGCCAGTCCCTGCTGTGGAACCGGAGCTGAGGGAAGGATTTGCCTTCAGTTTGCCAGTAAGGAGCAGGAGAGGAGGGCCCTGGGCAGTGGCAGTGTGGGCAGCAGGGGAGCAGAGGCTGCTGAGCTGGGTGCAGCCACTGGGTGCAGCTGGCAGGGCAGGCTGCAGGCTGTGTCCCTGCACTGGGCTGCTGCTGGAGCTGGCCCCAGGAGCCTGAGGTGTGGCTGAGGGCATCGCCAGCCGCAGGGCAGGAGACCCTCTCTAGGAGCCCCTGCTGGGGCTGCCCCGTGGGGGCTGCCTGAGTGACTGCAGAGGGGGAAAGCTCTGCTGCAGCTGTGTGCTGGTGCTTGCAGGGCACCTCTTGCTGGCCCTCTTGGGAGGGTCTCCCTTCCCCCAGGAGCTCCCCGTGTCAGCCAGGCCCCCTCCAGCAGGGCCTGGGGCAGGCGTGCTGGCAGGCTGCTGCTGGCTGGGTGCTGCCTTGTGCTGGCAGCCAGGGCTCTGGGGGCTTGTGGCAGCCTCAAGGCCTTCCCTCTGCTGGCTCCTTGCCAGAGCCTCTGGCTGGGGGCAGGGGGGAGGTTGCAGAGGGGAAGGATTCCCTGCCCCAGAGCCTTGTGCCCTGCTGGTGCTGTCTGCTGCAGAGGCCCAGAGCAGAGGGCCCTGTGGGGAGGCACAGGGGAGGCTCAGAGCAGAGGGCCCTGTGGGGAGGCTCAGAGCACAGCTCCCTGTGGGGAGGCACAGGGGAGGCTCAGAGCAGAGGTCCCTGTGGGGAGGCTCAGAGCAGAGCTCCCTGTGGGAGGCTCAGAGCACAGCTCCCTGTGGGGAGGCACAGAGGAGGCTCAGAGCACAGCTCCCTGTGGGGAGGCACAGAGGAGGCTCAGAGCAGAGGACCCTGTGGGGAGGCACAGAGGAGGCTCAGAGCAGAGGGCCCTGTGGGGAGGCACAGGGGAGGCTCAGAGCAGAGGACCCTGTGGGGAGGCTCAGAGCAGAGCTCCCTGTGGGAGGCTCAGAGCACAGCTCCCTGTGGGGAGGCACAGAGGAGGCTCAGAGCAGAGGACCCTG
The DNA here is from genome assembly GCF_026170545.1 of Melanerpes formicivorus. NCBI lineage: Eukaryota > Metazoa > Chordata > Aves > Piciformes > Picidae > Melanerpes > Melanerpes formicivorus. The sequence continues at coordinate 17,591,897 of NW_027142368.1, read as the reverse complement.
TGGGGAGGCACAGAGGAGGCTCAGAGCAGAGGACCCTGTGGGGAGGCACAGGAGGAGGTTGGGAGGCACAGAGGAGGCTCAGAGCAGAGGGCCCTGTGGGGAGGCACAGAGGAGGCTCAGAGCAGAGGACCCTGTGGGGAGGCTCAGAGCAGAGCTCCCTGTGGGAGGCTCAGAGCACAGCTCCCTGTGGGGAGGCACAGGGGAGGCTCAGAGCAGAGCTCCCTGTGGGGAGGCACAGAGGAGGCTCAGAGCAGAGGACCCTGTGGGGAGGCACAGGAGGAGGTTGGGAGGCACAGAGGAGGCTCAGAGCACAGCTCCCTGTGGGGAGGCTCAGAGCACAGCTCCCTGTGGGGAGGCACAGGGGAGGCTCAGAGCAGAGCTCCCTGTGGGGAGGCTCAGAGCAGAGGTCCCTGTGGGGAGGCTCAGAGCACAGCTCCCTGTGGGGAGGCTCAGAGCAGAGCTCCCTGTGGGGAGGCTCAGGAGGAGGTTGGGAGGCACAGAGGAGGCTCAGAGCACAGCTCCCTGTGGGGAGGCTCAGAGCACAGCTCCCTGTGGGGAGGCAGCTCAGGAGCTGGGGAAGGGTTTCCCTGGCAGGAGCTCAGCCTCCTGCAGGCATGGTCAGGAGTTGTTCCAGAGCTGTGTGACCTGCAGGGCTGACTTCTCTGCTGTGGCTGTGACCCTTGGGCAGGGTGGTACCCCCAAGCTCTCTGCCTGCTGCTCTTCACTCCTGAAGCCCTTCTCAGCCTGTGGGGTGCTGTGGGCTGGCTGAGTTCTTCAGCCTCCACAGCGTGAGACTGAGCAGGGCTGCTGGAATGAGCCCTGGGCCCTGCTCAGGCAGTGCCCCCAGAGCCCTGCCTGTCCTGGGGAAGGCTCAGGGTCGGCAGCAGGCAGCAGCTTTGTGGCACAGCTTGGCAGGCTCTGCCTTTCATCCCTGAGCTCACTTCCAAGCATCCCTCCCTGCTGGCAGGGAGCTGCAGCTGCTCCGAGCTGCTCTGCCAGGCAAACCTGGTCGCTCCAGCTTCCAGCACCTCTGAGCCCTGCCCCTGCCTGCAGCACCAGCTCTCCCGGCGCAGGGGGGCTCGCTCTGGCTCTGCTTTGGCAGGCTGTGGAGCACAGAGGGTTTGATCCTCCTGCCCAGCTGGCAGGGACAGAGCACCACTCTGCTCCCTCTGCTGAAACGTCCCCAGCAGAGCTCTGCACAGCACCTCTGGGCTCTGCCCCTGGGAGCAGCAGCAGGGGAGGGCTCCTGTCTGCAGGCTCCTGGTCCTGGGGCTTATGCTGTGTGGGCAAAGCTGACACCGGTGGGGACTGGGAGTTGGTCACCTCTGAGCAGTAACCACAGCAGATGCCTCAAGGCACTGGAGCTGGCAGAGGAGGAGCTGGCAGAGGAGAGGAGGAGCTGGGTGGCTCTCTGGGGGAGCAGAAGAGCTGAGGGAGGTAGAAGGCTGCTTGGTCTGTGAGCAGCATGGAGGTGTTGAGGAGGAAACCTCCTTCCCCCCCAGCAGCCAGTGAAAGGCAGCAGGAGCTGCAGGGGTGGCTGAGTGCTGCAGGTCAGCCCAGCCTGGCCCTCAATGAGCAGTCTGGGCTCATCCCATCCCACCCTGGGTGTGGGCTTTGTCCCGAGGTGTCTGCCCCACATTCCTGCCTGCATAGCCCAGGGGCTGCTCAGCCATCAGCACATCTGCCAGGAAGGCTTCCAGCCGTGGTCTGGAGGTGCTGGGAGGTGCCAAAGGCAGCTCTGCCTCTGCTGTGTCTCTTTGCTGGGCTGCCTGGGGCTGCTGGGGCTGCTGGGGCTGCTGGGGCTCCTGGGGCTGCCTGGGGCTCCGGGGGCTGCCTGGGGCTGCTGGGGCTGCCTGGGGCTGCCTGGGGCTGCTGGGGCTGCCTGGGGCTGCCTGGGGCTGCCTGGGGCTGCCTGGGGCTGCTGGGGCTGCCTGGGGCTGCCTGGGGCTCCTGGGGCTCCTGGGGCTGCTGGGGCTGCCTGGGGCTGCCTGGGGCTCCTGGGGCTCCTGGGGCTGCTGGGGCTGCCTGGGGCTGCCTGGGGCTGCCTGGGGCTGCCTGGGGCTGCCTGGGGCTGCTGGGGCTGCCTGGGGCTGCTGGGGCTCCTGGGGCTGTTGGGGCTCCTGGGGCTGCTGGGGCTGCTGGGGCTCCTGGGGCTGCCTGGGGCTCCGGGGGCTGCCTGGGGCTGCTGGGGCTGCCTGGGGCTGCCTGGGGCTCCTGGGGCTGCCTGGGGCTGTTGGGGCTCCTGGGGCTGTTGGGGCTCCTGGGGCTCCTGGGGCTGCCTGGGGCTGTTGGGGCTCCTGGGGCTGGGGGGATTGCTGTCTCTCACTCCACAGCTCCTCCTGGCCCTCAGGTGGCTCAGGGCTGTTGCTGAGGTCGTGGTGTGGCAGCAGACAGCTGTGGGGCTTGGGGAGCTCAGGAGTGGGGGGGATGTTGCAGGGGGAGGGGGTTGCAGGGGAGGGTGTTGCAGGGTGGGGGTTGCAGGGGAGGGGGTTGCAGGGGAGGGTGTTGCAGGGTGGGGGTTGCAGGGGGTGGGGGTTGCAGGGGTGGGGGTTGCAGGGGGTGGGGGTTGCAGGGGGTGGGGGTTGCAGGGGGGGGGGAGGGGGTTGCAGGGTGGGGGTTGCAGGGGAGGGGGTTGCAGGGGAGGGTGTTGCAGGGGGTGGGTGGGGGTTGCAGGGGGGAGTGAGCTCAGCCTGGTGCAGTGAGCTCAGCCTGGTGCAGAGGCAGCAGAGGGACAGCAGCTGGGGCAGCCTCAGCCTCCTCTTCTCCTCTCCTCTCCTTTGGGGTTCACCTGGGCAGCATTTCCTGCAGGCAGGGCAGGCACAGCCCCGGGGGGGGCTGGCCGGGGGGGGCTGGCCGGGGGGGGCTGTGCTCCTCCCTTGTGGGAGGTGCTGGAGAGGCAGCTCCTGGCCAGAGGGGAAGGTTTCTCTGCTGGGGGGTCACAAGGACCTGCAGAGACTTCGTTGTGTAGCTCTGGGGATGTGCCCAGGCCTCGTCCTGCCCCAGGAGCAGGACCTTGGGACCCCCTCTGGGGGTCTGAGCAGGCCAAGCACAGCCCCAGCCCCACAGCCCTGTCCCTGCTGTGTTACAGCTGCAGCTGCTGGGCACACCAAGTGCACACAACTCCTGCTGCAGCCTGCTGGGGTTGGGAGGGAGCTCTGGAGAGCAGCCAGTGCAGCCCCTGCTCCCCAGGGCCCCACAGCACAGTGCCCAGGGGGGTTGGAAGCTCTCCAGAGCAGGACACTCCACAACCTCCCTGGCAGCCTGCTCCAGGCTCCAGCAGCCTCACAACAAACAACCTTCTCCTGCCAGCTGGAACCTCCTGGGGTCCAGTCTGTGCCCAGTGCCCCTTGTCCTGTCCCTGGGCACCTCTGAGCAGAGCCTGGCCCCAGCCCCTTCCCCTCACAGCTCCTTCATCCCTTGCTGGGCATTGCTCAGCTGCCCCCTGGGGCTGCTCTGCTGCAGGCCCTCCCCAGGGATGCTCCAGGCCCCTCAGCAGCTCCCCAGCCCCCTGGCCTGGCTCTGGAGCTGTGGCACCCAGGTGAATCAGAGCACCCTGTGGGTGTTGCTCCTGGCTGGGCTGCAGCACTCACCACCAGGAGCAGCCCAGGTGTGGTCCTGCTCAGCTCACCTTCAGCCTGTGCTGGGGAGGCAGCCAGGTCATCCCTGCCCCCACCCTGGCAGCTGCTCTGGGCTGGCTGCCCCAGAGGCCACTTCTGCTCAGGGACCCTGCTGGCCAAGCCCGAGCTCTGCTGCTCAGTGCTGCCTGGGGCTCTGCAGGCTCCCCTCTGGGGATGCTGAAGATCTGCCTGGGTCCTGTGGGAGCTGCCTGGGTGACCCTGCTCTGCAGGGGGCTGGCTGAGCTTTGGAGCCAGGGGGGGCTGGCAGTGAGTGCCAGGGGGAGCTGTGGGGCCCTGCCTGCCCTGCAGGGGCTGCTGGGTGGGGAGGTGAGAGTCGTGGCCCCCTGGGTCCCAGCAGCCAGCTCCCGGGGCTGTGCAGGGCAGCCACCCCTGAGCCTTGCTGTGGAGCTTTGCTGCCATGGCTGTTCCAGAAGCCCCCTGGGCAGGGGCCACAGGCCCTGCCAGCAGGCTGCAGCCTCCCTGCAGGCCCAGGGTGGAATGAGAGCTGCTGGGAGTGAGGCACCAGAGGCAGCAGCCTGACTCTTGCAGCTGCAGCTTGCCCAGGCTGCTCTCCTGCCAGGGCCATTCCCCTCTCTGGGGATGCACTTTGATAGTGGCCTTTGACACCCAGCCCCTGAGAGGCTGGGAGAGCAGCCTGCAGCTCCCAGCTGTCAGCACAGAGCTGCTTCCTCTCAGCCTGGTGCTGCCTTGGCAGCTCTGCCCAAGCCTTGGCTCAGGAGCTCTGGTGGGGAGGGGGCAGCAGGCTGACCCCTGACTCCAGCAGCCCTGGGGACTCCCTGCTCTGCTCCCTGCTGAGCCTCTCTGGGCTGCTGCCCCAGCTCTGTCTCAGGCCTGCTGAGGCCTCACTGGCAGAGGTCTGTGCCCTGATGTCTCTGCTCTGGGTTCCAGGAGAGCTCACACCCTGACAGTGCTCTTCAGCCTCACCTGCGCCCTGGGCTACGTCACCCTGCTGGAGGAGACCCCCCAGGACACAGCCTACAACACAAAGAGGTGGGGGAGGGTCTCGGGGGTGGGGGCTCTCAGGAGGGGGTGAGGGGTGTGAGGAAGGGTCTCAGGAGGGGGGTGAGGAAAGGTCTCAGGAGGGGGTGTGAGGAAGGGTCTCAGGAGGGGGTGTGAGGAAAGGTCTCAGGAGGGGGTGTGAGGAAGGCTCTCAGGAGGGGGTGGGGGTGAGGGTCTCAGGAGGGGGGTGTTGGACGAGGGCATGGACAGGTTACCTCCTGGTGAGGCATCTGGGAGCAGCTCTGCTTTGCCTTGCTGCAGTGCCTGCACCCTGGGAAGCGGCAGAGCCAGGCTGAGGCTCTGAGCTCCTCTGGTGCTGCTCTGGTCAGCTCCCTGTGCTGCTGCCTGTGTGAGGGGCAGCCAGATGCAGCACCTCCTGAGGCCTCAGAGCCCTGGCAGTGTTTCTGTGCAGCCATCCTGCCTCCTTCCTAACCAAACCTGCCAAGTTCTGTCAGCTCTGATGATGTTTCCCTGACCCAGGAGCTCTCTGCTCAGGGTTTCAGTGCAGGTGATGGCTTGCTGCTGAAAGCTGACTTGGGAGCTTGCAGCCTGGAGAGAGGCTCCTGGAAGCCAGGGAGGGGAAGGTCCCTGCCTGCGTGGTCTGCTTCTGTCAGGACTGAAGCTGATGACCTGGAGCTGGAGTCCTCCTCCTTTAAAGGAGCACAGTGGGGAGCCAAAGGGGGAGGAGAAGTGCTGAGGGGTTTGTCTTCACTGGTTAAGTGTGGCTGAATTTCTCCTCTCAGAGAGCCACAGAATCTCCCAGGCCAGCCCAGCCCTGCTCCCAGCCAATGTCCCTCTGTGCCAGGCCCAGGGCTGCAGTGGCTCCAGCTCTGCCCTGGGCAGCCCCTTGCTGCTGACAGAGTGCAGGGGAGGGCAGAGAAGGGGAAGAGAAGTTGGGCTTTTAAAACCCTGAGTGTTTTAGGGGGGCTGGGGGCTGAGTGTCCTGGCTGTGAGCAGGAAGAGCAGCTTGGCTTTGCCCCTGCCCTGCTAGCACCAGGCTGTGTTCTCCCTCTGGCTGCTGGAGGCTTGCTGCCTGTCCTTCCCTCTTGCTTCTCCCAATGCCTCAGGGTGCAGCTCTCGCTGTGGTGGGGGTGCAGGAACTGGGCTGTTTCCTGAGCTGCTCCTGGTGGTTCCTGTTACACAACAGGTCACACAGGAGGGTGGTTGGCCGGCCTGGGGTGGGCTGGGACGAGTGGAGCACAGTGCCCTGGCTGGAGAACGTCCCCAAGGCTCTGGGGTGCACAGAAATGCCATCTCATTGCCAGGCTGGGGGTGGGTGGCTGTGGGATAGCCTCTGCAGCAGCAGCAGCAGGCAAGGAGAGCTGGGGGGAGCAGTGACCCACGGCAGGGGATGGCACAGGCTGAGGGGGCTCAGTGGAAGCTTCTGGAGGCTGGAGCCTCCACTGCTGTGGTGGAAGCAAAGCCAGAGGAGGCTCAGCAGCAGCTGAGTCTGTCCTGCAGGGCACAGGAGCTGCTGTCTGCAGGTGTTAAAGCCCAAGGGCAGCAGTGCCCCAGGCAGAGAGCAGCCACTGCTCTCTGGCCACTTCTGCACCCCTGTGTGTGGGGTTCTGGCTGCAGGGCCTGGCTGAGCCAGGCCTGGGAAGCAGCCTCCTGGGAGCTGCAGATGGCTCTGCAAGTACCTGGCTCTGTTGGGCTCCATCTGTTCCCACTCCTGCTGCAGCCTGACTCACTCAAGCACCATGCCCAGCTCTCAAGGGCTCATCAGCTCCACCCAGGCTTGTTCCAAGCTGAAGATCAGCACAGATAGGACACAGGTCCTGTGGGGCTTCCCCTCTGCCTCGCCCTGGCTTGCAGCAGGGGTGAAGTGGCTGTGGTGCTCAGCACTCTCCTGCTGGGTCAGTGTTCAGTGAGCTCCCAGGGGTTCCCTGAGAGCCACAGTGGCTTGGGCTGGGAGGGACCACAACTTAGATCCCTGCTTACAGCCTGAGAGCTTCCTGCAGTGCTTGTGTAGAGCTGGGGTGTGCTTGGGTGCAGCATGCTGGCCTGCAGCAGGCAGAGGCTCCCTGGGAGCTCCTGCCTGCCAATGAGCAGGAGGCTTTGTCAGCAGTGTCTCTAGCTGTCATGCCCAGTGGCAGTGGGGCAGGGTTCCTGTGCTCAGCTGCACAGGCTGAGGGCACTTGCAAGCAGCTGAGCTGCCTTCATGGCCAGGCTCTGGCTGGGAGGTGCCAGGCTGCCTGGCAGCTGCAGTGGGTGCTCGGTGCTGAGCCTGGTCTGGAGGCACACAGGCTCCTCTGGCTGCCCCTGCTGTGTCTCTTGCAGCAGCTGAGGCAACGAGGAGGCAGCTGGGGCTCTGAGGGGGCTTCACCCTGCCGCCTGCAGGAGCAGCTGAGAGCAGGGCCAGAGGCTGGGTTCATGCAGTGAACCATCAGGAGAAATGATGCACAGAAGCCCAAAGCAGAGCCTGGGCCTCTGGGGTCTTGGGGGTGGTCTCTGCAGCTGGGATTTGGGTTCACATCTGTCTGAGCTGATCTTTCAGGGCCCCTTTCGTCCCTGCAGCATGAGGGCAGGGCAGGAGGAGCATGCAGGGGTTAATCTTTTCTGTGCTTAGTCCAAGTTGAAGAGGATCAAGCCCACAGATGTGAGGGGTGGGAGCAGAGCTCCTCTGTGCTGAGGCAGCTGAGCGTTTGCTTTGCTGGCCCAAGAGACACTGAGCTGCAGAGCCTGCACATGGCTCCCCCAGCACACCAAGCAGCCTGCCCCCGGGCCCTGCAGCGCCCCCCCCCGGGTCCCTGCAGCCCCCCCCGGGTCCCTGCAGCCCCCCCCGGGTCCCTGCAGCCCCCCCGGGCCCCACAGCCTGGCAGCTTCTCTTGCCCTGAGCACCCAGGAGGAGCTGACAGGACTGAGCTCCAGCTCTGTGCAGCCTCCTTTGCTGGCAATGGCTGTGGGAGAAGTCCTCCCCCGAGGACTCTGAGTGCTGAGCAGGGCTTCTGCCTGGGGAGGTTAATGCATTTTGCCCTCTGCAAAAGCAGCTTCAGGCTTTAGAGGATGCTGTCTGCACTGGACTGCAGGCCCTGGCACTGCCCCCCTCCCCTGGGGCAGCACATCAGCACTGCTCAGCCAAGCTCACAGCCCCAGGGGCTGCTTGCAGTGGATGATCCCCAGCCCTCAACATCCACAGAGAGGACCTGGTGTGTCTGCCAGGCCTTCAGTTGTGCCCCCAGGGAGGGGCTGTACCAGTCCTGCTGCTGCAGCCAGAGCCAGGGAGGGGACAGGGAGCCCAGAACAAAGCAGGGCACAGAGATGCTCCCAGACAGGCTTCATTGTTTGTGTCCCTGAGCCCACTCTGAGCCAGGGCAGACAGAGCTTCTTTGTGCTGGCCAAGCTGCCCTGTGTGAGCAGAGCTGCCCTGTGTGAGCAGAGCTGCCCTGTGTGAGCAGAGCTGCCCTGTGTGAGCAGAGCTGCCCTGTGTGAGCAGAGCTGCCCTGTGTGAGCAGAGCTGCCCTGTGTGAGCAGAGCTGCCCTGCTCTCCCTCTCTCGTGGGGTGAGGTGCTGAAACTCTCTTTGCAGCTGCACTTCGGTGTGCTGAGCTGCTGCTGATCACCCAGGCTGTCTGCAGGGCAGTCTGAAGGACACACCACCCCCACCCCCTCTCACATCCTTGAGGCCTTCCCACCCCAGCCAGCAGCCAAGCTGGGGGCTGGGCAGCTGCATGAGGCAGCAGTGTGATGGTGTCAGAGAAAGTGTGGGGAAGGCCCTGGGGCTGGCAGGGTCCTGCTGCAGGCTGGTGCCTCCTCTTCCCCAGCTACCTGCAGGCAAGGGCCGTGGCTGCAGCTGCTGTTTGCCTGGGCCAGGGGCTAGCTGCAGGAGGGTAACTGCTCAGTCCCTGTGTGGCACAGGCTCAGCTGCTCTCCAGGGGAACCTCCCTCACAGGGCTGGAGGCAGTGAGCTTGGACATCTTGGCTGCTGGCTGGGGTGCCCAGCTGCAGTGTGCTCCTGGCCTCTGCAGGTGATCCACATCCCAGGGCTCTGCTCACCTGAGGTCAGCTGCTGCCTCCCAGAGAGGCTGCCAGGAGACATCTCTGGTGGCCCAGGCACAAAGCCCAGCTCTTCTCCAGCAAGGGCAGGGCCTGCAGCTCCCTGGGGAGGGCAAGCACTCTAACCCCTTCTGTCTCTCCCTTGCAGAGGCATTGTTGCCAGCATCTTGGTTTTCCTCTGCTTTGGAGTCACACAGGCTAAGGATGGACCTTTCTCACGACCCCACCCAGGTAATGGAAGCTGCTGGAGTCACTCAGGTGCTCCTGGGAGAGGGCATGGGGGATGCTGAGCCTCGATCTGTGCTGTCTGGGGAGTGCTCAGCCCTCAGGCAGCCTCCCTGCTGAGCCTCTCTGCTTCCAGGCTCCATGGAGCACAGGCTTGGTTTGGTCTTCTGGGGATCTCCCTGGCTTAGCTTCTGTTGCCAGTGGAAGCTCTGTGTGAGCTGCCAGGCTCCTGAAGCCTTCACTTCCCTTGCTCACTCTTTTTGTTCTGCCTCTCTGCTGTGATGGGACTGCACTCCTGGCCCTGTGCTGCCCCCTCTGCTCTGTGCCCATTATCTGCAGCTGGGAGGTTGGAAGCCCTTGGGTCTGGTTGCAAAGGCCTCCAGTAAGTCCTGCAAGCACAGCACAGAGCCTCCTCCAAGGAGCCCTCCCTCAGGTGAAGATGTTGTTGTGTCTTTGGTCTGTTGCCTGTTTCAGGAGGGAATCACTGGGGGGATTTACCCAGCCTGGCAGCATGTCCCTGGGAGCACAGGAGCAGCAGGCATGGCCAAAGCCTCACCCAGAGCAGAGGCTGCCCTGGGGCAGTGCCCACAGCACAGCTTTTGTTCAGAGCATGTCTGTGGCTGGGGAGCAGCTCTCCATCTGCTGCAGCAGGTCCTGGTTCCTCCTGGAGGGACTGCAGGATGCCTGAGTGCTTTCCTAGAGCACCAGAGGGTTTGTCTGGGCAGAAGTTGCCTTTGCTCCTCGGCACAGCTTGGACAGGGAAAGTCCAGGAGTCAGAGGTGTCTCAGGTAGTGAGCCAGCATCCAGCACCTCTCTGCCTCCTCTCTGGGGAGCAGCCCTGGCTGGACTCAGGCCTCTCTCAGCAGTGTCCTTGTCCCTGAGCAGCATCTCCCACCTCCAGTCCCTTCAGATGCTGCCTCAGCACCACCTTTCCCCTCAGCAGTGTCAGGGCATGATCTTCCCAAGGGTGGTTTGCAGGGGCTGTAGCAGCTCTGGGACAGCAGGAGCAGTCCCAGCAGACATCTGGGTGTGCAGCAGCCTTTGTTCATGCCTGCTATGGGAAGGCTCTGGCAGGCAGCAGGGCACAGCACTGCACCCCCTGAGAGTCAGTGTGGGCTCCCCAGTTACAGGGGGAAGTTCCCATGAGTCACTTGAGTCTCTGACCTTGGCTCTGAGGTGCTGTGCCAGGAGGAAGATCTCACCCTGAGGAGCTGGCAGCACTGCTGTGTGCTGCTTCCATTTATAGGGCAGAAGGAACCCTGGGTCAGGTCACTGCCAGCACTCAGCCCCAGCAGATCTGTTACATGAGCTCAGCAAGCTCTGTCTTAGGAGTAGCTAAGCTGCCTGCCCTGCTGCTGGGTTTGCAGCCCTGCTGTTCAGCCTCTTTGTGCCTCTTTGGCCAGCCCAGGAGGAGGCTGGTGCCTGCTGCTGTTCCAGTGACCCTCCTCACTGGCTGTGGCTCCCCTGGGCTGTGTGCACACAGCTCCCCTCTGCCTGCCCTCCACCCCTTCTGCAGCAGGCTGTGCTTGTCTCTCCCCTCACTCACTCAGCCTTCCTCTGCTCTTGCTTTTCACCAGTGAGCTGTTGGGGGGCTCAGGTCAGACTCAGCCCTTTGCTGGTGGGTGCAGGTGAGGGGCTGCTGTGCACTCAGCCAGGCAGGGGTCCCTTGTGCAGTGTTCCTCTTGTGTTCCAGGTGTCCCAGCAGCAGTGCACTGCTGGGGCACAGTAATCAGAGCTGTCAGCTGTGTGATTAGCTGAAGCATCCTTCCTCAGGGGCAGAGGCCTGATGGGAGGGAGGGTGAGAAGTGCATTTAAGGGAAACAAACAGCCAAAAATAACTTGAGAGCTGAAGGCAGTCCAGGAAGAGAGGGAACACAGTGTCTGTACAGCTTGGAGACCATCTCCCTGCTGGTGTGCAAGCACAGGTGGAAAGGAGACTCCAGGACCTCTTGGGTACTTCTGCCAGCTGGGGAGAGAGCACTGACCCATCCCCAGCTCCGGCCCTGCAGCGTGGCTGAGCCTGCTCTTGCCTCACCCTCTGTGTGTCCAGCAGGAGGAAAGCTCAGGTGAGACTTCCCTGCTGGCTGTGCCTCAGCCCCAGAGCTGGTTTGCCACCTGCAGGGCTGAGTGGTGTCAGAGCTGCCCCACACAGCCTGGCAGGGCAGCAGACATTCAGCACTGTCAGAGCTCCTGGTCTGGAGGTGATGTGTGAAGGAAACAATGCTCAGTCCCTGTGGGAGGAGTGTGCTAATGAGAGGTTAGCTCTGCTGCCTGGGACATGTTTGCCTTCAAGCTGTGTGGTCATGGGGCAGGACTGGAGCTCAAAGACAGAGCCACTCCTTGCAGCCCTTCTGTCAGCACTGCATTCCTGCACTCTCTCAGGTGCCTCTCAGCAGCTCCCTGCTGCCTGCTGGGGGCAGCTTCCTCTCTCCCAGAGAATCTTCCACCAGCAAAGGGAGGCTTTGCTGCTTTGTTTTTCCTAGCCCTCTGGAGGGTGCAGGCAGTCTCTGCCAGCCTGCCCATGGCTCTGGGGGCCTCTCAGGTCTGAAGGAAGGAGGAAGCCTCAGGAGCTGCTCCAGAGGCTCTGGTCACTGCCTCAATGAGGGGCAGGTAGGCTGCACCCTGCTTTGCTTTTCCCCAGGGAGGCCAAGGGGCAAAGCCACCTCAGGAGGTGTTGGGAGCTTGGCCTGGGCCTGGTTTTGATGCCTGCCCCCTGGGAGGGCTCTTCCCTCACTGCAGCATTAAGGGCTCACAATCCTGTCTGCAGCTTCCAGTGAGACCCTTGGGGGTTCCCAGTGGAAGCTCTTGCACAGCTCTCAACTTCTGGCATCCAGGCCACAGCTGCCCTCTGGGTTTGCCCTTTTGTGGCTGGTTTCCCCCTGCAAGTGAGCAGCAGGCTGTTGGGGTGAAATGAAGGCAGCAGTTTGGCTGATGGAGTCCCAGCTGCTCCCCTTGCAGTGCTTGCTGGCAGGAGCAGCCTGCCAGAGGCTTCCTGGGCAGTGTGGATTCTTTTCCCCTGGGTTCTGCTCTGTTTGTGATGTTGTTCTTTGGGGTCTGTTTGGTTTGCTTCTCCTCCCTGCAGCCCACATGTGTCTGTTTCAGGGGGACCCAAGCTTCTGGGCAGCTCTGCAGCCCCCTGGCTGCTGGCTTCTGGGCTCTGAGCTGATCACCAAGCACGTTTCAGTGCCCCAGGCCCTGCTTTCAGCACAGAGCCTCTCATGCTCCTGCTCTACCATCAACCTGTGAACAGGGACAAGTGCCCAAAGCAGGCCTGAGGGCTTCTGGCTCTCCCTCTGTGGCAAACCACACTCATGGGATCCATCCATCCATGCAACCTAAGGGCAGCCCTCTTGCTCCCTCTTTGCCCCACTCCAGCTCTGCTCACCAGCCATGGAGGGAGGGCTCTGCTCTGGGTAAAGAGGAAGCAGCTGAAGGAAAGTCTCTTGAAGCCCTTCCAGGGTGATTAGCCTGTGGCAGGGCTGGAGGCTTCAGTACCCTCTTGGAGTGAGCACTGCTGGCTGGCTGCAGAGCAGCCCCTCTGGCTGCATCTTGTGAGGAGCATGGGGAGCACCTCAGTGCTGGGAGCCTCCCCTCCTGCAGTGGTGCCAGGGCAGGTGACTCCTGGGCTGCTCTGTGCTGGCCACTTGCTGACATCCCCTTGGTCTCTTTCTGCAGCTTACTGGAGGTTCTGGCTGTGTGTCAGTGTGGTGTATGAGCTCTTCCTCATCTTCATACTCTTCCAGGTAAGTAGCTACTGGAGGGCAGTTCCATGTGGATATAAAACCCTCTGTGGGGTTCAGTGCTCTCACTGACTGCAGGAGATGCTTTCCAGTGGTGTGAAGCTGCTGAATGAGGCTGAGTGGTCAGGGAAGGAAGGGGCCTCTGGAAGTCACCCAGTCCAAGCCCCTGCAGTCAGCAGGGACATACCCAGCTGGGTCCCTGAGAGCCCCCCAGGCTTGACTTTGGATGTCTGCAGGGACTGGGCTCTCCCAGCTGCCTGTCTGTGTCTCACCACCCTTCCTCCTAGTGTCAGACCTAAGTCTGCCCTGCTCTAGTTTCAAATCCTCCTGGCACTCCCAGCCCTTGTCCCAGGTCCCTCCCCAGCCCTCCTGGAGCCCTTCAGGTGCTGGAAGCTGCTCTAAGGTCTCCCTGGAGCCTTCTCTAGGCTGAAAAGTCCCAACTCTCTCAGCCTGTCCTCATAGTGAGGTGCAGGGGATGGAGCTTCAGAGTGCCCCTGGATCCTGGTCCAGCAGGTGCCTTGTGCCAGACCTGCAGCCAGCCAACTAAACCTTTCCTGGCTCTCTGCCTGCTTCTTCGTAGCCTTCCCAGACTTGAGGAGAGAGAGGAAAGGCAGAAGGGGCAATGGGAAGTGTGCCACAGAGTGCTGGGGTCTGGGGAGGGAGGAGGCACGGAGGAGGAGGTTAGGAAGCAGAGTTCAGGATCTCTGACTCTTCACCTGGGGTTTTTGTTTAGCATCAGAGGCCCAGGAGGTGGAGGAGGTGGGCTGGCTGCTGGCTCTGGGGGTACCAGACCCACCCCAGCCATCTGAAGATGCAGTGCTGGCTGCAGTTGCCTCTTGTCCCTGCTGCAAGGGAGACCCAGGCCTTGTGTTGCTCCCACAGACCGTGCAGGATGGCAGGCAGTTCATGAAGTACATCGACCCACACCTGGGGGTGCCTCTGCCAGAGAGGGACTATGGGGGCAACTGCCTGATCTATGACCCTGGCAATGCAACTGATCCCTTCCACAACATCTGGGTAAGGAACTCAGCTGCTGGCTGGTGAGTCTGGCTGGGGCTTGGCCAAAAGTGCTTTCACTGAGCCCTTCAAGGTGCAGCCAGGAGGCTTGGAGTGCTGAGCAGGAGAGAGTTGTGGCTGACTTGCAGCTCTCCTGTTTGTCTCCTCTGGGCCTTTCCTGTTGGTCAGGTGGAGATGTGGCTCTGTACCTAGTTCTGGAGCCCAGGAGAGAGGGCAAACTGCTTGCCAGTTGCCCTTTCTCAGGTGATTGATGCAAACCCTGCTGCTTGGGGTCGTTGGTGTGCTTAAAGAATCTCCTGGCCTCAGCCCCCTGAGCACAGGGTTCACAGGCTGCCTGTTTCCCAGCAGTCCCTGAGCTGCACTTCCTGACTGGCAGCAGCTATCAGGTTATTGCTTCTTGCTGGCAGACAGGAGGCTTCAGGGGTGAAGGACTTTAGGTTATGTACAGCTCCCTCACTGGGCAGAGCTGTCTGTGCCTGCCTGGGGAGCAGCACTGAGTGCCTTGGGTCTGCCATGCAAGGTCTGCAGTGCATCAGGAGGAAGAGAGGACAGTCAGAGCTGTCCCTTTCTAGCTGTGCACCAGAGGTGGGAGGAGAGAAAGCCCTCTCTGCCCAGGGCTTGGTGGTGGCAGGGCTGGTAAGGTCTGAGCACTCCCCTGGAGGCAGCTCTGGTGAGGACATGCATGCTCCTGCTCTGGCGCAGCTCCTGCTCTGGAGCAGCTCCTGCTCTGGAGCACCCCCTGCTCTGGCGCAGCCCCTGCTCTGGCGCACCCCCTGCTCTGGAGCACCCCCTGCTCTGGCGCACCCCCTGCTCTGGCGCACCTCCTGCTCTGGAGCACCCCCTGCTCTGGAGCACCCCCTGCTCTGGCGCAGCTCCTGCTCTGGCGCACCCCCTGCTCTGGCGCACCCCCTGCTCTGGCGCACCCCCTGCTCTGGCGCACCCCCTGCTCTGGCGCACCCCCTGCTCTGGCGCACCCCCTGCTCTGGCGCACCCCCTGCTCTGGAGCACCCCCTGCTCTGGCGCACCCCCTGCTCTGGCGCACCCCCTGCTCTGGCGCACCCCCTGCTCTGGAGCACCCCCTGCTCTGGAGCACCCCCTGCTCTGGAGCACCCCCTGCTCTGGAGCACCCCCTGCTCTGGAGCACCCCCTGCTCTGGGCCCCTCGCAGCAGTCTGCTGTGTCCTGACTCGCGGCGCTGCCCCTCCTGGCGCTGCCCCTCCTGGCGCTGCCCCTCCTGGCGCTGCCCCTCGCGGCGCTGCCCAGCCTTGGCAAAGCCTGGCAGTCCCTGTGCTTGAGGGGCAGCAAACTGGTGAAGTGCAGCTGGGCTTGGTGTGAAACTCCTGAAGTTTGCTGCCTCATTTCTCCTGGGAGCACTAAGCCCTGGGAAGGAGCTGCTGGTGGTGCCAAGTGACCTGCGCTCTTCTTGGCTTTCAGGACAAACTGGATGGCTTTGTTCCTGCTCACTTCTTTGGCTGGTACCTGAAGGTAAGAAGATCTTCAGCTACCTTTAAAGCTTGAGCTGTGTCTGTTCTAGCAGTGCCAGTCAGTGACATTGGACCAGCCCAGCTGCTCCTGGTCACAAAGGGCTTTTCTTTCTCCCCCCTGGGTCCCCTCACTGCCTTCCCAAGCAGCACTGCATTGGCAGCCTCCATTCTCCACCATGCCTCGGAGGTCAGATCAAGGGCAATGGAAGCCTTAACTGCTGCAGCACAATAAATGCTGGGATGAGCTCTGGATGTGGAGTGTGGGCAGGAGGCCATTCAGAGGAGTGTGAAGTCTGTGCTCAGCCCAGCACAGAGGCAGGGTGCTGTCTGCCACTGCTCTAAGGCAGGCTTTGCCCAGTGGCAGCCACAGCAGGACCCTTTCTGGTCAACACCAGCCAGCTGTGGAAGGAATTCCAGTCCTGCTTGTCCCTGGCAGAGCACATCCAACATGGCCTAAATATTAGCTCTTTAGACTGAGGAACTTAGTACCCAGCTCTGCTTTGCCCTTTGCACTTTGCTCTTTATTTAGAGGTCTTGTGGGTAGGAAAAGCACAGCTGGAAAGCTCAGGCTGTCCTCCAAATGAGCTGTGTTCCCAGCAGTGTTTGGGGTTGGCCTGGGTGTTTTAGCCTGTAAGCAGAAGACCTGTGCTGGGATGGGGAAACTGACTTCAGGCTGGTGCTGGCTGTGTCCAGAACTGCCAGCCTGAGGAGCCTGGGCAGCAGAGCAGCATTCACTCCCAGCTGGATGTACTGCCACAGCTCATGTCAGGCTGAAGCAGCTTGTCAGGAGATTCCAGAGCCTGTTCTGGATCCTGGAGGCAAGCTGCTGGCCTGCAGGAGCAGCCAGCAAGCAAAGCTCACCAGAGACTGCAAGGCTTAGTTGTGCCTCCTGGAGGGAGTAATCGTCCCAAACACTTCCAAACCTCTGCCCCTGAGCAGAGTGTCTCCAGTACTGGTGGAGCTCTCTGTTTGGATCTCCAAAGGGCTTTGGGGTAAGTGGTGTCTGGTTCTGCTCGGGCTGCTGTGCCAGGCCTGGTTTGGGGAATGGCTTTTGATAGCTGTGGTTCCATGGGTCAGCAGCTGGTGGTGTAGTGCTACTGCTGTGGCCCTGTGGCTCCTGGAGGCCTCTCTGTCTCCCTCTGCAGACGCTGATGATCCGGGACTGGTGGATGTGCATGATCATCAGCGTGATGTTTGAGTTCCTGGAGTACAGCCTGGAGCACCAGCTGCCCAACTTCAGTGAATGCTGGTGGGATCATGTAGGTACTGCCCAGCTCCCAGCTGTGCCCAGAGCAGCTGGGGCTAGCAAGGGAGGTGCTGAGGGCTGAGCTCTCTCTTGTGCTTGTGGCCAGAGGGGAAGTGGCTGCTACAGCTCAGCAGCATCCTTCCTCCTCCCTGGGGCCTCTGTCACCCTGGGCTCAGGTGCTCAGCCCTTGCACCTGGGTAGCTATTTGCCTGGGCTCATCCCACAGCAGAGAGAGAATCCAAGGCTTTGCCCTCACACTTGCCAGCACCTGGTGATGGCACAGAGCAGAGCATCTCCAGTGAAGAGGGAGGTAGAACTTGATAGTCTCAGGTGGGGATTTGGTTGTTGGCTGCTGCAAGCCCAGCCCCAGCCTCGCTGCAGGTTGTGCCCAAAGTCCATCTTCACTGCTCTCCAAAACACTCTGTTCAGAGCTTCTCTTGTGGTTTACAAAAGCCTTTTAAAAGGTAAACATTTGGCCCTGCTGAAGGCTTTGCACAGGGCCAGATGTGGACAGCCTTGTCCTAAACCCCTGCTGGTGTCTGGCTCCTCAGGCCAGAGGGGGCAGGGGTGGTTCTGTGGCATAAGGCAGCTCTGCAGCTGGCAGTGGCACACCTGATTGCTGTTTTCCTGTGAGGTGCAGATTGGTTCCCAGAGCAATCAGAATTATCCCCAGCCAGGGCACACAGCTTTGCTTCGTGCTTGGGTTTGTCCTTGCAGCACAAAAGCTTTGCCAAGCTTGCAGTGATGGTACAAAAGAAGATGCTTTGTGGGTCAGGCAGAGGGCAAAGCTGCTCTGCCCTAAAAGACACTTGGCATGAAGTTACCACTCAGGGCTCCCCTGCTCTGGGGCTGGGCACAGGCAGATTTGTGCCAGCTCAAGAGCTCCATCTGCAGAGTGAGCAGTGGGCAATGAGCACAGAGCATGGGCAGGAGTCCTCTGTTTATCCTCACATTGAGCCTGCAGGGAGGCCCCTTCTGAAGGAGGCAGCCTGAAGGCTGAAGAGGAGGTGAAGGTATTGGGCAAAGCAAAACCTGGGGACAGGTTTTGTCTGGGTTCTGGTGTGGTCCTAAAGCTCTCACAGAGTAGAGCTGGTGTTAGGTGAGGTCTGGTGTGTGGCAGAATTCCAGCAAGAGGTTCCACAGCCACCTTCTGTGGCTCTGCTTTGAGCAGGCTTGGGCAGCTGAGACACTTCCTGACAGCTCCTGCCCCTCTCCTTGGGCATGTCCAGGCCCTGCCTCTGAAGTGTGCCCACCTGTGCCCCTGCCTGCAGTGCCTTCTGCAGCCTCTCCAGCATCACTGTTCTTCTCCTTCCAGTGGATAATGGATGTGATCTTGTGCAATGGATTAGGAATTTACTGTGGGATGAAGACTCTGTCTTGGCTTTCCCTGAAAACCTACAAATGGCAAGGCCTCTGGAACATTCCTACCTACAAGTGAGTTGGTGTGGCCAGGAGCTCCATGAGCAGTAGTACAGCAGCACCACAGGGCAGTCTGTAGAGACCCCCTGAGGGTCTGAGCTCTGCCACTCCCAGCAGGAGCTCTTTGCCCCTTGTGCCCACAGTGCACAGCTCCCCAGTAACCACAGCTCCATAGACCCTTCACGTGTGACAGCCCCCAGGCAGCCTCCTCCCAGTGGTGAGCCATGCCTGGCTGTGGTGTCTGCTGAGCAGAGCAGGCTGAGGAGCTGCCCAGCTGCGTGGTGCAGCTGGAAGGCACAGTGCAGAGAGCAGGCTGCCCTGGCTCAAGCTCTTGGTCTCCTGGAGGAGCCTCCTCCAGGGAGGGAGCAAAGGCATTTCACATCCCTGCACTCAGAGGCCTCAGCAGGTGTCCCTTCTGTGCTGTGTCTTAAGGCTACAAGGATGTGCTCTGCTTCTTGTCAGGGGGAAGATGAAGAGAATTGTCTTCCAGTTCACCCCCTACAGCTGGGTGAAGTTTGAGTGGAAGCCAGCCTCCAGCCTGCGCCGGTGGCTCGCCGTCTGCGGCATCATCTTTGTCGTAAGGAAGCTTCTGCCTTGGCTTCCCCTGCCCCTGACTGAGTGCTCTGAGACCCTCAGCAGCTGTGCAAGCATCAGCTCGGGCTGGAACTCTGTCAGGGAGGTGGTGTTGTGGTTGAGGCTGGGAGAGATCCCTCCCAAAGGTGTCTGTTTCCATGGCTCTGCACCACTGGAGGGATCAGTTACATGAAGCTTGGCTCTTGCTTGCTGAACAGCACTGGTTGGTACTGAGAGCACAATGAGTGAGCTACAAATGCCTCAGCAAGGGCCAAAATCACTGCCCTGGGGGGCAGGTGGCTGCTTTCTCTGGACCTGCAGCTGGGGAGGGCTGTGCCCAGTGCTTCAGGCAGGTTCCCTGAGCAGCACAGCTCCTGAAGCTCACTGCTTTGCCTCAGGTAATGTTCTGTTGGTCACAGAGTCACAGAAGGTCTTGAGAGGGAAGAGACCCACGAGGATGACTGAGCCCAGCTCTGCTCCTTGCAGCACTGCCCTACTTCCCCTAGGTTTGTGGGGTTTAATGTGGCTTGACCAGCTGAGGTCAAGGGAGCCCCATTTAGACAGCAGGGAAAGCTGGCTTGTCCCAGCAGGGGGACAGGCTGCCTGCTCACCCCCTGAGGGGCTGGGGCTGTGCTCTAGTGATGCATCACCTTGGGTTCCCACCTTCCACTTCAGTCACAGGCATCCTGCATATGACTGATGAGGAGGAGCCTGCCAGGCCAAGTGCTTTTCCACCACTCCTGCTTCTTGGCATCTTTGTGCTGCCCATGGGACCTCATTTGGCTCTGTGCTGAGCAGCTCCAACTCCCTGCAGTTCAGCAGCTGTGGAGTTTAGCCAAACCAAACCTTGTGACCCTTGCAGTGAGTCCAGAGCCAGTGGGCATCACCCAGGTCCTGTGCCACTCCTGGGCACAGGCCACAGCTGTGTGCTGCCATCAGCTGCTACAGCAGCACAGCTTCAGCTCCTGGACATGCAAAGCACCTTGTAAAGGTGAAGCTATGAAGCACCTTGAACCATGTGGCCTGGAGCCTGCTGGTGCTTGGTCTTGGTGTCTGTCCAGCAAAGCTGCCTGTGATGCCTGGGGCTCAGTACTCAGCTTGGCAAGCCTCCCCCCCTCTAATGACACTGCAGTGAGTGCTGCTGTCAGTGGCAGAGCTGAGTGTGCCCTGGGGACAATGCACTGCCTGTGAGAGCACAGGCAGCACACAGCAGGGCCAGCAGCCAGGGCCAGCAGCCAGGGCCAGCAGCCAGGGCCAGGCTGTTTGCAAACTCAGCCACTCGAGTCCAAGTCACTGTCACCTGATTTCTGCTCCAGAACCCCCCTGCCAGCCTCCCCTGGCACAGCAGGTGTGCCCAGCCTCCTGCAGCCCCTGGGAGCTGTGAGGCAAATGTGTGTGCTGAGAGGAGAAAGATTGCTGTGTGCCCAGCCCCAGGCTGGCACCGAGGAGGTTTGGGGCTAGGGGCTGGAGCACTGAATGATGCCAGGCTTTGGCAGAGTGGTGCTTGCCTCAGCAAAGCCTGGCTCCAGCTGACAGCTTGTGAGCAGCTGCAGCTACTGGCTCTCTCCTTGGGGTCAGGCCAAGCTCGGTGCCTTTGTTAGAGCTGCTTTTGAGGTGAGAAGCTCCTCTGCTTGCTCCTGCTGCCAGGGCAGCTCCCAGGCAGCGTTTTTGCTCTCAGGGTGTGGCCAGAGCTGGCTTTGGCACATCTGTGTAACTGCAAGAAATAAACCCCTGGCCCTCAGCAGAGCCCCAGGATGTGCTGCTGGTGCCTCCTGAGCTCCCCGGGTCAGAGCCGAAGCGCTGCCGCTGGGGAGGAGTCCTGCTGCAGCCTGGCTGCACCCCCAGGCAGTTCTTGCCCAGCTTGCTGCTGGGGGATTTTGTCACAGCCCTTCCAACACACAGGAGGCTTCTGAAAGCAAACTCCTGGGCAGTTTCTGCCGTGGTGGTGGTTGGTACAGACAGGAGGCCTCTGAAGGCCCGGGCTGGGCATGGCTGCAGCGCCGGTGCCCCGGGGACGCCGCGCAGGAGCCTGGGGAGGAGGGAGGTGCCCAGGGCCCATTTGGTGAAGTCTTTGGAGTGTGAGTGGAGTGTCCTGTTGCCCAGTTCCTCTTGGCAGAGCTGAACACCTTCTACTTGAAGTTTGTGCTGTGGATGCCCCCCGAGCACTGCCTGGTGCTGCTGCGCCTCGTCTTCTTCGTCAACGTGGGCGGCGTGGCCATGAGGGAGATCTACGACTTCATGGACGACCCGTGAGCAGCCCAGCCCCCTGCCCTGCCCCCTGCCCTGCCCCCTCCCCCCTGCCCAGCCCCCCTGCCCGGCCCCCCCGTGCTCCAGCAGACAGCCCCAGCCCCAGAGCAGCTGCTTTTGCCTCCCCGTGGCTGGGAGGTGGAGCCCTGAGTGGGGCTGGTTAGGGAGCAGCTGTGCCTGAGGCTGCTCTGCCTCTAGCCTCAGATCTTCTGCAGTGCTCACTCTTTGGAGCATGTAATGTGCACACCAGCTGGGGTCACTCTGTGGAGCAAGCACTGTGGGAATTAGCTGAGGGCCTCTGTGGGCAGGGGAGTGTGGACTCCCCCCAGACTGACAGCCAGGAGCTGCAGTCCTGTGCCTGCCAAGGGCAGCAGGGCCCAAACTCATTTCTTGAAGGTGCTTCTCCTCTTCAGCTGTCTTCCAGCCAGGCCTGGTGCTCTGGAGCTCTCATGGCAGCCCCTTGCAGACAGAGGACCCTCTGTGGCAGTGTGGTGAAGGCCAGGGGCACCCACACAGCACTGCCATGTACCTCCAGCCTGTCCCTGCCTATCCAACCTGTCATAGGGGATGAAGGACCTGGAGCAGCTTCTGAGCTCCTTTCATCTCAGCTGGGCTGGGCAGGGCACATCTTAAACCAGAATGCACTCATCCCATCTGCACCAGCCCTGCCCTCCCCTTGTGTCACTGCTTCCTGGGCTTCTCCAGTGCACTTCTGTGTAGCTTGAGCTTATGCTGTGGTGTGGAACACAGCTCTGAAGTCTGAGAAACTGGGGGGGTGGTGCTTGACTCTGGGGCCTCTGGACTCAGACTTTGACAAAAGGGAAGGATACAACTTCCAGCAGCTTGTGCCTGCTCCTGCCCTCAGGCAGCAGTGAAACCTCCCTTCAGAGTGAGAAGGTGGGTGATGGAAGGGCACAAATGTGGCCTGTGGGGTGGGAAGTGATGTCCTTGGCTCTGCATGGCTGGATAGCACATCTGCAGGAGCCAGTGGTGCTGTCCTGGGCAGCTGCTGCAGCTAGCCAGGGGTTAGCTCTGGCTCTGGCAGGGGGTCTGGGTGTTTGCAGAGGACATCAGGGAGCAGAGCTCCTGTCTCATAGCCTGCCCTGGGCCTCAGCTGATCCCAAGCTGGTCAGGCAATCGTTTGAGGAGCATTTACCAGTCCCCTGCAGCCTGGCTGCTTGCTCTCTGAGCTGTGCCCCTGGCTCCCCTCTCTCTGAGCTGTGCCTCTGGCTCCTCTCTCTCTCTGAGCTGTGCCCCTGGCTCCCCTCTCCCTCTCTGAGCTGTGCCCCTGGCTCCTCTCTCTCTCTGAGCTGTGCCCCTGGCTCCCCTCTCTCTCTGAGCTGTGCCCCTGGCTCCCCTCTCTCTCTGAGCTGTGCCTCTGGCTCCTCTCTCTCTCTCTGAGCTGTGCCCCTGGCTCCTCTCTCTCTCTCTGAGCTGTGCCTCTGGCTCCTCTCTCTCTCTGAGCTGTGCCCCTGGCTCCCCTCTCTCTCTGAGCTGTGCCTCTGGCTCCCCTCTCTCTCTGAGCTGTGCCCCTGGCTCCCCTCTCTCTCTGAGCTGTGCCCCTGGCTCCCCTCTCTCTCTGAGCTGTGCCCCTGGCTCCCCTCTCTCTCTGAGCTGTGCCCCTGGCTCCCCTCTCTCTCTGAGCTGTGCCCCTGGCTCCCCTCTCTCTCTGAGCTGTGCCCCTGGCTCCCCTCTCTCTCTGAGCTGTGCCCCTGGCTCCCCTCTCTGAGCTGTGCCCCTGGCTCCCCTCTCTCTGAGCTGTGCCCCTGGCTCCTCTCTCTCTCTGAGCTGTGCCCCTGGCTCCCCTCTCTCTCTGAGCTGTGCCCCTGGCTCCCCTCTCTCTCTGAGCTGTGCCTCTGGCTCCCCTCTCTCTCTGAGCTGTGCCCCTGGCTCCCCTCTCTGAGCTGTGCCCCTGGCTCCCCTCTCTCTGAGCTGTGCCCCTGGCTCCTCTCTCTCTCTGAGCTGTGCCCCTGGCTCCCCTCTCTCTCTCTGAGCTGTGCCTCTGGCTCCTCTCTCTCTCTCTGAGCTGTGCCCCTGGCTCCTCTCTCTCTCTCTGAGCTGTGCCTCTGGCTCCTCTCTCTCTCTGAGCTGTGCCCCTGGCTCCCCTCTCTCTCTGAGCTGTGCCTCTGGCTCCCCTCTCTCTCTGAGCTGTGCCCCTGGCTCCCCTCTCTCTCTGAGCTGTGCCCCTGGCTCCCCTCTCTCTCTGAGCTGTGCCCCTGGCTCCCCTCTCTCTCTGAGCTGTGCCCCTGGCTCCCCTCTCTCTCTGAGCTGTGCCCCTGGCTCCCCTCTCTCTCTGAGCTGTGCCCCTGGCTCCCCTCTCTCTCTGAGCTGTGCCCCTGGCTCCCCTCTCTCTCTGAGCTGTGCCCCTGGCTCCCCTCTCTGAGCTGTGCCCCTGGCTCCCCTCTCTCTGAGCTGTGCCCCTGGCTCCTCTCTCTCTCTGAGCTGTGCCCCTGGCTCCCCTCTCTCTCTGAGCTGTGCCCCTGGCTCCCCTCTCTCTCTGAGCTGTGCCCCTGGCTCCCCTCTCTCTCTGAGCTGTGCCTCTGGCTCCCCTCTCTCTCTGAGCTGTGCCCCTGGCTCCCCTCTCTGAGCTGTGCCCCTGGCTCCCCTCTCTCTGAGCTGTGCCCCTGGCTCCCCTCTCTCTGAGCTGTGCCCCTGGCTCCTCTCTCTCTGAGCTGTGCCCCTGGCTCCCCTCTCTGAGCTGTGCCCCTGGCTCCCCTCTCTGAGCTGTGCCCCTGGCTCCCCTCTCTCTCTGAGCTGTGCCCCTGGCTCCCCTCTCTCTCTGAGCTGTGCCTCTGGCTCCCCTCTCTCTCTGAGCTGTGCCCCTGGCTTCTCTCTCTCTCTCTGAGCTGTGCCTCTGGCTCCCCTCCCTCTCTGAGCTGTGCCCCTGGCTCCTCTCTCTCTCTGAGCTGTGCCCCTGGCTCCCCTCTCTCTCTCTGAGCTGTGCCTCTGGCTCCTCTCTCTCTGAGCTGTGCCCCTGGCTCCCCTCTCTCTCTCTGAGCTGTGCCCCTGGCTCCCCTCTCTCTGAGCTGTGCCCCTGGCTCCCCTCTCCCTCTGCTGCAGGAAGTTCCACAAGAAGCTGGGCCAGCAGGCCTGGCTGGTTGCTGCTATTACTGCCACCGAGTTCCTGATCGTGGTGAAGTACGACCCCTACACCCTGACCCTCTCTCTGCCCTTCTACATCACCCAGTGCTGGATCCTGGGGATCATCCTGGTGCTCACCTGGACAGCCTGGCGCTTCTTCATCCGGTGAGCACGGCCTGGGGGGCTGCTCTGCAGGGCCCAGGCCCTCCCAGGGCATTGCTGAGTGGGGCCTCTGCAGCTGCTGACTCCTCAGCCTCCTGAAGGTAGATCACAGCTTGGTTAGGTGAACCAGGGAGCTCCCTGTGCCTGGGCCTGGCAGTTCTCTTCCTGGATCAGGCCTCTGGGAGCTTTGGCCTCTGGGGGAACACTTGGGGCAGGGATCTGTAGAGGCAGCTGAACAGGCAAGGGCCTGGCTGCTGCTCATCTGCCATCCTCACTCCCCTGGGAAGATCTTTGGCTCATGAGGTCCAGCCTTTGGCCCAGCACTGAAGCATGTCCCTAAGCCCCAGCTGCACACTGCTGCAGCACCTCCAGGCATGGTGACTCCAGCACTGCCCTGGGCAGAACATTCCAGTGCTTGGTGACCCTTTCAGCAAAGAAATATCCCTGATCCCCAGCCCCCCTGGACTGCAGGGGAGGGATGCACAGCTTGCACCCTGAGCTCCTGTCCCAGAGGCAGCAGGGAGTGAGCCAAGGTTCAGCTGTTTGGTTTGGAGACCTCTCTGAGCCTGAGGCTGGAAGAACTTACCCTGAGCTAAGGATCAATCTCTGCTGCAGGAGTGGTCAGGGGCTGGCACAGGCTGCCCTGGGAGGTGGTGGAGTCACTGTCCCTGGAGGTGTTCCAGAAGCCTGTGGCCATGCTTTGGTGGCTGTGGTGGTGTTGGGCTGATGGCCTCAGAGGCCTCTTCCAGCCCAAGCACTTCTCTGATCTGTAGCTGGAGGCTCCTGCCCCTGGTGGCTCCTGCTGAGCGTGCTGTGGGTCACACCTCAGGGCATGATGGCCTCTGCTAGCACCAAGCACAGGGTGGAGGTGATCAGTGCTGCCAGGAGGCTCAGGGGGGTTGGGTCCCTCCAGGGCACAGCTGCCTGGGTGCTGAGGTGGTCTGGCAGCTGCAGCTCTCCTCTGTCTCTCCCTGCAGGGACATCACGCTGCGCTACAAGGAGATCAGGAGGCAGAAGCAGGAGCACAGGCAGGAGAAGGAGAGATGCCTGAGCAATGGAGATGGACACTCAGCAGTGCTGCAGGAGCAGGCTGGGAGCAGGCCCAGGGAGAGGAAGCTCTGAGCCACAGGCAGAGGGCTGGAAGGACCTCGTAGTGCTCAGTGGCTGGTGGACATCCAGCTCACCCTACCTACCTTGTCGTTGTTGTTAGCTTCCCAGCAGGGGGAAGGAGGTCTCTGACCTGCACAGCCTTGCTCCTGCACAGCACTGAGGGCTGGAGGAGGCCTTGTGGAGGGAGGTCAGAGCCCACAGCCGGATGGGACCCTGCAGACCTCTTGCTTTGTCTTCCTGGAGAGCAGGGGTTGGAGGCAGGGGGCTTTAAACAAGGTGCAAAGGGAATCTTGCTGCTCTCTCCAGCCCACTGTGAGACCTCCATGGTGACCTCTGGGCATTAGGAACACCCCCTCTGGAGTGTGCAGCTGCCAGAGACAGGAGAGGAATTGCTCTGTTTGTCTTTCTGTGCTGGAGCTGCCTGGAGCTGTGGGGTGAGATGGTGCCAGGTGCTCAGCCACCAGGTGCCAGGACTGGGACAGGTGTAGGTGACCTGAGGTGTGTGAACAAGATGCAGAAGCTGCACAGGAGGCACCACAGCACACTGCTGCTCCTGCCCCTGCAGCCTGGGCCCGCTGCCTTCCTCCAGGCCTGACTCACAGCAGCCTGCAGAGGTCTGCAGCAGCTCTGAGGCATCCCAGCTCCAGGGAGGGCAGCTGCTCCTTAGCTCTGGTTTTAACTTCTCTTTTAGTCTTGGTCATCTCTTGCAGGGAAGGGAAGGTTCAGTGTGGAAGGTCAAAGCTGCCTTTCCTTTGCTCCATGGAGTAAAACCTACTACATGCAGAAACCTGGGAGCTGCTCCACTGGTCTGAAGTTATTTGCCTTACTCTCAGCTTGTAGTTTGCTTCCCAGGAGGCTTTGATTCATTCTTGGTGTCTGCTCTCTGGGGCACCTCAGGTTCTGCTGCCCCTCACAGCTGCCCCATCCCTCCCCAGGTGCCTCCAAGCCCAGCTGGAGGAGGTCTCTCTGCAGCCACTCACAGAGCCTCTGTCCAGCTGCTGCCAGCCCTGCCCCAGCACCCTCTTGCTGGGGGGCTGCAGGCAGTGCTGCATCTGGGGCCCTGGGGAGGAGCCTGGGAGCCTGTGCTGGGGGCTGGGGGTTGTCATGCCCAGGTGTAAGTGCAGCACCCATTCTGCAGCCTCTGCTGGGAGCCTGGGGGTGCAAGGCACTGCTGCAGCATGCCCTCATCACCTCTGCTGCCCTTGCCCTGCTGGAGAGGCTTTGTCCAGGGGAGAGCTTCAGCACCCCCAGGAGCACTTCAGCTTTTGAGGGGCAGGAGCCTTGCTGAGCTGCTGCCCAGCAAACAGCCATGGCTTTGATCCTCTTTGGCCTGGCAGGTGACTGGCAACCCAACCCTGCACTCCTCCCACCTTTACAGGGCCCCAGGTGCTTTCCCCCCTGGAGAGTGGGCACTGAGCAGTGGGGCAGGCTCCAGCAGCCCAGCACTTGGCTTGCATCTGAAGAGCTCAGCAGCCAAAGCAGTCTGTGGGCCAGGGGTGCCTGGTTGCTTGGCAGCTGCAGAGGAGAGTGAGCAGTGCCAGGGTAGGATCAGGCTGCTTCCTCCAGCATGTCCAGGCTGCAGCTGCTCCTCCCTGGGTAGGGGGTTGCTGCTGTGAGGCTGGGCAGCCTGGGGCTGTGTCAGTAGGTGCTGACCAGTTGGTCATGGGCAGAGTGCTGAGCTGAGCCTATTTCTATGCCTTTCCACCCAGAGCTGTCCTAGTTCCAGCTCCCAGCCAGTCCCACCCCCTGTATCCTGCTGCTGTGGTGCTTGTGTGGCCCCAGCTGGGCAAGGCTCAGGTCAGGGGATCTCCATTCCACCTGTGCTGGGGGCCCTGTGCCCCCTTCTCCTCTCTCTGGGTCCATCTCACCACCCAGCTGGTAGCAGGCACAGCTGGGGGGGCTCTGTCACTGCACTTCCTCCCCATTCCTCCTCCTCTTCCCTCCCTCCCAGAGCCCCCCTTACATTTCAGAGCACCAGTGAAGAGCAGCAGGGGCTGTGGGTGTGCTGTGTGTTCCTGCCTGGAGCTCTGACCCCCTGCATACCACTGACTTGTCCCCACCCAGCTGCAGAGCTTCTGTGGTTAGTCTGGAACCTGCCCCTGCAATAAAGCAATGGTTGCTGCTGTGTCCCTTGGTGCAGCCTCTGCATGCTCAGGGGCTGCTGCTTGCACCCTGCAGCTGGCACTGGGGCCTGAGCTGCCTGGGTCATAGCTCCCTTCTGCAGGAAGGCCTTAGCCATAGGCTGGGCTGGGTTGGGAGGGACCCTGAAGATCGTCTCAAGGATCATCTTGGAGGTAACTGGTGGTTGGTAATCAGTTGGCTTCTGCCTTGAGGCTGTCCAAACCTTCAGCTGCCAGAGTGGGGCCTCTGGAGGTGAGCAGAACTCAGCCCAAGCCAACCCCCTTGGGAGCAGCTCTGGCAGCTGCCTCTGCCACGAGGGTGGAGGGAGGGTGGCCCTGACCTGCCCCAGGCAGGGGGCCTGGGCTGTGCCAGGGGGCAGGGGGCTTGGGCTGTGCCAGGGGGCCTGGGCTGTGCCAGGGGGCCTGGGCTGTGCCAGGGGGCCTGGGCTGTGCCGGGGGGCAGGCAGCCTGCTCTGCCCCATGGGAATGTGATTCCCAGCCTCTGCTGCAGCTGAGGCTGGGGAGCTGGAGGGCAGCTGGGCCTTGCTCTGCCAGCTGCCTGTGCAGGAGCTCAGGGCCGTGGTCTGGCAGCTGTGCAGGGGAGGTGCTGAGTTGTGGCTGGGCTCAGGGAGCTGGAGGCCACTTGCAGCCTGGTGCTGCTCTGCCTCTTGCTGCCCCACAGCAGTGCTCTGGCAGCTGGCAGGAGGTGTCTGGAAGCCATGGCCATGAAGCCAGGGTGGGAAAGGGAAGTGTCCTTTCCCCTCCCCCCTGCCTGCTGCTCACTCTGTCGGGGGGGGGGGGGGCACAGAGCTTTTGGCCTCCCAAGTGCTGGAGAGGCTTTTGGGGGCCAGGTTCTCTAAATGCCTCTCAGCCCTTTGTGAAGAGGCCTCAGCTGCTGCTGGCCTGGGAGGGGCAGCAGAGCCCAGGGGGCTTCTGGAGGGAGACCTTGCTGCGGAGTGGCTCCGGTTCTACCTAGGTACTTGAGCCAGGGAGGGGAGCAGCACCCAGGGAAGGGGCAGGGGGGGTGCAGGTCGGGGTGGAGGGGGTCCTTGGGGCGGGGAGGGAGGGCTGAATTGAGAGGGGCTGCAGGAGGTGGGAGAGGAGCAGGGGCTGGGTCCCTGGGTGTGAGCTGCAGCCGGAGCAGGGATGGGGGAGCCCCGAACCCAGCAACCTGGAGCTGTCCCCGGCTCACCCTGCTGTGGGGGGGCCGGGGGTGGGGCCGGGCTCCCCTCGCATCCCGGGTCCCGCCCCCCCGTCCCCGCCCCCCCCCCCGGGAAAAGCTCCGGTTTCCCCCAAAGCAGCGGTGAGTCGGGGCCCGTCGAGCCTCCCCCCCAGCTCCCCTCACCCCGGCTGCCACTACCGGGAGCGGGGGGCGTGGGGGTGGGGGGACAGAAGGGGACAAGGGGAGGGGTCGTGATCCAACCCGGGGGATGCGACAAGGTGACAGTGCGGGGGGCGGGGGGGGCGACCCTGGCATCATCCCTGCTCGCTCCCTGGGAGGGTTGGGTTGGGGATTTTTAAGGCAACTTCCCAAGGGAAGTCTCAGCCAGGGTCTGGGAGCCCGGGAGGGAAAGCAGAGGTCCCCCGGACCCTCCCTCAGCCTGCGGCTCCCCCCGCACGGCCGAGCGGCGCCATCGCTCCCCCGCCCCCGTCCGGCCCTGGGGTCCCTTCGGCCGGGGAGCAGCCGGGGGAATGGCGCTGCCCACCCGGCCCTGCTCGCTGCGGGGCGGGGGGGAGGCTGTGTGCGAGAGAAAATCTTCCGGGGGGGGGTCTGGGCAGCTGTAGGCTCTCCGGGGAGGGTGCAGAGACCTCCCCGCTCATCGCAGCAGTGAGCGGAGGCTGGGGGCCGATCCCGGCAGCTGATGCCGCACCTCCGGCAGCGATCCCGGAGCCGTCCCCGCTTAGCTCGGAACCCCTCGGGAGCGCCGGGAGGCAAGGGGCTCCCAGCTGGATCTGGGGGCTCCCTGGGACTCGCTGCCTCCTGCCTGGATCCGCTCGGGAGTCAGCTCGGGAATTGCGGCATTCCTCTCCCTGCGGCCGGCGGATGACAGGAAGGGCTCCGCTCCCCGCAGCCGCCCCCTGAGGATTGCCTCTTGCCCCTGGGGCTTGGATCTGCCCAGGTGAAACTGCCGGGGGCGTGGGGAGGGTCCGGCGCGGGGGGGGGGGCTGACGAGCCGGGAAGGGTCCAGCGCTGCAAAGGGCCTGAGGCTTCCCGGGCCCGATCCTCACGGCCATGGGAGGCACGGGGGGGGCGCAGGGTCCTTGTCTCTGGGGGCAAGGCAGGGGAAATGGGGGTGTCGCATGGCGCCCCAGCTGTGGGTCTGCTGGGGAGGCAGCTCCAGAGGTAGGGTGGGCAGAGCAAGGGCCGGGAGGGGTCGGGGTGGACCACGGCCGAGGTGCAGAGCCCAAACCTTGCTGGTCTGACAAGTTTGGGGAGAGGCTTTGCTGTTGCTGACAAATGTGGTGGCAGCAAAGTCGCTGCCATGCTCCTGCCGTGCGGGTCGGGGCCGGGCAGGGCTCCCCTCTGCGGGAGAAGGAAGGAAAAGCCCCGAGCAGAGCCCGGGCTGGGGCTGGCAGAGAGCAGAGACTGATGGAGGGCGCAGCTCACCAGCGAGAGGAGATCGGTCCCGCCCCAGCCACCCACTGGCGCCGGGCACTGGCACCCACTGGCGCTGGGCATTGGCACCCACTGGCGCCGGGCACTGGCACCCACTGGCGCCGGGCACTGGCACCCACTGGCGCTGGGCATTGGCACCCACTGGCGCCGGGCATTGGCACCCACTGGCGCCGGGCACTGGCACCCACTGGCGCTGGGCATTGGCACCCACTGGCGCTGGGCATTGGCACCCACTGGCGCCGGGCACTGGTGTCCGGCTTA
This sequence comes from Melanerpes formicivorus, assembly GCF_026170545.1. Classification (NCBI taxonomy): domain Eukaryota; kingdom Metazoa; phylum Chordata; class Aves; order Piciformes; family Picidae; genus Melanerpes; species Melanerpes formicivorus. Next base: position 17,561,964 of record NW_027142368.1, on the reverse strand, counting down.
GGGCAGGGGGGAGGAAGCAGCGCGGGGGCACTGCTGCGCTCTAGCTCCAAGCGGTGCCAGAGGATGCCTGCAGGAGCCCAGGCTGTGCCCGCGTCGGCCCAGCTGCCCTGGGACCAGTACCCAGGGGCTCTGCCCAAGCTGTTTCAGGCCTCGTGTGGGCACAATGCCAAAGCAGAAGGAGGTGTCCGTCCCCCACAGACTAGGGGTGGTTGCCCCTCTTTCAGAGGGGACACACACACAATTTCGTTGCCATTTCTCTCCCCAGACCCCCCCCCCCCCCAAGCAGGAGAGGGTACCCTGAGCTCTGCAGAGCTCGCAAGCAGACTGAAGCTGCTCCATCCCTCTGCACCCCTGAGCAGGGACCCTGCCAAGCCTCGAGATCTCCCCAGGGAAGAAACCAGACACCCCCGAGCCCAGAGCAGGGCCAGCTCCCTACTAATCGCTCAGATTTGATCTCCCTCGAAGGGATTTGACACGGGGATGAGAGCATGGTGGGGAGGAGGTGGCAGGGAAGAGCTTCGTTAGCACAGAAAGTGCTAAATCCCTGCCCCGAGCTGCTCTGCTCGCTCGGGAGAGGCTGGTGCTGGAAAACAGCCCCGGGCTGAGCTCCTGCGCTGAGCACCGCGGGCAGCCAGGGGCTCTGGATGGTGCCTGGGACGTCTGCTTCAGTTGCACTTGGAAGTCCTTGGAAGGGGAGAGGAAGGGGGAGGGGGCAAGGGGAGAGGAAGTGGATTTTAATGAGGTGTTTATCCTCCTGCAGAGAAAGTTGGTCCTGAAAAGTTTTGTGTTTGTGTGAAGCACCTCCAGGGCACGCTGGCAGCGAAGGAGCTGCTGCTCCCTGGGGCACTGTGTTGTGCCCAGGACATACAAAGGACTCTCTAGGGTAAACCTGCAGGGTGCTGCGCTGTGGCAGTGTCCATGTGCTCGCCCTGCCCTCAGCACCAAGGTGTGCCTTAAGCTGAGCTCAGTCCATCCGTGGCACAAGTGCAGCTGGTTCTCAGATGCGGTGCACTGTGTTTGTCCCTCACACAGAGAGGTTTGTGCCTGAGGACTGATGCTGGGGGCAAGGTTGGCATCTCCCAGCCCTGCCCCCAGCCTTGCCATCATTTCAGGTTAGTGACCTGATTGCATTCAGAACCCCTCCCCCTCCCCTCCTCCTCCTCCTCCTCCTCCTCCTCCTCCTCCTCCTCCTCCTCCTCCTCCTCCTCCTCCTCCTCCTCCTCCTCCTCCTCCTCCTCCTCCTCCTCCTCCTGCTGTCCCCTAGGGGCTGGACAATATGGCCCTTCAGAGGGGTCCCAGGCCAGCAGCTGGGTGCTTCATGCTTCATGTGCTGCAGCTTCAGCCTTTGCCCATTAAAATCCAAGCAGGGGTGGTCGGGGGGGGGGCTGCTTCCCCCCCTCAGTGCCTGAAGCTGTGAGCACCTGAGGGGAGCTGGGAGGTAGTGCCTGAGTATGGAGGGACCACCCACTCGAGGCAGGTCTCCCGTGGGGAGCTTTGGGGCTGTGTGGGTTTTGCAGGGGGGCTGTGGGTGCTCCCATGGGGAGCATCTAAGTGCAGGTGATGCTCAGGATGAGTCCTGGGCTTGGGGGTTGTGGCCTGCGGCTTGCACAGGGGGGTTGTGGCGCAGCATCTCCTGACATGGAGGCCAGGCAGGAAGGGAGGTGCTGGCCCAGGCCGTGTTGGATTGGCTGGCTGGGTGTTTGTGGGGGATCCCAGCCCCCCTTGGCACGGTAGGGAACCCCTGGCTTGGGTGAATCCCCCGTGCTGGGATCCCTGGGGTGAGCAGCTCCTCGGAATGGATCTCGAGTAGGACTCACCTGGGAAATCCCTTCGGGGGGGGAGGGAACCTGGCTTCCCTGCAGTGGGAACTGGCACCATCCCAGCCCTGCCCCCACGCAGGAGTCAGGGCTCTTCTGGCACGGGGCAGCCCCTCGGTGAGGCTGGGGACAATCGCGGGAGGCAAAGGGGAGATCCCGGATGGAAAAGCGGCAAAGAGCTCCTCGGTCCTCTCCTGGGCTCCTCTCCCTGCGGCTGCGATGCTTCAGTGCTCACTCACTCGGTCCCTGGGAGAGGAGCCGAGGCTGGGAGCTGTGCAGGGGGGGAGCTGCTTGCCAGCCCTGCTGGGAGATCAGAAGCAGTCGGGTTTCCCTTTCCCTCTCTCCTCACCTGCTGTTTCACCCATGCAGGCCGGGCGCCGGCAGGAGCCTTTGCCATGGACAGCAGCCATGGAGGCAGAGACCTGAGTGGTGAGTGCTCAGAAGAGACCTGGGGAGGGGGCTGGGGGCGAGCTGGCCAGGGGGAACCCTGATCCTTCCCCTCTTGAGAGGGATCCCTGATGCTCACTGCTCCTCCGTGGCGCACACAAAGGCTTTGGCTCCCCTGTGCTCTCTGGCATGAGATGCTCAGCCCTGCAGCAGGAGCCAGGAGAGGGTTGGCTTGCCCTGGTTTTGCTCCTCTGTGTGAGCTCCTTGGAGCTGGACAAACCAGAACCCCTCTACTGTGGGAGCTCCGTGGGAAGCTGGATGCTTTGCTGGTATCCACAGCCAGGGATGCAGAGGATCAGCCACAGCAGAAGAGAGCTTCAGGTTGGGGTGGAAGAAGCAGGACCTGCTCCTTCCCGGGGGTTCTCCTATGCGATCCCTTGGGCACGCTCCTGGCCCTCTGGAGGGATCAAAACCACCCTCCGTGGATGGGAAGAGCTGAGTGCTTCTGATCCATCCCCTCGCTGGCTCCTGCCGGAGGTGATTGAGGGCGGGGGGACACAGCAGGTTCCTCTGCTCGGGGTGGGATAGATCTCGGCCTGCTCTGGGCTTTTTCTGGCTCCGGAGCCGCTGCGGAAGGAGGGGGCCGCGGCGTGACGCGGGAGGGCTCTCCGGCAGCGCTCTCCGGCAGCGCTCGGCGAGCAGGAGTCTCCTTTCCCCCTCATTTCCCGTGTTCCGCTGGCTGCTGGCTCCGTGGCGGTGGCTGGAGGCTGGTGCAATGCAGCAACTGCTCGGCCCCATCGCGGGGATGCATTGCAGGGATGGCCTCTCCTCCAGGAGCACGCCGGCAGCTCCTGGGGGGCCGTGCCCTGCTCCAGAAGCTTTTGTTTGCTTCTTGATCGTTTCCCCCCATTGCTGTCTCCTCTGGGCAGCCCCAGCCCGCGGGGCTGCAGGCGGCAGCAGCGCGGCAGCTCCCTGCACGGAGGGGGGCTGCAGATGTGTGCTGAGCACATCTGTACGGCTGGCGAGGGACTCCCTGGCACCCCCGAGGTGCTGCGGCAGTTCACTCTTCCTCCTTGCTCGTTGGGATGCTGCCACTCCACCTCCCGGGACAGCCAAGCCAGGACCGTGGCTTCTGCCCTGCGAAGCTGCTCCTGACACCACCCACGACCCCCCACCCCCCCAAGCTGTGGTTTGTGCCCATCCCTTCCTCCCGGCTTAGAGCTGAGTTTCTGGTGTGGAGGCAGCAGGGGGTGAAGCCTCTGCCTGGGGTCGTGCAGGCTCACGATGCCTCTTGTCCTCTCGCAGTCACTAGGAGCCCACCGCAGTGGGAGATTGGCATCTACGTCGCTGGTGCCTTGGTGCTGCTGGGGGTCGCTGCTGCCAACCTCTGGAAGCTGTGGCGCTCTGGCAGCTACCCAGCGCCTTCCCCCTTCCCCAACTACGACTATCGATACCTCCAGCAGAAGTACGGAGCAGCCTATTCCGACGCCAAGCACAAGGTACAGGGGCGGAAGTTTGGCTCCTCTGTAACCCGAGAGCTGCTGGAGGGACCTCAAGTTGCCCCAGGGGAGCTTCGAGTGGGATATGAGGAACAATTTCTTCCCCTTGAGGGTTGTCAAGCCCTGGCCCAGGATGCCCAAGGCAGTGGTGGAGTCCCCATCCTCAGAGGGGTTTCACAGCCACGGAGCTGTGGTGCTGAGGGCCGGGGGTGACCTGGCAGCGCTGGGGTAAGGGTTGAGCTCAAAGACCTTCAGGTTTCTTCCAACCAAAATGATTTGATGGCTCTGTGATTCTGAAAATAACTGCTGCAGCCTCTCGGGGGGTGGGAGGGAGAAGCCAGGGCAGCCAGGTGGTGCTGCTGGGGTCTGGGGGCTCAGCGGGGAGCTGGGGAGCTGCGGGAGGCTCAGCTTTGCTGCCGCCGCAGCTTGAGGTCAGGCAGGAGCCGAGAGGCATCCAAGCGGCGCCGGCAGCTGCCCCTGGCTCTGCGCGGAGGGGGGGTGAGGCGGGACGACAGCTCCTGGGTTTCCTTCCCCTGTCGGCAGCGAGGGCTGGCCCCGGGCTCGCAGAGGGCACCGGACAGGAGCTCAGGCAGCCGCAAGCACAGCCTGCAGGCAGAGGACACCTTCGAGAGCATCGCCGAGCTGGGCAGCCTGGAGCTGATGAGCAGAGACTTGGCCCACTACGGCCCCCTGAAGAAGTCCATCTCGGCAGACTCCCTCAACTCCATCTCCTCCATCGGGAACAACTTCGGGCAGGACTTCACGGTGGGGCAGGTGGAGGTCTCCATGGAGTACGACTCGAGGGCGGCCACCCTGCATGTGAGGCTGCTGCAGGGCAAGGACCTGCTGGAGAAGGAGGAGGTTCGCTTCGAGTCCTGCTTCGTGCGCCTCAGCCTGCTCCCGGCCGAGCAGGTGGTTGGCATCTCCCGGGTAAGCTGCTCGCCCCCCTCCCTGCCAGCCCCCGCGGGCGGTGGCCTTGCTCCTCCAGTGCCTGCTACGGCCTCTGCCCTGGGCCGTGGCAGCCCTGGGCCGTGGCAGCCCTGGGCCGTGGCAGCCCTGGGCCGTGGCAGCCCTGGGCCAAGCTCCCCGCGGCGGTGGTGGGGAGCCAGTGGGGCTGGGGAGGGTTGATACAGGAGCAGCTCACCTTGGTCCGGGGGCAGTGTGCTGGGGAGGGGATCCCGGGTGGGACCCAGCAGAGGCAGAAGTGTCTCCCTGCTGACTGGGCTGTGTGGTGACCTCGCCTCTGGCCACGGCTTGTGGCAAGTTTTCAGGCTCAGCTTTCGCTGCTGCAGGAGGTGGAGGAAGTGCCTGGGGTGGGGTCTGGGGAGAGCTGATGCTCTGGGCGTGTGCTGCTGTCCTGCACTTGATCGCCGTAGGGAACCTCAGGCTTCTCCCCAGATCCCCCTGCAACAGCCACAGCGTTTTCCCTCCCCACTCGGGATACAGCAGCCACAGGGCTGGGCAGCTGCCCCAGCAGCAGCAGGGCCAGGGCTGGGGTGTGGTGAAACCTCCCTTTATAAGCACCCTAAAGGCAGCTCTCAGAAAGCAGCAGCCTCAAGTTTCCTCCGGCAGCTGCTTGGTCCAAGCCCAGGGCCAGGCATTGTGATTCAGGACATTGCAGAGAGGAGCAGAAAGCTTCATCCCCCGAAGGGACCTTCCGTGGGGGCGAGGAAGAACCCCAGGAGCACAAACTGCTGCCTGGAGGGCACCTCCCCAGCTGCCTTTGGAAGCCTTTCCCCACCCCAAGCTCAGGTTCCTCCGGAGAGGCTGATAGTTGAGCTCCAGTGCTGAAAATTCCCCAGCGCTCTCTTGCTGTCCTGAGACAAGTCCTGAAGATGCACTGCTCAGGGGCTGGGGGCTGATCTGCCCTCGGCACCCCAAAGCCAGGCGCCCCTGGCAATTCCCACGCGCGACAGGGGCAGATCTGGGCTGCGGCCGCAGATCCCGGCGGCTACGGAGGCAATCCCAGCCCTTCCCCGTGGCAGATCCAGCGGAGCGCCTACGCCGTGGCCTTCGACGAGCGCTTCTCGGTGCCGCTGCCCCCCGCGGCGCTGGAGGAGCACAGTCTGCGCTTCTCCGCCTTCGGCATCGACGAGGACGAGAGGAAGGTCAGCGCCGGCGTGGCCGAGCTCAAGCTCTCCGACCTGGACCTGCCCACTCGGCCCTTCAACGCCTGGCTCTACCTGCAGGACATGACCAAGGTGGGCAGCGGGGCGCGGGGGGATCGCTGCTCCCTGCCGGGCGGGGGCCGCTGCTGATGGGAGGCTGTGTCCCGCAGGCGGTGGACACGGTGGGGGAGATCCTGCTCTCCCTGAGCTACCTGCCCACGGCCGAGCGCCTGACGGTGGTGGTGGTGAAAGCCAAGAACCTGGTGTGGAGCAATGGCAAAGTCACCGCAGGTGAGGAGGGGGCTGTTTGGTGGGCACGGGGCCCTTCGGCCGGCTGTGGGCTGGAGGTGAGCTCCCATCCTGCTTTGTCCTACTCTGCTGCACCATCGTGTCCTGGAGTGGCCCCCACCGAGCACAGCTCCTGCCAGGAGCCCACTAGGGATGGTTTTGCTCCACGGTGCAGGGGAAACACAGGACTGACCCCTGGGTTTCTCCTCCCCCCCCCCCCGCTCGGGGCAGACCCTTTCGTCAAGGTGTACCTGCTGCAGGACGGGAGGAAGATCAGCAAGAAGAAGACAGCAGTGAAGAGGGACGACCCCAACCCCGTGTTCAACGAGGCCATGATCTTCTCGGTGCCAGCCATCGTGCTCCAGGTCTGCCCCGGGGGCCCAGAGAGGGCTGGGCTGGGGGAGCAGCCCCTCGGTCCCCGGGGGCCCCAGATCCTTGCAGTAGTGAGGACCCCCCTGAGGGTGGAGGTTCGGGGGGGCGACAGGGCAGGGGGATGTTTAAATGTGGTGGGGGTATAAGGGGATGTATCTGTAGGGGGTGGTTGTGTATAGGGCTGAGATCAGCCTGCAGGTGTGGGAAGGAGGTGCAAGGGGGTGGGAGACAGAGAGGGGTGGGAGACAGAGAGGGCTGGGAGACAGAGAGGGCTGTGTACGTCTGGGTACAGCTGGGCTGGGGGCTGCGGGGGCTGTGTGTCCGGGGTGGTAGGTTTGTGTGAGCCTGGCTGGCTGGGGGGCAGCCGCGATGCCCGTCTGTACCCATGGCGGTGCCGGTGCTGGCAGCGCGGCCGCCTCGCCGCCCTGCCCCCCGTGATGGGCTCCCGCCCGCAGGAGCTGTCGCTGCGGGTGACGGTGGCGGAGTGCGGCGGGGACGGCCGCGCCGAGCACACCGGGCATGTGCTGATCGGGCCGGCGGCCGGCGGCATGGGCATCACGCACTGGAACCAGATGCTGGCCACGCTGCGGAAGCCTGTCTCCATGTGGCACCCGCTCCGCAGGAACTGAGCCTGCCGTCGGGGGGGCCCCCGGGGCCGCCGCCTCTGCCCTGGGGACTGCGGCCGCAGCGGCGCTGCCCGGCTGGGAGCTGCTGGGACAGCCTGGGCAGGGCTGAGGGGGGCCCGCGGCGCTGGCAGGACAGAGCTGCCGGGACCCCTCGGCCGGGGCAGGTCGCTGCTGCAGGACCGAGGATGGAGAAGCTCCCCGGCCGCGTCGCTCCCTGTCCACGTCGCCCTGGCCTGTGCTGGGGGCCGCCAGGGGACCCGCTGGGGAAGAAGCCTCCCTCTAAATGGACCAAACCCAGCAGCTTTCCCCCCAGAAGCCACCAGCTGGGCTCCCGGAGGCCCCTGGCACCTCCAGCGCGGGCCCCGAGCGCTGCTGGGGAGGGCGGGAGGGCTCTGGCCGACCGCGGGGGATGGCGAGGGGCTGATAAAAGTGCCAGCACGGCCTGGGGGCTCCTGGCGTGTGTGGGTTCTGTGGGGGGTCAGAGGGGCTCTGGGGTGCTGGGAAGGTTCCGAGAATGGGAAAGGGGAGGAGCGAGAGCAGGAGCGCAGCGGTGTGGATGCTTCCTCCTCCCACAGCAGTCAATCCCTGCCCAGCGCTGCTGGGGCTGCACTTGCCCAGGAGCTCTTTAGCCTCACGGCCGAGGTCAGCTCCCTGCTGAGTCACCTCCTGAAGATCCAGCGATCAGGGTTGGCCTTTCCCATCCTGGCTCTGTATCCCAGCCCTGAGGGCAGCTCAGAGCAGCCAGCTCCTGCTCTTACAGCTCAGAGCTCACCACTGAGGCTTATCTTTCACAGCCCCTGGTCCTGGGGCCAGCTTGGACTGTCTCAGCCCAAGGCTTGCTCCAGCCCAGCTCTGGGAGCAGAGGGGAGCACCTTGGCCAGCTGAGAGAGAATGGGGCCAGGGTCTCCTCAGAGGAGGGCTGGGAGAAGGCAGCCCCTGGAGCAGAGGGGCACCAGAGCTCCCTCCCAGCTCCTGCTCAGGCATTGCTCTCTCCTGCAGCAGGGCCCAGCAGTGGCAGAGGGACAGCTGGTGGCTTGAGGTGTTTAATACTGGCTTTACTGGCACAGTGTTGCCCACCCAGCACCTTGGCAGGAAGGGTGGCAGGGACAAACCAAGCAGCTCTCCCTCAGCTCTGTGCTGTAGGGACCCCCGGTGACCTCTGCCTCCAGGCTGTCTGCCACCCAGAAAGGAGAGCTCCTGTGCTCCCCTCCAGGCTCAGCAGAGTCCTGGAGCTTCAGCAGCATCTTTGGTTGGTGGTGCCTGGCCTGGGGCCTCAAGGCTGCAAAGGGAGGGTCTGGCTCTCTCATTTCTCCTTCTCCCTCCTCTTGCCCTTCCTCTGGCTGGTCAGCTCGCTGAGCTTCCTGTCGAGGCGCTGCTGGAGATGAGCTCTCCTGCCTGGGTCCAGGGCCTTGTCCCTGGAGCCACTCCCAGGGTGCAGGATCCCTTCTCTGCTCAGCCTCTGCCGTGCCTGGGCCTTGGCCTTCTCCCCACAGCCGTGGACCTGGCGCAGAGGAGACAGCGGTGGCACAGCCACCGTGGAGGGGGGAGCTGGCTGCTGTACTCCTGCAGCCTGCAACTCCTCTTCCACCTGCCCCTCCTACAGCACCTCCAGCAGCAGGGGGCTCATGCTCCTGGGCACTGTGAGCAGCTGGGGCAGGGCCTCAGTGCTGCTGGCAGCAGCTGGGCCCTTTAGGCTTGGAGCATGGCAGCCGGGGGAGCTCCAGGGGAGGCTGTGTGACTCGGAGAGCAAGCAGGGGCCCTGCTCTGGGACTCATCCCCAGGTGCAGAGGGAAGCTGCAAGGAGCTGGCAGGGCCGTGCCCAGGCTGCCTCAGCTCAAGCTCTTCACCTCCCTCCCTGCTGGCAGGGGCAGTGCCAGGGAATGGTGCAGGAGGGGAAGAGAAAGCTGTGGGGAGGAGGTGTGCAGCGCCCACGTGCCAAGGCCTGGCAGCCCTGCCTGTGCCCCCCAGCCCTGCCTCTGCCCCCCAGCCCCGGCAGGAGCTGGCAGCAGCTCCTGCTTCGAGCTCCCTGCAAGGAAACCCTGCCCGGGCAGAATCCCCACCTTCGACCCGAGCCGCTCCGCCCCTCCTCCTCCTCCTCCCCGCCCCTCCCTGCTCGCAGCCCGAGCCCAGGTACCTCGGGGATGTGGTGGCTGAGGCAGTAGCGCCGGCGGCAGTGGGGGCAGAGCTGCCCCAGGACTGTGACGCTGGCTCTGCAGGCGGGGAAGCCGCAGGTGCTGTCGGCTCGAACAGCAGCAGAGATCAGAGCGTCGATGTCCTCCTCTGCCGCGCCGCCTGCTCCGCTCCTCGCTGCTGCCTTCCCTGGGGGCAGATGGGACGTGGCCACCACCTGCGGGGAGCTCGGAGCAAGCCCCAGCGGCTGCAGCGCTGAGGAGCTGCTGTCTGCAGCCCGGGACTGCAGCCCCGGCCAGCCCCAGCGGCCGCTGAGCTCCAGGCCCCCACCCGCGGCACGCTCCCTGGGTGCTCCCTGGGTGCCTCCCGCTGCTGCAGGGCAGCTGGGCAAGAGGAAGGGACCATGGCAGGGGGCAGCAGCTCCGGGCTCTGTGTTCAGGAGGAAGCTGCATCCTTCAGTGAGCCAGGGTCCTCCTCTCAGCTCCTCTCCCTACAGCTCAGAGCCTCTCTCCCTGGGAAAGGGTCCCCAGCATCTTTCCCTCAGCGTAAGAAATGTGCCTCCACCCCAACCCTTGCCCCAGGTGCTGCCCATCTGCTGCCCCTGTCACTCCTCTGCAGAAGCACCAGAGAAGCACCAGAGAGCTCTCCAAGGGCCACAGCCCATGCTCCACAGACAGCTCCCCAGGCCTGGAGGGGACTGCCCAGCACCGGGGAGTCCATCAGGTGCACAGTGCCCTACCTTTGGCTTCACCTTTGTCTTTCTTCCTGCTGCTGCTGCCCTGCAGGCTGGCGCTGGGCTCCGGAGCCTTCCTGGCTGCCTCCTCCTGCCTGGCTTTCTCCCTCTGAACCCTCTCCAGGTGCAGGGTTTTCAGGTCCACCGAGGCCTCGCTGCTTCCTCCCGGCCCAGGGACCGCGGTTTCCTCGCCGGGCGGCGGTGACTGGGCAGGGGGCGGCGGTGACTGGGGAGGGGGCGACGGCGGCTGGGCAGGGGGCGGCGGCGACTGGGCAGGGGGCGGCGGGGACTGGGCAGGGGGCGACGGCGGCTGGGCAGGGGGCGGCGGCGACTGGGCAGGGGGCGACGGTGACTGGGCAGGGGGCGGCGGCGGCTGGGCAGGGGGCGGCCGGCTGCTCGGGGCGGGCTCCGTGCGCGGCGGGGGCGGGCCGGGGCGGCTCTTGCGGAGGCGCAGGTAGCGCTGCCTGCCCTGCCCGCTGCTGGCGTGCTGCAGCCCCAGCTCCTCGGCCAGCAGGTGCAGCTGCAGCCGCTCGTGGGAGCTGAGGCTCGGGGGGCAGTCCAGCTGCTCCTCGCTGCTCGCCAGGAAGGCCTCCAGCATGGCCCGCAGCCTGTCGGCACCGTCCCTCGGCCCCGGGCTTCCTCCCCCGGCTCCGCGGGGCGCTTCTGGCCTCGGCGCCGCCGGCTCGGAGGCAGCCCCGGCCTTGGGCTTCCTCCCCGCGGGCTTGGGGCCAGGCGCCACAGGAGGCTTTGCGGCTCTGCCCCTCTGCTGGGGGTAGCTCTGGGGCACGACGTCGTCGAGGTACTGGAAGGCAGAGCGCACCTCCCCGTGCCGGCCGAAGTGTGCCAGCAGGCGCTGCAGGAAGGGCTGGCAGCCGGCGGTGCGGCTGTCGCACACCAGAGCCACATGGCGCCGGGCGCGGGTCACGGCCACGTTCAGCCGGCGCTCCTCGGCCAGGAACCCAACCTCGCCTGGGGACAGCGGGGCTGGGCTCAGCCTCTGCCCCCACCCCGAGCCCAACCTCCCCTGGGGACAGCGGGGCTGGCCAGGGCTGGGGCCAGCCCAAGGACTGAAGGGTTGCCCAGCTGAGGGGGGGAGCTGGGGTTTGCTGGGCTCTGCTCACACCATCACCTTCATCTATGAGGATGATGAAGGGACCTGAGCAGCTCTCCTGCAACGAAAGGCTGGGAGGCCTGGGGCTGTTCAGCCCTGAGAAGGCTGGGAGGGGGCTCATGGATGTCTGAAGTATGTGAGGGCAGGGGGCAGCCCGGTGCTGCCTGCTCTCCAGCTCCTCTGCTGCAGTCTCGCTGGGCTGCAGGGGCAGCTCCAACCCCTCTGATCCTGCAGAGGGCTTCCTGCTGGGTGGGGAATGGCCCTGCTGCTGCTGGTCCCTGGCCTCCTCTGAGCTTAGGCATGGTGCAGGAAAGGGTTGGATCCCTCAGAGGGTGCTAGAAACATCTCCTGTGCCCCATGCAGACCAGAGCTGAGTGATCCCAGCAGTGTCTGAGCCCTGGCTGCTGCCTGTGCTGGGGAAGGGCCAGGGGCCACCAGCTGCCCCTGAGCAGAGCCAAGGTGAGTCACTCCTGAAGGACTGTCCCTACCCTCTCCCCCACCTCCCTTCTCCCTACAGTGCTGCTTTCCTTGCTCTAGGATTCCTTAGCCCCCCCAAAGCCATTGCCTTCCCTGCAGCCTTCCTCTTCCTCTCTTTGCTCCTGGCCCCCAGCAGAGGCTCCCAGCAGGGGCTGCAGGCAGGGCTGTGTCTCAGGCCAGAGCTGCTGCATGCAGCACTGCCACTCGTCCCCTGTGCTCCAGCTGGCTGCCACAAGCCCCTGCAGCTCCACCAGGAGAGCCTCACAGCTCCCAGGCAGCAGCTCTGCTGACAGGAAGGAGCTCAGCTTTCTGCTCCTGCCTGCCTTCCTCAGGCAAGTACCCAAGGTAGGCTCAAGTGCAAGCATCAAGCCCCCCAGGAGGGTCTCTTCTGACTACTATCAGGTGATAGGAGGAGAGGAGATGGCTGAAGTGTGCCCTCACCTTTCTTGTTGGATCTCACCAGGGACAGGACCACTGCCTCCTTCTCTCTTCCCTGGAAACCATCCACTGACTTCACTTCCAGCTCTGGGTACTTGTGGCAGAGGTGCTCCCTCAGCATGTCCACCTGGAACACACCCAGAGAGACTTCTGGAGAGCAGCACAAGGTGAGAAGGGTTAAGGTGGTGCAGTTCTGGTGGAGCTGCCTGCCAAAGCCAGCAGGATGAGCACCCACACCTCCTGGGCTGGGGAACACCCACTGCACAGCCATGGCCTGAAGCTGCTCAGTCCTGCTGGGGTTGGCCACAGAGCTGACCCAGAATCGGTGTGGCTCTGCTGCCCTCCACCTCTGGGGACAGTTTGGTCTCACTGCCCAGGATGCCAAGGTTTGAACCCACCCTGCTCTGTGTGCATGCAGACAGGGGGTGCCAGGGTGGGGCCACCTCACCTGCAGGTTGTAGGGAGCTATGACAGCAATGTCTTTGGCCTTCACACCAGCTTCCACCAGGGCCTGGATGTGCAGACCAGCCAGCTGCACCTCCCCTAGGGCAGAGAGCAGAAGGGTGATGGGAGCAGGCTGGCAGTGCCCCAGCTACCAGCCTGGGCATGCTGCAGCTCGGAGGAATTTGTGCACCTCCCCTTAAGCAAGAAGGGAAGGGGGAGGGGAGTCCTGAGCTGCACTTGGCTTGCCTGGCTAGGTGGGCAGCCCCCTGGGCAAGGGGTGAGGGCTCTGAACTGCAAGAGCCTGGATGAGGAAGAAATTCCCCCCCAGGAGGGTGGTGAGGCACTGGAACAGGTTGTCCAGGGAAGCTGTGGAGGCTCCAAGGCTGGATGGATGTGGCCTGGAGCAAGCTGGGCTAGCAGGAGCTGCCCTGCTCTGGAGGGGACACCTCAGGTCCGTGGCTCAGCTGGGCCACAGGAGGCTAAGGAGGGCCTCTGCCCATCGGTTCTGGCCCCATGAAGGTGGCAAAGCTCAGTACCTGGATTGCCCTTGGACTGCTCATCCTCCAGCTCCAGCTCGAAGAGGCCGCAGCCAGCGGTGTCGATCAGCAGCAGGGGCACGCCGGTCTCCTCCGTCGCGGCCACGCCAGGCAGGTCCCTGCACACGGCACGGGGGAGGGGGCCAGGGACCCCCCCCGGAGTCGCTGCTGGGGGAGGAGCGGCTGGGGGGCGCTGCCCCCCCCCCCAACAGCGCTGCCAGCACAGAGGGCAGAGTGCTGCAGGGGCAGGGCCGGGGGCCGGAGCCTACCTGAGCAGGTGCTGTGCCACGGAGGGGTGTGCGGTGAGCTGCCCGTCGTAGAGCTCCGCCGAGGCCCAGCTCATGATGGCCTGGTGCATGCGGTACTGCACCCGCAGCATCCGCACCGCCTGCCCGCCCCAGCGCCGCGCCTGCCGCTCCAGCAGGCTCTCGCTCAGCCCCGCCGCCGCCGCCCTGCCGGCAGCGCAGCGCCGGGCTCAGCACCGGGAACGGGCACAGCAGCACCGGGCACGGCAGCGCCGGGCTCAGCACCGGGAACGGGCACAGCAGCACCGGGCACGGCAGCGCCGGGCTCAGCACCGGGAACGGCCACGGCAGCGCCGGGCTCAGCACCGGGAACGGGCACAGCAGCACCGGGCACGGCAGCGCCGGGCTCAGCGCCGGGAACGGGCACAGCAGCACCGGGCACGGCAGCGCCGGGCTCAGCACCGGGAACGGCCACGGCAGCGCCGGGCTCAGCACCGGGCAGGGCAGCGCCGGGCAGGGCAGCGCCGGGCTCAGCACCGGGCACGGGCACAGCAGCGCCGGGCTCAGCACCGGGCAGGGCAGCGCCGGGCTCAGCACCGGGCACGGCAGCGCCGGGCAGGGCAGCGCCGGGCTCAGCACCGGGCACGGCCACGGCAGCGCCGGGCAGGGCAGCGCCGGGCTCAGCACCGGGCAGGGCAGCGCCGGGCAGGGCAGCGCCGGGCTCAGCACCGGGCACGGGCACAGCAGCGCCGGGCTCAGCACCGGGCAGGGCAGCGCCGGGCAGGGCAGCGCCGGGCTCAGCACCGGGCACGGGCACAGCAGCGCCGGGCTCAGCACCGGGCAGGGCAGCGCCGGGCTCAGCACCGGGCACGGCAGCGCCGGGCAGGGCAGCGCCGGGCTCAGCACCGGGCACGGCAGCGCCGGGCAGGGCAGCGCCGGGCTCAGCACCGGGCACGGCCACGGCAGCGCCGGGCTCAGCACCGGGCAGGGCAGCGCCGGGCTCAGCCCCGGGCACAGGCACAGCAGCCCCGGGCTCAGCGCCGGGCTCAGCGCCGGGCTCGGCAGTCCCAGGCACGGTCCCACACCGCAGCCAACCCTCTCTGCCAGAGTCTCCATAGGCTACAGCCAGGAGCGATCAGCGTGCCCGGCTCTGGGCCACGCAGCTCCAGAGAGGGTGAGGTGCTGACCGTGTCCAGAGAGGGCACAGGGCTGGGGAGGGGTCTGGGGCACAGCCCTGGGAGGAGAGGCTGAGGGAGCTGGGGTTGCTTAGCCTGGAGAAGAGGAGGCTCAGGGGAGAGCTTCTTGCTCTCTACAACTCCCTGCAGGGAGGCTGTAGCCAGGTGGGGGTTGGTCTCTTCTCCCAGGCACCAGCACAGAACAGGAGGACACAGTCTCAGGCTGTGCCAGGGGAGGTTTAGGCTTAGCAAGGAGTTCCTCACAGGCAGAGATTGCCCTCGGGATGTGCTGCCTGGGGGGGGCTGGGGTCAGTGTCCCTGGTCAGAAAGGCCTGGAGGAGGCCCTGGGTGCCAGGGTCTGGCTGCTCAGGTAGGGCTGGGGGCTTGGTGTCTCGGAGGTCTCCCCCAGCCTGGCTGATGTGTGAGTGCTAAGGGTCTCCTGCCCCAGAGACAGGGAGGGCTTGGGGCTGCTCTGTGCACGGTGGAGGCTCCCAGAGGGACCCAGGAATGGACACTTGCTCCTCAGAGACAAAGCCAAAACCTCTGGGCCTGAGGTGCAGGTCAGCTGAGCAGGGAGGAGCGGGGGGGGGCTGGGCTGGGGGAGACTTCCAGACTGCCTGCTGCCCCCACCTGCAAACCCCTCCTGTGCCCCTCTAGGACTGCAGCTGAGAGCAGAGGCCTGACAAGGATCTGCAGAGGGCTGGGGGCTGTGAACACACATCCATGAACCAAAGCCCTGCTGCAGAGAGCAGCTCACCAGCAGGCCAGGGGAGGAGTGAGGGCTGAAATGAAAGCAAGAACAAACGTGGCCCTCAGGGAGCAGAAAGTGTCCTGGGATGCCCTCTGGGGCCAGGCCCAAGCCCAGCAGGAGGCTTGGAGCTGCTGCCAGGAGGGGAGCAGCAGGGCACTGGCACCTGCCATGGCTGGGAGGGCTTCAGAAGGAAGTCATCCAGCATGGAGAAGAGAGCACACTGCACTGCAGTGGGTGTGGGGGTGCCCTCTGCACCCTGAGTCACCAGGCAGGAAGGAGGGGAACCCCTCAGCCCCCCAGCTGTGCCTCGGGGGCACTAACAGCTGGTGGCACTGCCTGGTCACAGCTGCTGGTCACAGCTGCTGGTCACAGCTGGCTCCAAGGGGGAGGGAGCAGCTACCCAGAGGGCAGTGGCAGCAGGCAGGAGCCCCTCAGCTGGGCACAAGCTGTCTGCCCACAGCTCCTAAAGGGATCCAAGTGCTCTGCTCCAGCAGGATGCCTTCACACCCTGTCGTAACAGAGGAGCCTGCTGCTGGCCCAGATTCATCCCAGCTAACTTTAGAGCCTCCACTGAGGCCCTGAAATAGGAGTCCACCCCCTCCAGGGCCGCTGCCATCAATGGAGGAGAAGAGGAAGGTAGGTGGAGGGCTTGGGGCCTCTGTATGACTCATCCCTGACAATCCCTGCAGGTTTCCCATGAAGCACAGGGGGGGAGGGGGGACTCTGCCTCCCTCCATCCCTGGGAACACCTCAGAGCTGCCTTTGTGTCTGCCCTGGCAGCCTGTGGGAAGCAGAGAGCTCCCCAGAGCCTCCTCTCTGCATGGAGCAGGGGGTGCAGGGGGGAGCTGGGCTCTGCACCTCCGAGCAGAGGCTTTGCCTGGCAGGGCCAGAGGCCAGAGCTCAGCCCTGGGAGCCAGGGAGCTGCTGACTCCTGAAGGGCCTTATCTAAAAGGTGATCAGACCTCTCCAGGGAGGTTGTTCTGATTGATCAACACCTCTTAGCCTTTCATTTAACTGGGAGGCTGCTGAGCCTCCCCCCCAGAGGGCTGCCCAGAGCAGCACTGGGCTGGGAAGGGAAAGGCTTCCCTGTCAGCACAGGCAGCTTTGTGCCATGCCAGCTGTGCCTGGCCTGAAACTGTGCCAGGGGAGGCTGAGGGTGGAGAGGAGAGTGGCCAGGGACTGGCACAGGCTGCCCAGGGAGGAGCTGGGGGCACTCTGGGATGTGGCTTGATGGCCATGGTGGCGCTGGGCTGATGGTTGGAGCTTAGAGGCCTCTTCCAACCCACCCAGCTCTGGGGTCCCAGCAGCTCCCAGGCCTGTGAGCAGCTCCTTACTTGTGAGAGATGATGGTGGGGGGCAGCTGCTTGTGATCCCCAGCCAGGATGCACTTGGGAGCCTTCAGCAGAGGGATCCAGCAGCTGGCTTCCAGGGCCTGAGCACACTCATCTATCACCACCAGGTCAAAGTGGTCCTCAGGAAGCAGCTTCAGAGGGCCATCAGAGGAAGCACCTGGGCAAGGGAGAGGGTGCAGGGCTCAGCAGGGCAGCAGGCAGAGCACAGCAGCTCCAGCTGGGACTGGGGCAGGCCAGGTGATGTTTGTCTGCAGCCCACAGCACTCTGCTCTGTGTGGGGCAGCAGTGGCTTTGCCTTCTCTGTCCCTGGCACCTGGTCCCAGGAGCCAAGCCACCCCAGAGGCTCCTCCAGCCCCACACTACTGAGCACCAGCAGGAGCCTCAGCAGGGCCCCCTGGGGAGCAGCTGGAGAGCTGGGCCCAGGCCTGGGGCAGGCTGCAGGGCACAGCCAGGCAGAGGCTCTCCCACCTGTGTTGGTAGCAAGCACAACGCTGGCCTGGGTGAGGGCTGCAGCCAGGGCAGCTTCTTCCCTTTGCCTCAGCTCCTTTCTCAGCAGCTTCACCTCGCTGAGGCAGTGGCTCCTCTCCCCCTTGTCCTGAGCTGCTTTGCTCCTGGCCTGGGGGGAGCAGAGCAGAGCAGAGCTGAGTGCCTGCAGCCCTGCCTGAGGGCTCTGGCAGGCAGGGAGGTAACCACAGAGGGCTTCCTCTGCCTGCCAGGCAGGGTGACTGGCACCAGCCCATGCCCCACAGCTCCCACTGCCAGCCCTGCCCTCTGCTTTTGCCTTCCCCCCGCCCCAGAGCAGCCTTGCTGCTGCTGGCTGACCAGAGAGTGCCTGGGGGCACTGCTGGGGGCTCCAGGAGCCCGAGTCTGCCAGTGCCAGCTCCAGTGCCAGCTCCAGCTGAGCATGGGGAGCCCTGGGGCCTGGCTGCAGCCTGCTGGCAGGGCAGGGGCAGGGGCAGGGCAGGGTCCGGGCAGGGTCCGGGCAGGGCAGGGTCCGGGCAGGGTCCAGGCAGGGGCAGGGCAGGGTCAGGGCAGGGGCAGGGTCCGGGCAGGGCAGGGTCAGGGCAGGGTCCGGGCAGGGCAGGGTCAGGGCAGGGTCCAGGCAGGGGCAGGGCAGGGTCCAGGCAGGGGCAGGGCAGGGGCAGGGTCCGGGCAGGGTCCAGGCAGGGGCAGGGTCAGGGCAGGGCAGGGCAGGGGCAGGGTCCGGGCAGGGTCCAGGCAGGGGCAGGGCAGGGGCAGGGTCCAGGCAGGGCAGGGCAGGGTCCGGGCAGGGTCCGGGCAGGGCAGGGTCAGGGCAGGGCAGGGTCGCCCCGGGGCGCTCACCAGGGCCCGGTCGATGTCCCTGCGGATGTCTGCCAGCAGCGGGGCCGTGCCCGCCCGCGCCAGCAGCGCCTCCAGGCAGTGCCGGCGGCCCTGGGGCAGCAGCCGCGCAGGGTGGCCCAGGCGCAGCAGGGGCAGCCCCCGGGGGCACAGCCGCTCCAGCAGGTTGTCCACGGCCACGTTGGAGGGGGCACAGCACAGCACCTGGGGGAGGCAGGGAGGGGGCAGGGGGCTGGCAGCGGGCAGGGGGCTGGCACTGCCCAGGGGGGCTGGGGGTGTGCAGCCTGGAGAGGAGGAGGCTGAGGGAGACCTCATTGCTCTCCACAGCTCCCTGAGAGGAGGCTGCAGGGAGCTGGGGTCAGACTCTTCCCCCTGGTAGCAGTGGGAGGAACTGGCCTGAAGCTGTGCCAGGGGAGGCTGAGGTTGGCTTCAGGAACAATTCCTTTGGTGCCAGAGGGGTCAGGGCCTGGCCCAGGCTGCCCAGGGGGTGCAGCCCCCATGGCTGGAGGTGCTCCTGGGGCCCTGGGGCGGTGAGAGGCCAGGCCAAGGCACGGTGCCCCCTGCAGCCCTGCCACTGCCACTCACCTTCAGGCCCTGCTGTGCAGCCTGCAGGATGATCTCCAGCAGGGTGGAGGTCTTGCCTGTGCCAGGGGGGCCGTGGATGATGGCAAGCTCCCTCTGTGCCAGGCAGAAGGAGACAGCTTCCCTCTGGGAGGCATCCAGAGAGTCATTGAAAAGCTTCAGAGGCTCTGAGGGGACAGCAGAGAACTCTCCTGGCTCCCAGCCCTGCCCTGGCAGAGCAGCACCAGGCCAGGGGCACAAGCAAGGAGCCCTCAGCAGCTGGCCCCAGGCAGTGAGGATACCCAACCCCCCTGGGGCCACCCAGGTGAGCTGGCACAGGCTGCCCAGGGAGGCTGTGCTGCCCCTCCCTGGGGTGCTCCAGGCCAGGCTGGAGGAGGCCCTGAGCAGCCTGTGCTGGGGGGAGGGGTCCCTGCCCTGCCTGGGGGCTGGGACATGCAGCTCCCTTCCTGCCCAGCCCTGCCCAGCCCGGGCGAGAAGGCAGCAGGGAAGGGCAGCCTGGGGCAGAGCAGTGCTGCATTGGCCACCCCTGCAGAGCCAGCAGGGAGCAGTGAGAGGAGTTTGGGCTCCAGGGCTCAGCAGCCAGGGCTGAGCTCTCTCAGGCTGCTCCTGCCCCCAGGCTGAGCTCATCCCAAGCCATGTTTGCTCTCAGCCCCCACAGTGCTGCTGAGCTCCCTGGGGGAGTCAATCACAGCAGGGAGGATGACTCAGTGCACTGCAAGCTGTGCCCACAGCAGCTTATGTAAGGCTGGCTCTGGGCACCCTGCCTGCTGGGCACCCTGCCTGCTGGGCACCCTCTGCCCCAGCACCAGCTCTGCCCCAGCTCTGCCCCCAGGCCTTGGCTCTCAGGGTCACTGCTGGGCAGCTCCCAGCGCACCTCTGGCACTGCCTGGGGCAGCAGCAGGAGGCACTGAGGTCCCAGGCCAAGGGAAGGGGAGGGAGGAGCAGCACTCCCGGCCCTGCCTCCTGCTCTGCTGAGCACTGAGAGCAGTCCCAGGAAGCAGCCCATGGGGAGGGGCAAAAGGAAAGAGCTCAGAGCCTGCAGCCTGCCCCCGAGGAGCAGCTGGGGGGTGGGAGTCCCTGCTGCCTCCCTGCCCAGGGATGGGCTCAGGAGCAGCCTCACAGCCCCTGCTCCCCTTCCCCCATCTGCCAGGAGCTGCTGTTGGGGGAGGCTGCTGGGGCTCCTCCAGCCTCCCCTGCAGCCAGCACCCAGGCGCTGAGCAGCTGCAGGGCAGCAGCTGCTCCCCCAGCAGGGCCAGCCCGGGAGCCCTGCATAAGCCACCAGCTTTGGGGGTGCAGAGAGGCTGCCAGCAGCCAGCCCTGCAGCCAGCCCTGCAGCCAGCCCCAGCTCAGCAGCGCCCTCTCCAGTCCGTCCGAGGAGCTGCTCTGCAGCAGCCTCAGCACAGCCTCGGCCGTGCAGCTCCCAGGGGCCGAGACCCTGAGGGGGCAGAGCTCTGCAGCCAGAGCAGCAGCTGCCCCCCGGCTGTCCCCCGGCTGCCCCCCGGCCCCCCACAGCTCCTCACGTGTCTGCGGGGCCGCCCTGGGCTCAGCAGAGAAGAAGAGGACATCGATGAGGCCGGCGGCCGGCCCGGCGCGGTACTGCCCCAGCGCCTGCAGGGCCCTGCAGGGAGAGGCAGGCAGCTCAGGGGCACGGCACAGGCTCCCCCCGGGCCCCCCCGGGCTCCCCACACACGCTGCCGGCCTGGGGGCGCAGCTCCAGCTCTCCCCAAGCTGTAAGCCCAGCACAGACAGACCCTGCCTGCTGCACCCCCGGCTCAGCCTCCCGCAGCGGCTGCAGGGCCGAGAGCAGCTTGCTCCAGGGCACAGCTGAGGGGGCTGGGGGGTGCAGCCTGGAGGGGGCTGGGGGAGACCCCAGTGCTCTGCACAGCCCCCTGAGAGGAGGCTGCAGGGGGAGTCAGGCTGTTCTCCCAAGGGACAAGTGTCAGGGGGGCAGGAAACAGCCTCCAGAGCCCCAGGGGAGGCTCAGGGTGGGCAGGAGGAGCAATTCCTTGCCTTTGAGGGCTGCCAAGGCCTGGCCCAGGCTGCCAGGGCAGGGGGGGGGTGCCCAGGGCAGGGGGGGGGTGCCCAGGCCTGGAGGGGTTTCCAAGCTGTGTGCTGAGGGGCAGGGTTGGCAGGGAGCTGGCAGGGAGCTGGCAGGGAGCTGGCAGGGAGCTGGCAGGGCTGGGCCAAGGCTTGGACCTGATCTAAAGACCTTCTGCAACCAAAGTGGCTCAGTGCCTGGGACTGAGCAGGGGAAGCAGAGTGCAGGGAGCTGAGGCCTGTCCCAGCCCCAGGCAGCCCCCAGCTGGCAGCCCCCAGCTGGCTGTGGTGCCCCTGGGCAGGGCTGCAGCCCCTGGCCTCACCTCTTCATCCTGCTGTAGGTGACCTCGTTGGCCAGCTTCAGCAGGCGGTAGGAGCAGGCTGGCTCCAGGCTGGGCAGCCCCCCCTGGGCCTCCTCAAAGGCCACAGTCACAGCCCTGGGGGTGACCTGGGTGACAATGCCTGTGCTGAGGGGCTGCCCCTGCCCAGGGGAGCTGTACAGCCCCACGATGTCCCCTGCAAAGGCAAGTGTGGGGGGTGGGAAGCTGCAGCAGCTCTGCTGGGGAGCCCAGCAGGCAGGCACACAGCAGGGCAGGCAGCAGCCCCTGCCCCTCCCTCCCCCAGGCAGCAGCCCCTGCCCCTCCCTCCCCCAGGCAGCAGCCCCTGCCCCTCCCTCCCCCAGGCAGCAGCCCCTGCCCCTCCCCCAGGCAGCAGCCCCTGCCCTGCCCCGCCCCTGCCCCGCCCCTGCCCCACTCACCAGCCCCAAAGCTGTTGCAGGGCAGCTGGGTGCTGCCCCCATGGCTGCTGGGCTGGAAGGTGACCAGCAGCCGCCCGTAGAGCCCGGTGCGCTGGCTGGCAGCCTGCAGCCTCAGCAGGCAGACTCCCCTCCGCTGCAGCTCCTGCAGGGACAGGCTCTCCTGCCAGGCCCTGGGCACACGGGGGGGGAAGGGTTGGTGGGGCTGGGGCTGGGCTCAGAGCTTCGGCTGGCACAAGGGCAGGGGAGGAGGAGGAGGGCAGGAGAGCCCTCAGCTGCAGGGCCACAGCTGGGCTGCCCCACAGGCTGGGAGGATGCTGCTCAGAGCCTGGGGCACAGCTGGCATCCGCCTCTGAGCCCTGCCCTCTCCTCCCTGGCTGAGCAGGACCTGCCCGGCTGCCCCCCAGGAGAGGGCAAGCTGAGGGCAGCAGCAGGCTCCCCACAGCTCCGCGGGAAGGAGACCCCCAGGGGTCTGCCTGCGCCTCCCGGAGGTGCCCGCAGGGGCGGGGGGCTCGGCTGGGGGAGGGGGCTCGGCTGGGGGAGGGGGCTCGGCAGGGGCAGG
Source organism: Melanerpes formicivorus (assembly GCF_026170545.1). Classification (NCBI taxonomy): domain Eukaryota; kingdom Metazoa; phylum Chordata; class Aves; order Piciformes; family Picidae; genus Melanerpes; species Melanerpes formicivorus. The sequence goes on along the minus strand of NW_027142368.1, from coordinate 17,540,220 downwards.
GGGCTCGGCTGGGGGAGGGGCAGGGGGAGGGGCAGGGGGCTCGGCAGGGGGAGGGGCGGGGGGCTCGGCAGGGGCAGGGGGCTCGGCTGGGGGAGGGGGCTCGGCAGGGACGGGGGGCTCGGCAGGGGGAGGGGCAGGGGGAGGGGCAGGGGGCTCGGCAGGGGGAGGGGGATTCGGCAGGGGGAGGGGCAGGGGGCTCGGCCGGGGGAGGGGCAGGGGGCTCGGCTGGGGCAGGCCGCGGGGCTGGGCATGTGCCATCAGCTTGCCCCAGAGGTGCGGGCAGGCCCTGCGGAGGTGTCGGCAGCTTCCCGCAGCGCTGCCGGCGGTGCCCGGCAGGAGCCCGCAGGAGCCTCACCGGAGCCCGCAGGAGCCTCACCGGTGCCGCGGGGCCCGGTCCGGCTCTCGGCCGCTGCGGGCAGGCTCCGCGGGTGCCCTGCCCCCGGTACCTGCTCTGGGCGAGCTCTGCCTCCCGCTCGTCCCGCAGCAGCCGCAGCTGCCGCTCCGCCGCCGCCGCCGCCATGGCCTGGCCCCGCCCCCGCCCCGCCCCCTCCGGGGCCACTTCCGCTTCCGGGGCGGGGCCGCGGGGTCAGCGCCATGGCGGCGGCGGGAGCGCGGCGGGCGGCGGGTGAGGAGCGGGCGGCCGGGGAGGGGTCGCTGCGCTGCCCTCGGGAGGGGCCGGGGGGCTCAGGCCCCTCCGGCAGCAGCTCCGAGCCCCCCGGGAGCGGCCCCGAGCCCCGGGAGCGGCCCCGAGCCCCGGGAGCGGCCCCGAGCCCCGGGAGCGGCCCCGAGCCCCGGGAGCGGCCCCGAGCCCCGGGAGCGGCCCCGAGCCCCGGGAGCGGTGCAGCCTCCTCCCCGCAGGGGGCGCTCCGGGGGCTGCTGTGCGCGGCCCTGGTGCCGCCTGCAGTGTGTGCAGCAGGAGCCCTTCCGGCAGCCCCGCCCCGCGGCTGCTGCCTCCTCCTGGGCTTCGTTTCCCTCCCCTCTGCCTCTCCTTGCTGCGGGTACAGCAGGAGGAGGTTTGGCAGCCGGGGGGAGCGGCACGGCCGAGCCCCGGGGGTTGCTGCGGAGCCCCGCGGGTTGCTGCGGAGCCCCGGGGGTTGCTGCGGAGCCCCTGGCGGCGCCGTGCCCGGGGGCTGCAAGCCCCGCGGCCGCTGCCGGCTCTGATTCCCTTCCCTCTCTCCCTGCAGCCCTGCTGTCGTCGCTGGTCCGGCACCGCAGTTCCCAGAGCTCGGCCCCGCAGCCAGGGTAATGCCCAAGGGCTTTGCTTTGCTGCTGCCCCTCCTGGGCCGCCCTGGGGGAGGCTTCTCCTTCTCTGACCCTTGGCAGCTTCCCAGCAGCTCTGGGGCTCCGTTCCCTTCAGTCCCCCTGCCAGGAGGATGCTCTGCTGCGGGAGGAGCCGAGCTGGGCTGGCCCTGTGCTGAGAGCTCCAGCTGGGAGCTCAGCCCCAGCAGGCAGCAGAGCCCCCTCCAGCCAGGCACTGCAGCAGGGCTCTGCAGCAGGCTTCAGCTGCCCCTCAGCTCTCTGGGCAGGGCATCTGCTCCCCAGGTTCAGCTGCTGTGGGGTCTCTGGTACAGCCCAGGACACCCAGCCAGCAGCCTCTGCTGCTTTGTGCCAGTGCTCTGTGTTCTGCTGGCATCCCTCCTGGGACAGAGCTGCTGCTCTGCTGCTGGTTGCTGCTGTGCTGCTCCTGCTGCTTGCTGCTGCTCCTGCTGCTGCTTGCTGCTGCTCCTGCTGCTGCTTGCTGCTGCCCCCAGAAGGGGCCAGTGCAGAAGTGTCAGCAGCCTTGGGGCTAAGCCCCAGGACTTGCTCCTTGCCTGTGTGCTGCTGAGGGGGCAGGGAGGCCTCTCCCAGGGGTCCCTCCCCAGCCCTCCCTGCTGGCAGTGCTGCCCTGCAGGGGCTGTGTGCCCAGCACTGCAGTGCCTGGGGTCTGAGCTGGGGCTGCAGCAGGGAAGTTCTCTGCCAGGAGGGGCAAGGGATCAGTGTGGAGCTGCTGGCAGTGCCAGGGCCAGGGGGGGCAGCAGTGCTGGGGGCTGGGGGCTGCCCTCTGTGCCCTGGCATCAGGCTGGAGGGAGGGGAGAAAATGACCCTATTGGTGCAGCCTGCAGCTGGGGGCACAGCAGCCCCCAGGCCCTTCCAGCTTGCTGCAGCACAGCCTCCTGCCTGGGGGCTCTGGTGTGCATCTCCTACCCTCTGCCCCACAGCCTTGTTGCCAGAACCTCTCTGACCTCACCCCCATGGCCTGAGGTGAAGCTTCCAGCCCCAGAGGAGGAGGCCAAGCACCATGCAGGTAAGGCCTGGGGCCTGCAGGGGAGGAGCAGAGCTCCAGGGCTGAGCTGCAAGCAGTGTGCCCAGGGCTGGGGCTGCCTCCTGTTCCCCACCCTGGGCTCTCACCCCTGGGCTCTCACCCCTGGGCTCTGCTGGTGTCTCTCCAGCTGGGGGTGGGTGCAGCATGGGGCTCAGGGCAGCCTCAGCTGGTGCTGTGTGCTGCTTTCCAGGGCAGGGGAGAAGCCTCTGGGGGAGGAGCAAAGGGTTTGGGTCCCTCCTGATGGCCAAATGCAAAGGCAGCAGCAGGGGCTGGGGGCTGGGCAGAGCTGCAGGGGCTGGGCACAGGGCAGAGCTGCAGGGGTGCCACAGTGAGCATCCTGCTCCCCACTGGCAGGCAGGGAGCTCCTGGCTGTGCAGCTCAGAGCTGGGGCTGCTGTGCAGCTGGGGCCCTGGCAGAGGGGAGGGCTGGGGGCTGCCCTCAGGAGCTCTGTGGCTCAGCACTGTGCCCTGCTGCTGGAGGCCCCTCCTGGGCCAGCAGCTCCTCCCAGAGCTGCTGGGGGGGCAGGGCCCAGGCTCTGTCCTGCCTCAGGAGGGGCAGTGGCTCCTGGGCAGCCTCAGCAGGACGGGGCAGTGTCCCTCCTGGCACCATGCAGCTGGGGGCACAGGGGGCACAGGCTGCAGCTGGGCAGCACTGAGCCCCAGGGGTCCCTTGGGGGCAGCTGAGTGCAGGCAGGGGGCTGCAGGCAGGGGGCTGCAGGCAGGGGGCTGCAGGCCTCCCTCACTGCCTGGCCTCCCTGCTGTGGGGGGCAGGCACCCCCTGAGCTCTCCTGGAGAGCAGCTGGGGAAGGAGGGAGGCAGAGGGGCAGGGCAGGGCTGTGTCCCCTTGGTGCCCCCAGGCTCTCACCTGGCTGCAGTGTGCCAGGGCTGGGTGCTGGGCTCTGCACAGAGCCTCCTGCTCCTCCTCCCTGGGCTCTGCTCTGCTCCTGGGCTGCTCCAGGGACACAGCAGTGCTCTGCCCCCCGGCAGGATGTGACCCAGCCCTGACCTGTGAGCTGCTGGCTGTGGGGGGCAGGGCCCCATGGTCCCTGCTGGGCTCCCAGGGCACCCCCAGGGCTGCTCTGATTGCCCTGCCCTGAGCCTCCTGCTGCTCTGAGCTGCATCATTGCCTCCTGGCTGTGCTCATCCAGGGCAGAGAGCAGAGAGCAGAGCTCTGCCTCCTGCTCCCTGCTGAGCCAAGGCTCTCCAGGGGGTGCACAGCAGCCATGGGCACAGGGCCAGCAGCTCCAGGGGCCCTGGGGAGGCCTAGCAGCAGCTCAGCAGCCAAGCACAGGGAGCAGTGCCCACAGGCCTGGCACCTTGGGCTGTGCCCAGGGCTCCACTGCCCAGGCAGCTGAGCACAGCAGCTGAGGCTGCCCCTGAGCTGTGCTGCTCCTGTGGGGGCAGGGGGAGGCCAAGGGCTGGGGGCTGCAGGCTGGGGGCTGCAGGCTGGGGCTGGGGGCTGGGGGCTGGGGCTGGGGGCTGGGGGCTGCAGGCTGGGGGCTGCAGGCTGGGGCTGGGGGCTGCAGGCTGGGGCTGGGGGCTGGGGCTGGGGGCTGCAGGCTGACTCTGTGCCTCTCTCCCAGCCGTGGTGCAGAAGGTGCAGCAGCTGCTCGCCAGGGGGCGCCACGGGAGGCTCTTTGCCGTGGTGCACTTTGCCAGCAGGCAGTGGAAGATAAGCTCTGAGGACCTGATCCTGCTGGATGCTGAGCTGCAGGCTGAGTGTGGGGACCGGATCTGCCTGGAGAAGGTGAGCTGGGCCAGGGCCCTGGGGCACCCTGTGCCACCCTGTGCCAGGGCCCTGTGGGGCTGGGCAGGTCCTGGGCCCTGCCTGCAGCTGCTGCTGGGCAGAGGCTGCTGGGGAGCTGCTCAGCAGGCAGAGATTGGAAGGGGCTGGCCCAGGGCTGGCTGAAGGTGCCAGGGTGTGCCCAGTGCCCAGGGAGGCTCCCAGCAGCCTGGGCTGGCTCAGCAGTGCTGTGGCTGCTGCCCCAGCAGGGTGGCTGTGCCCCTGGGCTGGGCACCCAGAGCCCACACCTGGGCACCCAGGGCTGCAGCAGGCCCAGAGGGGAGTAGCAGAGGTGGGGAAGGGTCTGGAGGGCAGCTGAGGGGGCTGGGGCTGGGCAGGCTGAGGGGGCTGGGGCTGGGCAGCCTGGGGCAGCTGAGGGGGCTGGGGCTGGGCAGCCTGGGGCAGGGCAGCCTGGGGCAGCTGAGGGGGCTGGGGCTGGGCAGGCAGAGGGGGCTGGGGCTGGGCAGGCTGGGGCAGGGCAGCCTGGGGCAGGGCAGCCTGGGGCAGCTGAGGGGGCTGGGGCTGGGCAGCCTGGGGCTGGGCAGCCTGGGGCTGGGCAGCCTGGGGCTGGGCAGCTGAGGGGGCTGGGGCTGGGCAGCCTGGGGCAGGGCAGCCTGGGGCAGGGCAGCCTGGGGCAGCTGAGGGGGCTGGGGCTGGGCAGGCAGAGGGGGCTGGGGCTGGGCAGGCTGGGGCAGGCTGAGGGGGCTGGGGCAGGGCAGGCTGGGGCAGGGCAGCCTGGGGCAGCTGAGAGCAGATGTTCCTTTCCTGGTGGTCCCTCTGAGGCTCCAGGAGGGCCTGGGGAGGGAGGCTGCTGGGGCAGACTGCCCTGGCTGCAGGAGCTGCCCCTCACTCAGAGCCAGCCAGGGCAGGCTCTGCCAGCCCTGCAGCTGCTGCTGAGCCAGGGGGGAGGCTCAGTGTGCTCTGGGCAGCCTGGGAGGTGCTGCTGCAGCTTGCTGCAGGAGAGGCTCCCTGGCAGGCTCTTGGCTCTGGGCTGCTGCTCTCACCAGGCCTGCAGTGGCAGTGTGAGGCCTGGCACATGCCCAGCCCTGCCCAGGGCCTTGGCTGCTTCCTGGTGGGGCTGGAGCTGCTCCCTGCCTGCCCAGTGACCAGTGGCTGCTTTGCCTCCCCAGGTGCTGCTGCTTGGTGCTGAGGACTTCACCCTCATCGGGAGGCCCCTGCTGGGGTAAGGTCCCACACAGGATGCAGCCTGCAGGCAGCTCCAGGGCTCCCCCAGCCCCTGCAGCTGGGGAGAAGCTTGGCTGTGTCAGCAGAGCTCTGTGCTCAGCCCTGGGGCCTTGAGAGGCTCAGCAGGGAGAGCAGCTCAGCAGCCCCCAGCCTCTGCCACAGGGCCAGGAGGGCAGCAGTGCCAGCCCTGGGGCAGCTGGGGGTCAGCTCTGTCTGACCTGTGCTGCAGGCCCAGCCTGGCTGTGCTGAGCTGTGCTGAGCTCTGTTGTGCTGTGCTGAGCTCTGCTGGGCTGTGCTGCAGGCCCAGCCTGGCTGTGCTGAGCTGTGCTGAGCTGAGCTGTGCTGCAGGCCCAGCCTGGCTGTGCTGAGCTGTGCTGAGCTCTGCTGAGCTCTGCTGTGCTGTGCTGCAGGCCCAGCCTGGCTGTGCTGAGCTCTGCTGAGCTCTGCTGTGCTGTGCTGCAGGCTCAGCCTGGCTGTGCTGAGCTGTGCTGAGCTGTGCTGCAGGCCCAGCCTGGCTGTGCTGAGCTGTGCTGAGCTCTGCTGAGCTCTGCTGTGCTGTGCTGCAGGCCCAGCCTGGCTGTGCTGAGCTCTGCTGAGCTCTGCTGTGCTGTGCTGCAGGCTCAGCCTGGCTGTGCTGAGCTGTGCTGAGCTGTGCTGCAGGCCCAGCCTGGCTGTGCTGAGCTGTGCTGAGCTCTGTTGTGCTGTGCTGAGCTCTGCTGTGCTGTGCTGCAGGCCCAGCCTGGCTGTGCTGAGCTGTGCTGAGCTGTGCTGGGCTCTGCTGCAGGCTCAGCCTGGCTGTGCTGAGCTGTGCTGGGCTCTGCTGCAGGCTCAGCCTGGCTGTGCTGAGCTGTGCTGAGCTCTGCTGAGCTGTGCTGAGCTCTGCTGCAGGCCCAGCCTGGCTGTGCTGGGCAGGGCTGTGCTGGGCTGTGCTGTGCTGAGAGCAGCCCAGAGCTTTCAGGTCCCTTTCCTGGCCTGGCTCCTGGCCATTCCCCCATGTGATCTCCACCAGAGCTTCTCAGCTGCTTCTCCAGTGCCAGGCAGGGAGGGTGCAGGGGGGGCTGAGCTGTCCCTGTGCCTGCAGCAGGCAGGAGCCAGGCCCTGCTGCATCCCTGTGTGCTGGCAGCTGGGCAGCCCCTGGCAGCAGGGCAGTCTGGGGGCTCTCTGCCACTCTGCAGAGCTCAGAGTGTGCCTCAGTGCTGCTGTGGGCCCTGGGCTGGCTCTGCCCAGCTGGGCTGTCAGGGGCAGGGGCACCCAGGGGCTCTTCAGGCCTGGCTTGTTGTGCAGCTGCCTTCTGGGCCACTCAGTGCACAGAGGTCAGGTTTCTGCTCTGGCTCTCCCCCCTCCCTCCTCCCCCAGAGACTCCCCAGGTGGTTACTGCACCCCAGGGGCTCAGGGGTGCAGTCCCTGAGGGGTGTTGCAGCCCAGAGAGCCAAAGGTGAGTGCTGGTGAATGCCTCTGGCCTCCTGGTGGCCTTGCTGGCCCAGCTGGGGCTGGATGGGCTCCCCCCTGCCCCCTGAGGTGCAGGCAGAGGAGTTTGCCAGGCAGATGCTGATGGGTTCCTGAGGGTGCTGTGCAGTGAGCTGATGGCACAGAGCCTCCTCCTGCTGCAGCCTGGCTCTGCCTGGAGCCCTTCTGCCAGAGAGGAGCTGCTGGGCAGCTGCCCCTCCAGGGGCTGCCCCAGGCCCCCTGGTGCTCAGCTCTGGGGGCTGGCAGCACTTGGGGACCCCAGCACCTCTGCCAGGGTCAGTGAGGCTCTGGGCTCCTGCCTGCAGCACTCTGGGGCAGTGCTGGGAAGGGGGCAGGCAGGGACAGACCACCTGTGGGGGAGGAGCAGGGCACCCTCTGCCCTTCATCCCTGCCCTGGGCAGGGAGCTTTGCCTGCTGAGCAGCTGAGGCTGGGCAGTGCCTGCAGCCCCTGGGCAGCCTCAGCACTCAGCCCCAGGCAGCCTGGAGCAGCCTGGCACAGCTCAGGCAGTGCCCATCTGCTCTCCAGGCTGGGGGAAGCAGGCAGCACAGAGCCAGGGGGGAGGCAGGAGGGGGCTGTGTGGGAGGGGAGCCCAGGGGCTGTGCTTCCTGCCAGGGCTCTGCACTGGGCCTCTGCCAGCACTTGCTGAGGTGGGCAAGCACAGGGGCAGGGCTGCACCAGCAGCAAAGCAGGACACAGACCCATGTGAGGGGGCTGGGGCTGTGCCTCACTGCACTGCTGCAAGCTGCTGCAGGCTCCCCCCCAGGCTGCCCCAGGCTCCCCCCCCCGGCTGCCCCAGGCTCCCCCCCAGGCTCCCCCCCAGGCTCCCCCCCAGGCTCCCCCCCAGGCTCCCCCCCTGGCTGCCCCCCCTGGCTGCCCCCCCTGGCTGCCCCCCCTGGCTGCCCCCCCTGGCTGCCCCAGGCTCCCCCCCAGGCTCCCTCCCCTGGCTGCCCCAGGCTCCCTCCCCTGGCTGCCCCAGGCTCCCCCCCAGGCTCCCCCCCTGGCTGCCCCAGGCTCCCCCCCTGGCTGCCCCAGGCTCCCCCCGAGGCTCCCCCCCTGGCTGCCTCTGATCTCACCCCTCAGGGGGCAGAACTGCTGCCCTGCCAGCCCCCAGCCCCTGGCTTCTGCCCTGCCCTCCCCTCCCCTCTGCCTTGGGGCTCTTGGGGCTCCAGGGGCCTGGGGGCTGGGGCTGCCCCCACCTCTGGCTCAGTGGTGGGCAGGGCCAGCAGGGGGAGGGAGGCAGGGAGGCAGGCAGGGAGGCAGGCAGGGAGGGAGGCAGGGAGGGAGTCAGGGAGGGAGGCAGGGAGGGAGTCAGGGAGGCAGGGAGGGAGGCAGGCAGGGAGGGAGGGAGGCAGGGAGGCAGGGAGGGAGGGAGGCAGGGAGGGAGGCAGGCAGGGAGGGAGGCAGGCAGGGAGGGAGGGAGGCAGGGAGGGAGTCAGGGAGGCAGGCAGGGAGGGAGTCAGGGAGGGAGGCAGGCAGGCAGGGAGGGAGGGAGGCAGGGAGGGAGGGAGGCAGGGAGGGAGGCAGGCAGGGAGGGAGGGAGGCAGGCAGGGAGGGAGGCAGGCAGGGAGGCAGGGAGGGAGGGAGTCAGGGAGGGAGGCAGGGAGGCAGGGAGGCAGGGAGGGAGGGAGGCAGGGAGGGAGGCAGGCAGGGAGGGAGGCAGGGAGGGAGGCAGGCAGGGAGGGAGGCAGGGAGGGAGGCAGGGAGGGAGGGAGGGCAGGCAGGGAGGGAGGGAGGGAGGCAGGGAGGGAGGCAGGCAGGGAGGGAGGGAGGGAGGCAGGGAGGGAGGCAGGCAGGGAGGGAGGCAGGCAGGGAGGGAGGCAGGCAGGGAGGGAGGGAGGGAGGCAGGGAGGGAGGCAGGCAGGGAGGGAGGCAGGCAGGGAGGCAGGGAGGGAGGGAGGGAGGCAGGGAGGGAGGGAGGCAGGCAGGGAGGCAGGGAGGGAGGCAGGGAGGGAGGGAGGCAGGCAGGGAGGCAGGGAGGGAGGCAGGGAGGGAGGGAGGCAGGCAGGGAGGGAGGCAGGCAGGGAGGGAGGCAGGCAGGGAGGGAGGCAGGCAGGGAGGCAGGGAGGCAGGGAGGGAGGCAGGCAGGGAGGCAGGCAGGGAGGGAGGCAGGCAGGCAGGGAGGGAGGGAGGCAGGCAGGGAGGGAGGGAGGCAGGGAGGGAGGCAGGCAGGCAGGGAGGGAGGGAGGCAGGGAGGCAGGCAGGGAGGGAGGCAGGGAGGCAGGCAGGGAGGCAGGGAGGGAGGCAGGGAGGCAGGCAGGGAGGGAGGCAGGGAGGCAGGCAGGGAGGCAGGCAGGGAGGGAGGCAGGCAGGGAGGGAGGCAGGCAGGGAGGCAGGGCAGGGAGGGAGGCAGGGCAGGGAGGGAGGCAGGCAGGCAGGGAGGGAGGCAGGGCAGCCCCCCACTGCTGAGGCCTTGCAGGAAGGAGCTGGTGCGCGTGGAGGCCACGGTGGTGGAGAAGACGGAGTCCTGGCCCAAGGTGCACGTCCGCTTCTGGAAGAGGCACAACTACCAGAGGAAGAGAAGTGAGCTGGCAGGGGCAGGGAGGGCCTGTGCTGGGCCTGGGGGGGTCAGCACTCCAAGGGGGGGCCTGGGCACCCTGCCAGAGCCCCACAGCCTGGGGGCTGTTGCCCGGCTTGCTGCCCCCCGGCTGCCTGCTGCGCCCAGCGCCAGGGAGCAGCTGCTGGCCCTTGGCTCTGGGGAGGCCTCCCCTGCAGGGCTGGGGGCAGCTCTGGAGCACTCAGCACAGGCAGGTCCTGGAGCTGATGGAGAGGCTCCAGAGGAGGCCATGAGGATGCTCAGGGGCTTGGAGCAGCTCTGCTCTGGGGACAGGCTGAGGGGGCTGGGGGTGTGCAGCCTGGAGAGGGGAAGGCTCCAGGGAGACCTCAGAGCAACCTGCCAGGAGCTGAAGGGCTCCAGGAAGGCTGCAGAGGGACTGCTCCCAAAGGCCTGCAGGGACAGGGCCAGGGGCAATGGCTTCAGAGCAGATTGAGAGTGGGTGTGAGGAACAGGTCCTGCCCCAGGAGGCTGCTGGAACCCTGCAGCAGGTTGCCCAGGGAGGGGCTTGAGGCTCCATCCCTGGAGATACTCAAGGTGAGGCTGGAGAGGGCTCTGGGCAGCCTGATCTGGCTGGGGATGTCCCTGCTGGGTGCAGAGGGGTTGGACTGGGTGACCTCTGGAGATGTGATGTGCTCTTGGCCCAGCAGAAGCCTTGGGAAGCCCCAGGCAGGTACCCTGGGAGGAGAGCAGCAGTTCTTGTGCCCCCTGAGCCTTGGGCCCAGCCAGGCTGAGCAGCACCCTGGGCAGGCTGCCCCTTCTCAGGCCTGAGCAGGAGGAGCACCGTGGCTGGGGCTGTGTGCAGTGGCTGCTCAGGCCTTGCCCAGCCTGCTGCAGCCCCAGGGTGCCAGCTGATCTGCTCCCCCTCTCCTCTCTTGCAGCCATTGTGACCCCCCAGACTGTGCTGCGGATAAACAGCATCCAGGTCTTCCCCTGCCTGGCCTGACCCGGGGGTGCTGGGGGCAATAAAGCTGCCTGCTCCCTGGGGAGCTCTGCTTCTGGCTGTGGCCATCCTGCTGTGCTCTCTCCTGACCCCAGCCCCACTGCAGTGTGGGCTGTGACCCTTCCCTCCAGCTGTGCTGCTGCTCACGGCCCAGGGGCTCCCAGCAGCATCCCAGGGGCTCTCAGCAGCATCCCAGGGGCTCTCAGCAGCATCCCAGGGGCTCTCAGCAGCATCCCAGGGGCTCTCAGCAGCATCCCAGGGGCTCTCAGCAGCATCCCAGGGGCTCTCAGCAGCATCCCAGGGGCTCTCAGCAGCATCCCAGGGGCTCTCAGCAGCATCCCAGGGGCTCTCAGCAGCATCCCAGGGGCTGCCAGCAGCATCCCAGGGGCTGCCAGCAGCATCCCAGGGGCTGCCAGCAGCATCCCAGGGGCTCTCAGCAGCATCCCAGGGGCTGCCAGCAGCATCCCAGGGGCTCTCAGCAGCATCCCAGGGGCTCTCAGCAGCATCCCAGGGGCTCCCAGCAGCATCCCAGGGGCTCCCAGCAGCAGCCCAGGGGCTCTCAGCAGCATCCCAGGGGCTCTCAGCAGCATCCCAGGGGCTCTCAGCAGCATCCCAGGGGCTCCCAGCAGCAGCCCAGGGGCTCTCAGCAGCAGCCCAGGGGCTCTCACTAACAGCCCAGGGGCTCTCAGCAGCCCAGGGGCTGCCAGCAGCATCCCAGGGGCTCTCAGCAGCATCCCAGGGGCTCTCAGCAGCATCCCAGGGGCTGCCAGCAGCATCCCAGGGGCTCTCAGCAGCATCCCAGGGGCTCTCAGCAGCATCCCAGGGGCTCTCAGCAGCATCCCAGGGGCTCTCAGCAGCATCCCAGGGGCTCCCAGCAGCAGCCCAGGGGCTCTCAGCAGCATCCCAGAGGCTCTCACTAACAGCCCAGGGGCCGCTGCTGGCCACGCTGCGGGCAGGGGCTGTGCGCTGCCGGCATCCCCCTGCCGAGCTGGCCTGGGGCTGCAGAGGGCGTTGCTGGCAGGGAGTCGCTGGGAGGTGGCACTGCCAGCTGGGCTCTGCCGGCTGTGCTCTGCCGGCTGGGCTCTGCCAGCTCTGCTCTCACGTCCTGTTTTGTGCACGAACACCTGGGTGCAGCAGATGGGATCCCAGCCCTGCTGCTCTCCGGATCCCAGCCCTGCAGACCCCGAGGGCGCTCTCCAGCAGCGCCAGGGGCAGTCTGGCTGAGCCCTGCTGCGGCACAGGGATCAGCGAGCTGGGGCCCGGCCCTCCCCTCGGCCTCCCCCCCTCGGGGAGCGAGGGGCTGCGGCCCCTGGGCTCTGGGCTCTTGTTTTCCTGCTCCTCAGACGGCGGCTGTCAGGAGCTGGGCTGCAGGGAGGTCTCCTTCGTTCGGTGCTGTTCTAAACCCCTCTGGCGGCCGTGGCTGCTCGGGGGCGAAGCCTGCAGCTCGGAGGTGCTTGGGTTTGGTGTCTGCAAGCTGCCAATGCGATGATCCTGGGGGCGGGGGGGAGCCGCCCCCCGCAGGGGCTCCGGAGCTCCGTCCGGACAAGCTTGGAGCTGCCTCCGCGCCGGAGGTCCTCTTCCTCCCTCGGCGAGTCCTCTGCCTTCCAACAGGAGCGCCCCAAGCACAGGCATCGCGGGCAGGGGAGGGCTCCCTGTTGGGGGGGTCCCCTGTCGGTGCAGCCTGGTGAAGCAGGGCAGAGCCTGCAGCCCCCCTCCGGGCAGCCAGCAGGGCCATGCCCCCGGCCAGCTCCTGCAGGGCACCAAGTGCTCCCAGCCCTCTTTTTGGGTCCCCGAAGTCAGCAAAGGGATTTGCAACTCGGTTATGAGCTTTGGATCTCCTTAGCACTCGTGTGCTGCAGCATGTCCTGAGCTGCTGGTCCTCTCCAAGTGGCAAAGCAGCTGGAGGAGCTCTTGGGGTGTGTTGTCTGGGCTCTGGGCTGGGAGGGCAGCGCTGCTAGCATGGCCCTGGGGTGCTCAGGGGTGAGCTGAGTGCTGTGAACTGCCCTGGAGCCCCCCCAGAACGGGCTGCAGGCTCCCAAGCTGGCTTGGGATCAAGTTGGTTGCTGCACAGAGCTGCTGGCATCCAGCACCTTCAGGTCATTAACAGAGGGAAGGACCAGCTGCTGCTTTCTCTTCCTGCCCTGAGCAGGAGCAGAGCCAGAGCCAGCTCCTCCCCTCCCTCCCAGAGGCAGCAAACTCAGCGCTCTGAGGACCCCTCAGAGCAGACGGAGACCCAGCAGGAATTTTGTGTGGCCCAGGCCTGGGGTCCTGGACCCGAGGCTGTGGCCTGAGCTGATTTTGTTCTTCCTCTGCTTCAGGACAGCTTCTTCCTCCTGCTGGAGTTTTGCCTGCAGGGACTTGTTCCGTGGTGCCTTGGGCCCCTTGCCCGCTGCAGGCTCCGCAGCCCAGCGAGTGTGGAGCAGTCTGACCACAAATGTTTCACCAGCAGCCAATATCTGCTGCACCTCCCCTGCCCTGCAGCTGCTTTCCAGGCTGGAGGTGGCTGACTCAGTGATCACAGATGATAAAGGTGTGCTGCCGCCGGTGCCCAGCTGAGGGGTGCCCAGCAGAGCTGGCACCGTGTGGGCAGCGGTGCTGAGCCTGCAGGAGAGCTCCTCTGGGCTCCCACCGTGCCCAGGAGAGCCCTGGGGGAGGTGAGCAGCAGTTTCCTCAGGACATGCTGTCAGCCCGAGGGCTCAGGCCAGGCTTCGCCTACAGGAGTCAGGGATCAGTCTTCTGCCACCTCTGGGGGGGCTGGGAGGTCACAGTGGCCTGGTGCTGGGAGGGCTTTGAAGAGCACAGAGCTCGCTGGGAGGGCGAAGCAGGACCCTGGCTGGCTGCTGGGACCAGTCTGAAAGCCCTGCTGGAGGAGCCCCTCCTGGGATCTCACTGCTAGCTGGACCCCACAGCAGGGCCATGTAGCCCCTCCTGGGGGACAGATCTTGTGTCCTCTGCTCTGGAAGAAGACAAAGCAGCAGCTGCTGTGTCCCTGCTGCAAGCCTTGCAGTGGAGCTGCAGGGGGAGGCTTGGGGGGGTTGATGTTCTGAGTGTGTGCAACTAGAAGCAGCCACGGGCTGGGGGGGCAGAGGAGCCCAGACAGCCCCTGGGAGCTGTGGGGCTTCTGCATTCCTCCAGGCAGGAGCCTGCTGGCCCTCTCCTGCCCTCCCCAGCACAAGGGCTGAGTCTCCCCTGCCCAAGGGCTGAGTCTCCCCTGCCCAAGGGCTGAGTCTCCCCTGCCCAAGGGCTGAGTCTCCCCTGCCCTCTGGCCACTTCTTTGTCACAAAACTTGCTGGGGAAGAGAATTCCCTCCTCAGCTTCTCCCTGGCTGCCCGAGGTGAGTGGGCTTGGGCAATGCATCCGGAGGCAGTGCTCAGGAGGGACAGGCAGCACAGGACTCGGCTGCAGACAGCTCATTTCCTAGGGGAATGGCTGAAAATAGGAACATCCTAGAGGCTTCTTTTCCTCAGCAGCCTCCCTGCTCTCCAGCCGGGGGTAGGCTTTTGTCCCGGAGTCTGAGCTCTCTGGCTCCTGCTGTTGGTTTCTGGGCTCCAGGTGTAGTGGAGCTGTGGACGTGTCCCTCACCAGCTCCGGGGAGGTGCTGCAGGGACAAGACTGTGCCCGGGGGCTGGTGCTCAGGCAGACACAGGCAGGGCTCTCACAGCAGCTTGCCATGGCCAGGTGGAGTTTGGGCTGAGCTCTGCTGCCCAAGGAGAACTCTCTGGGGGTCTCCCAGGCTTCATCCAGGGCCCCTCTCGGCCGGAGCTGTGCTCCAGCAGCATTAACAGCTTCACCCCCCCGCTGGCAGCAGCGGCACTTCTGCTACCCAGCCGGGTTCGGCATGGAGCAGGCTGCCCCTGGAACGGGGCTCGGGCAGGGCTGGGGCCAAGCCCCCTTGTCCTGTCCTGTCCTTATCGCTTTGTCTCGGACACAGAAGGGATCTCGGGGGGGCTTGGAGGGGAGGCAGCTCCCTGCCCGTGTCCCTGGACCGGTCCCGCTCTGCTCTCCAACCTTTTCTCACCCTGCCCTTGAGCTCAGCGGTTCCGCGGGCCAGCGGCTGCCAGCGCCAGAGCCAGCAAGCCCGGGTAGAGCCCCCGGGGCCGCCGAGAGCGGGGAAACTGAGGCACGGAACGCGGGCAGGGGCCGCCTGGACGGGAAGGAGGAGGAAAGAGAAAGAGGAGGAGAATAGGGAGGAGGAAGAGGAGGTGGGCGCCGGCAGCTGGGGACCGCCTGCCCCGAGCCCGGGGCTGAGCCCGGCCCGGCCCTCGGGGCGGAGCCGGCGGGCAGCGCCCGGCGGAACGAGGAGAGCGACGGAGACCGGCGGAACCCCGGCCCCGGTATGAGCTTCCCGCGGCCCCTGCGCCGCTCCGTGAGCCTCAGCCCGAGCCGGACCTTGCGCCTCGTCGTGCTGGGGCAGAGCGCCGTGGGCAAGACAGGTAGGACGGGGCTCCTGGCATCTCTCCTGCTTCCCTCCCCAGATGCCCCCTGCATTCCCCGCACCCCCCTGCTTCCCTCCCCGTGCCACCAGGACCAAGGTCGAGCGCCCCGGGGCTGCAGCCGGGCTGGGGAAGGAGTTTGTTGGTGTGGCTGCGGCATCGCCCGGGTGGGAGCCCCCAGTGCTGCGTGCTGAAGGGTGCCCAGTTCCCTGCCCTCCAGTCTCGGTGGTGGGCACTGCCCCCCAGGGCTGAGCCCGAGGTGGAGCTTCCGTCCCTGGGCAGCGAGCGGCGGGCGGGGGCCAGGTTGTCAGCGTGGGAGCTTTGAGAGCCAACGGCCGAGCTCAGGTTTGTGCTTTGCCAGGAGCTGAGTTTGCTGCTCGTGGTTGGCAGAGGGAGGAGGTTGGCAGAGCCCCCTTGCAGCACTGGGCTCCGGTTTCCGTGGGGAAGGGAACCTTTGCCTGGGCTTCGCTCAGTGCTCTGCACCTGTGGCTGCCGGGTGGGCATTTGGGAGGCTGAGCTGGGAGCACCTGAGCCCTGTCCCTCACCCCTCTCCTGCTGGGGATCATCCTCCCACCCCCTTCCACTCCTCCATCCCGGGCTGCGAGCGCCTGGGGGCAAGGGTGGCCTCTGCCCCTTTTCTGCCCCGTTTCTGCCCTGTTTCTGCCCCATTTCTCCCCACTTCTTTCCCGTTTCTGCTCAGCACCTGACACGGCTGCAGCAGGGCCCAGAGGTCCCTGGTGAGGAAGGCTGTGGATCCCTGTGGGACTTCTTGCGGCGGGGCAAGGGAGCAGCAGGACAGGCTGAGCTCAGCAGGGGCACAGCCGGGGACAGGGCCGTGCCCTTAGCCGTTAGCCGCTGTCAGCGGCGGCACCCCGGGCTGGCTGGGGGCCGGCCGTGGGGCCGCGGAGGTTGTGTCCATATAGAGTCAGCGCCCAGCCTCCCGCTCGCCCTGCCGGCGCTGATGACAAACGAGCGGCTCCCGGATTCGATTACCGCAGGCTGACTCCCAGAGCTCCACAGCAGCCAGCGCCGGGAGCCCGCAGCGGGGCCCGCAGCTCCAGGGGGGTCCATGTGTGGTGCTTGGTCTCCGAGTCGCTGCAGGCAGATGGAGCCAGCCCTGGCTGCACAAAGCTCTGCCTTGTCCCCCGGCCCGAGTGCCCACCTCCCCCACGGGTGTGGGGTGGGTGCCCCTCCTGTAAGGCTGTTGTGCCTCCTCCATGCGCTGGGATCGTGCCAAGGGTGCTTAAGAGTCTCCAGCCGCGCTCAGCCCTGGTGCCTCCTTGGTGGGCACCGAGGCAGGGCTGGGCACTGTGTGGGGGCAGTCTGCAGCGTCTGCCTTGTGCCAGCTCCCCTCGTGAGTGCCTGCAGCCTTCGGCAAAGCCTTTTTGTCATCCTCTTGAGCTGTGACAGGAACAGAGGCCACAGAGCCAGGGCAAAGGGAGGTGATCAATATCTGGCTCGTGCAGAGGGCCAGAGTGTGCCAGAGACTGGGAGCAGCCCTGGGGGCAGCAGGCAGGTGACACCCCAAGGGCTGGCAGCTGCCCTGACACGGAGCTGTCCCCTCTGGGGCCCCTGCACGTCCTGTCCTGCCAAGGGACAGCTTCTCATCTCCAGCAGGGGCTGTGCCCAAGCTGCAGGGCCCTGTGCCCGACAGAGCCAGGGGTGAGGACAGCTCTGAGAGCTTCCCCTGCCCATCAGAGTGGTTCACACCCTGGGTGATGACCATGGGCAGCTGGCCCGAGGCACCCTCCTTGACACATGAGGGAGAGGCATCAGAGGCAGCAGCAGCATTGCCCAAGCTCCCAAGGCCTGTGGCAGGCAGCTGCTCCCCGAGGCAGGGGCAGATGAGGCTGCCAAGGAAGGGCTGCCACAGGTGTGGATCCCTGCTCTGGGGAGGGAAGGGTGAAGGAAAGGTTCATCCAAGCCCATCCTTGGGCCAGCAAGCTCCTGGTCCTGGTGGGATGTGAGAGAGCTTCATGGGGGAGCACCAGTGGTGAGCTGGTGGCAGCAGCCCCCTCGGGAAGCAGAAGCCAGGCTGGGGGAGCTGAGGGTGTGACCAACCAAGAGGGGCAGTTCAAACCCAGGCAGTAACAAAGGGGCCAGCAAGAGGCTGAAGTTTTAGGTTGGTTTGGAAGCAGAGCCATGGAATTGTTTGGGCTGGAAAATACCTCTCAGCTCCTGAGTCCAACCCCCAGCCCCACCCCAGCCCCACCACGGCCCCAGGTGCCATGGCCACATCTTTCTTGAGCACCTTTGGGGTGGTCACTCTGCCCCCTCCCTGGGCAGCCTGGGCCAATGCCTCTTGGGATCTGTCGGCCCCAGGTGCCAGACCCCAAGCAGGGATGGGTTGGGGTGCAGCCCTGTGGCTGGACCCATCAGGATTGGAGAGGTTTGGGTTTGCTGCCCGTGCTGAGCTCAGCTCAGCTCAGCTCACCAAGCTGCTGCCCAGTGCAAGCTTTGTGCCCCTTCAGAGGGAGGCTCTGCTCACCCCCCCTGAAGTGCTGCTTGCTGCCATGCTGCCCAGGCCAGGCCACAGCACAGGGCATGCAGGGCTCAATGTGGCCCCACAGGTACCCATCCCATGCCCACCCTGGCAGGTGACTCAGACCACCCCCTCCTCATTGCTACAGACCAAATGGAGCACAAAGTTAACCCTCCCAGCTTTGGGGGTCTCCAAGGAGGGCCCTTGCTGAGGTGCCTTGTGCTCAGGAGGGGGGAGAGAAACCTCCTTGTGGGGCTGGGCAGGGCTGGGCTGGGCTGGGCTGGCAGCCTCCCTCCTGCTCCTGTGCTCTGGCCAATTTGTAATCAATGTAATTGGCTTCTCTGCTCACACCACCATGTGCTCGGCTCTGGGCAGCTGCCTAACACATGGCAGGGTCAGGTGCCTCCTAGCAATGGAGCCCAGCTGCCCTCACTGCCCCCTGATCCTTTGGGTGCCTCTGGAGACCCCAGCGCCTGCCCCTGCGGGGTCCTTGGTTATCTCCACAGAGCAGCTGGGCTGGACTCCCCCCCAGGCCCTTCAAGTCCCTTCTCAGGCAGGCAGAGGCTGAAGCCCAGAGGTGGCTTGGGGGCTGCTGAATCCCCAGAGAGGAGCAGGGCAGGGGCTGAAGGAGCAGGCAGCCCAGCCTGGGGGATGTGGTGCTGAGGGCCTCACACCATGTCCTGCTTTTGGAGCGGTTCACTGTCCCTCCACACCCCTGCTCTGTTTCCTCCCTGCTGCTGCTCAGCTTCCCCACCCTGCCCCTCCTGGGCTCTGCTCTCCTGCCTGGCCTCTGCTGGTTAGGGATTTTTAACCTGATCCAGCTTCTTTTCCATCAATTTCTGTCGCTGTGGCCTTGCCACACCAGCTCTCAGCCTCTCACTCCAGTCCCTGTACAGCTTGTCCCTGCCCATTAACATCATTAACACCTTCAAGGGCTTGAGCACCACCTCCATTAGCTGTGCTCCTGGGCTGCCCCAGACCATCGCAGCCAGGCACTCAGGAGTCACCCAGCCAGAGCCCCGGGAGGAGCTTGCTGGCATCGGTGGATCTGCAGCATCGGGTGCTGGGGATCAGCTCCTGAGCAGGAGGCAGCCTGGAAGGGCTCTGGAATCGGCTCAGAGCTCAGGGACCGAGGCTGAAGAGCAGCTGTGCTGCCTCACTCCTGCCAGAAGCCAAGGGGAAGCTGTTTCTGAGATGGCAGCTGGGAGGTCCCTGTGCTGCCCAGGGAGGCTCTGAGGGCAGGAGGGGAGCTCCTGAGCCCTGCAGGGCTGGGGGCTGCATCTGGAGGTGCTGGAGCTTTCCAAGGGCAGCCTCTACCAGCCTGGAGGATGGAGATGGTGAGTAGGGAATCAGCCTTTGGGCCAGGCCAAGGACTCCTCCTGCTGGAAGCCCCTGAGCTGTTCCTGGAGGCAAGTCCTCCACTGCTGGTACACCAACGGCAGCCAAGCACTGCCTGCTCCTCCTCACCCCTCCAGCAGCCCCCCAGCAGTCCCCAGGGCACAGGCTCCTCAGGGCAGCTCCCCCAGGGCTTTGCAATGGGCTGCCTGAGGCTGCAGGTGTGAAGAGCCAGGCAAGGAGGACGCTTGGCTCAGCCTGGGGGCAGCCAGCTCCCTGGCACCATGGCCCTGGGCATGCTGCTCACCTCCTGCTTCTCCCAGAGAGAGGACTCCTTGGCAGCACCCCACCTGCTCCTCCCCTTCCCACCCACACCACTCTCCTGTCACCCCCCTGTGCCACAGGGGTGCCACATGAGTCCTGCCGTGGCCCTGGGGACCGTTGTGGTGCCAGGGGAGGCCTCCCTGTGTGCCAGCTCTGCAGCAGGAGCCTGTGATAAAATGCAGCAGTTGCCAGGACAGGGACAGATCACTCCTGTGGCTTTGGGCACTCTGGGCACTCTTGGCAGAGTGCCACTGCCCTGGCTGCCCCCTGCCCCGGCCACACCAGCAGGTTTCGGCACCTCCAGACTGCTTCATTGCTCAAAAGCTTTTGCTTTTCCCCCATTGCCAGTTCCTGGCCATTTGCCAGCTCAGCCTCGGCCCTGGCTGCTGTCCCCAGGGCTGGGAGGCTCCTCTGGAGACCCCAGGCAGTGGCAGAGCCTCTCCTGCCCCCCAGGCAGTGGCAGAGCCTCTCCTGGGCCATATGGATAAATGAGGAGCCTCTGCCCAGCTCCTGCTCTGGAGCCAAGGTCTGTCTCCTCCAGCCTGCCTGGGTGGGGAGGGATGATGAGAGGCAGCACATCTCAGTGAGGAAAAGGCCTTTGCCACGTGTGATGGAGCTCTTGGGCAAGCCTCCAGCAGCAGACCTCCAGCAGCAGACCTCCGCCCAGCCCCACATTAGGGTAATTTGGGCTTCACATCTTCTGCTCTGGTGTGGGAATTGGATAGGGGGGCTCTGGCTGTGGGGTTTGATTCCAAGCTGCTGCTGTTCCTCTCTTGGGAGGGGGAAAAATTGGGCCAAATGATTCCACCCCCAGGCTGCTGCTGTGCCAGCAGGTGGAAGGGGCAGGGGTGGTTTTGGGGCAGGGGTGGTTTTGGGGCAGGGGTGGTTTTGGGGCAGGAGGTTGCCTCATCCCTTTGCACAGTGTAGAGGTGCTGGGGAGCAGGATCCTTGCAGGGAGGAGCAGTCAGTGCTCCCTGCTCGTCCCCAGCCCCCCTGAGCTGGGAATGTGACTGCCAGAAGGTGCTGTGTCCCCGGGGGTGGGGGTGGTCCTCAGGACATCTGCTCAAGTGCTGCTGGCTGCCTCTCCAGGGCTGCCTGTCTGCAGCACATGGCTGGTGCAAGGAGCACCTCCCAGCCTGCCCTGCCCTCTGCTCCTCCAGCTTTGGCCTTTTGCTGCCTCTCAGCAGCTCTGGTGCCAGCAACCTTCCCTCCTGCAGTGAGCCTGGGTCGGGTCAAGCAGCTGAGCTCCAGGGGACCACCTGGGCAGCTTCACCCTCAGCACTGGTGGTACAGAGGCAGAACCTGGCCTGGCACTGGCTGGCCTGGCACTGGTGGCCCCACGTTGAGCTGCTTGGCTGGAGGCCACCAAGGGGATCTCTCACCCCACATAAAACCTCAGCACCTGCATAACTCTCTGCAGGATGGAGGCCAGAACATGCAACTCACCAGCTCAGGCCACACAGGAGGGGGAGGTCCACGTGCCAGGAGCTGCCTTGCACCAGAGCCTCGGGGCTCTGCCTGGGCTGTGCTGCTGCCTGGGGGAGCCGTGCCCCAGGCCACCTCTCGTGGGGCACAGCCACTTCTGCTGCTGCTTCTGAGGCTCCTGTGCCCTGCACAGCCTGGAAGGAGGTTTCTGCCAGGAGCAGTGCAGGAGAGGTTGCTGTGCCCTGGCCAGGCAGGAGCTCAGGTTGCCCAAATCCTGGGGGACTGTTGGTGCTCTCATTGCTCCTGGGCTGTGTTCCATTGATGTGCTGAGTGCTTTGATGATGGTGATGATGGTGAGCAGGCAGCTTCGGGCAGAGGTGCCTGGTGTGTTGCTCATGGAGCTGGAATTCCAGTCCTTGATGCAGAGCTTTGCAAAGAGCATGAACAGAATCACGGGGGGGGGGGCTGGGGGGTGGATTGGAAGGGTCCTTTAAAGCTCATCCTGTCCAGGCCCCTGCAGTCAGCAGAGACATCTGCAGCTGGAGCAGGGTGCTGGAGCAGGGTGCTGGGAGTCCCAGGGCTGAGGCACCCCCAGCCCTCTGGGCAGCCCGGGACAGCTGCAGCACCACCCAGGCTTTTCCCCGGGCGCTGTGAGGTTGCTGGGAATGGCCACAGCCTGCCGGCTCTGCAGGGGGGCCAGGCTGTGCGGCAGCGCTGAGGTGGAGCTGCCAGCTCCTGCCCACCCCGAGCTGCGTGTCCTGCCTTGTGCACTGGGTACAGCGAGGCAGAGGGCAGCCTGGATGGGGCTGTGCCCTCAGCCAGGGGCTGTGGGGGGGAGAAGAGGTCTTGCAGCAGTCTTGGTCCAAGGCATCTACTTTGGCAACCACACTCCCCTCCCAGCCTGCTTCACACTCACCTCTTGCCACCAAGACCTGGCTCTTTGCTGCTCTGTTGTGCTCCTCTCTGCTCCCCACAGCCTGCCTGGGCGCCTCTGCAGCCCTTTGCCCAGCCCTGCAAAGCTGATCCCTCTGGGGATGGGCTCACAGCCTCCCTGCTGGGATGTCCTCTCCTGGTGGCCTCCTGGGGCTGGGGCACGTCCCTGCCCAGCCCATGTGCCTGCTCTTGGCTCTGACAGCTGTAACTGGGCTGCTTGTGTTTGCTTCCCCAGCACTGACTGTGAGGTTCATCACCAGGAGGTTCATTGGAGACTATGACCCGACCCTAGGTAGGTGATGTCCTTTTCCTCTTGCTATTGCTACTGCCCCCAGCTCAGCTCAGGGGCTCTGGTGCCCCCAGAGCTGCCCCTGGCAGAGCCAGCTCTTCCCCAGACTCTCCTTATTCCCTCCTCTTGCTCCTCCACCAAAGCAGCAGCAGCCAGAGGCAGCTCCCTGGGTTCTGCCATCCCTTTTTCATCTTCTGTGGTTATGTTGAGGCAAAATCCCTTGGGACCAGGCATCTGTGTGGCAGGAGGAGCAGAAGGTGCTCAGGCAGCCTCCAGCAGTGCCCAGGGTGGTAGCTTTTAAGGGGCAGGAGGCTTGGGAGCCACTGGAGCAGTGGCTGTTGCTTCCCTGTCCTCCTGGGGCTGGCTTTGGGTTTGCATTTGGGTCGCTGCTGAAGCTTCCCAGAGCTGTTTGGGCACTGCTCCTCCTCCTGCCCAGCTCCTGCTGTGCCCTCTCTGGGAAGCTTGGGGGTCCCTGTGTGAGCTGTGTGCTGAGCCCCCCTGCAGGACCCTCCCCATGACCCCTGCTTGCTCCAACACTTTGTGACCATTGCCCCTTCATTTCCAGCGAGGAAGAGCTGGCTGGGGGCCGGGCTGGGGGCTGGCTGGGGGCCGGGCTGGGGGCCGGGCTGGGGGCTGGGCTGGGGGCTGGGCTGGGGGCTGGCTGGGGGCTGGCTGGGGGCTGGCTGGGGGCCGGGCTGGGGGCCGGGCTGGGGGCTGGCTGGGGGCCGGGCTGGGGGCTGGCTGGGGGCCGGGCTGGGGGCTGGGCTGGGGGCTGGCTGGGGGCTGGCTGGGGGCCGGGCTGGGGGCCGGGCTGGGGGCTGGCTGGGGGCTGGCTGGGGGCCGGGCTGGGGGCCGGGCTGGGGGCTGGCTGGGGGCCGGGCTGGGGGCTGGCTGGGGGCCGGGCTGGGGGCTGGCTGGGGGCCGGGCTGGGGGCTGGCTGGGGGCTGGCTGGGGGCTGGGCTGGGTGATTAGAGATGTTGGGCTCCATGCTGTGGGCTCAGGGTGTGGGAGGATGATCTGAGCACCAGTTGGAGATGTGGGCTTGAGCTGGAGGCCCTGTGGGCTGCAGGCTGTGGCAGGTGCAGCTCAGCTTCTCCAGCTCAGCTTCTCCAGCTCAGCTTCCACCAAGGGCTCCTGGGTTCTCATCTCCTACCCAGGGGCTTCTCACACCCTCCTCTGTCTGTCCACCCCCAGAGATGATCTACAGGCATGTGGCCATCATGGAGGGGGAGATGGTGCACTTCGAGATCCTCGACACAGCTGGCCAGGTGAGCACAGGAGGCCATGGCTGGGCTTGAGCAATGCCCCTGGGGAGGTGGCATGGAGGAGGTCCCTGCTCTGCCACCAGCCTCAGTCGTTGGCCCTGGAGCTGCGCTCCTCCTCGGGAGTTTCTCTCTCTCTGACACTCATTACAGTGTGGGTTCAGCTAATGTCTCCCCACTCCCCTTGCTGGTGTGCAGCACAACTCTGCCCCACACATCAGGAGCACCCTGAGGGCAGGGAGATGGCTCAGGGCTGCAGGAAGTTCTGGGCCAAAGGAGCCACCCAGCCCTGGGACTGCAGCTGATGGAGAGCCTGGTGCTGGCTTCCCACCCCGCAGCAGCCCTGCCCTTGTGGAGCCCCTCCAGCAGCACCAACTCCTCCCTTGTCCACACCAGGCTGTGCTGATCGCTGTCCCCATCCATCCCCATCCCCATCCCCCTCCCCATCCATCCCCATCCCCCTCCTCATCCCCCCCCCATCCCCATTCATCCCCCTCCCCATCCTCATCCATCCCCCTCCCCATCCATCCCCATCCCCATCCCCCTCCCCATCCATCCCCATCCCCCTCCTCATCCCCTCCCCATCCTCATCCATCCCCCTCCCCATCCTCATCCATCCCCCTCCCCATCCTCATCCATCCCCCTCCCCATCCATCCCCATCCCCCTCCTCCTCCCCCTCCCCGTCCCGGCCCTGCCCTGGGCTGCTGTGTGGCTTTGCAGTGTGCAAGCCCAGGGCCAGGCACCCTCAGGGAGGTGGCGATGAGCCCCCGAGAGAGCTTGCTGGGAGGTGCTGGGGGCTCAGAGCTGGTGTGCCCCGGCAGGAGGAGGACTCCCTGCAGATAGAGGAGAAGATCAAGTGGGGAGATGGCTTCGCCGTGGTCTACTCGGTGACGGACCGGTGCAGCTTCGACGAGGTGATGAGGCTCTGCTTCCTCATCAACCACCTCCACGCCAGCCCCAGGAGGAGCAGTGGGGGCGAGCAGCCGCCCGTGGTCATCGTGGCCAACAAGAAGGACCTGCAGTTCGACAGGATGGTGTCCAGGGAGGATGGGGAGAACCTCTCCAAGGCCTTGAAGCTTCCCCTCTACGAGATCTCCACCCGGGACAGCTACGAGGAGACCGTGGCAGTGTTCAGCAGCCTCTACCAGCAGCTGGTGCGGCAGGGCCACTTCTCCCCGGGCTCCTTCAAGAGGAGGACAGTGTCCAAGCTGATGGAGAAGATCCCCAAGATGCAAGCCAGCTCCACCTTGAACTCAGCAGGCCGCAGCCTCAGCTTCAACTCCTTCAGGGACTACATCCCTGAGTGAGTGTCCCTGGTGCCGGGGGGGCAGCTGGTCCTGCGGCCCCGGGGCTGAGGGCAGCTCGGGGGCTGTGCTGGCTCCAGGAGGTGGGGAGGGTCTGGGGCTTTGTGCCAGCAGCGAAGGTGTTCTTCGTCCCTTCACTCCCTCCTCCTCCTCCTGCACGCTCTGCTGGTCCATGGACATCTCTGCTGGTGGTGCAACCCTCAGAGGCTGCCCCACAGGGCTCAGACCCAGCACAGCCAGGCTGCCCTGGGTTCTGCCGCCCCCTGCTGGCTCTGGCTGTGCCCCCACCACGCTGGGGTGGCCCCAGGGTTCACACGGCCCCCCCCTGTCCTGGGGCACATGACCACCAGTGTTGCTGGGGGGGGGAAAGTGCCCTGGTTTGTCCAAACCCTCCCTGCCTGGCCAGCTGCCCTGAGGGGTGGTCACTGCCCACATGCCCCCCTCGATGTCCCCAGACCCACCCCCCCTGTGGACTGATGGTGGCAGAGGGCTGTGTCCCTCCCTGGAGAGCCAGCCCAGCCTGTGTGCCCATCGCCAGCCACCATGCCCAGGGCTGCATTTCCATCCTGGCTGTGCCCAGATCTGTGAAGTGAAGCCCCTGCAGAGGGGCAGCCCCCACATGCCCCCAGCCCTGAGGACCTTCAGAGCCCAGCTCTGCCCCAGCCCTTTCCAAGTGCTGCTGCCCTGGCACCGCAGCAGGGCTGGGGCACAGCTTTGCTAAAACCTCACTTCTGAGCACTTTGGGTCCTTGGCCTGCCCTGCTCAGGGCACAGCAGCACAGCAGCAGATGCCTGCTCCATGCTCCTGCCCCCGATGCCCATCTGCACCTCGCCCCGAGGGGAGGCAAATCCTCCAGGCAGAGGCTCCTCCGGCACCGGCTGGGAGCTCAGGCTGAGCTCTGGCTCCTCCGTGCCAGGCAGCTCCTGGGGCAGCTCCCGGGGCAGCTCCTGGGGCAGCTCCTGGGACTGCTCCTGGGGCAGCTCCTGGGGCAGCTCCTGGGACAGCTCCTGGGACAGCTCCTGGGACAGCTCCTGGGGCAGCTCCTGGGACTGCTCCTGGGACTGCTCCTGGGGCTGCTCCTGGGGCAGGTCCTGGAACTGCTCCTGGGGCAGCTCCTGGGGCAGCTCCTGGGGCAGCTCCTGGGACTGCTCCTGGGGCAGCTCCTGGGACTGCTCCTGGGGCAGCTCCTGGGGCAGCTCCTGGGGCAGCTCCTGGGACTGCTCCTGGGGCTCCTCCGTGCCAGGCAGCTCCTGGGGCTGCTCCTGGGACTGCTCCCGGGGCTGCTCCTTTCCCTGCCACTGCTGCCCTGTGCCGGGTGCCAAACCCAAGCATGGCTGCAGCTGAGCTGACGCTGGAGGTGCAAATGATGCTCCTTGCAGGAGCCCCTTCACTGCCCTGCCCCCGAGGGGAAGGTGCCCAGGCCCAGAGAGCTGCACAGGGGCAGGGCTGGCAGCTGGGGGCATCTTCTCCCTGCGGCTTTGTTTCCCCCCCTCCCGGCGCAGAGCTCGGGTGGCTGCGCTGGTGTCACACAGCAGTGTGCCCCCGCAGTGACCCCCACCCCGATCCGGGCTGCCAGCAGCCCTGCAGCTCATGCAGCTCCAAGCCCCTGCCACGGGCAGGGACACCTCCTTGTCCTGTCTGCTGCTCTCTCCTGTGACAATAAAACCCAAGCTGGCTTCTGCCTGAGACGCTGTCGTGCCTGCGAGCCTGGCGCCGGGCTGCTCTCTCCCTTCCCGGGAGGTGGTGGCCCAGGGCTGCATGGGGCTTGGACCCCTCTTCGATCAGGGTTGGACATCTCCTGTGTCCTCCCCCCCGCCCCCCGCCTGCCCTTCTGGCTGCCTCCAGCTCCGCGCTGGGAAATGCCAGGCAGAGATTGGTGCCCTGAGGCTTCCTCGGGAGCATGGGGGCCTGGGGGCTGCTCGCCCCAGCTCCCCTCCCCGCTGCAAACCTCCCCAGGCAGCCCTGTCCCTCCCCCAGCTCCCAGGGACGGCTCCCGCCGCTGCCTGTGCCCAGCCAAGGGCTTCCTCTCCGGGGGTTTTGCTCAGCGTCGCCTTTGGTCGCCTCCCCCCAGCCCTCCCAGGGCTGCAAGGCAGCCCCCCCCCGGGGCAAGGATCGTGGCCTGGGGCTGCTCCCTCCCAGGGCCCTGAGGGACAGCCCCTGGAAGTGCGCTGGAGATGCTGGCTGATTCCAGCTCTCTTGGGCAGAGCAGACCCGGGGCTGGGGAGCTTGGGGGAGCTGCTGAGGGCTCGGGGGGTGGTCTGGGGTCGTTTGGGGGGGTTGTGGCTTTCCAGGGAGCCCAGGCTTGGACTCTGTGACCTGGCAGCAGGAGCTGCAGAGGTGTTCGCTGCTCGAGGCTGGGAAAGAGCTGCCTGGGGGAGGTGCTGGGGCTGGGGCAGCTGGGGAGCAGCCTGACCACGAAGGATGGGGACAGAAGAGCCTGGTGGGAGCCTCCAACCTCCCTCACCCACCCCAACCCCAGCAGCTCAGGGCTGCACCAAGAGTCCAGCTTGAGAGGGCTTAAAAACCATTTGGGATGCTGAAGGCTGCTCCAGGCTTTCCCTGTGCCACAGACAGCTTCAGGCATGGCCCTTGGGCCATGGACTCAGGGAAGGGTCGAGGTTGGAAGAGTCCTTTGAGCTCATCAAGTCCAAGCACTCGCCTGGAGCTCACAACCCCAACAGTGCTGCTGAGCCACTGCCACCACATCCATGCAGCTTTCAAACCCCTGCAGGGATGGAGGCTCCACCACCTCCCTGAGTCCCTGGGCAGCCTGTTCCAGAGCCTGGGAGCCCTTCCAGGGAAGAAATTGTTCCTCATGTCCAACCCAGTTTGCTCTTGTTGCTTGGGGGGTCTTGTCTGGGGGGGTTGGTTTGGTTTTGCAATTAAAAACAATGGATTTGGGCTTTTGGGGCACTTCACCTGGAGGATCAAAACCTGGGCTGGGCCTGGCCTTGCCCCAGCCCCAGAGCACTTCCTGGGGGGAAGGGGGAAGCAGAGCTGTCTGTGACACCCTCCAAGCAGGTGCAGCCTCTCCTGGTCTTTGCTGAGCTCAGCTGCAGTGGATTAAGCCCAGAGCAGGAGAGCTGAGGCTGGCTGGGTGCTGGCAGCCTCCCTGCCTGGCTCCCTGCCTGGCTGAGTTGTGCAGCCCAGGGGGTGCTGGAGCTCGGTGCAGGAGGGCAAGAGCACACCAGAGGTGGTTCTCCCCAGCAGGGCTGGCTCCTCTCCCCCTCAGTGCTTTGGGTGAGTTTTGTGGTGTGCTGGGCTCAAGGGCTTGGTCCCTGTGCACTGGGGGTCTCACCAGCCTGGGGGGGCCCTAAATACCAGCCTTTGCCTGGGCTGAGGGGGGGACAAGGGGCACCTGGGGGCTGCTTCCATCCCGCTGGCAGCTGGGGTTGGCAGCCTGTGGCCTCCCAACTGCATCGAGCCCCTGCCACAGGCAGTGGCTGGGCCTGGGGAGGGGTGGGGGGCCCTGCACTGTGCCCCTGCACTGTGCCCCTGCCCCAAAAGCTGCTGCTCAGTGTGGGACCTCAGACAGGCTGTGGAGGGCTGCAGACAGCTGCTGGGGCAGGCAGACAGGGTGTGGGGGGAGAGAGCTGTCCCCAGCAGCGGCTTCCCAGTGCTGTCTGTGTGTCCCCATGCTTGGGGCACATCCTGCTGCCCCCTCCCCAGGGCTGGAGCTTGGCCAGAGCCTGGGGGAGGAGGCTGCTTCCCCAGGGCACCTCGAGGGGAGAGCCCAAGTCCTGGAGGCCCTGTTGCTGCTGCCAGCAGTTTCCTCTTGCCCTTGGCCAGCCCTCACCTCCCTCCCTCTGTAACTTCTTTTTCATTCAAACAATAGCAGCGCTGAAAGCCCCAAAGAGCCTCCCCAGGGCGCCCTTGGTGTGCTGCTGGGACTCTGGCTGCCACCTCTGCTGCTCTGAGCCTGCAGGAAAATATTGATGCAGAGGGCAGGTCCCCTCCACGTGCAGCCAGCCCTCTGCTCCTCACCTCTGCCAGATCCCTGCAGCTCCTCCTGTGCTCTGCTTGCCCAGAGGGGATGAAAGGTGGCAGCAGGGTTCTGTGTGTGACCTTCAGGGTCTGCTGAGAAGCAGAACCCCAGTCCCAGTGGGAATCAGCCCTAGTCCCTGACTTCTGGATGCTTGCCCCCAAAAGCTTTGATTTTGGAGCTCTGCCTGTTGGTGCTGCTGGGTTAGAAGTGCTCCCAGCTGCTCCTCCCTTCCCTGGGCAGCAGCAGCCCCAGGGAGCTGCAGCCACCCACCCCAGGAGAAGTCCTGGAGGGTTTGGAAGTCAGAGCCCTTGGAGGGGGCAGATGTGTCCCCCCACACCCGTGGGGCTGGGGAAGCCTCAGCAGATGCCAGATGAAGAGCCTGAGGCCCCTGCAGAGCTGTGGGGTCAGGAGGGGGGAGCAGAAGTCCCGTTTGGCAGAGGAGGAGACTCAGAAGGGTGCAGACCTCCCTGTGGGAAGGACCCAGCTCGGCTGGCTGCAAGTCAGGAGGAGCAGACCCAAGTGTCTGTGCCCCTGGGACGGCTCCAGGAGAGGAGGTTGTCGTTGGCCAGCGGAGGCCGAGCTCGGCGCCGGGCTGCCGGTCCTGCTGCGACCCCCGACGGCAGCACTGCTCCGCCCCAGGTAAAAGGAGCTGGGAAGAGGGCGGGGAGGGGCTCCAGCCCTAACCCCCTGCTCTGACTTGGCAGAATGCTGAGCTGCTCCTCCCTCCGCGCAGGACTTTTCCTCTGTGTATGGGGAGGAGACTTGAGCTGCTTGTTAAGAAAGGCTTAAGAATATCCCCCGGGATCCCACCCAAGTGTAGCCCCCTCTCCCCCTCTCCCCCGGTTCCTCTAATCCCATCTCGGAGCAGCTCGTGGCCCCTCTCCCACCCCGTGGATGTGATTTAATCCTGCACCTTGTGACAGAGCTTTGCCTTGAGCTGCTGCTGCCCAGCAAGCCCCAGCAGGCAGCCCCCCCCCCCCAGCCTGCTCTGGGGCAGCAGTGAGGAACTGCTGACCCTGCTGCAGCTTTGCAGGGCTCCCACTGCATCCCGCCCTGCCCTGCCCTGGGGGATTAAACTCTCCTGGTGGACCAGGAACCACCTCACCCCAAGGGGATTTTTCTGGTCTCCCTTCCCCATTCCTGCATGGTTTGTAGCCAATTAAAAAAGCTTTCCAGAGCCTCAGGAGATGGCAAATCCCAGCCCAGGACCCCTGCCTCTGGGCTCCCAGGAGCTCTGGATCACCACAAGGCTTCACTGGCTTCTCCTTGCTGCCTTTCCCAGGCCGGGGGCTGCCTTGGGCAGCACAGGTCCTACAGCCTGGCTGCTCTCCTCCCTGCTGCAGGACTCAGTCCTCCTTCCTCATCCTCATTCTGTAATGTTTCTTCCCTTTCTTTGAGTGGTTTTGGGTCCATAATAACCTTGATAGCTTTTTGGGGGGGGGGGCCATGGGAGCTGTAACCTCTTCCTTTAGCTCTTCACACCCAGCCCTCTCCCCTGCACCCAGACTGCTGTGGTCCCTCCAGTGCTTCCCTGGTGAGTCTCTCATCACCCTGCACCTCACCTCCAAGCCTTGGCTTCTCCTGCTCCTTTCTCCTTAGCTTGGAGGTGACCTTTTCTCCCCTCCTGGCAGCTGGGAGCTGCTCAGCCCGGTACAGTCAGCCCAGTTTGCCTTCCATCTCCTGCTGGACATCGCCTGAGCTGAAGGGGAAGATTCATCCTGTAGGAAAGGCCTCTCCAGGGACTAATCTCTCTCAGTCAAGGATTCTCCTGGGGGATTCAGCCACCCCAAGGCCCTCCTGAAGAGCAGCACCTCCTGGGGTGAGTCTTTGGGTTCAGGGATTGGGGCTGTCAGGAGCTTTCCCTGGGTACAGGCTGGGAAAACTCCTGAGTCTCTGATTGCTGGGAAGCCCCTGCTCCCCCCTGGGCAGGAGGAGGACTGCTGGGACCATGGGAAAGGGATGGGAATCCCAGGATTGGAGAGCTTCCTGCACTGCTGGGAGCTGCACCAGCCCCATGCAGCTGCTCACCTCTGCAAGGGTGCTCAGCACTCGGGTGCCAGCAGCCCCCACTGCTCCTGCAGCCCTGGGGATGACCCAAGGGGGACCCAAGCAGCCTGGGTAGGGTGAGCCAAAGCAGCCGGGCAGGGGCTCAGCTCTGCAGAGCTCTCTCTGTGAGGGGCTGCAGCTTGCAGCAGGGACTCAGCCTGGAGAGCTTTGCCAGGAGTCCCTTTCCAGCCATTCCCTACAAGTAAATGCTTCTGGAAATGATTCTTCTTTCCTCTCCTGCTTCTGTTTCTGAGGCAGCTGCCCGGAGGTAGGTGCAGGCTGCAGGCAGAGGGGTGGGAGGGAGCTCTGTGCCGTCTTGGATAACACTCCTGGGTCAGGCTGGATCAGGTTGCCTTGGCTGCAGGGGTGGCCAGGAGGGAAAACGACCTCGGGGACGGAGAAGGAAAAGCTGCTGCCAACCCAACAGCTGGAGAGGCACTGGAGCTGCAGTGCCCAGCCAGGGGCAGCCACCTCTGGGCACCACTGGACAGCCTTCTACCCAGCCCTTAGGTAAAGGGATGTGCCTTTGGGGGTGGGTGGCAGGGGTGTGGTGGGTGGGTGCTGGGGAGAGCTGGCATCTGGGCCTGGTGTGCAGCGTGGTGGGGTGGAGATGGCAGCATCTGGGCAACCAAGGACGTGAGGGCAAGCCAGTGCCACCCCATAAGGTTGTCACTGCTGGTGGCCTCTTGCCCAGCTGCAGCACTGGGTGGCCATTCCCTCAAGCAAGGGCTCAGCCCTCCTGGCTGGAGCATGCCCACAGGTCCCCCTGCCCCCTGCATTAATCACATCCTTTCAGGGGTGGAAGGGAAGGGGATGGCATCCTGCCGTGGCATTCCCCTCTCCTGCACCCCCAGCTGTTTCTTGCTGCCCCACCAAGCACAACCCCAAAGCCCCTGGGGGCTCCCCTTGGCTGCTCTCCACGTTCCCTCCTGTGGCTGTTGGCTGCGTGGGCTCTGTGCCCTGGGTGCCATCGCCGAGCGGGTTCCACCAGCTGTGCCAAGGGGCTGAGCTGGCACCCAGCACTGGGGTTTGTGGTGGAGCCGCCGTGGCAGCCAGTGAGAGCCTGGCAGCAGGATTTGCCCACGGCAGGGCGGAGAGGGAGGCTGCACAAGAGCCTTCTCTCACCTTTGGTTGCTTCCAGGAGGAGAGCTGCTGCCGTCCCGGGGGCTGAGACTCTTGTCTGCTTCCCTTGTGTTTGTGCTCTTCCGAAGCAGCCAAGAGGAGAGGCTGGGGAGGTGCTGCGAGTTTCCCTTCTGTGCTGCTGCAGGGAGAGAGGAAGAGGAGCAGGAGCATCCCCTGGCGCCATGCCGCTCAGCCGCCACACCGGGCAGCTCCCCGAGGCCAACTGGACCCTGGGCCTCCGGGAGATGACAGAGCCCTGGAAAGGAGCCCTCGGCTGCTTCGGCGTCGCCGTCTTCTTCGCCATGACCATTGGCATCATCTCCTGGCAGGCGGTGGAGCAGTCCCCGGAGGAGTGGGTGCTGCGCGGCCGCGCCGGGGGGGTGCTGTGGGAGCGCCGTCGCGGGGCCCTGCTCCTGCGGGCGCTGCCGGCGGGCAGGACGGTGGCGCTCATCGCCGTGGGCGGTGTGCCGGCTGCCGAGCCGCCCCCGCCACGGGACCACTGCTGGCACGACGGTGGCACCTTCTGCTACGCCTGGGAGGAGGACGCCGAGCTCCGTCTGTCCCTCCAGCCCCCGCCAGCCCCCGGCACCGAGTGCTATGGCGTCCACTGGACCCCGCTGCGCCCCGACGTGGTGCTGAAGGTAACGGGGACCCCCCCGGCCCTTCTCTGACCTGGGCAAATCTCCCTGCTTTGGCTCGGATCTGGCTCGGGTGTGTGAGGTCACCGTGGGTGGGGGCAGCCCAGCTCCCAAAGCCTCCGGTAGCTCAAGGGTCCGGGTGGGAAAAGCCCCTCTGGAAGCCTCACGCCCGGATGCTCAGCTCCCAAACCACCCGGGGGGATGGCTGCCTCCTGCCAGTGCCCCGCTGGTAACCCCGGGGTGGGAGAGCTGTGTTTACAGGGAGACAGAATAAATAACCAGCCGGGAGCACAATGCTGGCAAGCAGGGCGAGGAGCTGGAAGGTCTCCTCCAACCACAGACACAATGCAGCAGCTCTCTAGGGATGGATTCGTCTGCTGCAACGATTTAGGGGGGGCTTTCCTACCCTCCCCAGCTTTCCCTCTCGGGTAAATGAAAGCAGACTCTGCAGACCAGCCCTAAGGAGTGGGAGGGAGAGCCCCGGCAGACCGTGGGCTGGGGGCTTGCAGGGCCGGGGAGCTCTGCCCCTTCAGCCGTGCATCTCCCGCTGGTGGTGTCCGGAGCTGCTGGACGGCGCTGCCCGAAGGCAGCCGCTGGGGCTGCTTTCCTCCGCTGCCATCGGTCTGGGGCAGCTGAGAGGATGAGCCGCAGAGGATAGGATTCTCCCCACTTGTTAACACCGCAGAAACTCTAACCCCCAAACTCTGTGGCTCTGCTGCAGCGAAACTGAAGAGTTCCGAGCAGGCTTTTTCGCCCTCCCTGCCCGCGGGCGCAGCTGGTTCAGCTGTCACCGGGAACAGCGATTTGGAGCCTCCAGCGTTTCCACTTTAATAATTTACATCTCCTCTCCCCACCCCTCGCTGAGGCTTCACCTCCCGCTGCCCCCGCAGCAGAAACCAGATCGGGGCTCCGGTGGGGTCGGGGGGGGTGGGGGGAGAGAATTGCGTGGGTTGAAGTTGGAGGTCCTCGGATCCCTCTCTGCCCAGCCCGGGTCCCCAGGCCGTGCCCAGGTGTAAGGTCACACAGGGGGCTGAGTCCTGCTGAACCCCCACCTCGCAGAAAGGGGAAAGCTTTGGAGCAACACCTGCTGGGTCCGGGCTGGGGATGTCCCCCGGGACCAGCAGCCTCCAGACATGGCTCATGGCCCTGCTGCCCCCTCAGCCCCAGGAGACATGCCCCAAACACCCCCAGTGAGTCATTCCTGCTCAGGAAGTGCTTCTCCTTATCAGCTCTCGGGGGGGAGGGGAGAGCTCTAAAGCCACAAGGAGCCCCAGGACGAGAGGAGCCCTTGTGGCGGGGTGGAGACCTCTCTGCGTGCTCGGGGGGGGCACAGCTGGGAGCTCAGGCTGGGAAGCCACCTCAGGTGTCACAGCCAGGAGCCAGGGGGGGTTTTCAAACCCCCACCTGATCAGCTCCTGCCCAGCTGGTTTGTGGAAGCTGCTCTGCTGCACTCTGAAGCTGCTGCTGTCCCCAGGCCGTTCTCCAAGCTGTGTGGTGTCCTGAGGTGGTCCCTCAGGGTCACCAGGCTCCTCCACAGCAATTTCATGTCCACCTCCCTGGACGTGTGCCAGGCCAGGCTGAGCAGCCTGTGCCAGGGGGCTGGAACTGGATGATCTTTAAGGTCCCTTCCAACCCAACCCATTCTGTGATCCTGTGTTGGCTCGCCTCATCCTGTCTCAGGCTGGCAGCGCTTGGGGGCTTTATCCTGAAGGAAATCATCACGTTTAGTCTGAGTTTTCAGTCCTGTGGTGGGGTCCTTGCATTCCTCCACCTGCTGCATGCTGAATGCAGACACGTCAGAGAAAAGGAAGAGAAATTGCCTTGGGCTGTAATCAGCAAGCTCAGAGTTCATTTGCTCCCGGGGGCAGCTTGCAGTCCTGTGCCCTGCTGGAATTGATTTGCTCACTCTCCCTGCTCTGACGCCACTGAGCAGGTAACAAACTGCAGGCTGCGACCTCAGGCAGCTGGGTGGAACCTCAGCATTCCTTGTACCTGGAAGCCCAGCTCTTGTTGTCCTGGAGGGAACCCAAAAGGCTTCTGCTGGGGGAGAGGTGGGGGGGGGCGCAGCTGCGGAGGGAGGGTGGGGGGCTGCAGCTGCAGAGGGAGGGGGGTGCAGCTGCAGAGGGAGGGGTGCAGCTGCAGAGGGAGGGGTGCAGCTGCGGAGGGAGGGGGGGCACAGCTGCAGAGGGTGGGGGGGCACAGCTGCGGAGGGAGGGGGGCAGCTGTGGAGGGTGGGGGGCTGCAGCTGCAGAGGGAGGGGTGCAGCTGTGGAGGGTGGGGGGCTGCAGCTGCAGAGGGAGGGGGGGCGCAGCTGCAGAGGGAGGGGTGCAGCTGTGGAGGGTGGGGGGCTGCAGCTGCAGAGGGAGGGGTGCAGCTGTGGAGGGGCACAGCTGCAACTCCTGGGGTTGGGATTTTCCCTACCTGTGCCCTGGCTGCAATCCAGTGCAGGGGGTTTCCTCTCCAGACACAACCGCTGCCCCTTCCTCCTCACCCCGAGGTGTTTCTCACCCCTGCTGGTGCTCTCTCTGCTGCAGGATTGCTTCTCCATGGCCAACGTCTCCTGGTACGGCGGCGCAAGCCTCCGTGCCCAGCGCTGGCCGCTCAACGCTGCCCAGAGCCCTGCGCAGCCCTTCCTGAGCGGTGACCTCGGCAAGAACCCCTCTGGCTACGGACCTGTCCTGGAGAGATACTTCCTAGGCTCCACAGGTGAGCACAGCCTCCCTGCCCAGCCTCTGCTCCTTCAACTCCTCTGTCCCTCCATCCCTCTCCTTATCCGTGAAGCAACTCAGCTCAGAGCAGGGGAGGAGTCTCCAGGACTCAAGTCCCCTCCTGACGGCAGCAGGACCCAAGGGATGGATCCCAAGATGCCTCCTCTGGGAGGTCTCTTCTCACCAGGAGCAGCTGATAAAGTGAGAGGCAACAGACTGAAACTGTGCCAGGGAAGGTTTGGGTGGGAGACTAGCGACAATTCCTTTCCTGCCAGAGGGCTCAGGGCCTGGCACAGGCTGCTCAGGGCCTGGCACAGGCTGCTCAGGGCGGTGCTGGAGTCCCCATCCCTGGAGGCCTTTCAGAAAGCTGTGGCCATGGTGCTGGGGACAGGGTTTGGCTGTGGTGGGGTTGGGTTGGACCCGGTGGCCCCAGAGGCCTTTTCCCACCCAGGCAAGTCCACGACACCCAGAAGGGTTCTGTGCTCCCACAGCTGCTCTCTGCCCGCAGGAGTGACAGTGACAGTGGCCCCCGAGGTGCCCCTCCTGCTCTCCCTGGAGAGCCACAGCCACTTCTGCCTGGAGACGCCGGCGGGCAGGGCCGCGGTGCCCCTGCGCTACCAGCTCTGCCTCAGCCCCGACGTGGCCACTGCCCAGCGCCACGTGGGCAGCCGGCTGGCGCGGCAGCAGCGGGCACTGCCCGACACGGCCCTCCTGAGGTAAGAGGCAGCTGGCCGCGGGGCTGCTCTGCCAGCCCTTGTGCCAGCCCCTGGTGCCACCCCCAGCCGTCTCCACCGCGCAGGTCTCCGCTCTGGCGGTACCAGGGCCCCGCCAGCTCGGCTGCCAGGGTCAGACGGGGCCTGCGCTCCCTGGCCAGGAGGCTGAAGAGGCATCGCCTGCAGGAGGGGGTCCTGGCCCTGGGGGAGCACTGCACTGCTGTCCTGGCTGCTGCGGTACGCCCTGCCCCGCCCTGCCCCGCCCTGCCCCGCCCCACCCTGCCTGCCTTTGGGCTTGGAAGGCAAAAGGGGAGCTGCCACCGGCCCTGCTCTTGGCACCACACTGCCCAGGGCTAAGGCAGGAATCGTCCCCCTGGACTGGGCACTGCTGAGGCCACGTCTCAAATCCTGGGGTCACCTTTGGGCCCCTCACGCCGAGGAGGACATTGAGGTGCTGGGGTGGCCCCAGAGCAAAGCTGGGGAAGGGTCTGGTGAGGAGCAGCTGAGGGACCTGTGGGTGTGGAGGCTGAAGGAGACCTCGTTGCTCCCTACAGCCCCCTGAGAGGAGGCTGGAGGTGGGGGGTGGTCTGCTCTCCCAGGAACAAGGGCAGGATGACAGCAAATGGCTTGGGGGGGCTAGGTTGGACACAAGGAACCATTTCTTCCCCTCAAGAGCTGTCAAGGCCTGGCCACCCTGACAGTGGTGCAGCCTCCACCCCTGGAGGGGTTTCCAAGCTGTGGTGCTGAGGACAGGGTTTGGGGGTGCCCTGGCAGCGCTGGGGTTAGGATCTTCCAGTCTCCAAACCTCTCCTGTGCAGTGCAAGCACAGCTCTGCGGGGTGGGGGCTGTGAGCCTCCCCCCTCTGAAGGGAGATGCTCGGGTTGGAGCTCCACCCCCACACACACGGTGACAACAGGAGCTGGTGCTGGGTGTCTCTCTGCAGCCCCTCCTTGTCCCCTCCCCGCAGGAGGACCTCTCCTCGGAGCGGGGCAAGAGGCAGGACCCCTCCGGTGCCTGGGACCCTGCCCTGCTGGAGCCTCTGCAGGTCTCCCTCACGCTGTCTCCCTACACCAGCATCTCCTCCCCGCTCTTCCTGCGCTCGCTGCGGGACGGCACCGCGGAGAGCTCCTGGCTCAGCCTGCAGCTCCGCAGCGGGGGCTGCTCGGTACGTGACCCCCTCCAGCCCCCCAGCCTGCTGCTCAGCCTGAAATCAAAGCTATAGCCTGGGGTGCAGTCCCAAGAGTGTGGCCGCAGCTCAAGGGAGGTTCTCCTCTCCCTCTGCTCTGCCCTGGGGAGGCCACAGCTGGAGTGTGGTGCAAGGCTCTGGGCTCCCCAGCTCCAGAGGGACAGGGAGCTGCTGGAGAGTGTCCAAGGGAGGCTGATGAGGATGATGAAGGGCCTGGAAGATCTCTTTGACCAGGAAAGGTGGAGAGAGCTGTTCAGCCTGGAGAAGGCTGAGAGGAGCTCAGGGGGCAGGAGCCAGTTGCTTTCCAGTGGTGTCCTGGGGCAGGGCAAGGTTGGACCAGGTGATCTGCAGGGTCCCTGCCAAGCCTTACAGTCCTCTGACTCGCTGAAGACCTGCGGAAGGGCACAGCCTAACCCCCCCGGGGGAGCAGCTTTCCTCCTGCCTCATGAGGAAGCAGCTTTCAAAATTCCAAGCCCAAAAGGTGGTTTAGGAAGCTGCCAACAGTCAGGAGCTGCCCCCAGGTCCCTCCACGGCAGCCACTGGAGTGAGATGTGGATTTCCCACCAACCTAGGGAGCCTCAGGGCAGGCTGAGAGAGGGTTTCACCTCTGCACCTTGCAGCAGAGTGGTGCAGGATGAGGGCAGAGCTGGCAGCCTCCAGCCCTGTGCCCAGGGGCTGCTGTTTCAGGGCATGAGCTGGGTTGGAAGGGACCTTTGAAGGTCAGTTAGGCTCAACCTGCCTGCAGCCAGCAGGGACAGCTGCAACCACAGCAGGCTGCTCAGAGCCCCTAACAGCCTGACCTGGGATGTTTCCAGGCATCCCCCACCTCTCTGGGCAGCCTGGGACAGGGTCTCAGCACCCTCATGGGAAGAGCTTCTCTCTCCTCTCCGGTTTGAATCTGCCCCTTCTAGGCTAAGCCATCGGCCCTGGTCCTGTCCCTGCTCAAAGGTCTGCCCCCCCCTGCCCCGGAGCCCCCTTTGAGCACCGGCAGGCTGCAGCACGGTGTCCCTGGTGTCTGACAGCAGTGCCCACCCTGTGCCACAGGTGCCGCTGCTGACCACCTGGAAGGGGCAGCTCTGTGCCCGCCTCAACGCCACCAGCGAGGCTGCCCTGGGCTGGTTCCTGGGTCGCGCCCGGCGCTTGCGGCAGGCGCTGGGAGCTGCCTACCTGGCCTTCGAGGGCGCAGAGGGCAATGCCTTCCTGGAGCAGGATGTCCAACCCCCGGCTGAGCTGGCAGGGGACAGCTACACCACGGCCCTGGCGGTGGCACTGGCGAGGCTGGGAAACGCCACAGTCATCAGCGCCGGTGCCAGGTGGGCACCGAGCAGCAGCTGCTTCGCTGGGGGGCTTGGGGGTGGCTGAGGGGACGGTCGGGAGGTGCCTTTGGGGTGCTGAGGCAGCCAGGCCGGGGAGCTTGGGTCCCGGTGAGCCAGCTGAACTGGGGGGTTTGTGCTTGGTTCCCCCAGATCCAGCCACCTCCCCCTCTGGCTGCAGATGAGCCCTCTGCGCCCCGACTGGAGCCACGCAGGGCTGAAGGGACTCATCCCCTCCGTGCTGCACTACAGCCTCCTGGGCTACAGCTTCTTCATCCCCGAGGCAGTAGGTAACCAGCTCCTCTCTGCCTTTCCCCTGCTGCTGCCCTTTCTGCTGAGGCTTTGGCAGGAGCTCTCCAGGTCAGACAGTGTGGGAGAGACCTCTGCACCACCCCCTTGGGTGTGCTGGGTGAGGGCTGGAGGCACTTTGATCCCAAGACCCTTCTGAGGGTCCTTGTCTTGTGAGGAGAGGAGGAGAGGCTTGGTGCCCTCCCTGAGAGGGGATCTGCTTAATGCCTCTCTGAAGGGTGGGGGCCACGAAGGGGCCAGGCTCTTTCCAGTGGAGTCCTGGGGCAGGACAAGGGGCAAGGGGCAGACTGGAACCCAGCAGGTTCCACCTCAACATGAGGAGAAACTTCTTGAGTGTGAGGGTGCTGGAGGCCTGCAGAAGGCTGCCCAGAGAGGCTGTGGAGTCTCCTTTCATCTGGCTGTGCTCCTGTGTGCCCTGCCCTGGGAGATCCTGCAGGGGGGTTGGACTCCATGGCCCCTGGAGGTCCCTTCCACACTCCTCCCCTCCCCACCTGAAGGCTCCTGCAGGCTCAGCCTGGCTGACTTCCAGTTAGTTACTTCAAGCTGAGGGAGAAACCAAACCCTCTGCTGCTGAGTCGAGCAGGCAGCCCCAGAAGCAGGCAGGTCTCTGGGGGTGCTCCAGCCCACAGCCTTGCTGCAGCTGAAACCCAGCAGCAGGACTCAGGCAGAGCCCCTGGCTGGGAAGCTGCCTGCCCAGGCTGGGAAGCAGTCCTGAAGCAACAGCCCTGCTCCAGGCTGGGATTTCTGCCCCTAAGGACAAGGGCTTCAGAAGTCCTGAGCTGAGAACCTTAGCGACTCAGGAAAAGTCCTCTCCTCGGGGCCAGGCAGCTCAGCTGCCCCTTCCTGGAGCTGATCGGTGTCCAAAACGTCTCCCAGACACCCAGAGGCTGTGCAGGGAGTGTCAGAGCCTGGGGGGGGAGCTGCTAAGCCGGTCCTGGGAAGGGACTGGAGCTGTCCTTCAGTTTGGGCTCTGTTTCCATGTAGCTTTCCTCAGCAAACGAGGCTCAGCTGCCGAGGCTGTGCCAGGGCCCCCCTGCAGAGCTGCTCAGCTTGGCTTTGCAGGCAAGCTGCACCCCTGCTGCCGCTGCTGGTGCCCTCTGGGCCAGCAGTTTGTCCCCACAGCTAGAGAGCTGCAGCAGTGCCCAGGGGCCACCCGGGCTGGGCAAAGACTCAGGAGGAACAGGGCTTGGGGGGGGCTTGGGTGAGCCCCCAGCCTTGGGCATTTGAGCTGTTCCCAGGGGGAGCTGGGCCAGGCTTTCAGAACAGTGGAGCTGGAGCACCCCAGCAAGCCTGCCCCTGGCCCATCCCCTCCTCTCCAGCCCTTCCCCAGCCCCTCACTGGAGTTTCAGAGGGGAACTGGGAAGCATTTCTGCCAGATTAATTAATCTCTGATTAATTAAGTAGCAATGCTCTGCTTCTGCACTGCTTTTCACTATGGGCTTGGAGGGGTCTGAGCTGCAGGAGGCATCCCTGTGATGCTTTGTCTCTGCATCCAGGTGGCAGGAGGCCCAGCACTTTGCTTTGCAGGAGGCAGGTCCCTTCTAGTGCTCTGCTAACCCTTAGGGAGCTCTGAGGCATCTCCAGCCTCTCTGGTCCTACAATGGCCAGAGATGGATGTCTGATGGTGCTCAGGGAAGGAGAGCAGGGGTGGGGAAAGCTCAGCTCCTTTTGCAAGTGGGTGACCTGTTCTGCCTGCGTGGGGAGCAGGTCCTCTGGGCCTCATCCCACCACGAGATGCCTCACTCAGCTCCTTGTCCCCGGCAGGAGGGACCCTGGCCAGCGACAGCCCAGGGGACCCGGAGCTGTACGTGCGGTGGCTGCAGATTGTGACCTTCCTCCCCGTGATGGCCTTCAGCACACCCCCCTGGCTCTGCTGTGACCCCTGGGTACGTGTCCCTGTGCCCCACAGAGCGGGACACCAGGTCCCTTCCGTGGCAAACACCCCCAGAATCCATTTGGGTCCCTGAGGGGGGAGGCTGAGGCTAAAAGTGATGGTGCTGCTCTTGCTGCCCTGCCCCAGCAGCCAGGGCCCTCCCCGCTCCAGCTCTGCTTTGGCTGCACCCTTGGTGGCTTTGCAGCTCCTGGCTCTGTGCAGCCGTGGGGCTGGTGCCCACAGCAATCACCCCTGGGCCTCCCCTTCCCTTGGGCTGCAGGAAATGTTTGATCAAATCATGATCTGCAGCCTCTGCAGAGTCACCTTCCAGATCTCTTGGGAGACATTGTCCCCGGGGCTGTCACCTTCAGAGCAGAGACAAAATGAGGCCACAGCAGGGCAGATGTCATCAGCTCTGTGCCAGCAGAAAGAGCTCCATGCCTTGGTTAGAGACACCAACACCATGGCAGTGATCACCTCCCAGCCACTGTCCTCAGCTTCCACAGCCCAGAGAGCTTCCACACCTGAGGGACCTGGGACTGTCCAGCCTGGGGAAAAAGAGGCTGAGGGGAGACCTGGCTCTGAGACTCCCTGCAAGGAGGCTGGAGCCAGGTGAGGGTTGGTCTCTCCTCCCAAGGAACAAACAACAGGACGAGAGGCAATGGCCTCAGGCTGCCCCAGGGGAGGTTCAGGCTGGGCACAAGGAACAATTTCTTCCCCTCGAGGTCAAGACCTGGCCCAGGCTGCCCATGGCAGTGGGGGAGTCCTCATTCCCGGGGGGGTTTCAAAGCTGTGGTGCTGGGGGCCATGGTTTGGTGGAGCCCTGGCAGTGTTAGGTCAATGCTTGGCCTCCATTCCCTTGGAAGGCTTTTGCAACCTGATTCCA
Source organism: Melanerpes formicivorus (assembly GCF_026170545.1). NCBI lineage: Eukaryota > Metazoa > Chordata > Aves > Piciformes > Picidae > Melanerpes > Melanerpes formicivorus. Next base: position 17,499,422 of record NW_027142368.1, on the reverse strand, counting down.
TGACTCCAACTGGGACTCAGTCTGGACCGAGCCTGTTTGCCCCTTGCCAGCTGGGCCAGCAGGGTGCAGTGTGGCAGCCTCTCCCCCCTGAGGCTCAGCTGTAGCTGGGAGGTGGTTCTGCTTGCTTTGCTCTTTGCTGGCTGAGACCTGTGGTGGCTTTCTTGCTGCTCCCCACGCTGCAGGTGGTCAATCTGACCAGGCAGTGCATCCGGAGGCACCGGGACTTTGTGGTGCCCCTGCTCCTGAAGTACAGCCAGGAGTGGCTGCAGCTGGGGCACCCCATCTTCAGGCCAGCCTGGTGGCTCAGCCCCACAGACCCCACAGCTTTCACCATCGAGGATGAGTTTCTCATTGGGGATGAGGTAAGAACTGTGGGACCTGAATGCCCTGGGAGGGCAACTGGGGGCAAAGAGGGGTCCCCAGTGCTGCCACAGGCTGCTGAGGGGCACAGGGATGTCTCTTGCCCTGGCTCTGTGCCACCAGTTCCCAATGCAATCTTGCAAGAGCTCATGAGAAGCTGCACCTGCAGCACCTGGGGTCTTCAGGCCAGCCTGTGCCCCCTCACCCACCCTGTCTTGCTCAGCCTGGGAGCAGCAGCTCTGCGCTGCAGGAAGCACCCTCCTGCTGGGGCTCTTTGCTCAGATCTTCCAAAGCAGGAGCTGGAGGCACTCGAGGGGCTCCTGCAGGCAGGGCTGAGCCCAGTCCCAGCCAACCAAAGGCCACTGCCATGGTCTTCCCCACCACAGCTCAGGAAGCCTTGCACTCAGCAGCCTCTGCTGCACGCATGGCTGTGTCCCTTCCTTTGCAGCCAGGAGCCAGAGCTCCTCCTCTCCTCTCCTCTCCTCTCCTCTCCTCTCCTCTCCTCTCCTCTCCTCTCCTCTCCCTCTCCTCTCCCTCTCCTCTCCCTCTCCTCTCCCTCTCCTCTCCCTCTCCTCTCCCTCTCCTCTCCCTCTCCTCTCCCTCTCCTCTCCCTCTCCTCTCCCTCTCCTCTCCCTCTCCTCTCCCTCTCCTCTCCCTCTCCTCTCCCTCTCCTCTCCCTCTCCTCTCCCTCTCCTCTCCTCTCCCTTCAGCCTCCTGGTTTGCCTGAGGCAGAGAGGGTGCAGCCCAGCCCCCAGCAGCTCAGTCTCTCGTTGTTATTTCCACTGCAGGTCCTGGTTGCCCCAATAACAGAAAAGGGGCAAAGAGGGAGAGACATTTACCTGCCTGGGGCAGGGCTGCTGTGGAGGGACAGCCGCTCTGCCCGTGTCTTCGACGGGGGCACCGTGCTCAGGAACTACTCTGCCAGCCTGGCAGAGGTGCCAGTTTTTGTGAAGACCTCCTGAAGTGGCAGCTGGTGGACTGCTGCCCTCCCTCAGAGCAGTGCTGGCCAGGAGCTCCCTGCCATGGGACAGCTCCAAGCCCTTTGCCCTTCTTCAAGAGCTTGGGGTTTTGGGGGTTGGGTTTTGGGGTTGGTTTAGTTTGGGGTTTTTTTGGGGGGGTTGGTGGTTGTTGTTTTGGTTCTCTTGGTTTGGGTTTTGTTGTGTTTGGGGTTTTTTGTTTCTTTTTTGATTTCATCAGCACTGCTTTGGACCTTTGCTCCTTGGCTGGGTGGAAGCAGAGCTCTGGAGCAAGCATCCAGCACACAGAAGGGTTGCCAGCATCTTCCCTGGGCACAGCCCCCAGGAGAGGCTTTGGGAGCTGCTGAGCTTGGAGGAGAACAGCACCACCTGGGTGGAGTCCAGCTCTACTGAAGCAAGACTCTGAGGAAGGAAGATAAACTTGACCAAGGAAAGTGTGGCCCCAGCAGAGCAGGCTCCTGGACCCCTTGTGGGGCAGAGGCCAGAGCTCAGCTCTAACTCCTGTGTGGCCCCACTCAGGGACCCAGGGGCAACATTCTGCTTCCATCCAGCAGACATCATGGCCATGGGCACGATGCTTGGCTGCTCTGCTTGCCCAGGCTCTGGGCCAAGGGGGCAGGAAGGTGGAGACTCACAGGGTGACTGCAAGGGTTGGAGGCTGAGGGCTGGGAAGGTCAAGTCTGGGCCTGGAAAAGTACAGAACAAATGAATGGGAGCCAGCTGAGGGAGCCAAGAGGGGGAGAGCCAAGGTGGGGCTGTGGGGCTCAGCTCCCTGCCTGCCCCCTCAGGCCCCGGAGAGGACAGACCCAAAGCCACAAACTGAAGCCCAGGAAGCTTTTGCTCATGGCACCAGCTTGTTTATTGGGAGTCCTGTACACACTGCTCCCCCTCAGGGCTGCGATGCCTTGAGACCTTCCTGCACCTGCTGGCTGCTCCAGCCCCTGCCTGCCCCTCCTCGGCAGGGCTGCGCCAGGGTCGGCTCCTGTGTCTGCGGGACCTGTGCCCTCCCTGCCGCGCTGCTTGCTCCTCCCGCTGGTGCCTCCTGCTCCGCTGCCGCCTGCGTCTTGCAGAGGGGTCCCGGGCTTGCCTTGCGTGCATCTCCTGGCCTCGCCCGTGGGACTGCCTGCTCCGTGGTCTGTGCCAGGCAGGGGCATTGTCCTGGTGCCTGCTCTGCCGCCGCTGCCGGCGGCGGTGGCGCCGTGAGTGCTGCCCCCGAGCTCGGCTCCTGTTCCTGCGGGACCGGGAGCGGCTCCTTGCTGCACGCCGTTGGCCGGAGGAGCCCCAGCGCGGTGGCCAGCGCCGCCGGCTGCCCCTTGGCGATGCCAGGACATCCTGCCCCCAGCCGCGCCGAGCCTCATCCTGCCACCTCCTCCCTGCTCTCCTCCTGCCCCCCCCGCTCTGCCCCTCTGGCCTGGACATCACCGCGGCCTCTGCCAGGACGGCTCTGGCCTGAGGGATGCTGATAGCTCCTTCTCGCTGCCCAGCGCCCACCGCTGCGGGGGGGGCAGGGGCCGTGCCCGTGGTGCCGCTCCTGGCACCGCACTCCTTGCCGTGGGAACGGGTGGTGAAGAGGCTGCTGGCAGTAGGGGCAGGAGAACCTGCTGTGGGACCACTCCTCGATGCAGGGAGGGCAGAAGCAGTGGGTGCAGGAGCTCGGGCAGCCCTGGCTGCTGCGGGCAGCCTGGCAGCTTGGGCAGCCGCTGCCTGGGTCCTCAGCCTCAGGCACGGGGCTGGTGCCGGCAGCAGGGGCAGAGGTGCCCTGCTCTGCCCACTCCTTGTCTGATGGCATCTCCTGCCGCCAGCAGCAGCGCTACAACTCTCAGACGTGACCTGCAAGGAGCAGCAAAGGTGATGATGAGGTTGGCACTGCAGAGGTGTCTGCTCTGAGCCTGTGCTGCCACCACTGCCTGGGGCTGCTCCTGGAGCAGGCAAGTGGCACCAGGGACACCTCCACCTCCTCCTGTCTGCTCTCCAGGCAGCAGGATACTGGCATCTGCCACCAGCCCAGAAAGGAGGAAGGCAGGAAAGCAGCTGCTGGCCTCTGCAAGAGCAGCTCAAGGAGGAGGGGGCAGCAGGGCAGGAGCAGCCCCGGGGCCCTGCCAAGGTCCCTGACTGTCAGAGCCTCTCTGTGCCCTCATCACAGAGCCCAGGGACAGGGGTCCTTTGTACCCCCCCTGCAGACAGCTGTCTCCATGCACAGGGACCCCCCTAGCTGTCTCCACACACAAGGGCTGCCCCACACCTCCAAACAGAGTGAGGCTGGTGGCATCACCATGGCTCGCTGGTGGCATCACAGTGGCCTCTTATGCAGTCACAATGACTCTGGTGGCAGCAGTGACTCTTCCTGGTGGCATCACAGGGCTTGTGGGGACAGCTCACACTTCCAGCTCCATTTCGCTCCTGCCAGCTGGAGCCCATACACAGCAGAAGGTGCAGACTCCTCCACCACGAGCTGGGCCCGTGCTGACTGTGCCATCTTCCTTCTGCTGTCCCCAGGCATTTCCCCAGAGCTCTCCAGCATCTGCCTTACCACCAGCACTTCACTTACTGCCTAGACTTGGGTCTGCACCCACCAAGAGCTTTGCCCAGCCTGCTGCTCCCCTTGGGCCATGACTCCTTTAGAGTTCTTGCCCTGGGAGAGCCTTGCTCTGACGCTCACCCTGCTGGGCTCACATGGATGCAGTGTTCTTGCTGATCTCTGCTGTGCTCAGGGAGGGCTCCTCACCCCCTGCACAAAAAGCCAACCCCCACCTGGAGGCCTTTGCCTTCATTTCTGTTCTGCAGAGCTGGGTGCCAGGCCTCTGACAGCTCCCAGCACGACCACCAGTGCAGGGCAGCTTGATACCAGCTTGAGCCACTCAAGCACTTGGTCCCCAGCCAGCCTCCACCACTCCTGTGTGCTCTGCCTAATGGCTCAAACATGTGAGGCAGGTTCCTCAAGCAATCTTTTTCCCCCTCCCCCTCAGGGGTGTGCATTTGAGCATTCTGATTCCCCAGGGTTACCTCAGGACACACTCTGGCTCCTCTTTGGTCCTGGAGTCACAGCCTGAGCAGCAGTGCTGGGATTGATGCTCCCAGAGATCTCTAACAGCCCCAACAATTCTGTGCCTTGGTTATGCCCAAGCCAGCAACAGCAGAGGGACACAGCAGAGGGACACAGCAGAGGGACACAGCAGAGGGACACAGCAGAGGGACACAGCAGAGGGTTTGTGTCTTCTGGTCAAGGTTCTGAACTGTCTGTGATGCCTCAACCATGTCCCAACCAAAACTCCTTGGTGAACAGCAGGCTCTGCTATTGTTTGCTGCTGATTCAGGTATGTGGTGTGAAGGCTCTTGGGTCTTCATCCACCAGGACACAGCTGCTGCTGGGATGCTGGAATAAAGGCTGTGGAGGGGAGAATTCCTGCCCCTGTCTGTTGGAGTGAATGGATGGGATGCATTCAGCAGTGCTCTGGAGTTATTTACAGCTGGGGGGAGGGGGATCAATAAAGTCAGCCCAGAAGGAACCATCCCCAATGCTGTCAAGAGCTCTCACAACACCTTGGGTGGATGTGTCTTGAGGCTGGGAGACCTGGAGGTTGTTGGGGGCTGCAGGCTCTTTGCCTCTCTTGTGTGGCCCCCACTCTGTGCTTTGCAGTCAGTCCCACCCCGGCTCCTGGGGCTGCCCCGGGTCCTGCTCCCCTCTGCCATGAGACATTAAGCTTCTGACCACCCTGTGAGGCTGGTTTGCTGGAGAAGGACATTTTGCTCCCACCCAGGGGGGTCTGGCCAGGGCTGGAGCTGCCTGCCCCCTTCCTCTGGGGCACGTTGGGGTATCTCTGGTGAGCCAAGTGCCAGTGCAGGCTGCTGTGTGTTCCTCAGAGCTGCTGCATCTTCACCCCTCCCATGGGCCTCTTACCTGCAGCAGGGCTTTACAAATGATTCCTTGGAACCAACGCCAGGAGAAGTCCTTCGCCAGGAGCTCCGAGGTGAGACACTTGGGCACCTCCCGGCGCGGCGCTGCAGCCGCCCTGCCCCGGCAGGGAGCACCAGAGGATGCTGCGGGGAGAAGAGGGAGAGCCAGGGTGGAGCAGAGGAACGGAACCGAGCAAGAACCGGCGGGGAACATTCGGGGGACTGCCAAGAAGGGAGCCGGCCGCATGATGGCAGCCAGCAGCCGCGCCGGGAGCAGCGCCGGCGGGCTTGGGTGACCTGGCTCCGCAGGACTCGCCCTGAGCCACCCGCTCCCAGCTTCGGGGCCGGCTGCACATGAAAGGAGCGGTGCTGTGCCGGCCGAGCCACGCTGCTGCCTGCTTGCCCCCCCCGAGAAGCAAAGCCAGCCTCAGCTGCGTGCTTGCCACATCGGAGCCAGAAGCACGGAACCAGGGGCACTGAGGAGGGGGAGGAACAATCCTGCCTGGGGAAGAGCCCCAAAGCCACACTCCTGCAGCTGCAGAAGTCTGGTGGCGTTCCCCAGATACTTTTGTCTGCTTTTGAGCGATGTCTTCAAAATGAAGACAGAAGGAAAGAGTCCTAAACGCCTCTCTGTTTGCATTTCCCCCACCCCCGGGCAGCAGCCAAGGGCACCTCTGGCGCTGGGCTCTCCAGCCAAGCTGAGCAGCCAGCTCCTGTCTCTGTGGGAGCAGCGCCACACCTGGGCAGCAGCAGCCCTGCTTCAGGACGACCTGAGCTGGCTGTCCAGGAACTCGGACAGGGCTTTGAGCCCCCCGATGCTGTAGGAGGTGTCCTGCCCACGGCAGGGGGCTAGAACCAGGTGATCTGCAAAGGCTCTTCCAACCCAAACCCTGCTGTGATCTGTGCTGAAGGTGCTCCAGGGAAACACAGCAGAAATAAACCACCTGAATCAGCCTCTTCTGAAGGCTCTCTCTCCTGTCACAGCCTCTAGGCAGATGCAGAGGAAGGCAACAGCCTTTAAACTACAGACAAAACCCCAGACCCTGGGAGCTGAGCAGAGCAAATATTCCAGCAGCCTCCTCCCTGAGAGATGCTCAGAGCCTCTGCACAGCAGCAGAGGAGCTCCTGTCAGGAGGGATCCTCTGCCAGGCTGAAGTGGTTTCCTACCTGAAAGCCCTCAGTGGTTTTATTGCCTCCTCCTGGGTGGAATTTCCCATCCCCAGCAGGGCAAGGAGAGCTCCTGAGAGCTCTGAGCCAGCTGGCTCAGCGTGGCTAAAAGCCCTGCCCGGAGTGCTTGGAGCCTCCTGGGCTGAGGAGGTGCTGTGAGGGGTAAGGGCTGCAGCCCCAGCAGCAATGAGCAGCGGAGGGAGATGAACTCTGCAGGGATTCTGGCTGCTTACCAAAGGGTTGTGTGGCTGCAGCACCTCAGCAGGAGCATGAGCCGTGGCCACACCACACTTCACCTGAGGCAGATTCATCACCAAGAGGCTGGAAGCTTCCTCATCATCACCTCCCTCCCTGGCTTCAGGTTTTCATGCTGCCAACCTCAGCACCAGTACCTCCCAGAGCAAGAAGTGCTGAGAGGGTGGCACAGGAGGGTTGCCTGGGAAGGACAGGGCTGAAAGAGGGAACCTGCAAAGGAGCTAAATCCTGCCCAGGCCAAGCTCCTCCTAACCCAAACCAAAACCACAGAGTCTCCTCCGAGTGCCGTTCGATCTCTGGGGTCAGGTACCTTAGAAGACACAACCTACAGCCATGGACTCACCCTCCCCCCAGCTCACAAAGCCCAGGAGCTTGGGGACTGCTGCTAGAGCCCCAGCTGGGCTGCCTGGAGGGCAAAGCCCTCCCAGTGCTGCGGAGCAAAGCCCGAGGAGGAAGAGACAGCTGGGCAGGAGGAGCAGTGTGGCTGTCCTGCCTGCACCAGCTGGCTTTCTGTTTCCCCCAGCAGCACTCACCCTGCAGAGGGCTCCAGCCCTGTCTGGAGGGGTGGGGAGCACTAGGGATCCCACCTGGCACAGCTCCACTCTCCCCAGGTGAGCACACACTTTGCTCTCCCACACCCATGGAGAGCTGCTGGTGGTGCAGTGCTCCCCTCCCAGCCAGCCTCTGCCTGCTCCTTTCCCTGCTCTGCTCTCAGCTCACACTCAGCAGAGCCAACTCCTCCTGTGCTTCTCTTTCCTCATTTCAGGCCTCACAATCTGATTCCATCTGCTCAAGGCACTTGGCAAAGCCCCAAAGTGCTGTTGGCTGGGCTGGGAGCACCACTCTGGGCACAGTGAGTGCCCTTCCTGCTCCAGCAGCCACACCACTCCCAGCACTTCCCTCCTTCAGCAGGCTTCCCGCAGCCCAGCCCCAGCCCCTCTGCTCTCCCCAGAGTGCTGTTCCCATCCCCTGCCCCTCACACCCCCCAGAGCTCTCCCTGGCAAGCAGGCAGGGCCAGCACAGCTTTGGTGTCTCTCTGGGGGCTTTTCCCCCACCCTGTACAGAGCAGCTCAGCACTCTCTGGTCTGTGCCACCTCTTGGGGATGTTCACAGGATACAGCACTGGCACTGAGAGGGACAGGGGGGGAAGATGGGGGTGGCAGAGCACTGGGGGGGTGGCAGAGCACTGGGGGGGTGGCAGAGCACTAAGGGTGGCAGAGCACTGGGGGGGTGGCAGAGCACTGGGGGCAGGGTGGCAGAGCGACAGCAGCAGGTTGCCTGCCTGCTCTGCTAGGCGGTGTTGGGCTTGCCACTCCTTCGTGTGAGGGTGAAGGGCAGCTCTCTCCTCTCCTCCTCTGCTATCTGCCTGCTGCCAGGCAGGGGCAGGTCCCTCCCAAGGCAGGCGAGTGGCACACGGAAGTCAGGGAGAGACCTGTGGCAAGCACCGGGGAAGGCAGCCCCACGCTGCGAGGAGCCCTGGCAGCCTCCGGGCTGCTTCTGCCTGCGGCCTCAGCCTCACCAGCTGCCTGACAGCTCCTCGGAGACCTGCCCGGAGGGGCCAAGGGAGAGAGGGGGAAAGAGAGGCTCAGCGCTCCACCATGCAGGTAGGAAAGAGAAACTGCTCAGGGGCTGCTTTCTGGCACCTCTGCAGCGCTTGCAGCCTGGGACTCCTCAGCCCCAGGCTCCACCTCTCTGTGCTTCAGCCTTTAGAGCACTCACAAAGCACCAGAAACCTCCTGCTCCTCTCCAGCAAGCAGCCTCCTGCCTCCCGTGAAGGTGTGCTGCTGGCCAGGCCCCACACAGCACCCCACCGAGCTGCAGGGCCACCTCTGGCCCCAGGCGCTGGGGGCGGGGGCCAGAGGCGCTGGGGGCAGGGGCCAGGGGGGCAGGGGCCAGAGGTGCTGGGGGCAGGGGCCAGAGGTGCTGAAGCACAGATGAGAGTAGGATGGTTTGGGCTGGGGTCAGATCTTGAGCTTATATAAACCCAGGGAGAGTCACAGTGGAGGTGGCAGCCCCAGAGGCTCCAGGAGCACCTGAGCTAAGGCAAGAGCAGAGGGAGCTGTGCCAAGCTCTCTCTCCAGCCTGAGAGAAGTTCTGTGACTCCAAAAGCCAGGCAGAGTCTCCCAGGCTGGGGCAGCAGGTAACTGGGGAGGCTCTGCCATCAGCTTGTGCAGCTCCTCTGACACAGGCCAAAGAGAATGGCTTCAGCTGGGAAGGACCTTGAGGATCCCTCAGTTCCACAGCTCCCCTGCCATGGGCAGGGACACCTCCTACCAGCCCAGGCTGCACAAACTCATCCTGCCTGGTCTTAAACACCTCCAGGGATGAGACCTCCCCAGCTGCTCTGGGCAGCCTGTTCCAGTGCCTCACCCCCTCAGAGTGAGGAATTTCTCCTCAGGAAACCCTAAGGTGGAGGTGCTGGAAGGAAGCATTTGGTAGAAACAACCCTGGGAGAAGAGCAATTGGATCATCTTGGTGTGGGAGATGGGAACCAGCCAGGCCCTCCCCAGGCCCTCCCCAGGCCACGAGGAGAAAGGCAGAGGCAGGTGCAGGACCCTGGCCAGGCTTGGCTCACACCCCCAGCCCAGGGCTGCCTGCTCCTCCCCTCTGGAGGGTCCAGAGCCTCACTCAGGGCAGCAGCAGGAGAGACCCCAGGCAGCCTTTTCCGCATTTCAGCTCCTGATTACTTCTCCTCCACCCTCACACATCACACCTCCAGCTCTGCCCCAGCCACGAGGAGGGGAAGAGCAGCCCAGGCCCTGTCCTCCACGCTGCAGGGAGTAGAGTCCAGGGTTCAAGCTGCAGCGGCTCTGCCAGCCCTGCCTGCCCTGCTGCCAGAGTCAGGCTCTGCCTCTGCTCCCCCAGGACTCAAAATGTACTTGTGGGGGCACCCAAAGTCACTGCCTTCTGCAGCTGCCCCCATGAACGTGGCACATCTGGCCCCAGCTGCAGGCTGGGACCCTGCACCTTTGCCTCACAAGATGCTTAGCAGCTGTGAAAGCAGCTGAGGCTGCTGGGCTGCTGCTGCTCCTGGCAGCCCTGCTCCTCCTGGCAGCCCTGATCCTCCTGGCAGCCCCCCTAACACCGAGCTCCAGGGGTGGGCACTGGGAACTCCGGTGCCAGGATAACTCACAGGCTCCTGCCAGCTCCCCAGCGCTCAGCAGGGTGGTGGCTGCGCTGCAGAGCCGACACCAGGAGGCAACTCGAGTTGCTATGGGAACATCCAGTGCCCAGCACATCCTCCTTGCCCAGAGCCACTCCAGTCCTCAGGGCTCAGCTGGAAAGATCAGGGAGCAAGGAGTCCCTTCTGAGACTCAGATCAGTGCTGGGGGACTCAAGGGCTGAAGAAGCAGGGGCAGGGTCTGGGACAGGCCAGCAGCTCCTCTCGGGGTGGGGGCGTCAGGACTTGTTGCCATCACTAAAGGATCAAGGGGCTGAGGATGAACCCGGGGGGGACTGTTGGGGTTATTTGTCCTAGCACAGCCCAGGGGGCACATCCTCAGTCGTGGCTGCTGGCACCAAGTTAATTCCTCGGGGAGCCAGGAGGGGAGGCAGGTCCAGGCACTTACCAGCATTCCTTACCTGTGCCCCCAGCCCTCCTCCCCACAGCAGAAAGGAGATCCTGGCACCATAAGCCTGAGACCTGAGAGCACTGCAGGAGGGAGCTGAGCTCAGCAGGAGGAACTGCTCTGGCCTGAGCAGCCTTGAACCTGCAGGGTCAGGTCTGAGAGCAGTGATGCCTCAGCTGGGAGAGCTGGTGGAGGAAGGATGCTCTGCAGAAGCTCTCCCCGTGGGGCACAGGCAGGGGCTGGTAGCACCACCAGGGATCTGGGGCAAGGCCTCCAACACTCCATTCTCCCAGCCTGGCTCCAGACCAAGCCCCAGGGCTGGGCACATCCCATTTGTGAGCCTTCCATGGTAACTCCATCAGCCTCTTCTCCAGGGCAAGGATGCTTGGAGTGCCCAGCAGAGGAGCAGCCTGCACATGGAAACAGAAGCTGTGATGCCAGCAGGTCCATTTGCCTTACTCTGAGCAGAGCAGCTGGGCCAAGGGGCACCTAGGAACACCCTGAGCCCCCTCACCCCCACAGCAGGGGAGCAGGGGTCACTGCTAGAGCTGGAAGGCTGCAGCCTCTGCAGGATGAGCCTGGTGCACACAGGCAGGACTGAGCCAACACAGCCTGCAGAGAGGTGGTGCCAGACCCCATCTGTGCCAGCATCAGGGCATCAGCACTGGGGCAGAGCCCTGCCGTGGCTCCTGCTCCCTCCCCTGTGCCCAAGATGGGCTCTTGGCTGGGGACAGGCAGAGCTGCTGCACCAGCTGGGCACTTACCCACCTGAGGCAAACCCCAACCCTCCCACCCCACAGCTGCCCAGAGCTCTGGCACAGCAGAGGGCAACCCCACAGCCTCCCTCCACCTAAACTGGGGCACCCTTGAGGCAGAGAAGTTCTGCTTTGAAGAACTTACTGTAAGAGCTCCTCTGGGGAGAGGATCCTCTCCTCCAGCCTCCTCACACTGGCTTCCTGTGGTCAGGCTCCACACAGCTCTTCTGCTTTGGGTGAGGCCCCAGCTCCACGTGGGAGAGGGTTTGGCAGAGCACCTCTGCCCTTCCCTCGTCCCAGGCTCCTGCTCCCACGGCATCAACTCTTCACTGGAAGCTTGGAGCTCAGCTCTTGCATCAGGCCCTGGTTGCACCACCACTGCTCTGCAGCTGCAGCAACTTGCCTGGCTGGTCACTGCTCCAGGTCACAGCATCTTTGGTGGCAACACTGAGTGATGATTCTCCAGGTCCCTCCTGCTTCTGCATGGCATCCCCATGCCCTTGGCATCAGCAGCAGCCCTGCTTGTGGGGCTGCCCCGAGGGGCACAGCACAGAGCTGGGGGGAAAACAAAACCCAGCTAAATTCTGGGTTTGAGTCAGGATCCATTCCCTGCCTCTGCACAGCACAGCCTGCAGAGCCTGCTGCACTCACATCCACACCTGCCAGAGCCTCCTGCTGCTCACTGCCTGGCATCCCCTTCCCAGCCCCTGCCTGCCTGGGTGGGCTGATGCCCTCTTTCCTGGGAGGGAACTATGGCCACGAAGCCAGGCTGAGGCCACAGCAGGCAGAGGAGATGGGGACAGAGTACTCTGAAGTGCTCCAGTCCTGGGTGCCCACCAGAGCCAAGGGTGCTGCTTCTGCAGATGCTGAGCACTGACACAGGGCAGAGGGAAGCTGCTGCCCTGCCCTCACCCTTTGCTTCATTCATCACCTGAGCTGCAGCACTTGGGGGCCTGGGCATCCTGAGGGGTAAAGGGTGGAGGTGAGGAGCAGCATTGGCTCCTGCACAGCCTCTCTTTGGAGCCAGCAGAAGCCAAGGGTCAGCAGCTTGTCCTGCCCTCCCCAGCCTTGGCCACAGACTGAGGCACCCAGGAGGCTTTCCAGGAGCTGGTTTGCCACCAGCCCCACTGCAGCCATGGGGCTGAGAGCCTCTGCTTGTCCCTGCCAGGCTCTCCCTTTGCCAGGATTCAAAGCCACCCTCCCCACCCATTCCAAACTGCTGGCAGAGTCCTGTCTGCATGGAGCAGAGTGTGGCTGGAGGCTGTGGAAGGCACTGGAGCAGGGAGGGAGCTGAGCTGGCACATGCCCAGCACAAGCATCAGGGTGAAAGGAGAGGAGCGAAGTCCAGGACAGAGGAAGGGTTTGGAGCTCTTCCTCCTCTCTGGCTGCCTTGGGACCCAAGAGTGCCAAACACTGCATGGGCACTGCATGAGCTCAGGAGAGGCTGCAGACCCCCCCAGAGCAGCAATCCCTCTAGGACCCCTAACACCCCAAGGCTCTCAGCCTGCCCTGGCACCCCACCGTGGCTGCTGGGAGAGGAGAGGGCAGGTGGAGCTGGCTGCTAGGTGGCACTGCCAGCAGCTGCCCATGGGCTCAGCCCTTCTGCTGCTCTGCAGCACCACCACAGCCTGAGGCACCCAAACCCCCTCCCAGGAGCCTGCTGGAGCCTTTCTGGTCTTCTCCTCCACAGGATGAAATTCTACTGACTCCCTGGAGGGAGTTCCCTGTCGAGGACTCAGACCCCTTTGCCCCCCCGGTAAGCCTCCCCTGCACAGCTCACAGGGCAGTGTCAGGCCAGCAGCTGCCTCAGTTTCCCCAGCCCCACTCCCCTGCTCACTCCCAGTTCCCTCTGTGCAGTCAGTGAGGTCCAAGCCTCTGCAAGGCTGGAGCTGAAGGGGAGAGCTCTCCTCAGCAGCTCCCTGGCCTGTCCCTTCAGCAGGATGAGGAGGAGTGGGACTTCGTCCTGGTAAGTGACATCCACGAGGTGGGCAGCCAGAAGGAGATCAAGAGGAAGAAGTTCCTGGATGAGCTGAGCAAGAAGGGCTTCACCATCAAGGTGAGAGGCTGTAGGAGGGGAGGGCAGTGGACACTTGGCCATCTGTGGCAGCCTGGCACAGGCTCCTGCATCCCGGGGGCGGGAGAGAGCTCAGCCGCTGGGCTGATCCCTGCTCTGGTTCTGGGGCACAAACCACTTGTGCAGCCCGGGCAGACCCCACCCCAAGGCTCACTCAGGCCCTGGCCCTGGCAGCTCAGCCCCTTCCCTGCCCCTCTGGCCCTGCCAGTGCTGCTCTCCCAGCCCTCCTCTGCCCCAGCAGAAAATCGAGGACCAGAAGCTCTTCTATGGACTGCGTGCCCCCCGGCAGCTCTTCCACAAATACCAACAGCTGCTGAGGAACCCTGACCACAGCTGGCACAGCCCTGATGCCCACCAGGAGGTACCAGTGACCACCAGGTAGGTGCTGAGCAGGGCTGCTGAGCTCCAGCATCTTGCAGTCCCCTTGCCCACCCCAGCACCCGTGCCCAGCTCAGCGCTGTGCCAGGCTCCTCATCTTCCTCAGGCCACCTCCACCTCCCACATGCAAAGTTGCCAGCACCCCACTGCCAGCTTCCCCTCTCCTCCCCTCCTCCTTCCCAGGATTTTGGGGTCTGTGCCCCCCAGGCAGTCTCTGACCCCAGTTTCTCCTTGCTCAGGATCCGGATCGTGAACTTCATCCTGCAGAACACAGTGACCCCCGACCTCGGTAAGGGACCAGGGCTGGGGGCAATGCCCAGCCTGGCTCTACAGCAGGGCCTGGGCACAGGCAGCCCCAGCTGCCTTGGCTCCCCCAGGGAGGGTTTGGAAGGTGTGGAGAGCTCAGAGCTTTCTGCTGCTGTACCCAGAGGGTGAGAGGTATGGAGTGCAGGAACAGTGGCAGCTTTCTGCTCCCCGCCCCCTGCCCTCAGCTGCCCTCCTGTGTCCCCAAAGACCTCACCCCTCTCTGACACCCCAGGACAGGCAAGGCACAGGGTGTTGGCTTCCTCCTGTCCCTAGGGACCTGCTCTGTGCTCCCAGAGCCAGGCAGAGCCTGCAGCCCCCCCTAGGATTAGTGCTGATGCCTGCTGGGGAGGTCAGCCTCTCCCAGGCATTTTTCCTGCCCCCCTCAAAGGCTCCAGGCTCTGCCTGGCAGGGAGCACACAGAGCTTCACTAACACTCCCTGCTCTGCTCTGCCCCCAGAGAAGCTGCAGGACCTGATAAAGAAGAAGGTCTTTGAGGCTTCCTTTCCCCTGCACAAGGTGAGGCTGAGCACAGCCTGCTGGAGGTGGAGAGGCAAGGCTGGGGGGGAGGCCTTTGGGAGCTGCAGGAAGGGCACAACAAAGCTCCAGACAGCAGGCTGGGGGCTGGGGGCTGACCTTGCCCTGGTCATCCTGTGGCCAACACTCTGCCTGCAGAAAGAAGAGGTAAGGGAATTCCTGAAGGAGAAATGGGCTCGCTGGAGAAGCATCTTTCATCACCAGCCCATTGAGAAGATCAGGTAACAGGGGCAGAGCAGCCACAGCAGAGCCTCCCAGCCCAGAGCTCCCACCCGAGACCCAGAGCGCTTCGAGCCCCCTGCCAGGCTCCTCTGTTCCCTTGCTCTGAGCCTGGCTCTTCCCCCACAAGAGAGGAAACCTCACCCCCTGTTTGCACCACCACCAGCTGGGCTGAGCACATGAGCTGCCTGCTCCTGGGCTCCTCTGAACCCCCCCAGGACAGCCCTGCCCCAGCCAGATCCCACATCCTCCTGTTGCCCCCTGCCCTGTGCTCCCAGCCCCTCAGTGGTGTCCACCATGCCCTGCACTCCGTTCCCAAGCATGAGGAGGCTCAGCTGCTGCTGCGGTGCCCACGGAAGTGCTGCACCCTTGGGGTCCCTCCAGCTGTGCTGGCTCAAACCCAACCCCCCAGGCATGCAGGCAGCACTGCTGCATCCCCGGGGGGTGGGAGAGCATCTCCTAGCCCTGCCCTGCCCCCCCAGGTGCTACTTCGGGGAGAAGGTGGCGCTGTACTTCGCCTGGCTGGGCTGGTACACGCGGCTGCTGGGCATCGCCGCCCTGGCAGGCTTCCTCACCTTCGTCAGTGGCTTCACCATCTTCAGCTCCAGCCAGGTGAGGTAAGGCAGCTGGGGTGCCAAGCACCCCCTGTCCTGCAGCCCTGCTCTGCAGGTGGCTTTGGGACAGTCACCCCCCCTGCACCTCTCTCTCCAGCAAGGAGATCTGTGAGGCCAACACCACTGTCATGTGCCCACTCTGCGACCAGAACTGCCCCTTCTGGTACCTCTCTGAAACCTGCACCTATGCCAAGGTAGGCAGCTCCCTCCCCAGGGCAGCCCTGGGGCAAAGGGTGGGCAGACACCACCCTCAGCACCGGCAGAAGCCACCCCAGGACACCTCCACTGAGCTCTGTAAGGAGGAGGCACAGCCAGGTCCTGGTCTCCATCCCCACCAGGGAAGAGTTCACCACCCCCAAGCCCCAGTGCCCATCCCCTTCCTGCACTGCCCTCTTGCAGCACCTTTGCCTGCTGGGGGGCAGGGGGGAAAGAGAAGCACTGGGCACAGAGGCCCCTCCCCACCCCCCGAGGTGCCACAGCCCCTGCCCCCCCTGCCCACATCACCTCTCCCTTGCTCTGCTGCAGGTCACTCACATGATTGACAACGAGGCCACCGTTGTGTTTGCCATGTTCATGGCAATCTGGGGTAGGTGCCAGCGTCCTTCTTGGGGCAGGTGCCAGCATCCTGGGGCCAAGCACACACAGCTTGCAGGAGGGATCAGCCCACTGTGGCTTGGGGGGAGAGGAGGTGGAGGAGAACAGGACACAAGACAGCTTCACCATGCAGGGGCCACCACTGGCAGGGCCACCAGCTCCCCTCTCAAGCTAGCAAGGAACAAAACCAGCTCAGCAACCACCTCCAGCTCCCCAAACACTCCCTGCCCGTCCTGCCTGGAAGCTTTGACTCCTTCCCCCACCACAAACTCCTGCAAAGCCCCCAACAGCCCCTCTGGCCAGGCTCTGAGCCTGTAGGTGCTGGCAGCTGCAGAAGGAGGGACCAGCAGCACCCTCCCCAGCCTGCTGTGTGGCCTCTGAGCTGCTGTGCTGCACATCTCACCTGGCTTTACTGCAGCCCCAAACACCACCAGGGGTCTGGGCTGGGTGTTCCAGCTCGGAGCCCATGGTCTGAGCAGGCCATGGACGTGGTCTTGCACGTGGCTCTGGGCTGCTTTACACAGGGAGAAGCCAGGAGGGCCACCCCAGGTGGGGGTCTGGGGACGGATCTGCAGCAGTGCAGCTGTGCCAGGGTGCAGGGCACTGGTGCCTCTGGAGGGGTGGATTTGTCATTCACCCAGATTCATCTGGCTGGGGGGTGCCCTGCAGACGTGGGCACCACAGCAGAACACCTCTGGGGCTCACTCGAGTTTGCCACAGATCCCCTGGGACACAGGGGGGGACTGACCCCCCCTGACAGCTCACCCCCACACAGGGCCAACACTCACTGCTGGGTGCCCAGGGCCTTAATTTGCCACCAGGCTGGCTGGGGACATGGGCATCCATCCTGCTCTGAGGGACAGAAGGAACTTCACCTCCAGAGCCAGCCCCAAGGGTGACAATGTTCTCTCCTTCCCCACACAGCCACTGTGTTCCTGGAGCTGTGGAAGAGGAACAGAGCCACTGTGGTCACCAACTGGGACCTGTACGGGTGGGATGAGGAGCAGGTGAAGCTGTGAACAGCTCGTGGGGACCCTTCAGAGCAAAGCCTACCCCTGGCAGCCCCGGGGGAGCTGCAGCTCTCCAGGGAGCCAGGCAGATGCCTGCCTGAGCTCAGCTGGCACTGCCCAAGCTGCTGAGGGCTGGGTGCTCATCCCTGGTGCTGCTCACCCCCTGTGTCCTTCAACACACAGCCTCTGGACGTCCCCCCCCCCGGGCACAGTTCTGCTGGACCCTTCCTTCCCCCTTTTGGGACTTCCTGAACACATCTTTTGCAGGAGGAGTTGGCCCTGGAGCTGATCAACAACCTGCAGCACGAGCCCCGGCAGTACCAGCACTCCTACCTCCGCAGCACCATCGTCCTCACCTTGGTGCTGGTGATGGTAGGTGCCAGGGCACCACGGGGGTCCCCTCCTTCCCTTCCTGCTCTCTTCTGCGAGGTCAGCACCTCGGTGTGTCCTGCTGCTGGAGCAAAGGCAGAGACCAGGTCGTTAGGGCAGGTCTGTGCCCATCAGGGAGATCCAGGAGCCTCCCTGCCCTCACCTCGCCGTGCTGGTGGGAAGGGCAACCACCCCCTGGGCACCCAGGCTGAAGGCAGAGAGGATCAGGGCAGTAAGAGACAAACCCTGGCTGCCCTTGCTTCTCCCCCCTGGCCAGGGGAGAGAGGCCAGCCGAGTTCAGGTGCAGACATTGGACATTTCTCATCCCACCTGAAGAGTGC
This sequence comes from Melanerpes formicivorus, assembly GCF_026170545.1. Lineage (NCBI taxonomy): Eukaryota > Metazoa > Chordata > Aves > Piciformes > Picidae > Melanerpes > Melanerpes formicivorus. The sequence goes on along the minus strand of NW_027142368.1, from coordinate 17,482,006 downwards.
TGATTGCATCTGAGGCCACATCTGGATGCGCTCTGGCGGAGGGAGGCAGGCTCTGGGGAGCTGGTGGTCCCCAGGTGGGATGGGCACAGCCCCTCCCTGCCCCGCTTCCGATGCCCTGCGGCGCCCCTCTGCAGATCGTGGTGATGATCGGCATCGCCCAGGCGCTGGTGGTGTACCGGGTGGTGGCCACGGCCCTCTTCAGCCAGAGCGAGTCGGAGCTGCTCCGGGAGCAGGCGAACACCGTGGCCGTGGTGACCGGGGCCGTGCTGCACTACCTCACCATCGTCATCATGACCAAGGTGTGCAGCGGGGCACGGGCTGGCAGGGGTCTCCTCCTTGCTCTCCCCCCACCACCCCTCCCCTCTCATTCCACACCTCTCCTGCAGGTCAACAGGCGAGTGGCTCTCTTCCTCTGTGACCTGGGTAAGGCAAACCCGGGCTGCCTGCAGCCTGGGCCCCGAGTGCAGCCAGGCTCCTGGCCCCTTCCCTCCCCCCTCCTCCCAGAGCATCTCCCCTGCTGCTGGCAGCCCTCTAGCACACAAGCCCACCCCTGGCCCTCAGGCTGCCTGCTCCACAGCCACAGCAGGCTTTGGGGAGGTGTCACCTGCAGGGCTAAGGCTTGGTGTGAGCAGGAAGCCACAGCACAGCTTTCCTCCCAGCTAAGAGCTGCTTCTGCAGCGGCTCAGGGTCCTGTGGGACCTCTCTGCTCAGCTGGGCTCAGCCGCATCCAAAGGCTCAGGTGAAGGGCAGGAAGGGCTCCACGAGCAGCAGGGACACCCTTCCAACCTTCAAAGTGTGCTGTGGCACCCAGGGAGGAGCAGGGCAAGCTCCCACCTCTCTGTGCCCCAGTCCCTGTGCCTTTCTCCCTCCCCCAGAGAAGCCAAGGTCCTTCTCCCAGCGGGAGAAGAAGTTCACCATGAAGATCTTCACCTTCCAGTTCTTCACTCACTTCTCCTCACTCATCTACGTTGCCTTCTTCCTGGGACGGTGAGTGCTGGCTGGGGACCCTGGGGAGAGGGGAGGGGACCCTGGGTTTGGGACACACATCCCCAACTCTCCCCAAAGTCCAGGGACAGCCCAGTCCCTTTTCCCTCCTTGCCACACACAGGGACCCCGTGAGGGACGTCAGGAGGGCCAAGACTTCTCCTGTGGGCAGGGGGTGGGGGGAAGCCCCTTGCTTCTCTACTGGTGCCTGGAGAAGGATGCTCTCCCCCCTGCACCTGAGGGCTCTTGGGGCTCAGCAGCTCTCCCTGTTGCCTCCCTGCCCAGGATCAACGGCCACCCGGGCAACTACGTGCGCATCGCTGGCAAGTGGAGGCTGGAGGAGGTGAGGGGCTGCCCGGGGAGCTCTGACCCCACACCACCACCCTGCTCCCCGCTGCCTGGCGAGGCTCTGGGCGTCTCAGCTTCCTCCCCTGCCTTGGCCACAGAGCCCCCGGGGCCAGGCGCAGGGCACAGCCGCTCTGCTCTGCCTTTCAGTGCCACCCCAGCGGCTGCATCACCGACCTCTTCATCCAGATGGCCACCATCATGCTGCTCAAGCAGACCATCAGCAACGTCATGGAGTACCTCATCCCGTAAGCCCTGCCCGCAGCGCTCGCTGCTGGGCCCCCGGGGCGGCTCCCCGGCTCCCGCAGAGCCTAACCCTGCTCCTGGGGCCAGAATTTCCTCCTCAGCTCTCCAGGGCTGGCAGCAGCTGGGCCCCACCGTGCCCTGCAGGCAGCCCTGCAACCGCTGCCTCCCCTTGCAGCTGCATCGCCCACAGGCTGCGCAAGAAGCGGCAGCGCCCGCGGCAGAGGAGCGCGGTGCTGGGGGAGGAGGAGGAGGCTGAGGACCCCTGCAAGAGGCAGTGGCTGAACAACTATCAGCTCAACGAGGTCAACATCTTCAGCCTGTTTGATGAGTTCCTGGAGATGGGTAGGTAGGGCAGGGGGGATCCTGGGCACAGACCCTCCTGGGCTGGAGAGGGTCTGCTGCTGAGGGGCACAGCTGTAGGCAAGGCACAGCTCTACGCCAGTCCTGGCACACCAAGCAGATCATTCCCAAGACAAGAGAGAGCACTCCTGGTGCCCTGCTCAGGACCTTCCAGTCCTCCCAGGAGCACCAAGGTGGCTCACCCTATGCCTACTGGGGTCCACAGATCCCCCTCTCCAGCAGCCCTGTGAAAGGTGGGTGACCCCCGTGAGGATGTGGCGTCCCCAGAACAGGTCTCTGTTCCCCCTTCACCCCTGCACAGCCTCTCAGACAAGCCACAAAGCAGGACAAACCCAGGCAGCAAGTCAGGGCCCTGTGGGACGTCCCCCGGGTCGTGGCTTTCCCCCAGCGCTTCCCTCCCCTGCAGTGATCCAGTACAGCTTCACCACCATCTTCGTCGCCGCTTTTCCCCTGGCCCCGCTCCTGGCCTTCCTCAACAACATCTTTGAGATCCACCTGGATGCCATCAAGATGATGAGGCTGTACCGGCGCATGGTGCCCCGCAAGGCCAACGACATCGGTGAGAAGGGACCCCCAGCGCTGCTGCCCGCCCCCCCGGCGCTGCTGCCCGTTCCCTCCGGCGCTGCTGCCCGTTCCCCCCTCCGGCGCTGCTGCCCGCCCCCCCCCCCGGCGCTGCTGCCCGCTCCCCACTCCGGCGCTGCTGCCCGTTCCCCCCCCTCCGGCGCTGCTGCCCGTTCCCCCCTCCGGCGCTGCTGCCCGTTCCCCCCCTCCGGCGCTGCTGCCCGTTCCCTCCGGCGCTGCTGCCCGTTCCCCCCTCCGGCGCTGCTGCCCGTTCCCCCCGGCGCTGCTGCCCGTTCCCCCCTCCGGCGCTGCTGCCCGTTCCCCCCGGCGCTGCTGCCCGCTCCCCCTCCCGGCGCTGCTGCCCGTTCCCCCCCTCCGGCGCTGCTGCCCGTTCCCTCCGGCGCTGCTGCTCGTTCCCCCCCGGCGCTGCTGCCCGTTCCCCCCTCCGGCGCTGCTGCCCGTTCCCCCCGGCAGGAAGCCCTGGAACCTGCCTTCAATGAGAGAGCAGGGCACAGGCAGAGCTGTGGGACGGGGCAGGAGAAGCTGCTGCAGAGCAGCTTGGAGGCCTCCTGCCTTCACCTCCTCTGGGCAGCAGCTGAGGCTCGCAGTCCTGTAGCAGCAGCAGGGAGCTGTCAGGAGCCTCAGCAGCTGCTGCTCTCCCGCAGGGGTCTGGCTGCATGTGCTGGAGGCCATCGGCATCCTGGCCGTCATTGGCAACGGGCTGGTGATCGCCATCACCTCCGACTTCATCCCCCTGCAGGTCTACAAATACACCTACAGCCCCTGCATGGCAGAGAACAGCTCTGGTGTGGAGTGAGTGCTGCCCTGCCTGCCCCCAGCGCTGCCCCTGAGCCACGAGGCAGGACCCCCACACAGTGGGGCAGAGGGCAAGGGGGAAAGGGAGGGCATTCCAGATGGTAGCACCTTCAGCCTCCCACTCACCTCACCCCCGTGGCCCTGAGTGGACAGAGCACCAGGAGCACTGGAGAGCTGCAGGACACCCTGGGGGCCCACACAAGCTCTCTTGCCCTCCCCTCTTTCCTCCAAGCCTTGGCCCACTGGCCAAGTCCAGTCAGGCTGGACAGAAGCCTCAGAAACCTTCATTTCCCCCAGGCTTTGTGTAGCTAGGGAGGTGAGGGAGGGCCCCAGAGGGGTGTTGGTCTCCCCAGAACCATTGGGTCTGTGCGCAATCACCTGAGAAACCACACAGCAGGGAAAAACTGGGAGAGGGCAGAGCAAGGCTGGAGATGAGGAAGAAATTCTTTCCAGTGAGTCTGGGGAGACTCTGGCACAGGCTGCCCGGGGAGGCTGTGGCTGTCCCCTCCCTGGAAGTGTTCCAGGCCAGGCTGGATGCAGCCTTGAGCAGCCGGGGCTGGTGGGAGGTGTCCCTGCCCATGGCAGGGGGCTGGAGCTGGCTGAGCTTTGAGGTCCCTCCCAGCCCGGAAGGAAAGCTGCGGGCAGATGGCTCCTGCAGCAGCCAGAGCGCCCCGGCAGGCACAAGGGCTGCGGCTTCCAGCCAGGACACCACAGCCCCCGCAGCGTGCCCAGATGTGGCCTCTCCCCCCGCAGCTGCTCCGCTGGGTACATCAACTACAGCCTCTCCGTGTTCCGCACCCAGGACTTCGAGCCCCAGACGAGGGCCCAGGCACTGCCCGGCTTCAACAGCAGCCAGAGCAGGGAGTGCAGGTAACAGCAGCCCGGGGCCGACCCCGGGACCCCCCGCGCCCCTCTCCCGAGCCTGGGCTGCAGCGGAGCCGGGCAGCGCCGGGCGCCAGCCAGGGAAGCTGCTGGGGCTGCTGCGGGGTGCCCGTGGGCAGCTGGCACTGCGGGGCTGTGCTGCAGGTACCGAGATTACCGCAACGCCGACGACTACAGCTACACCGTGCAGTTCTGGCACATCTTCGCGGCCCGCCTCGCCTTCCTCATCCTCTTCGAGGTGAGCCCCCGGGAGGCGGCTGGGCGGGATGGCAGCAAGGGGCCGCCCTACCCCGGCGCGGGGAGCTGCCCTCTGCCGTGCCCTCTGCCGTGCCCTCTGCCATGCCCTCTGCTGCCCGCAGCACGTGGCCCTCTGCGTCAAGCTGATCGCTGCCTGGTACATCCCTGACGTCCCCCAGTCGGTCAAGAACCAGTTCCTGGTCAGCAAACACAGCAACCTGCGGAAAGAACTGAGGTGGGTGGTGCCCCAGGAGATGCCAGGGGCTGCCACGCTGAGAGGTGGCACAGCACAGCAGGAGCCCTGCCCGGCTGCAGCATCTCTCTGCTCCCAAGCCCCACGGTCAGGCTGACACCACCACAGTCATGGGGCAGGTGGAACCCTACCCCTCTGCCCCCAGGGCAGCTTCTCCCCCAGCATCTCAGCAGGAAATGCTCTGCTTGGGAGGAGCTGCAGCAGCCAGGGCCAAGGATCCATCTCCCCCTGCCTGCTCCCACGGCCCCAGGTGGCTTTTAACCACTCCAAGCTGGTGAAACAAGTCCCACCTGAGGCCCTTCACCACTGGTGCTCCCCAGGGAAGGCTCTGCTTGGCCTTGGCTCTTCCTTTGCAGAAAGAGAAGCTCCAGGTTGAACCCAGGAGCGATTTTGAACAACACTTCCACTTTAATGTTGCTTAAACATAGAACCAAAGTGTTTCAGCTGGGCACAGGAGCAGCATGGGTGAAAGCCACAGGCTGGGCCCCTGCTGCTGCTGCTGTCCTTCACAGGCCTCAGCTTTGGAGCAGGGCTCAGCCTGCCCCTTCTCACCATCACCCTGTCCCAGCGGCCACCCACAACCCAGGTGTGAGCAGCAGGGAGTGACCACACTGCCCCCATGCAGCCTGCAGGCTCTGACTGCCCCCAGGCAGGGATTTTCCACACTGTCTCATTGCCTTTCTCTCCATTTATTCCTGGCATGAGGCCCTGTTCCCACCCTCAGTGTTCCCACCCCTCCCAGTCCAGCCAGTTCCCTCCCACCAGCCCCCTCTCCTTTCTCCCCCAGCATGATGGAGTACTCCACTGAGGTGTAGCCACTGCTCTGCACAGAGAACCACGGATTTGAGCCCCTGTCCCCAGCCTGGCAGTGCCATGGACATGAGAGGAGCCACCCTGGCAGTGCCCACGGAGACCAGCCACGTGTCCCAGCTGTGGCTGTGCTTGGACTTGAGCTGGGAAGCGATAAAACATCAGTGGCTTCACAGCAGGAGGATCCTTTCCAGCTTGCATGGCCATGAGGAGGAAGGAAGCTGTGGCAGCACCAGGGGTGGTGTCTCCCCTGCGCACCAGGGAAGAGCTTTGGCACCAGGGGTGAACCATGGTGAAGCCTCCAGCTGGTGCTGTGTGAGCACCCAGCCAGCCCCTGCCCCAACATGCTGCTGGCATCAGCACACTGCCAGGCACCTCCCTCCAGCTCCCCTCTCCAGCTCTTCTTTTGCACTTTGCCCTCTTTCTGCCCTGCCTTCCGTGACCTCCCTGCTCTGGCACCTCTGAGTCCTTCCTCCTGCCCCACGGCACAGCCTCGGCAGGGCCACCGCGTGGCTGCGGCTCCAACCTGCTCTCTCCATGGGCCCTGGGAAACGCTGGCATTAGGCTGCCCTGAGCGCCCCAAGAGCCGTGCCTGGCCCGAGGATCCTGAGCAGGATGGGGAAATAAACGCAGCAGCCATGCAGACACCAGTGGCCAGGACTGCAGCTGCTGCCCAGGCACACCCATGCCACACCCGTGCCACACACGTGCCACACCCGTGCCACACCCGTGCCACTCCTGCCCCCACATCACCCAAAGGGATGCCCCCTGCAAGCCTCTCTTCCTTCTACCATGGGCAATCACAGGTGGCTGGGGCTGAACCAGCTGTGTGTAGCCTGGAGCTAGGGCAAGTGTGGGTGCTGGCTGGGGGACACCCCCACTCTGGCCACACAGTGGGAAACAACCCCCTGAGAACCAGGGCTAGCAAGGGCAACCTGCTGCTAGCCTGAACCCCAGCCCCGCCAGCCGCAGGCACCCCACCTCCTCACACCCTCCAGGCTGGCTGGGTCCACCCCTACCTCCACAGCCCTGCCTTCGGGAGGGGTTTGTGTGCGGAGCTCAGGGGTCAGCCCCCGGGCAAGCAATCAGGAGCAGCACAGGTCGGGACGAAGTCTCTCCTCAGGGCTGAGCTCTCTTGTTCTGTGCTGCAGCCATCCGCCTGTGCAGACCCTTCACCAGCGCCCACACCAGGGGGAGACCCCTGCCCTGCTCCTGATCGCCGCACTTGCGACACCATGCAGGCAGCCCCTGCCCCGCACCCGGACCGCGACTCCCGGCGCGGAGAGGGCAGAGCTGCGCTGCCGAGCGCCGCCTGCAGGCCAGACCAGGCCAATTGCTCCCTCGCCTGAGCGCTGCTCTCAGCGCCGGGGCCGCGCTCAGCTGCCCTCACCCAGCCCCCGGCGCCCCCCGAGGGGTAGCCTCCACTTTCGGCCGGGCAGCTGTGGTGGGGGCGGCGGACGGCGAGAGGCGGTCGCTAAACAAATAACAATAAACAAAGAGTTAGAAGGGAGCCGGTGCCGGTTGCTGGGGCTGGGGAGCGGCAGGGCTGGAGCGCGGCAGGGCCGGTGCCGGTTGCTGGGGCTGGGGCTGGGGAGCGGCAGGGCCGGCGCCGGTTGCTGGGGCTGGGGAGCGGCAGGGCCGGTGCCGGTTGCTGGGGCTGGGGAGCGGCAGGGTCGGTGCCCGTCCCGGCGGCAGCAGCGCTCGGCAGTGCTCAGCCCCGCAGCCCTGCTGCTCCTCCTTTGCAAAGGGGAGGTTTGAGCAGTTTTCCTTTTTCAGAGTCAGGGACTGTGGAAGGCTGAAGGACCCTTCCCGGGCTGCTGTTCACCCACCCCAGGCTCGGTGCAGGGTGTGGAAGCCACCACTGCTGAGCCCGGTGAAGGTACCGGGACCTCGACACCACCCCCAAGCCTCTAATCCTGCCAGAACAAGAGGAAAGCAGCTTCTTGTCAGCACTTTCTGGCCCTGAGCCGTGTGCCTGGCAGTGTTTTCCCTGCTCAGGGGCCGGGGCCAGGTCAGCTGTCCAGCAGCAGCCCAGGCTGGCTGCGGCGCAGGCGCTGCCGCCGCTGGGAATGCAGCCTCTGCCTGGGGCTCGCCGGGGACCTAATCACCTCCTTGGTAATTATTGACAGCGATCTGCATCTGCCCGCCGGTGGCCGCAGCTGGACCCAGCTCCCTGCAGCCGGCACCGGCTGGAGGAACCACCCCATGGCACCGCCTTCAACTGGCAAAGAGCCTTTTAAAGTCACGGAGGGGAAGGAAACCAACGGCAGCCCCCCAGGTGCCCACGGCCATGGCTGCACAGCCTCCCCCCACCTCGCTCCGCCAGTGACTCACCTGAGCAAAGCCTGGCAGCGCTGTCTGCTGGTGCTCAGCTAACCATGGTCCCAGGGGAGCGCTCCCCGCGGCGCCGCGCTGTGCAGACGCCCCCAAGTCCCTGAGGCACGCTCCAGAGGAGCCCCCGGGCGTCCCCGGGGCCCGGCGAGCCGGTCATACCGGTGGGGAGGGCTCTGGCTGCAGGTTTCATCTTGTCTGGACACCTCCGTGGGCTTTGCCAGCCAGGGGGAGTGGGGCAGGTTTCCTCCTTGTGCAACCTGTACACACCTGGCAGGGCAGGTGGGTTGCTCCCCCCCTCCCTTTTTTCTCTTTTCCCCCTTTCTTTGTTTTCCCCTCCCCAAAAGCCAGAGTTGGGTTTGTTGTGGGTTGGGTTTTTTTGCCTTCCACCGGTTCAGGTGGAGATGGAGGTGGAGCAGCAGGGGGGAGGGACGGCCAACCCCTCCTGCAGGCCTGGCGCTCGGTGATTGGGGTGGTGAAGGGCAGGGGCTGGGCAGGGGAGGGAGGACAATAAATACATTATTAAAAAGACCCCCAAAACAGGAGGAAGCCCAAGCAGTGACCTGGGAGGTGCAGCCGTCTGGAGCAGCACTGGAGGGAGGTGGCTGGCAGGGAGCCTGCAGCCAGGGCACCGGGAAGCTCCGCAGGTAAATGCCACTCTCCTTCCTCCCCTTTCCACGTCGCCGCCCTCCCAGCCGTGTTCAGCAGGGTCTGGGCCAGGCTCTTCAGGGTCTTCCCTCTCCCCACCAGCCCTGCTGCTCCCCTGGCTCCACATTCTCCTTCAGCTCTCACAGCCCTGCAGCCTCCCTGCTTGCCTTGCTTGCCCTGCAGCCATGCTCCAGGGACTGGCACAGCCCGACCCTTGCTGCCACCCTGCAGTGTTCTCTGCCACACTTGGGACACCACAAACCCCGGGTGTCCCAAACCCCAAGATGCAGGATCCAGGAGCACGCTGCTGCCCAGCCTCCTCTGCTGCTCCTCCCTCACGGGCAGCAGCCCTGGCACCCACCCAGGCTTTGGGCATCCATTGTCATTTCATGCCCCAGAGCAGAGGGGCCTCGTGGGGCTAGGGAGGTGCCCAGGGCCTGCTGAAGCTCTCTGGCCAGGCTGCAGCTTCTTGGGGCTCCCTTGGCTCTGCACACCAGGGTGAGGCTCTGTGTGAGTGACCATCTGAGCTGGGCTGGCTTCTCTAGCCCTTGCTTGTCCCTCTGAGTCATGGAGAAGCCAAATGCAGCTGCCCAAGCTGTACACCTTGTAACTGCCCCCCACATACCCTGGGCCATGGCTTCACCCCACAGCTGGCTCTAGGGCAGCTGTGCCGAAAGGAAGCAAGGTGTCTCCGTGGCTGCTGAGGGCAGGGCTGCCCACAGACCCCTGCCCAGATCACACTGGCAGAGACATGGCCTGTGCAGGGACCAGCCCAGCCTCCACAGCCCTGCTCCTGCCCAACACCAGCCTGCAGCTAAGAGCAAGCAAGCTCTGGGGAAAGAGGCACCTGAGAGAGATTGTGATCCCTCCTGGCCCCAGCGTTCTGCTGGCTGCTCACAGCCACACTGCTTTGCAGCCAGCACCCAGAGAGCTGTCCCTGCAGAAGCCAGCACCTAGATGCATTGCTATAAATAAACCACCCCTGGCTAATTAGCAGTTTCATCAGGCAGGTCGGGCTGGAAGCAGCCCTGCAGGCAAGGCAGGGTGGTGGCAGCACCAAGGGGTCCCTCCTGAGCCCCCTAACCACGGCCAGGGGCACTGGGGAGGTGCTGCAGACCCCATGGCTGAGCTACCACCACAGCTCATTGCCCCTGGCTGGCCTCTGCTGTGTCCTGCAGCCACATCAATCATCTCCCTGCCAGCTCCTGGGCACAAAAGGCAGCAAGGCAGTGCTGTGCAGGGAGGGCAGCTGAGATGCTACCCACTAAGCCACGGGCAGGCCACAGCCTTGGCACCTGCCAGCCCCTGCCCCCCGCCTCTGTGGGAGGCAATGGAGGCTCCTGGAGTGCTCCTTGTTCTGGCCCAGCCTGGAGCAGCCCACACTCCTGGAGCCATCTCTGACCTGTTCCAGCCCAGCCTGCCCTGCCACAGCTGCAGCTGGACTTTGTCCCCCGGAAGACACCGCTCCTGGGGGCCCTGCTGCCAGGGCTGCCCTGCAGTGCCGCCAGCAGCTCCCGCACCGCTCGCCCGGGCACGCCATGGCAGGTAGGCTCCAGAAGCTACACTTCCACCCCTCCCTGGCTAGGAAGGGACCCTCGCTGGCAGGGGGGCAGGTCCCTGCTGCAGCTGGGCCTTGTAAGGACAGGCCAGGGTCCATCCCAGCCCTAGGAACCAGCTCAACCTGCTGCAAAGGTGCCGCAGGCACCGCTCCTGCCGGACCCCCGGGGCACAGCTCGGGTTTCCAGGGAAGCTGGCACGGCCACCACAGTCACCGACCCAGCAGGGAGCCAGACCAGCTCCCCCCTCTGAAACCCCCTTCCCACTGTGCTCCCAGACCTCTGCAGCGTGCCCCCCAAAATCCTGGTCCCAGCTGCCAACGAGACTCTGGACCTGGCCCTGGGGAGCCAGGTTGAGCTGAACTGCACTGTGGGCTGGGCAGCTGCCCAGCGCTGCCAGCCTGCCCCAGCCTGGAGCAAGGACGGGCAGTGGCTGGGCAACCAGAGCAGGCAGGACACCACCTGGTAAGGACCCACCCCGGGTATGTCTGTCTGTCTGTCTGTCTGTCAGGGTGGGTCACCTCCTGGCCCAGCCCACGGTGGCCTCCTCTTCCCCCAGGCTGGCACAAAACAGCTCTGAGCAGCTCCTCAGCAGCGTCCTGCAGCTCAACCTCACTCACGATGCCGACTTCGGGGTCTTCGCCTGCTGGGTCAGCAATGCCACTGCCACCTTCACCCTGCGGCAAGCGGGTAGGGAGGTGCTGGGCACAGAGAGGGGACACCTCCGAGGAGGGCCCACTGGCTAGGACAGGAGCAGCAGCCCCGTGGGCATCACCAAAGTGGGCGTTGGGGCATCACTACCTCTGCCGGGGCAGTGCACGAGGTGCACACCAGGCGCTGAGCCCTCAGCCGCACTCACGGTGCCCTCCCCTGTCCTTGCAGAGGTGGCAGGGCACGTGCCCGCAGTGCTGGCAGCCCTCCTGGTGCTGGCACTCCTGGTGCTTCTGGCTGTGCTCTACGTCCGGTGCCGCCTGAGTGCGCGCCTCTGGTACCGGAACCGCTACGGCGAGCTGGAGATCAACGGTGAGCGGCTGGGGACGGGCACAGAGCTGGCGCTCAGCTCGGGGGAGGCCTCCCCGGGGCCAGGGGCTGGCCCGCGGGCAGAGCTCTCCCCAGCACCACGACCCTGTCCCCACGGCCGCCCCCAGACGGGAAGCTGTACGATGCCTACGTCTCGTACGCCCCCAGCCCCGACGACAGGAAGTTTGTCAACTTCATCGTGAAGCCGCAGCTGGAGAACCGCTACGGCTATAAGCTCTTCCTGGACGAGCAAACCATCCTGCCCAACTCAGGTGGGTACCAGAGCCGCGGGGGGTCGGGCAGAGGGGTGGCATCGGCACCCGGGGGCTCTGAACCGCTGTGCCCGCAGAGCCCTCAGCCGACCTCATCATGAACGTCAGCCGCTGCCGGCGCCTGATCGTGGTCCTGTCCGTGGCGTACCTGGAGCAGGACTGGTGCAACAGCAGCTTCAGGTAGGAGCAGCTCCAGCCTCCCCCGAGGTGCTGGCAAGGTCTTCCCGCCCCTGCCCCACGTCTGTCTCGCAGGGAAGGGCTCTGGAGGCTGCTGGAGCTTTCCAAGAAACCAATCTTCATCGTCTTCGAGAGCCAGTACCGAGAGATCAGCCACCCTGCCATCAGCCTGCTGAAGCAGCACCGGGGCGCGGTGACCCTGCTGCTGTGGAGAGCTGGCTCCATGGTGAGAGCTGCCCAGCACCTTGGCCACCTCCATCCCCAGTGCCCCATTCTGTGCCAGCCTCCCTGAGACGCTCTGGGGCTGCTCCTGTGCTCCAGAGCTCCTGCAGAGCAGGTCGGGGGCACTTATCTTTTAGAGGCAGCTTAAAAACCCAACTGAAACAGCCCCAGAGCTGGGCGCCTGCTCCTCGAACGTGTGCCACCAGGAACCCCATGCCCCTCCAGGCTCTCCCTGGGCTGCGGTGCCAGGATGAAGCCTCAGCTCCGAGGGTGCAGCTTTGCCCCGTGGCTGCTCCGGCCGTGTTGGGGCCGGGCTGGGAGCCGGAGCCCTGAGGAGCAGGAGCCCTGGGGAGCAGGTCGGGCCGGTTCCTGCTGGCACAGGCACGCTGCCACGCCAGCGGCACAGCCCATGCCTTGGCTCGGCTCCCAGAGCCGGCAGGAGGGAGCTGAGCCCCACAAAGCCTGCCCCAGTCCTGGGCTGGGCTCCACAGTGCTCCCACCCTGGCTCATCTTCTCCTCGCCCCACGCAGACCCCCTCCTCGGACTTCTGGAAAGAGCTGTGCCTGGCCCTGCCCCGCAAGGTGTCCTTCCAGGGGACCGTGGGGGACCCACAGACCCAGCTGCAGGAGGACAAGGACCCCATGCTGATCCTGCACAGCAGCTACCTGGACAGTGGTGGAGACCTCCACCCCGATGGGGACCTCGGTACAGGTCCTTGTCACCTGCTGCTTCTCCTAGGGGGGACCAGATGTGCACTGCTGGTCACCTTTGGGCTTTGCTTGCCCCTGCCAGGGCAGGCAGGCTGCGTTTAGCCCCTTCCTCACTCCCTCAAACCCTCTCCCTGCTCCTTTCAGGCCTCCGAGGGTGCATCTTCAGAAGCCCCCCCGCTCCCCGCATCGGCGGCCCCGGAGCTCCCGCGGTGGCCGCTGCCGCCGGGACAGAGGAGGCGCAGCTGAGGGGCGGCCACAGACCGGAGCTTGATGTCTCGGACCTGGGGTCACGCAACTACGGTGCCCGCACCGACTTCTACTGCCTGGTGACAGAGGATGACCTCTGAGCAGAGCCTTGGGCTGGCACAGGCAGCGTCCCCTCCCCCCAGGGCCGCACGGACCCGGGTCGTGGTCAGAGGAGCCGGAGCCTCACGGTGGGACCGAAGGCAAACCCTGGAGGGGAAGAACAGAAGCTGGCTCCCGGCAGGAGGCTCCACGGTAGCAAACCAGGAGGTGCCTGCAGAGCCTGGCACCCTGGGGTGCTGAGCCTTCGCCCTCCCTGTGGGGCCAAGGAACATTTGTCCTGCACCATGGACAAGCATTGGCAGGGGCTCTGCAGGCAGCAGCCTGCCCTGGTGCCACTGGCTCAGCAGCTGGGCAATGCCCGGGGGGAGCAGCTGTGGCACCTTCTCTCCCTTGGGAGGCAATAAAGTGCTGCTGCACCAAGCTGGTGGTGTCCAACTGCAGGGGCTGGGGGGCCACTGGTGGTCTCCCCCCACCACAGGCAGTATCCCTCCCATCCTCATACCAACATCTCCCCCCTGGTGACTCAGGGCAGTGCCCAGGCACAGCAAGCAGGGTGGCACTGCAGGGTGGCACTGCAGGGTGACCTGGGTGCCCCTCTCCTCCCGGGTGCCAGCAGGGAGACAAGCAGGCACCGTTCCAGGCCTTTATTTCAGGGACCCTGAGAGCTGGGGGGACAAACACTGTGAGACCCCAGACCACACCAGGCACCAGCACACCCAGGGGTCTGCACCAGCCCTGGATGTGGCCCCTCCTGGCAGTGCCACCCGGTGTCCCCTCCCCTCCCTTCTACCTACTCTACCCCACTTCCCAGGTGGGCTGCACGATGCCCCCAAGCACAGCATCTCCCCCCCAAGCCCCAAACCCACCAGCAGACCAAAGCCCCCCACAGTCCCCCACAGCTCCCCCCCCTGCCCCAGCCCAGCTGCCATGGCAGCAGGGAGAGCTTTGGACCTGCTGCCCTGCCTGCACCAGCCACGTCTGGCAGCAAGGGCACCAAGGGCATCTCCCCACCCTGCAGGGAGACGCTGCCCAGCAAACAGCAGCTGCCAGCCCTGCCCAAATCCTGCTTACCCAGCACCAGCTGGCCTGGTGCTGTGCAGAGCATGGGGCTGGGAGTGGCAGTGGTGCCCTGGGACATCCTCTCTTGGTGTAAGGATGAGGACACTGTGGCTTGGGGGTCCCATAGCTGCTTGGGGGTCCCCTGGCTACTTGGGGTGAGGGTCACACTCCTCACCCTGTCCCTGCTTCCCAGCTCCTCACAGCCCCATAAAACGCTGGGAAGCCACCTCAGACCCCCAGGACCCCCCCAAGACATGCAAAGCCCCGTGCCCAGCCAGGGCAGAGTGTGTAAGCCCCAGTGCACCCCACACCAGCACGGTGGCACCAGCCCTCAGCATGGCATGATGTGGGGAGCTGAGCTTGCTGTCCCCCAGAAGCCCCCTCCCCACCAGCCTTGCGTTGCAGGAGTGCCCCCAGCGCCCTGCAGCTCCCCAGGAGCAGGGTCCCGGTGGGGCCAGGAGCAGTTGTTGGCTTTAAGGGGGAGGGGTCCCAGCAGAGGGGGAGGCCTGAGGGGCAGGGTGGGGACTATGCTACAGAGCAGAGGTCTGGCAGTGAGCAGCCTCCCCAGGGCACATCCCAGCGAGGAGAGTCTGGCTGCTGGGGGTCCTCACAGGCCGAGGAAGTCCTCCTTCCGGTAGCCCTTCTGCAAGGAGACAGACACCCCTCAGGGTGGGCACCAGCGCTGGCACTCCTGCCAGGACACCCTGCCCACGCCTCACGGGGCGCTGGGAATGCCACAGAGATGCCCTCTGCTCTGGCACCCATGGCCACACTGCCCCCACCCCACTGCTGCAGGTGTCAGCCCTGTCCCACCCCTGGCAGCATGGGAGGGGGTGGCACCCTGGGGTGAAGCCCCTGGCCTTGGCTCCCTTGGGAGCCACCCCAGCAGGGGCAGGGGCTGGCACATACCATCTTGAAGTCCCGGTGGAGCTTGGTGTACTGCCACATGTTGCCCAGGAGGCTGGCTGCTGCTCTGGAGGACTTCTCGTGGTCAGAGCTGGGACAGACAGGAGGCAGTGAGCTCTGGGTACCGCTGGGCATGGGATGGAGCCCTTCAGCCAGCCCAAGGATACCACCCGAGAGGGGCCCAGAGACGCTGAGAACTTGGTGCTGGTGAGAGGGGGCTGAAGACTAAAGGCTGGAGCCCACCACAAGGGGCAGGGCGGCAAATGTTTGTGGCAGGAGAGCTGAGAGGTACCCAGCTGGGAGGAGAGTGTCTGCAGCAGTGGGCAGCCCTCTGCTGGGGCACCATGAGGAGGTGGCAAAGCCCTGGAGGGTGGCTGTGAGTCCACACCCAAGGCTCGGGAGGGCAGAGCGGCTGTGGCTCTCCCACCTCACTGGGCCGGGGAGAGGAGGCAGGAGCGAGCTGGGACAGCAGGGCAGGCAGAGGGCTCCCACCTGTCCCTTCTCTTCTTGATGTAGAAGAGCTTCCTGAGGCCGTCGAAGTAGACGATGTCTCGGGCAGCCATGGGGCTCTCCACCACCAGGTTGTTGAGGACTGCGACGATGTTCACAATGACATCAGCCGGCGGTGCCTTGTCCCCCACGCTCCCCGGCAGCTTCTCCACCAAGTGGCTGACCACCTTGGTTGCTGGTGGGTAAAGGCCTCACCTCAGTGCTGGTGACCAGGCTGGGGGGACACCCAGCAGCCCGGAGATGAACCCTGCAGCCTCCCGGGGACAGTGAGGGGGCAAAGGTCCTGCTAAGGACGTGTGGGGCAGCCCCAGGGACACCCTCGTGGCCTTTGGAGTCTCTGCTGGCACCTGGGAGGGCACTTGGGGGCTGAGGGTGAAGCCAGGAGAGACGGTGAGGCTGGGCACAGAGGGCAGCAGAGGGCACAGAGGGGGTTCGGTTGCTGGGGACAGGGCACGGAGCCGCCAGCACTCGCTCCGTGCCGAGCCAGGGTGCAGCAGGCAGGAAGGTGCTGAGATGGGGCTGGAGAGATCTGGAGGCCGGAGGGAGGAGGCAGAGGGCCAGGGCGGGGCCAGCACTCACACATCTCGTCCTTGTTGCGGGCGTGGCGGGACAGGTTGCGGATGAGGCCGGTGAGGGAGCGCAGCTGGTGGTGGTCGGCGGTGCGGACGCGGTCCAGCACGGGGTTGAGGATGCGCTCCTGCTCCAGCGCCAGCCGGCTCAGCACGCCCGCCCACTGCGAGGAAAACACCCCCTGGCGGCCAGCCCGGGCAGACCCCCGGCCCCCTCCTCCCACCCACCCTCCCCTTGCTCAACAGAGCCAGCTCGGGGTGACCCACGCCCAGGCGGAGGGAGCGCAGCCACCGCGGCCCCCACCCAGGCAGGGCTGTGCCACCCCCCAGGGAGCTGCACAGGATCACAGGGTCAGAGGATGTTAGGGGTTGGAAAGGACCTTCAAAGATCATCAAGTCCAAGCCCCCTGCCAGAGCAGGAGCATAGAATCCAGCACAGGTCACACAGAACACATCCAGATGGGGCTGGAAAGTCTCCATAGGAGACTACCTGGGCGCAGCTGTGGCTGGCCGAGGCCTTGGGGACAAGTGGGCAAGAGAGGGCAAGGCCCTGGGCATGGCCTCACCCTGCGGTCTCCAGCGGTGATGTTCTGCAGGGCTCCAGAGGCTGCCTCCGTGGTGTGCTTGTTGAGCTCGCAGCGCTGCAGCAGCCGGTTGTAGATGCCCACGATCTGCGGGTTCCAGAGCCACTCCATGCCCTTGGGGTCCTTGGAGACCTCCGTGAAGGTGACAATGTCTGCGTTCAGGTAGTGCTGGAGGCATGGGGGCAGTGTGGTTAGACCTGGAGGTGTGCCCTCTGCAGCATCCCCTGCTGCTGCTGTCCCCTTTCCTCTGCGTGCCTCAGCCGCTGGGAGGCTGGAGGGACCTGTTGGGTCACCCTGGCTGTGTCCTGCCCCTTGGCATGGCAAAGTGGGAGCTCAGCACCCTGAATCACCCCACACACCTGATTCACCCTCTGCTGAGCTCACTCATGTCCCACCCAGCAGCTGAGGCCAGCATCCACCTCCACCCAGCATCACCTCCACCTAGCATCACCTCCGCCCCAGCATCCACCTCCGCCACCGGCTGCCTCCTGGTGCCAGCTCCACCCCAGGTGACGCGGCCATCACGGTGCCCACTGCTGCCCAGGCACTGACCTCTCGTGCTTTCTTGCTCTGGGGGCTGAAGCAGCCCACCAGCTCCCCTGTCACTGTGCCACTCTGGTTCCTCCGGTGGCCCTCCAGGCGCTGGAGGGAGGAGGGAGGCATCTCGTCGTACAGGCGGTAGGAGAGGTTGCGCAGAACGCAGACTGCGTTCTCCACGCTCTGAGAGAGGGGACGGGAGGGTGTCACTCCTGGTGACATCTAGTAGGGCATCTGCAGTTGGCACATACCCTAGGGCACAGACCCGTGCGGCTCCATGGCCAGAGTAACCCCAGCAGTGCTCTGTGGTGCTCAGTAAGCCCAGAGGGAACCAGACTGGTTTCCCACCACCCCATCAGGACAGGCTTCTGTGCCATGCTGGCCAGCAGGCTCCTGCGGGCACCCAAACCCTCTGAGCACCCAGCTCCCAGGGCTCACCTTGTCCTCTGACTTGCCCACTTCCAGGGAGCTGTTCACATAGTGGATCATGGAGTCCACCAGCCCGTGGCACTCACGCATCTTCTGCCGTGTCTGCTGGCTGGCAGAGCTGAGATTCCTGCCCAGGGAACACCGCAGCACTGCAGCAGGAAGGAGCTTCCCCACGGCCACCTCCCTCCTGCCACAGGGCACCACCATGGGGAGCACAGACAAGAGCTCTCCCACAGGGCTGCCAGGCTCTGCCTTGATGCACAAATGCTGCAAGGGATGGGGACCCCGGGGCTGAGCCCTCCAGACCTTGCTCCATGTGTATGGCACCAGCAGTGCCAAAGCTTTGCCCGCAGTGGAGGTGCAGAGCTGGCACGGAGCAGGTACCTGAGGAAGCCTGTGGAGTTGTAGAAGATCTCTGCCTCCGAAGGGTTCTGCTGGATCACCCCTGAACCGCCCAGCCCAGAGAGGGGCACCAGCACCAGGTCTGTGAGCTGCTCCAGGGTGTCCCGTGCCAGGCGATCCTTCAGGTTGTCACTGGAGGAGAGGTTCCACAGGATGCCTGCACAGAACAAGGTCCTCAGTCTGGGGAAGGGATGGAGACCGTGCCCCCCACCCCCGCCTCGCCTCACCAGGGCAACCACAGGAGCAGCCACAGGGCAGGGTGGGCAAGGAGGACGCCGAGAGGCCACCCCCATGAAGTGCCAGCCCAGGTTTATTCACGGAGCGGGGGCACCCAGCGCCACCCGCAGAGCTGGAGGGTCCCGGCCCCGGCCCCTGCCCGCCCCCAGCACCGCCCCCAACCTGTGACGTTCTTGCGCAGCTCGTCGTCAGGCTCCCGCAGCGTCCGCATCAGCTCGTAGATGCCATTCTCCTCCACCAGTGCCAGCTTGTTCTCGGCGTTGTCGTAGATGAGGTTGCGCATGGCGCCCGTGGCATGGCGCTGCACCTCCTGGTTGGGGCTGTTGAACAGCTTCACCAGCTTGGGCATGGCCTGCAGGCTCCGGGCCTGGGAGGGGACAGCCCGGCTGGGTTGAGATGTCTGGCCCCTCTCCCGTTGGTTCAGCTGGGGGCTGCCGCCCTCTCCCCCACCCTCCCCGGGGTGCCCTGTGCCGCGGCAGAGGCAGCGCGGGCAGCCCTCCGCTACGGCTCCCGGGTGCTCACCTGCTTCTTGGCGTTGCTGTCGCTGTAGCACTTGTGCTGCAGGTAGGCAGCACCCAGGACCTGCAGGTTGGGGTCGCTGGCTATCAGGTATTTCACTGCAGAGGGCAGGTCGATGTCATCAAACCTGGAAGACACAGGCAGCTGAGGAAGAGCCCAGGCAGAGCAGCCCACAGGGGTCCTCCACCCCTGCACCACACCGTGTTCTGCCTCTTGGAGGCCTATCCACACATCTCCCTCCCCACAGGGGACTCCAGATCTAGCTGAACACCCAGGAGAGGAGCCAGGACCACGTGCAGAGGGTGCTCAGAGGTCAGCCCACAGCGTGGTCCACCCCTGCAGGGATGAATTATACCCAACAGCTCCTTCCTCCTGCTGCGCTGCGTGCAGCAAGGTAACAGTGGGCTAGGGAAGGAGAGACTGGCTCTCAGTCAGCCAAGTCACTGAGGTGGGAACAAGGATTAAGCTGGTGCTGGACCAGGGAGAGATGAAGGCTACAGAAGGAGGATTTTGCCCTCGACCAGCCAAGCGCTGGGACAAGGACTAAGTGGGTGCCAGAGCAGCCCCCTGGCACTCACCCCCCGGACTGGTGGCTGAGCAGCGTGCTGTGCCCGTTGTACATCTCCATGGCACGCTGGTCCTGGAGGTGGTGGCTGGACTCGGCCAGGCTGCGCACGGAGGGGGCGCGGGAGCTGTGCTCCACCATGCCCATGTAGGAGCTGCCCATGGGCGCCTGCGAGGCCGCCTGGATGCTGCCGAAGGAGCCGGTGCTGAGCCGCGAGCGGTTGTTGCTCTGGAAGCGCTGCAGCGTGCGCATGGCCGGGGCGCGGATCGTGCGGCTCTGGGTCCCCTCGCTGCCTTCCAGCCACTCGGAGGGAGCCTTGGCGGCGGAGCCGGCGCTCAGCTGCCTCTCGAAGGTGTAGGAGCGGCTGAAGCCGCCGTTGCCTTGGCTTTTGTAGAGGGAACGGTGCCCCAGCGGGTCCAGCTGCTCGGAGATGACGCTGTAGCGGTCGTCAGCGAGGGCGTGGGGCTGCAGGGGGCCGTCGGCCAGGCGCAGCGAGCGCAGGGACAGAGTGTCCAGCGGCTGCCGCGGGCGGAACGTGCGCTCGTGGAACGAGCTGGGCCGCGGCGAGGCGTTGGCAGCCTGCGGCACGACATAGCCGGCGCCGTAGCCCCTGCCCTTGGCCAGGCCCCCGTTGCTGACGGCTGCCAACCGCTTGTGCGGGGTCAGGTCCACGGCCGAGCGCGAGGACCAGGCGCTGCCCTTCAGCGTCCCGAAATCCTTCTTGGCCAGCGGCTGGTAGAGCTGCGGGGGGGAGCAGAGAGGTCGAGGGTGCCCCCAAGCCTGTCCCTCCATACCCGTCATGGGCAGATGAAAGGACAGAGCCCAGAGCCTCCCTCGGTGCAACCGAAGCTGCAGGCAGTCGCTGGGTCCCCACCAACACCCCCAGCTGCAACGGTGAAGGGCAGTGGCACAGCGTGGGGGCAACCCCCCCGGTACGTACCGAGGCTTTGGGCTCCAGGCCGTTGCTCTGGGAGCGGGAGCTGAAGGAGGAGCGCAGGGCCGTGCTGTACTGACTGCCTGTGGGACAGGGACAGTGGGGTCAAGGTGAGCACCGAGGGACAAAGGGGTGGGCTTGGGGAATAAAGACCCCCCCAGCCCATCCTGGGGACACCTCGTTTGGGCCCCACGGCGATGCTGGCAGCGCTGAGGGGGATGAGGGAGTGGGAGGACGCTGCCTTCGCCTGCCTGCCGGCGACTGAGAGCAGGAGGCGTTGGTGGCAGCACTGAGCGGTGCCCTCCCTGCCTTTCATCGTGCCCCGACGGCGAGGGGGTAATTGCCACCTTGGCGGGGACCTGGCGGCTCAGCCGGTACCCTCTGCCACAGCCGGATTGGCAGCCCAAGCACCCCCAGAGCCAGTCCCGGCTCCACCACCTTGAGGACAGGAGCCCGGCAGAGACACTGCCACCCCACTGCACCCCACGCTGCCCTCCTGCCTCACCAATGCCCCGGGGCCACCGGCAGGGACGGGAAGGCTACCACCAGCCCCGGCAGCAATAGGGGTGTGACTCACACCTGAGCCTGGGGTAGCCCTTGGGGTGCTGGTGGGGGTCTCTCCCCACCGCCGAGGTCCCCCAGCGCCTCGGATCAGGGGTCGGTGAAAGCCTTGCCCGGGCTGGGCGAAGCAGCAGGGCGGAGGCTGCAGACGCTAAATGGAGGAGCTCGGCTGGAGTCCTGCCAGCGGCGCTGCTCAAAGGCTGGGGGGGACGGGTAGGGATCCACCGGGGCAAGAAAAACCTCCCCCCCAGCCCAAAGCGGGGTGTGGGATCCCCCAGTGAAGATCCTATCCAACGTCAGGTAGGGAAACTGAGGCACCAGCCTTGGCTGCGGTAAATGAGCCCACGCTGGGGTGGTGCCGCTCCCATCCCCGCTGCTGGGGCTCGGTGGAATACTTGGGGGGGGGGGCTCAGTCCGGATGGGGGCAAGACCCTAGCCCCAAGCCAGGGCACAAGCCAGAGCCTGACACCAGCCAAGCAGCTCCCACCACCTGTTGGGACACGTTTGCCCGGGGGGGTCCGCGGGGGTTCTCCCACCTCTGCCGCCATCAACGTGGTCGGGGCCGTCGGGGCGGGTGGCCGCTTGTCCCCTCAGCATCATGCGGATGCGGACCTGCTCCTGGACGCGGGCGCTGCGCAGGCGCTGGGCCTCCGCCGCCTCCCGGCTCCTGCCGTCCAGCTGCCGGTCCGAGGGCAAGGCCAGCGAGCAGACGCCGGCCTCGGGCTGCAGGGCCGACAGCAAGAAGGTGTTAGTCTCCTGCATGGCGGCCGTGGCGGTGGCGGTGCGGAGGTCGAGGCCGCCCTGCGCAGGTGAGCGCGGCGGCAGCAGCGGCTTCCCAGAGCCGTGGGGGAGGCTCCCGTCCCGTCCCGTCCCGCCCTGCCGCTGCCACGCCTCGGCGGCAAGGTGGGGCCGCACCGGGCTCCCTCTGACACCGTCACAGCCGCAGGTAGAGGTGTCCAAGGGTGACCTCGTGGGGACGAAGGGCATGAGGCAGGCAGAAGCCCCTGAGGGGGATTCAGAGTGGTCTGGTGAGAGCCAGACCCCTGCCAGGCAGCCTTCCCCCTGAGCCCCAGGCACCTGGGCGGCTCCACCAGTAAGCTCCAGATCCAGACACTGTCACTCTGGAGAGACTCATCCCACCAGTGAGCCCCAGCGCCCCCCCTTGCTATTCCTCTGGCAAGACTCAGAGCCCCACCTGGCATCTCAGGGGCAGCCTCCCCACTGACCCCCAGACACCCACTTTGTTCCCTCAATGAGCCTTAGACCACCAGACAACCTCCCAAGAGAGCTCTGGCCCCCCACCTGGCCTTACTGGAGACCCGTGGATGCCCAGCTGCTTCTCTCTTGACCCACAGACCACATGGCTGTTCCATTAAGCCACAGAGGCTCACACTGTCCCTCCAAGGAGCTGAAGACCCCCCCCCCAGTTTTCCAGGGGAGCCCCAGACCCTTGGGTGAGCTCCTCATCCAGACCCATACCCCCACATGCCCCACCAGCAAGCCCCAGGCAGCCTTCCCAGGAAGCCTCAGAGCCATCTCCTGGGACAAGCCTGCACCACTGGGGTACCCCCCCACTGACCCCAGGTGCCCACCGCCATGGCTGGCAACCCTGTGTGGCACGGGGGGCTGATGGGCAGTAACGAGTGGCCCTCCCTGCTTTGCTTTTCAAATCAGCCAGGGAGTGAAAAAGACAACCATAAAAAAACGGGGGGGGGGGGGGGGGGGGGGGGGGAATGTGAGCGCTGCCGGAACGAGCCCAGGGTGACTCAGCCGCTGCCACCGCGCAGCTACTCATTAGGCTCAGCCCCACCCGCCCGTGCCCAGGCCGACCCTGGCACGGCCAGGCTGGGGACGCCGTGCGCCCACCGAGCTTGGGAGCGGCTCCTGCCACCCCCACGGTGCCGCTTCCCTCCGCTCTCCCCGGCCCCTGCCTCGCTGACTGAGCTGCTCGCTCCTGCGGGGAGCTGTGCCCGTTGGCAGCCAGGCGCTGAGGCTCTGCCCCTGCCGGCGGGCACGGGGCGTTTGCCCGCGGGCACCGGCGCGGCGCCCGGGGCCGGCTCTGGGGGCTGGCGGGCGAGCGTGGCAACGCGGCCACGGGTCAGCGCCTGGCGTCACCGCTGCCAAGGCAGCTGGCACAGGCTCCGCTGCCCAGGGAGTCGGCCGGGGCTGACGCCAGCCGGCGATGACAGACAGACGTCAGCGGCAGGGCCGCGACGGCTCCTGCCCTCGGCTGGGAGGGTGCAAGGGCAGAACCCGAGGAATGTGCCGCCGTCAGCAGGAGCAGGGGGCAGTGCCGGGGCGGCAGAGCTGCCGGCGACCGCTTTGGGGTGACGGTGCCTACTCTGCTGACTCCCCCCAGCCCCGTGGGCTGCAGACTTCCCTGCTGCCAGCTCCCCGGCTCCTGGCGGGGGGTCCAGCGATTTCATGGTGGTACCCCCTCGCTTGGGGGTCACACCTGACCCTTCCAGGGTACAGCAGCCAGGGGTACGCCCAACGACCCCCATCTTCGCCCACCTGGGCACCACCCAGGCGGGAGCGTTGGCGGGCACGCCGAGGTTGGCAGCGCTGAGCGGGGCGCTCCCAGCCCTCCGAGCCCAGGTGAATCATGGGCTCCCCCCAGCAGCAGGCGGGCAGGGCGGGTCGCTCCTCGGGCAAGCCGCTGCTTGCCCTCCGGCCCCGTGCCAGGCACCGAGGGGCTCGGGTACACCCCGGGCGCCCCTCCACGCCCAGGGACAAAGGGGCTTCTGGGGAAGGCACAGAGAGTGCTGGCAGCACCGGAGGCCCCAGGCTCCGCTTCCCTTCCACGCCCTCCCCCCCTGGCGTGACACTGCCTTGCAGCATAAACATGGAGAGTGGGGGTCGGGGGAGGGTTTGGGGGGTTGAGGAAGGTTGAGGAAGGTTGAGGAAGGTTTGAGGAGTGTCGTTGAGGCAGCACTGAGCTCCTAAAGCGTCTCCTCAGTAGGGGAAGGCAGTGTCTGGGAGGGGGAGGTGCTGGACGCTTCAAAATGAACCAAAAAAGAAAAACAAAACCCAACCCCAAACAAAACCAAAGGAAGCAACCCCAAAGAGCAGATCCAGCCACGGGGGGAACAAGCCTGGGGGGTCCCCAAAGGGACCTGGGCACAGGCAGCCTGGCACAGGACTAAACAAACTCATCCTAGGGGTCTGTCAACAGTCACTGACCCCCACTCTGGAGACAGCCCCTCCCTCCGTGCGGTGAAAGAGCCCCCGCCCCAGGGGCTCCCCAGGTGCACCTTGTCCTCTCCCACCCCCCGGGCACCCCTGCCCAGCAGCAGGTCCCCAGGGAAGCCCACGGCTGCTGGTGCCATCGGCGTTTGCAGCAGGGAGTGGCTGAGGCGGCACCACGCAGCCTGGCCACAGCCAGCATGTGCCAAGAGCCACACCAGGGCAGCCGAGCCACGAGGAGAGGAAGCAGAGAGCCTCTCGGCCAAAGCTAGCCAGGGGCAGGCAGCTGCGGACCTGGCCTCCGTGCCCTCCATTCCCACTTGGCACATGGGCACAGGATAGGCGCCACCAGCTTTCCCCGGGGACCCGTGCTGGGGACAGCCGTGCCACGGGGCACGGGGCCGGCCGACACGTACCTTGTTGGGTGGCCCCGGGGGGGCATTGCCCTGCAGCATCCTCCCGGGCAGGCGGGTGCAGCCCTGGGTGCCGTGCGGGTGCCCCGGCGCGGGGTGGGCGCTGCCGTGCGCGGCGGGGCCGGGGCAGGGGCAGGGGCCGGGGCCGAGGCGTGGGCCCGCCCCGGGAGCTTACCCAACCAGGCTCTGCGCTGGCGTTTTGCATGTGCGCCCGAAACCTGCTCGCCTCAACCCCGAGCCTGCTGCTGGGGCTGATGGTGGCTCCTCAAAAAGCCTTGGCATGGCCACGGTGCCAGCGGGGAGGAGCCTGGGCTGCCCCAGCCCGAGCAGTGGAGCCACATCTCGGCTGCCCTCCTGATGCTGCCCCCCCCAAAAATCACCACTGGTCACCACTGCCATGGCCACGGTCTGAGAGGTCCTTGCTGCTGCATCCCCTCGAGGCCCCCCGACGTGGTGCCCCAAGGAGGGGTTGGGGGCCACCCAAAGCAGAAGATGGAGGGGAGGCAGAGCTGGTGGGGTGTGGGGTTTGAGTGCAGGGGGCTGCCCTGGCCCCCGGGGGTTCACAGGGAGCATGTTTGTGTGCGTGGGATGCAGCAGGAGCCCTTTGAAGCCAGATAAGCTGAGAGGGAGGGTTTGGAACGAGCCAAACCAGTTCGGGGGCCATCGCCTCCCCCAGCACAGGCTCCACGCAGCGCCGCTGAGGGGGCAACCCCCTGGCAAAGCCTGCTGCAGGGCAGGCGGCTGCCCAGGGCCCTCCACAGGGTCACCTCTGCCCCCTTTGTCCCTTTCTCAGCCCAGAGGTGTTGGGGAGGCTCCCGTGCTCCTCCCCTCACCCCCCCCAGCAAGCCCTTGCTCAGCCCCTCAGCTGGGGCAGCTCCACAAGGAGGCTGCTCCGGGCTGCTGTTGGCTTCCACCGCCCTGAACAAGCCCCAACACCTTGGCAGTGCCCCCTCAGGGCAGGGCGAGCTGCCCGGCCCCTGCCTCGCCCTGTACTGCTGCTGCTCCCCTGGAAGTGGGGACCTGCCTGCACCCCACTGTCACCAGGGGCTCCAGCACCTGGCCCGGGAGAGGCTGCTCCTGTCCCCAGCCGGTCCCTGCGACCCCAGCTCAGCAATGGCTGCAGAAACAAAACCCTTGGGCACCTGGGTACTGGCCCTGCCCTCGGCAGGCATCACTGGCAGGCTCCAGCAAGGATCCCAACCCAGCAGGGCTGACCCGGTGTCCCCAGCAGGGGTGGCAGGGGTGGCACTTTGCAGCACCAGCTCTGGCCCTGGCTCAGCCCCAGGCCCGCTCGGTGCTGGTGGCTGTGAGCTCTCCTGGCTGGGAAGCTGCTGGAAAAGTTGTGCCTAAGGAAAGGAGGTTTTGGGGATCCCAGTGGTGGCCCCAGGGGACCACGGGGCCAGCCCAGCCCAGGACTTCTGAGCCCACAGGGCCAACTCCCTGCACGGCAGGCAGAGCCCTCACCCACAACAAAGCAACCCCAGAGCGCTGCACAAGGCAGGCAGCGTGGCAAGGAGAGGAGCTGCGCAGTGCCAGCACCCACTGCCAGCTGAGACCGGGGCCACAAGCACCCAAACTGGGGTGCAAAGCCCCCCCAGGCCCCAGAGGGTGGCTGCTTTCTGCTGGCAAGCAGGAGCCCCCCAACCCCGTCCTCACCCCAGCCCCCAGCAGACGCTCAGACAGAGCCTGGGGGATAAAATCCTTTGCAGGGGACGCCGGGGCTCTTGCCCCCTGGGTGCAGGGCAGGCAGGACACAGTGGGCACAGCCCAGGGCAGCTGCAGGGGCAGGGAGAGGAGCAGAAGCAGCTCTGGCACCTCAGGTTTGCCAGAGCCTGGGATCACGCAGCTGGGCACGTCCCCATGCCAGGGCCGAAGGCAAGAGCCTGGGTGGGCACAGGCCTGAGCAGAGCAGCTCCTGGCTGCCCACAGCTCACCAGCTCTGGAGGGCATGGGGCTGAGCCCCCCTGCCGTGCGTGTGGTGCCCGGGTGGTGCCCAGGTGCAGGGTGGAGGCTCAGAGCCTGCCTGCAAGCCTGGGCATGCATCCAGGCACCACAGCCACAGCTGCTGCCTCCTCCTCCTCCTCCCTGCACCAAATGGCAAAGGGCTCCTTGCACCGCTCCTGCTGCCCCCCGCTGCCCCCCAGCAGAGCTGCTCACTGTCTCCTACCTGTCCTGCTCCTCCTCCTCAGTGCCACCAGAGCCCAGCCAAGGGGGTGCTGACCTGTCCTGGGCAGCGCAGATGCCAGCAGCGGCTTGGAGGGCGGTGGGGAGCCGAGCGCAGCGAGGGGCAGCAGGGTGCCCAGCGCCGTGCCCTGCGTGCCCCTGCCACGGCAGAGGGCTGAGGGGAAGCAGAGGGCAGAGGGCAGCCCAGACACCGACTTTATTTTGTAAGAATAAAAAACAACCCCAAAGCAAACCAACCAGACACAAAACTTCCTGAAAACAGCTTCCTACCTCATAATTTCACAGAAATTAGCTTGGAAACAGCATTTGCTCTCCCCCTGCTCCCACACGGCCTCCAGGCTCTGCCCTCTCCCACCCCGCTGCAGCCCCCTGGGCACAGGCAGTGCCAGCCTTGGACCCCCACCCCACACGTCCTGGTGGGGCAGGGCAGAGCCAAACCCTTTTGCCCTCCGTGGTGACCTCTCTGGCGCTGGGATGGGGAGCAGGAGGGTTTGGATGGCCCCAGCTGGCCTGTGCCCCCCCCAGCTCTCCAGCCTGGCACAGGGACATGGGGCTGGGCATTTTGGTGGGGGGTGGCCTAGCAGAGGGGCTGCAGAGTGAGTGCCAGCTGCCACCTTAGGTACCACAATCCAGGCCCTGGGCACTCACCACCTGACCCTGCAGCCCTGGCATGAAGGGGTTAATGAATTCGGTTCTGACTAAGAAATTAGACCCCTAAGAAAACGACCACCCCCTGCTGCGGCCCCCCCGCCCCCCTCCCCACCCAACCCCTCCTCCTCTGCGTCCCTCCGTGCAGGCGCCGGGGGGCGCTGGCGGTGACCTGTCCGCGGCGGGCAGCGGGGGCTGGCGGCTCCGTGCCGGGCAGGGGCACTACTCCCTGGGGGGCTTCTTGCTGCGGGCGTTCCACATCCCCCGCTTGGAGTGGTAGTAGTGGTAAAAGTTCCTGAGGCGCAGCCGCTCCACCTCCAGCCCGCTCTGCAGCACCCTGCGGGCAGGCAGCGCTGCGCTGGGGCGGGCGGGGGGCGGGCAGGCAGCGCTGCGCTGGGGCGGGCGGGGGGCGGGCGGGCAGCGCTGCGCTGGGGCGGGCGGGGGGCGGGCGGGGGGCGGGCAGGGGGCGGGCGGGAGGCTCGGGGCGGGGGGGTGCAGACGGTCCCTTCACCACTGCGCCACCCTGGCCTGTAGCCAGGGGCTGTGCCCAGACTGGCATGGCCAGCCCTGCCCCAGGGGGGCTCGGGGGGGCCAGGGCCCCCAGGCTCACCTGTCCAGCAGCTCCCAGTCCTCGCCCCCCCAGCGGTCTCGGAACTCCTCCGTGTTCATCCCTCCCACGCGGTCGAAGTCTGACTTGTAGATGCCGAAGAGACCGAAGCCGTTCACCTCCCAGTAGCCTGGAGAAGGAAGGGGGGTGGGGGTGGACCCCCAAGTCCCCAGGCTGCCACCTCTGCCACCTGGGGACCACAGCACCACCCTGCCCCAACCCTCCTGCCCACCACAGATCCATTCCCATCGCTGCTGCCTCCTGTGGGGGTGACAGCCCAGGTCTGGGGGCACCACACCCAGTGCCCATGGAACAGTTTGAGCTGGAAGGAGCCTCAAAACTCCTCTGGTGCCAAGTGCCCTGGCACCAGCAGGGGCACCTCCCACCACAGCCCTGCATGTCCAGGGAGGGGACATCCACAGCCTCCCATGGGTGCTCCTCAAGCACCCATCCCTAGGCTTGAACCTCCTCTTGCTGAGGGTAAGTCCCCCCCTCCCTGCCCAGCCCCTGCCCAGCCCCTGCCCAGCTCACAGCCCCCTGCCCAGCCCCACTCAAGCCCAGCTCACTGCCCCTGCCCAGCCCCACTCAAGCCCAGCTCACAGCCCCCTGCCCAGCTCACTGCCCCCTGCCCAGCCCCACTCAAGCCCAGCTCAGTGCCCCTGCCCAGCCCCACTCAAGCCTAGCTCACGGCCCCCTGCCCAGCTCACTGCCCCTTGCCCAGCCCCACTCAAGCCCAGCTCACGCCCCCTGCCCAGCCCCACTCAAGCCCAGCCCCACTCAAGCCCAGCCCCACTCAAGCCCAGCTCATGGCCCCTGCCCAGCCCCACTCAAGCCCAGCTCACTGCCCCTGCCCAGCCCCACTCAAGCCCAGCTCACTGCCCCTGCCCAGCCCCACTCAAGCCCAGCTCACTGCCCCTGCCCAGCCCCACTCAAGCCCAGCTCACTGCCCCTGCCCAGCCCCACTCAAGCCCAGCTCACTGCCCCTGCCCAGCCCCACTCAAGCCCAGCTCACGGCCCCTGCCCAGCCCCACTCAAGCCCAGCTCACGGCCCCTGCCCAGCCCCACTCAAGCCCAGCTCACAGCCCCCTGCCCAGCCCCACTCAAGCCCAGCTCATGGCCCCTGCCCAGCCCCACTCAAGCCCAGCTCACAGCCCCCTGCCCAGCCCCACTCAAGCCCAGCCCCACTCAAGCCCAGCTCACTGCCCCTGCCCAGCCCCACAGCCCCCTGCCCAGCTCACGGCCCGGGGCCGAGGGGCCCCTCCCCGGGGCGGGGCCGGGGCTGACCGTCGGGCTCTCGGGGGGAGCTGCCGCAGCCCAGCCGCATGACGATGGGGGCGAACGCCAGCTTGCCCTCCACGCAGTGCTTCCGGATGCTGTCCAGCATGTTGGGGGGGAAGTGGATGTGCAGGTCACAGAGGAAGACGATGCTGTGCCCGTCCTGCGGGAGGGACAGCCCAGGCAGGAGGGTCAGGG
Organism: Melanerpes formicivorus; assembly: GCF_026170545.1. Lineage (NCBI taxonomy): Eukaryota > Metazoa > Chordata > Aves > Piciformes > Picidae > Melanerpes > Melanerpes formicivorus. The sequence continues at coordinate 17,452,947 of NW_027142368.1, read as the reverse complement.
CCGGAAGCCCGGCAGGGAGAGGGAGAGGGGGAGGGGGAGCTGCCCCTGCCCCCCGGGCTCACCTCCACCGTGTCCACGCCCGCCTGCAGCCCGGCGGAGCGCTCGAAGTTCCCTGTGCGCCGCAGGTACTGGTAGCTGAGGGGGAGGGCGGGGCGGGGCGGTCAGAGCTGGCGGCTGAAAGGGACTCAGCACCAGCGAGGGGAAGGGGCAGCTCCTGCAACCGATGCTCAGGGCTCCCCCCGCAGAGGTTTCTGCGTCCCCAGCCTCTCCAGCAAACAACACAGCCACAGTTTAAATCCCACAGAAGGAGGTGGAGGAGAGGGGCAGCAGGGCAGAGAGCAGGGCCAGGCTGGAGGAGGTTGTGCCATCACCCCCAGGCTGGACTGTTCCAGCCCGAGCAGCCCCAGGGGCTCCCTCAGCAGCTTGGGGGGGGGCAGGTGGGAGCTGGTGAGCACAGGGGGGGTTACCGAGGCAGGTGGGCATCCTGCAGGGCCTTCTCCACGTCCATGTCCTCGCTGTCAAAGTCCACCAGGATGACATTGAAGTTGGCATCCTTGGTAGCCTCATACAGGTGAGCCATGTCCGAGATGAACTGCTGGACCCAGCGGGCCTGGTTCTTCACTGCCAGACAGACAGACAGCCCTGGGGCTCACCACGGGGGTCCCAGGCACGCCCCCTCCCCCAGCCAAGCCTCTGACTGAGGAGAAGCAGAGCCTCAGCCTCCCCACCGTGAGCAGCCAGAGCCTCAGCCTCAGCCTCCCCCCCGTGAGCAGCCAGAGCCTCAGCCTCAGCCTCCCCCCCGTGAGCAGCCAGAGCCTCAGCCTCAGCCTCCCCCCGAGGCAGCCTGGAGGATGCAGGCAGGGGGCAGAGGAGCTGCCCTCGGGCACCAGGCAGCACAGGGCCCTGCAGAGGGCATCTGCTGGCACCTACCGGGCACCACGAAGTGCACCATGACGTCCTGCCGCCAGCTGAGCCGCAGGGGCCGGCACAGGGTGGGCTTTCCGTAGAGCAGGCTCCAGGGGCTGGGCTGGGGCTCGGTGGGGCCCAGGGCCAAGGGCTCGGGGTTGGGCTGGGCGCTGTGGTCCTGCCGGGGCTGGCGCAGCAGCACGTAGACGTACTCGGAGAGGCGCAGCGTGCGCTGCCCGCGCTCCGACAGCTCCAGCTCCAGCAGGTAGCGGTTCCCCCGCGCCGTGTCCCGGCGCTTCTCCACGTTGATGATCCTCAGCAGGGTGTAGATGCTGTGCAGGAAGCCGCCGGAGGAAGACAGAGCTGGGCTGGCCGGAGGTGACCTTTCCAGACCGAGTCCCAGCCCTGGTGCCAGGGCACCACCCAGCCACGGCCCTCAGCACCAAGGATCTGAAACCCCTCCGGGGATGGGCACCCCACCACTGCCCTGGGCAGCCTGGGCCAGGCTTTGGCAGCCCTCCAGGGGCAGAAGTCGATCCCCATGTCCAACCTGGACCTCCCCGGGGGCAACCTGAGCAGATTGCCTCTCGCCCTGTCACTTGTTCCTTGGGAGAGGAGACCAATCCCCCCCCCGGCTCCAACCTCCTTTCAGGGAGCTGGAGAGAGCCAGAAGGTCTCCCCTCAGCCCCTGCCTCTCCAGGCTGAACAACCCCAGGTCCCTCAGCTGCTCCTCCTCATAAGGAGAAGCATTTGAAAGCACACACCCCCCTCCACCACCCCCCAGGGGCTCTGCTCCCTTGCAGCTCCTTTGCTCCAGGGCTCAGCCCGACCCCACCCTGGTCCTGAGCAGGGCCAAGGCACATTCCCCAGCCCCGCACCCGGAGCCCAGCGCCTCCCTACCCTCCGTTCTTCTCGTTGAGCTTCTCCATGTACTGTGCCACCACCTCCACCACCTCGCCCTCGCCCAGCTGCAGGTTGCCGGAGACGTTGCAGCGCAGATCGTTCCAGTCCGAGCGCAGCAGCTCGAAGTCCACCGAGCTGACGCTGAACGTCCTCTGCCAGTTGATGGAGTCCTCCAGCCAGCTCTGCTGCAGCTCCCCAGCCTCGTAGCTGTAGTCTGACACCTCTTCCTCCTCCTCCTCCTCCTCTTCCTCCCGGCCCTTTCCCTCCTCCTGCTGGGACGTCGTCGTTTCTGACATCCTCAGGAAGGAGGTCACCTGCGTCCCCGCCGAGCGGGAGGCCTCAGAGGAGTTGTAGTCGGTGGTGGGGGCTGTCCTGCCTGGGGCAGGGGTTGTCTCCTCCTGGGTCTCCCTGCTGAAGAGCCCTTCGGTGCCAAGGGCCAGGAGGTTGGGCAGCGCCCGCTGCTTGGCCCCCAGCTTGGACAACCGATCCCACTTCCTGCTGCCCACGCGGGCATCCCTCCGCCTGGCAGCGTCCCTCTCCTTGGGGATGTCGCTCAAGAGCCAGGGGGAGCGGCGGCCAGGGGGGGCATGGAGCTTGCTGGAGGTGATGGGATGCTTCTGAGGGCTCCTGGAGCGCAGGTGGACTCTCTTCAGAGGCTTTGGGTAAAGGAAGATGCCAGGGAACGCTGGCTCCCGGCCCGGCGCTTTGCGCTTGCCCGGCTGCAGCCTGGTGACGTAGACCTTCTCCTGGGCTTTCTGGGCCTTTCTGTCCTCCCTGGGTGCTGCAGCCTTGCTGGGAGGCAGTGTTCTGGCTTTGCCCCCAAAGATGGGAACAGAGAGCTGGGGCTGGAGGCTCAGGGTCTCTGCCTGCTTCGAGGTCACCAGAAGCCCCAACTCATCCTCCTCACCCTCGCTGGGATCCTGCGGTACCCACCTGAGCCTCCGCCCAGGGACAGCCTTCCCTGCAGGGCCAGCGTCCTCCTCACCACCAGGGGTGGCTGCTGGGCTGGTAGTGGCCTGGAGGGGTGTGCCCCATCCCCCCAGCTGCCCAGCTGTGCCCCCCTTCCCCTGGGCCTGGCCCTGCTTGCGGCGGAAGCTGTAATAGTCCAGGTCGTCCCCGAAGTCCCCGGGGAGCAGAGCTGCCTCTTGCCCCTTCCCTCCAGGGACTGGCCCCAGGCTCTTCTCCTTGGCTTCAGGAGGTGGGGCTGTGGGCTCAGGGCTGTCCACTCCTTCTTCCTCCTCCTCATCATCCTCCAGGAAGTCTGGGGAGTAAAGGCAGTGACAAATACCCTGAGGTGCTGCCCAGCACCTGCCCAAGGTGAGGAGGCAAAGATTGCACCCAGCAAGAGAGGAACCCTTGAGCAGCCTCTGGGTGAGGGAGATGGAGCTGGTTGGCACTGACTGATGGGCACCAGGGCTGGCAGCCAGGAGCAGGCCAGAGGCAAGGCAGGCTTGGAACAACCTCTGCCATGAGCACCCCCAGACTCCACCCCAGGTCTGCTCCTGTCCTGCTGCCCTCTGGCCAGGCCAACCCAGGCGTGGGCACATGGCTTCAAGAAGCAGGGAGGGCAAATCCCAACCCATCCCACTCTCCATCCCAGCACAGTGGGCTTGGAAGAGACCTCTGCAGATCCTCCAGTCCCCCCCCAGCTCCAGAAGCCACCCACAGCAGCTTGCCCAGGGCCACAATGCCCAGGGGGGGTTGGAAGCTCTCCAGAAAAGGAGACTCCAGGGCCTGGAGCCTGGGCAGGGCTTTGCCGCAGAGCCAAGCATGAGGTGTGGCCACGGAGTGCTCCACACTGCCCTGTCCTGGCATCACTGGGGCAACCCCAGTGAGCCTCCCCTCCAAGTGGCAGGCTGGAGGTGAAGGTGTTGGGTGCTCAGCCAGGCAGCAGGCTGCTGAAGTGCCCCAGGGGCTGCCAGTGGTACTCACTGTCTGCGTTGAGGAAGAGGAACGCCCGCTGGCGAGGGTCCTCCTCCTCCTCATCCATCTTCATGTACTTGTAGAAGCCAAACCTGGGGATGGGGAGGAAGGATGAGCTGCTGCAGGTAAGGCACAGACAGGCTGGCACAGCCAGGAACATCCTCAGCTGTGGCACAGCACCTGGGCACAGCCTGGCTCCAGGGGGAGCTGGGATGCCCCAAGCCCAGGAGCGCTGCCAGGCTTCAGGCTGCCACGAGAGAGGGGCAAGGAGAAGCCTGGGGGTGCCCCTGCCATGGAGCATCACCTCAGCACCTTCCTCCAGCTCTTTGAGCTCCCTGCTGGCATCAGCCCCTCCCTGCCCTGCAGGGCACCCCAGCACTCACTTCTCCAGGTAGAGAGGGGACTCCCTGTAGAAGCATTTGTTCTCCAGCTCCATGTGGGTGAGGCGAGTGAAGTCATTGGGGTACACGAACGAGAGGTAGACCTGGGGCATGAGCACGCTGCCATCACCCAGGAGCAGGGTGGGCTTCTCCCCAGCAAACAAGGGCCAGGAGCAGGGCACCTGAGGCCACCAGCATGCCCCCCCCAGCAAGGTGACCTCCCCCTGCGTCTCGAACACCGCCCAGGGCCTCCGACCCAAAGCCTCCCCGGCGGGGGGGAGGAGGCTCAGCCTGGTCCCTCAGCGAGGGACAGCTCCTGGGGTTCCCTGGGTGGGGGCAGCCCTGCCCTGGGCTGGGGGCTGTGTGGGGCCTGCCCCAGCAGCACACTCACAAACTGCAGGCCCTGGTAGCGGGCGATGGGGAAGTCCTTGACCACGTAGGTGGGGCTGTAGGCACAGGGCACCAGCACGTCCTCCAGGCGGGAGGCCTCGATGGCAGGGGCTGAGGAGAAGCAGGCACAGCTCAGCCCCGGGCTCTGTGCCACCCACCCACCCCTGCAGCTCACCCCCAACCGTCCCCAGCAGGGACACCGCCCCCCAAACACGTGCAGGGGCAGGGGAGGGGCCCTGGGGCAGCCAGAGTCTGCTTTTGGGCCCCCCCAAAGCTCCAAGGAGGGGGCAGTCCCACCCCCACTCACTGAGGAAGAAGGTGTCCCTGGGGTCAGCCTTCAGCATGTCAGCCCCATGCTCATCTTGCTGAGCCTCCCAGAGGTAGCTGCCACTGTGGCTGGCCAGGGTCTGTGGGATGTGCTCCACGTGGTTCATCTTCAGGGAGGTCTCATCTGCAGGGAGGGCAGAGGCTGAGCCCCCCAGGCATGCCCCTGCTGCTCCTGCTGTGCCAGGAGCCTCCTCCAAGGCGGCACCTCCCACCCTCCCCACCAAGAGGGCTCTGAGCATGATGGCTTCCCCCAGCCCCCAGGGGAACAAAGGCAGCAGCAGGGCAAACCCAGCTCCTCCAGCCCCCTCCCCTGCTGAAGACCCCAGGGCTAATCACAGCCTAATGATGATTGCCATCAGCTGATGGCCATGGAGAGGACAAGGGCCCAGCTGAGCTCAGCCAGGCAGCCCCAGCTCCAAGGGCTGGGAATGCTCTGGGCTTTGCCTGCCAAGGACACAGGAAGGACAACCTGCCCACAGGGGTGCAGGACCCTGCAGCGTGAGCTGGTGCTGCTCCTGCTGAGGGCTGGAGGCATGCAGCTGCAGCCAGCCCCCACAGCCCCCTGGGGGAGGTCACCTTGGCCACGCTCAGAGCTGCCTGCACCCTTGGGTGCTCCCTTTGCAGGGGGGCTGTTGGGAGCAGGCAGGTCCTGAAACCCACTCCTGAGCCTCAGGTTGCTCTGCTCAACGTGGGGAAAGGCTCCAAACACCTCCCTGCAGCCTGGGCAGCCCTGGAAAACCCAGAGAGGGAAGGAAGGGAGGGAGGGAGGAGGATGCTCTGCACATGCTGGTGTGCCCCATGGCACAGGAGTAGGGTCCCCACTGTGACCAGAGGGCCTCAAGGGGGTTGGGACAGTGAGACCTTTCCCCAGAATCTCCTCTCCCTCCCCAGCTCTGGTGCAGCCCTCCCCTAGCTGCAGCAGCAGGAAGCCCCCGGGGCCCTCACCTGTGTAGAGGGAGATGTAGGAGGAGTCAATCACTTCGAACTTGAGGCTGGGCAGGAAAACTCTCCACTGGGAAAGACAAAGGGAGATGGAGGATGAGAGGAAGGGTGGCTCAGGAGGCAGCTGCCCACCCCCAGGCACCCCAGGGTGGGTCCTGCCCTGTCCTCAGCTCCCAGAGGCTTTCCTGCACTGATCCCAGCTGCAACCCTGCAGGACAGGGAGCAGGGGGAGGACTGATCCTGCCCCAGCACAGACCCAGGCACATCTTCTGCCCCCACCCAAGTGATCTGGGATCAGTAGGTGTCCCCCAGGTGAGTGGAGAGAGGAAGGCTCCTGGAGGTGGGGCACATGAAGCTTCCCCCTGGCCCCTGCTGCTGCTTCCCCATCGCTGGAAGTGCTCAGGGCCAGGCTGGATGGGGCTGGGAGCAGCCTGCTCTAGAGCTGTCCCTGCCCAGGGACAGGCAGAGCTGGAGGATCTTTAAGGTCCCTTCCAACCCAACCCTTGCCCTGACTCTGGGCCAGGCAGGCCAGCCCCAGCCCCACTGACACCAAGGCAGGCAGCAGTCACCATCCTGCCTCACAGGGAGGGATGGTGCTGGGCTAGGGGCAGGTTCTCCACCTGCCCCCCTCCAGCCTCGGGGATGGAGTGGGAAGACCACAGCCCCCAGCAAGGACCTGAACCGAAGGTGACCTGCACCAAGTCCTGCTCCACCTTGCTCCTTTCTGCAGCACTGCCTGCAGGCACATCAGCAGCTGCATTTGCAGCAGCTAGAGAGGGCCTTTAGAGCTGCTCCACTGAGCCTGAGCTCCAAAAGCTCCTGGAGCCTTTGTGCAGACAAACCCTTGGTGCCCACGGGCAGAGTGCCGAGGTCCTGCTCCCCTGCTCCTCCCTCTCTGATGGTCTGAAAGCCTTCCCTGCCTCCAGCAAACCTCTCTGCCCTTCTGCTTGCTCACAGCAGCCATGCAGAGCTTATCAGGGTGGAGGAGGAGGGGAGAGCAGGGCTGAGCTGGAGGAGGAAGGGGTGGCAGCAGCCTGCCCCATGCTGTGCTGGCACAGGTTTGACTCCAGTGATTAATGGCCTGGGAGAGAGGAAACCTTTGCTGAGGAGCCAACATCTGCCTCCCCCTCCTAGCTCCCAACACCCACTGCAGGCTTTGCCAGGGCTGTGCAGCCAAGGCAGACAAGTCCAGACCTGAAACTCCTGGTGTCTCTAGAGGGGAGCAAGGAGAAGGGACCCACTCCATCCCCTTGGCCACCTCTCCTCCCACTGAAGCTGGGAGGAAGCCAGCAGGGTGAGCTGCAGAGGTGTCTTGGGACCTGGCCTGGGCTCTCCTTGCCCATGGCAATGGCTCCTCAGAGAAGCAGCCCCCAGTGGGCACCTTCCCCCCCCCAGCCCTTCTGCAGCAGGCAAAGGAGAAGGGAGGAGGGCTGGGGCTGGCCACGTGGAGCTGAGGTTCCCAGCACCACAGGAGGCTGGAGCAGAGGGACCACTCCATCAGCACCCACTGCAGGAGCAGGAGGGAAGGACAGCCAGAGGCCACCAGCATGGGAGGCTGGGATGAGCACAGAGAGCAGCCCAGGGAGGTGGGAGCTGGACCCCAGGGTCACCGACTCCTGCCCTCTGCACGCCACAGGCTGGGGGACTGCAGCTCTGCCCCAGGAGGAGGCAGCTCAGCACGGCTGGGGGAGCCCTGCTGCTGGCTCTGGGCAGAGAGGGGGGCAGCAGGGGGGCAGCAGGGGGGCAGCAGGGGGGCAGCACTCACTCCAACTTCCACGTGGTCGGAGCCTCGGTCGTCTTGTTTGTGCAGCAGCTCGAAGTAGTAGCGCCGGGAGGACAGGAGGCTGCACGGGGGCAAGGAGCTGGTCACAGCCCATGGCACAGCCACCTGCAGCCACTGCCAGGGTGGTGCCAGCAGCCCTGCTGGGGCAGCCGGCCCGGGGAGCCCTCCCTGCCCTGCTGAGGTGGGGCTGAGCCTCCCCGGGGCAGGATGCGGCACGGCTGCCCCAGCGCCCGGCCGAGCCTCGGGAGGGCAGGGCTGCTCCGGCCCCGTCCCACCGCGGCTGGCTGAGGCCTGGGGGCACAGCTCCTCAGCCCCTCTCCCCACAAGCCCTCGGGGACACAGCAGGACTCCTCCCAGGGAGGTCAGGCAGGGCCGGGGAGGGGCAGGGCACACTCACCGCAGAGGTTTGGAGACCTGAGAGCTGAACTTGGTGAACTCCCCTGGCGCTGTCCACTCGGTGCCCAGCTGGGGGGGCAGGGAGGAGCAGGTGAGAACACCAGGGGCACCCCGGGTCAGGGGGCTCGGGGCCCAAGCCCCAGCAGCCTGCAAGAATCTCTGCCCCACCCCCCCGGGCTCTGCCAGGCTCTTCAGGCTGGATGACATCCCAGGAGCTCAAGCCCGGGGGCTGCTCGTCCCCAGCTGGTGGCACCTCTGCCACGGGACCAGAGCTGCCGTGGGGGTGGTGACAGCCCACGGGCCTGCAGTCACAGGGGCTGACACCAAGCAAACCCAGGAGCAGGTCTCACCTCTCCTGCTGTGGGACAGGAGCTGCTCTGTGGCAGCCACAGCGAGGATGGGACCAAGATGGTCCTTCAGAGGCCAGATCAGGCACAGCCAGGGAGAGAGAGGGACCAGGCTGGCACAGCCCAGCACTGCCCAGGGGACAGAGGAGCAGCAGAGCTGCTCAGGGGAGGGCCACCTGGACCCTGCACACTGCTCAAGAGCTGCTGCAGCTGAGGGACAGTTTGTGGTGGCTGGAGGGCAGCCAGGGGTCTGAACCTCCTGCAGTCCTGGGGATCCCCAGAGGGCACTCAGCCAGCAGGAGCAGAGTGAGGCACCCGAGGGAGGACTCTCAGGGGGCATGGGGAGAGGCAGGAGGGCAGGGAGGGTGGCACACACCTTGCCCACGAAGGCAGCCAGCCTGCAGTTGGAGGGACTCTCATCAGAGCTGAGCCAGAACTCAGAGTTGTCATCTGAGGCCACAGAGAACTGGAAATCCCCTGGGGAGAGCAGAGCAGAGCAGAGCAGGAGCTCAGCACCGAGCAGCTCCAGGAGCTCAGCACAGAGCAGCTCCAGGAGCTCAGCACCGAGCAGCTCCAGGAGCTCAGCACCGAGCAGCTCCAGGAGCTCCAGCAGCTCAGCACCGAGCAGCTCCAGCAGCTCAGCACCGAGCAGCTCAGCACCGAGCAGCTCCAGGAGCTCAGCACAGAGCAGCTCAGCACAGAGCAGCTCCAGGAGCTCAGCACCAAGCAGCTCAGCACAGAGCAGCTCCAGGAGCTCAGCACCGAGCAGCTCAGCACCGAGCAGCTCCAGCAGCTCAGCACCGAGCAGCTCCAGCAGCTCAGCACCGAGCAGCTCCAGCAGCTCAGCACCGAGCAGCTCAGCACAGAGCAGCTCCAGGAGCTCAGCACCAAGCAGCTCAGCACCGAGCAGCTCCAGGAGCTCAGCACCGAGCAGCTCAGCACCGAGCAGCTCAGCACCGAGCAGCTCAGCACCGAGCAGCTCCAGGAGCTCAGCACCGAGCAGCTCCAGCAGCTCAGCACCGAGCAGCTCAGCACCGAGCAGCTCCAGGAGCTCAGCACAGAGCAGCTCAGCACCGAGCAGCTCCAGGAGCTCAGCACCGAGCAGCTCAGCACAGAGCAGCTCCAGCAGCTCAGCACCGAGCAGCTCAGCACAGAGCAGCTCCAGGAGCTCAGCACCGAGCAGCTCCAGGAGCTCAGCACCGAGCAGCTCCAGGAGCTCAGCACCGAGCAGCTCAGCACAGAGCAGCTCCGGGAGCTCAGCACTGAGCAGCTCAGCACCGAGCAGCTCCAGGAGCTCAGCACCGAGCAGCTCAGCACCGAGCAGCTCCAGGAGCTCAGCACAGAGCAGCTCAGCACAGAGCAGCTCCAGGAGCTCAGCACCGAGCAGCTCCAGCAGCTCAGCACCGAGCAGCTCAGCACAGAGCAGCTCCAGGAGCTCAGCACCGAGCAGCTCCAGCAGCTCAGCACCGAGCAGCTCAGCACAGAGCAGCTCCGGGAGCTCAGCACAGAGCAGCTCAGCACAGAGCAGCTCCAGCAGCTCAGCACCGAGCAGCTCAGCACAGAGCAGCTCCGGGAGCTCAGCACAGAGCAGCTCAGCACAGAGCAGCTCCAGGAGCTCAGCACCAAGCAGCTCAGCACAGAGCAGCTCCAGGAGCTCAGCACAGAGCAGCTCCAGGAGCTCAGCACAGAGCAGCTCCAGGAGCTCAGCACCGAGCGGCTCCAGGAGCTCAGCACCGAGCAGCTCAGCACAGAGCAGCTCCGGGAGCTCAGCACAGAGCAGCTCAGCACAGAGCAGCTCCGGGAGCTCAGCACAGAGCAGCTCAGCACAGAGCAGCTCCGGGAGCTCAGCACAGAGCAGCTCAGCACAGAGCAGCTCCGGGAGCTCAGCACAGAGCAGCTCAGCACAGAGCAGCTCCAGCAGCTCAGCACAGAGCAGCTCCAGCAGCTCAGCACAGAGCAGCTCAGCACAGAGCAGCTCCGGAAGCTCAGCACAGAGCAGCTCCAGCAGCAGGGGCCAGCCTCAGCAGCTCCTGGGAGGGACCCTGCACCTCATGCCACAGCTCTGCCCTCCATGGGACTGGGGCTCTGCCTCCCACCAAAGCAGCCAGGGGAGAGGCTCTGTGCTCCAGGAGCCTCCTGCCTGGGAGCCAGGGGGCTCAGGAGCTCTCTGTGCTGAGATGGCTCAAGCAGGGAGGAGGAGGGGCAGCAGAGGCTGAGCTGCAGCACTCACCATCCTTGAAGGGGTGGATGTAGCCAAAAATCCTCAGCCCGTAGTTCTTCCACTTGGGCGACACAGCCAACTTCCTCACCGTGGTGCGGCTCTGCGGGCAGCACCGGAAGCACCAACAGCTCCTGCCCAGCCTCCTGCCCTGCACCCCAGTGCCCACCTCCTCCTTGCCACCCTGGCACCTAGATCCCTCTGCAGCTCCCACCACCTCCCCCTCCATCCCTGCTGGGAATTGCCTGCCTGCAACCAAACCCAGAAGCCTGGGAGCAAAGGGCTGGAGGGCCGAGCCCACGGCCAGGGGCATCCAGCAGCACCCAGAGAAGGGCAAGAGGACCCCCCCCGACCCCCCCAGGGCTGGGACTCACGTGGGGATAGAGTGGGAAATGGAGGTTCTTCCTCAGGTGCCTCACAGCCCCTCCACACCAGTCTTCAAAGACATGCAGGTTTGCCTTCCCTTTGTACTGCAGGGCAGGATGGGGAGGTGAGCAGAGCGCCCCCCACAGCCCCCAGGGCAGCCCCACAGCCCTGGCACCCCCCAGGGATGCCACCTGCCCAGCCTCAGCTCCACCCTTGTGCCAGCCCCAGGGGCACGATGCCCACACCCAGGAGATAATCCTCCTGTGCTGCTGCTTTGGGCCCAAGGGCACCTGGGCAAAGGATGTTGGCAGAGTACAGCACCAAGGCTCCCCCCAGCCCCCTGCCCCCCCCAGCCTTCTGCCCCCTGCCCCCCCCAGCCTTCTGCCCCCCCTCCAGCCCCCTGCCCCCCCCAGCCTTCTGCCCCCTGCCCCCCCCAGCCTTCTGCCCCCCCTCCAGCCCCCTGCCCCCTGCCCCCCCCAGCCTTCTGCCCCCTGCCCCCCCCAGCCTTCTGCCCCCCCTCCAGCCCCCTGCCCCCTGCCCCCCCCAGCCTTCTGCCCCCTGCCCCCCCCAGCCTTCTGCCCCCCCTCCAGCCCCCTGCCCCCTGCCCCCCCCAGCCTTCTGCCCCCTGCCCCCCCCAGCCTTCTGCCCCCCCTCCAGCCCCCTGCCCCCCCCAGCCTTCTGCCCCCTGCCCCCCCCAGCCTTCTGCCCCCCCTCCAGCCCCCTGCCCCCTGCCCCCCCCAGCCTTCTGCCCCCTGCCCCCTCCAGCCCCCTGCCCCCCCCCAGCACCAGGACGTGGGCACAGCAAGGAGCCCCCTGGAGGGGCCCTGCAGCCAGCGGTGCCCTGGCACACCCACCCTGCCCGGGGGCTGTGGCTCCACACCAGGAGCAGGCAGAGCCTCCAGGCCAGGGGCAGGATGGCTTAGGGATGGCTGGGGGGGGCTGAAGGGAAGGGGCTGCAGGCTGCCCAGGGAGGGGCCATGCAGACCTCCTCCTGGGACCTCTACCACCACCACCACCACCCCTGCTGCCCCCTGCCCACCCACCTGCTCGTGCCAGGGCAGAGCCTGCTTGGTCAGGTTGAGCCTGGGGCGCGGGGGGGCTCGGTCCCACCGGTGGCCTCCGGGGAGCCAGCTGCCCAGGCCCTGCCCATCGCTCTGCCAGGGGAGCAGAAGGGAGAGGTGAGACATGGGGGGGCCAGGGCAGCCCAGCTCTGCTTGCAGGAGGTCCCCCTAGACCTAACCCCCTGGCTCTGGTGCCCAGCCCTGCCAGGGGAAGCCGAGAGCCTTCAAGGCCATGCCAGGAGCAGAGCAACGCTGGCAGGAGCCCCAGGGAGCAGAGGTGCCAAATGTGCCACCCAGGCCTGGCTCCTCCCTCTGCTGAGGGGAGAAACTTCTCCCAAGCAGGGAGGTTTCTGCTCCCCTGAGGCCCTGGGCTGCTCTGGTGGCTACTGGGAGTGGATCACAGAACCAGAGCCGGGTTGGCAAAGCCCTCTGAGATCAGAGAGGCCAAGTGTAAACCCAGCCCCCCCATGCCCACCAACCCCTGGCCCCAGTGCCATGGCCACACGTTCCCAGAGCCCTGCAGGCATGGGGACTCCACCACCCCCCCGGGCAGCCTGTGCCAGGCTCTGACCCCTCTGGCACCAAAGAGATTGTTGCTAAACCCAACCTCAGCCTCCCCTGGCACAACCCTTGGCACCCTCAGCCAGGCACGGCTGGGAGCACCCTGCTCTGCCTGGCTGTGTGCTGGGCAGGGCACTGGGACCACCCCCTCCCAGGTGCCACCCCCCAGGCCCCCCCAGCCCTGCCCTCACCACCAGCTCCTCCTCGTGGCTCTCGCTGGAGTCCTCCTTCCTGCGCTGCGCCGAGCTCTGGGCGGCCCCCAGGCGCCGGCCGGGGTCTGTCACCTCCCCCAGCCTCTCACCATCTGCCAGGGGAGCAGCAGGGCTGAGCCCAGAGCCACCTCCCACCCCTGCCCCCCCAGCAGGGACCTGCCCTGTGCCAGGGGCTGCCACTGCCGCTGGGCAGGAGGGGCATGGGGCTGGCAGCAGGGGCAGCAGCGACTGGGGGGGGTCTGACTCCCCTCACTGAGCTGGTGGCAGCTCAGCAGCAGCTGTAACTGCGCCCCCCGGGGGCCCTTGATGCAAGGGGCAGGTAGGATAAGCTGCTGGGGGGTCTCCCTCCCTGGGGGGGTCTCCCTCCCTAGCCATCCGCGGGGGCATCCCTGCCCCTTGGGCCCCTGCCCCCAGCTCCCCTGGAGCCCCTCACTGCCCTGCCCCAAGCACACCCAAGGCTGCTGCTGAAGGTGGGGATGAAGACCTTGCTGTCAGCCCTGACACAGACAACTGGGGTCCCCCCGGGGGGGCAGGGGAGGTGGAGCTGCAGCAGCCTTTGCTTCCCAGCACCACCATAACCAAACAGCCCTGAAAGCACAGTGCAGGCCTGGGCAAGGCACCAGGTTGGGGGGGGGGCAGGGGGGGCAAGGGGCTGCCCCTGAACATTTCAGGCCCCCCAAACCCTGGTGGGCTGGAGGGAGGCTCCTGGCACAGGCACACAGCTTGGCTCTGTGCTCTCCTGGCAGCACTGAGGGAAGCTCCACACAATGGTCAGGGAGAAGGGTGCCCAAGAACCACCCCCACAAACACTGTGACCCCCCCAAACCAACCCCACCCCCACATCACACCAAGGGGGAGCCCCAGATGTGGGGAGCAGCAGCACAGCTCTGCCCCCAGGCTGAGGGCAGGGCAGCAAGGGGGGCAGCAGCAGACTGCCAAGGGTACAGCCGGATGCCACTGGGCCCTCCCCGAGCCCAGCAGCAGCTCCTGGGCAGCTCCCACCCCGGGCACAGCCTCAGCGGGAGCTGCTGGCCGGCTGCAGAGCCCACAGCCCGGCCAAGGAGGGGCTCCAGGTGCCCGGAGCCCCCTGCCGCCCCCCCGGGCCATCAGCACTCAGTGGCCGCTCAGGCAGCGTCTCCGTGGAGATGGCAGCGCAGATCCCAGCCCCGCCGCGGGGGCAGGAAACTGAGCTCCGAAGCCTCCTCTGCTCCCAGCCCTGCTGCAGCCCCGGCAGCTCCAGCCCTCTCCTGGCAGCTCCCTGCCTCCCTCCTCCCTCACCCTGCTTCATCCTCACAGCAGCCCAGGGAGCTGATGGGGAGCAGCAGGGAGGAGTGGATCCGACACCCCCAACTCCCTCACCCTTGGGACCCCTCCCCAGCCCTCCCGGGGTGCTCCTCCCACCCCTCAGCATGCCAAGGCAGTGCTGCTCCATGGACTCATCACAGCCATCAGGAGCTGTCTCCCGAGGGCCCTGCAGGGGATGGGATGCAGCAGCTGGCTCGGGGGCACCCACAGAGGGCATCTCCTCTGGCACACACCTGCCGTGGGCTCTGCCAGCTCAGCACCCACCTTGGCTGCAGGCTGGGAGTGCCAGGCTGCCCCCAGCACAGACTAACCCCCCCCAACCTCTGCTGCCAAGCACCAGCAGCATCCCAGGCCTCGTCCTCAGGCAGGGCTGGATGTGGCCACCCCCTTCCTGCTCGCTCCTGGGTCCCACAGCTGGGTCTGGGTCCTGCCCCAGGGCCCTGGGCAAACTGCAGAGATCTTGGATAAGCTGAAGCCAAGTGGGGGGAAACACCCCCAGCAGCCACAAGCTCCCTGCATCTGTGAAGGCTCTCCCAGAGCCTAAGCCATGAGCCCTCTGCTGCTGCCCCTCCCCCTGGCTGCAGTCCCACCAGGGACCCTGCCAGGCTCAGGCAGCTCCTCTCAGGCAACACAAAGGAGCAGGGCAGGGGCTGTCCTGCCCCCTGCCTGGGGACCCCCAGGGCTCTGTGCCCTCTGCAGACCCTCTCTCTGCTTGGGAAGCAGACAGCTGCTCCCTCCCAGGGGCAGCCACATCCCAGGAGGGGTGAAAGCACCAACAGAGCCCCAGAGGAAGGTTTTTCCCCTGCAATTTGCATCTTGGGTGGGAAAGTCAAGGGCAGCCTTTGGCCAGACCCCAGGTGCCAACCAGCCCCTGGACCAGAGAGGGAGCTGCCAGGACCCTGCCCCAGTCAGCATCACTCTGCTGCCCCCAGAGCCAGCACCCCTCTGGTCTGGGGGAGAGAGGGCAGGGGAGAGGAGGGTGAAGCAGAGCTGGGAGGTTGGTTCCTCTCCTCCTGCACATCCCCTCAGCAGCCTGCACATCCCCTCAGCACCCTGCAGCCCCATGAGCCGTGCCCAGCCCTGCAGCACCTCCCAGGACCAGGGCAGCAGCACTGCACCAGCTAATGCCAGCCCCAACCACCTGCTGCTGCCCTCCCCAGGGGCCAGGCAGGGGTGGGCAGCAGGGCTGAGGAGGGGGAGGAGGTCTTGAGGACTGGGACCTGCTCTGGGGACAGCATGGCCTGGGGTGCTGGCAGGAGGCCCTGAGAGCTCTTGCCCCAGGGGTGCAAGAGACAGCGAAACCAGCACCCAGCTCCCAGCCAGGGCCAGCAGTGCCCCTTGGGATGAGAGCATGGATGGAGGGGGCCAAGCCCTGACCCCATCACAGGGGGGGCACAGATCTTCCCTGTTATCACCACCCCAGGCTGCCCCCCTGCTCTGAGGAGCACAGAGAGCCTTTCAGGCACAGGCTGCTGCCTCCCCACCTCCCTCCTCCTCCTCTCCAGCAGGCTGAGGGCATGTAGCTTGCTCACCCTGAACACAGCCCCTTTCTTCAGCTGGCTTTTGGAGCCAGGATTTCCCCTGAAGCTCTCTGGAGCCCTTCCAAGCCCTCCAGCATGGTTAGGGATGCTTCTCACTCCTGCTTCCTCCTGCAGCTCCTGACTGCTCCCAGCAAGTCTCTCCTCCACTGTCACTTGCAGCAAGCTCATGCTGCTCCCCCCTACCACCTCCCCAGACCCAGGGAGAGCCTCAGGCCCGGCCCAGCCAGCCCAGCCTGCTTGGCATGGGGAGGGAGAAGCTCCTGGGAGCATCCCCAGAAGGATCAGGCCTGGGATTTCCCAAAGCCCCAGCTCCACCGTGGCAGAGCACCACCAGCCCATGGCACTCAGCACCTCCACAGCTTTGACACCCCTCCAGGGACGGGGACTGCCCTGGGCAGCCTGGAACAGGTCTTGACAGCCCTCAAGGAGAAGAAATTGTTCCTCATGCCCAACCTGACCCTTGGCAAGCATCCCCAGGGGTGCAGCAGCTCTGCCCTTGGAGCAGAAGCCAACACCCCAGCCCCAGCCCCTGGGCCAGGCAAAGCCTCAGCAGCTGAGGATTGTCCCTTTGGGTGAGCCCACAGCACCTCCTGGCACAGCCACCCAGCACACCATGGCTGGGGCATTACAGGTTCAGAGGGCACCAAAGCAGCTGGCTGTGGCACCTGGCTCCTCAGCACCACACCACCAGGAGCAGGACCCCCCTGCTCCTCACCCCCAGGCTCCCTCAATTGCCTCTTTGATGCTGGAGCCCGTGGCACGGAGGGGCTGTGAGCACTGGCACGTAGCTGGTCCCCAGCTGGGGATGCTCTCAGCTCCCTGCATCCCTCCCAGCCCAGAGCAGAGCTGTCCTGCCCCAGGCCCCCCGTGGGCAGAGCTCTGGGGCCTCCAGCGCCCTCACCAGGGTGCTCTGAAGCTGCTCAGCTCCACCGTGCTGAGGCTGGAGGGCAAATACCAGGGAGACAAAGGTCCTGCCCACCCCGCGCTGCCCAGAGAGGCTCTCCAGAGGCTCCTTCCACAGGCAGCCAACTTCTTCCCTGCAGAGGGGGAACCACTGACCCCCCCCGAGACACCACATCAACAGCTCCGCGGTTACAGGAGGCTCCAAACGGAGCCCCGAGGGGAGGAGAGCAGCGCAGGAAATGAGCTGACAGCGAAGGGCCACCCCGGAGGGGACCGGGAACCTCCCGGGGGTCCTTCCGTGTCCCGCTCTGTGTCCCCAGAGGACTCAAGCCGCCAGAACGTGGCACAGCCCAGGGCTGAGGACCTGCTGACGTGTCCTGATGGCCACCCCCTGCCCCGGGGTCTCTGCGGGGAACTGGAGCCACAACCTCCTCCCCAGGGTCTGCCCCCGTCCTCACCCATCCCACGGCCGAGTGCGTGGGGCAGGGGCAGCAGGACCCGGAGCCAGGGCTGTGGAGCCCTTCTCCCTGAGCGTGGGGTCGGGGCCAGCCTCCCCCCCACCTCTCACTGGTCATGGCTCTGGCCCCGAGCCCGGCATGGGGTCCCCACGCTGCCACTGCAGCCCCCCGTGCCCCCAGGGCAGAGGCAGGGCCGTGCCCGCGCCCCGTGCCCGCGCCCCGTGCCCGCGCAGCGCTGGGGACAGATGAAGCCACCCTGCTGTAACTCCTTTGCTTTCCAGCCCCACAGTTCCCCACCCCCAGCTTCGGGAGCCTGCTCTGGGGGTGTCCCAAACACCGAGGGTCAGGGCCAGGCTGGGCAGAGCTGCCGAGCCAGCTGGGCACTTGAGGAGCCCCATTTTTGCCTTTAAATAACCCAAATCAGGCACACACCAACTCCCCCTTGTACTCCCCCCCCAGCACCTCCCAAAAAGCCCTGAGCTGCCCCCAGCCAAAGCACAGAGCTCTCTTCTCCATCCCTCCATCCATCCTCCTCCTCTTCCCCCAGCTGGCTCTTGGCAGGTCCAGCACGGTGACAAAGAACTGATCGAGGGGAGCAGGGCACCGAGGGCAGCAGGGCAAGGAGCCCAGGGCAAAGGGGGCACAGGGGCTGTGGGGCTGCCTGCCCCCACGAGGAGCCTGGATTCCTGCTCCAAACCCCCCTGCAGCAGCAGGGGTGGGGCCAGGGGCCCCAATGCCAAGGGCTGCCTGGGCACACCGGGGACAGGAGTGGGGCAATGCCAAGAGGAAGCCCAGCAGCACCCAGCCTCCTCCTCACAAACCTGCTGCCCTTCCTCTTCAGAGAGTTCCTCATCATCCTCTTCTCTGCCTGCCCCCAGCATTCCTGACAGAAGGGATGAAGCCTTCCAGAGCCAGCAGCAGTTCAGCATCCCAGTGAAATCCAGAGCACTGTCACAACCACCCTGCCCCAGGGCTGTCTGTGGGCCCTGAGCCTCAGCCCAAACCCCCTCCCGGCCTGCGAGACCCCCAGGGCCAGGTCCCCAGGGAGGGTCAGTCAAGGACAAGGCTCTGCCAGCAGCAGGGGGCTGAGCACCCAAAGAGCACCCAAAGCCAAGGCTGTGCCCTGCTTGGAGCCCTTGGGGACTGTCTGGGCATAGCAGAGGGGTGCCCCAGTGCCAGGCACCAGCAGATCTCCTGCCAGGTAAGCTCTCCGGGATGCAGCCAGGCTGTGTCCCTGCCTGGGCTTTCCCCCCCAGCCAGGAGCTGGCTTTAGCCTCCCCCAGCACGGATCCTGCCCTCCCCAGTCACAAACCCTCCCAAACCCCAGCCCAGGGCAGCTGTGTGTTCAGTGCCTGCCATGCCCCCAGGGCTCGATGCCCACGGCAAGGCAGCTGCGGGGCAGGAGCAGCCCTTGCCAGGAGCAGCCCTTGCCAGGAGCCAGTTCAGGTCTCTGCTGTTGTTTCCACCTTTTCTCTTCCCACCTGGCCCCAGGCACTTCCACCCCACTGCCTCTGAGCCTCCAGCGGGGAGCACACCGGAACGGCCTCATTACTGCCGCGTGCTCAATTAGGCAGAGCAGGGCAATTACAGGAGATGAGGGGAGGGGAGGCACATCCTAGCAGGGGCCAGCCATGACCTGGAGGCTCCAGCTCCAGGTGTGGCCATGGGCTGGGCCAAGGGGGCATGGGTGCCCCCCAAAATAATCCCCCTGTACTTCCACTCTGCTCCTCGACATGTGCAGACCCCACTGGGGCAGCCCCCCCACCTCACCCCCACCAGCTTCCCCAAGGCTCCTGCCCTGCGCCTTCAGCCTGCAGGATGTCCCTCTGCTGGGTGACAGCTCACCTGAGAAGGGTCAATTAACCTTTGTGAATACACCCTCTGCCAGCCAACAGCAGGATCCTGGGCTTCAGGCAGGGACAAAAACCAGAGCCACCTCCAAACCTCAGCCCCCCTCGGTGCACAGACCTGGGCAGCACTGCTGCGAGCCCTGCCTCCTCCCCTGCCTCCTCTGCCCCTCTGGGCACAAGGGCAGCCCAGAGCCAAAGCCATCTGAGAGCAGGACACAGCAAAGCTCCCCACAACAGGGTCCCAGCTGGAGATGCCATGGACCCACAGGGCAGGAGGAAGAAGACACAGGCCAGGAGACCCCCTCCCCCACACCCTGGTCCACTTCAGCCCAGGGACATCTACTAAGCCCCAGGGAACACTTGGTGCCCTCTGCTTTCCGTGGGGCACACAGCACACACTGCTGGCTGTGCCCCACCAGGGCCTGGGGCAGGTCCCCTGCAAGAGCTGGGGACAGAGGGGAGCAACCTCCATCCCCACCACAGCCAGAGGGACAAAGCTCTTCCTTCAGCACCCCGTGAAGGAGGCTTCAGTGAGAGCAAGGTGGAGGGGAGCAAAAGCCTCTCTGGACAGAAAGGGCTACCCTGGAGCCCTCCCTCCAGCACAGCTCAGCCCCAAACCCTTCCCTCTCTCCCTGAACTCCTGCACCAGCTTTTCCTTGTACACTCCCCCCTCAGCTTTCGACTCCATTCAACATCTTTCCAACTAAAGCAGCTCCCTGGCTCTCCCAGCTCTCCCACTCCAGCTCCTTGCTGGGTTGCAGCAGCAGGATTGGGATCTATCCACAGGTGAATCCCTTCCCCAGCTCCCACCCAACCCCTTTCCATCACCATGCTTCCAGGATAAAAACCAGCAGGACCTACACTCAGTTTTCCCTCAGGCTTTAGGCACCTGTGGGAGCAGCACCTCCCTAGAGCCTGCTCCTGGAGAGCAGAGAGGGCATGGTCCAGCCCAGGTCAGGTCCAGCTTCTCCTGGGGAGCACCCCCCCCACCCAGAGCAGGTGCCCATGGTCCCCATGGCACTGGGTGAATCCACACTCAGGCACCACTGGAGCATGGTCTCACCCAGCACCTCCAAAGCCACAGTGTCCCCAGGCTGTCCCCATTCACTACATGTCCCTCTCCCTTTCCCCACCTCCCAGGGACCCTCTTCCCTCAAAAGCCACACACCGACCACCCCCAGAGCAGGGCTGGGCACCCCCACCCCCCGCTGCAGCAAGCCCCCACCACGGAGCACCCCGAGGGGCAGGCTGGGATGCAGGGCACCTCAGAGAGGGCAAGAAAAGGCACCCACGGGGTCCAGCACCCAAAAGCACACCCAGGGAGGACACCAGCAGACGGGCATCGCTCTGGGCTCGCAGGACTAAGCCCCGGGGAATGCCTTGTGCCGCTCGCTCCGCTGCATCCCGACCCGCGGAGGGCCCCGAGCGGGGTCTTCCCAGCCAGCCAGCCGCAGGGCCGCTGATCCCACAGCATCCCCGCCCCCTACAGCCCCCCAAAGAGGAAACTGGGCCCTCCTCAGCAGCGGGGGCATCGCGGAGACACGGGGCAGCTGCTCCTGGGCCGACTTCTCCAACTTGTGGCTTTTCCATCACCAGTAACCCTGCAGCAAGCAGCGAGCAGCCTCCCGCCTCCCCTCTCCCCTCCTTCGGGGGATGCACAGCAGCTCATTTCCTGCTTCCCTCATTAGCATCAGACCGATCGCGCTGTAAGGCCCCAAAATGTGCAGGCTCATGCTGCTGCTAGGTCGGAAACTTTGCCTTTGCCAGCTGCCAGGCTTTGCCGGCCACCAAGCCCAAATCAGCTCCAGCTCTCAGCTCTGTTTTGGACAAAACCGCTCGGCGAGTCCGGCCCCCCCCCAGAAACCTTCCAGCTCAAGTTTCACCCATCAATATTTCGTGCAGCTCTACGCCCTGGAGCAGCCCGAGGAGGTCTGCAAGGGTGAAGCTGGAAGGTGCTGGCACCTGCCCCGCCGGAGCATCCCGGGGGGCGGGAGGGTGGATTTTATCCGAGCAGAGGCTGAGGAAGCGCTGGGGAAGGCCGGGAGGTTGGGTTTGCCCCTTCCAGGCAGCGACGAGCAGCTATAAATGGCCTTCTTTGTCATCGCAGCCAGAGCGGCGGATGGAAAAATGAGGACGGAGCAGCTCGCGGGGGAAGGGGAGGGGGGGAATGAGAAACCCCCGACCAGTTTGGGGGGTCCCTTCTGGGTCTTCTCTGGGGACCTCGGTCCCTGAAGGCACAGTGCTGGGGTGCGGTGCCAAGGTGCCGATGGTCCTGCTCTCCCCAAACCCACTTGGGTGCTGCAGGACGGAAAGAAGCCGGGGGGGGTGGGGGGGGGGGCGGCTCACCGGGAGTGAGTCTCAGCCCCGGGGGTGCTGGGTGACAGCGGAGCAGGAAACAGGGGATCCCACCCCTGGGGGTGCTGGGTGACAGAGGGGGATGCTCTGAAAGCAGCTTGGTGGGGTAGGGAACACCCAACACATTTTGAAGGGGAAGAGGACCCCCAAAACCCAGCAAAGCCTCGCACCGAGAGATAATGAGGGTCAGGAGGGGGCCTCCGGTCCTGCGGGGGTGTCCCCGTTACCTCTGCCGTAGGCGAAAGGGAGGCGCAGGGCGCGGCCCTGGCGCACCAGGCTGATGTGGAGGTAGGTGAACCAGACGGCGAAGGTGAGCAGCACCAGCAGCAGCAGCAGCTTCAGCTGCTTCCGGAGCTTCTTCACCGGGAGCCGCGGCATCCTGCCGCCCGCATCGCCCCCCGCCGCCGGTACCGGCCTAGCCCCGGCCCATCGGGCTCCCGGCCCGGGCTTGTCCAGCCCTGCCCAGCCCGGTCGCTACGGGCCGGCTGCGAGGGCAGCGGGGCGGCGGCTCGGCGCGGAGCCCCCCGCCCGCCCGGTGCATGGCCGCCGCCCCGGCGCCGGCTCCGCGGCTAGGCAATGAATGAGCGCGGCCGCGCCCGGCCCCGGCCCGAGCGACGGCGCCGCTCGCCAATCGCGGCACGCCCCGCGAGGCGGCGCCGCCAATGGCCGCCCCGCAGGGGCGGGGCTTGAGGAGGTGCCGCGCGTCTCCAGGCAGCGCTAGCGCCGCGGGCGAGACCATGCGGAGAGCGGCGGGGGAGGTCCAGACCCGCTCCAGACCCATTCCAAGCGCGATACAAACCCGTTCCCAGCTCCGTTCCCGTTTCCGGTCCCTCCCCAAACCCGGCTAGTTCCCGGCGCGTTCTGAAGCCGTTACTCTTTTCAGCCCCGTTACCAGTCCCGTTCCGAGCCCCGTCCCGGCCCCGTTCCGAGCCGTTCCCGACCACATTCCCAGAATCGTTCCAAATCCGTTCTCGGCCCCACTCCTACCCAATCCTGGCCCCTTCTCCAGAACCATTCCCAGACCCGTTCCTAGTCTCATTCCCGGCCCCGATCCCGGCCCCGCGCGGCGGGAGGGGAAGCGCCCCCCGGCCCTTGCTGCCTCCCCGGCGGGGGTCGTTCGTTGCCACCAGGCTGCGGTGGGGTGGGCGATATGCCGCCGCTCCCCCCTCGCTGGGTGCAGGGACCCCGGGGCTGAGGCCGCCTCTGCCGGCAGGGCCACTGGGAAGCCCAAGGGCTGCAGCTCGCCCTGTACAAATCCCGACGGTAATTAACAGCAAAGCTTAATTAGAATGAGGGACGCCGAGGCCCTTGGGCTGCTCCTCGGGGCTTGCGCTCCGCCGGCGTTCAGCGGCTGAGACCGGGCGCAGCTCACTGCAGGGCTGCTGGCGTCGGCTTTCCCCCGGCAGCTCCACAGGCTGCGGCTGGGGCCGGCACAAAACCACGGCAGAAATCGGTGACCGGGGGAAAGCGACGTTCCCAGCCGGGCGGACTAGAGGGCACCAGTGCTCTGCTCGGCGCCTCCCCAGCCCGGCCCCGGCAAGCTGTGGAAGGTTAATTAGCTCCTCATTAATTAAGCCAAATCTAGCGGCAAGCTCCTCCTTAGGAGTCGAACCCTTCAGTGGGCCAGAGGCTTCCAAGGGCTGCCCCAGCCGAGGGGAGGTCAAGATGCAGGAGGAGGGAGCTCCGGAGAAGGCTCTCCCCACAGATGCAGATCTGGGGAAATCCAATCGGTTTTGCCTCATTTTTGCCCTAAGCCAGCAGAGGAAGCAGGAGGTGACAGGCCAGGACAGGGCTGTCTGCAGAGCCTCCTGCCAGAAGACCAAACCTCAGCCTCCTTCCACCCCACCAGCAGCTCTGGGAGGTTTGGGAATGTACCAAAAAAATCTGGAGTGGTCCATGCTGATGGAGGAGAGAGGCTGAGGCACGGGGCACAGACCTGCAGGAGCAAGTCCTGGTGGGGGTGAGCAGTCCCAGCCCACCTGGGGCACCTCCAATCTGCCTTCATGGAGGGGTTCTGCACCATTCAGTCACTCAGGTACAACACAGCTTGGCCAGATCAGACACTAGGAGGAAATTCTTTCCAGTGAGGGTGGGGAGACACTGGAATTGGTTGCCCAGGGAGGTCATGGATGAGCCCTCCCTGGAGGTGTTCAAGGCCAGGTTGGATGGGACCTTGAGCAACCTGTGCTGGTGGGAGGTGTCCCTGCCCATGGCACAGGGGTTGGAACTTTAAGGTCCCTTCCAAATAAACCCAGCCTGTGACTCTGTGACTTGTCACCAGCACCACACCACCTGCTGCTGGTCATGGTCAGCCCCTGCAAAGCAGCTCTGCAGTGTTTGTGTTGGTCCAGATGTCCCCAGAGTCCATCTTGCTGGAGTCACTGACCTGTGACACCGGGTGGTGCTGGGGCGGGGCTCCAGGACATGTCAGAAGAGTTTAGGATGCTGGCATTGTCCTGGGGTACCCATCATGGAGAGCTTGAAGCTTCCCAGAAGTCAAGACCACATTTCCAGGGCCAGGTTGTCCTTGAGCTTGTTTGTTCTAAGCATGATCCATCCCAGAGCTGCCAGGGAAGCTTCTTTCCTCCTTACATTCCAGGGTACAACAGGGATTGTGCTGCACTAACAGCAGCAGCCCAAGGACACCCTGGGAGAGCTGGCTGGTGGGGCAGCCATGGATGCACATCTCTGTGAAGGGGATGGCACCTTCAGGGCTGCAGGGAACCAGCACAGGGCTGTCCATGAGTCCCAAAAGATGTCCCCAACCTTCCAGCCTTACCCCACACTTGTGAGGGACTGAGTCTGCTCCACAACAGCAGCCTTTGTCCCTGCCTGCTCAGACCCTGTAAAGCACTGCCAGGGCACAGGGTTGAGCTGGCAGCTGCCCAGGACACTCTCCAGTCCCCCTGCAGTGGGGTTTGGGGATTCAGAGGCGGGCACAAGCCCAAGCCCTTCACACACCATCCTGCCTGGAGAGCCAGGAGGCCCCAGCCCAGGGAGTGGGGATCTATGCTGTGCCAAGGGTAGGTCCCAGCCAGGCTCCTCTGGCCAAGCCCTGCTCCTCGGTGGAGAAGGAGCTGCAGAGGCCAGGAATTTGTGTCCATAGACCATTGCAGGCTGAAAATCCTGGAGGCAGGAAGCTGGGGACTGAGGCTGGGAGTGGGAGGGAAGGGGGAATCCCAGCACCATTCTGCAGAGAGGCCTCTTTCAGGGCTTCTTCCCCAATCACCCTGAAACGCTCACAGTTGACCCTGGATGGCTCCAGGAGAGAAAAAATGAGGGTGGGCAAAACAAGGGACAGAGAAAAAAGGAGAGCAAAAACCAGGAGGTAAGGGAGGAGGCAGGAAAAAAGGGGGAAAAAAGAGTCAAAGAGGTAAAGAAGGAAAGAAGAGAGAAAAGCCAGAAGGAGGAAGGAAGGGGTTAGAGAACACAGGGGGAGGAAAAGAGAGCAAAGAAAATGCAAAGAAGAGGATGAAGAAGGAGGCAAAGAAAGGCACAAGTCAAGAAAAGAGCAAAGAAAAAGGGCAGAGGAGAAATAAAAAAGAAGGAGACAAAGAAAGGGGGAAAGAAGTGCCCAGGAAAAGAGGGTGGCACAGAAAGGGTTAAAGTAAGAAGGAAAAAATAACGAGGTAAAGAGAGATGGGGAAAGGGAGCAAAGAAGGGGACAGAGATACAAACAAGGAGTGAAGATGGGGACGAGGAAAGGAGCAAGGAAAGAAAGGGAAGGAACAAGGTAAAGAAAAAAATGGAGAAGGGGAACGAAAGGGAATCAAGAGGAAGAACTCAAAGAAGGGGTGAGGAAGGGTTAAAGAAAAGAGCGAGGGAAGAGAGGAGCAAAGGAGGAAGAGGGGTGGGGAAGGGGCAAACAAGGAAAGGAAGGGGACAAAGGAGGGAATACAGAGAAAGAAAAAGAAGAGGACAAGGAAAGAGAGGGGCAGGGAAAGACGCAGGGAAGGCTCAAAGGGGAGAACGAAAGGGGCAGAGAAAAGAAGGGGCAAAGAGCGGGGTGACAAGGGAAAGGGGGGAGGCGGGAACTGCTTTGCCGTGCGGAGGCCGGCCCCGTCCCGCCCCATCCCGGCCGTCGGAGAATCGAAACTATCGGTGCGCGGCCGCCTCCCACCGCGAAGCCCCTGCCTGTCCTCGCCGCACAGCCACTATGATGGAGCGGAGCCGGGCGCCCGGAGCGCCGCTGCCACCCTACGAGCCGCTGTCCGAGGGGCTGGATATGGAGGGTCTGCCGCGGAGCACCGTGGTGATGGTGGAGCCCTCGCCGGTGCCCCCACCCCGCGACCACTTCGCCTGGTCCCTCTGCACGATGCTCTACGGGAACATCTGCTGCCTGGGCTTCATGGCCCTCGTCTTCTCCGTGAAGGTGAAGGGGGGCCGGGGGACCGTAGGAGGGAGGGAAGATCACGGGCAATGGGGTGGGGGTTGGTCTGGGGGCCCCCACTGAGCCCCCCACACCAGGGAGACCCATAGATCCCATAGAGCCATCAGGTAGTCCCGTGGACCCTACAGAGCCCGCACCCTGGGGTGCTCCATGGAGCCCACAGAACCCTCAGGCTCAGGGAGACACGTGAACCCCACAGAGCCTCCAACCTCGAGGTGCCTCATGACCCCCACAGAGTCCCCATGGAGCTCACAGAGCTCCTAAGCCCATAGAGACCTGTGGACCCCTAGAGCTGTCAAGCCCATGGAGAGCCATGGACCCCACAGAGCCCCCAGCTTCATGTAGCAGCATGGACCTCACCAAGAGTGCCCAACAAACACTACAGAGCCCCCACTCCTCGGACACCTGGCCCCAGGGAGCCCTGACCCTGTCTGGAAGCTGTGGAGAAGGCAGTGGGGGCAGCTTGCCACCCCAGGGTACCCCCAGGTGTTTCGGGGAGCTCTGGATTGCATAGCCCCTCCAGCACCTCTCCTTACCCGGCTGCAGCCTGCAGTCCCTCAAGACCTTCCATGGGTTCCCCCCAGCCCCACCGACTCTCCCTTCTGCCTCCTCCAGTCCAGGGACCGCAAAGTCCTCAGAGACTACAGCGGAGCCCTCAGCTACGGCACCACCTCCAAGTACCTGAACATCACCGCCCTGCTGCTCAACATCTTCTTCGTCATCCTCCTCATCGCCCTGCTCGCCAGCGGCACCATCGTGGTGGCCAATTTCATCCACCAGGAGCAGAGCCTCTTCGATGGCCCCACTTAGCCCTTCCCCCCTCCGCCTGCCGCCAGCCCCCTCCTCCCTCAGGGCAGGGGGGGATGTCCTCCGTGCCACCCACCTGAGCCTGCTGGGCTCCTGTCCCACTTGCCTCGCTGCTTGATGTCCTCGCAGAGCCCTCTCCCCTGGCCCCCGCTGAAGTGCCTGGAGATGCCTCCCCGCGGCAGGAGCTGAGCACCCTGCGCTGGCTGCGGCAGAGGAACCTCTCTGCCTTTCTGCTTGCCGCTTCACGCCGACCTGGTAGCCCCAGGTGCCTTCGAGTGTAACCCTGAGGAGGAGGAGGATCAGAGAAACCTGGTCCAAATAAAGGTTTCTTTCACTCTTTTTCCTGGCTGGTTTTCACTTGGGGGTTCCCTCCCCAGCTTGGCTGGTTGAAAAATGTCCCTCAGGAAGTGCCTGGAGAGGGACATTGTGCACAGGGTGGCACAGATGGTGCTCAAGGACACACCAGGCTCAGTGAGCTCGGGTACTCACGGGCATGGGATGTAGGGAGCACCTCCCTTTTGCTGGAGTGACCCCAGGAGCAGCCCATCCTCACCAACCCTCAGGAGGGGCTAGGAGCAAGCAGGGCTGAGAGCTGTGCAAAGGGCTTGAGTAGGATGAGCTGGAACATGACTGGGGGCAGTGGGGGCCAGGAGAGGTCTCCAGAGGGAAGGGGGAGCAGGGAAGAAGGGAGTGTGGCTCCATCCCAAATGCCTTTGCTGCAGGAGAGAGCCTCACAGCTCAGCCCAGAGAGGGGACAGTGCTGGCACCAGTGGGCAATGGGGACACCAGCCAGGCAGGGCTGCTCCTGGGCTGAAGCATGGTGGAGACCCCCTCCTCCCCCCCTCCAGTGCTGTGCTGGCTTGGGCTGGGAGAGAGCACAGCTGGTGTGGGGTGATCTGGGGTTTGTGCTGGGACCTGCTGGGTGACTGGGATGGTTTTGTGGCTGCTGAGTGATGTTTGCACAGTCAATGGCTTCTGCTCCTCTCCCCACCAGTGAGTGTGCTGGGGGCTCACCAGGAGCTGGGAAGAGACACATCTGGGACAGCTGAGCCCAGTGGTCCACAGCAGCATTCCAGAGCGTGGGACATCATGCCTGAGCATATAAAGCTGGGGGAAGAGGGAAGGGGGAAGCCTTGGGGCAATGGTGTTTGTCTTCCCAGGTCCCTGGTGCATGGGATGGAGCCTGGCTCTGCAGAGGGCTGAGCCTGTGATGGGAAGGGGGACAATGAGCTTCCTGCTTTGCTTTGCTGCATGCACAGCACCTGCCTGACCTGCTCAGCTGCCTTTGTCTCAGCCCTGAGCCTTCTCACTTTGCCTTTCTGATTCTCCTTCCAGAGCAGCCATGTGGGCCAGCTTAAAACTGCAGCCCCCATCGAGGGTGGCAGGGCTGGCCGGGCAAGGGGCAGCAGCCCTCACGCCGCCAGAGCCACCAGCGTGTGGCATTCGGTTGCCCAACTTCAGCAGGGCCTGAAGTGACCTGGGGAAGACCTCACTGAAAACCGTGGCTGAGCTGAGCTGAACTGAGCTGAGCTGGCAGAGCTTCAAGTATGTGTTTGGCCAAGCTTCCCCTTCCCCAGCCCGCTGGAAGCCTTCCTGCTGCTCGCCCTCAGGCAGGCCGGGGTCCGCAGGCTGGGGTCCCAGGAGGAGTGGGGGAGACGCCTGGGTTGAACCCCACTCCCAGCAACACCAGGCTGCTGCCGGGAAGCCAGGCTCGCCAGCGAGAAGCCAGAAACGCCTTCCACAAACAGCAATTGTTTGTTGCAGAGTCCCTGGCAGGGACCTCCTGGTGAATCATTCATTCCTCTGCTCCTTCCCGTAAGAGCGGAGCAGCCCCTGCCGCTCTCTGGGGGCTGCTCGCTGCTCGCAGGGCACCACAGTGCCCACCAGATGGGGTCAAGCAGCCCCATCCAGACGCTGGCACGAGGGTTTGTAAGCGGGCAGCGGCTCCCTGCTCACAAGCAGCCCCCTGACCCTTCTTGGCTGCTCCGCGGCAGCTCTGGCAGCAGCCACGTCCCTTGCACAAGGGCTGGCGTCCTGTCCGCGGGGTCTGCTGCATCACAGCCACCCCTGCTCCAGCCTCTTCCTGCTTCCTGCCGCCCCCCGGGGACTCAGCCACATCCTGCCCGAATCTCACGGCACATTGCTGCCCAGGAGAATCTGATACCCATGGGGGCTGGCGCAGGGGTGTGGGCTCACTCTGCACCCCGAGAGCTCTTCCCCCTGCCTCAGTCATCCAACACAGGCATGAAGTCCTGGGGCGTGTCCTAGGGATGCTCCACAGCCACAGACCCCCCCAGGGGGTAACCATCTGACAGCCCTGTTGGGAGCAGGATGGAGCTGGGGAGGGAGAAGTAGCCCTCTGCACCATCCCCAAACCCTCCCCTGCCTCACCAAGGGGTGCCGGGGGGGGGGGGGGGGGCGGGGATGACACGAGGATGCCTCTCAGCTCCAGGTCCTGCCTGGGGAGGGGCTGGGTGGGACAGCAGGAATGGAGTGGACTTTGGAAGCAGGGAGAGCAAAGCCCTTTCTCTGCGGTAAAGCTACCTGATGCAGAGGCTGCTGCCCCCCAGCAGGGAGGGGCAGGGCAGCAGTGCTCCCAGGATGGAGCAGCAGGAGCCTGCTCTTCCAGCAGTCGCCTCAGGCTGTTGGCAAGCAGCCACCGAGCACTTGAGCTCTCAGCGCCTCCCCCCGGGGAGCAGCGAGGGCAGGACCTGTGGAACCCAGCGAGCTGCTCCCGAGCCAACTGAACGAGCCCCCCCAGCCCCCTGGTTCCACACTTGCCTTGCAGACCCCTCCCTTTTGGCATGCAAAAGCCACTCACCCTCCCCCTGCATGTCTCCTCCTGCACCCTCCTTCTAGCATGTGCCCCAAAAGTCATCATCCACCACATCCCCTGAACCCTGCCAGGAGCATCCCCAGGACCCCACGGGATGGGCTGTGGGTAGGAGTGGGGCTGAGCAGAGACACACAGACAGCAGCAGCAGCGAGGGCTGAACTTTGCCTCCCCTCTGGTTTGCTCAGGTGCCAGGGCAGATAACAGAACCGGGAGCAGAGATGGGGAGGAGGAGATTTCTGTGGGCAGCTGCTGCTGACCCTGGGAGGGGTGAGCCCCCAGCTGTGCTCCTGCTGAGGGGATGGGGAATGGGAGCTGTGGAGAAGGATCGACCCAGCCACACCTGGTCCTTGTGGCTGGTGCTTGCCTTTCTCTGGTACCCAGCATCCCAGGTGCCTTCACCTCTGGAGAAGCAGGTGGGGAGGTGGAGCACCATGGAGGGGCCTGGGGAGCCCACAGTGGGGAACCTCTTGCTGGCCTCCTTCAAGCAGCATTTTCAGCAGGCCTTGGGGCAGGAGGGTGGAAACCCCTTGGAATCCCCACGGAGCCCAAGCCCTCCATCCATCCCCTCGCCCACCCCCAGCAGCCTCCACACTTCCTGTGCTGATTCCTCAGCCACCACCACAGCCCTAACGAACCTCCCCGAGGAAACTAAAGGAAATCGATGACCTTTAACTGCCCGTGGGCCTGGGAAGGGTGACACTGGGGGCACCACTTTCAGTTCCAGGCTGTGAGCAGTGGCACAGCCACAAAACCTGCGTGCAGGGGGCAGAGACCTTCGCTTGTGGCTGGCCCAAGCCCTCTGCTCTTCCTGCGTGGGGAACCCCCCGCTCCTCGGGGGCATGCCAGGGCTTGGTTCCTCTGCAGCAGCCTCTCCCTCCGCCTGCAGGATCTGAGTGCCCAGCAGGAAGGATGCTGCTGTGTGATAAGCACACAGAGTTTGTCACTCCTGCACCTTGGTGGTTTGGGGATTTTTGACCTGAATGTTTTGTTCCCTCCCTGCTGCTTTCTTGAAGCTTCCTTCTCTCTCTTCCCACCCCTCGGTCTTCTGTGACAACCACAAGAGCCCATGGTGGCTGCAAGACCTCATCAAGGAAGCTGAAACCAGAGGAAGGGGAAAATGCTCAGAGCTCAGCTGGAGCCCCCGGGGCCGGGTGACCCCCAGCTCACTGCAGCCGGCCTTGGCCTCTGGGGGTGGGGATCGAGCCCTTGGGGGGGGGTTGCAGCTGTGGAGAGTGTCTCAGGGGGCTGATCCCCACCACTGGCACATCCTCCTGTGCCACAGGCTCCTGCTGCTGCCCAGCTGGAGGGCAAAAAGCAAAGGGGAGGGGGTAAGGAATGTCCTATGGCATCCCCTGCCCCTTGGGCATCCTCCTCCACCTCCCCCAGCCTGGTCCTAGGCCCTCAGCCTGCCCAGGGAGCCCACCCTACAGCCTGCCCCCCGAGACAGCCAGTGCCCCCACCCCGGGCACAGCGTGGTGGCCACACCCTGGCAGTCCTTCCTCTCGCCTATAACCATCCTGGATGCCAGCGCCCCTGCCTGGTGCCAGGCTGCCATGGAGAGCTTCCCCCAGCCTGTCAGCATCACCATGCAGCCCTGTGCCAGGGCTGTGCCAGGCCCTCCAGCCACCACCTTCGGCCCCACCATCACCACCTGTGCCCATCCACAGCCTGTGCCAAGCCCCCAGGACTTTGTGCTCTGGTCCTTCTTCACCACCTTCTTCTGCAACCCCTTCTGCCTGGGCTTCCTGGCACTCACCTTCTCCATCAAGGTAAGGGGCAGGTCACCCCCATCTCACCACAGCCCTGCCTGCCTCGGGGTCCTACCTGCTGCCTGCACCCATCCCAGGGCTCCCTGATCCCTTCTCTTCCTTCCCCATCTCAGCCCCTCCTGCTCCACCAAATCCCAACTCACCTCGTCCTGCCTGTTCCCTTCTGCCCCAGCTTACCCCAAAGCCCTCCATCTGCACCCCACTCCCCTTCCTTCTCTGCAGATCCTCCCTCCCTCCCTCCTGCAGCACCCAGCCCCACGCTCGGGATCCCTAGCACAGCCACCCTTCCAGAGCCACCCACCCTCCTTCAGTCCCTTGGGAAAGGAGGATCCAGAGAGTTTGGCTCATCCTGAGGTCTGCCCACCTCACCCAGGGGTGGGTGGGGGGCTCCTTTGGGACCTTTCTCCCCACTCCCACCGCACAAGAGGCAGTCCTCAGCACCCTGAGGCTGAGCTCAAGGCAAATAAAGCCTCTCTCGACCACTCTCCTTGGCAGTGTCATGCTCTGGGGTTTGGGAGGTGTCATTTCTCCCCTCAGAGGGCTGGGGCTAACCCAGACCTCAGGCATGTGTTCCTGCAGTCCCTGCCCAAGGGCTCAGTAGCGGCCGGGGGGGGTCCCCAACTTTCCTGGTGCCCATCTGCTCCTCATGCCAGCATCCTGAAGTCATCCTCAAGCCTTCACCCCCCCCCGCCCCACCTCCGTGCCATCTCTGCCCACTTTGCTGCCAAGGGAGCAGCTTTTCAAAGGGGCTTCTGAGTCCCCAGAGACCCCTCGGAGTTCCCTCGGAGTCCTCAAGGTTTCCTGTTGCCTCCAACGCCCCTTTGAGCCCCCTCAGTGTCCCCAGTGCCACTCCCGAGGAGGGGCTGAGCCTCGGTGGGGGCCCTGCTCGCCCGGGCCCGTCCTTTCCGACGGGCGGCGGGGGCGGTGCGGGGCCGATCCCGTTGTCCCGGGCGTGCCGGGGTCGGTTCATTACCGCGGCGCTGCAGCCCTCGGCTCCCGGCTCGGCTCGGCTCGGCCATGAAACCGAAGCAAGTGGAAGTCTCCATCCCGCTACAGCCCCCCGCGCCCGGGACGGCCGCTGCCGCCGGCCCCGACGGCCAGCCCCGGGACTACGTGCTGTGGGCGCTGCTCAACGTGCTGCTGGGCTCCTCGCTCGCCTACCTCGGCTGCTGCTGCTTCCCTGCGCTCGTCTACTCCATCAAGGTGAGCGGCGGGGCGGCGCAGGGACCCCCACCTGCCACCGCCGCTCCAGCTTAGCCTGGGATTCCCCAGCCAGCCGCTCCCGAGACCCCCGAACCAGCCCCTCCCCCGCAGGACCCCCGAACCAGCCCCTCTCTAGACCCTCGAACCAGCTGCCCCAGGAATTCCCCAGTCAGCTCCTCCCGGGATCCCCGAATTACCTATTCCAGGGACCCTCCAAATCAGCTCATCCGGGGACCCCCAATTCAGTTCCTCCAGAGACCCTCCGAGCCAGACCAGCCTCCAGCGCTAACACAGCCCAGGACCCCTGACATGTCCCACCCGCTGCTCGACCTCCCCCAGCCTGACCAGAACCAGCCCAGCTCAGAGCTTTCCCTCCCCTCAGAAGCTCCTGGTGCCCCCCTGCTCTGCCCTAGTCCACCTCAGACCCCTCTCCCATCCCAGCCCCCAATCTGATCTCCTACCCCAGACCTCTCTGATGCCACTCCTGCCTTAGCGCCCCCCCCCTCCAGTCTATTCCTTGCCCTGTGAGCAGTGCCTGGTTGCTTCACTCCTTGCCCTGGGGCAATGCATCCCTGGGGGTCCAGCAGCACCTTGCAGGGCCTCCAGCCAGCTCCCCGCCGCGGCTAAAGCCCCCATTTGCCCCCACAGGCCCGTGACTGCAAGGTGCTGGGGGACCTGGAGGGTGCCCGGCGGCATGGTGCCCGTGCCAAGACGCTGAACATCATCGGCTCCGTTCTCCTGGTCCTCAGCGTGGTGATCATCGCTGCCATCTTCTTCTCTGCCTTCACCAGAACTCCCTGAACCGCACACGGCACAGCCACCGACCTGCTTGCTGCCCCCCGGGATGCTTCTCCTCCCCCCTTGCCCTCTTCCTCCCAGCATGTCCCCACTTCGGCTGCGTGGCACGGGGGGAGAGGGAGCGAAGCCCTGTGCCCCTCGCTGCCCACAGCCCTGGGTGTCCTGTCCCAGCCTGGCAGGGGATGGCTGCTCCACGCTGGGGTGCGGCAGACAGCGCTCCTCTTTTCCCTGCCGCTGTGCCTCGGCTGGGAGCTGTGACAGCCTCCCTGGTCACCGCGACAGCCTCCCTGGTCACTGCATGCACAAATAAAGCTCCTCCTGCCCGAGCCCCTCGCCTGTCGCCTTATTCACAGTGGGGAAGAAAAGAGTCCTAATGCATCTCCTCCCCTTCCTCCTCCTCCTCCCCCCGCTGCCTGCTCCGTGGCTCTCTGCCTCCATTCCTGCCGGGGTGCAGATTTCAGCCCACATCCAAGATAAATTTCTCCTTAAAAGTTTAGGGCTGGCAGAAGGAGGAAAAAAACCCAAACCATCTCGGAGCTTCTCCAGCTGCACACCCCCATCCCACCGCAGCTCCATCCCCATCCCACCGCAGCTCCATCCCCATCCCACTGCAGCTCCATCCCCATCCCACCGCAGCTCCATCCCCTCCCCACTGCAGCTCCATCCCCATCCCACCGCAGGTCCATCCCCTCCCCACTGCAGCTCTATTCCCTCCCCACTGCAGCTCCATCCCCTCCCCACCGCAGCTCCATCCCCATCCCACTGCAGCTCCATCCCCATCCCACCGCAGCTCCATCCCCTCCCCACCGCAGCTCCATCCCCTCCCCACTGCAGCTCCATCCCCTCCCCACCGCAGCTCCATCCCCTCCCCACTGCAGCTCCATCCCCTCCCCACCGCAGCTCCATCCCCATCCCACCGCAGCTCCATCCCACCGCAGCTCCATCCCCTTCCCCTCCCCGGGAAACAGCTCTGCCATACCTTGGCGTCAAGCTCCCGCTGCGGGTGAGGGGTCTCTCCGGCCAAGACCACCTGGAGGGGCTGGGCTGAAAGTACGGTTGTGAGCCAGCACAGCGAGGTCCTGGCACCGAGGGTCCCTCGCGTTCCAGCCCAGCAGCTGTCCCAGAGCGCTGGGGCCACCAAACCATCTCCGTGCCCCTGGTGCCGCCAAACCAGCTCCGTGCCCCTGGTGCCGCCAAACCAGCTCCGTGCCCCTGGTGTAGCCAAACCAGCTCCGTGCCCCTGGTGCCGTTTGTTTCTCCAAGCTCCCAGCCAAGCCTCGCTGATGACCACAGCCAGGGCTGTAATTTGTGGGGGTTATATATAGAGGCGTTGGGGCTGCACCCAAGCGCGGGTGATATAAAGGGGCTGCCCGGCCCCGCAGCCCAGCCAGGCTGGTGAAGGAGAGCCGTGCGGTGCCCCTCGCGGTGGCCATGGACACCTCCTACCCCCGGGAGGAGCATCCTCCGAGCAAGCGGCAGCCCTCAGCCCCCGGCTCGCCCCTGCCCCGCGACCACCTCCTCTGGTCGCTCTTCAACACCCTCTACATGAACTTCTGCTGCCTGGGCTTCGTGGCGCTCGCCTTCTCCGTCAAGGTAGGGCTGCCCAGCGGGGAGGGCAGACCCAGGGCACCCGGGAGCTCTCCCCGGGCCGATGCCAAGGGAGGGACTTCGCACGGGACACAGACCCGGGAGGGCTGGGGTGGAGGGTGAGCCCAGCTCCCTCGGGGTGGTGGTCTCCTGGCAAAGCCCCCCTGCTTCTCCTGCCCCCTGTTAATGAGGCCAGGAGGCTGCCCTAGGCAACAGCTTCCTGCCGGAGCCCGCGGGACTACTGCTTCTTCCTAGACGGTGCTGGGTGGGCTGTGATGCCCCCAGCCCCTGCCCTCTGGCAGGACCAGCTCCAGTGGGAAAATGAGGGGCAAGGGGGGGCTGGAGCCAGCGAGGAGGGAAAATCCCAGCAGCAAAGAAAGTGGAGGTGGGGGAGAGCAGGAGCACAGGGAGCCGGGGGGCAGCCTGGGAGGGGTGGAGGGAGGGAAAAGGGAAGGGAAGGCAGAGAAGGGAGGGAAGGGAACACTCCTGCCACCGCTTGGGTCTAAACTGCGTGCTGCAGGGGGCCCAAGGCAGGCAGCCAGGCTGGGAGGAGGCGTGGGAAGGGCACCGCTGCCCAGGCTCTGGGCTGTTGCAGGCTCGGGACCGGAAGGTGTCCGGGGACGTGGAGGCTGCTCGGCAGCTCAGCTCCAAGGCACGGTGCTACAACGCCCTGGCCACGGCAGGCAGCGTGGTGCTGCCCCTGCTGCTGGCCGCCCTGGTGGTCACCGGCGCCATCCACCTCTCCAAGCTCGCCCAGGAGTCTGTCAACTTCTTCGCCTACCAGCTCAGCGGGGCCGAGGAGGAGGACAAGTGACCGGGGGCCAAGGGCCTGCACAGCCCCCCCTGCAGTGCTGGTGGCCTCCAGAAACCACCAGCAGCACAACCCAGCCCCCGCCCAGGGCCGTGCCAGGCTGCCGTGCCCACCCGGCAGCATTTGCTCAGAGGGGAGGCAGCTCCTCAAGCTTCTCCCACATCACCGCAGCCCCCCTGCCCCTTGCCTGCCCGACCCAGGCCTGTGGCGCCCATCCCCCGCTCCTGGCTGGGCTTCCTGGGGCAGCCTGGTTGGTTTCGTTCACTCTGGGTCTGCTGAAGCCCCTTCCTCCCGTGTGGAGCACAGCGACCCCCAGCCACGGCGGTTTGAGTCATTAAATCACTTCACACACTGTGAGTCGTGGTGTGTGCTGGGGAGTGCAGAGAGGCTAAGGGACAACACAAACCAGCTCCCTGGCCCTGCTCCTGCTCTTCCCAGCCAGGAGAAGTCACCATCTCCATGCCCTTCACACCCACCCAGGCACCAAGGAGGGGAAAGCAGCAGGGAAGCTTCTTGGCCCCGTGGGGACCTGCTCAAGCAGCTGAGACATCCTTGCCCCTGAGGGGAGCTGAGACCTGAGCTTTACTTGCAGCCCCATCAAAACCCCAACCCAAGCACAGCCCCTGGGGCTCTTACAGGGGGCAAGGGAACAAAGGGGCCAGGCTGCTCTGCCCTGCTGCCCAGGGCTGCTGGTAATTAGGGGCTGGGTGCCTTGTGACAAGGCCTGACCCAGAGCCAACCTAATTACAAGGTGGGGGAGTCCCTGCTGCCCTAAGCATTCCCAGCCCTGTGCAGGGAGTGGCTGCAGGGCTTTTTATAACCTCAGGGCTCTGGGAGGCTCCTGGGGACTGCCTGAACAGGACAGAGCCTGTGGGCAAGGGTGCCCACCCCAGCCCCTGGCTTCAGGGCAGGGGACACCCTCCCCAGCCCCTGGCTTCACTCCATGGCTGCTCCAGCCGAGGCATGGGGCTGGGACACGGAAGGGGATGCAGGAGGGGAGGGGATGCAGGAGGGGAGGGGATGCAGGAGGGGAGGGGATGCAGGAGGGGAGGGGATGCAGGAGGGGAGGGGATGCAGGAGGGGAGGGGATGCAGGAGGGGAGGGTGCTGCCAGGTGCAGAGTTGGATGTTGGGGGGAGGGTGCCCCCATTACAGAGCTGGATGCTGGGGGTATGGTGCCCTCGTTGGCATGTGGGCACGGGCACAGCCTTTCTGCTCTCCCTCAAGGCTTCCCAAGACACAGGAAGTGCCTCAAGCTCTGTGGCTGCCCCTCTGGAGGAGGACTGGGCTCAGAGCCCAGGGAGGGCCACACTTGCCAGCATCTGAGGCCACATTCACCATGCCTGAGCTTTCCCTGGCTCTGCAAACACCACTTTGTAAAGGCTCTGGCTCCAAAGCTGCTTGGAAAGAAAGATGAAGTAGCCAAAGGCTTACAAGCACCTCATGGACACTGCCTGCTGGGGAGCTCCAAGCCAAGGGAGCTGAGCTGCCCCAGCAGTGCTCAAGAGCCTTTGGAGGTGCAGTTTGTGACCTCACTTCCATCCACCACCCCCTGCTGCAGGCTGTCCTCAGCTCCTCACCATGGAGCCAGGAGGATTCAGGGCGTCAGAGATGCTCAACATATCCAAACCCCAGAGCCTGGGAGGTCCTCCTCATCTTGATAATGGGCAGGGGGGGAAATGGGGCCAGGCAGCAGTGGCTGAGCCCCTGGGGTGATGCTGGTGGCCAGAAGGTGAGAACCAAGCCAGGGCATGCTGGAGGAGCTGGGGGTCAGTGCACACAAGGGCTGCAGCAGATGCAGAGCCACTGGGCTGGGGGTGTCCTTGCACACAGATGTAGAAAGCAGCTGCAGCCAGGGAGGCTTAGAGAGCTCCACACAAGCACAGAGTCAGAGTCATTCAGGTTGGAAACTAGCCCTGGGATCAGAGCAAGTCCATCTTGCTTCAAACAGCCACTTCCAGGCTTGATGTCACCTCCTCCTCTCCGTGAGAGGTGCTGAGCACACGAGCAGGGGCCGAGGGGCTCAGGCAGCGCTGCTCAGCATCACCCAGGGAGCTGCTGCCACCCCAGCCACAGTGAGAGCCCCAAGGCCACCACCCCTCCCTGGGGCCCCAAAGACAGAGCACACAGTCCTGTGGGCACAGGGGGGCTGTGGCACAGCCTGGGACCTCACCTTCCACCCACATTTACCTTCCCCTCCTGCCAGCATCTGCTCCTCAGCTGGTTTCTGGTGCTTGGGGTGGGGGAGGCTGGGGTCAGCCACAGCTTAATGTGCCTCAGTGGACAACCTCTGAATCCAGCCAGCTGCTGTGGGGAAGGAGATGCTCTGCCCTGCAATGAACAGCAGCCCAGGGGAGCGTGGGGATGGCTTCCTCCCACACTGCCCTGGCTGCAGGAGGCAGAGCCAGGGGATGGCCTCCTACCTTCACACAGCAGAAAGCGCTGCCCTGACTCCTCCAGCACAGCTTCCAGGGGAGCAGCCTGGGCAGAGGCAGTCATTTTGATGCTGATCTCTTCCCTGGTGATGCTGAACTTCAGTTTGTTACCCAGGTAGGAGACAGCAGAGACTGCCAGGCTGTGGATGTCCTCGGGGAAGGCAGGGTCGAAGCGCAGCCTGGACCTCGTGATCCTGAAAGGCAGGAGCCTCAGAGCCAGCAGCAAGGAGAGCAGACCCACAGCAGCACAGAGAGCCAGAGAGCAGGGCAGCTCCAGGGGCTGGCCACCACCCCAGCCAGCACAGCCTCAGACACCCCAGAGCCACCACTGCTGTGTGCCTGGGGGCAGGAAGAGTCCTTGGTGCATCCCAAGGGTCTCCAGGGACAAGATCCTGGGGCCATGCTCCCACAGCCCAGCAGTGCTCCTGTCCCCCTTCCCCTCCCTCAGCTGGGGGGCTGGGGGCTCCTGGAGGTGGGAATTTGGGGTTTTTAATAAGAAAGAGCAGACAATAGGATTCCTCCCTCCTGAGACAGCTCAGTTCCCCACTCTGGCTCCTGCTGTGAGGTGAGGAGCAGGGCACAGGAGCAAGCAGGGGTGGCCACGGGCCCCATGCAGCATCTGCCACTGAAACCTGGCCACAGAGCTGCAAGCACAGGCTGGGGGCCATGTGCTGGAGCCAGGCTTCAGCCCCAGCAGGAGCTCAGGGCATGGCTGCAGCTTGTGGCTCAAGCAGGTCATCAAAGTGGCCTCCAGACAACCACTTCGGCTCCCACTGACACCAGCCTGAAGGGCTTGCAACTCAGCACCACTCCAGGTGCTGCTTCACCACAAGCTGCAAAGCAGGCAGAGGCTGAAGCCTCTCTCCAAGCCCTCACCCCAGGTCCAGCAGGGACCTTTTGTGTGTTTTGGCTCTGGCTGAGGAAAAGCAAAGGTGGCTGTGACCTACTCACAGCTGAAACGTGAGAGCTATTGACCATCACCTGCAGGCTGTGGAGAGGGCTCAGCAGACTGGAGAGGACTCAGGAAAGGCTCAAGAGCCTGGAGAGCCTCAGGGGCAGGCCAGGGTGCCAGGCAAGGGGCAAGAGCACAGCCCTGAGGGCCCCACAAGTGTCACCCTGAGAGCTGTGGCAATCTGGCTGCAGCCCCAGAGCTTGTGGCTGGAGCCTGTGCTGGGAGGGACCCAACCTGACCCACACCAAACTTCTGGAGACCTCAGAGCTCCACCAAGGCTGCAATTGAGGTTTCCAGCTGGGGAGAGGGGAGCTCACACCCAGCTCCACCCGGGAGCTGTTGGGTTTCTCAGCAGCTCCTGGCCACACAGGCAGAGGACAAACACAGAGCTGGTGCCAGAGATCAGAAGGGTTGGCACTGGGGACAGCCTTGGTCACACCAAGAAGACATTCCAGGGGCTTCTGCCTCAGGGCTGGAACCACCCAGCTGCTGCAGGCACCGGGCAGCTCCCAAGGACAGAGAGCTGGATGCTTCCTGAGGCACTGCAGGGCTGTGCTGGGGCCTGAGCAGAGCCTCCCCCTGCAGAGCCAGGGGTGTGCAGGAGGCAGCTGGCTCCTGAGGGGCTGCAGCAGCTCTTCCCACAGCACATGCAGAGCAGGCTGCAGGATGTGACAGCTCAGCCAGAGGCCAGACTCAGGGAGTGACCTGCTCAACCTGCCACCCACTCCCCAGGTGACCCTGAGAGGTTCTCTCAGCTGCTCTGCGTCGCAGGCACCACAGCAGGAACAGGCTTAGAGCCCTGCACCAGCACTGCCAGAGGCCTGGGGGCTCCCCTTCAAAGCCCCCCCCAGTGCCTAAGGCACAGGAAGCAGCAGCCCTGGGCTTGCCTGCAGGATGCACTTTCCCTTCCATCCCTGAGCCCAAGGGCTGGAAGCTTCAGCCACACCTTGGGAAGGAACCAAAGCTGCAACCACCTGTGGGGTGGGCAGGGCTGGAGGTGCTTCCCCTCCAGAGCCAGTGAAGCCCCACAGGCTAGGCAGGGGCTGGGGTCACAGGGAGAGGAGAGACACAGAGAGGAGCTCAGGGGGGACCTGGCTTTGAGTCCTTCTGAGGCAGGAGGAGAACCAAGGATGGCTTCTGAGACCTCTGCCCTGACCTCCACCAGGGGCTAACTGTCCCCAGCACCACCAAGGTTCCTGTTGGTTCACTATCTGCCAGGAGCTTGGGAGGCTGCTGCAGGTCCCTCCCTTTCCCAGGAGCAGGTCACATCACCCCAGCTGAGCAGCACAAGGCTCCAAGGGACACAGAGCTGCCTGCAAAGTGGGACCCAGCCTGGGGCTCACCTGAACCCTGTGCAGCCGAAGAGGAGAGCCTGCAGGAAGCCACCCATCCCCGTCAGGAAGTTCACAGCTCCTGTCCCATCCGAGTTCTCCACCCAGATCTGAAACACCAAGGCACAGAAGGACTCAGCAGCAGCCTGGGGCTCGACACAGATGGGTTTGCATCCTCACATCACTCTCACACAGTGACCATGCCCTGCTGCCCACGCTGGCACCAGGCAGGGGCTGGGCTCTGACATCTCTCTCAGTTCACCATCTCCATTCCCTTTCCCATCCCTGGCAGGCAGGAGGCAGCCTGGGACCAGCACCATCCTGACCTCTCAGAGCTGGAAGGGAGCTCAAGGCTCAGCCAGTCCCAGCCCCCCTGCCATGGGCAGGGACACCTCACACCACAGCAGGTTGCTCACAGCCACCTCCAGCCTGGCTGCAAACACCTCCAGGCAGGAGGCTTCCACCACCTCCCTGGGCAGCCTGTGCCAGGCTCTCACCACCCTCATGGGCAACAACTTCTTCCTCACAGCCAAGCTCAATCTCCCCTCCTCTAGTTTTGCTCCATCCCCCCCCCAGTCCTATCACTCCCTGACAGCCTCCAAAGTCCCTCCCCAGCTTTCCTGCAGCCCCCTGCAGAGCCTGGAAGGCCACAATGAGGTCTCCTGGGAGCCTTCTCCTCTCCAGACTGAATATCCCATCAGGAAGCAGAAGCCTCCCCACTGCTCTTGGAAGCATGCAGGGCAGAGCTGAGTGTGCACCCCCCAGCTCAGCACCACAGCCACCTGGGCACCACAGGCAGAGCCAGCATGGGCAGGACAGAGCCAGGAGGAGTCTGCCATGGGGGCAGCCACAGCACCACCAGGCAGCTGACCTTGAAGGGCTCTGTGATGTTGCTGAAGCACTTGTTGAGCTGGCTCTGGGCTCTCTGCACCTCCTTCAGCTCCAGCCAGCCCACTGCAAACATGCTCTGCAGGAGAGAAGAGCTGTGCCCAGCTGCCATGCCCCCGGGGGGACACCACCGCCTGGCACCCCCTGGGCCCAGAGCAGCCATCTGCGGCTGCCAGCTCCGGCCCTGCCCTGCCCACGACCACCCAGAGCTCAAAGCAGGTCTGGCAGATGCTGGCAGCGACTGCCTGGGATGGGAACAACCCCCACGGGGGAGCCCCCCCGGGGGCTCTGCCCCTCTCCTCACCCAGGTCATGGCTGGCCCCCCCGGGTCGGTGGCAGCCTCATAGAGCTCCAGGTCGTTCCTCCGGACTTCAGGGCTCATGGGGTGCATCAGGGGGTAGCCAAGCAGCACAGCATCAGCCTGCTTCACCAGCTCCCCTGGGGAGAGGAGCTGCTCAGCCCACAGGTGCCAGCGGGCACAGCTGGCACAGCTGGCACAGCCATGGTCTGCTGCTGCTGTGGGAGCAAACCCAACCCGCACAGGGCGGCGAGGGCTGAGCAGCAGCCCCCAGGGCAGCAGGGGGAAGGTGGTGGCCCTGCAGGCAGGCAACCCTGGGCAGCAGCTGGGGCTGTGCCCCTGGGGCTGTGCCCCGGGGGCTGTGTGCTGGACACTCTTGAGGCAGGGCACTGGCACAGCCCTGAGGTGATGGCAGCCAGAGGGGCAGAGGGCTCTGAGCTGGGCATGCACTGCCCCTGCAGCCTCCACCTCACCCCCAGGGCCACAGGAGGTGCTGGGAGGGCAGCACAAGCACTCGAGCTTGGCAGAGGGGGCAGCAGTGGGCTCACAGCAGCCATGCTGGCTGCAGCCTGCTCCGTGTCCCCAGAGCCTCTCCTCTCCTGAGCCAGGCACAACACCTTCCACGAGCCAGGCTCTCCACAGGGGCTACCTGGGCAGCAAGGGTGGAGGCTGCTTCAGGCACAGAGCAGTGGAGAGTGACCAACTCAGTGCTGCTGGCAGGCACATGGTGAGCAGAGCAGGCACCCCACCAGCCCCTGAGCTCCAGCCACAGCCCAGGGGCGCTTCAGCTTCCACCACACTCATCCAGCACCGAAGGAACAGCCACCCAGCCTCTGCTCCTGCCTCTGAACCAGCCACAGCTCCACCTCTCGCAGGCTTCCAAGGAGCAGAGGCCAGCTCAGGGGGCTGCTGCTGCCTGCCCTCTCACCTGGGCTGTAGCCATCATACTCGGGGTGGTATTTCCTCTCCTCATCCAAGGGCACCTTCACTTTCCTGGCATGCTCCCTCCACTCCTCTGGCACAGGCACCAGGAGGTCCCCAGCCAGGTCAGCTGCAAAGTTCAAGCTGCAGAGAGGTGAGAGGTGATGGCTGGTGCCAGAAACAGGCACCTGTGGCCCCTCAGAGAGGGGAGGGGAAGGGAAGAGAAAGGACTAAGGAGCCACCAGGTGCAGAGGAACAGCCACTGGAAGCAGATGGCTCAGAGTCAATGTGGGGGGAAGCTGCTTCCACTGCTGCAGCCAGGGGTCTGCACCTCCAGCTGCAGGAGCCCCCAGCTGGCTAACTGCAGAGATCTCATCAGAGAGAGAGAGAAACCCTGCTGGGAAGCGAGATCCCTGCCAGGGCACTCCTGGGCCAAGCCAGGTGAGCCCCCACGGGACCACTCGCTTCTTCCCCCCCCACAGGCAGGCAAAGGAGAGCAGCTCAGCTATGGGAAGAGGGGAAAGGTGCAGCCCACCCAGGAGCTGCCTGCAGCCCTGGCAGCTGCCCAGGCAGCAGAGCTGGAGCAGGGCAGGAGCAGGGCAGGAGGTTACCTGCGCTGGGCCACGGCGTTGGTGTACACAGAGTTATCGACCCGGGGGTGGTACTCATCTGGGGGCATGACACCTGCAGGGACAGGAGGGCACACTGCACACTGCCTTGGCCCTGGCACTGTGCCCCTCCTCAGCAGAGGAGAGCAGGAGTGGAGCTTGCTGTGAGGGAGGAAGAGCCCAGCCTGCAGCTCTGGCTGTGCATGGGCAGCAGATGCCTCCAGCTGAGGGCACCTCCCCTGCAGGGTCACCTCCCAGCCCCCAGACCTCTCCAGGCATCCACTCAGCCTGACCAAGTCCCTGCCCACAGGCTGAGCTCCTTCCTTGGCTGCTTTTGAGCAGGCTCTCCCCAGGAGAGGTGTCCACTGCACCAGAGTGACACCACCCAGCTCAGGAGGTGACTCCTCTGGGGGCACCAGGGCTGCCTCCAAGGATCTTCTCTCCCCAGGCCAGCTGGCAGCACCCCCAGGGCTCTCCTAGCCCTGATCACCTGAGACCCCTTTGATCTAACCCAGCCTTCTCCTCCAGACCCTCCCTCCCACAAACACCTCTCCTTCACTCCTTGGTTTGGCCCCCAGCCTCCCCTTCCAGGAGCAGCCCACTGTGGGGGCTGGCACCCATCAGCACAGAGAGCCACCCTGTGTCCTGCCTGGCACGGCAGTGCCTGCCCTGGCTCAGCACCAACAGCACCAGAGGTCCCCTGAGATGTCCTCCTGCCCTTTCCTGGGGGATTTAAACTCAGTTTTGAAGCCCTTCCTCTCCAAAGCCCTTGCAGTCCCTTTTCTCTCAGTGCCACCAACCCCCAGGGCACGTCTGAGGGCACCACGCTCGTGCCACTGGCTTGTGCCACCCTGGAAGGAGGCATTTAGAGGCTTCCCAGGAGTGGCAAGAGAGTGAGGAAACAAACAGCAGATCCTGTGCCTGGGAGAGAGCTGAGCATCTGGTCCTGGGCACAAATAGCACCTGGGAGAAGTTCCAGAGG
Source organism: Melanerpes formicivorus (assembly GCF_026170545.1). NCBI lineage: Eukaryota > Metazoa > Chordata > Aves > Piciformes > Picidae > Melanerpes > Melanerpes formicivorus. The sequence continues at coordinate 17,409,205 of NW_027142368.1, read as the reverse complement.
GCAGGAGCCTCAGGAGCTCTGCCTGGAGGGGCTCTGAGCTCACAGCCCCTTCCGCACAGGCAGCTGCAGAAGTACCTCTGATGTGGTAGCTTTGCTCCTGCTCACTCCACACCATCCTGCTGCACCAGTACTGAGCCACAGCTCTCACCAGCTCCCAGCCCCCAGCCTCCCTGAACAGCTCCTGGTCCTGCAGGGAGCCAAACAAGGAAGTCAGGGCCACGAGGGGGACCTGGCCAGCACCAAACTGAGCAGGAGGAAAGGAGCTGTGAGGAGATGGATGGAGCAAGAGGAAAGGTCAGGAAACTGGCCTGGATGGAGCCCACAGGATGCTGAGCCACCCACGAGGAGCAGGGACAGAAGCAGCAGGGCTGAAGGAGCAGCCCTGACAGGAGCAGGCAGCAGCAGAGTGTCTCTGGAAAGGGACAGTGAGAGTCAGCAGAGGTCCTGCAGGCCCTGCCACAGCCTGGGGCAGGCTGCCCTCACCTGAGTGCTGTAGTAGTACTGCTCAAAGGCCAGCACCACGTCCCCGCTGATGTGGATCTCCTGGGCCCCGTAGATCTCCTCGGGGCAGACTTCCCGGCCAGTGGCTGCGCTCTCCCATGGGAATTTAGCCCCCTGCCAGCAGCAGACATCCCTCAGGCAGCTGAGAGGCTCTCCCCAGACCACTGCTCTGATTCTTCCTGGGTGCCAGCTGCTGTTCCACCCTGATCTGGGGGCCACTGGGTGGCAAATGAAGGCACCGACCCCACTGCCTACAGCAATGAGATGCCAGAAGTGCAGAGGAGCTCAGAAGCCCTCCCAGGAGTCCTTTATTGCTGCCTTGTAGAATCCTCAGCACTGGACTCTGAGTCCCACTCACAGAGGTCTACAGGCAAAGCAGCTCTCAGAAGCCCTGAGCAGCATCCCCATCCCTGGCAGCATCCCCATCCCTGGCAGCATCCCCACACTGAAGCCCTGGCCTCAAGTAGCTAACAGAAGTCCCTGGCAGCCCTAACCCCCAGGCTGTGCCTACCCTAAGTCCCTGACCCCCAGGCTGTCCCTGACCCCAGTACCCCTTGCTCAGTTGCTGTTCCTCTCCTCTGCTACCAATCCTCACCCACTAAAACCCAACCACAGAGGTAAGCTCAAATCTTTTCCCAGTGAGAGCTGCCAGCATGCCAGGGAGGTGGCTCCTGCAGCATGCTCCCACCCGAGGGTGCCAAGGTGAGGATGCCAAGGTGAGGATGCCAAGGTGAGGATGCTGCTTTGGCACCCGTGGGATGTGATTGCTGTGCTCTGTGCAGCTAAGGAGTTGGTCAGCTCAGGAGCCCTGCACTCTGCACACATCCAGCAGCTGCCCTCGGAGCTGTGGCTGCACCGCACTGCCTGCAGGCAATGCCCTGCTCACAGCCCCTGCCCGGAGCCAGCGGCAGAGGAGCAGAGCCCAGCTGCCCTCCTGGGTGCCAGGGGCTGCGCTGCCCCCTGCCCGCCTCACCTGGTAGCCCTGCTCCTGCGCGTTGCGTACGGCGCCCTCCAGCGTGCGGATGCGGTATTGCAGCATGGCTCGGGCAGCCTCCGGGTACAGCAGCAGGAGGCTGGGCAACATCCAGGTCTCCTGCAAGCAGCCAAGCAAGGCAGGACGCTGGCACTGGCTGCTGGGGCATTCAAACTCTCCCACCAAGCACGGAATCACAGAACTGTCAGGGCTGGAAGGGAGCTCAAGGCTTCCCAGCAGCCCCCTGCCAATCCCTCATCCCTGAGAATCCTGGAATCACCAAGGTTGGAAGAGACCTCAGAGCTCATCCACTCCAGGCTGTCACCCAGCACCTCCTGACAGCTAGACCGTGGCTCCAAGTGCCACATCCAATCCCCTCTTGAGCCCCTCCAGGGATGGGGACTCCACCACCTCCCTGGGCAGCACATCCCAATGGCCAATCCCTCTCTGGGAAGCAGTCACTGAGCAGAGCCCCCAGGTTACCACCAGCACCCACCTGGTCCCAGAAGACATGTCCCCAGTAGTCCTCCCCCTGAGAGCCATTGGAGAGCCCCCCGGGGCTGATGCCGTGGAAGGGGAGGCCTGAGCTGCCCAGGGGCGGGAGGGAGCTCAGCAGGTAGTAGAGGCAGCCCCGGAGGGCCTGCCTGAGGGGCAGAGGTCCATCCAGCTCCACGCAGCAGCCCTGCCACAGCCTGGCCCAGGCCTGGAGGTGGGAGGCGTGCAGGGCCCCCGCGGCACTGAGGGCCAGCCCCTGGCTGTAGCTCCTCTTCACCTCCTCCTCGCTCTCGGCCACCGCCACCAGGAACTGCCAGCACTGCTCCTGCTGCCCCTCAGGCAGGGTCAAGGTCGGGGGCACAGGGGTCCAGAGCATGTGAACGGTGGGGCAGGGTCCCCCCTCCACCTCAGGAACCAGGGTCCTCCCGTGGATGTAGCTATGGGAGACAGCAGGCAGGTGGCAGCCCGTGGGGGTCTCCTCCCAGCAGCTGGTACCAGGCTCCTGATCCCCCCCGAGGATAAAGCTGCCTTGTCCCCATGTGTCAGCTCAGCTGCTGTCCCCCCCCCGAGTGCAGGAGGCTGAAACTCCTTTGGACTACCCAGTGCCACCAAGCCACCCCCAGAGGTCATCTCCCCTCAGCCCATGGCCTTCCCCCCACTCACTCCTCTGTGGTCACAGCTGGTCCCTGTGGCCTTCATCATCCTCTTACACCTCCCTGAAGGAACAGCTCTGCAGCTGTAGCCAATGAAAGTCTCTGTAGCTGTCCAGGAGGGGGTCACAGACCTGCCAGGTGGAAGCCTCCACGCTCCCACCACCCTCCCACCCCCCCAGCCTGGGTCTGTCCTGTCCAGGGTTTGCCCCTCCCATGGAGGGGCAAGGTCCCCCCCGACCCCAGCTCACTGTGCTCCCTGGAAGTCTGGTCCCTGGCTCAGCTGCAGGTCCTGGCTCTCTGGCACAAAAGCAGAGTGGAGCTGGGCAGTGATGGGCTGGGTGGTGCGAGGTGAGCGCCGGATGGTGATGCTGAAGGCCATCAGGTGGACGAGGGCATGGTGAGCATAGAGCTGGTGTGTGGCTGTGCAGGCAGCTGCCTGAAGCAGGTGGGTGAAGGTTCCTGTGAGCACAACAGAAGCCATCAGGCAGGGGATTGGGAACTGGAAGGTCTTTGAGGTCCCTCCCAACCCAGACCACTCCATGGCTCTGTGACTCAGCAGTGCCAGCTGAGCCTGGCTCCAGGGACTGGGGCAGAGCCTGGCTCCAGGGACTGGGGCAGAGCCTGGCAAAGGCTCTTTAGCCTCACAAGGACAGGGACCAAGAGAGCTCCGGGGGAGCACCACCCTGCAGGGGCAGGGAGCAGATGATGTGACCTCGAGGGAGAGGCAGCACAAGCCCAGCAGAGCCACAGCTGCGGGAGGGGCAGGGCCATGGGGGCCCAGGGCCATGGGGGCCCAGGGCCATGGGGGCCCAGGGCCATGGGGGCTGGAAGGTGGCAGCAGCACAAGAGGCTCCTGCCCAGGCTCTGCTCCTTACCCGTCCGGGTGTCCAGGGTGAAGGTCTCTGCCAGGCCGCCCGCGCCGGGCAGCGCCAGCCTGACGCCCAGGGGGCTGGGGAGGTCTGCCCGGTGCGTGCCCCCTGCGGCCCCGTTGTACACCCCGGCCACGTGCAGGCTGCCCTGGTACAGGCGGGTGCCCAGGTAGGCGTTGGTCAGCGTGGGCAGCAGCCGGGGGTCGGAGGGCAGGGCCCTGCAGCTGAACAGCGCTGGGTCCTCCTCCCCGTCAGCCATCGGCAGCCTGAGCTGAGGGGCACCAAGGACAGGCAGCTGCAGAGGCTGAAGGTGCTGCTCCCCGGGGCCTGCCCAGCACCCAAAGCTGGCTGCTTGCTCTCTGCAGCCCTGCTCCTTCCCAGCGCCTCCACCTCACAGACCCCCAGAGTCAGCCAGGCTGGAAGAGAGCTCCAGGATCACCGAGTCCAACCAACCACCCGACCCCAGCTGCTCCACCAGCACCTCCACCGGCAGTGCTCCCACCGCCCAGTGCCTGGGGGGGTCTCCCCCTCCTCCAGGGCTGGCTCCCTCCCCTGCAGGTCCCCTTGTCCTCTCTGGGCTGCGGCAGCTCCCAGGCAAGCAAAGCAGCTCCTTGGCTCACCCCAACCTCCCCAACCCACCTCAGCTCTGTGACTTCGCCATCTCCTCACCTCTTCCCCTTCTGCTGTCCCTCCCCAGCACAGCCCCTCACCAGTTTCTCCCAAGATAAGACAGCAACCTTCCTCTTCTCGCCTCCTCTTCCTCCCGGCGCTGCCCTGTGACACTGTTGAAGGCTGTTCTGCGGTCTCAGAGGTCCCCAGCCCACCGCAGCCCTGCGCTCCCCTTCGCTCCTGCACCTCCAGCTGGGCTCCAGGCGGCGGCTCGCCGGGGCAGGAGCTCTCTGTCCCCCTGCTGTACGAAAAGACCTTGAAAGGCGTTGAGAGGCAGGCAGCTGAGGGAGCACCGGACACCAGCAGCCAGCCCCGGGGGGGCCTGGCAGCCCCACGCACTACAACACGGCAAAAACTACGAACCGAGGCAGCGAGGGACCCTCCGAGCTGGGGTGGCCCCGGAGCGGCGAGAGCACCGCCCCGGCTGGGCTGGCAGCACCGAAACCCCTCCCGGAGAGCTCCGGGGGGGCTCAGCCTCCTGGTGCCCGGGGGGGGATCGGGACCAAAACCTCGCTGCTGGCTGCCGGGAAGCTGCAACCCCCCAGCGCCGAGCGGGAGGCTGCGGCTGGCCGCGGGGCACCGACGGCGGAGCAGAGGCTGCGGCTGGCCGCGGGGCAGGACGGAAGTGGCCCCGCAGCACAAGGAAGGAAATCGCTTCTCTTTTTTCTTTCTTTTTTAACCCTTTTTCTTATTTTAGTTTTTAGACTTCCCCTCCCCGCCCTTAAAAACAAAACAAACCCAAAGCAAACCAAACAAAACCAACCCAGAACAAACCCAAAGCAAACAAACCCAACCCAAACAACAACCACCAGACCCAAACAACCAAACCAATCCAAACCCAACCCAAACAGCCCCAGCCCCGCAGGCAGAACTCGCTCCTGCCCCCCGGGGGCTCGCCCAGAGGAGCTCACAACCCGTGGTGGGCAGCACAGAGGTCCCAGGGCTGTCCTGTGCCCTGCTATGAAGCAGCCTCTGACCATCTCTCCCCTGAAAGCCACCCAGGAAATGTGAGCAGGGCCCCGGGGGAGCCCTCTGGCCGGGGCAGCTCTCCTCTGCCGGGCAGGAACCTGTGCTCCACCACAGCACCCCCAAACCTGCTCCAGCTCTGCAGTGGCTCTCCCGGGGCAGCTGACCCTGCTGGGGCAGAGGGGAGGCAGCCCAGGCTGTGCTGCCCCTTGCCCTGGAAGATTTCCTGATCAGGGCCCTTCGGCAGCCCAGGGCCAACCCCTTCAGCACATCTGGCTCACCCCAGCTGTTCCCCCAGCTTCTCAAGGGCCTGAATTGGTCTTTTCCTGTAGCTCCTGCTCCAGGCAGGTCCCCAGGGCTTCACTGCTCAGCAAGGAGATTTCTCTCCTGCTGTCCACAAAGGACATGGCCAAGAGCCCTGCAGCTGCCCCGGGCCAGCCTGGCCTCTGCTGCTGTCACCCCCGGGGCTCAGCACCGCTGCTCAGCACCAGCCCTTGCTGCAGGCCAGGAGCTGGATCCATGACACCAAAGGGAGGGTTTCAGCAGGGGCCCAAGGCAAGGGCACAGTCCCTGCTCCCCCACACCCAGCAAGGCTGAACACCGCCGGGGGGGGCAGGAGGCCATCTCAGCTGCCTGCCTTGGGGCTGCTGTGGCCATGCTGCCAGTGTGTGAGGGCACAGCTGCCCCTGGCCGAGCAGCTCCCTGGGGTCCTTCCTTACCCACCCAGAGCCAGAACCACTCCCAGCCCACCAGCACCTGGGGCAATGGCTCCTACCTGGCTGCTCCCTCCCGAAGGGGAAGGGAACTGCTGCCACAGCCGGGTCAGGGCTCCCATCGCTAAAGGCAGCACCCAGAGGCACAGCTGAGCATGGCCCTGCCCTGGGAAATCAGCTAAGGGGAAGCAGAGTGAGTGTGAGCTGGCACCTGGAGGGCTCCTGAGCATCACTTGTTCCTCTCTCACCTCACAGGGGCTCCCAAGGAAAGCCTTCACTGTTGGAGGCTCTGTCACCCCTCCCCCTCCTGCCTGATGGATGGAGGTCATCGATGGTCACCGGGTTGGGAGGAGGCTCTGCTGGGCAGGGAGCCACAGGGAAGCTTTAGGAAAGCTCCCTGCAGGCAGCAGAGCCGAGGGCAGGAGTCATCTGTCACCAAAGCTGTGCTTGCCCACGCCCCACGCATGCAGCCACGGAGCCATTCCACAGGCAACAGTCCCGAGGCAGCTGTGCTGGGAAGGGAGTTGGGAAGAGCTCGGAGCAGCTCCACAAGAGCCCTGGCAAGCTCTGCAGGGCTGGCTCCAGGGTGAGGACACAGCTGGGCTGAGACACTGCTGCAGGCACGGCACAGCTGCAGGCACGGCACAGCTGCAGGCACGGCACCGCTGCAGGCACGGCACCGCTGCAGGGACAGCACAGCTGCAGGCACAGCACAGCTGCAGGGACGGCACAGCTGCAGGCACGGCACAGCTGCAGGCACGGCACAGCTGCAGGCACGGCACCGCTGCAGGGACAGCACAGCTGCAGGCACAGCACAGCTGCAGGGACGGCACAGCTGCAGGCACGGCACAGCTGCAGGCACTGCACCGCTGCAGGCACAGCACAGCTACAGGCACAGCACAGCTGCAGGCACGGCACAGCTGCAGGCACGGCACCGCTGCAGGCACAGCACAGCTGCAGGCACGGCACCGCTGCAGGCACGGCACAGCTGCAGGCACAGCACAGCTGCAGGCACGGCACCGCTGCAGGCACAGCACAGCTGCAGGCACAGCACAGCTGCAGGCACGGCACAGCTGCAGGCACAGCACAGCTGCAGGCACGGCACCGCTGCAGGCACAGCACAGCTGCAGGGACGGCACAGCTGCAGGCACAGCACAGCTGCAGGCACGGCACAGCTGCAGGGACAGCACAGCTGCAGGCACAGCACAGCTGCAGGGACGGCACAGCTGCAGGCACAGCACCGCTGCAGGCACGGCACAGCTGCAGGCACGGCACAGCTGCAGGCACAGCACAGCTGCAGGCACAGCACAGCTGCAGGCACAGCACAGCTGCAGGGACGGCACAGCTACAGGCACAGCACAGCTGCAGGCACGGCACCGCTGCAGGCACAGCACAGCTGCAGGGACGGCACAGCTGCAGGCACAGCACAGCTGCAGGCACGGCACCGCTGCAGGCACGGCACAGCTGCAGGCACGGCACAGCTGCAGGCACGGCACCGCTGCAGGCACGGCACAGCTGCAGGCATGGCACCGCTGCAGGCACAGCACCGCTGCAGGCACAGCACAGCTGCAGGGACGGCACCGCTGCAGGCACAGCACAGCTGCAGGCACAGCTGCAGGCACAGCACAGCTGCAGGGACGGCACCGCTGCAGGCACAGCACAGCTGCAGGCACAGCACAGCTGCAGGGACAGCTGCAGGCACAGCACAGCTGCAGGCACAGCACAGCTGCAGGCACAGCACAGCTGCAGGCACAGCACCGCTGCTGACAAGCATCCACACCTGGGAGCAGCCAGAGCCAGGCTCAGGGCTTTCCACAGGCAGGTTGGGGCAGGCTGGGTGCTGCTTGTGCAAGCTGCAGCCCTCCTGCACCAGATGAGGGCAGGGCATCTCCCCAGGCAGCCTGGGGCCAGGTCTCACCCTGAAAGCAGCAGCTGGGGCTGAGCCTCTGCCAACACTGAGCCTTAAAGGCAGCTGGAGAAGGCCTGGACAGGACAAGCAGGGTCCTGCTCCCGGAGCACAGAGCTCTGCATCACCCCACAGCAGCCTGTGCAGAGCCTGAGTGCTGGCAGAGCTCGGGAGCCAGGGAGAGGAATCTCTCCAGCAGAGCAGCACAGAGGCCCCTCCTGGCTGCAGGGGGCCAGGGGCTTTGGGGGCTGTGAGGAGAGGGGGAAAAGCCTAAGGAAAGAAAAAACCAAGAGCTGCTGTGAGGACTTTGGGCAAATCCTGCAGCTGGAGAGCTCTGTGCCCTGGGGAGAGCAGCAAGCCCTGCCCTGGGGGGTGGCAGCAGGGAGGGGGGGTGGCAGCAGTAAGAGTGGTGACAGTGACAGGCTGGGCAGCTGCAGGCAGGCACAGGCTGGGCAGCCACGGGCAGAGCAGCCACGGGCAGAGCAGCCACGGGCAGAGCAGCCTCTCGCCCCCAGAGCCATGCTGGGCTTTCGGCAGGGCTCAGCCCTGCTGCGCTCCCTGCTGCGGGCCCCACGCAGCCCCCGGGCACTGATCAGCTCCAGGCCCCCTGAGCACCAGATCTCTGCTGCTGTGAGTAACCTGGGGGGGCTGGAAATGGGGGGGGGGGGGAAGCCACCTGCTCCCAGGGGCATGACCACCACCCACCCACCCCCATTAGAGCCAAATTCTCTTTGGTGGGAGTGGAAAGGGGAAGAGAAAGGAGGGAAGGAGCCCCCAGAGCAGTGCCAGCTCCAGCCTGTGCCCCACGGGGGGGCAGGGCCTGCTCCCCATCCAGTGAAATGATTCCATTTTATGTTACCCTTTCACCTCTCTGAGGTCCCTGCTGAGGGGTCCCTGCTGAGGGCCCCCTGCAGCCCAGGGTGCCCCCAGGGAGGGCAAGGCGTGGGGCAGCCTGGGCACCTCAGGGTGGGCATAGCACTGCCAGCCCCTCAGGGCATGCTGCCAGCCCAGGGACAGGCCTGGGTCTCACTGTCCTCACCCTCCCATGGGCCCCTCACCCCAGAGCTGTCCCCCCAGGGGCAGAGCCAGAGCCTGTCAGCCCCTGCAGCCTTCCCCTGGGAGGATGCCACCAAGACAGGAGCTGTGCAGCCCCTGCCAGGCTGCTGCAAGGAGCTTGGAAAGAGAGCAGCTTTGCCCCCCCAAGTCCTGGCTGGGGTCACCCCCAGCCCTTGCCGGGGGACTGCAGCCCCTGCTGCCTTTCCTCAGGGCAGAGGAGCCTGGAGCTGCCCTTCCAGGCCCTGTAGGGGAGAAAGGTGCCAGGGCCCTAAGAGCCCAGCCAGAAATAGAAGAGGCTGCTGGCTGCCAGCCCCTGCCCAGAGTCCTCTGAAGGTCAGGCTGGTGGCTCCTGCAGCCCTGCCAGCCGGGGCCTGGCTGCTGCCGGGGGGCACAAGCTGCTCTCTCCCCCCCCTGGAGACACAGACTGTGCTGGGGGAGACACAGACTGTGCTGGGGGCACCACCGACCCCCAGGGCCGCTGCTCTGCTCCCCCCAGGCTCCCTCCCTCTGCCCCTGGTACCCGTGGCAGGGGGGGACACAGCCCCCCATGCTCCCCCTCTCACCCCGGGTGCAGCAGCCCCAGCCCCCCAGCTGCAGCCCCCCAAGCCCAGCCCTCTCCCCCAGCCCCATCCCCCCAGCTGCAGCCCCCCAAGCCCGGCGCTCCCCCAGCCCCAGCCCCCCAGCTGCAGCCCCCCAAGCCCGGCCCTCTCCCCCAGCCCCAGCCCCCCAGCTACAGCCCCCCAAGCCCGGCCCTCTCCCCCAGCCCCCCAGCTGCAGCCCCCCAAGCCCGGCCCTCCCCCCCAGCCCCAGCCCCCCAAGCCCGGCCCTCCCCTCCCCCCCAGCTGCAGCCCCCCAAGCCCGGCCCTCCCCCAGCCCCAGCCCCCCAAGCCCGGCCCTCCCCTCCCCCCCCAGCTGCAGCCCCCCAAGCCCGGCGCTCCCCCCCAGCTGCAGCCCCCCAAGCCCGGCCCTCCCCCCCAGCTGCAGCCCCCCAAGCCCGGCACTCTCCCCCAGCTGCAGCCCCCAAGCCCGGCCCTCTCCCCCAGCCCCAGCCCCCCAGCTACAGCCCCCCAAGCCCGGCCCTCTCCCCCAGCCCCCCAGCTGCAGTCCCCCAAGCCCGGCCCTCCCCCCCAGCCCCAGCCCCCCAAGCCCGGCCCTCCCCTCCCCCCCAGCTGCAGCCCCCCAAGCCCGGCCCTCCCCCAGCCCCAGCCCCCCAAGCCCGGCCCTCCCCTCCCCCCCAGCTGCAGCCCCCCAAGCCCGGCGCTCCCCCCCCAGCTGCAGCCCCCCAAGCCCGGCCCTCCCCCCCAGCTGCAGCCCCCCAAGCCCGGCCCTCTCCCCCAGCCCCCCCGCTGCAGCCCCCCAAGCCCGGCCCTCCCCCCCCGCTGCAGCCCCCCAAGCCCGGCCCTCCCCCCCCGCTGCAGCCCCCCAAGCCCGGCCCTCCCCCCCCCGCTGCAGCCCCCCAAGCCCGGCGCTCCCCCCCAGCTGCAGCCCCCCAAGCCCGGCCCTCCCCCCCAGCTGCAGCCCCCCAAGCCCGGCCCTCTCCCCCAGCCCCCCCGCTGCAGCCCCCCAAGCCCGGCCCTCCCCCCCCCGCTGCAGCCCCCCAAGCCCGGCCCTCCCCCCCCAGCCCCCCCGCTGCAGCCCCCCAAGCCCGGCCCTCCCCCCCAGCCCCCCCGCTGCAGCCCCCCAAGCCCGGCCCTCCCCCAGCCCCAGCCCCCCCGCTGCAGCCCCCCAAGCCCGGCCCTCTCCCCCCGCTGCAGCCCCCCAAGCCCGGCGCTCTGCCCCCACTGCAGCCCCCCAAGCCCGGCCCTCCCCCCCAGCCCCCCCGCTGCAGCCCCCCAAGCCCGGCCCTCCCCCCCAGCCCCCCCCGCTGCAGCCCCCCAAGCCCGGCGCTCTGCCCCGCAGGAGCAAGCCCTGGCCATGGCTGTCATGTTCGTCTCCTTCCTGGGCCCCAGCGCCTGGGTCCTGGCACATGTGCAGCACTACCGGAGCCGGCCGGAGTGAGCAGGGCAGGACTGGGCCCACGGAGAGCAGCAGCGGCGGCGGGGGGCCGGGCCCGGAGCCCCCCAGCCTGCTCAATAAAGGTCACCAAGTGCTGAGCCTGAGGGCTGCTCGGCTCTGCTCCAGCCGCGGGGTGCCCGGGGGGGTGCCGGGGGGGCAGAGGCTTCCCCCTGCAGCTTTCACCTTCTGCAGGGGCAGGAAGCGCAGAGCAGAGCCCAGGCTGCTCCTGGGGTGCTGGGCAGGGGGGAGGGGAGCCCAACCCAGCTGGGGGCTGGGCGCTGCCCCCGGGGCTCTCTCAAAGCCTTCCCAGTGATCTGGAGGGGGTCCAGAGCCCCTCCCCCAGCCTGCAGCTGACAGCGAGCTGGGGGCTCTGCAGCAGGACCTGGCCAGGCTTCCACCGCGACTTCCACCCCAGCAGCAAGGCAAAGGCTGCTGGCTGCTGCTGCAGCAGCAGTGGAGAGGCAGAGAGGAAGAGGAGCCTGAGCCCAGGGGAGGCTCTTGGGCCCTGGGGAGCTTAGCCCCAGAAAAGGGAGCAGGAGCACAGCTCCCTGCCAGGGAGCTTAGGCCAAGGTGCTCCACTCCGAGCAGCCCTCTGGAGCAGCCTCTCTGGAGCAGCCTCTCTGGAGCTTTGCTCCTGGGCAGAGGGGCTGCAGCAGGACCCTCCAAGGCGGCTCAGGGGCTGCTCTCTGCTGGCCCTGCAGATGCCAAAGCCAGCAGCAGGGCAGAGGGAAGGCAGAGAAGTTTATTCAGCAGTGCTGCTGCACCTCACCTCAGCACAGAGTGTGGGGAAGGGACAAGCACCCCCAGGGACACAGAGAGACAGCCCCTGGGCAGTGATCCTGCAGACCCTTTGGTGGGTGAGCAGTGCCTGCTGCAGGGGGGGAGGGGCAAAGGAGAGAGAGGCTTTGGGGCAGTGCTGCTGCAGGGGCAGGGGGAGAGGCCTCTGGGAAGCTCAAGGCCTCCTAGGGCCAACACCACCAGGTCCTGCTCCACACAACAGCACCAGGAGCCTCAGCCCTGCCCCCAGCACAGCCTGCTGCCCCCCAGCACCACCAGGAGCCTCAGCCCTGCCAGGGCAGGATGGGAGCCCCCTGCTCAGTGGCAGCCTGGCAGCAGGTAGGGAAGTCCTGACTCCAAGCACCAAAGGGCTCCACAGCAGAAGGTCACTTCCTCTGCCCCCCTCCCCTCCCAGAGCAGGCAGGGGTCTGGGTGCTGCTGGCAGCCCAGGCAGCAGGCTGGGCCCCCCCGGGGCAGTGCCAGCTCTCTATGTCAGGATGTCGTGGGCCTGGTGCTCCACCAGCAGCTCCATGCTCCTCACGTCCGTGCACCAGGCCTCCAGGCGCTCCTTCATCCCCTTGATCTGCAAGGCAAGGCCAGGCCAGGCTGCCCCTGCTGCCCCCAGGGCAGCCCCCCAGGCACCCCCGGGGCAGGGGGCAGCCACACCAACACCCCTGCAGCACACAGCCTCGCTGCTGCCTGGCTCTCACAAGTCTCACTCAGGTCCCAGCCCCACAGCCAGCAGAGCACAGAGTGCCCCCCCCCCGGCCCAGGGCAGAGCTGGGGCTGTGAAAGGCCAAGGGGCAGAGCTGAGCAGCTCCCCCCTGCCCAGCCCTGAGCAGCCTCCCCCTGCCCTGAGCAGCCTCCCCCCTGCCCTGCCCTGCCCAGCTCCCCCAGCCCTGAGCAGCTCCCCCCAGCCCTGAGCAGCCTCCCCCCTGCCCTGAGCAGCCTCCCCCCTGCCCTGAGCAGCCTCCCCCCTGCCCTGAGCAGCCTCCCCCCTGCCCTGAGCAGCCTCCCCCCTGCCCTGAGCAGCTCCCCCCTGCCCTGCCCTGAGCAGCCTGCAGCAGCACCCAGAGCAGCTCTTGGACACCAGCCCTGCCCAGCTCCTGTTCCCATCTGGAGGTCACCTCCCAGCACCACGGAAGAGTGGAGGTTGGAAGGGACCTCCAGAGGTGATTGGGTCCAAGGGGCGGGGTGGGGGGCGGGGCTGGGCCGGGGGCGGGGCCGGGGGCAGTCTGCACAGCCATGCAGCCAGGTGGGGTCTGGCTGTCTCCAAGGGACCCCACAGCCTCCCTGGGCAGCCTGCTCCTGGGCTCTGGGCAGAAGTTTCTCCTCCTGCTGAGCTGAAGCCTTCCCTGTGCCAGCCTGCAGCTGCTGCTCCTGGGCTTAGTGTGCACCCCAGGGGAGCCTGGCCCCCCCCCAGCCCCTCCCCTGCCCCCCCCCAGCCACTGCTAACCACGGATCAGACTCCCCAGGGGCAGGGCCCCAGGCTGCCAGCAGCCCTGCCTGGGGCTCCAGGCCTTACCTGCTGCAGGTCCAGCACCCGTGGCTGCACCCAGGTCATGTGCACCCTCTTGTCCACCTCATCGATGCTGCCCTTGACCAGCCCCACCGACAGAGCCTTCATCACCAGCAGCTCCACCTGCAGCAGGGGGGCAGGAGGCTGGCAGCCACCCTCTGTGCCCTGCGGTGAAGCCAACCTCCCCCTGGCACCAGCCTGAAGAGGACTTCCCCTGCACAGCCCTGGGCCAGGGCAGCTGCTCCTGCTGAGGGCACAACCTCTCCCCTCAGAGCTGCCTGGGGGGCAGCTGCAGGCCCTGGGCAGGGGGGGGGAGGGGAGCTGCAGGCCCTGGGCAGGGGGGGAGGGGAGCTGCAGGCCCTGGGTGGGGGGAGGGGAGCTGCAGGCCCTGGGCAGGGGGGAGGGGGAGCTGCAGGCCCTGGGCAGGGGGGAGGAGCTGCAGGCCCTGGGCAGGGGGGAGGGGAGCTGCAGGCCCTGGGCAGGGGGGAGGGGGAGCTGCAGGCCCTGGGCAGGGGGGGGAGGAGCTGCAGGCCCTGGGCAGGGGGGGAGGGGAGCTGCAGGCCCTGGGGGCGGGGGGGGAGCTGCAGGCCCTGGGCAGGGGGGAGGGGAGCTGCAGGCCCTGGGCAGGGGGGAGGGGAGCTGCAGGCCCTGGGCAGGGGGGGGGAGGGGAGCTGCAGGCCCTGGGCAGGGGGGGGGGAGGGGAGCTGCAGGCCCTGGGCAGGGGGGGGAAGAGCTGCAGGCCCTGGGCAGGGGGGGGAGGGGAGCTGCAGGCCCTGGGCAGCACTCACCTCGTTCACAGTGACTTTGGCACTCTTGGCAATCTCTTCAAAGGTCAGCTGCCTGTGGTTGGCAGGCCTGGTGAAGGTCATCTGTGAGAGAGCCAAACAGATCAAGCCCACACAGCCTCAGCTCTCCCCAGGGCACAAAGCCTCCCCCCCCCAGCCCTGCAGCAGCTCCACCTCCACCACCCCATCAGAATGCTTCAGAGCAACACAGAGCAGAGAGCAGGGGCAGAGCCCCCCCTGCCCTGCCTGCCCCAGCAGCACCTCCCCCAGGAGCCCTCTCCCCAGCCAGCAGCTCAGGCCCTGCTGAAGGCTCTCAGTGCCACCAGAGCCCCAGGGTGCCACAGCAGCCATGGTGGTGAGGCCTGCTCACAGCCAAGAGCTGGCAGCAGAACTCACAGCCCTGGGGGCAACCTCCTCCTGCTCCAGGTGACTCAGGGCTTCACCTGGAGAGAGAGCCAAGGCCTCAGGTTCCTCCTCTGCAATGATTTGCTGGCAACAGAGCCAGGGCCTTGGAGTGGCAGGGGAGGAACTGCCCCCAGGAGGTGACCCAGAGGGGAAGGCTCCACAGAGCTGAGCAGACTCAGCCTGCAGCTGGGGGCTGGAGATCTCTGCTCCAGCAGCACAGGCCTCACCCCCCCAGTGCACAGCCCCCTGCCCACCCCCTGCAAGCTCTGCCAGGACACAGCTCAGGGCTGCCCTGGCCCTTGGGCAGCTCCTGCAGGCAAAGCTGCCACAGCAGTGTTTGCTGCAGCAGGGCCAGGGAGGCCAGGACAGACAGACAGACAGACCCCGTGCCAGGAGGTGGCTGGAGCAGCTCCTCCCCTCCTCCAGCTCCCCCCAGGCCCAGCTCACCTCCATCAGACACAGCAGCTGAATCTTCTGCAGCAGAAGTGCTTCATTGGCAGCCAGGTCTGGCTGCAGGGGCACAGAACACCACAGCTTCAGCCTGGGAGGCTGCCCCAGCAGCTAAGCCTCTTGGCGACCCAAAGGCCTCACTCAGGGGGGAGGGGGCCAGGCCACCCCCCCGGCAGTGCTCCCATCCAAGGCCTGAGGGGAGCCTCTGGAGAGCTGGCAGCCTGTGCCAGGGGCCCAGCAGCCCAGCTGCACAGCACTGCTGCCAGGGCAGGCAGCACTCAGCAGCACCAAGGGGGAAGCAGCCTCTGGGTCCTGCCCCATCCTGACCCACTCTGACCCCGAGCTGGGACTCCAGGCTGGCAGCAGCTCAGCCCTGGGGCTGGAGGGCACAGTGCCAACAGCAGCAGAGGTGCCCCTGGGCAGCACCACAGGGTGGCTCTCTTTGCTTTGCCCCTGGCTTCCTCCTGCCTCCTCCCAGCCCAGCAGGCAGAGAGGGAAGGCAGAGGAGGCCAACAGAGCTGCCAGGAGGGGCACAGCGTCTCAGTGCTGCCAGGGGCAGGGGCCCACAGCACCCAGGGGACCCCAGGCCTGCAGGAGCAGGGCTGCTCACTCACCTGCTGGCCCCAGGCTGCCTTCAGAGCCTGGAAGGCCTCCACATTGCCACTGTTGAAGGCATAGAGCGTGTCGATCAGCCACTGCCGCTCGGTGCCGCGCAGCGACTCCAGCACGGGGTGCATCAGCTGCAGGAGCAGCAGGCAGGGGCTCAGCAGGGCAGCAGCCAGCCCTGGCCTGCCCAGGGGGGGCTGCAGCACCACTCACCAGCTCCCCAAAGTTGTAAACACCTTCTCCCAGCAGCCCAGCCAGCCCCAGGGTGAAGGCTCGCTCCTGCTGCTCCGACACTGGGGGAGAGCAACCACAGGGGCGAGAAAGCCGGCTGGGGGGGAGCAGCTGGAGGCCAGACAGCCCCCAGCCCCCCCTGCCAGCCCCCAGCCCCCTCTGCCAGCCCCCAGCCCCCCTCTGCCAGCCCCCAGCCCCCCCTCTGCCAGCCCCCAGCCCCCCCTCTGCCAGACCCCCAGCCCCCCCTCTGCCAGCCCCCAGCCCCCCCCCTGCCAGCCCCCCAGCCCCCTCTGCCAGCCCCCCCAGCCCCCTCTGCCAGCCCCCCCAGCCCCCCTCACCACCCCCCAGCAGCAGCCTCAGGGCTCAGCTTTTGGCTCTGCAGTGGGGTCTTTGGGGACAGAACAGAGGCACTTCCCCCCCGGCTGTCACTCAGGAGCAGATCCACCCAGACCCCCCCGGGGGCTGCTCCCTGCAGCCAGGTCCCGGCCCGGGCGGGTTGGGAGTGGCCCCGGGAGTGGCGGTGATGCGCCAGGGGCTCCGGCAGGGGGAGGCGCGGGCCGGGGGCGGGGCCGGGGCCGGGGCCGGGGCCGGGGGCGGGGCCGGGGGCGGGGCCGGGGGGGCGGGGCCGGGGCGGCACCTGGCAGGTCCTGCACGTCGATGCAGCCCAGGAAGCGCAGCGCGTCGCGGTAGTAGCAGCCGTGGCTGCCCGTGGTCTGGTAGTACTTGCTGGAGAGGTCGTAGAAGCGGCTGTGCACGGAGGTGACCCCGGGCAGGCTGCTCAGCATCTCCTCCACCTCCTCGATGGTCTCCTGCAGGGGGGCAGGGTTCAGCCCCTCCCCCCAGCCCCCACCCCCCCCCCGAGCTCTGGGCAGCTCAGGGCAGGGAGGGCTGCTGCCCACACAGCCCAGCAGCTGCAGACAGACAGACAGACACCCCCGGAGCCAGCAGTGCTGCAAGGGAGGGCTGGCCCTGCAGAGCCCGGGCAGGAAGTGACCACCACCCTCAGTGCTGCTGCTGCAGCTGGATGGGCTCAGGGCTGCAGGCCCCAGCTGCAGGCCAACAGCCCCCCCAGGGCTGCTGCACCCCCAGGGCTGGGGCCACAAGCACCACAGAGCCATTCTGATGGCCCCTGAGATGTGAGCCCAGCTCACCCTGGACCCCCAGGGGCTGAGGCTCAGCCCCCAGCAGCTCAGGCCCCCAGCAGCTCGGCCCCCCAGCAGCTCACCTTGGTGACCTGCAGGTCCCCAATGTTCAGTTTGAGTGCCCCAATGGCAGTCTTGCACAGGATGACAGCTTCCTCACTGCTCTTCACCTGCAGCCAAAGCATCTCTCAGCAGAGAGCCACCCTGCAGCCAGGGGCTCCTGAGTCCTGCAGGGCTCCTGGGGCAGAGCTGAGGGCAGGAGCTGGTGTCCTGCCTCCCCCCCTGCCCTGCTGCAGCCCCCACAGCCATGCCCAGAGCAGTCCCTGCAGGGGGCTGCCAGGAAACCCCCCCAGGAATACCTTCTCCCGAGTCTTCTCCAGGAAGGTGAGGGCCACAGCGGGGTCTGGAGGGGAGAGAGAGAGCAGCAGGAGCCCCCAGGGAGCCACAGCTCAGCCCAGAGCCAGAGCCTTCTCCCCAGTGCACTGCTAAACCCCCCCAGTGCCACTCACAGCAGCCTCTGCCCCCCAGGCTCTGCTCCCCCAGCCCCTGCCCCCCCAGGCTCTGGCCCGCAGCAGCTCTCTGGCTGAGTGCTCTCCCTTCTCAGCACAGCAGAGAGACACCAGCTGAGGGCTCAGCTGCTGCTGCTGGCATGGCCTGGCACCAGCTGCTGGCATGGCCTGGCACCAGCTGCTGAGCCCTGGCAGGGAGAGCCAAGGCCACTGACCTGTCATCTGCCTGACCACATGCAGGATGATCTCCACCAGGGACAAGGGGTTGACCCTGCAAGAGAGAGCCCAGGGTCAGAGCAGCCTCAGCCAGCAGCAGGGCAGCCCAACCCCCCCAGGAGACAACTCACCTGTGCTCAAACTCACTGATGAAGTTCTCATAGAGCTGCAGGAACCAAGGCAGAGACAGTGAGGGCCCAGGGACAGGCAGGGCCCAGGGACCTTCCCCTCCAGCCCCCACACTCCCCTGCACCCCCCAGCAGCTGCCCCCTGCACCAGCCCCCCCACAAGCACTGGGCACAGCCAGGGGCCCAGACCTGCTGGCTTGAGTTCATTCTGTCTCTGCAACCTCCCCCCAGCGTCAAGCAGTGGCTCAAGAAGCCCCCAGGCCACTCCACAGCCCCCCTGCCCAGGGCTGGCCTGGGGCAGCTGCAGTTATCACTGGGCACAGGCCCAGAGCCTCCCCAGTGCCCTCTGCACACGCTGGGAAGAGAGGCTCTGGCACAAAACCACCACCCCCCCGCAGAGAGCCTCAGCCCCAGCCAGGCACTCACCTTGATGAGGCCATCCCCCTGGGCAAAGCAAGGGTCCTGCACGAAGTCCAGCACCTGCAAGGTCAGCTGGTGCCAGAGCCTGGGGGAAGGGGAAGGTCACTCAGATAGCTCACACTGTGCTGGCCCTCGCCTCACACCACCTCCCCTGCCCCACACCGGACCCTGCCTGCCCCAGAGCCGCTGGGACTGCAGCCACAGGCAAAGCACCGCAGAACCCAGCGGCAGGGACCCCCAGACCCCGCGGGCTGCGGTTGGAAGGGAGCTCAGGAGAGCATCCAGCCCAGCCCCCTGCTCCTGCGGGGCACCCACCGCAGCCTGCCAGCGGCCGGGCGGGGCTGGAAGCTCTCCAGAGTAGCAGCAGGAGGCAGAGGGCTCTGCCCCGGCCCGCCCCAGGAGGGCTGGCAGCTGCGGCCCAGCAGGCCGGGGGAGGGCCGCGGAGCGCCGCTCCTGGGGGCCAGGCCGCCACAGCCTCCTCCTGCGGGACAGAGCCCGGCAGGGCAGCGCCCCGGGACAGCCAGGGGCACCGGGCCCAGGGCGGCAGCCCCCGCAGCGGCCGCGGGAGGCGGCGGCACAGCGCCCCCGGCCCCGCAGCGCCCCCGGCCCCACAGCGACCCCCCCCCGGCCCCGCTCACTTCTTGTTGTACAGCTCCTCGAGACGGTGCCAGACGGCGGCCTGCCCCGGCCCCGAGCTCTGGCTCTGCTGCAGGAAGCCCGGCACGTCCTTCATGGCGGCAGCGGCAGGGGTGCAGGGCCGCCGGCCGCGCTCGCGCCCGCCGGAAATGCACACTCACTTCCGGCGCCGCGCGGGGCACGCTGGGTACCGCAGGGCCGCTGGGCGCCGCTCCCCCTGCACCACCCCCCGCACCCCCCCCCCCCCGCGTCGCGGTCACCACGGCAACGCCGCGCGCGCCGCCCGCCCGCGGCCTCCGCGCGCGCCCCCCGGAAGAAGCCGAAAGGCGGTCGGGGGGGGGGCGGGGCTCCGCGCGCGGCTGCTCGAGGCTTTGCGGTAGTGCCGCGCGCGGTGCCCGGCGGTGAGCGAGCCCTGGCCATGGAGCGCGGCGCGCGGCTGCTGGCGGCGGGTGAGCGCGAGCGGCAACGGGGGCGAGCCCGGGGCAGGGAGCGAGCTCGGGCAGGGAGCGAGCCTGGGCAGGGAGCGAGCCCGGGGCAGGGAGCGAGCCCGGGCAGGGAGCGAGCCCGGGGCAGGGAGCGAGCCCGGGCAGGGAGCGAGCCCGGGCAGGGAGCGAGCCCGGGCAGGGAGCGAGCCCGGGGCAGGGAGCGAGCCTGGGCAGGGAGCGAGCCCGGGCAGGGAGCGAGCCCGGGGCAGGGAGCGAGCCTGGGCAGGGAGCGAGCCCGCGGGCGCCGGTGGCTGGCCCGGGGCCGGTGCGGTGAGGCTCAGGCAGGCTCTGTCCTGCCCTTGCGGAACGCAGCCCCGGGGAGGCCCCGGGCCGGGGGCGGCGCTTGGGGACCGCCCGGTGCAAGCGGAGCTGGGGGCAGGTGGCGGCGGCCGGGGAGGAGCCAGGCTGTGCCCGGGGGAGGAGCCAGGCTGTGCCCGGGGGAGGAGCCAGGCTGTGCCCGGGGAGGAGCCAGGCTGTGCCCCGGGGAGGAGCCAGGCTGTGCCCGGGGGGAGGAGCCAGGCTGTGCCCCGGGGAGGAGCCAGGCTGTGCCCCGGGGAGGAGCCAGGCTGTGCCCGGGGGGAGGAGCCAGGCTGTGCCCCGGGGAGGAGCCAGGCTGTGCCCGGGGGGAGGAGCCAGGCTGTGCCCGGGGGAGGAGCCAGGCTGTGCCCGGGGAGGAGCCAGGCTGTGCCCGGGGGGAGGAGCCAGGCTGTGCCCGGGGGAGGAGCCAGGCTGTGCCCGGGGGGAGGAGCCAGGCTGTGCCCGGGGGAGGAGCCAGGCTGTGCCCGGGGAGGAGCCAGGCTGTGCCCGCGGAGGAGCCAGGCTGTGCCCGGGGGGAGGAGCCAGGCTGTGCCCGGGGGAGGAGCCAGGCTGTGCCCGCGGAGGAGCCAGGCTGTGCCCGGGGGGAGGAGCCAGGCTGTGCCCGCGGAGGAGCCAGGCTGTGCCCGGGGGGAGGAGCCAGGCTGTGCCCGGGGGAGGAGCCAGGCTGTGCCCGCGGAGGAGCCAGGCTGTGCCCGGGGGGAGGAGCCAGGCTGTGCCCGCGGAGGAGCCAGGCTGTGCCCGGGGAGGAGGAGCCAGGCTGTGCCCCGGGGGGAGGAGCCAGGCTGTGCCCGGGGAGGAGCCAGGCTGTGCCCCGGGGCCGGGCAGCGCAGCAGCAGCTGGTGGGACCCGGGCAGGGATCCTCACACCGGGGGTCAGCTGCGGGCTCCAGGAAGGATGCTGCGGGGCTGGCACTGCCCGGCGAAGGGCAAGGAGGTTGTGAAGGGTCTGGAGAGCAGGGTGGTGAGGAGCAGCCCAGGGCCTGGGGGTGTTCAGCCAGCAGAAGAGGAAGCTGGTTTGGTGGTGACCTGGCAGTGGGTGGGCTCCATAGGCCTTAAATAAAGTCTTTTCCACCCAAAATTACTCCACGTGAGGGGAACATCAGCCCCCCCCCCCGAGGGGAACATCAGCCCCCCCCCGAGGGGAACATCAGCCCCCCCCTCCCTTGAGGGGAACCTCAGCCCCCCCACCCCCGAGGGGAACCTCAGCCCCTCCTCTGATGCTGGGTTTCAGCTCACCCTCCCCTGTCCTTCCTTCCCAGCTCTCTGCTTTCCTGCAGCGTGGAGGAGCCTGTGGGAGCATGGCCCCAGGGCTGGCAGCAGCAGCTGGCTCTGCTGTGGGGACAGCAGGGGGGCAGCCGGCCCTGCAGCACACAGGTAAGGCCTGGTGCCCACTGGGGTGGCAGAGGGGAGGAGCCCACAGTGCTGCAGTGAGGGTGTGGGGTGGTGGGCAGCGCCTCTGCCGCCCTGGCAGGCTGCTGGGTCCCTGGGAGCTCCAGGGAGAGGCCTCAGCGTCAGCAGCACCATGGGGTGCAGCACCGTGGGGTGCAGCTCCCTGGGAACCTGCCGTGGTGAGGCCAAGCCACGTCCTTGGAAGGCAGCGATGGTGCCAGGGGGCTGTGGGCACGCTCAGCTCCTGATTGCAGGGTGCAGGGTGCCAGGATCCAGCAGTCCTTGGCTCTGGGCATTCCCACGCCTCCCCTGGCCTGCTCCCCGTGTCCTGCCGCGGCGAGTGCTCATTGTCTGGGGAGAAGCTGTTCCTTGGGAGGACAATGAATGTTCTCAGCCCCTTCCTGCCTGCTGCTGGCCTGCAGGGCCTCCAGGCACCTGCACAGCTCTTGGGGCAACTGCTGTGCTGAGCCGGGCAGCACCGGGCCGGGGCCACCGCAGCAGCCGGCCGGAGACTTCCAGAGCCGAGGGCAGGGGAAGGAGTCTGCAGTGTCCCCAGGGCAGTCAGAGCGACTGTGAGTCCTGCTGCTGCTGCTCCTACAGCCCCAGGGCCCTGCACCTGCCCACAACAGCCCCTCTCGGGGGTGCCAGGCTTGGCACTCTGTCAGAAGGCGCAAGGGGCAGTAGCTGCTGCTGGGCAGGGGGCAGTAGCTGCTGCCGGGCACGGGGCAGTAGCTGCTGCTGGGTGTGGGGCAGTAGCTGCTGCTGGGTGTGGGGCAGTAGCTGCTGCTGGGCGAGGGGCAGTAGCTGCTGCTGGGTGTGGGGCAGTAGCTGCTGCTGCTGGGCGTGGGGCAGTAGCTGCTGCTGGGTGTGGGGCAGTAGTTGCTGCTGGGCAGGGGGCAGTAGCTGCTGCTGGGTGTGGGGCAGTAGCTGTTGCTGGGTGTGGGGCAGTAGCTGCTGCCGGGTGTGGGGCAGTAGCTGCTGCTGGGCACGGGGCAGTAGCTGTTGCTGGGTGTGGGGCAGTAGCTGCTGCTGGGTGTGGGGCAGTAGCTGCTGCTGGGCACAGGGCAGCCTGGCTGCTGGGCAGGGGGCAGTAGCTGCTGCTGGGCAGGAGGCAGTAGCTGCTGCTGGGCGTGGGGCAGTAGCTGCTGCTGGGCACAGGGCAGCCTGGCTGCTGGGCAGGGGGCAGTAGCTGCTGCTGGGCAGGAGGCAGTAGCTGCTGCTGGGCGTGGGGCAGTAGCTGCTGCTGGGCACAGGGCAGCCTGGCTGCTGGGCAGGGGGCAGTAGCTGCTGCTGGGCAGGGGGCAGTAGCTGCTGCTGGGTGTGGGGCAGTAGCTGCTGCTGGGCGTGGGGCAGTAGCTGCTGCTGGGCGTGGGGCAGTAGCTGCTGCTGGGTGTGGGGCAGTAGCTGCTGCCGGGCACGGGGCAGCCTGGCAGCCAGGAGCTGCTCCGTGCCGAGCGCCAGCACAAGCGCCGCCTGCCCAGGACGTTTCTGCCTCCTTGCTGCGGCGGTTCTGTCCCCGGAGCAGCTTCCACGCCGCTCCCTGCCGCGCTCCCTGCCGCGCTCTCTGTCCCCGTTAGGCCGGCGGGGGCTCGGCCCTTGCTGCTGCGCGCCGGCGGCGGGGCGGCCCCGGGCGCGGGCGGCGGCAGGCAGCGGCAGCTGAGCCTGCGGGAGGTGGCGGAGCAGCTGCGGCGGCTGGAGCGGCGGCGAGTGGTGGTGATGGCAGGGGCGGGGATCAGCACCCCCAGCGGCATCCCCGACTTCAGGTAGTGCCTCCTGCTGCTCCTCCACCCCCCCCGGCTTCCCCTGTGCCGGGAGCCTGCCTGGTCCTGCTGCTGCTCCCTCCCTGGCCGCGGTGCTCAGCTGGTCCTGGCCCCAGGCTCTGCCTTGCTCACCCTCTTGCTCTCTAGATTCCTCTTCCTCTTCCTCCTCGTTTCCTGGGCTGAGAAGTAGCCCCAGCCCCCCCGGCTTACCTCACCTGTGGATGGGATGAATGGCCTACAGATGTCCATCTCTCTGCTGGCTCAGGGGGAGCTGGGGGCTGGCAGAGCTTTGCTGTCAGAGGTTGGAGGTGGTCTGAAGCCCAGGCAGGCTGAGGGCACTGCCAGGCCCTTGGCCTCAGGCTGGTTAGGTCACTCCCCTTGCCTGATCCTGGGGCTGCTCTCCCTGCACCACCTCAGCCACCAGAGGAGAGACACCGTGGTCGTGGGCTGGGGATGCTCCAGGCCTGCTCTGCCTGTGGGCACAGCTCTGCAGCTGGAGCCAAGGGCTGGCAGCAGAGCAGGGACTGGGGCAGGTTCTCCTGTGCAGGGGTGGTTTGAGCTGCTCTGTTGGTGCACCATGCACAGCACAGAGCAGCCAGAGAGAGCCCAGGGACTTGGCTGCCTGCTCTGTCACCTCTTGGTGTGGCTCTGTGGAGGGGGGCTGCCCTCCCTGCTCTCCCCAGCCCTGCTGCCTCTTTCCAGGTCTCCAGGGAGTGGCCTCTACAGCAACCTGGCACAGTATGACATCCCCTACCCAGAAGCCATCTTCGAGCTGATGTACTTCTTTGCCAACCCCAAGCCCTTCTTCACCTTGGCCAAGGAGCTCTACCCTGGCAACTACAGACCCAACTACGCTCACTACTTCCTGCGGCTGCTGCACGACAAAGGGCTGCTGCTGCGCCTCTACACGCAGAACATCGACGGGCTGGAGCGCGGTGAGCTCCGCCCCGCACAGCCCCCGGGGCGGGGAGCAGGGCCGGGGGCTGCCCAGCCTGCAGCGCAGGGGGCAGGGCCGGGGGCTGCCCAGCCTGGAGCGCAGGGGGCAGGGCCGGGGGCTGCCCAGCCTGGAGCGCAGGGGGCAGGGCAGGGGGCAGGGCCGGGGGCTGCCCAGCCTGCAGCGCAGGGGGCAGGCCCTCCCTCGGGCTGAGCCCTGCCCTGTGTTCCAGCTGCTGGGATCCCTCCTGACAGGCTGGTGGAAGCCCACGGCACCTTTGCCACTGCCACCTGCACAGTCTGTCGAAGGAAGTTCCCGGGAGAGGACTTCAGGGTGAGTGGAGCAGCTGGGTGCTGCCCCTCGGGCAGGGAGAGCCTAGGGCAGGGCTGCCTGTGTGCCCCCCGGGGCCGGGAGGTGCTGCCTGTGTGCCCCCGGGGCAGGGAGGTGCTGCCTGTGTGCCCCCGGGGCAGGGCTCTCTCTGTGCCCCCGGGGCCGGGAGGTGCTGCCTGTGTGCCCCCGGGGCAGGGCCCCAGCGCTGCTCCTGCTGCAGGGGGACGTCATGGCCGGCAGGGTGCCCCAGTGCCCCACCTGCAGCGGCCTGGTCAAGCCTGACATCGTCTTCTTCGGCGAGGAGCTGCCCCAGCGCTTCCTGCTGCACCTGGCAGACTTCCCCCTGGCAGAGCTGCTCCTGGTCATTGGCACCTCCCTGGAGGTCTGGCAGCAGGGGGGCTGGGGGGGAAACGGGGGGTGGCTGGGCAAGGAAGGAGGAGCACTGAGAGGCCTCCTGCGTGCTCCTGGTCAAGGAGGGCACCTTGGCAGCTGGAGGGCACCTTGGCAGCTGGAGGGCACCTTGGCAGCTGGAGGGCGAGAGAGGAGCTCTGAGGCCACCTGGGCAGAGGCCAGCGGGTAGCTGGTGGCAGCCAGGGCTGGCTGAGCCCAGTCTCAGACCTTGGCTGCGGCTCAGCGTGCAGTGATGCCCAGGGTGCCCATCGGGGTGGTGAGCCTCTCTCTGCTCCTCCCCTCAGGTGGAGCCCTTTGCCAGCCTGGCAGGAGCCGTGGGCAGCTCCGTGCCCAGGGTGCTGATCAACCGCGAGCTGGTGGGGCCCTTCGCGCAGCGCCCACGCCACGGCGACGTGGCCCAGCTGGGGGACGTGCTCAGCGGCCTGGACAGGCTGGTGGGGCTGCTGGGCTGGGCACAGGAGCTGCAGGCACTGATCCAGAGCGAGACAGAAAAGGTGGGGAGAGGCTCGGGGCCCCCTGGCTCTGGGGCAGCAGGTTGGTGCTCGCTGGGCTCCGAGCACAGCACCACAGAAGGGCTGGGAAAGCCAGGCCAAGGCTGCTGCTGGAGAGCAGAGTGCTGCAGGGCACAGCTTCAGCAGGAGGGGTTGGAGCCCCAGAGGTCCCTTCCAGCCCCCCCTGCTGGGACTTGGGGTCCCCTTCCCACCCTTCAGTTCAGCACAGCATGGGGCAGGAGCAGACAGGACGTGGTGGTCTCTGGGGCAGGTCCTTGAGTTCTCCCTCCAAGCCCTGTGGTAGGATGTGAGATCAGCCAGGCTGGAGCTGGTCTGAACTCCTGCTGGGCAAAGCTGAAGCAAATGTGCTGAGATGAAACCCAACCTCCTCCTCCAGGCTCCTGCATCTGTCTTGGTGCCCAGGCTAAGGGCCCCAAGGGCTGAGCACCCTGGCAAACACTGCTGCTCCTCTGCTTTCAGCTGGATGCCAAAGGCAGCCAGGAGAGCTGACTCCTGCTGCTGGAGAGCCACAGAGACCTGGTGGTGCCTGGCAGGGCAGAGGAGGAGGTGCTGGCAGGGAGCCGTGGTGGGACAGCCCTCTGGGCCTGCAGCAGCACAGCCCCCAGGGCTGGCAGGACAGGATGCTGACGGCTCTGCCAGCCTGGGAGGAGAGAACAGCCCTCACCCCCGGAGGAGGAGAGCTGGAGGGAGTGCAGCCCAGAGCTGGAAAGTGGTTCTGCCCTACCTGAGACTTCAGAGGATGTAGCACCCAGCACTGCTCCCTCCTCACCTCACCCCACGCTGGCACCACGAGCAGCAACTCTTCCACAGCTCTGGCTCCTGCCCCTCCAGCACACCCTCTGATGTCCAGCCCTGAGAGCTTCCCCAGGGAGGGGCCAGGAGCTCCTGGGCTGCTGCCAGCACATCAGGGAAGCTGTTGGGGCCTCCCACCACCTGAGCCCTGTAGCAGAGGCTGCAGACCCTGGGGCAGGACAGCCTGGACTGAGAGCTCCAGCTCCCACCACTGACTGAGCTGCCACTGCCTCCAGCCACAGCTCCTCAGCCACAGCTCCTCAGCCACAGCTCCTCAGCCACAGCTCCTCAGCCACAGCTCCTCAGCCACAGCTCCTCAGCCACAGCTCCTCAGCCACAGCTCCTCAGCCACAGCTCCTCAGCCACAGCTCCTCAGCCACAGCTCCTCAGCCACAGCTCCTCAGCCACAGTTATCACCTTCCAGCTGCTGAGGTTGATTTTTCAGGTGAACTTGCTACTAAATGGGGGGACAAATGCTGCCTGGGGGCTGCCTGCTGCTGAGGAGCAGTGGCTGAGGCTGCTGAGCCAGGTCACTGTTAGTGATTTACCAATAAAGATCTGATTCTTTTGCCAACATAACCTGAGAGGCTTCTGGGAGCTTCACTTCACAGCGTCCCTGGGGCTCAAGCACGTCCTGCCCCCACCCCCTCCACTCCCTTTTCATTCCTTTTCCCTTTCTCACCCCACCCAGGGCCTCCCCCCCTGCCAGTGCTGCCCTGCCCAGCCCTGGCCCCCTGCAGGGAGCCAGAACCTCCCAGTACCCTGCCAGCTGCCCCCCAGCCTGCAACAGCCCAGAGCAGAGCCCTGCTGCCCTGCAGAGCCTGGAGCTGGGGGCACCACTTCAGCCAGCACAGGGAAGAAGAGGAGGAGCAAAGCTGCGTGGGGAGGCCCAGAGCTCAGGCAAAGAGCATTTGGCCACCCCCCAGCCTCAACACTCCCTGACTTTGGGATGCTCTGGTTGCAGCTGGCTGGGGCACAGGGAAGGCTTCTGGCTTAGCTTCTCCTCCCTCCCAGCCAGAGCTGTGAGGCTGAGGGGGATGGAGCAGCGCCAGGAGCCAGCCAGGGCCGTTCCCCGCAGCTCCCCCGCTGGATCACAGCAGCACGCAGCCCTGGGTCAGGTTTGCTTTATTCTGCCATCACCCTGCAGCCCTGCTTGTGCCAGGGGCTTGGTTCTGGGGCAGGAGACCAGCTGGAAGCTCTCTCTTTAAAAGCATTTTCTTTAAAAAGAACAAACAAATAAAACAGGAGAGGGAAAGAACTCAACCAAGCGTCAGCCAGAGCGAGGGACAGGACCAGCAGCACCCTGGGAGCAGGCAGCAGGGCTTGCAGGGAGGAGCAGAGGAGGCAGCAGCAGGGACAGGATTTGGCTCTTCCTTTGGGAAGTGAGAGAAGGGGAAAGGCCAACGGCAACAGCTGAGCTGTGGCAGCTGCCCAGAGCCAGAGGCTGAGCTGGGCTGTGCCTGGCAGCCGCCTGCCTGCTCCTCTCCTGTGACTGGCACCAAGATGCACACCAAGGCTTTGCTCGGCCCCCCCCAGGGCACAGCACACAGCTGCAGCCCCTGCTGCTGCTGGGCCACCCTGCAGCCCCTGGATCCCAGGAGCAGCCCCTAGCAGCCTGCTGCAGCCCCCCCTGTCCTGCCTGCACTCCTGGGGAGCAGCTCCCACCGCAGGGGCAATGCAGGAGCACTGCCACAGACCTGAGCTGCCCTGCTGAGCCTCAGTGCCCTGACAAAGAGCCTTCCCCCCTGGCTCCCTCTGCCCAAACATCCTGCACTCTAACCCAGAGAGTCCTACTGGAGAGTCCTGGAAGCAGTTTTGGTGTGGGATCCTCAGAGGTGCTGAGAGGAGAGGCTGAGGTGGAGCCAGGCCCTGGAGACCTCTGGCAGGAGGAGTGGTGGAGCTGGGAGGGAGGCAGGAGCTGCTCCTGGTGCGGGGCCCAGGCTGGATCCAGACCCCACAGGGAGAGTCCTGGCCCAGCACCAGGCTCTGGTGCAGCAGCAGCTCTGGAGGGGGGGCAGGCAGAGGCTGCCCAGCTCCGTGAGGCTGGGGGAGGGCCGGGGGTCAGTCCAGCCCCAGGTCCGAGTCGGAGGAGTCCCTCTCGTCGGCCATGCTGCGGATGGCGTTCTCCATGGGTGCCAGGGTGCCACTCGGTGTGATGCCCATGGGCTGGATCACCTGCTCCCTGCAGCCAGCACAGCAAGGGGCACAGGGCTGCAGCTGACCCACCAGGAACAGACCAGCAGCAGCAGGGGGCTGGCAGGAGCTGCCCGAGGCAGCCCAGGGTGGCACCAAGAGCACTCCCAGCAGGGTGAGCACTGCCCACACCTGTGCCAGGCCTCAACAGGCTCTGCCCTGGGGCACAGCACTGCCAGAGGAGGACTGCACTTGCTGGCAGCAGCATTCCCCTCTCTGCACAGTCTGGAAACAGGAACTCGGTGTCCTGGGGGTGTCCCCACCCCTGGGGGGGTCTGACCCTGGCTGGCAGCCTGCAGGTTGCCCTCTGGCACCCGGATGAAAGCCAGCTGGAGAAAGCACTCCTGCAGGGAGCAGGGGGTGGCACCACCCCCACAGCACCTCTCCCTGGCCAGGACAGCAGCTGCTGCTCCTGCTGAGCTCCTGGCCAGAGCTGGGGAGGCAGCAGGTGCCTGCAGACACTGCAAGCAGGCAGAGCTCCTGCAGCTGCCACCATGGCACCGCTGCGTGGGGCCTGCAGCACCTTCCCGGGCACACAGCAGGGCAGGGCCCAGCTCAGGGGAACTCCCCCCTGTGACCTCCTGCTTGGGATCCCTCCAGGCAGGGCTGGCCTGGGGCACAGCCTCAAGGCTGTGTGGTAAGGCACAGGCAGGAGCACAGCAGCTACCTGGAGAGCTTGTCAAACATGTTGACCAACTTCATGGCCTCGTACTCCTTCTGCTCCTCGGTCATGCCCTCCATGGGGTTGGGCAGCTTCTCCTCCACACGGCCTGTCACGGGGTTGATGCTGCAGGGGCAGGCAGGCAAAGCAGAGCTGACAAAAGGGCTCTGCCAGGACCTTCTCTGCCCCTGCTGAGGAGAGGAGCACCAGGGCAGAGCTGTCTGTTGCTGCTGCTCAGCTCACCGGCCCCAGGCCCTCTCACACTGCAGCTGTGGTGCTTCCCACCTCCCTCTGTGCCCCCCCAGACCCCTCCTGTGTCTCTGTCAGCAACCTCCCACCCTGCCAGCTCCTCAGAGCAGCTCTAAAGCAGGAGCACAGGGACAGGTGACTCTTTGTGCCTCTTAAGCCAGGAGGCAAGAAACAACCTCCAGACCCAGCCTGTAGAGCACAGGGAGCAGGATGCTGTGGAGCATGGAAGCCACAGCTGAGCATGGTGCTGGAGCTGCGCCTGCACACCCCTCACCCTCAGGCACCACCACCCCCTAGCAGCCCAATCACAAACCAAACCAAACCGAGTGCAGCAGCAGAGTGCTCTGGGGATGGAGAGGAGCAAGCAGCTCTTCCAACCTCCAGCCCAGGCACAGGCAGGGAGCCTGAGCAGGACAGCAGGGGAAAGGGGTGGAAGCAGCAAGCAAAGGGGAAGGGAGAGCAGGATGAGGGAGATGGCAGGTGAGGAAAGGCAGGGGAGGGAGCAGGCTGCTTTACTTGGGCTTTGCCTCCTTGTACTCCTCCGTGTCAGTGTCTTCATCCTCCGAGTACTCTCCCTCCTCCCTCCCGCCGGCCATGAGGCCGCGGGCGGCCAGCAGCCCAGCGGCGTTCCCGTAGCCTGTGTACTTGACAAAGCGTGACACTGGGGACAGAGAGAGCCCCCTGAGCCCCCTGCAGGGGGCTGGGCACAGAGAGAGCCCCCTGAGCCCCCCTGCAGGGCAGGGCACAGAGAGAGCCCCCTGAGCCCCCCTGCAGGGCAGGGCACAGTGAGAGCCCCCTGAGCCCCCCTGCAGGGGGCTGGGCACAGACAGAGCCCCCTGAGCCCCCCTGCAGGGCAGGGCACAGAGAGAGCCCCCTGAGCCCCCCTGCAGGGCAGGGCACAGAGAGAGCCCCCTGAGCCCCCCTGCAGGGCAGGGCACAGCGAGAGCCCCCTGAGCCCCCTGCAGGGCAGGGCACAGCGAGAGCCCCCTGAGCCCTCCTGCAGGGCAGGGCACAGAGAGAGCCCCCTGAGCCCCCTGCAGGGGACTGGGCACAGAGAGAGCCCCCTGAGCCCCCCTGCAGGGCAGGGCACACACAGCCCCCCCTGAGCTCACCGCAGGGCTCCCGGTGCAGGGCCAGCCCCGGGCTCACGGCTCGGCTCCCCGCTCCGGGCTCCCCCGGTCCGCGCTCCCCGCTCCGGGCTCCCCGCTCCGCGCTCCCCCGGTCCGCGCTCACCGCTCTCCTTGCAGAGCACGAAGAGGAACTCGGCGGCGCAGTGCTTGACGTCGGTGTCGATGTGAGTCATCAGCCGCACCAGCTTGTTCCGCAGCGAGCTCCCCACCTCGGGCCGGTTCCGCACGTCCCGCAGCGGCGGCAGCACCTGCGCGGCCAGGGCGCCTCAGCCGCGCTGGCACCGCACCGGCAGGGCACGGGGAGGGGGAGCCGAGCACAGCGGCTCAGGCTAAGGAATCCACGCAGCGTGGGAGGGGTGGAAAAGTATCTGGGGGTACCAAAGGCCTCAGGCCCCCCGTGGGGCGGGAGCTGGTGGGGGGCAGGGGAGGGATGGGAGGAGGACCCTGCTCTGCTGCTCTGCTCTCCCCTGAGCAGCACCACTCGGCCCCGGCCCCAGGGTACCTTTGCCTTCAGGAACTTCCTGGTCTGGCGGTGGACTCGGGCGCTCTCCGTCAGCAGGTTCAGCACCGGGGTCAAGCTCTCCTTCAGCTTGTGGCCCTGCAGGGTGCCCACAACACAAACACCTCAGCCACCTCCAGCTCGGGATGCAGAACATGAGGACAGCAGCGGAGAGGTGGACCCTGGAGAGCTCCAGCCTTGCTACAGGACTTCAGTACTC
This sequence comes from Melanerpes formicivorus, assembly GCF_026170545.1. NCBI lineage: Eukaryota > Metazoa > Chordata > Aves > Piciformes > Picidae > Melanerpes > Melanerpes formicivorus. Next base: position 17,378,703 of record NW_027142368.1, on the reverse strand, counting down.
CACCACCCCTCCAGGCTCATTGTTTCCTGAGTCCTGCCTTGCAGGGCAGCAGTGGCAGGACTGCTGGTGGAGGGCACCCAGAGCAGGGGAGTGCAGTGGTGAAGGCCCTTCAGAAGAGCTCCAGAGAGCCAAACCCACAGACAGCTTAGGAGTGGTGCAAAGTCAGCTTCCAGAGGCTTGCCATGGGCTCACTGCTCAGCTGAGTGAATCACTGCTTCTATCCCCCAGCCGAGCAGCTGCTGTTCAGGCAGCCTCTGCCTGCAGCCCCTGAGGCAGTGGCAGTCACCTCCCCACTGGACAGATGTTGCTTCCACCCCACCAACCACAGCAGCTTTGCTTCTGCTGAGCCCCCAGACCTTCTCCAGAGGCACCTCTGCAGGCTAACTAAGCCTCGCTGGTGCCCCAGCAGTGCTGGCACCGGGCTTGCCAAGGCTGAAGGAGCAGTGCCCTGCACTGAACTTGTGGGGGGAGCAGTGGAGCCCCACAGCAGCCTCCCAGCTCACCCTGTCCAGGCGGCGCTCCAGGAAGTCCAGCAGGATGCTGACCGCGTCCATGTTGACCCCCATGTACTCCAGGGAGCCTGGGCGGACCTTGGGGGTCAGGAGGACATCCAGACACTTCAGGGGCAGGTTGCCCAGGAGGTTCACAGTGTGGCTGAGGACAGAGCAGGGAAAGTGAACACAGCTGTGGACCTCTCTGCAGAAGTTCTCCAGCTGCCCAGAAATGAAGGTTCCCTACTGCCTCCTGGACAGGTGACAACCCTGAGACCCAAGCTGGCCTTCAGCTGCATCCCAAGCTCCTCACAGCACCAGCAGGGAATAAGCTGAGCTGCTTTCTTGGGTGGCTGAGCTGCTTTCTTGGGTGGCTGAGCTGCTTTCTTGGGTGGCTGAGCTGCTTTCTTGGGTGGCAGCTCAAAGGGACTGCAGTGACCAGCCAGCACTCAGGGACAGGCTGCCTGGTCAGAGGCCTTTCTCCAGGGCCCTGAGCTGCATTGCTCCTTTCTCACCATGGCAGTTTGTGCAGTGCACTGCTCAGGATCCTTTGCTGCAGGCTCCTCTGGGACAGGATGGTGTCACCTGCTGTACAGCTGACACTCCTGGGCCAGTACTGCTCAGCAATGGGACATGGACAATTCCCACCATGGCTCAAGGGACAGTGAACTAAGGCCACTCCATGGACTCAGTAATGAAAGAGCCAAACCTCTGCTCTGGCAAGCTGTGCCCTGAAGCAGGTGGCCCTGCTGAGGAGGCCTGATGTTGAACACTAAATATGGCCCTTGGGGTCAGGCAGGCTTGGAGGCAGCTGCTGCTGCCCAGGAGGCTGTGGCCTGGCCCACGGGGTGGCAGGGCTGATTGCTCCAGCAGTGTGAGGAACCTGCAGGTCACCTGCTGGCCAGCAGCAACCTTAGCAACCACCAGACAAGGGGGGGCCAGGCCAGGCCAGGCAGGCTCTGAGCTGGGGCCAGCAGCTCGTGGTGCAGCTCAGGAGCCAGCTCTGACAGACCTGTGGAACTCCTCCGTCCGCTCCTCGCCGTCGGCAGAGATCATCAGGCAGTGGCGCAGGAGGGCCCCCAGGTGCCTGTACGAAGCAGCATCTTCCTGGCCCCGAAACACAGCATGGAGACCTTGCTCAGCAGAGACCCTCCAGCCCACAGCCCTGCCTCCAGCAGCACCCACCCCCCCAGCAGGGTGTTTCAGTGTGAGCAGCCTCTCAGTTCTCCTTGAGCTCCACACAGAGCCTCCTGCACCTTCCACCTCACTTTACAGCACCAGGTCAGGGGCTCCAGAAGGGCCCAGAACAGAGCCAGGGGTTAGCCAGAGGCATTCTCCACCACACCCTCCTTGGAGCCTCACCAGAAGGTGAAGGAGCAGCAGGCCACAGGCACAAGTGGCTTATGTGGGGGCTCTGCTCTCCCTCTGACACGAGGAACCAGGTCACTGAGGAGGGAAAAGACCAACTCCTGAGATGGCAATGCTCCAAAGCCTCCAGGGTTGGTCATGCCTTGGATGGGGGCAGGTTCCACACACCAATCTTTGGCCTCCCCTACACACCCATGAGGAGAAACTTCTGTGCAGTGAGGCTGCTGGAGCCTCCTGGAGCCTTTCCAAAGCCACCTGGATGCATTCCTGCATGGGCTACCCTAAGTGCTCCTGCTCTGGCAGGGGCTTGGACTGGATGTTCTCTTGAGGTCCCTTCCAACCTCCACTGTCCTGGGGCACTGTGGCAGCCAGGGCTGCACAGGGGGGCAGTGACAGGAGCAAACACAGGAGGAGGAGAGGCCCAGCCACCACCCCAGCCTGGCCGTGCGCTGGGACACCCCAGGGGCTCACCTCATCCACCTCCCTCTTGCTGGAGTCGAAGGTGATGTTGAAGAGCACCTTCAGGATCTCCATGGCTCGCTCGGTCTCCTGGCGGGGCAGCGGCGGCAGCCCCTCCCCGCTGGCCACCTGGTAGGGATCCATCCACTCCACGGCCAGGGTCAGCTCCAGGGCGTCCGTCATCAGCCCGACGCCGCGCAGCTCCCGGGCCAGCTGCTGGCGCACGTCGAGCCGCAGGGCGGTGAGCAGGAAGAGCAGGCGCAGGTCGAAGAAGCGCACCTGGTGCGGCAGGCTGCGCTCGTTGTGCAGCCGGATGCGCCGCGCCAGCCCCTCCTGCAGCCGCGCCTCGGCCGCCAGCGCCTGCGCCGCGCCGCTGCTGAACACCAGGTTGCAGAGGCACTTCAGCGACTCCAGCACCACCTCCGCGTCCGGCACGGCCCGCAGCAGCTCCTCCGAGCACTCGATGCCGGCGTGCCGGGAGAGGGTCTGCAGCCCCTCCTTGGTGGTGAAAGGGCCGAGGCAGTGCTTGTCCCGGGACAGGATGCGGATGCTTTCCAGGCAGGTGACCTGGCAGGAGGGCTGCAGCTCCCTCTCCAGGAACTTGATCAGCAGCTGGGCCATTTTCTGTGCGGGTGGAGACGAGCAGTGCCTCAGGCAGCAGCCCCCGGCAGCGCTGCCCCCCGCCCAGCCTGCCCTGCAGCTGGCATCCCCCTGGCGCCCGCCCGCGGCTCTGCTCCAGCAGTCTGCCTCCAGCCTCGGCTCCCAGCCCGGTTCAAACGAGGACAGCCAGCACCAAACCAAGATCAGCCGGGAGAGGGGCACAGGTCTGGGGGAGAGCACCGGCAGGCAGCTGCTGCCGGGGCCTGGTGTAGCCTGACCCACGGTTAGGAGGGTCCAGGCCAGCGCTGGTTACCTGGCGGGGTGGAGACATCCCTTACGGCCCCACTGAGGAGCAACCACCAGCTCAGGAGCAGCTCTGCTCCCACCCAGAGCCTTCGGGGCAGGGAGGCCTTGGGTGCTCCAGAAAGACTAAAAACGTGAGAGAGGCACCAGAAAAATCCCCCAGGGAGGGCAAAAGGCCTTAAGTGAGGCGAGAAGCCCACAGGATGTCCTAGCAAAGGAGGTGAAAGACCTCAGGAGATTGAAGTAGAACCTCCTGAAAGCTCAGTGCTGCCTGGAGACCCACTAGCCCAGATCCTCAGCAGGTACAGACTGGCAGAGCTCCACTAACACCAATTCACAACAGCTGGAAGCCTGACCCTCATGGGTACCAGCATCATGCATGGCACCAAGCAACAGGAGCCAAGGGTGGTGCTCCACACAGCCAGGCACAGCCCAGTCTGAACCTGGTCCTTTGTCTTCCACACCAGGAGCCAGATACAGGAGTCAAAGGTGCAGCCATGAGTCACCAAGGGCTGTGGCTGACTCGGGTTGGGGACCTCAGCGTGCTCAGGGCTAGACCTCCAGAAGAAGTGAGCCCCAGAAGCAGGTGGTGACACTCAGCTCCTGCTGCAGGACACAGACCCCTGGGCCTGCCTGTCCCAGCTGGGTCAGCACAAGGCAAGGAGCTGAGACCTTGCCAGGCAGCACCTGGACAGCCTCACAGCAGCACTGCACCGACAGGAGAGATCTCACTCTCCACCCTGCCTGCCTGGGCCAGGCAGGTGGAAAACCAACCCTTGGGGAAGAGTTGCTCTGCAGGCAGAGGAGCCCAGCAGCCATGCCTGGGGTGCCCTGGCACAGGGGAACAGAAGTGAGCAGGCAGGAGGCTTCCCTCCCAGCTTACAGCAGCTTAAGGGATCTGTTCATACACAGCCTCAGGCAAATCCTGCAGCTGGCTGGCACCAAACCACCCTCCAAAGGCTTGCAGTCTGCCATGGGCTCTGCCTGGCAGGCTCAGGCCACACACAGAGATCACAGCACAGAACCCAAGGGGCTTGCTGATGCTGGGAGGATGCTGATCTTTGTCCTTGAACACCAACTACCGATGGGAAGCAGGAGCCAGAAGCTCTGAGCACAGCACTCTCTAACTCAGTTAAAGGAAGGCCACTTGTACCTGCCCTGGCAGGAGCTGCCAGCACCAAGACCTGCCCCACAAGCCCAGGGCAGCCACAGCACACATCCAGCAAGAGGCAGCAAGCAGAGAGGGGGCCTACCTTCCTCTCTTCCCGCTCCTCATCGTCAAAGGTGAAGCACTGAGCCTTCTGTGGGGGCAAAACAAAAGCAAGCAAGAGGTTAACCCCCCCAGAGCTGCTTCCTCAGCCAGAGGAGGAGCACAGCTCATGGATCTCTCAGCTCTAGGTCTGAGCACCTGACCTGTGGCACAGCAGGTTGCCTCCCACTGGTTTTGCCCCCTCACAAGCTGTCCCCTTGCCCAGCTCTGCCAGGTTCCCCACCCAGTGCCACACCAGCCTGACTGCCCTGAGCTCTGGGAGGTCACAGGTGTCCCCTGAGCCTCCTGCAGCCTCACTGCCTTCCTGTGCTGCCAGCTCCTGCCTGCTTCAAATCAGAAGGCAGAGTTTGCAAATTAGCTGTGTGGCAGCCACCAGGCTCCCCAGCAGCAGCTCTGCTCCTTCCAGCCTGGAAGCAGCCCTGGTGGACACAGAGATGCTGCGAGAGGTCCCTGGGGTGCTGCTGCAGGAGAGCTGGAGCCTGAAGCACTGGGCTGTGCTCCTGAGCCCCAGCACCATGAGCTGCTCCCTGCACAGGCACCCACTCCCTGCTGTGAGACACAGGCTGCTCAGTCCTGCACCCCCATGCCCTGCACCCAGCCACACCACTTGCTCCTTCCCCATGGCAGGCTCCTGGCATCTCATTCCTGCTCATTTTTGCCATGCCTGTGGTTTTGCTGCAGTTTACTCCTGGGCAGTCAGAAACTGACCCCAGAAGAAGGATGCAGAGGCATCAGCTTGTGCAGCAGGAAACAATGAGGGAAGTTCTGAGCTGGTCTCAGTTGCACAACACTCTGATTGCTCCACTTGCTCTGCACAGGGTGGCAAAGCACCAGCACCCTGGCACGCTTCCTGCGGGCACTGCAGCCACCCACGACCCAGCCAGGGCAGCTGGGCAGAGAATGTGGTTTGGTGCCCCCAGGCTGGGTCATCCCCACCCTGCCAGCACCCCCAGGTGCTCCCCACTGCACCTGCTGCAGGCAGTGCCAGCCCTGCAGGCTGCCCCAGCTCACAGCTGGCTGCTGGAAGGAGCTGTGCTCTCTCTCTGCCTCCTGTGCTCTCTCTCTGCCTCCTGTGCTCTCTCTCTGCCTCCTGTGCTCTCTCTCTGCCTCCTGTGCTCTCTCTCTGCCTCCTGTGCTCTCTCTCTGCCTCCTGTGCTCTCTCTCTGCCTCCTGTGCTCTCTCTCTGCCTCCTGTGCTCTCAGGTTCTCCCTGCTGCCTTCCCACCCCCTCAGGAGTGCTGCAGAGTGAGTCACAGAGAGCTGCAGGGGCAGCCCTGCCCCGCTGGAAACCCTCTGAGGGAAATTTCCCTGACAACCAACCTGTTTCCAAAGGGATTCACCCCTGCAGGCTACAAACATTTCCATCCCTGCTTCCTTCTGCTGTCTCTCTTTGGTTCCACATCAGCTGCTCTGCACTGCCAGCTTCCAGATCCAGCACCAGGCTCCCATTCCAGCAGCCCAACCCTGTCCCACTCTTTTACTTGCAAATCACAACCCTTCCACCTGCAGCTCCTCCCCAAGCCCCACTTGCACTCCCTCCAGACCTTGCCTTCAGTCGTGAGCTCCTCCCACTCCCTCTCCACACCGCTGTTCATTTCCCTGCCAGGTTTTACTCGGGATCTGGACAGTAAAACCAATAAAGAATCCCCTCCAGGTGCTTTAATTCCAGGACACAAAGGACCAAGACACAGACAGGCTGCCCAGCTGCTGCCTACAAAACACCAAGCACTAAATCCTCTGCAAGCAGGAGATGCAGCAGGCTGTGAGGCAGCCACACGCCGCAGCCGTGCCCAGGGATGGGCTGGGGCCAGCCGGGGGGCACAGCAATCCCCCGGCCCCAGATGATGCTGGCAGAGGTTTGATGCTCACTCACCTCCTGGTTGTAGACCTGAAGCACCTTGAGGACTGTGTCTTGCTCCCCGCTTTCCAACGTGGCCACCACGGTCCTGAGCTCCATTATGCCAGCAGCTCAGCTACGGCAGGAGGCGAAGGCAGGGGGAGGGCAGCGAGAGCCTTCCAGGGCTCCTGGGTATCAGTGCTGCAGAGGGACCTCGACCACAGCTGTCTGAGAGGGAGAGGGGTGGGGAAAGGGAGGAAAAACAAACCCCAGATAAAGCCCAAGTGAGGCTGCTCACACTGCTGCACCCATGGCAGCTGAGCAGATGGAGAAGCCCAGCAAAGCCAGCAGCCAGCTTCCTCTCCCTCCTCTAATCCTCTTCCTCCCCTCTCTGCTTTTCAATGTTTAATTTGTGCCCTCCCAGCAGAGCACTCAGGGAAAACCTTCCCCCCACCCAGCCAGGGATTAACAGAGAGCAGATAAGAGCAGCTCCCTGAAATAGCTCTGCCTCCTCCTCCCCTGGCTGGCCTGATTTCTGTTGCTGCACGGGGGGGGGATACCCAGAAACATTCCCGAGGAGTAGAAAGGGATGGAGAGGGAAGCCAGACGGAAGCATCCTCCCGGCACGAGGCGGAGCTACCTTGCGAGCTGGTGAGAAGAAAGAGCTGCTGAGGGCTTCGCTGCGGCGGCAGCTCGGTGCCCAGGCAGGCTGAGCCCGCAGCCGCTGCCCATGCAGCCGCTGCCCATGCAGCCGCTGCCCATGCAGCCGCTGCCCATGCAGCCGCTGCCCATGCAGCCGCTGCCCATGCAGCCGCTGCCCATGCAGCCGCTGCCCATGCAGCCGCTGCCCATGCAGCCGCTGCCCATGCAGCCGCTGCCCATGCAGCCGCTGCCCATGCAGCCGCTGCCCATGCAGCCGCTGCCCATGCAGCCGCTGCCCATGCAGCCGCTGCCCATGCAGCCGCTGCACGTAGGGCCGCGGCTGCCCCCCAGGCTGCCAGCTCTGCGCCCTGGCCGGATGATGTGCCTCACCACCGCGCAGAGGAGCAGATGCGTGCGGCGGGCGCGGACAATGAGTGTTCTCGGCACAAGGACGAGCTTAACAGCTCCGGGAGCCACGCGAGTGGAAAGCAGCTGCTAACGGTGGGCGAGGGGGCGCAGGGAGCTAGTACCTGAGCCCGCGCAGCTGTCAGAGCCTGCGCAGCCACCGGCTGTGCCCTGCAGCGGCACCGAGCACCGCCACCGGAGCCAGCAAGCCCAGGGGCTGGGGGACGGCAGGGAGCGCGGCTCAGCCATCCCTCCCTCCTGCCCCAGTGCAGCCCAAGGGGGCCTGGGGGGGGAAATGCTGCACTTTGGAAGCCAAAAGCCTGCGAGACAGGCAGGGCAGCTGGCCGGGACAGGCTGTGGGCACCGCCAGCACGGAGGGGCTGGGCACACGCCCTCTCCTCTGCATTTTTGGGGCAAAGAGGCCGATGGCGGCCGATGGCAGCCGCTGGCAGCCGCTGGCAGCCTTCCGCCTTTCTCCCCACCACCTTGTCCTACCCCGGCTCCCTCCTCCTGCCCCGAGCAGATTTTGCCCCTTTCGAAACCCCTCCAAGCCCTCTTTCTGGCCCAGAAGTGCCCAGCCAAGCGCGGGCGGTACCTGCAGTCCCTCGGAGGCGGCCGCAGCGGGCCGGGGCCGCGGGGCTGACGCTGGGTCCGACCCCAGCCGGGGACCCCGACCCAGGGACGCTCGGGGGGCTCCGGCCGCCGCCCGTCCGGCCCCGCCGGCCCCAGCAGCGGGCCGGGAGTCAAGGCCCGGCGGCTGCGGGCAGCCCGGGCAGGGGCAGAGGGGCGGCCGCGGGATGGGAGGGAAGCGCCGGTACCTTCCTCCCGGCCGCCCCCGGCTGCCTGCCTCATTTCCTGGCCCGGCCCTCCCCGACGGGGGCTCCGCCGAGCAGCCGCGGCGGGAGCGGCGGGGCCGGGGAACGGCACGGACCGACAAGGCGCAGGGGTCCTGCTGCCCCCCCCGCACACCGGCAGCCGCTCACGCCCGTGGCGGAGGCGCCGGCAGGCACCGGGCACCGGCGGCCGGCAGCCGCCATCGCGGGGGGGCGGGGCGCGGGGGGCGGGGCGCGGGGGGCTCCGCCCAGCGAGGCGGGGCCGGCGCCGCCATGGCGGAGTGGGGCCGAGGTGAGGCCCGGGGCCGGGGGGCGGTGGGTTGGTGGTGCCGGTTGTGGGGTCTAGGGGGTGGCTGAGGATCGCCGCCGCCGCTCGGGGCTGGGAGGGGAACGGAGCCTGCACGCCGCCCTCTAGGAGCCGCCTCAGGCCCGGCCCGGCCCGGGGGAGGCACAGCCCCGGGGGGGAGGCACAGCCCCGGGGGGAAGCACAGCCCCCGGGAGGAGGCACAGCCCCCGGGGGGGAGGCACAGCCCCGGGGGGGGGGCACAGCCCCCGGGGGGAGGCACAGCCCCCGGGGGGGAGGCACGGCCCCGGGTGGGGAGGCACGGCCCCGGGGGGGGGGAGGCACAGCCCCGGGGAGGGGAGGCACAGCCCCGGGGGATCTCCGAAATGACCGGAGGACTAAAGGTGTCCAGGTCCCCAGTCCCGGCCTGGGGCAGCACTGGGGCAGGAAGCTGCTGTGCTGAAGCTGCTGTGCTGAAGCTGCTGTGCTGCAGCTGCTGGTGGCGGCTCGGGGCAGGCGTCAGGGTTCACAGCTTGGTGCCAGGGTGCAGTCTGCTGTGCTTCTGCCACAAGGAGCCTGCCAGTGCCCCACGAGCCACAGATGCCATCAGCCAGCTGCGGCAGCCTCCCTGGCAAGCGCTGGGGGCAGCAAGCTGGCTCTGCCTCCCCTGCCACGCTGGATCGGCAAACGCAGCGCTGCCTGTGCCAGCAGGGAGAGCTCATCCTCCTCTCCTCCTCCTCTCCTCCTCCAGGGCAGGGTCCAGGTGCCGTGGAGGATGTGCTGGATGCAGAGAACAAGCGCATGGCAGACAGCCTGGCCAGCAAGGTCACCAGGCTGAAGTCGGTGAGTCGCTGGAGTGCAGGAAGGATCTGTCAGGGGTTAGGGAATGCAAGCCTGGGGTCCACAGAGGGCTTCCTACACCCCGGAGACTCTTCCTGGCTGGGGACAGTGTGGTTCACTGTCACTGGTGGAATGCTGGGGACAGCTCTGTGAGTTCCCACCTGCGTTCTGAGCTTTAGCAACATCACCTACCAGGAGTGATGTGATTTCCACAGTGCTCAGGGAGGGAGGTTTGAGGCACAACCATACAAGCTGCCCAGAGGGGTGATGCCAGGCACCCCTCCTTGTCACAGCCTGCAGGTGCTGCTGTGCCAGGAGCGTTCCTAAAGCTGGGCTGCTCCTGGTGTAAATCAAATACTTTGGTTTAGAGCTCAGTGGGAGTCAGTGACTCAGCTTGTGGAAGGAGAGGCTGAAGTCCTGCAGTTGTGTCCCAGCCTTTAAATGCTCCTGGCCTGGATCTGACAGTGGCAGGCAGTCAAGCTTTATTTTCAGCACTGCAGAGATGAAATACTCGAGCACTTGCTGCTGCCCTCAGTCTGCTGCTCTGCTGAACAAGCCTCTGAGTCTGCAGGAGGCAGGGCCTGGCTTTTTGTAGTGTGCTTTGTGAGTCCCTGCAGCACTGGATGTGTCAGAGGGTCTCTCTACATCGGAAGTTCATCAATAGCTGTTTCCTCCTTTATCTGTGCAGCTGGCTCTGGACATTGACAAAGATGCTGAGGAGCAGAACCGGTACCTGGACGGCATGGTAAGGCAGCAGGCACAGTGTGGGAGCTGTGGCTCTCTCCTGCTGGCTCTCAACACCTCCCTTCAGCGTGCAGGGCTGCAGTTAGCAGATGAGGCGAGGTCCCCATGGTGGGTTTGGCTAACCAGGGAACGTAACTAATCCTGTCCCCAGTGGGCTTCTGGCTATACAAAGCATCAGATCCTGGGCAGGCACCAGGCAGTCTGACCTTGGTGTCAAACAGGAGGTGGTTTGGTTTCAGCTTGGAACAGGCCTGTTTCTGCTCCTCTGATGTGGCCACGGTGGGGCTGCTGCTGCTGCTGCAGCCTGAGCACAGGGCGGGAAGGAGCTCCTGAGAGCCGCCAGGGGCACAGGGAGGTGGCAGCTCTGGGCAGCTCCCCGTGCAGGGGATGTCGGCCAGCAGCGGGTGGGACGCTTCGGGGACAGCTTGTTCTGTGTTCAGTGCCTCCCCCTGCTGTCCCAACGCCTCCCTCTGGCTGCTGCTCCCCGCAGGACTCGGACTTGCTGAGCGTGACCGGGCTGCTCAGCGGCAGCCTGAAGCGCTTCTCCGGCATGGCTCGCTCCGGGAGGGACAACCGCAGGCTGCTCTGCTCCGTCTCGGCGGGACTGGTCCTTGTCTTCTTCATCCTCTACTATCTCGTGTCCAGAGCAGGCTCCTGAGCTCTGCTGCTGCAGGCTTTGCAGAACAGAACCACAGCCTGGAGGGACTTGTTCGGCTCCTTCCTCGGTCGCCCTGCGGTGGAGTCTTTGGTCTGTCCCAGACCTCCCAAGTAACTTTTCCTTCTGCCAGCTCCTTGTCCTCGTTCTGGCTGGTCTCAGACACCTCTTTATAAAGCAACTGTTGGACTCCAAAGGCATTGCCATGTGTAACCCATCCTGGTGTCCTTGAAAGCCTTCACCTCTTGCCTTGCGCTCCGTGTCTCGGGGTGGGTTTTGAAGGGACACTGTTGTGTCACCTCCTTGCTGAGGCTCGGAACTGAGCTGGTGAGGAGACCTGGCTGACAAATCCAGATCCCTGTGGCCACCTGAACTGTGAAGCTGCAGAGTTTAGGGTGCTGGTTTGTGAAATGGGAAAGATTTGCTGTTGCTTACATTCCAGAGTGGCCACTCAGATGATTCCTGGCTCCGGTTTCCCCTTGGCTTGGAAGCCTCTTCCCATCCATTGTGTCCCTGAGCTGAAATGAAACCTGAACTGCTTGGAAATAAAGTGAACACCCGATCTGGAGCCTGGTTCTCTCTGCTGCAGTGAAGAGCTGCAGAGCAGCAAGGCTTTGTTTAAATGCTAGCCTGGTCTGCATCATCCTCTGGTGAAGCTGGGGGTGAGCCCTGCAAGGAAGGAGAGCCAAAGCCACCTGGATTTGCACCACGCAGAGTCTCCCATTGCCTCCCCACACCCTTCAAAGGTGCTCCCTTGGATCATTAGATCAGTGCAAAGAGCATCTGGCAGCAGAGGTGCTGTTTCTTGCAGCTCTGGCAGTGCTGCAACGCTTGGAGATGTGCAGGGAAGGGCAGAGGCTGAGAGAAGCTTCTCACGGAGGCCGCTTGGGTCCGGGAAGGATTTGTCAGAGGGTGGGTTGGGGAAGGCAGAGGAGAGACAGCAGTGACCTTCGGAGCGGGGTTTGGCTCCGAGGAGCGGCGGGGAGGGGGCGGCCGCGGGGAGGGGGCGGCCGCGGGGAGGGGGCGGCTGCGGCTCCCGGCGCGGGGGCTCCCGGCGCGGGGTCCCCGCCCCCAGGGGGCGGAGCCGCAGCCGCCGGCAGGGCGGGGAGCGCGCGCGGTTGCCGCGGCGATGGCGCCGCGCGGCCGGAAGTGACGTTGCGAGGAGCCGGAAGTCGCGGCCGGGGGCGGAAGTGCCGGCGCGATGGCGGAGCCGGAGGCGGCGGCGGGGAGCGGGGCCGGCGGCAGCCCCGAGGCCGGCAGCGGCGGGGGCGGCGGCGCGTGGCGGCGGCCTCACGGCCCGCTGCAGCGCTACTACGGCCCGGCCGCGGCCGAGGCGGCGGAGGCGGCCCCGGACCCCGCCGACATCAACGGCCCCCACTTCGATCCTGAAGTCTTCCTCACTAAGGTGACCTTTGACCCTGGCCCTGGCCCCCTCCCCCCACTCGCCGCCCCCAAGGCTTGGTGGAGACCCCTCCCGCGGTCCCCCCCCACCCGTGGCAGGGACCCCCAAAGGCCGCTGCGGGACCCTTTAAACCCCCCCGACAGGCCCTGCCCCGTGGGCCCTCAGCTCCTTGGGGCGCCCCAGAGGGAGACTCCAGGGGGGCCACAGGGAGTCCTTAGGGGATTGCCCCCTTCTCGGTGGGGCCCTCTGGAGCGGTTGAGAGGGCTCAGGAGCAATTGACACCGCTTGCGGTGGGAGCTGCAGCCCCCGGGGGGCAGCTGAGGATCCCAGGAGCACCTTGGAGAGCTCCTGGGGGACATCTCCCGGACTCGGGAGAGCTTCCCGGGCGGCAGTGAGCTCTGGTGTGGTTCTGGCAGGCTCCCGGGGAAGGCAGCCAGGGGTTTAGGGGGCAGCTCAGGCCCCCAGCGGGGCCACAGAGGCTCCCGGGGCTGAGCTGGAGGCGCGGGAGGGGGCTGGGGGGGGCCGGCGGGGGCCGGGGGCAGTCGTGGCAGCCTTGCCCCCCACAGGTGCGCAGCGAGTGCCCCCTGGGGCAGCTGCTGGCCCGCGAGGCGGCGCTGGGGCGGGAGATCCGCGCCCTGGACAGCGACATGCAGACCCTGCTCTACGAGAACTACAACAAGTTCATCTCCGCCACCGGTGAGCGCCGGGGGGCGCCGGGGGGCGCCGGGGGGCCCTGCCCGCGGGGCGGCCGCAGCACCCCAGCCCTGCCTGCCGCTCCCCAGACACCATCCGCAAGATGAAGGTGGACTTCCGCCGCATGGAGGCCGAGATGGACGAGCTGGCTGCCAACATGGCTGCCATCAGCACCTCCAGCGCCCGCGTCAGCGCCGCGCTGCACGACCGGCACCGCCGCGGGGCGCAGCTGGCAGGTGCGGGGCCGGCGCAGAGCCTGGGGGCCGGGGCTGGGGCCCCGGGGCCGGGCAGCGGTTGCGGTTGGCAGGGGTAGGGCGAGAGGGGTTGGGGGCGCCCGGGGGACAGATCCGGGAGGTGTGGGGCAGGCCCCGGGGCCTTGGAGGGCAGCTGTGGGGAGGAGGGCTGAGGGGGCAGAGCCCCCGGCAGGGGCGGGTCTGCAGGGGCCGGGGGCAGGTACCGCGGTGGGGAGCGGCCGCGGGGGGGCGCCCCGCAGGGGCAGGTCGCGGTGCCGCCCGCGCTCACTGCCCCACCCCCCTTGCCCCTCAGGGGTGCAGGCGCTGCTGCGGAAGCTGCAGTCGCTGGTGGAGGTGCCGGGGCGGCTGCGGCGCTGGGCGGCGCCGGGCGGAGAGCCCGCGCGGGCCCTGCGCTGCCACGCCCGCGCCCGCGCCGTGCTGCGCCACTACCGCCACCTGCCCTCCTTCCGTGCCATCGAGGACGAGAGCCAAGCCATCATGGCCGAGCTGGCCCGGCGCCTGCGCGCCCGCCTCCGGTGCGTCCGCCCTGGGGCTGCCCCCGGCGGGGAGGGTCCCCGGGAGCCGAGGCAGCCAGGCCCAGGGCAGCCTCCTGGCGCCACGGCCGTGGCGCGTGGGCTCCGCGCGGCAGCAGTCCGCTCCTCAGGGCTGTTCGGCCGGAGCCTGCGGAGGGCAGCCCCAGGGCAGCTCGGAGCACTGAGCCAGGGTGGCTCTGCCTGAGCTCCCCAGGGCTGTGCGCCAGGGGTGCTGCTGTGCTTGTGCTAAGGGGCAGCTGGAGCCTCCTGGAGCTGCTGAGGGTGCTCCTGAGAGCCCTGCCCCTGAGAGCCCTGCCCCTTGCACCCTGCTCCTTGCGCCCTGCTCCTTGGACCCTGCCCCTTGTGCCCTGCCCCTTGCGCCCTGCCCCTTGTGCCCTGCTCCTTGTGCCCTGCTCCTTGCGCCCTGCTCCCTTGGGCCCTGCCCCTTGTGCCCTGCCCCTTGTGCCCTGCCCCTTGTGCCCTGCTCCTTGGGCCCTGCCCCTTGCGCCCTGCCCCCTGTGCCCTGCTCCTTGCGCCCTGCCCCTTGTGCCCTGCCCCTTGCGCCCTGCCCCTTGTGCCCTGCCCCTTGTGCCCTGCTCCTTGTGCCCTGCCCCTTGGACCCTGCCCCTTGTGCCCTGCCCCTTGTGCCCTGCTCCTTGTGCCCTGCCCCTTGGACCCTGCCCCTTGGGCCCTGCCCCTTGTGCCCTGCCCCTTGGGCCCTGCTCCTTGCGCCCTGCCCCCTGTGCCCTGCTCCTTGCGCCCTGCTCCCTTGGGCCCTGCCCCCTGTGCCCTGCTCCTTGGGCCCTGCTCCTTGGGCCCTGCTCCCTTGGGCCCTGCCCCCTGTGCCCTGCCCCTTGCGCCCTGCTCCTTGTGCCCTGCCCCTTGTGCCCTGCTCCTTGGGCCCTGCCCCTTGTGCCCTGCCCCTTGCGCCCTGCCCCTTGCGCCCTGCTCCTTGTGCCCTGCCCCCTTGGGCCCTGCCCCTTGTGCCCTGCTCCTTGCGCCCTGCTCCTTGCGCCCTGCCCCCTTGTGCCCTGCCCCTTGTGCCCTGCTCCCTGGGCTGCACTGACTCTTCCCCACTGCTTTTCTGCAGTCCCTGCTTGCTCTGAGGCCTCCTGAGGGCTTTCCCTGCTGCCTCTCCCCCCCCCCGTGACCCCTCGTCCGCCCACCCCGCAGGGAGGAGACCTTGGACCCCAAGGAGCTCACCGAGTGCGTGGAGATGCTGCTGCAGCTGGAGGAGCCCCCGGAGGAGCTGTGCCAGGAGTTCCTGAGCCACGCCGGCGCCCGCCTGGAGGCCGAGCTGGCGGCGCTGGAGGCCGAGCTGCCGCCCCCCGACCCCTCCGGCGCCGGCGCCACGCCGCCGCCCGCCTCCGACATCCTCGACTTCGTGGACCGCGGCAGCTCGGCCTTCGTGGGCACCCTCTGCCTGCTGGCGGCCTCCTACCGCAGCCTGTTCGAGGGCCGCGCGGGCGCCGGGGAGGGCCGGCTGGAGGCCTTCGCCGCCAGCCTCACCGGCCGCTACTTTGAGCTGCTGGAGCGGCGCCTGGCGCTGGAGCGCGGCCTGGGCGACACCTCGCTGCTGGTGCGGGCCCTGGACCGCTTCCACCGCCGCCTGCGCGCCCTGCTGGAGCTGCTGCCCGCTGCTGGCGCCCAGGCCGGGGCGGCGCTGGTGGCGCGGGCGGCGCGGGAGCGCGTGGGGCGCTACCTGCGGGCGCTGCAGACCTTCTTCCTGGGCTGCCTGGGCGACGTGCGCCAGGCCCTGGCCGCCCCGCGGCCCCCCGGCAAGGAGGGGCCCGGCCTGCCCGACCTGCTGGCCACCCTCTCCTCCTCCGTGCTCGGCCAGCTCAAGGCCGTCCTGGCCTACGTGCAGCTCTTCACCGCCAGGGACGTCGCCTTCGCCAGCCTGCCCTACTTCAAGGTGGGCTGCGGGGCGGCACGGGGAGGGGGCTTGGGGGATCGCTGGGGCTGGGCTGGGGCTGGCACTGGGGGGTGGAGGGGTCATGGGCCATGGGGGGGCTGCAGAGGGCAGCTGGGGGGCTGATGGGCCATGGGGGGGCTGCAGAGGGCTATTGGGAGGGGTCTTGAACCACCTGGGGTCTGGACAGGGCAGTGTGGGAGGGCTGTGAACCACCTGGGGCTACCCAGGGCGGTCTGGGGGTCGCTGCAGGGATTGGGTGGCTGCAGAGGATGGCTGTGGGGCGCAGTGCCCGGGGTGCCAGCTGTGGGGCGCAGTGCCCGGGGTGCCAGCTGTGGGGTGCGGAGCCCGGGGTGCCAGCTGTGGGGTGCAGTTCCCCCGGGGTGCCAGCTGTGGGGTGCAGTGCCCGGGGTGCCAGCTGTGGGGTGTGGTGCCAGCTGTGGGGTGCAGTGCCCGGGGTGCCGGCTCTGGGGTGCGATCCCTGTGCCCCGGCAGGGGGAGTTCTGCGTGGAGGCCGTGCGGGAGGGGCTGGTGGTGGCCTTCGTGCGCTGGCTGTGCCGCACCGCCCGCGGCTTCGCCGACAGCCCTGCCGAGCGGGGCGCCCCCGCGGCGCCCCCGGCCCTGCTGCTGCTGCTCTCCCGCCTCTGCCTGGACTACGAGGCCACCACCATCAGCTACATCCTGACCCTCACCGACGAGCAGTTCCCTCCCCAGGTGAGCTCTGGGGCTCCCCCAGCGGGCCCCAGATGGCCCTGAGGGGACCCCGAGCGCCCCCAGGGTGCCACCGGGCGGCCGCCACGTGCCCCTGTGCCCGGCAGCACACAGCGAGGTAGCGGGGGGGTGTGGAGGCAGGGAGCCCCCCCCCCACCTGTGTCCCCCAGCCGCCTCTGAGAGGACCCTCCGCAGTCTGCCTGGCCCCAGGGGGGCCCCAGGGGGTCTGTGGGACCCAGGCTCCCCTGTGGGCTGGGGGGGATTGTGTGTGTTGTGTGTCTGCCTTCGCTCCCTGTGTGCCTCCAGGTGTTCTGGGGGAGCCTGAGCTGACCCCCCTGGCCACCCCTGGCACGGCCCTGAGGGGGGCAGAAGGCTGCTTAGCTGTGCCAGCGTCTCCCAGGTGTCCCCATGGGCACCTCCAGGGGTCTGCAAGTGCCCCCCAACGGGCATGGCAGTGGTGCTGCTGCAGGGGGGGTGGCCTGGGCACCATCCCTTGTGCCCCCCGGGGCATCAGCATGCCATAGCCAGGTGGGGGTTGGTCTCTCCTCCCAGGCACCAGCACAGAACAGGAGGGCACAGTCTCAGGCTGTGCCAGGGGAGGTTTAGGCTTAGCAAGGAGTTCCTCACAGGCAGAGATTGCCCTCGGGATGTGCTGCCTGGGGGGGGCTGGGGTCAGTGTCCCTGGTCAGAAAGGCCTGGAGGAGGCCCTGGGTGCCAGGGTCTGGCTGCTCAGGTGGGGCTGGGGGCTTGGTGGTCTCGGAGGTCTCCCCCAGCCCGGCTGGGTCTGTGTGAGTCCAGCCCCCTGCCGGAGCAGGGCCCCAGAGTCCAGCACAGCTCAGGCAGAACCCAGCCAGAGGGGGCTGGAAAGCCTCCCGAGGAGACTCCACAGCCTGCCTGGGCAGCCTGCTGCGGGGCTCTGGGACCCTCTGGGACCCTCGCAGTGAAGGAGCTCCTCTGGCCCCCCGCAGGAGTGCGGCGCGGCGGCGCCGGGGCCGGTGCTGTGCGCGGAGGCGCGGGCGGCGGCGCAGCGGCTGCTGGACCACTACGTGCAGGTGCAGGGCGCGGCCGTGGCGCAGATGCTGAGGAAGAGTGTGGAGACCAGGGACTGGCTGGGCACCGTGGAGCCCCGCAACGTGCGCGCCGTCATGAAGCGCGTGGTGGAGGACATCACCGCCATCGACATCCAGGTGGGGGCTGGGGGCCCGGGGCGGGGAAGTCTCCCCGGGGTGATCCCAGAGGGTCTCTCAGAGGCCCTGAGGCGCCCCCCAGAAGCCCAGGTCTGCTCCCGCTGCCGCAGGGTCAGCAGGGTGCGGCTGCTCCCTGGGGGGAGAGGGGAACGCTGCGGGGATCTGATTCAACCTCTAACAGTCCCTGGGGGGTCCTGGGGGTCCCAGAGGGTGCTGGGTGGAGCGGCTGAAATCCCCAGAGGGTCGAGAAGAGATGCTGCAGGCCCCTGGGGGTCTTTGGAGGGAGGGTCCCGGGGGGCACGCGGTGCCAGGCCAGCTCTGAGGAGGTGGTGCGCAGGTGGGGCAGCTCTTCGAGGAGGGCGTGCGGCGGGCACAGAGCAGCGACTCCAGCCGCAGAGCCTTCTCCGTCTACAGCAGCTCGCGGGCACCCAGCCGCTACGCGCCCAGCTACACCCCCAGGTCAGCCCTGCCCTGCCCTGCCCCCCCGGGCCCGGCCTGCCCCCCCCCGGCTCCCCCCCGGCCTGCCCTGCCCTGCCCCCCATCCCTACACCCCCCCGACTGTCCCAGTGTCCCTTTCCTGTCCCCCTGTGTCTCATCCCTTGGTGTCCTGTCCCTCCCCCTGCTCCCTGCTGTCCCCACATCCACTGCCCTCCTCCTGTCCCTTGTCCTTGTGTCCCCAGGCTGTCCCAGTACCTCCTGCCCCCCCTGTCCCCCTCCCCCCACATCTCCCTGGTAACTGCTGGGGTGTCCCTGTCCCCAGTGCCCCCATGGACACTCACCTGCTCAGCAACATCCAGAAGCTCTTCTCCGAGCGCATCGACATCTTCAGCCCCGTGGAGTTCAACAAGGTGAGGCCACCCCTGTGTCCCCAGGGTGCTGCAGCTGCCCTCCCCCCTGCTGAACCCAGGCCCAGGCACTGGGGCTCAGGGGGGGCCCAGGAGCTGATGACCAGGACCAGGCTGTTCCACTGTCCCCTGGTGCTCCCCTGCCCTCCGTGTCAGGAGCTGGGGGGGGTCCCTGCAGCTGGTGACCGCAGCAAGGTCCCTGTGACCCTGCACTGACCTGGGGCCTCCTGTGCTCCTGACAGCCAGGCCAGGAGTGTCCCATGCCCTGTGCCAAGCTTGGCAGCAGCAGCCAGGCCAGGAGTGTCCCATGCCCTGTGCCAAGCTTGGCAGCAGCAGCAGCCAGGCCAGGAGTGTCCCTCCTGCCACCCACATGCCCACACTGATGGGACTAGAGGCCTCCAGGCCACAGGAGTCCTGATGCTGCTGTGCCACACATCCCCAGTGTCCTGCATCCCGAGTGCCAAGACAGGGGCAGGGGCACTGGTGCCCAGGATGAGAACAACCCAGGAGCTGACAGCCTGCAGAGTGCCACAGCTCCACCCCTGTGCCACCTGTCCCTGCTCTGCCCTCCCCCCAGGGGCGGTGCAGACAGGGCCCCCTGTGCCCCCCGGGGCGGTGCTGACGGGCCCCCTGCCCCCCCCAGGGCCGGTGCTGACAGGGGCCCCCTGCCCCCTGTGCCCCCCGGGGCCGGTGCTGACTGCCCCCCTGCCCCGCAGGTGTCGGTGCTGACAGGGATCATCAAGATCAGCCTGAAGACGCTGCTGGAGTGCGTGCGGCTGCGCACGCTGGGCCGCTTCGGGCTGCAGCAGGTGCAGGTCGATGGCCACTACCTGCAGCTCTACCTCTGGCGCTTCGCCGACGACGAGCGAGTGGTGCAGGGGCTGCTGGACGAGGTGGCCGCCAGCGCCACCCACCGCTGCCTCGACCCCGTGCCCATGGAGCACAGCGTGGTGGAGCTCATCTGCGAGCGGGGGTAGGGCCCGCGGGGCACAGGCACGGCCCCGGGGGAGGAAGGGTCTCGGCTCCTCTCCTGTGCCTGCGGGTCCCCACCTCAGGCCAGGGCCTCCCGCGCCCCCCCCCCCCAGCAGCATGCAGGGACCCCTGCCGGCCCCACCTGCATGCAGGCTCAGCCCCTGCCCTCCCCCTCACTGCCACCCCCAGCCCTAACTCCCCCTGCTGTCCCTCCCTGCCCCCCACCTCAGCATGTGCTGCCCCCCTCTGTCGTCCCTGGGACCCCAGTGCCACACCCTGGTGCCATCCCCCCCTGCCTGGGCACAGCCTCTCTGGCACAGGAGGGGACAATAAATCAAAGCTGTGTGAGATGTGCTCTATGCCTCCCCTGGGGGCTGAGGGGGAGGAGGGGTCCCCGAGAGGCCTGGGGCCAGGAGCCTCCCTGGGGAGCTCAGGAACCTCCAATGGAACCTCAGGGGTCCCCTGCTCCCTGCCCCCCAGAGCCAAGAAGATGCCTTCTAAAATGCACGGTGGGGTGAAAGTGAGGCCTGGGCTGACCCTGAGGAAGCATTTGGGAACAGGGAGCCTGGGCAGGAGCTGCTGCAGAGGATTTTCACCCTAAGCTCCTTAGTGCCTGCAGGGATTTGCTGCCAGGGGGTTGCTTGCCCTTGGCAGCACTGCCAGCAGCTGGGCCCCTGGCACCCCTTTGCATTAACATTTTCAGGCTAATCCCCAAACAATCCAAAGCTGGTGTCTGGGGCCCAGCTTCAGTGGCAGACCCTGCCTGGGGGCATCCCTGCTGTGCCCTTGCTCCCTGGGTGCCACCAGAGAGGTGGCAAAGCAGAGGGAAGAAGGTGAAGAGGTTGGGATTCAGCATCGGCTTCACCAGCAGCCCCTAGCCCCCAGCAGAGCCCTGGGGCAGCTGCACTCATGGGGTCTGTACAGCCCCAGAGACAGGAATGTGGCCATGGAGCCAGAGCCAGCCCCAGCCAGAGCCAGCTCTGCTTTCACTGCTGCTTTCCTGCAGCAGCTCTGAGTTTGAGCTCAGCTGAGGCTAAAGGCTCAGGTTCAGCACCTGGGAGCAAACTCCTTTGACTCCAGGGACGCTGCAGCAGTCTAGGAAAGACAGCACAGCTTTCCCTCTCCCCCCGGGCAGCGCTGCCGGCTCCTGGGGGCCAGGTTCAGCAGGGCACTGCTGCAGGCCGGCCCCAGCGCTCGGCTCGGTGCCTGCCCAGCTTCCAGCTCCGGCCGGCAGGAAGCGAAGGCAGAGGCCAGGCCGAGGCTGCGGTGCCCGCGGGGCCCAGCGCTGGGGTCGGTGCGAGTGAGGCTCTTGCGCCATCTGCTGGCAGCAATCCTCAGCCTCGATGCAGTGACCCCAAGCAGTGCCAGGGCTGGAGGGTGAGCTCAAGCCCGGTTCAGCTCAGGGGTTCCCTGGCACAGGGCCCCAGCAGTCTCTCTCTCACTCTGCCAAACCCTTTCTCTGCCCCTGCCCAGGAACAGAAGTTCAGCGAAGAGAGGTCAGCAAAGCCCCGGGGGCAGCACAGCACCAACCCTGCCCTGCCCAGGCAGAACCTTCCTGTCCCCCAGGAGGCTCTGGGGGAGCTGCTCTCTGTCAGCCCTTTCTGTTCCAAGGGTTTGTTACTTACTTTGCTTTATTATTCTTCTTTTGAACTTTAAAAGGTCACTGCAGCCCCCCCAGCCCCCCCTCTGCTGCCCCCCCAGCTGCCATTGCTCAGCAGCAGCAGGCCTGGGGCTGAGGAGCTGCTCAGCTCAGCACTTCTTGAGGCTGTAGGAGGGGGGCAGGGCAGGCTTGAGGCCGCAGGGAGGGGAGCTCCAGATGGCCGAGCTGGTGCGCTTGAAGTACCTGGGCTTGCTCTTGCAGAAGATGTCCTCCAGCTTGGGGCTCAGGATCACCCCAAAGATCTCATCCACGTTGGGGGGGTTGTAGTACTGCCTGGTGACTGCCTGGGTGAGCTGCTCCCCTGCAGGCCAGAGGTGTGCAGGGTGTGGAGCCTGCCCCTGCTTCCCTCCAGCCCCCCCAGACCCCAAACCCTGCAGGGGGTGGAGCTGAATCAGAACTGTCAAGGCTGGAAGGGACCTCAGGGCTCAGCCACTTCCAACCCCCCTGCCCTGGAGCCACCTCCAGCCTGGCTGCAAAAACCTCCAGGGGTGAGGCCTCCACCACCCCCCTGGGCAACCTGTGCCAGGCTCTCACCACCCTCCTGGGGGACAACTTCTTCCTCACATCCAGTCTGAATCTATCCACTTCTAGTCTTGCTCCATCCCCCCCAGCCCTATCCCTCCCTGACACCTAAAAGTCCCTCCCCAGAATCCTGACGAGTCACCAAAGGTGCCCTGGAGGGAGACCCAGCCTGAGCTGAGCCCTGGGCAGGACCCAGAGCTTGCCAGAGGCCAAGCTTCCCCCTGCACACCATCAGCTCCTCACCTCTCTGGGGCAGGTGGAATATGCAATGAGGGAACCAAGTATCCCAGAGGCACATCTGCTCTGAGGCCCAGCCCAGGACCCTGGCCCTGCTCTGCCCTTCAAAGCCCCAGCAGTGTCAGGCAGGCCCAGGCCAGAGCCCAAGGTCCTGCTGATTCCTTTCCCAGCAGCAGCTCTAAGGCAGGTCCCAGGCGGCAGAGGAGCCCTCGGCCCGGCCTGCTGCTGGGGGTGGGGACTCTGAACTGCCACTGTGCACCTGGAACTGGAGGCCCCACAGCAGCTGCTCCTGCCTGCTGTGTGGGGAGCTGGCAGCACCCACCTGAGGCCCAGGCAGGGATGGGCTTGCGCGGTTGGCTCTCGTCGTCGGTGGAGTCATCGCTGTTCAGGTCCAGCCCATAGTTGTTGGGGTCTGTGCTGAAGGCCTTTGGAGCCCTCGGGGCATGGGGAGTCATCTGGTAGGAGTTGCAGGCACCTGAGTTCTGGAGGGCAGAGAGGTGCCTCAGGTGTCAGAGGCAGCAGAGCAGCAGCTGCCCCACACCAGCTCTGGAGCTCTAACCCACAGCTGTGCCCCAGCCCCAGGGCTGAGGCTCAGAGCTCTGGCTCTGCACTGCCTTCCCTTTGAGCTTGGGGGCTGCTGGGGGGGCTGCTTGGGGGCTGCCTGGGGCACAAAGCAGCCAGCAGCAGCTCAGCTCAGGCACAGCTCACACCCAGCTCAGTCTCAGCCTGGCTAAGCACAATCACCCTGATGGCTGGGAAGGTGCAGGCAGCAGCCCAGGGCAGGCTGAGCTGCAGCTCTCAGGGGAGCAGCACAGCTGGGAACACAAAGGAGGGCAAAGCAGAGCTGCAAATCCCTCCAGCCAGGAGCAGGGCTCTGGGGAGCTGCAGGGAGCTTTTCTTCCCCAGACACTGCCTTGCCAGCTCTGTGGCCCTCAGCACCAGCTCCTCCCTGGCTGGGCCAAGACAGAGCCAGATCCCTGTGCTTGTCTGCAGTGCTCAGTGCTGACAGAGCTCCAGAACCTGCAGCCAGGCCCCCACAAGGCACAGCTGTCCCCCCCCAGCCTCTGCTGTCCCCCCCCAGCCTCTGCTGCCAGCTTGGAGCTCAGGTATCAGCTTCCCAGGAGCTCTCCTGCCCCCAGGGCTCAGTGTCTAGAGAGCAGGCAGAGCTGACTTGAACCACCCCTGCCTTACCCTGGCAAGCACTCACTGCCTCCTTTCCCTCCTTCTCACTCCCCCCCAGCCCTTGAGATGCTCAAAGCCACCAGGAGCCAACCTCAGCTGCCCAGGAGGATGTTTAGAGTCCCTCAGCGCTGGGAAGGGACAAGCAGCAGAGGGAAGCTGCTCCCTGGGACAGCTGTGCTGGGGGCAGCTCTCTGCAGTCCTTCCCTGGAGACAGGGCACCAGGGGCAGCAGAATTGCCTCAGGGTTTGCTGGGTGCTCTCTCTGGACTCCACCTTGAGCTTTTTGCTCCTCTGGGGGCTGTGTCTGGGCTCTGTCTTTATCCTTTTGTTCCTCTGGCAGCTTCTTGTGTTGCTGCTCCTGCCTCTCCCTCTCTGCAGGCCTCAGCTGCAGGCCAACAGCACAAAGCTGATCTGCTGAGCTATGCTGGCTCCTAACCCATGGATGCCTTTCTAAACCTCTGCTGCCTTTTCCCTGGGGCTCTACAGAGCAGGAGGCAGCTGCCAGAGCCCAGCCTGCTGCTCCTTGCCTCTTCCTACTCAGGATTTTCAGAGGCTAAGTCCTTCCTCTGTGCAGCAGCCAGCCAGGCCAGAGCCACCCCGGGACTGCTTCTTCCTGCTGGGGGTTCTGGAGCACACCAGCTGCCAGCTCTGCCAGGAGGCATCTCCAGCAGCTCAGCTGCCTCCAGCAGCTCCTGCAGACAGCCCCAGGAGGCTCTCCCCATGCAGAGCCCTTACCTCCTTCTGCTGCTCCTCCTGGAGCCGCTCCTGAGCCTCCTTCTGCAGGCGAGCTGCCTTCTGCTGCTGCTCGCGGAGCCTGCAAGCACAGCAGCAGCTGTTGCCCACGCAGGGATGCCCCAGCCCAGGCCTGCTGCAGGGTCCTCCCTCCCTCCCCCCAGGGCACTCCTCACCACAACTCCCACTGCTGAGCCCACAGCTTCTTCCTGGCAGCTCAAAGGCAGCTCCAGAGCTGTGCCAGCAGCACAGGGCAGCTGCTCACTGCCAGCCTCCGTGGTGCCCAGCCCCAGCTCAGCACCGAGCACAGGCATGGACAGGGGCTTACTTTTCAGCCTGGATCCTCTCCTGTTCCTTCTTCTTCTCCAGCTCCCTCTGTGCAGCCAGCTGCTTCTCCCTCTCCTGTTCTGCCTGTCTCTGCTCCAGGACCCTCCTGGCCCGTTCCTGTTCCTCTTCCTTCCTCTTCTGCATCAGCTCCCTGTGCCGCCGCTCCTCCTCCTCCTCCTGCTCACAGCAGCCAGGCAGCCACTCAGCCCAGGCTGCCCCCGAGCCCCTGGCACCCAGCACTGCACAGCTGGGGAGCAGGCTGGGCTGAGGGCCCCCTGCCCTCCAGCTGTTTCAGGGCTGGCCTTTCCCAGCCCACCCACTGCTCCAGGGGCCCTAATGGCCAGCCTTTTGCTGGGGGGGTTGAATCAGTGCAGCAGCAGTGCTTAGGCTCTGCAAGAGCCTGCCCAGAGCCTGGGAGCAGGATGGGGGAGAGCCTCCAGCATGAGCATGCAGCACACCAGAGCTCTGGGGTCACAGCAGTGCTCTCCCTGGGTCTGTTGGTGCTCCCCCTGCACCCCCTGCTCACAGAGCCCCTGGCAGGCTGCAGCCCTCCCAGGGATGTGCAGCCCCCAGCCCAGGGCAGCCCCCAGCCCAGACCTGCTGCAGTGCTCTTTGCCTCCTGGCCTCCTCCTCCTGCCTGCGCCGGGCCTCCGCTTCCTCCAGCTTCTTGGCAGCTGCTCTCTTCCTGATCTTCTCCTCTGCCAACCTCTCCTCCCGCACCTGGGCACAGGGAGCCAGCTGCAGGCTCTGCCCTGCCCCAGGGGCAGCTGCCTCCAGCAGCCAGGAGGCCTGGGCCTCGCCTCAGCCAGGGACCTTCTCTCACAGCTCCCCAGGAGAAGCTGCTCCCAGCCTGGGCTTTGCACATCCCCCCCAGAACTCCTCAGAAGAGCAGAGGGAGACAACCCAAGCAGACAAGGGACTGCCCTGGTGACATCTGTCACTGGCCTGAGCCCCAGGCACAAGCAGGGGCTGGAGGGAACCTGGCTACTGTCACCTCCTCATCCATTGGCCCAATGGGAGAAGGGGACAAAGCCTCAGGGCTGGCTCCAGCTGCCTGACAAAGCCTGGAAGCCCTTTGGGAGGCACAGGTCTGGGGAAGATGAATCTTCATGGAATGGTCCAGGCCAGAAGGGACCTCCCAGGCTCACCCAGTCCAGCCCCCTGCAGTCCAGGGAAGGGACCTCAAGCCCTGGACAGCCTGGTCCAGTGCTCCAGCACCCTCACAGTGAAGAGCTTCCTCCTGCCACCCAGCCCCTCTCACCCTGAGGCCCCTGGCCCTGTCACTGCAGGCCTCTGCACAGCCTCTCTGCAGTTTCCATCTGTGTCTGCTGGCAGCCAGGGGCAGGCAGCCACCAGGCTCCTGCACAGTTCCCTCTTGAACCTCTCTCTGGCTCCCAGCAGCCTCAGCCCCACTGCAGGGCAGCCCCAGCCCCGCTGCAGGGCAGCCTCCTGTGGCCTCCTCCTGCAGCCCAGCCGTGAGTGGTGCTGCAGAGTGCAGGCAGGGCCTCACCTTCTCAGTCTTCTCCTCGAAGTGGGCAATCTTCTGCTCGATGCGGCGCTTGCGCTCCTGCTCCAGCTGCAGCGCCCTCTCGCGGCTCTCCTGCACCCTGCGCTGCCGCTCCTCCCGCCGCCTGCGGGGGACAGCCTGCAGCTCAGGGGCAGCCTGCAGCTCAGGGGCAGCCTGCAGCTCGGGGGGGGGGGCAGCAGCCCTGCAGCTCAGGCACCGCCCGCGGCCGCCCTCTGCTGGCGGCGGGGAGGCAAACTCCCCAGGGCTGGGAGGGACTGCCAGAGTAGGGCCATGGAACCCAGTGCAGGGGGCACAGAACACACCCAGCCAGGGCTGGGAAGGCTCCAGAGGAGACTCCACAACCTCTCTGGGCAGCCTGCTCCAGGCCTCTGGGAGCCTCAGTACAGAAGTTCCTCCTCCTGCTGAGGTGGAACCTCCTGTGCTGGAGTTTATATCCACTGCCCCTTGGCCTATCCCAGGGCACAGTGAGCAGAGCCTGGCCCTGCCCCCTCCATCCTGACCCCCAGCCCTCAGCTATAGACAGACATTGATCAGATCCCTCTCAGCCTTCTCCTCTCCAGACTGAACAGCCCCAGGGCTCAGCCTCTCCTCACAGGGCAGAGCTCCAGGCCCTTCAGCACCCTCCTGGGCACCTTCTCAAGCCCCATCCGAGCCAGGGCTGCAGCCAGGGCTGAAGCAGTCAGCTGGGGGCGCAGCCAGGCAGGCAGAGCAGGCTGGCAGGAATCCCAGCTGCATGCATGGACTCCCCAGGGGCAGGCAGCAGGCAGGCGGGGGGGCAGGCAGGCAGGGGGGGCAGGCAGGCAGGCAGGCGGGGGGGCAGCAGGCAGGCAGGGGGGCAGGCAGGCTGGCAGGGGGGCAGGCAGGCTGGCAGGGGGGCAGGCAGGCTGGCAGGGGGGCAGGCAGGCTGGCAGGGGGGCAGGCAGGCAGCAGACTCACAGCTTCGCCTCGTCCAGACGCCGTTTCTTCTCCTCCTCCAGCTTCTGCTTCCTCAGCTGCTCAGCTTCTTGCTTCTTCTTGAGGATCTGCAGCTTCTGCCTCTCCTTCTCCTGCAGTGGGAGGGAAGCTGAGGGCAGCCCTGGCAGGGGCAGCCCTGGCAGGGGCACCTCGCTGCTGGGCAGCACAGCCCTGCCCTGCTGCTCACCGCCTCTGGCCTCCAGGGCCCAAGCCCAGCCCTGAGCTGCAGCTGCCAGCCAGACCCTGTGCTGTGGTGCTGAGTGGTGCTCAGCACCCACACAGGAAGAGTCCTGAGAGGAGGTTACCTGCAACACTCCACCAGCTGGCAAGCAAAGGACTCAGGCAGGAAAAGCCCTTCCCAGCAGAGCAGCTCCTTCCCAAGGCAGCCAGCAGCAACCTCAGTGCCCCCTGAGAGCCTCCCGGGGTCTCACCTGCTGCAGCACAGGGAGGCTCCCCCAGCCCCACCAGGACAGCTCTGAGCAACACTCCAGGAGTGAGGCTGTGGCCAGAGCCAAGCTGCAGGCAGGAAATGCCCTTCCTCTCCCTCCCCAAGCCTGCTGCAGGTGAAAGCAACCCCCAGGACCACCTCATTCTGCAGGCAACTAAATGCTCCTGGCTCTGAGACCAAAGAGTGCTGTGGGGGCAGGGCACAGGGAAGCCCTGAGAGAATGAAATCAGAGCTCCCAATGCCAGGCAGCTGCTGGGGGAACTGCAGGGAGACAGCCCAGGGCCCACCCAGGGCCCACCCTGGGGCTCTGCAGGGAGCTGAGTGACCAACTTCAGTCAGTTTGTGCAAACAGCTTCTGAGCTGAATGAGGCTGGGGAGGATGCTCACAGCTCAGCCCCCCCAGGCCCCAGCCCAGGAGCAAGCCTCACCCTGGGGTCAGTCTGCAGGGGAGTGTTGTGCCTGATGAAGGACTTGATCACCATGCTCCCACCCAGGGAGCTGGGGGTCATCAGCAGCTGGTTCTTCTGCACGGTGTGCAGGAAGGTCTTGATAGGCTTCACCACCTGGAAGGAGCAGAGCCAGGCTCAGGGGCCAGGGCCGGGCTGGGCAGCCCCCAGGGGCAAGGCTGGGCAGCCCCCAGGGGCCGGGGCCGGGCTGGGCAGCCCCCAGGGGCAAGGCTCAGCAGCCCCCAGGGGCCAGGGCCGGGCTGGGCAGCCCCCAGGGGCCAGGGCCGGGCTGGGCAGCCCCCAGGGGCAAGGCTCAGCAGCCCCCAGGGGCCAGGGCCGGGCTGGGCAGCCCCCAGGGGCCAGGGCTGGGCTGGGCAGCCCCCAGGGGCCGGGGCCGGGCTGGGCAGCCCCCAGGGGCCAGGCCAGCTCTGGGCAGGGGCAGCAGGGCTGCAAGGAGCTTACTTTGCTGGCTGGGAAGGTGGGGGATGGAGTCTTTTTCCTGGGGGGAGAGAGCCCCCCCTCCTCTGCCTGCTGGTGGTCATAGCACTCATCCACAGCCCTCTTGTAGCTTGGCTTTCTCCTGGGAAGGGACAGGCACAGGGGGCACAGGGCTGGAAGGGAGCCTCAAAGGCCATCTGCTCCCAGCCCCCTGCAGCCTGGGGGACAGCAGCAGGCTGGCACAGCGGCAGGCTGGCAACAGAGGCAGAGAAAGCCTCCTGCAGAGCATTGCAGTGTCCAGCAGCCTGCTCTGGACTGCACTGGGGGGCTCAGTCCTGCCTGGATGGACACACCTGGCGCTCTGGGGTGGCTCCTGGGTCTTCTCACTCTTGTTCGAGTTTCCCTCTGCAAGAGAACACTGGCAGTCAGCTGCAGCAGGCAGCAGCCCCCCCCCCAGCAGGCAGCAGCCCCCCCCCAGCAGGCAGCAGCCTCCCCCCCAGCAGGCAGCAGCCTCCCCCCCAGCAGGCAGCAGCCCCCCCCCAGCAGGCAGCAGCCCCCAGCCCCCCCCAGCAGAGCTCAGGCCGCAGTGAGGCCCTGCCAGGAGCCCTTCAGCTGAGCTGCTCTGCCCTTCACTGCTGGAGGCCGAGGGCAGAGGCCCCAGAGTGCCCTGAGCTGTACCCCAGGCTGTGCAGCTCCTGCAGGGCTACAGAGCATCCCCCTGCCCCAGAAACAGAGCCCAGAGGCCCCCACAGCCTGGGCACCAGCATCCCCCTGCCCCAGAAACAGAGCCCAGAGGCCCCCACAGCCTGGGCACCAGCATCCCCCTGCCCACCCTCCCCCAGCCCAGAGCAGGCAGCAGCTCCAGCAGGAGCCCCCCCACTGCTGACCCCTTAGCACAGCCCTCCCTTGACAAAGGTGACCCTCACCCCCACAGCCAACCCCAGCCCCAGCCCCACAGCCTGCCCCGCCCCAGCCCCGCCCCCACAGCCTGCCCCGCCCCAGCCCCGCCCCCACAGCCTGCCCCGCCCCAGCCCCGCCCTCACCCTGGCCGCCGGGCCGCTCCTGCCTGCCGAGGGTCCGTGAGCGCAGGGACATCCGCGGGCTCGGGGAGCCTGCCCCAGCCCTGCCCCCGCCCTGCCCCGGGCTGCTGGGCTCCTGGGGCTGCTCCTGGGGCTGCTGCTGGGGCTGCTGCTGGGGCTGCTGCTGGGGCCTGCCCACGGCCTGGGGGCCCAGGGGCACGGGTGGGCTCTGGGGAGCCTGCAGGAGAAGGGTTTCAGCCCAGGTCTCAGACGGGCAGCCGCTGCCCCCAGCCCTGCTCCCATCCTGAGCACCTCCAGAGCCACAGGCAGGGTGCTGAGCAGGGCTGCAGCCCCCAGGCTCCCTCCTGCTGCTGTGCAGAGGCAGCAGTGGGGCTGCAGCAGGGCAGGCACTGCTGCACTGGGAGCTGGAGCCTCCAGCAGAGCTTGCTGCATGCTGCAGCCATGAGTGGGCAGCAGGAGGCAGAGGCAAGCAGCCCCTGCCCTGCTTCCTTCCCCCTGCCCTGCTTCCTTCCCCCTGCCCTGCTTCCTCCCCCCCTGCCCCTGCTTCCTCCCCCCTGCCCCTGCTTCCTCATCCCCCTGCCCTGCTTCCTCCCCCCCTGCCCCTGCTTCCTCCCCCCCTGCCCCTGCCACAAGCTGCCCCTGCCCTCACAGCCTGCTGGGGGGAGCTGGCAGTGCCCTCCCCTGGCACTGCACTGGGCTGCCAGGGGTGCCAGGAGAAGGGTGGAGCCTGGCCCTGCCCACAGAGGCTTCTGCAGAGGCCTTGGCCCAGAGCTGGGCACAGCAGCCCCCTGCAGCCCGATGGGAGGCCAGAGAAGCCCAGAGCAGGCCTGGGGGCAGCCTGCCCCCTAAGCACCAGCACACACTGGGCACTGGATGCCACCCTGCACCCAGGGGAGGTCTGCTCCGAGCTGCTGGCTCCACAGCTGCCAGGGCAAGTCCAAACCACATCTGGTTTGCCAAGAGCACTGCTGGGGGGCAGGGAGGAGGAAGGTGACAGAGCTCAGGGCACAGAGCCAAGGCAGCAGGGCTCTGCTCAGGCCTGCAGGCCCATTCCTTCTGCTCCCCTCGGAGCTGCTCAGGCATGCTGGGCAGCCAGGGGCAGGGCTGCAGCCCCACACAGCCTGGGCAGGTGCAGGCCTGAGCTGCTGCTGGAGCTCTGCTCCTTAGCTCAGCCTCTGCTTGCTGAGGGCTGCTCTTGACCAAGCACCACCACGGCCCTGGGGTCTGAGCCCCCTGCCCCGGGGAGGGCACTGGGAGCTGTGCAGGGATGGGGGCTGCCCCCCACATGGCATTTCCAGTTTCTGTGGGGGTTTAAAGCAAGCTGGCAAGCTCTGAGCAGGCTGCAGGCCCAGGAAGGCCAGGAGCAGCCACAGAAAGAGCTGAGGAGCTGGAGCTGCAAGGTTAGGGCAGGGTCCCCCTCTGGAGCACCTGGGCCCTGGGAGGAGGCTCAGGAGCAGGACTCTGTTCTGGGGGGTTGGAGCTCAGGCACCAGCCTGTCCCTGGCCTTTAAATCCACAGACACAGAGTGACAGAGAGCACCTCCTGGCCAGAGCCAGCCCAGCCTCTGCAAGCTGCTGGGGGGGGCCCAGAGCCCCTGCCCAGGAGCAGCCTTGGGTGCTGTGTGCTCCTTTCCCAAGGGAGCCCCCAGGGGAGGAAAACCATCCCAGGCCTCCTCAGCCAGTGGCCAGAGCCAAGCCCTCACCCACCAAACTCCCTCAGCCTGTGCTCAGCTCTTACCTGCCTGGGGGGGCTGCAGGGGTCAGAAGAAGGCCTAGGGAAGAACAAAGGCAGCTTGGTCAGGAGCCCCCAGGGCAGGGCAGGCTCTTGTCACCTGCAGGCAGCAGGCTGTGCACCAGCAGTGTCAGCTCAGTGTCCTCCAGCAGGTCACTGAGGAGTGGCAAACATCTGAAAGGAGCTCACCCAGCTGTCAGAACTGTTCCTTCCCCCTCTGGCACCTCCTCAGAGCTGGAGTCTGCAGGGAAACAGAGAGCACCGCGGGGGCTGCAGCAGGGGGGGCTGCACTGGGGGGCAGGGAGAGCTCTGGAAGCTGCAGCTGCCCAGAGCTGAGTGCCTGCTGCTGGGGTGAGGGTGCAGACCCCCCCAGGCAGCCCTGGAGTGTGGTGTGAGAGCTGCAGCCCTGCAGCAGCCCCAAGCACTGCTCCCTGAGCTCACCTTTGGAGTGGGCTCAGCCTCCTGCAGGAGGTAAAGCAGCCTGGGTGCTGCTTCCTGCCAGCCCCCCGCCAAGCCCCTGCCAGCCCCTGCCTCCCCCCCTGCCAGCCCCCCACCTCCCCCCTGCCAGCAGCCCCTGCCTCCCCCCTGCCTCCCCCCCTGCCTCCCCCCCGCCTCCCCACCCCAGCACTGCCAGAAATGGAGGCTAATGAATAACAGAGGCAAGGAAGCAGCTCCAGCCCAGGCAGAGCCTGCAGGGCTGAGCCTGCAGCCTGCTCCCACTCCTCCCCCAGGCCCAAGCTGTGCCCAGCCAGGGCAGGAGCTGCTGCAGGGACTGACCCTGCCCTGGCTTCCAGGGCTGGGAGCAGCTCAAGCAGAGGAGCACAAAGCATCCCAGCTGCCTCCTTGCACCCAGGAGCTCTGACCAGGCACTGGCCTGGTGCAGAGGGAAGGAGCCAAGGCTTGCTCAGCCCTCCCAGGTAACCCAGCTCTGGCCAGCACAGGCTGAGCGTTTCAGCAGGGCACAGAAAGCCTCTCCAGGGCCTCTGTGAAGTCCTCACCAAGCAGACTGCCCTGAGTGAGCCTCAAACTCTGCACCAGGAAATTCACCTAGCTCCCTGCAGCCAGGTTGGGGAGCCCTGGCCTGGGCACAAGAGAGCTCCAGCTCTGGAGCAGCACTCAGGGGTGGGATGGTGTGGGCAGGACCTCTGCTGTGCTTGTCCAGGGACAGCCTGCTGAGCCTCCACCAGCAGTGCCTTTGAGCCAGCAAGCCCCAGGGAGGCAGAGCTGGGCAGTGAGGGGAGGCAGTGCCAGCTCAGCTCTTGGCTCTCCCTCCACACCAACCTGCTGTGCTGAGCCAGCCTGCCCCCAGCACCAGGCCCTGCACCACCTGCACTTACTGACCACTTCCTCCCCAGCCTGAGCAGAGAGGCTGCAGCCAGCCCTGGCTGCTGCTCCAGGGGCACAGTGCACTCAGTTTGTGCTTCACTGAAAGGGCCTCTGGCTTCAGACAGCTCAGCCTCCAGGGCCCCCTCAGGCTAGCAGCCAGACCCTGCAGAGCAGGGATCTGCTGAGAGCTCAGAGCTGCACTGAGAGCCCAGCTTCCTGTGCTGGGGGCACTGAGACACCCTGGAGCAGCCCCATGCCCCCTGCTGCCAGGCCCAGCAGCACTGGCAGTGTGCTGCCCAGCCCAGGCCCTGCCCTCTGCTCTCTGCTGGCTCAATGGAGGCAGCAGCACTGACCCAGGAAGAACAGAGCACCTCCAGCCCTCTCCTGCCCACCCTCCACATCCCAGCCCCAACCACTGCCACACAGCTGACCCCCACCCACCCGGGGGGACCCCAGACTCCCAGCACAGCTGAACCTCCTTCAGAGCCCCTGGGGGGGGAATGATGCACTCCTGGGTGGACTGCCCCAAGTGCTCCTGCTCTGGCAGGGGGGACTGGATGCTTGCTGCAGCCACTGCTCTGGGGGCAGCTGCTGGAGCTGTGCAGGCTGCAGGAGTCCTTAGCTGAGCAATCCCTTAGCTGCACAGAGCACAGCAATCCCATCCACGGGTGCCAAGAGCAACAGCCTCACCTGGGCACCCTTGGGTGGGGACATGCTGCAGGAGCCACCTCCTGCCCATGCTGGCAGCTCTCACTGGGAGGAGATCTCAGTCTGTGTCCTGCTTAGGGGACTGAGAACACAGAGGACAGGAACAGCCTCTCTGGGCAAGAGCTGCTTCCTCACCACTGCTTCCTCAGTTAGGGGTCGCTGGGGAGGGCTGCTAAGGACTTCTCTTAGCTCTCTGCTTCTCCTGGCCAGGGCTCTGGTGTGGGGATGCTGCAAGGGACTTCTGTTGGCTGCTTTGCCTGTTGAGGGATCCTGGAGCACTGCAGGGGTCAGCCTGCAGTGCTGGGGGTTCTACAAGGTGTCACTAAGGGACTGCTGGGAAGAACTGAGAGTCTCTGCCCCCTGCATTTCTGGCACCTGGTTGCTATGCAGCACTGAGGTTTCTGCCTTCATTCCTCACCCAGGGCCCCCAGCTCAGAACAGTTAGAAGCCACAGAGGATCTCTTGAGGCCCTTTCCACTGCACTGTGGCACTATGACACCTCCTGTCCACAGCAGCTCGAGAGACATCCCTGCTGCTCTCCCAGAGGGTGCCCAGGGCTGAGCTCACAGGCCATGCTCCAGCAGCTCCCCAGAGCCCCCCTTGGAGCCTTCTCGCTGGCAGCAGCTGGCCTGGCCCAGGAGGGGCAGGGGAGGCTCTGCTGCAGCCCACCCCAGCCCCCTTCAGCAGCAAGAAACGAGCCCAAGCGAAGCAGGAGTGGCGCAGAGCGCCCCCCGGGGCTCCCCCACTCACCGTCGGGGCAGCTGGCTGCTGAGGGCCGGGGCCGGGCCCGCGTCGCCACTCTGCCTGCGGAGGCGGAGACCTGGCTGCCCCTGCGGCTGCCCCTGCGGCTCCCCCGGCAGCGCTTGGCCGCCGCGGAGCTGCCGCGGCCGGGGGCAGCTCTGCCCAGCAGGCTCCTGCGCACGGAGCGGCGACTCAGCCTCGGACCCTTGGGGGTGCCTGCGACGTCCTGGGCGCGCTGCGCAGCCTCCTGCTCGTCCCCCGCGGGTGCCTGCAGGGAGCCATCCAGCCCGGGCGCGGGGCTCACGACGAAGGTGCTGTTGGCTGCGTGCGGCTGAGGAGTGCCCGGGGGCTCTGCCCCGCGGTCTGCCTTGGGGGTGCTGCTGGCTGCCACCGTCTCGGGGGCTGCCGGCGCAGCTGAG
This sequence comes from Melanerpes formicivorus, assembly GCF_026170545.1. Taxonomy (NCBI): domain Eukaryota; kingdom Metazoa; phylum Chordata; class Aves; order Piciformes; family Picidae; genus Melanerpes; species Melanerpes formicivorus. Next base: position 17,345,048 of record NW_027142368.1, on the reverse strand, counting down.
GCTCTGCCAACCTGGTCCTCCTCGCGAGGATGCTCCTCCGAGGCCATGACAAAGGTGCCACGGAGCTGCTGCCTCCCCCTCGGGGACTTCGCCTGGAGGCACAGCTCAGCACTGATGCAGTTGCTGAGGTTGATGTCTGCCGAGAGAGGCTTCCTCTCCTGTAGGACAGGGCTCTTGGGAAGGACTATCTGCGGGACCTCGGGGATCTTGGCAAGTGCTGCGGTCTGGGATCTTGTCACGCGTTGAGGGGGAGACGTCTCGGCCCTGCTGAGCTCCAGGTTTTCTTTGTTCCGGGACTGAGAGCGTGTGGAGGGTCTGGTGCTGCTGTTCTTCCTCTGGGACGACCTAGCGACAGAAACGGAGCCTCAGACTGGGACGGGGAACAGACTGAGGCCCTTCACGTGGGGACACAGAGAAGCACAGCTGAGGCCCCCCGAGAGCTGCAGAAAGCGGCAGGGAAGGGAAGAGGCCGCGGGGCCCCGGCTGCCAGCGCCGAGCTGCGGAGCGCCGGGACGGCTCCGCGCGGCCCCAGGACCCCTCCTGCCCGCAGCGGCCTCGGTCCCGCGCGGAGGGAAGCTCTCTGCCCTCTGCCCCCTCCCCCGGCCGGGCCTGGGCCTACCTCTTCCTGCCCAGCTCCGTCTCCTCGCTCCGCGGAGCGGCACAGCGCTTCCTCCGCTGCCGGCTCTTCTGCGACGGCGTCTTGGGCATCAGCTCCGGCTCGTCGCGGTAGTGGCTGCGGGGGGAAGGGGGAAGGGGGAAGGCGGCAGCTCAGCGCGGGAGCGGCCGGGAAGGGCTCGGCGCGGCGCGGCCCGGGGCGGGCCAGGCCGTAGCTACCTGCTGAACATCCTGATGGCCTCCTCGCGGATCTCCTCCAGCCACACCAGGTCGGTGTCGTCCACCTCCTGCAAGAACTCCGCCAGCCGCCGCTTGCAGGTGGCCAGCAGCTGCCGGGGGTCCGCCGCCGCCGCCGCCTCCATGGCTGCCATCTCCTTCCCTCCCAACCGCTCGAATTCAAACGCGGCGCGCGCCGCCCGCCCCCTGCAGCCGCGGCGCCGCAGCCAATCGCCGCCAGGCCGCGCGCCGCCCGCGCTCCCCATTGGCTGCGAGCCCGCCCGGGAGCGCCCAAACCAGGCCCCGAGGACTCGGGTTGGAAGGCGGGGCTGGGGCAGGCCGGCAAATGGGCTGCGGGGGCTTCGAGGAGGGGAAGTGATGGACGTGGGCAGCGACCAATAAAAAGCACGTTTCGGGCAATCCGCTCCGTGATTGGTCCGGGCCGGAATGATGGGGACGCGCTGCGAGCGCGCTGCGAGCTGAGGTTTTGGGTGGCGGTGAGGCAGGCTTGGGTCTGCCTGGCACCGCTCTGCCTTGCGGGGAGCAGCAGAGGGGACGGGAGCCCGAGCCCGCCAGGGCTGCCGCAGCGAGCTCCGCCTGCCCTCACCCCCTGTGCTGAGGCGGGAAGCAGACCGCTGCTCCCCCTCCCGCCCGTGCAGCGTCCCCAGCCCTTGTGTCCGTCCGTAGTTCTGTCCCCCCCCAGCCCTTCTGTCCCCCCCAGGCAGGGCTATGGCGGAGGCCGACGGCCCCCTGCAGCTGCTGGAGGTGTGCGAGCGGAGGCTGTCCCGGTTCCTCCATGATGCTGAGCACAAGCACCTGGCCTGGCTCCGGGAGGTGGAGGAGCAGGGCCTGAGGATGCTGGATAGGTAGGGGCTGCCCCCGGGGACTTCCCCCTCTCCAGGGACCTGCCTGAGCCGCGGGGGCTCCCGGCTGCCGTCGGGCCGGCCGCGGCGGGAGGGTGCCGCTGGGCACTGGGTTTCCCAGCTGCTGTAGCTGTGGGTAGCTCCATCCGAGCCCCGGCACCAGGCGGCCGGTGCAGCTCCCTCCCTCCTTTCTCAGCCAGCGTTTGCCCTCAGGGGGTGCTCCTGGTTTTGCAGGTGGCAATGTTAGACGTAGCCAGGGGAAAGCAATCTGCCTTCTGTGTTCCTTCAACAGCAACCTTGGGGCTGAGCCCGAACTAATGTCCAAGACCCCCTCCCAGAGGAGGCGTCCCAGGAAAAGGCAATCCTCCTGCCTGAAAGAGGAGGGCAGGGAGCCCGGCAGGAGGAGGTAAGCGCCCTGCGTTGGGCTGGCTCCGCTGCGCAGCCAAGCGGAACAGGGACTGCTGCGGCGAGAGCCTGCGGCAGCCGCTCTGCCCCCGCCTTAGCGAACGCCTGTCAGAGGGCTGGGGGGCGATCAGCATCTTGATCCTGCTGAGGGGCTGGGGTGGGGCTGGCTGCTCCCCTTCACTGCTGGGTTTGGGGTTTTTCTGGCTGGGAGCAAGGAATAGCAAACACTCTGCCTTCCTGCCCCTTTGGCTTTGTGCTTTGGTTTGCTTTCGGCACAGCCTTGGGCCGGAGCTGGCTCCTGGGCTTCACTCTCCTGGATCTTGGTGTCTGAGGGAACCTGTGAGCAGAGCTTGCTGCCTGAGAGGTGCAGAAGCAGCTGGCAGGCAGAAAGGCTCCCAGGGAGTAGGGATGAAGCTGCAGGGGAGATTCCAAGTGATTTGCTTAGAACCAGCTACAGGTGAGGCTTCCCAGGAGGCCCTGAGCAGGCAGAAGCTGCCTGCAGACAGCTGTGGGGGCAGGATGGTGCAGTTGCTCTGGTGACCAAGGCTGGCTGGGAGGCTGCCTTGCTCCCCCCAGCTGTCACTGTAGCTGCCTCTGCTCTTGTCTCGTGGCCAGCACAAGGTGGTTGAGGAAACCCTTCCTGAGATGAGCTGTGCTGGGAGCTGAGGAGATGCAGAGTGACCCAGACCTCACCCCTGGCTGTGCAGAAGTGAACAGTTCCCATGTTAGGGTACTTAAACTTTGATAACCAGGCTGAACCCCCCCAGGAGTTGGTAGGGAAGAGTTAGAGTTAAAAGTCTGTGGGGAAGCAGTCATGGGGGGTGGGGAGGGCAGCAGGAATGGTGAGGAAGCCTTGGGAAGTCCACGTGTGTGGTGCAGGAGAAGCAGCTGCTGCAGATCCAAGCAGGGAGAGCTCTTCAGAGGCACTGAGAGCTCACAGCCATGGGCTGGATGCTCCCCTGGGGGAGGCAGGGCCCTGCCTCTCCCTTTCCCTTGTTTAAACTTAGTCTGGAGGCAGCTCTGCTGATGTGACAGAAGGCCTGGGTGGGTGTCAACAGGAAGCTGGGCCTGCAGCTCAGCACACTGTGTCTGTCCTGCAGGCCCAGGCCATTGTTCTCCTGGCTGCCTCAGCAGTGTGCTTGGAACCTCATTTCTTAGCCCAGTGGTTAATTGCACCTTTCCCAATTAGTCTGTTTTGCTGGCTCCTGTAGCAAGCCCTCTGGCTGCTGCAGGTCAGGATGTGCAGTGCAGAGAGCAAGGCTGGAGGGAGGAGGGCAGAGGGTCTCAGCTTGAACCCTAGCAGCAGGACAGGGCACTGGGGCTGCACCACCTTGTCCCTACACCGTTCTGGCTTCCCCAGCTGCTTTCCCTGCTTCCCCAGCTGCTTTCCCTGCTTCCCCAGCTGCTTTCCCTGCTTCCCCAGCTGCTTTCCCTGCTTCCCCAGCTGCTTTCCCTGCTTCCCCAGCTGCTTTCCCTGCTTCCCCAGCTGCTTTCCCTGCTTCCCCAGCTGCTTTCCCTGCTTCCCCAGCTGCTTTCCCTGCTTCCCCAGCTGCTTTCCCTGCTTCCCCAGCTGCTTTCCTCCCCTTCTCCACTCTCCACCTTCACTTGGCTGCCACTGGGTCACCCTGACAGCCCGAGCTGCTTCCTTTGGGTGTGGGTTTCTCTCCTGGCTGCTTGTGTGGCTCCATCCTCTTGTGGACACTTCCCTAACTCAGCAGAGAGGCTTTCACTGCTGTGGCTCCCCAGGGCTCCCTGTAGCTGCTCAGCCTTCACTGAGGCCATGGAGCTGGAGGTGCTTGCTGTGCCAGGTCATCTTTCCCTTAGGCAGCTGGCTCGGGTAACTCCTGAGCCCTAACTGCAGCAGGGGGTGGCTGTGTTCTTGGGTTGCCTGTGCTGGGCTCTCCCTCAGCCTGCTCCCTGCCCTCAGAGCTGGGGCTGCTTCCTCAGGTGGAGGTCTGTGAGACAGCAGCATCCCTGCAGCGTGGCTGTGCCCTGCTCCAGGCAGCCAGGGAGGAGTTGGTGGCCCCATCGTGGCTTTGCTGTGCCCTGCTGTCGGCTCTGCCTGGCCCCCAGGGCTGCTGGCTGCAGTGAGCAGCACTTCCTGAAGAACTCCAGGAAAACCTGGCCCTGGGTCTGGCAGAGGGCATCTGGAGCTCCCCAGGCCCAGCTCCTGCGCTGCCAGCAGCGGCCAGGGAAGAGCTGCGAGGGGCAGTGGTGTGGCAGGAGCTCCCGGAGTCCCCCCGAGGGCAGAGCGCTGCTGAGTGGCTTCACCTGCTCTGTCTTTGTTTAAGGTCATCCAGGAGGAGGAGCAGCACCAAGCTGGCGCTGGCCAAGCCCAGCTCCCAGCGGCGCCTCAGCAAGCTGCCAGCGCAGAGCCCGGGGGCACAGGAGCCCAGCCCCAGCTGCCGGGGGGGGCCTCAGGCCGGCCTGGGAGCCGAGTGCCCGGAGCCGCCCGGGGGGGAGGCTCCTGAGGGCGCCCCCTGCGAGGCTGGGCAGCAGGAGCCCTGGGGGGTCGCAGCCCCGGGGCTGCCTCAAGCCTCTCCTGCGGCTGCCACCTCCGCGGCGAGGGAGGAGCAGAGCCCCGACGGAGCCTCCCCCCCGAGGGCTCCCGGAGCCGCCGGCGCTGCGCTGCTCCCCGGGGAGCAGCCCCCGGGCCCCCGGGCCGCCCCCAGCCGAGCCCCGGGGAGAGCAGAGCCCGGCGGCTGCTCGGGGCAGCGCCGGAGCCGCAGGAGCTCCCAGGCGGGGAAGTGCCCCGGGGGCAGCAGGAGGAGCGGCAGCCGCAGGTCTCTCGGCAGGGACAGCGCCAGGAGGGCAGCAGCGAGGGAGACCTCCCCCGGCAGAGCCAGCTGTGAGTCCCTGCAGCCCCGGCTCTCGGGGGTGGGGGGCTTCCCCTCTCGGGGTCCTGCCCACAGCCTTTGGCCCCTGCCATCTGGACGTGCTGCTGGGCCCTGCTCTGCTGCAGGAGGCTCTGCTGGGGCACAGGGTGCAGGGGGTGGAAGGCAAAGAGCCCAGCAAGGGTGGCCTGGCTTGGCCCTCCCAGGAGGCTGCTGTGTTCCTGGGTAGAGCCTCAGCTGTGGGCTGCCACCCCCCAGAGCCTGCAGCAGCCCCTGAGGCTGGGCTGGGGGTGGCAGAGGGGCCTGGATGTGCCTGGGGTGGGAGGGAGTGACTGGGCTGAGCACCAGCCCGTGGGAGGGAAGGAGGCTCAGAGCCAGGCTGCTCCTGCTGGCTGCTCCTGCCCCCTGCCTCTGTTGCTCTGGGAAGGCCTTGTTTGGACCCCCAGCTGCTGCTGAAGGCAGGGCAGCTGCTGCTGAAGCAGGGAGGCCCAGGGAGCCTGGCTGTCAGCTCTGAGCTGCTGTAGCCAGGCACTTGCCACACTGAGCTGAGCGATGCTGGGGGCAGAGGTCAGCCCCCCAGATCCCCACAGAGCCAGGTGGGGAGCAGGAGCTGCAGGCATGGGCTGGGGAAGTGCTGCCTCTGACACAGGCAGGAGGCTGCCTTGCAGCTGGAGCAGGCAGAGGAGCTGCTGCTGCCTCCCTGCTCTGCCTCCCTGCTCTGCCTCCCCAGCCCACACCAGCTGGCACTGGGGGAGGTGCTGCTGCGGTGGGAAGCTGGGATGAGCAATCTGGGAGGGAAGCCTGCAGAGGCCTGAGCTGGGGGCTGTGGGGAAGCTCCCCCCAGCAGCTGATGCTTTTCTCCTCCAGGCCACAGCTCCCTGGAGGTGTTTGTGGAAGACGATGTGAGAGGCAGCAGCAGGTGAGGCTGGCATGGAGAGCAGGCAGGCAGCACCCACCCAGCACCCTGGGAGGTCCCTTTGGTGTCACAGGCCCAGGGCTGGCTCTGGGGCAGGCTGTCAGGCGGTGCTGTCCCCTGGGGGGACATCTCCAAGTGTCTGCTGCTGCTGCTCAGGCCCAGCCCTCCCCTCCAGGAGCCTGCCCAGAGCAGGGTGAGCTCAGGCTCTGCTAGGTGGGGCCCAGCCCATGCCCCAGGCCCTGGTGCTGGCCAGCAGCACAGGAGTTCTGCCCTGGGACTGCTGGCTGCAGCTGCCCTGTGGATGTCTGCTGGTGCTGGAGGGCAGGCAGCAGGGCTCTGAGCTTGCTCCTCACCTCCTGTGTGAACACTCTGTAGGAGGGCACTCAGCTCCTCAGCCTGGTGCCAGGAGTGTGCTGAAGCCTCTGTGGCCTGGCTGGGATGGTGCTGTGCCCCTGGGTGTGCCAGGCTGCCCTGGGCTGGCTCCACCACACCTCAGCCCCATGAGTCTCCCTGTGAGGAGCTGAAATAAGGCAGCTGGCTCTTTTTTCACAGGCCCAGGCTGGAAGCAGAGCCCCCAGCTGCAGAGGTAAGTTCTGGAGAGCAGCCTGCAGCCCCTCTGCCCTCTCCAGGCCTGGGTTGATGCCTTTGGGAGCGAGGAAGGTGGCCAGGGATTGTCCTGGCCTGTCCCTCCAGCTCGGGGGAGGTGCTGACAGCTTGGCTGCTGCTGCCCTCGGGGGGCTTGGGCAGCTGCTTGGCTCCTGCTGGGCAGAGACCTCTCATGCCCTCTGGATGGAGCATTTGGAGGGGCTTGGCCAGGCCCCCAGCAGGCAGCAAGCCTTCACTGTCAGCTGGCACAGTCCTGGGGTGCCCCGTGGTGTGGCTGCTCTGAGCTGCAGACAGCAGGGCCCCGCTTCAGGCTCCCTGCCCTGCTTGGCATTGCCTCCTCTGGGCTGCCAGAGCTGCTGCTGTGAGCCAGCTGTGAGGGGTGGGCTCTGCCCTGGGGCTGCTGCTGCCAGGGGGCTCTGCCCCAGCCTGGGGGTGGCAGCTCAGCACACCCCCAAAGCTCCCCTGCTGGGGCAGCTGCTCAGGGGATGTCTGCTCCCTCCTCCTGCAGGCTCCTGAGGACATCCCTGTCTCCAGCAGGAGTGCCCAGGCTGTTCAGCACCCCGCTGCTCAGCACCAGCAAGGTAACCTGGCACTGCTCTGGCACTCCTGGGTGAGGGCCCCAAGGCCCCCCAGGAGCAGGGTGTGTGGGGCCTGTGCTGAGCCAGAGGCAGCTCTGAGCAGGCAGGGTGATGTTTCAGGCACACTTCTGAGGCCCTGGGGATGGGGCACAGGCAGCTGGACAAGCAAGGCTGTGTTGGCAGTGTCTCCAGGCCTTGAGGCAAACTGTCCTGGCCAGCCTCAACCACTTGGAAAAGATTGCTCCTGGAGCTGGAGTCCTGCACAGAGTGCAGAGTTCTCTTCCAGCACCTCCCCTGGGGGCATCCATGGGGCTGTGAGCACCCCAGAGCCAGGGGCTGGGCCCCCAGAGATGGCTTCCTGGTGGTGCTGACTGCAGGCTTCTCCCCAGGAGGCTTTGCCAAGCTGAGCAGTGAGCCCCAGCAGGAGACCCAGGAGCCAGCTCCCGGTGCCAAGCCCCAGGAGAAGCCTACACACATCTGGTAGGAGAGCTGTGGGGAGGAGGGAGCCTGGGCTGCAGCCACTGGGGCTTGGCCTCCTGAGCTGCAGGAGGGCTCTGGGGGGCTGTTCCCCTGCCTCTCCCCTCCTCTCCCCCTGGGGGTTTGAAGTAGTCTTTGGGCAAACCTTGTCCCTCCTGGGAGTCCCTTGTGACTTCTGAGCCCTGCTGGGGCTGTTGGGAAGCAGGCACAGGAGCTTGGGCACAAGCAGGGAGGTGATGGAGGTGGCACAGCTGCCTCAGCTCAGGCTCTGAGCAGCTCCTCCAGGGTGGTCCCAGGAGCAGTGTGAGAAGCTGGCTGAGCTGCTCCTGTGGCAGGGCCTGGCACCCCTGGCCTGTGCCCTCCCACCTGAGACCTCAGCTGCCTTTGCCCTTGGTCTCCCCTGCCGCCTGTGCTGGGCTCACAGTGCCCTTGGACCTCACTCAGGTCAGGACCTGCTGCCTTCCTCGGGGCAGCTGTGGGGCTGGGCCCTGGCTCTGCACTGGGGCAGCCTCCAGGTTCCCCCCCGGGGCTGGGAGGTGCCAAGCAGGGGGCTCCCCCCGGGGCCAATCCGAGCGCCCAAAGTGCTTGCAGAGCAGCTGAGAGCCTGCCGGGGAGCGGAGCGGGGCCGTGGCTGGCAGCACCCAGCCGAGCAGAGCTGTCCTGCTGCCGGGGAGGGGAGGCAGAGGGAGGAGCCCGGGGGTCCCCTGCCCGCGGAGTGCCCTCTGCAGGCGCCAGGAGCTGCCTGACCTCCGGCAGCAGGGGGCAGGCCGGGGCACAGGGGGCAGCTGCTGGCCCCTGAGGTGCCTCTGGTGCTGCCCCCAGGCCGAGGAGCTGCAGGCAGGCAGTGGCAGCGCCCCGGAGCGGGCCCCAGGAGCAGCAGCAGGGGAGCTCGGCAGCCCAGCCCCCCCCCTCCTCCCCCTCCCCAGCCAGCAAGGTGAGTGCCCCCTGCCCCCCCGCCGCCCCCCGCCCCCCGCCGTGCCTGACTGCTCTGTGCCCCCAGGTGGTGAGGCCGCTGAAGAGCCTCCTGCAGGCGGTGCAGCGCAGCCAGCTGCTGCCCAGCCCCGGGCCCCGCGGCCAGCCCGGGGGCATCAGCGGCTTCCTCCGGCGCAAGACCCCCGGCAGGGCTGCGCTCAAGGTCAGAGCTCCGCCTCGGCAGGCCGGCAGGGGGCGCCCGCCGCGGGGGGGCAGGGCAGGCAGGCAGGGGGAGCCCCCCGGGGGAGCAGGGGGGAGCAGGGCAGGCAGGCAGGGGGAGACCCCCGGGGGGGAGCAGGGCAGGGCAGGCAGGGGGAGACCCCCGGGGGAGCAGGGCAGGCAGGCAGGGGGAGCCCCCCGGGGGAGCAGGGGGGAGCAGGGCAGGCAGGCAGGGGGAGCAGGGGGGAGCAGGGCAGGCAGGCAGGGGGAGACCCCCGGGGGAGCAGGGCAGGCAGGCGGGGGGAGACCCCCGGGGGAGCAGGGGGGGAGCAGGGCAGGGCAGGCAGGGGGAGACCCCCGGGGGAGCAGGGCAGGGCAGGCAGGGGGGAGCAGGGGGGAGCCGGGCAGGCCGTCGGGGGGGGGGGGGGGGCAGGCTGCCTCCCGGCTCTGCTCTGCCCCGGGGGGCGCTGGGGGCTGCTGGCTGAGCCCCTGGGCATCAGCCCTGCCTTGTGCAGCTGTGCAGCAGGGCAGGCTCTGGGGGCTTTGTGCCTGGTGCTGAGGGACAGGCAGCGTGGGGGCAGCCTGGCTGTGCTGCCAGGGGGCTGCTGGCACCTCCAAACCCTGAGGCTTTGTCTCTCTCTCTTCCCCACAGGGAGACTTTGTTGTAAGTAGAGCTCTGGGATGGCAGGGGCTGGGCAAGGCTGTGCCCCTGCCCCGTGGGCACTTCCCTCCCCTCCTGCTGGCAGCCACACAGCTCTGCAGGGCAGGCCTGGAGCCCTGGCAGTGGTTGGGTGCCAGGATGCCTCTGGAAGGCCTCTGAGCTGTGTTCTGCTGTGGACCTGCTGGGAAGCCCTTTGGCCTCAGCAAGGCTGTGCCTGTGCTCCTCCTGCCCTGCTCTCACTGGTGCTGGTGCAGGTGGTGCTGTGCCAGGCTGCAGGTGCCCCCAGAGCTGCTCCTTTGCCCTGCCCCTGGGGCACTGAGGGGTTGCCCTCCTCTCGCTCCCCCTGGCTGGGCCTGCACTGGTGCCAGACCTGTGGTGTTCCTCCCCTGCTGGCAGCTGCCTGGCACCAGCAGCCCCAGGGTGGGCACAGGCCCCAGCAGTGGGTACAGCCTGAGCTGCTCCTTGTCAGGAGAGGGAGAGGCAGAGGCTGGAAAGCCTCAGGAGGAAGCAGGAGGCTGAGGAGCAGAGGAGGAAGAAGGTGGAGGAGGAGAAGAGACGACGCCAGGCAGAGATGAAGCAGTGAGTTGGGTGCCTTAGCTCCTGCCCCTGGGCTGCCTGGGAGCTGGCAGCATGGCTGTGCCCAGCCCTGTGCCCCCTGTGTGGGAGGGGCAGGTGGCAGACCCCTGCCTGGGCAGCCCAAGCCCTGATGCCTGCTCCAGGGTGGTGCAAAGCAGCTGCTGAGGCCTGGGCCAGGAGCGTGCTGGGGCTCAGCCCAGGCAGGGGAGCCCTCAGCAGGGCCCTGCTCCCCATCCCCTGGGGGCAGGGCAGGCTCTGACAGCCCCTCTGGCCCCAGGAAGAGGGAGGAGAGGCTGAGGAAGGCACTGCAGGCCAAGGAGAGGGTGGAACAAATGGAGGAGGAGAAGAAGAGGAGGATGGAGCAGAAGATGCTGCAGGGTGATGAGAAGGTGAGAGGCTGGGGAGCCCTTGGCAGCAGCTGCTGTGCTCCCTGGGGGCCTGGGGCTGCTGCTGTCACTGAGCAGGGGCTGGGCAGGCCTGGGCCTGAGCCACTGCCCCGGGGGAGGGTTTTCTCCTCCAGCTTTGCACAGTCCTGCCCTGGCACCCAGCTCCTGAGGAGCTGCTGAGGGAGCTTGGCAGCAAACCTGGGGCAGTGTGGTGCCTGCTGGGTGCTCCCTGGCACAGCAGAGGGCCTGGGGAGCAGTGCCCAGGGGCTGGGGAGCAGTGCCCAGGGGCTGGGGCTGCGTGCTGGGGGTGGTGCAGCAGAGCTGTGGCTGCCTCAGGTGCCAGAGGAGAGGAGCAGGAGGAAGCTGTCCAGGAAGCTGGAGGAAGCTGAGGCCAGGAAGCAGAGAGCCCTGAGGAGGGTAAGAGCCATTCCAGACCCCCCCTGCACCTGCAGAGGGGAAGGAGGAGCAGGGAACCTCTGCACTGCCCTGCCCAGGAGGGGAGGGAGAGCTTCCAGCTGCCTCTGGGTCTGTGCTGCAAGGTGTCTGGGGCTGAGTGGGAGGGGACCTGAGGGGGCAGGAGGGGCAGGCAGGGGGAGGAGGGGCAGGCAGGGCAGGGGGCAGGCAGGGGGAGGAGGGGCAGGCAGGGCAGGGGGCAGGGCAGGGGGGAGGAGGGGCAGGCAGGGGGAGGAGGGGCAGGCAGGGCAGGGGGCAGGGCAGGGGGGAGGAGGGGCAGGCAGGGCAGGGGGCAGGCAGGGCAGGGGGGAGGAGGGGCAGGGGGAAGGCAGGGGGGAGGTGGTGCAGGCAGGGCAGGGGGGAGGAGGGGCAGGCAGGGCAGGGGGGAGGAGGGGCAGGCAGGGCAGGTTGTCTCCAAGCATTTGCTTTGTGTCCTTCCTTTCCACAGCTGATCCTGGAGGGTTGTAAGGGATTTCTCCTTCCTTCCTCAGGAGGAACATGAACTTGAGCAGCAGGAAGCACTGCAGAGGAGAGAGGATGAGGTGAAAGGGAAGAGGGTCTGGGAGCTGAGAAGCCTTGTGGAGCAGAGAGAGTTGGAGCACATGAAGGAGAGGTACCAGCTGCTTGCTGCCCTGGGGGGAAGCAGAACAGGCAGGCAGGAAGCTGCCCCAAGGGTCTGGGCTGCCCCCAGCCTCAGGAGGCTGAAGCAGGGCCAGGGCTGTGCTTTGGGCCCCAGCTGAAGCAGGGTTGGCTTTCTGCAGGGACCACAAACAGAGGTGGAGAGAGAAGGCTCCCCCAGGCCAGCTGGAGCCAGTGGGGCTCCCTGAGAGGAGCAGAAAGGTGAGGGGGGAAGGGGCTGTGGAACAGCTGCTCTGGTGAGGAGGAGATGGGGCTCAGGGGCACTTGCCAAGCACTGCCTGGGTTCTGAGCTTGGCTCAGGGGGACAGAGGCCTGAGGAGGGCCAGAGGTGGGGGGGTGTTGGGCTCTGGACTTGGCTGCCCTGTGCCTGGCAGGGGACTCTCCTCAGCCTCAGCACAAGACAGGTGGCAGCCACACAGCAGCAGCTGGAGGAGCAGCTCCAAGGGGCATTTCCTGTGGCACTCAGGGAAGGTGGAAAGCAGTAAGGGATTGGTCCCTGTGCCCCTCCCTGGCTGCTTGCAGGCTCCAGGTGACTTCACTTGCACCTGGACACACAGCCCTGCAGCTCAGGCTCCTTGCCTCAGGGACATCTTTCCCCCTCTGCTCTCAGCATCCCTCCTCTTCTGCCTCCTGCTTTAGTAAAGGCTCAGCCCCCAGGGCTGCTGCTCTGAAGGGCAAACCCCTCCTGCCCTGGCTCTTGCTGCCCTTGCTCCCCAGGTCTGTGTCCCCCCAGCCCCCTGTGCTGCACTTCAGTGCTGGTTGGAAGGGGCTGGAGTAAGCCCAGCCAGGTCCTGCAGGCAAGGCAGACCCTGAGCCCTGGGCCTGCAGCTCTCCCCCTTGTGGGTGCTACAGGAGGAGGAATGCCTGGAAGAGTGCTTTGGGCTGGGAAGGAGCTCAAGCAGTGAAGGTTTTCTTCTCCCTGCTAGGAGGAAGAGAGCCCCAAAGTGCTGCAGCAGAGACAGAAGCAAGCAGAGCCTGCTGCTGGGGCTGCAGAGCCCTGGCCCAGAGCAGCAGAGGTGAGCATGGGCTCTGCAGGCCCTGCAGCTCAGCACACCAGGAGCTGCTCAGCTCTTGAGTCCTGGGGTTGCCTTTTGGCTGCAGGCTGAGGGCTTGTGCAGGAAATCTGCCTCAGTCCCAGGAGTCTGCAGCTCGTGCTTGGGTGAGCACGAATGAGGAGTGACTGAGTTCCTGCCTCCCAGCAGCAGGAGGATGCTCTGCAGGAGCCCCAGCAGCTGGCAGAGGAGAAGAGAAGCAGGGAGGCAGAGGCTCTGCCTGCTGCCTGTGCCACCTGGCTGAGCAAAGCTGTGAAGGTGAGTCCTGAGCTGAGCCCTCAGCTGGGGCCCTGGGCTCTGCCGAGGGATTCATGCCCCCGGGATGGGGCAGGGCACAGCCTCCTGCCCGGGGTCTGCCCGGGGTCTGCCCGGGCCCTGCCGCCCTCCTCCCTGCTGCACAGCCCGGAGCTCGGCGCCGGGAGCCCGGGGGGAGGGAAGCCAGGCTGGAGAAGCTGATGGGGATGGCCGCGGGATGGCAGCACCCGAGGAGGAGTCTGAGCTGCCTGAGCCGCGGCCGGGGGAGGGGAAAAGCTGCACCGAGAGCCAGGCTGAAGCCCAGCCCCTGCCGGCGGCTGCCCTCCCTCCTGCCTGGCTTCTCGAAGCTGTGGCTCAGGGCAGAGGACACAAAGCAGACCTGACCGGGGGAGCCGAGGGCTTACCCTCACCTGTAGAGCCCTTTGAAGGCCCAGGGGGGGACAGGGGTGGCTGCCCCTGAGCGCAGTGAGGGCTGGGATGTGTGTCCTGGCCTAACCCCAGCCTGCAGCCAAGCCCGAAGGCAGCTGCTCACTCCCTCCCTGCCCCAGGGGGACAGGGAGCAGAATGGCAGAGTGCAGCTGGTGGTGGGGACAAGGCCCAGGCTGGTACCTGAGGTGAGACCTTGATGAGAGTGATGGAAGGGGAGAGAACAAAGGGGGAAGAGCCTCAAGGAGCAAGTGGCTGCTCCCCACCCCCTGGCTGATGTCCCTGAGAAGCCCCCTGGGCACTTGCCCCCAGCTTGCTCCCTGGCAGGGCATGGCACAGCAGACAGACCTTGGCCTGGTATGGGCACTGCCCAGCAGTACCCAGATCGCAGCTCCTGGCCAGCAGCTGGGAGCAGCCCCTGCTGCAGCTCAGCTCTCAGCAGGCTGAGAGCACAGCCCAGGGCTCAGGATGTGAAGCCAAAAGGATCTGAGCACTCCTGGGGGTTACTGAGGGCCTGCACCCAGGCTGCCTGCTGGGAGCTGGGTGGATGCTCAGTCACTGAGAGGCTCAAAGGTGCCCCCTGCCCCCCTGCCCCAGCCTGCTGCTGAGCTGGGGTGGGACTGTGAGCAGTGACCCTGCCCTGCTGCGCCAGCCCCCAGCTCCTCTCTGCCTCCCTTCCCTGCCCAGCCTGTGGCACTGGAGTGCAGGGCTGAGGCTCCTGCCTGGCCACCTCAGCAGCAGCCTGCGGGGGAGCTGAGCTCAGGTCTTTAAGAGTCTCTTCCTCCTTGGCGTTGGAGCTCTGAGTGGCAGCTTGAGGGCAGCCTGTGGGGCTCTGGTGGCCTCTCCCTGCAGGCTGGGCTCTGCTGCCTGCCCTCACTGGAGCCCTCTGCTTTCAGAGGTCTGTCTCTGCCTCCTGCCTGGAGTCCCTGAAGGGGGACGCCAACAACTACGGCATGGATCTGAACAGCGACGACTCCACGGACGATGAGAACGACCCCCGGAAGCCTGTCCCTGCCTGGGCCGAGGGTAGGTCCCTGTCCCCCGGGATCCCTCCCTGGGGAGCTCCAGATGCAGCCCGGGAGGCTGCAGCGGCTGCTGGCCCTGCGCAGGGAGGAGCTGCAGCTGCCTCGGAAGCCTGGGGCTGGGCAGCCAGGGGGCGGCCTGGGGGGCTCGGGGGGGCTGGGGCTGCGCTGGGGCTGCGCTCGGGCTGCTGGTGGCTCAGCACGTCCCGCTGGCCGCTGCGGGCCCGGGGCTCGGAGCCCTGCCGGGGGCGCTGCCGGGCCGGGGGAGAGCAGCGCGGGCGCGGAGGGAGCGCTCGGGAGCCGCTCACCAGGCTGCCTCTCCGCCCCGCTCGTCCCCGCAGGCTCTCAGCTCAACCAGGCGGTTGTCCACCAGTACTACCACCCGGTGGACGTGGACCAGATCTTTGGGCTGATCCTCAGCCCCCGGCTGGAGGACATCTTCGGCAAGAGCAAGCCCAGGTACTTCAAGCGCACCAGCTCGGCCGTCTGGACCTCCCCTCCCGGCGCCCAGCCCCCCTGCGGCTGCAGACCCTGAGGGCACAGCGCCCTGCCCGCGGGCAGCAGGGGCACTGCCGGGCTGCTCGCTGCCCTTTTAAGTTGCTTTGGTTGGTTTTGTACAGAAATAAAAGTTCTTCATGAGCCCTGGTGCCTGCAGCCCTGCTTCCCTCCCGGGGGGGTGGTGCAGGGTGGCTGTGGTTGGTCCCTGCCAGGGCTGAGGGGACTCTGCCCCTCCCCTGCCCTCTCCTGGGGGCTCTGGACTCCCTTGGTTCACCTCCTGGGGTTCTCCTGGGCTTCCCTGGGCTCTCTGGGATTCTCCTGCACTCTCTGGGGCTCTCTTGAGTTCTCCTGGGCTCCCTGGGGGCCTCTCAGCATCACTGAAGCTCTCTTGGGATCTCCTTGGAGGCTTTTTCCCTGTGTTCTCTGAGCTCCTTTGGCTCTCAGGTGCTTTTGGGGTGGCTGTGGCACCTCTGAGCTCAGTCTTGGTAGCCTGTTGGGGCTGCTCTCCTGGTGCCCATTCCCCCACCCTCTGGGGGGCTGCTGTGGGTGCAGGCTCCAGCTGGCTCCTGTCCCTCGCTGTGGTCCTCAGATTACCTCATCAGACATCCCCGAGGAGGCAACTTCCAGACCTTGGCAGAGGACAGGTGCTGGAGCTCAGGTTCTCAGCTGGAGCTGCCAGAGGTGCCAGGCTGCAGCAGGACAGAGGAGTCAGTGCCACCCTTCAGGGGCTGAGCAGGTTCTGTACCATCCTGGCACAGGTAGCCCTCACCAGCCCCCAGGCCTCTGGAGCTGTGGTGCTGGAGGCCTGGTGGGAGCTGCAGCCCCCTGCCCCAGCTGGGGCTTCTCACACTCCCTGACCTCTGCACCTCTTTCTCTTGGTTCTATTTCCCCTTTCTCAGCTCTGGCTCCTTCCTGCTCACGCTGCAGCAGGGGGGTGTGCAGCTCCAGCCCCTGTGGAACCCAAGGGCTCAGTTGGCAGTGGGGACAGGAGAGGATCCATGGTGCTCACCAGCAGCTCCTCCCTGGCACAGGCAGCTGTGTGGCCCTGGCCTCACCCCCAGCCCCAGGTGCTGGAGTGGAGGTTGGTACCATGACCCTCCTGGGGCTGGAGGTGCTACCTGGGTGTCCCTGGGGCTGACCCACTGTGCTGGGGGCCAAGAGGGTGCTGTGAGGAGCCCCACAGCTCCTGCTGCCGCTTCAGGCTGCCAAGTGAGTGCCATGGTGCCCAAGGCCGTGCCCAGGAGGCCAGGACCTCTCCTGCTCTTGATCCACAGCTGCACCCAGCTGGCAGGAGAAGAGCTGTGCCTCTTCCTCTTCCCTCCTCCTCTCCACTTGGATGCAAAGGGCTTCACCGAGGGGAGCCCTCGGCTGCTGCCTGCCCTGGAAGAGATGCAGCCCTGCAGCAGCCTTACCGAGACTGGCTCCTGGGCCCCCTCCTGGGCCCCCTCCTGGCTCCTGGGGCTCGGTGGAGCCTGCCTGGCGGCCGCGGGGCTAAACTAGCACTGCCAGAAGGCTTCCTGCTGCCAACACCTCCCCAGAAATGACCCCCCCAGAAGGGGACAAGGGGCTGGAAGCACGCTTGGAGACACCCCCCTGCGGCCTCCCGGGGGGGGTCTGCTTCAGAAATGCCATCCCAGGGGGGCTGGGCTCCCGTGGGTGGGCTGGGGGGGGGGTCAGCACAGACTCCTTCCCCCTCCAACAAGCGGGGGGCAGTTCCTGCAGGGAGGTGTCCCTGGGGCTGTGACCTCAAGGATGGGGCAAGGGGGCCCGAAGTGAGCTCTGCTTGGCGGGCAGGGGCAATTCCCTGAGCTGTTTGCTGCCAGCGTGGCCTGAAACGCTGGGGGTGGGAACGCCTCGGCGCTAATCGATGCTGGGAGGAGCTGCGCAGCCAGGCTCGGGGCTTATCGCTAATTGCGTGTCTGTGGGAGCCGCAGCTGGCTCCTGGGATGTCTGGGTGGCTTCGGCTCCTGGAGTTTCCCTGGAAGCCTGCTCGGAGCCCGGGCGCCGAGCCACAGCGCTGGGCACCGGCTGGCTGCAGCCGTCCCGGGGGGGCGGCGAGCAGGCAGCCCCCGGCGCCGCAGCTGGCACACCGGGACCGGCTCCGGAGGGGCAAGGAGCAACCCCAAAACATCAAACCCTGGAGCTCCCCCACCCCCCAGTGAGGGCAGGCTGGCTTTGGAAGAGTCTCCTTCCTAAATGTGCCCCAGCCAGGCTGCTGCGACGCCCCCCAGGGAGTCGTGGGCATCCTGCTGCCCCGAGAGCCGTGGCCAAAAGCTGGCAGGGGGCAGTGGGGCAGCCGGCTCCAGCCCCTCCCCAGCCAAAAGAGGAAGGGGAGAAGGGGATCAGAGTCATTCTGCTGGCGTGGAGCAAAACAATGAACATCAACCTGAGACTCCTTCCAGGTCTGCGAGCAGGAAAACAAAACCACACCACCGCCAAAGCAGGTTCCAGCCTGGGGGGCTGGAGGGGAGCTGTGAGCTGGGGGGATTTGAGCGGGGGAGGGGAATGGCAGCCCCCAGCCCTGCCCCCCCCCCCCCCCCCAGCCAGCACTCGGGGTGAAAACACCCTCGAACGTCACTCCTGGCGTGATCCCGGCTCCCTCGCTCCCGTGCCGAGCCTGCTCTTGTTTCCCGAGGCCGGGAAGCCCTGATTCACCCCAGCCCGCGGGGGTGCTGCCCGGGGCCGAGGGGTGCAGGGGAGGCTGGGGACAAGCCGAGCCTGTGGCAGGGAGCAGGGCGCTGCCCCTCTCCCCGCTCCCCCCTGCCCCCACGCCTCGGCCTGGGGTGCCGGTGCCCCCCGGCTGGGAGCTGTCCCCCGAGTGGGGGCACTTCCACCCTCCGCTGCCGTCTCCATCCCTCGGCGGCTCAGCATCCTGCTCTCCTGTTGCTCAGAGATGTGGAGGCAGTTGCTAAGAGACACCGAAACGTCAGCATCTGGCCCTCAAGGAAAAAAAAGAGGAGAAAAAAAAGAGAGACAGAGAAAGAGAGAGACAAGGGAGGGCGAGGAGGAGGAGGGGAGGAAGGAGGTGGGGAAAGACCTGCTCCCATCGCCAGGCTCGGCAGCAGCCTTGGCCGTGGCTGCGGGAGCCACCTGCCCAACCTGGTGGCCTCGGGGGTGAGGGCGGCTGCCCGAGGGACCTCCCCAGCTCACCACTAGACCCCCACTCGCCCCCCAGCCAGCGTGAGTACCTCGGGGACCCCTGAACCGCTGCAGGGGTGGGAGGGCTGAAGGGGAAAGGGGCGGTGGGGAGGGCGGGGGTGGCAGTCGTGTCCCCCTGGCACAATGGGGAACGGATGGAGCCAGGGAGGGTTTGGGCGAGGGAGGGTGGAGGAAAGATGGCCAGGAGGTGGGGGCGCGACAGTAGGCCTGGGGGTGCCTAGGAAGGCTGCTGAGGGGCTGATCCTCACACAACAAGGGTGCCAGTGGGTGAGCCGGGAGCAGGCAGGGGGCTGGGCAGTGAGCAACCCCCTGGCTCTGCCCACCACCAGCTGGCATGGGCTGACCAAGGTCAGTCAGGTGGGGGGGGGGCTCTTTCTCGGCCAAAATCCTTGGAGAGGGGCACAGAGGAGCGGGATGGCCCTGGCATGGGGGGTATGGGGAGGTTGTGGGTGCCCCACGCAGACACCCTGAGCTGCGCGAACCACAGAGCCCACCCCCCACCAGGGTGCGTGGCTGCCGTGGCTGCCATGGCTTCCCTCTGCCCCTCTTCCTCGCAGGCAGCCCAGCACGGCCGGACGCCGGCCCCACCAGTGCCCAGGGGCTTGCCACCCGCCGTGCTTCCCGGGGGATTTAGTGTGCGCCCCCCGGATGCCACCAGGATGCCCGGAGCGTTGCTGAGCTAGCTCAGAGCCCGGCCCCGCTCCTGAACGGCCCCGCGGGCAGCCCCTGGCGTGAGCGGGCAGCCCCTGGCGTGAGCGGGCAGCGTGCGGCACTTCCCCCGCGGTGGGATGGCCTCCGCCGCCCCGTGAGGGTCCAGCCCCCCAGGTGAGGTCCCCCCGCCGCCCCGCCATGCTGCTGGGCCCCTGGCTGGTGGCGGCAGCGGCGGGTGGCGGCGGCGGGCGCCGGGGCAGGCTGCCCGGTGCTGTGCACGTGCCGCGGGCAGGCGGTGGACTGCAGCGGGCAGAGGCTCTTCTCGGTGCCCCCCGAGCTGCCGCTGGACACCAGCAACCTCAGCCTGGCTCACAACCGCATCGCCAGCATCCCGCCCGGGTACCTGGCCTGCTACAGCCAGCTGCGCGCCCTCGACCTGCGCAACAACTCCCTGTCGGCGCTGCCCGCCGGGCTCTTCGCGGGCGCCCGGCGCCTGGCACACCTCGACCTCAGCCACAACAACTTCAGCCTGGTGCCCGCCGATATGTTCCTGGAGGCCAGCGGGCTGCTGCGCCTCGACCTCAGCCACAACCCCGGCCTGCGCCGCCTCCACCCCCACGGCTTCCGCGGGCTGGCGCAGCTGCGGGAGCTGGACCTCAGCTACGGGGGGCTCTCGGCTATCAGCCTGGACACCCTGGAGGGGCTGCCGGGGCTGGTGGGCCTCCGCCTGGGGGGCAACCCCTGGGTGTGCGGCTGCGCCATGGAGCCCCTCCTCAAGTGGCTGCGGGGACGCATCCAGCGCTGCGCCTCGGGTAGGTGCCCCGGGGCCCAGCACCCTCGCCCGCCCCGCCCGCGGGGGTGCCCCGGCCCTGACGCCGCTCCCCCGGCAGATCCGCAGCTGGCCGAGTGCCAGGCGCCCCCCGAGGTGGCCGGAGCCCCCCTGCTCTCGCTGACGGAGGAGAGCTTCCAGGCTTGCCACCTCACGCTGACGCTGGACGACTATCTCTTCATCGCCTTCGTCGGCTTCGTCGTCTCCATAGCTTCGGTGGCCACCAACTTCCTGCTGGGCATCACTGCCAACTGCTGCCACCGCTGGAGCAAGGCCAGTGAAGATGAGGACGTTTAGGCAGCCGCTGCTGTCACCGCCGACGTCCCTCCGCCCCGGTGGGGACCCCTGACTGTGCCTTGTCCTCGTCCCCTCCCGCCAGCCCCCGTGCTGGGGCGGCCCTTGTGGCACCGATCCGGCTGCGGCAGGGGACACTGGGGGACAGATCCTCCTCTTCCTCTTGCCACAAAACAAGGAATTTTTGCCCCCTTCAGCACCTTGAGCTTGGAGACCCCACCCCCCATTTCCGCTGCCCAGGGCCGGCGGGTGGCAGTGGCTGGGGGTCCTGTGAGGGTCCTGTGGGGGGTCCTGCTACCTAGTGCCAGACAGGGGGGCTGAGGGCTGCAACTGGGCACTACCCTCCCTGCTCGGGACAGAAACCCCCACAGTGGCATTTGTGTGCCTTGGGGGCCACCAATTGCCCTCCCCAGGGGAAAAGTGAGGAAATTCCCATTTCCAGCCCAAATCCAGAACTAGCAGAGCCTCCACATCCTGCCCACACTCTCCAGCCCTGCTCAGCACCTGGATGGGCGCCAAGCCCAGGACTCAGTGCCAGCACCCTCCTGCCATGGGAGAGCCCCGGGGGGCGCCTGCGCCTTGCTGCTGACACCAGGCCCTGCTGGCACAGCGCTGGGGCTGCTGTGCCCGGTGGCAGGGAGCTGCAAGCATCTCCTGGGGATGACTTTCCCAATCCTTGCCTTTCTCTTCCCAAGTCTTGCACAGGTTTGGGGCCAAGCGGGAGCCGCAGTGGGAGCCCCAGCGCCAGAGCCCTGCTCACCCGTGGGGGACGGTCAGGAGGCAGAAAGAAAGCCCAGAAAAGGATAAAAAGGGGGGGGGGGAAGGGGAAAATGACCAAAGCCAACGACCTCTCTGTGCTGGGGCAGCTGCTGGGTGCCACACCAGCACTGTGGCAGGGCCTGCAGCATCACAGGGGGGCTGGGGGGCTGACACCTCCCTGGCGTCTGCCCATGGGATGGGTTTCTCTCCTCACTGTGCCCCCTCCCAGCGTGGTGACAGAGGGTGACTGTGGGTGCAGGTTGAAACCAAACCAATGGAAGAAAGGAGAGAAAGGGGGAAGGAGGCAGTGGACTGGCTCGGAGGTGTCACCACTCCCACTGCTGAGCACCCCCCTGGGCTGGAACACACCACAGAGGCTGGGTGCACAATGGGCATCACCCTGGTGCTGTGCCAGGAGAGACCCTGTAGGGTGTGGCCTGGCTCAGGGACCTGGACCCCTTGCCAGATCCTGAGCCGAGCCAGGACCAGATGAGTGAGCCACGATGAGCCACTCAGCTGTGGTGGGCAGGGCTGCACCCATGGGGACGTGGAGCCCGTGCAGCAGATGCACTCCTAGCATGGCTGTATCCCCAGCCCAGCGCCCACAGCAGGGCAGCAGCCTGGCACCCTGGCACTGGGGCTCTTTTTTCTTTATTTTCTCCTTGCCCCCCCTTTTTGGTGAGTCTGAGACACTCCCAGCACCCTCTGGCTCCCCAGGAGCAGCAGCGCCCCCGCGCCGTCCCGGCACAGCGCGCAGCAGAGGAACGAGAGCCCAGCGCCTGCCCTCCTGCCAGACCCCAGTGCCCTCCTGCAGCACAGCTGGGTGGGCCTTGCATGGCAGGATCCAGCTCTGGCTGCCTGGTTCTGCCCGGTGCCAGGCCACGGGGTGCTGAGAGCCCTGATGGGTGTCCCTGTAGCACGGCCACCGCCTGCCCGGCAGCGAGACTGGGAGAGGCCAGCACGGGGGCGCCGTGCCCCTGCCTGGCTGCTCCTGCCCCTTGCCTCGGCCTCAGCCTCCTTCGCTTTGGTAAAATCTTCTTGTCTTCGTTGGAGTTTTATTTCTGTCTTTTTAGTTATTGTTTTATTTATTTTTCTCTCTCCTTTCCTTTCCTTTCCTTTCCTTTCCTTTCCTTTCCTTTCCTTTCCTTTCCTTTCCTTTCCTTTCCTTTCCTTTCCTTTCCTTTCCTTTCCTTTCCTTTCCTTTCCTTTCCTTTCCTTTCCTTTCCTTTCCTTTCCTTTCCTTTCCTTTCCCTCTTTTCTTTTCTTTTCTTTTCTTTTCTTTTCTTTTCTTTTCTTTTCTTTTCTTTTCTTTTCTTTTCTTTTCTTTTCTTTTCTTTTCTTTTCTTTTCTTTTCTTTTCTTTTCTTTTCTTATTTTATTTTATTTTTTCTCTTCTCTTCTCTTCTCTTCTCTTCTCTTCTCTTCTCTTCTCTTCTCTTCTCTTCTCTTCTCTTCTCTTCTCTTCTCTTCTCTTCTCTTCTCTTCTCTTCTCTTCTCTTCTCTTCTCTTCTTCTTTTCTTTTTCTTTTTTCCCCCTCTTCTCTCCCTTCCCCTCACCCACCCAGGTGTCCCACCAGGGCAGCGTGGGGCGGGGGAAGGGAGCAGAGCCCACCCCCTGCCCCGGTCTTTGTACAGAGCGTTTTATACCCGCGGAGTTTTGTAAACCAGCAGCACTTTTTCAGAGCCGAACTCGACAATAAAGAGCAGCAGCGCAGCCCGGCTCGGGGACACAGCCACGCGTGCGGCCGGGACACGCGTGAGCGAGGCCGGGGGGAGATGGTGTCCCCCCGGCTGCAGAAGGCATCAGCCGTGTTTGTCCCGGCCCGGCGCTTCCTGTTATTCCTCCGGCAGCATCTCCCGGCCCGACGGGGCCCAGCTGCCGGCAGCCAGGTCACCGCCGTGTCACCGCTCCCCGGACCCTGCTCTCGTCCGGGCGGGGGTCTGTGGGGGCCACCTCGACTGGCCGGAGCCGGGAGGTCAGGCAGCAGCTGTGCCTCGTCCGGCCGGCACCGGGGAGCAGCTGAAGGAAGCTGCCGGATGGTGCCACGGCAGGGAGGCTGCTGCTCGGTGCCATCCTACTCTCCGCGGGCTGGCAGCATCCACGGGGGCAGTTCTGGGTGCCCACTACCCTCCAGCATCCCCCGGCACTGGCACTCCACGTCCCGCTGGCCACCCACCTATCTCCCGTCCCTCCAACCTTCCCTCTCTTCATCTGTCTGTCCATCCCTCTGTACGTGCATCCATCCTGCCCTCTCTCCCAACCATTGTCCGTCCTTCCTCCCCCTCTCCATCCCTCCATCCATCCTTTCCCATACTCCATCTCCACCTCCTCCTCCCAAAACTTCCCCTCCCCCCACCTCCCCTACCCTTCTTTGTCTTTCCTCCTCCCCCCAGCCCCAGAGAGTCACACAGGAGTTTGGGGGCTACAGGACCCTCGGGGGCCCCACCCACAGCCCTTCCCAAGCCCTTCGTCCTGAACCTCTGGACCCAAGGACGAGAAAAGCCTCAAGCTCCCCCCCGTGTCCCACGGTTTTCTCTCTTTTGCCTCCTCCTGCTCCCACAAAGCCTCCGGCGCTCTCCACAGCCCTCTGCAGCTTTTCCTTCTCCTAACACAGGGACGCTCAGCCCCGAAACAGATGTTGGGGGCCAAATTTCGGGGCTATCACCCCTGGTTGGGTGTGGTGGGGGCAGTCAGGGCAGAGACCACATGAAATGTGCCCACATCCCCTGCCCCCCAGCCCCTGTTCGCACCCCACCATTGTTTCTCGTCTGCCCTGCGGGGTCCATCGGGCACTGCTCTGCCCGGCACAGCCCCGAGCCCCCAGCCCGCCTCGGTGCGGGGCTGCAGGATCCCCCATCCATCGGCTTTGGGGCGCCGTGTGAGAGCAACCCAGAGCCAGGCTGTTAGCAGGAGATCACTTCAAAGGCGACAGCCAGGGACATCTCCTGGCTTAGCACCGCGAGTGGTGGGGGAGGGGCGGGTGTCACCCTCATGCTTGTCCGCTTAGCACCCTGCAAATGCAGCTTGGGGCTGGGAGGCTTCCTGGGGTCGGGGGCTGCGGCTCCTGTCCTCATCCCTCTGCCTGTCCCCATTCCCACCCCAGCCTGCTTCATGCCTCACCCTGGGTCTTGCTGCCGGCGCCCCGCGCCCCCTCCTCCCAGAGACCCCCGTATGGAGCAGGCTCCCTTTGTCCAGCGCCACGCCCCGGTGTCACACGGCTTGGGGACATCTGGACGTGTCCCCAGACCCCGGCCGAGGCTGCAGCCGACCCAGAACCCCAAGTGTCACTTTTGGGGGATTGAAGATCTCTACACTCCCCCCGGGGAGCACCCCACGCACCCCACCCCCCTTATCCCCCAACCCCGGGCTTGCTGAGGATGCAGTGGGCAGGGTCCTGCTCCCCACCCCTCCTGCCCCCCCCCCATCTTCCTCGCTGCTGCCGCAGGAAGACAACACCTTCCTTATCTCCTTCCGACGGGTGGTCCGGGCCCCGCCGACCCCTCCCCCCAGCGCCGGCCTCTCTGTTTTTCCGAAGTGTCCCCGCGCCCCCCCCCCCGAGACTCCTCAGCGCAGCGCTTCCCTCCGGGAAGGGAAAGGGAAATCTCCCAGCGGCGGGCACAGCCCCGGCTCCTGGCAGCTAGCCCGCGATCGCTTCCGTGCCCAGCGCCGGAGGAAGCCGCCCGCACGGCTCCCGCCGCTCAGCGGGGGTCCTGAGAGCCCCCCGAAGACGCTGGGGCCTGGGGGTGGGGATGGAGGAGTGAAGGGATTGAGGGGATAAGGAATGGCAGAGTGGAAGGAGGGATGGAGAGATCAAGGGATGGAGGAGTGGAGGGATGGAGATACAGAGGAAGGGAAGGATGGATAGAGAGAGGGAGGGACAGAGGGAGGGAGGAATGGAGGGAGGGAGGAATGGATGGATGGATGGATGGATGGATGGATGGATGGATGGATGGATGGATGGATGGGTGGATGAGCAGTGTCAAGGATTCCCTCCAGGGCAAGTCAGCATGGAAGACATCTTTGTAAATGCTTCTCCCTGTTGTAGCCTCAGCTGCAGCATTTCCATTCCCCCAGCCTCACTCCAGCTCTTAGACCAAAGCTGAACCCTGGGGGAACACCCCAAAGATCAGGTCCAGGTGGATGGAAAGAGCTCCAAAGCTGCCACAGCAGGCACCCTGTCCACCCATAGCCCCTTCCACATTTACTGCTTCAAGACAAAGGACTGTCCCCACGGGAGGTGACTCGGCCTGGGCTGCCTCCCAGAATTAGGTGGTGGCAAAGTAGGGAGGTTAATGCAGCCCCCCCCCGAAAGGGAAGCTTCCCAAGGAACCCAGTAATGATCCTGCATCCTTTCCAAGTGGGAACAAAGGCCAAGGAGACAGAATAGTTCATCACCAGTAAATGAAGGATGTAAATAACGAAGAGGGGAAGATTTATTTAGAGCAAAGCCTCAGGAGGTGGTGGGGGCCGGGGGGGGGGAACAGCAGAGCAGCCATTTGGTGTCTCAGCAAACTCCTGCCTGGTGCTGACCATTGTCTTACCCAGTCCCCCAAAACCCAAACCAAATGGCCCCCAAAAGCCTCTGCCCAGTCCCAAGCAGTCCCCAGGCCCCCATCCAACCCAAAGCAGTCCCTGGTGCTGTCCCTGGGTGTTTGATGGCATCAGCAGCTCATTCTCACGCAGCAGGTGACTCACCCCAGGGCTTCTTCTGGCCTCAGATAAGAAGGAGAAAAGCCCCAGCGTGGGGTTTGGAGGGAGGAGGCTGGTGCCTGATGCAATCAGAGCTGCTGGAGGGCCTGGGGCAGGGACACTCGGGGGCTTGTAGGGTTTTTGGTGTGCAGGCAGCTGCAGCCCGGTGCCTGCAGTGCTCAGCTGCGCTGATGGGAACCTGGCATTTCCCACAGTGGCCTTTGGGGTGGAGGCTGGGGGCGTCCTGGGGGTGCTGCCCTGGGCTGGAGCCTGCAGTGTGGTTTCCAGAGGGAAGCCAGGAGGAGACACAGGCAGCTGTGGGGTGCAGAGACACGCCATAGTGCACACACATCCCACCCCCTGCTCACATGCACCCTAAAGCCCAGACGTAACTCCCCCCCCACGACCTCCATGCTGACCCAGCCCCCCCCAGCCCCGCTCCCCCCCACCCCCCAGAGGGAACTGCAGACACCTTGCTCCTTTTGTAACGAAAATTCATTTATTTGTCAAAAACCACAAAGCCCTGAGGGTGCTGGGGAGAGCTGTCCCTGCCTGAGCCCCCCACGGGCTCTGCCCAGACCCTGCCTCAGTTTCCCCATCCCGAGAGCAGTGGGAGGGGGTGTCCCCAAAGCAAGCCAGGCTCCGGGGCAAGCAGGGGGAGGTGGGTCCCCCCAAGGAGACCAGCTCGGGGGGCACTGGTGTGGATTGGTGTGGGTCAGGCACGAAAGAGCGTCTCCTGGGTGGCTTGGTCCAGCTTGCCTCCCGGGCCCGGCCCCCCCTTGCCACCGGGGGGGTGGCTGTGCCCCGAGGAGTAGCTGCCGGAGCGCTCAGGGCCGGGGCCGGGGGTCCGGCAGCAGAGGAGGGCAGCGCAGGCGTGGCGGAAGCGGGGGTCGAAGAAGGCGTAGAGGAAGGGGTTGAGGCAGCTGTTGATGTAGGCGATGCCGGTGCAGTAGGGATGGAGGTTGTTGAGGAAGGCGTGGAGGCTGCAGGACCACGGCAGCACCTCCAGGTCCATCAGCACGTAGAGGGTCTTCACCAGGTGGAAGGGCAGCCAGCAGCCCCCGAAGGCGGCCACCAGCACCGTGATGATGGTGAGCAGGCGCTTGCGCTTGCGGGGCCCCTCGGCCCGCTCCCGGTGGAAGTGGCTGGCCACGGTGCGGGCGATGAAGAAGTAGCAGGTCAGCATGACGGCGAACGGGGCCACGAAGCCCAGGGCGGTGGAGGAGAGCCCCAGCCCCACCTCCCAGGCGCCCTCCGTCCCCGGGGCAGCCAGACCCCCGTAGTCCATGTAGCAGGTTATCTTGCTGTCCCCCCCGAGGGCGGCCGCCCGCCGCAGCACCAGGGCCGGCAGGGCCAGCAGCGCTGCCAGTGCCCACAGAGCCACCGTGGCCAGCAGCCCGCTGACCCGGGAGCGCAGCTTGGCGGTGGCCAGCGGGCGGACGATGGCCAGGTAGCGGTCGAAGCTGAGCCCGGTCAGGCAGAAGACGCTGGCGTACATGTTGACGAAGACCAGGTAGCTGCTGACCTTGCAGGCGGCTGTGCCGAAGGGCCAGTGGTAGCCCAGCCAGGCGTAGGCGGCCCACAGCGGCAGCGTGGCCACGAAGGTGAGGTCGGCGGCGGCCAGGTTGGCGATGAAGGTGTCGGCCGAGCGCCGGCGGTCGCGGCCGCCCTTGAAGACGGTCCAGAGGACCAGCCCGTTGCCCGCCGTGCCCAGCAGGAAGACCAGCAGGTAGATGGCAGGGAGCAGGGACAGCGAGGGGCCCCACTCCGCGTACTCGCAGTCGGTGTCGTTGTCCCCGTAGCTGTAGGCGTCCCCTGCCGCCTCCTCCATGCCGCCGGCCACGGGCTCAGCCTGGCTCAGCTCAGCCTGGCTCAGCTCAGCCTGGCTCAGCTCAGCTTGGCTCAGCTCAGCTCAGCCTGGCTCAGCTCAGCCTGGCTCAGCTCAGCCTGGCTCAGCTCAGCTTGGCTCAGCTCAGCCTGGCTCAGCTCAGCCTGACTCAGATCAGCTTGGCTCGGCTCAGCTCATCCCGCGCCCCCAGCAGCTCCGGCCTCTGAGTCCGGCCCCGCGGGTCCCGCCGCGTTACCTCCCCTTCCTCCGCCTCCGCCCTCCTCCTTGAGGGGACAAACAGGACGGGGGGAGCCCCCGTGGGAAATTTCACAGCTCCCCCCGCCTCCATCTGCTCCTTCCCGGGGGTGTTGGCAGCTCTCACCCAGGTGTCAGGACTCAGCTCCTGCCAGAGCCCTCGGCCCCTCCTTGCCCCCGGCGGGGGTCATTCACCCTGAGCCACCTCCGGGGGCTTCCATCACCCCGAGCCGTGCCTGGCTGCGGTGCCTTTGCTCAGGGCAGCAGCCCCGGTGGGGCTGGGGGGGCTTCAAGGGCCGGGCTGGGGGGGGTCCAGCACTCGCAGGTCCAATTTGCATTCGGAGTTTCACCTCAGGGTGCAAAGGCTGCCCCCAGGGCTTGCATTTGGCGTTTGCAGCGCCGGGATGGCACCCGGGGGGAGTCGCATTTGGCGTTTGGCATCTGGAGGGTGGCATTCGGCACCCGGGGGGGCTCTGTGTGTGCGCATTCGGCAGCCGGGGGGGGGCTCTGTGTGTGCATTTGGCACTCTGGCGTTTGGCGTTTCGCACTTCCAGGCTCTGGCTGCAGCGGCGGCGGCTGCGGGGCGGCTGCGGGGCGGCTCCCGGCCGCGGGGCGCCGCTTCTGCCTCCTGCCTGCCTGTACTCAGTCAAGGGCTGGGGAGCTCCGGGAGCCCCCTCCCCAGCCCGCGAAGTGAACCCCAGGGGCCGCGGGGGGAGACCTCGCTCACTGCTCTGCGCTGGCTCCCTGTGCACAAAGGAGCAGAGGGCAGCAGCAGCAGAGCCCAGGGAGACAGAAATCACCCCAAAAGCTAACCCCTGGGCTGGGGGCAGGGGGAAGGAGGCAGCGGGGCTGAAGAGCGCCCCCGGGCGGCGGGGCTGAGCTCTCCCAACCACGGACCTGGGGGAAAGCTCCGGGAGAAGCTGGCGCTTGGCAAAGCCTGAAAGGCCCCGGGGCAGGGGGGCTCCGGCTGGGCAGGGGGCTCGGGCTGGGCAGGGACGGGAGAAGAGTCGCTGCTGGGACAGGAAATCCTGAGGAGGGCGCTGTGGAGGTGGTGAGGGCAGAACCAAGGGCTGGCAGGGAGGGAACCGAGGCAGGGAGGGCCACAGCTGGCACCACCCCCGCGCTGCATCGTGAGGAGGCTTAGGGCGGGGGTGGGCGCAGGGAGGTGAGCTCCAAGGGCTCTCCAGAGCTACAACCACCAAGGGGCACGAGCAGGGGCAGGGGGCATGGGCTGGGAGCAGCAGAGGGGCAGGGGGTGGGCACAGCAGCCACCAACCCAGGCACCCAAAGGGACCCAAAGCCTGTGCCTGGGAGAGCAGCCTGGGGCTCAAGCAGCAGAGCTGAGGCCCTGGGCAGTGCTGCAGCTGAGGGGCCCTGGGCAGGAGCTGAAACTAAAACCTGATCAAACCTGGCACCAATAATGATCAATGAGTGGGGAACAGCCAGAGCCCAGCTGAGGAGGGCAGAGCCAGGGCCAGGGCCAGGCCCAGCCTGCTGCAGCTCGGAAAGGGGCCAAGAAAGAGGGAGCTGATGAAAGCCAACAGAGCCATGGCCCCCCCGTGCCCAACAGTGCCAGCTGCTCCTCTGCCCCCTGCCAGGGTGGCACAGAGCAGGTCAAAGCCCCTCTGGCCCCACTGGGAAGGCACTGGGGATGCCAGGGGTCTGCAGGGTGCCCACTCAGCCCTGGGCACCCACAGTCCTGGGTGCTGGTGATGCCCCTGGCCGGAGCCCCCCAGGGGGTGGTGGGTGAGGGACAGGGGTGGGCAGAGGGCCTGGGAGCATGGGGAGAGCAGCAGTGGTATCAGCACAGGGCTGATAAGGAGCTCTGTTATCTGGGAGGCTGTGGGGAATGCAGGCAGGGCAGGGGGGGGTGGGGCTCTGTGAGAGGCCAGGGGCTGTGACCCCTCCCCTGCCCTTTCCCATCAAGCTCTGCCAGCAGAAGCAGCCAGGGTGGTCCCGGCCCAGGGGGCAAGATGCCCCCAGAGCAGCTGCCAGGGCTCAGCCAAGAAGCAAGGCAGGAGGGGGGGCAGCAGGTTGGGGCTGGGTGGCAGCTGCCCCTGCTCCTGCTTGGGGTGACTCCTGCACACAGCAGGTGGGCACCTGGGGGGGCAGAAAGGGCCAGAAGCATGGCTGGTGCCAGAGTGGGTGTGGGAGTTGGCACAGGTGCCAGGTGTTGGGCAGAAAGGGGGTGCAGGTACCCAGAGGTGGGGGCACAGGCACTCTGCATGCCTGGGCACAGAACCAGGGGCCTGCCCCCACGGGGGAGGTGGTGCCAGCAGGGCATCCTGTAAGGAGCTGGGTGTGGGGAAGGACACCCATGTCTGTGCCCACTGTCCTGGGAGGGGTGGTTCCAGCCCCCTCCCACCCAGGCAGCACCCACAGGTGCCCCAGGAGGCCAAGCTGGTGGCACCCTGAGCTGCAGGCAGAGCTGCAGCTCCTCCTGGTGGCACCTTCCATGCCAGCGTCCCCCCAGCCCCCCACTGCCCCCCGGGAGGGGCTGAGAGAAGAGCCAGGACCCCTCCCCACCCCGGGAGGGGCTGAGAGAAGAGCCAGGACCCCTCCCCACCCCGGGAGGGGCTGAGAGAAGAGCCAGGCCCCCCCAGACCAACCATCAGAGTTTTATTGTCCTGTGGAAGTGGCACCAAGATCCTGAGCTGCTGCTGCTCCGGCGGGGAGGGGGCAAGGGCAGGGAGCCAGGGGCCGGTGCCCACCCCCAGCCCCCGGGACAGGGACTGAGGGGACACGTGGGGGGAGGTGGCCCAGGGGCCGAGGTGGGGAGGGGAGGGGGCGGGGCAGGGGGCCGGGACAAAGTGCATAGATGTGAGGGGAGCCCCAGGCCTGCCCTGGGGCCAGCGGCGGCCACGAGCCTGGAAGAGACAAGGAGGGAGGGGGGGGACAGGGTAAGGACTCAGCCCCGGGGGAGCCCCAGCCCCAGGGGAGCCCCAGCCCCAGGGGGGCCCAGCTGGAGCTGGGGTGCTGCTGCAGGGCCCCCCCAGCCCCCTCCCTGCACACAATCCCTGCCAGCCCCCAGGGCCCCAGCCCCCGTGCCCCCCAGCTCCACACTCACCCCATCAGGGCTTCTTCTTCTTCAGCTTCAGTGCCTGCAGCCAGTGAGGGGCAGAGGCCTCAGACCTGCTGGGGTCACACAGCATCAGCCTGAGCCCCCAGAACACTCCAGGGACACAGAGTGACCCCCAGCTGCAACCAACCAACTGCTGCTCCCTGGGGGGGTTCAGGCAGGGAGGGAGGGGGAATGCAGGCAGGGCTCTGT
Source organism: Melanerpes formicivorus (assembly GCF_026170545.1). NCBI lineage: Eukaryota > Metazoa > Chordata > Aves > Piciformes > Picidae > Melanerpes > Melanerpes formicivorus. The sequence continues at coordinate 17,314,705 of NW_027142368.1, read as the reverse complement.
CACCAGCCAGGGCCTTTGGGACCCCTCCCAAGCTCCCCCCAGCTGTCCAGACAACAGCTTCAGCAGAGGCTTCCCCCCCCCGCCAGCCAGCACCTGGTCCAGGCTCTGGCTACCACCAGCACCCCCCAGGCACCCTCCACACCCCCAAAGCACCCCAAACCCTCACACTCCTGGGGAGCCCACCCTCAGCAGGGCACTGCAGCAGCTGACAGCCCCCCCCCCCCCCCCCGCAGCCCCCCCCCAGCTACCCCCAGCCCCACCCCACACCCTCGGCCCCTGGTTGCCCGCCCAGGAGGGTCCCAGCCCCCCCCCTCACCCTGAGGACTTGTCAGGCTTGGGGGGCAGGGCCGGGGGCTTCCCACTCAGGCCGGGGAGCTTGCAGGACTTGGAGCGCTGCACCTGGGGGTCCCTGGCAGGGGCTCCCTTGCTGTCCCCTGGCACTGCCCCCTCCTCAGCTGAGCGGTTGCGGCCCCGCAGCTTGGCCTGGGCACAGGGCAGGGAGGGCAGTGAGGGCAGTGAGGACAGGGGGGCACAGGGCAGGGGGGGCAGGGGGGTGCAGGGCAGGGAGGGCAGGGGGGCGCAGGGCAGGGAGGGCAGGGGGGCACAGGGCAGGAGGGCACAGGGCAGGGGGATGCAGGGGGGCGCAGTGAGGGCAGGGAGGCGCAGTGAGGGCAGGGGGGCACAGTGAGGGCAGGGGGGCACAGGGCAGGGGGGGCAGTGAGGGCAGGGCAGGGAGGGCAGGGAGGCGCAGTGAGGGCAGGGGGGCACAGTGAGGGCAGGGGGGGCAGGGTAGGGGGGTGCAGGGTAGGGAGGGCAGGGGGGCGCAGGGCAGGGGGGCGCAGGGCAGGGGGGTGCAGGGCAGGGGGGGCAGTGAGGGCAGGGCAAGGAGGGCAGGGGGGCGCAGGGGGGCACTCGCCACCCGGACCCCCCCAGCCCTCCCACCGCCCTGCCCCGGCCCTGCCCACCCCCTGCCCCCCTTTCAGTCCCAGTGCCCCCCGTCTCCCCTCGCCAGGGGAGGCCCCGGGGTGCCCAGCCCCCTGCAGTGCCCTACCTTGAGGGCAGCGGCGCTGAGCCCGGGGAACAGCGGCACCCTGCCGGCCCTGCCCGGGCACGGCCGCAGCCGGCGGCTCCGGGGCTCCTCCGCCGCCTCCTCCTCCTCGTCCGACGCCGCCGGGCGGGGGGCACGAGGCTCTGGGGGGCGAGGGGGGGACGGTGCCACCCTGAGGCACCTCTGCAAGGACAGGCAGCCTCTGTCCCCCCTCCCCGCGTCCCGTCCCCCTCCCCAGGTCCCTGTCCCCCTCCGCAGTGCCTCCCCTGCTCCCCGTCCCCCTCCCTCGCTCCCCCTCCCCCTGCTGCGGCCCCCGTTGCCCCCCGGGTGCCCCCGGCGGCAGTGCCCATGCCGTGCCCATGCCCTGCTCACCGGTGGAGTCCCTGAAGAGCCAGGCGTCGTGCTCGGCGCTGGCGCGGCGCAGGGCGGGGGCGCGGTGCGGGCGCTGGCGGCCCAGGCTGGCCTTGCTGCGGTGCATGCTGCTGTCCAGCACCTCCGCGTCCTGCCGGGCACAGGGACGGCGCTGGGGAGCGCTGCCCTCGGGTACAGACCCTCCCCGGGCAGGGAGCAGAGCCCCTTGCAGCCCTGCCGGCAGGCTGGAACCTCTCCCCTCCCCACTCACCTCCAGGAAGCTGAACTCCTGCCCAGGGGGTTCCAGCGGTGCCTCGGGCTGGGAGGTGCCCACGGAGAGCCTCTTCTCCCCCCAGCTGGGTGGTCTCTCCCCATCAGGGTGGTCCAAGGGGGGTCCTTCGCTCCTTGTGTCCAGCTGGGTCCCACTGGCAGCCCCCAGCCCTGGAGGGGAGGCTCTGGTGCTCAGTGGAGGCTCTGGGGGATCCCTCTGCTCCTCAGCGGGGCTGGGTGGCTCACTCTGGGGGTGCTTTGTGGCTTGGAGGGCAATCAGGGCACTGTCCCTTGGTGGGCTGGGGTCCGGGAGAAGGGTGGGTCTGTGTGGAGAGACAAGAGGAGACCCCCCCCCAGTTACTCCAGCTCCAGCTGTCCCACAGGCCCTGCCCTGCCCCGACTGCCCTGGGACAAGCTGAGGCATGTGGCAGGGAGGCAAATGCTGCTCCTGGGTGTCCAGGGCTCTTCCCTCCCTCCCTCCCAGGGGTCCCACCAAGGGGTGGCACTTCCGGGAAGCCCTCTCCAAGCTCCTTCCCAAAGGCTGAGGCAGAATTTAGAGCCTGGGGAGGGTGAGGAGGCTGCCAGGCTCACGGAGGTTCGGGGCAGCCCCCTCCTGGGACAGAGTGAGGCCCCCCCTGCAGGGTGCCCAGCACCAGTAAGTGGCTGGGGGGAACTCCAGGTGACCAAGGGTCTGCAGGGGCAGGAGGGGGATCAGGCACAGGACACCCCACAGCCCCTGGGGTCCCCACTGCCCCCCAGAGGCTGCCAAGGAGAGGCACGGCAGGATGCCAGGACAGGGCCTCCGCGCCAGTCCCCAGCCTAGGGGGCAGGCCCCTCCCGGGGGCTGTGCTGCCCCTCCCGGGGGCTGTGCTCCCCCTGCCAGCACCCTGCTCACCTGTGCCCGGCGCCGGTGGCATCCCCTGGGCTCTGCTGCCCGCTGCTGGGCTCCTGGCTCCGCGCAGCACAGCGAGCGCTGAAGGCATCTGCCCACTGCTGGCGCCTGGCCTCCGCCTCCCGCAGCTCCCTGCTCCAGCGCAGCTCCTCCGGCCTGGCGCCGCTGCCTTCGCCCGGGGCCCGGCCCGGCCCCCCCTCGCTGCTGCCCGGGGGGCTGGGGGCACCCGAGGTGCTGAAGGATAGGTCCTGGCTGGTGCCAAGTGAGAGGTCCCCGTGCCAGTCTTCCCGGGGCTCCTGCTGGCCCCCAGACCTCATCCCACTGGGCCAGGCCCCGGAGCCACCTGGTGGCACCCTGGCACCAGAGGAGCCCAGCACCTGCTCCATGGCACCAAACTGCTCCTGGCACTGGGCTCCCCCCAGCTCTTCAGCCCAGTCTCTGCTCTTGGTGGCATCGTGCTCCTGCCCGCAGGCACTGCCCCAGCTGGGCTCCTGCACCATGGCACCTGGGACGTGGGAGCCCAGCGAGCCCCTCCTGGCACCAAAGGCCTGGCCCAGCCCAGCCTGGCTAACACCACAGCCACCAGCCCAGCTCAGCTGGCTGGGGGCAGGCTCTGCCTCTCCCTTCCCAGTGGCCACAGAGCTGTGCCCACTGGCATGGGGCAGCCTGCTGGTGCTGAACTCCCTGTCCTGGCTCTCCATGTCCTTGGTGCTGCATCCATCACCCAAGGCTGACCTGTTGGGGCTGAACTCCCTGTCCTGAGCCTCCATGTCCCTGTGCTGGGTCTCCATGTCCCTGGGCTGGGTCTCCATGTCCCTGCTGCTGTATCTGTCATCCCAGGTTGATCTGCTGGTGCTGAACTCCCTGTCCTGGCTCTCCATGTCTCTCTCATAGCTCTCCATGTCCTTGGTGCTGTATGTCTCATCCCAGGCTGACCTGCTGGTGCTGAACTCCCTGTCCTGGCTCTCCATGTCCTTGGTGCTGCATCCATCACCCAAGGCTGACCTGCTGGTGCTGAACTCCCTGTCCTGGCTCTCCATGTCCTTGCTGCTGTATGTCTCATCCCAGGCTGACCTGCTGGGGCTGAACTCCCTGTCCTGGCTCTCCACATCCTTGCTGCTGTATCTATCGTCCCAGGTTGATCTGCTGGGGCTGAATCTGCTGTCCCAGGTCTCCATGTCCCTGTCCTGGCTCTCCATGTCCCCTGTGCTGCATCTGTCACCCAAGGGTGACCTGCTGGGGCCAAACCCCCTGTCCCAGGTTTCCATGTCTCCAGTGCTGTGCTCTCTGGCTTTGGCTGGCCTGCTGGGGCTGAACTCCCTATCCTGGCTCTCCATGTCCCTGCTGCTGCCCTCACTGCCCCAGGCCAGCTGCCCAGGCCTGATCTCTCTGTCCCAGGTCTCCATGCTCGTGGTGCTGTGCTGGCTGTCCAAGGCTGACCTGCTGGGCTTGCACTCCTGGTCCTGGCTCTCCATCTCCCTGATGCCACACCTGTCACCCCATACCAGGCTGCTGGGCTTGGACTCCCCATCCCTGCTCTCCATGTCCCTGGTGCTGTGCTCGCTGGCCTCAGCCAGTGGGCTGGTGCTGAGCTCGTGGTCCTGAGCCTCCATGTCCCTTTCCTGGGCCTCCATGTCCCTGCTGCTGCATCTCTCACCCCATGGTGATTTGCTGGGGCTGAATCTGCTGCCCCAGGGCTCCACATCCCCGCTGGGGCACTTGCTGGCCTCGGCTGGTCCGCTGGGGCTGAGCTTCTGGTCCTGCTTCTCCACGTGCCTGGTGCTGTGCTCATCATCCCAGGCTGCTCTGCCGAGTTTGAGCTCCCTGTCCCAGGTCTCCAGGTCCCTGTCCTGGGCTTCCATCTCCCTAGTGTTGCATTTGTCATCCCAGGCTGGTTGGCTGGGGCTGAACTCCTGGTCCTGGCTCTCCGTGTCCCTGCTGCTGGGCTCAGTGATCCAAGCTTGTCTGGGGCTGAGCACTTGGTCCTTGTCCTGGGTCTCCACACCCCTGGTGCTGCACCTATCAGCCCAGGCTGATCTGCTGGGGTTGAAGTCCCTGTCCCAGGTCTCTGCGTCTCCGGAGCCGCGCCGGCTGGCCTGGGCTGGGCGGCTGGGGCTGAACTCCTGGTCCTGGCTCTCCATGTCCCTGCTGCTGTACTGCCTGTCCCAGCCTCTTCTGCTAGGACTCAGCTCCTGCTCTGGGCTTCCAGCATCCCCAGTGCTGGATCTGCCAGCCCAGCCCAGCGTCAAGTCCTTGCCCTTGGCATCCCTGCTGCTGTACTTGCTGGCCCAGCCCGGGGTTTGCTCCTCGTCCTTCATCTCTGGGCCATACTCAGCAGGCCAGGCAGCAGTGCTCTCCCCACCCTGGCTCTGGGGGGGCCTGGGGCCATAGCTGCTGGCCCAGCCGTGCTGCCCTTCCTGCTGCCGCCTGTGCCCCATGCTGTGGCTGCTGCCCCAGTCCACAGGCCTGGCACCGATCTCCTCCGGGCTGCCCAAGCCGCAGCCTGTGCCCCACTCAGGTTTGCCAGCGCCGAGGTCTGGGTCCTGTGGGCAGCTTTGCCCCGCACCATGGGATGGGGGCCAGTGGCTGGGGCCCAGCCTCGCCTCCCCTGCCAGCTCTGCCCCATACCCACTGTGCCAGTCACTCCTGGTGCCGCCGAAGGGCCTGGCCGGCTGGTCCCTGTCCCTGCTGCTGCCAGGGCTGTCCCAGCTTGCTTTGGTCCCAAACTCCTGGTCCTGCTCTGTCTCTCCAGGCCACTCTCTCTCCCTGGCTGCATCCTCGTGGCCCCAGTGGAAGGTGCCAGGGTGCTGAGCTCTGCCAATGCCGAATTCGCTGCACAGGTCCTTCCGTGACCAGCCCAGCAGGTCCTGGGGGAGAGAGTGTGACACGGGGGGGTCACAAGGGGCCACGGTGCCCCACCCACCCCAGTCCCCCATGCCTGCCCCCCAGCAGGCCCTGTCCCCACGGCACAGAGCCCAGCAGCACGCCCGGGCAGCCCCCGCCTGGCAGTGCCACCTGCGCCCCCTCACCTCCGAGCCCTCCGCGCGGGCAGAGCTGTGTCCTGCGGTGCGTGCCCGGGGCGATGCCAGCAGCTCCGCCAGCCAGCCCGGGTCAGCTTGGCCATCGTGGTCCTTTGGGGGGCCCTGGCCGTGGCACGGCCCACCGGGGCCCTGTGGGCTCACCGGGCAGGTGCCCACCGGTGCCCAGGGCACGGCCGAGCCGTCGGCGGGGGCGGGATCCGGGGAGGCCTGGTCCGGGGGGGTGGCTGCGATGGGGAGGCCAGGCTGAGCTGGGGGCACAGCTGGGGGCTGAGCTGGGGGCACAGCCGGGGGCTCAGCCGGGGGCTCAGCCGGGGGCTCAGCCGGGTCCTGGTCAGGCTCTGCCAGGCAGAGCGGGAAGCGGAGCTCGGTGCCACCCTGCTCCGCGCCGCCTTCATCCTCCTCCGCCGAGCCCTCAGCCTCGCGCTGGGCCACGGGACCCCCCGGGCACGGAGCCCCCTCGGAGCCACTGTCCCCTGGGGAGCACGGGGAGCTGGGGGCCGTGTCCCTCTGCCCCCCGGGAGACCCCGAGCCGCACGCCTCTGGGATGGGGGACGGCGGGGGGGACGCCGGCAGCCGAGCCCCCCAGGAGGGGAAGGTCCACTCGAAGGACTGGGAGAGGCTCCAGCCAGACTCACTGCCCAGGGAGGGCTGTGGCAGCAGGTCCCCAGGCCGGGGCAGGGCACCCAGCGAGCCCCCCAGGGCGCCCAGCCCCTGCCCCGCCGCCGGGGGCCGCAGCACACCCTCCGAGGCGCGCCGCGGCCCCGAGTCCTGGGGGGGGCACGCTGCCGGGGGGGGCGGCCGGAAGCACAGCACGGAGTCAGCAGGGCCCTCTGGGGAGCCGGGGGGGGCAGCAGGCTTTAGCCGGGGGGGGGCTGGGGGGCGGGGGCTGAGCGGCAGCCTCGGGGGAGCCAGGGGCACAGGTGGCGCTGGGGGGCAGCTCGGGGGTGCTGGGGGGGCTGGGGGAGCCCTCTCCAGGAGTGTGGGGGGAGCCAGGGGAGCGGGATGTGCCCAGCTGGGGTCCGGCCGTGGGGGACGGGGCGCCTGGGGCGGGGGGCTGAGCCAAGGACTCGGGGGAGCTGGGGGCCAGGGCTGGGGAGCCGGGGGGCAGGAGCTCCGGGGGGGCACTGGGAGAGCCAGGGGCTGAGGTGGGGGCTTTGGCAGGCTGGAAAGGAGCTCCCGGGGCAGGGTCTGGGGTCAAGCAGGCAGGGGGGCGCGGGGAGCCAGGGGGTCCGAGGGTGCCTGGCTGGAGAGCAGAGAGCTGTGGAGAGAGCCAGGGGGTGGTCACATCACTTGAGAGGAGCCTCCTGGGGGCCACCCACCCCCAAATCACAGCTCCCCTCTCCAGGGCCCCCTCCCTGCCCCACACCTGAGGCAGGAGGTGCCCATGCCCCTGCCAGCACCAGACTTGTTCCTGGATGACTCAGCCTGGGGGGCCCCCTGGCCCCACTGCCTTCACCCCACAGCCTCCCACCGATGCTCCCCTTGAGCCCTAATCCTCCAGAGACAGATGGAGAGGAAGAAATGGAAGCAGGGGGAAGTACAAAACCCCTCAGACCCAACCCCGGGGCCGGCCCCCCCTTGGCAGCGCCACCCCGGGGTGCCCGAGGTCAGCGCTGCCTGCTGGGGTGAGCTGGGCAGGCTGCCCCCGCGGTGACACCGCCCCAAGCGCAGGGAGCGAGGCTGGCAGGGGGCCCGCGGGGGCCTGCCCTGCCACATACCTGCCAGGTCACCAAACCCCAGCCGGTGACTCATGGCTGCACCCTGCCCACGCCTCGGCACCGGCGCTGGCACACGCCACCCCCTCCAGCAGCGCCTGGCCCCGCGCCCGGGGCACCAGGAGAGGAAGGCAGAGAGACGCACCCCGCAGAGAGGGAGCCCCGCAGAGACAGGAGAGCCCCGAAGGAGAGAGCCCAGCAGCAGGGCAGCCGCGGCACGGGAGGGCGAGGCGAGGACTCACGTCAGGGGGGGACGGCAGCCTCCGGCGTCCACGGGAGTGGCCGGCAGCGCTCGGGCCGGCCGGGGGGGAGCCGCTGCCGGACAGAAAGGGGCCGGGAGGGTGAATTTAAACGACCTGAGCTCCCCGCCCCGGCCACAGGATGGGGTCCGGCCAGGCCCTGCGGCCGCTGCCAAACCCCAGCGCAACCCCGGAGCCCAGCGCGGTTGGGGCTGCGGCAGGGAGGGGAAGCGGCCCCGGGTCCCTTTCCGGGCGGTTCGCGCCCCTGGGCAGCGTTTCCCGCAGCCCCTGCCTGCCCTCCCCGCAGACCGCGCTGCCGCAGCTGGCTTCTGCCCCGGCTGGGAGCGCCAGCGCGGCCCGGGGGTGCCCCTCGGCCACGATTCCAGTCCCGGGCAGTCCCCGGAGCGGCACAGCCGGCTGGCTGCCGGCCGGCAGGCGGCTCCCGGGCCCAGACATCCGCTCCTGCGGTCTGAGCAGCCCGCCCGGCACGGCCCCGCGCCCTCAGCTCCGTTATCCCTGTCCCGGCGACACCCCAGCAGCGCCACCCACTGCCCCCGGCCCCCCCCCAGCCCCTCACCTCGTCTCGGTGACCGAGCACCCGTCACCCGCCGCGCCCGGCTCGCCGGCCGCACGCTGGGGTGCCTGGGGGGCTCCGGAGGGGGCTCCGGAGGGGGCTCCGTCCGCCTCCCCGCTGGCACATCTGCGGAAGGCGGTGAAGGTCTTGGAGCCGAAGCGAGGGGAGGGCTCGGCGCAGAAGGGGGAGAGCCTGGCTCGCTCAGCGCTCCCTGGGCCCTCCCTGCTGTCCATCTTGGCCAGGATCTCCTCCACCGTGGTGCCAGGGAACCGCTCCGGCTTGCTGGCCACCGGCACCGGCGTCACCTTGAAGGAAGCCGGGCCCTTGCGGGCGGGGGGCGGTGGGGTGGGGGGCAGCTGCCCAGCGGGGCCTGGGGCCGGGTCCTCCGTGGCTGTGGCCGGAGGGGACGCGAGCCCCTTCCCGTTGTGGGTCTCAGGTGACTTGATGGTGAAGGAGGGGCGCCGGAGGGGTCCCCCAGCGCTGTGCCCCCCATAGGGCTGGGGCCCGGCCAGGCGGTTAATCTTCTCAGCAGAGGGCAGCTCCGGGCAGGGCTGCCGTGGCCCTGGCACGGGCAGGGAGGGCTTGGCTGGCACTGCAGGCTTGGGCGGCACACGGGGCTTGGGCGGCACACGGGGCTTGGGCCGAGCGGTGCCTGCGGGAAAGGAGAGCCGAAACCCCGGGTCGGGTGGGCACCACGGCCACACCGGGGCCACAGCAGGCCCTGGGCACCCCCGCGGGCGCCTCCCCAGCACAGAGCCGACAGAAGCCTGCAGCCGGCGGGGACAGACCTTTCTCAGGGCTGCCAGGCACCAGCCCGGTGCCCACAGGCGCAGCCGGGCGCAGGGGCTGCGGCTGCGAGGCCATGGCACAGCTGGGGCTGGGCAGACGCGGTGCAGGGTCAGCTCCTGCAGAGAGAGGAAGGGGAGAAGCGTTTTGGGGAGCGTCCCTTTGCCCTGCTTCTGAGGGGACCCAGCAGCACCTCCCTGCCACAGTCCTGACCTGCCAGCCGTGTGCCAAACCCTCAAGTCCACCTGTGCCAGCACCAGACACGTGCCAGCCCCTAGCGCTGCCAGTCCTCCCAGCACGGGTCCCACCCTTTGTACACCGTCCCTGGCTCACCTGTGCCAGCTGGGCACGGCAGGGTGACCCCAAACCCCTCTGCCTGTACCCCTCCTAGAGCCAGTGCGCATTTGTACCCCTGGCCCCTACCAGCAGCCCCCAGATTCCACAGGGTTCCTCTCTCCCCAGCACTGTGAACCTTCCCCAGAGCCCCCACGTGCCCACGTCCCCCCCACCAGCCTGTGCCAATGCCCCAGCCGGCTCCGCACCCCCTCCGTGCAGGCACTGGTTCGCCAGTGGCAACCCCTCCCCAAGACCCCACACCAGGCCAGCTCTACGCCTTGATTCACCCCGAGCCCCACGGGGTGTGCCAGCCCCCCCCCCGATCCCTCTGGGGCCGGCAACACCTCCCTGACCCCCCCCAGCCTGCCCTCCCTGTCCCACGTGGGACGAGGCACACTGCTCCAGTCCCCCGACCAGCCCCCCCCGGGGCGGGAGCACCCCCTGACCCCCCCGGGGCGGGAGCACCCCCTGAGCACCCCCTGCCCAGCTCCTGACCCCCCCGGGGCGGGAGCACCCCCTGAGCACCCCCTGCCCAGCTCCTGATCCCCCGGGGCCGGGAGCACCCCCTGAGCACCCCCTGCCCAGCTCCTGACCCCCCCGGGCGGGAGCGCCGCCCTCAGCTCGCGATCAGCCCCTCCCGACCCCCCGGGAGCAGCAGCCCCCCCCGAGCAGCCCCCCAGGGCCAGGCGCACCACGCTGAGCCGCGGCCAGGCTCTGCAGGAGCGCCCTGGAGGGGGGAGCGCTGCTCCGAGCCCCCGGCCCCCCGGCCCCACGGCGGGGGGGCTGCGGCGCCCCACTCACCTCCCCCGCAGCAGCCTCATGTCCGGGGTCGGCGCGGGGGGCACACGGGCGGGGGCAGCCAGGGCTGCGTCGCCCTCCCTGCGGGTCTCACGCCGCCGCTGCCTCTCCCGTGACTCACCGGGGCTGCGGGGACAGGAAAAACCCGCTCGGTGCCTCCTCCCGGCCCTGCCCGCCCCGCCCCGCCCCGCCCCCAACCCGCCGCCGGGAGCCTTGGGGCCCGTTCCGCGCCCCCGGAGCGGCGATGCGGCCGCAGGACGCGGGCCCGGCTGTGCCCCCGCGCCGCCCCGCCGCGGCCTACCCCCGCCCGGCAGCCCCCGCCCGAGCATCCGAGCGGGCCGCAGCCGCCCGGCCTGCGCGCGTTGCCATGGCGACGGAGCCTCCGCGCGAGCAGGCGGGGGGGGCCGCACCCTGCGGCCTGCGCGCGTTGCCCTGGCGACGGAGCCTCCGCTCGATTTGGCGCGCGGCACAGCCCGCGCTCGCGGCGCCCGCCGGGGACCCAGCGGCGGAGAACCGCGCGGCCGGGGCCGGGGCACCGCGGCTCCGGCGGGCTCTCGGTTCCCGTTAAACACGACGGCCGATCGCCCCCCGCCGGCCACGCCCCACCCCCCCCGCCGGCCGCCAAACCAACGAGAGCGGCGGGATAGAACGGCCCCGGCGCCGCGTGGCCGGGCGCACCATAGAGAGGCGCGGGGGGGGCAGAGAGGCGCCGCGCCCCGCCCCGCCCCGCCCCGGAGAGCGGAGCCGAGCCGAGCCGAGCGGAGCGGCTCCGGGCGGGGCGGTGCCGGACCGAGACCTGCCCCTGCCCCCTGCCCCTGCCCCCCGCCCCGGCTTCTGCCCCTGCCCCCGCCCCGGCTTCTGCCCCTGCCCCCTGCCCCTGCCCCCGTCCTGCCGAGAGCCAGCGATGGAACGGGCGGCAACGGCGGCCCCGGGAACGGCTCCGGCTGGACAGGAGCGAGGGTTGTTAACCCTTGGGGGCTGTCGAGGCCTGGCGCAGCTGCCCGGGCAGCAGTGCAGCCCCCAGCCCGGGAGGGGTCTCGGCTGCAGAGGTGTTTGGTGTTCCGTGGTGACCTGGCAGCGCTGGGGCACTGCAGGACTCCCTCTCCGAAAGGTCTTTCCCAGCCTACAGGATTCAGTGGTTCTGTGGTCGTCTCCCTGGCACCCCCACAGGGCACAGCTGGCTCCCAGCCCCCACCTGCCTGGCACAGCACACAGCTACCCCTGACAGCCCTCACCTCCCTGCCTGACACCCTGCTTCAGCTGGCTCACCACACCCTGGGCTCCCCCCAGCCACCACAGTGCACGACCAGTTTGCAGCAGCTCCTACCCCCCCAACACCCCACCTCTGCGACCCCCTGCCTGGCACCGCAGCTCACAGCCAGTCTGTGGCACCCCAGGTACTGCCGAGCCAGGCCCTGCTGCAGTGCACCCCAGCACCTCCCTCCCTGCCAGCCCCTGCAGGGCACAGCTGCCTCACACCCCCTGCACAGCACCATCCTGCCCCACACCCCAGCCCAGGACACCCCCCACCACCCCCCACCCCACACAGCTCACAGCCAGCCTGGGGCACCCCAGCCCCTCCCCAGCACAGCTCACAGCCAGCCTGGGACACCCCAGCCCCTTCCCAGCACAGCTCACAGCCAGCCTGGGACACCCCAGCCCCTTCCCAGCACAGCTCACAGCCAGCCTGGGACACCCCAGCCCCTCCCCAGCACAGCTCACAGCTCACAGCCAGCCTGGGACACCCCAGCCCCTCACCAACACCCCACAGAGCTCACAGCCAGCCTGGGGCACCCCAGCCCCTCACCAACACCCCACAGAGCTCACAGCCAGCCTGGGGCACCCCAGCCCCTCACCAACACCCCACAGAGCTCACAGCCAGCCTGGGACACCCCAGCCCCTCCCCAGCACAGCTCACAGCCAGCCTGGGACACCCCAGCCCCTCCCCAACACCCCACAGAGCTCACAGCCAGCCTGGGGCACCCCAGCCCCTCACCAACACCCCACAGAGCTCACAGCCAGCCTGGGACACCCCAGCCCCTCCCCAGCACCCCACAGAGCTCACAGCCAGCCTGGGACACCCCAGCCCCTCCCCAGCACAGCTCACAGCCAGCCTGGGACACCCCAGCCCCTCCCCAACACCCCACAGAGCTCACAGCCAGCCTGGGGCACCCCAGCCCCTCACCAACACCCCACAGAGCTCACAGCCAGCCTGGGACACCCCAGCCCCTCCCCAACACCCCACAGAGCTCACAGCCAGCCTGGGACACCCCAGCCCCTTCCTAACACAGCTCACAGCCAGCCTGGGACACCCCAGCCCCTCCCCAGCACAGCTCACAGCTCACAGCCAGCCTGGGACACCCCAGCCCCTCCCCAGCACAGCTCACAGCTCACAGCCAGCCTGGGACACCCCAGCCCCTCCCCAGCACCCCACAGAGCTCACAGCCAGCCTGGGGCACCCCAGCAGCTGCCTGCCCCTGCGGCTCGCAGCCAGCTCCCAACACCCCACTGCAGCCTCCCTCCCCGGCTGCGGTGCCGGTAAAGCACGCGGGGGTCCCGGGGGGCCGACTGCCCACAGGCAGGCCGGGAAGCAGCCGCCGTGGCTGGAGCTAATCGGATCAGGGAGGAGAAACCCTGCCGGCAGCAGGCTGGAGCGGCCAGGCCGGTAATGGAGCAGGCTGAGCTCAGCGCTGGCGGCACGCCAGGGCAGCGCGGCAGGGGCCGCGGGGGGCACCGACTGCCAGGGGGGGCTCTGCTGTGGGACAGACAGAGGCAGCCCCTCCGGGAGAAGGACAGACAGACAAGCAGGCCCCACTGTGAGGAGGGATGAGCCAGCCCCGGGGCGGGGAGGGTGGATGGAGGGACGGAGAGAGCTGTCCCCAGCGCAGGGGAAGGAAGCAGCCACGCCGGGGCCCCGGCTCCGCGCCCACGCCGAGGCCGGGGTGAGCTTTTTATTCAACCCCAGCTGCCACAGGAACAGACCCAAAATACAAAAGCCCAGAACGGGAAGAAATGAGACAGAAACAAACTCCAGGTTTAAAAAAAATAATCAATGGCTAGGAAGGGAGCTGAGGTAGGGGCAGGCCCCCAGGACCCCTCTCTGCCAGGTCCTGCTCCCCAGCCGGCACTGGGAGGGCACTGGGGGGGCTCCAGCCCCGCTCCTGCCTCTCCCCACGTTGAGGGCAAGGTCTTGCTGGGGCCAAGCAGGGTCCTGCCACAGGGCCACTCTGCTGCTGCCCCTCGGTGACCAGCCTGGGGCCAGTGGGATGGAGCTAATCCGAGCCTGATGCGGAGTCCTCCGAGCTGGGGGGCAAGCTGGCCACCCCCTCCTCCTCTGAGTCCTGCAGAACGAGGTCAGAACAGGAGGGAATGAGGGCAGGGCATGGTGATGCCAGGGATTGAAGAGGTCAGCAGACCATGAGGTCAGGCATCTGCCATCCCCCTTCCTCTCCCCTCACCCTGAGGGAAGAGTGGGGAGCTGGGGGTAGCTGCAGCACACAGACAAGCTGCCTCCACCCAGAGGGACATGGCAAGAAGCACCTGAGGGTGCCCGGGATGAGGGGGACCCTTCCCACGAGTGCTCCCCTGGACACCCTGCCCCCCTCTCAACCCAGGCCCTCACCTCCTTCTTGCTCTCTGCAGAGGAGCTCTCATCACTGGAGACAAACTCTTTGCTCTTGAAGCTCTCATTCGTGTTCTTAGCAGGGGACTTGGTGGAGGATGAGGACTTGGAGGTAGAACCTTTCTTCTCTGCTTTCCCCTTCACCTGCTTCTCCTGCTTCTTCTTCTTCTTCTTCGACTTCTCCCTGTGTGGGAAAGAGAGAAGTGTCACCCTGCTGACAGGCCCCAGCCCAGAAGGCTGAGGACAGGGTCTCAGAGGGGCAAGGCCCTGAGCACTCACCCCCTGGAGCTCTCTGACTTGCTGCCCATGCCGTACTCCTTCATGGCCTTCTCGTAGTCCCTCCTGGCGTCCTCCGCCTTGCGGTCCCACTCCTGCAGCGGAGCACAAGCTCAGCAGGACCTTCTCTCTTCCTGCACCAGCAGCCAACACCATCCCCCCTGCACTGCACCAGCACTCCCCCCCCCACCCCTCACCACCTTGGACCAAGCCAGGGCTCACCCAACAGCTCCCCAGCCCAACATCACCTCCCTGCAGCCACACTCCCCTCTTGCCCTCCATCTGTGGAGCATTTCAGACCACATGGGAGTCCACCACGCTCCTCACTAGCAGAGCTGCCCAGCTGCCCCCTTCCCCACCTCCTTCTTCTCCTTGGACATGGCCTTCCACAGCTCCCCTGCCTTCTTGGACAGGTCTGTGATGCTGATGCCAGGGTGGTCTGACTTGATCCTCTCCCGGTTGGCATTCAGCCAGAGCATGTAGGCTGACATCGGCCGCTTGGGAGCGTTGGGGTCCTTCCCCTTCTTGCTCTGGGGGACAGGGAATGGAGAGGACAAGGGTGAAACCCTCAAGTGGTACTAACCATGCAAGACCTGGGGACCTGGGCCTGCCCCAGGAGAAGGGGCTGGGCTTCAGCTGGCCTCCTCCACCACAGAATCCCAGACCGGTTTGGGTTGAAGGGACCTTTGAAGCTCAATCCAGTCCAACCCCCCCGCAGTCAGCAGAGGCAGCTGCAACTAGAGCAGGCTGCTCAGAGCCACAACCAACCTGACCTAGAACGGTTCCAGAGACAGGGCAGCCCCCACCTCCCTGGGCAGCCTGCACTGGGGTCTCACCAGCAGCTCACCCACAGGAGCCAGGCCTGGACCCAGGCAGGAGGTGGCACAGGCCAGGCCAGAGCAAAGCAGCTCAGGCGGGCTGTGAGCTCCACCTCCCCACTGCTCTAGAGCAGGTCCTGCTCTCCTGCTGCCCCCACCCCAGCAGCAGCCCCTGCTGCCCACCCCCCAGCAGCAGCCCCTGCTGCTCACCCCCCAGCAGCAGCCCCTGCTCTCCTGCTGCCCACCCCCCAGCAGCAGCCCCTGCTGCCCACCCCCCAGCAGCAGCCCCTCACCTCTGGCTGCTTCTTGCGGGGCTTGCGGTCCTTCACCACCTTGGCCTTCTTGGCTGGCTTCTTCTCGTCGCGGTCACTGTCCCCCTCCCCGCTGGAGGAGCTGGCAGAGGCGTTGCTGTCAAACCTGGTGGGCAGGGCACAAGGCTTCAGCAGCAGCCCACAGCCCCCTGCCCAGGGCGGGCAGGCAGCAGGTGGGGATGCAGCAGTGAGGCAGAGGCAGCAGCCCTGCGCTCTGCAGCCCCACAGGAGGCTTCCAGGCTTCAGCTGCTGTGCTCTGCTGGGCAGCTCCCCGGGGACTCTCCTTCCTCCTAAGGCTTCCTTCTCAATTTCCTGCTCATTCCAGGCCCTGGTGCCCCACAGGGCTCAGCCCCACCTAGCTCTGGCTCCTCACAGGCTCCCACCCCTGGGGTCCATAACTGTGTGAGCAGAGCACGCCCAGAACCTCTGCTTCCCAGAGCTGAACTCCAGGTTTGGGAAGTGACACCAGCCCTGGGGAGGCCTTCCTGTGGCCTCCTGGGGTTTGGAGGGGCTTCCAGGAACGCTAGGGACAGACTTTATCAGGGTGTGTCGTGACAGAACAAGGGGGGATGGGTTTGAACCAGAAGAGGGAGATTCAGACTGGAGAGAAGGGAGAAATGTTTGACCCTGAGGGTGATGAGAGCCTGGCCCAGACTGCCCAGAGAGATGGAGCTGCCCCCTGGCTGGCACCAGTGCAGCTCAGGTGGTCTGGGGCTCTGAGCAACCTGCTCAGGTTGGGGCTGTCCCTGCTGCCTGCAGGGGGTTGGAGTAGGTGAACTTTAAAGGTCCCATCCCACCCAAACCAGTCTGTGGCTCTATGACTCCGTGCCCAGAGCCTCCACTAACTGCTGCTGCCCCACACAGCCCTCTCGACAGACCCTGCCCAGCCTCCACTCACTCTTCAGCCACATCATCATCCTCTTCCCCGGGGTTGAAGGACTCATCTGGAAGGAGAGCACAGGGGTCAGCTCAGAGCGAGGTGAGGACGGACAGGACCTCACCAGGGCAGGGGAAGGAGCTGGAGCACCCAGGGAAGTGCTCCTGGCCAGCCCTTGCACACCCAGCCCTCTCCTCACCCCCCAGCCCTCTCCTCGCCCCCCAGCCCTCTCCTCACCCCCCAGCCCTCTCCTCGCCCCCAGCCCTCTCCTCGCCCCCAGCCCTCTTCTCGGCCCCCCCTCACCTGTCTCCTCTCCGGAGTTGTCGCTGCTGTCGTTGGCGTTCTCCTCCCGGATCTTGCCCTCCTCCTTCATCCTCTCCAAGTAAGCATCGTGCTGGTCCTCATCCGAGTCGGCATACTCGTCATAGCTCTGCTTCATGCCCTGTGGGAGAGCTGGGTGAGGCCCAGGGCCAGGGCACCAGGCACACTGCTGCCCCCAGACAGCCCCCAGGGCATGCGGGGGGCAGGGACGCCAGCCACATCCCCACCCCCCCGGGGCTTCAGAGAGAGGGAGGAGGAGTTATGTGGGTTAGGGGGCCTGGCACATCACACTGGAGTTTAGTCAGGGTTTAGTCAGGGGGCACCATGGCCATGCAGAGGAACCTGCACCAGGAGGAGGACAGAGAGGAAGGGGAATCAGTATGGCACGGACCTTTTTCTTCTACAAGGGCAAGGAGAGAAGAGAGAGGTGAAGAAAACAAAAGGAAGAAGCAGCAGAACGCTGGCAAGAGAGAGCCCAGCCCCTGCCCGCCCCAGCCCTGCCAGCACCCCAGGGGCACCGGCCCTGCCCGCCCCAGCCCTGCCAGCACCCCAGGGGCACCGGCCCTGCCCGCCCCAGCCCTGCCAGCACCCCAGGGGCACCGGCCCTGCCCGCCCCAGCCCTGCCAGCACCCCAGGGGCACCGGCCCTGCCCGCCCCAGCCCTGCCAGCACCCCAGGGGCACCGGCCCTGCCCGCCCCAGCCCTGCCAGCACCCCAGGGGCACCGGCCCTGCCCGCCAGGTACCTCCTTCAGCCCTCGGTTCTTGATGTTCAGCTTCTTGGCGTTGACGAAGTCGAAGAGCTTGCCGTACTCCTCCCTGCGGGGCGGGAGAAGGGGGTGAGGGGCGGGGGGCGAGGGCGCGGCCCGGGGGCGGCCCAGCCCCTGCCCACCTCTCGATGCTGCTGAAGGTGTACTGCGTGCCCTGCTTGGTCTCGATCTCGAAGTCGAAGGAGCGCGTGGTGGTGGTGCCGCGCGCGAAGTTGACGAAGGAGATCTCGTCGAAGCGGATGTGCACCGGCGGCTTGTGCACGTAGATGAAGCCACGCTCCAGGGGGTACAGCAGCCCCGAGCTGGCCTTGTAGGAGCAGGTGATGCACTGGGCACCAGAGTGCCTGCGGGCACAAACGCGGCCCAGCGTGACCCCCGCGGGCACCCAGGGGTGACCCACAGGGAGCCGGCGTCGCCGTGACCCCGCGGTGAGCCACTGCCACCCCCCCCACACACTGCCATCCCCACCCCCACTGCCATCCCCATCCCCCGCTGCCATCCCCCCCCCGCTGCCATCCCCATCCCCCGCTGCCATCCCCACCCCCCGCTGCCATCCTCACCCCCGCTGCCATCCCCCCCCCCCGCCATCCCCACCCCCCTACACTGCCATCCCCACCCCCGCTGCCATCCCCCCCCCACTGCCATCCCCATCCCCGCTGCCATCCCCCCCCCACTGCCATCCCCACCCCCGCTGCCATCCCCCCACCCGCTGCCATCCCCACCGCCACTGCCATCCCCATCCCCGCTGCCATCCCCACCCCCCGCTGCCATCCCCCCCCCCGCTGCCATCCCCACCCCCGCTGCCATCCCCCCCCCCCGCTGCCATCCCCACCCCCCGCTGCCATCCTCACCCCCGCTGCCATCCCCACCCCCCGCTGCCATCCCCACCCCCGCTGCCATCCCCCCCTACACTGCCATCCCCACCCCCCGCTGCCATCCTCACCCCCGCTGCCATCCCCCCCCCCCGCCATCCCCACCCCCCCTACACTGCCATCCCCACCGCCACTGCCATCCCCCCCCCCCACTGCCATCCCCATCCCCGCTGCCATCCCCCCCCCGCTGCCATCCCCCCCCCCCCGCTGCCATCCCCACCCCCCCGCTGCCATCCCCACCCCCCCGCTGCCATCCCCACCCCCAGCTGCCACCCCCCCCCCCAGCTGCCATCTCCACCCCCAGCTGCCAGCTGAGCTTTCAGATCATGGAGCCCAAGCCCTAACCCAGCACTGCCAGGGCACTACCAAACCATATCCTGCAGCACCACAGCTTTGAAACCCTTCTGGGCGTGAGGACTCCACCGCTGCCCTGGGCAGCCTGGGCCAAGCCTTGAAGCCCTCAAGGGCAAGAGATTGTTCCTCACGTCCAACCTAAACCTCCCCTGGGGCAACTCGAGGCCATTTCCTTTGGTCCTGTCACTCCCTGGCTCCAATCCCCTTCTAGGGAACTGGAGAGAGCCAGAAGGTCTCTCCTCAGCCTCCTTCTCTTCAGGCTGAACACCCCCAGGAAGTGTTCCTCACAGAGACCCCTCACCACCTCCCTCCCTCAGCTGCTCCTCACCAGCCCTGCTCTCCAGACCCTTCAGAAGCTCCATTGCCCTTCTCTGGACATCCTCCAACCCCTCAATGTCCTTCCTAGAGTGAGAGGCCCAAAACTGCCCCCGGGATTTGAGGCGTGGCCTCACCGGTGCCCGGTACAGGAGGGCAATCCCTGCCCTGGCACCGCTGCCACGCTCTTGCTGACACCACCCAGGGTGCTGGTGACCACCTTGGCCCCCGGGGCACACCGCACAGCCAGCCCTCAGCCACGCCTCACCCCTGGAAGTTGCCAGGCACTGTGATCTTGCGGTTGACCAGAGCCTTCATCACCCTGCTGACCATCTCGTAGAGGGACCCTGACATGTTCTTGGTGAGCCGCCCCTCGAAGCGCTTCTCCACCTCCTCCCTGCAGGACCAAAGCAGCAGCAGGTGGTGGTGGGAAGGACAGATCAGGAGGGTCCCGCAGCTCCCCTCAGCCTCTGGGGCCAGGGAGAGGCTCGAGGCCCAGCAGGACCCCACTCACTCGTTCATGTTGAGGGTCAGGGAGATGTCCTCGTCCTTGGAGAAGAGCAGGATGAGGAAGTGGTAGCGCGTCTGGCCTTGCTTGATGGGGGGGTCCAGGCTGATCTGAACAGAGGAGAGGAGGTGAGGGACCAGACCCGACGGCCTCAGAGGGGCTCTGCAGCCTCAGTGCTCCGGCGCCCCCACGGGCACCCCGGCGCCCCCACAAGCACCCCGGCGCCCCCACGGGCACCCCAGCGCCCCCACGGCACCCCGGCGCCCCCACAAGCACCCCAGCGCCCCCACGGGCACCCCGGCGCCCCCACGGGCACCCCAGCACCCCCACGGGCACCCCGGCGCCCCCACGGGCACCCCGGCGCCCCCACAAGCACCCCGGCGCCCCCCACGGGCACCCCAGCGCCCCCACAAGCACCCCGGCACCCCCACGGGCACCCCGGCGCCCCCACAAGCACCCCAGCGCCCCCACGGGCACCCCAGCGCCCCCACGGGCACCCCGGCGCCCCCACAAGCACCCCAGCGCCCCCACGGGCACCCCAGCGCCCCCACGGGCACCCCGGCGCCCCCACAAGCACCCCAGCGCCCCCACGGGCACCCCGGCACCCCCACGGGCACCCCGGCGCCCCCACGGGCACCCCAGCGCCCCCACGGGCACCCCAGCACCCCCACGGGCACCCCGGCGCCCCCACAAGCACCCCGGCACCCCCACGGGCACCCCAGCGCTCACCACGAAGAACATCTGGCGCTGGTCCTTGTGCGGCAGCAGGAAGAGGCGCAGCACGGTGGTGTAGGGGATCTTGTAGTCGAAGGTCTTGCCGTGCAGGTGCAGGAAGGTTGGGTAGATGCGGATGTCGTAGCGGCCGCGCGGCGTCAGGCACTGCAGCTCCCGGAAGATGCAGATGGCGTCCCCGGTGGCCTGGATCACGTCCGCCTTGGAGAGCACGTTCTGGGCAAAGGCCTGGGCACACACACAGCAGCTAGGTTGGGGGAGACCTCCGAGACACCAAGTCCAAGCGACCCCCCAGCCCTACCTGAGCAGCCAGACCATGGCACCCAGGGCCTCCTCCAGGCCCTTCTGACCCCAGCCCCTCCCTGGGCAGCACACCCCGAGGGCAATCTCTCTGCCTGTGAGGAGCTCCTTGCTAAGCTCAAGACTAAACCTCCCCTGGCACAGCCTGAGACTGTGTCCTCTTGTTCTGGTGTTGGGTGCCTGGGAGAAGAGACCAACTCCCACCCGGCTACAACCTCCCTGCAGGTAGTTGTAGAGAACAGTAAGGTCTCCCCTGAGCCTCCTCTTCTGCAGGCTAAGCAACCCCAACTCCCTCAGCCTCTCCTCCCAGGGCTGTGCTCCAGACCCCTCCCCAGCTTTCTTGCCCTTCTCTGGACACCTTCCAGCAGCTCAACATCTCTCTGGAGCTGAGGGGCTCAGAACTGGACACAGGACTCAAGGTGTGGCCTAACCAGTGCTGAGCACGAGGGCAGGAGGACCTCCCTGCTCCTGCTGGCCACACTATGCCCATGAAGGACAGCAGCAGGGTGAGGGCACCTGGATGCCCTCCTCTCAGCCACCTGCTGTCCTCACAGCTTCCCCCAGAGCCCCTCACCCACCTCCACCGGGTCCACGCCGTCCTCCTGCGTCGGGGGGACGTAGAAGCGAACCTCCATGAGCGAGACCTCGGCGTCGTCGTTCTGGTGGAACTCCAGCGTGACCTCGTTCTTGCCAGTGGTGCACTGGGAGACGTTGCTGAGGGGGATCTCGAACACAGGCTGCTCCCCAATGTCAAAGGAGAGCAGCTGCCCTGCAGAGCACCAGGGGGGCACAGGTCACGGTGTGAGCAGAGCTATGAGGTGAGGACAGAGCTGCTGTGTCCTGTGAGAAGGGAAGGCTGAGAGGCCTGGGGCAGCCCCAAGGGGATCTTCTCGATGCTTAGCAAGAGCTGAAGGCTGGGAGGCGAGAGGGTGGGGCCAGACTCTGCTCAGTGGTGCCCAGCAACAGCACAGGGGGCAATGAGCACAAAGTGGAACCCAGGAGGTTCCACCTGAAGATGAGGAGAAACTTCTTTGCAGTGAGGCTGCCGGAGCCCTGGAGCAGGCTGCCCAGAGAGGTTGTGGAGTCTCCTGCTCTGGAGAGACCCCAAACCAGCTTGGGCATCAGGATCCTGCTGTGGGTGCCCTGCTTTAGCAGGGGGGTTGGACTGAACGATCTCCAAAGGTCCCTTCCGACCCCCACCACGCTGGGCCCCTGGGATCCCCTCCTGCAGCACCAGAGCCCCCAGCACTCACCCCCGAAGCGCACAGTGCCCCAGTTCCAGCCCTTCACACACAGGTCCTTCTCGGCCAGCTCCAGCCGGTAGTGAGCCCTGAAGAACTCCGAGAGCTTCTCAAACTCCTGGGTGGGGAGGAGAAAGAGGCTGGGCCAGGGCCTTGCTGGGGGGGTCAGGGCAGTCTGAGGATGGGGTCAGCACTGCCTGCAGGGGGTCAGGGCTGCCTGGGGAGGGGGCCAGCGCTGCCTGCAGGGGGTCAGCGCTGTCTGCAGGGGGTCAGCGCAGTCTGCAGGGGGTCAGCGCTGTCTGCAGGGGGTCAGCGCTGTCTGCAGGGGGTCAGCGCAGTCTGCAGGGGGTCAGCGCTGCCTGGGGAGGGGTCAGCACTGTCTGCAGGGGGTCAGCGCTGTCTGCAGGGGGTCAGCGCTGTCTGCAGGGGGTCAGCGCAGTCTGCAGGGGGTCAGCACTGCCTGGGGAGGGGTCAGCGCTGCCTGGGGAGGGGTCAGCGCTGCCTGGGGAGGGGTCAGCGCTGCCTGGGGAGGGGTCAGCGCTGCCTGGGGAGGGGTCAGCGCTGCCTGGGGAGGGGTCAGCGCTGCCTGGGGAGGGGTCAGCGCAGTCTGCAGGGGGTCAGCGCAGTCTGCAGGGGGTCAGCGCTGTCTGCAGGGGGTCAGCGCTGCCTGGGGAGGGGTCAGCGCTGTCTGCAGGGGGTCAGCGCAGTCTGCAGGGGGTCAGCGCTGCTCCACGCCCGCCGGCGAGGGGGCCGCGGCGGCGGGGCACTCACCGACTCCCGGAAGCCGTCGTACTTGTAGACGTGGCCGTTCTTGGTGAGCAGCTTGAGGCCGTGCCCCAGCGCCACGCGCCGCCAGACGCCCTCGGCCAGCTCCGAGGCCTGGATGTTGTCCACCTTCCCGGTCTTGCTGTTCTTGAAGATGACTCCCTGGCGGCTCAGCCGCAGCCGACCGTCGTTCTGGGCAGGAGGCAGCCGCCGGTGAGCGGGGAGCTCACCGCAGCAGCTCTGCGCTCTCCGGGCACGACCCCCCCAGGGGAAGCAAGGCAACCTCCCCGCTGCGGCCTGTGCCCTCCTCGCCACCCAAACCTGGGCTTCAGGCACCGTGGAGTCACAGTGCCCACGGTGCCAGAGCTGCCTTGGGCTTTGGAGACAACGCCCCAAAAGTCAGAGGGTTCAGGGTGAACCAAAACCACCCAACCCCGCCAAAGGTGCAGTGCTGGCACGGGCACAGACCAGCACCGGCACACAGCGCTGCCACAGCGGCTCTGGTGGAGCCCAGGGCTGGCACTGCCCTCCTCCCCGCTGCCCACCAGGACTGGTAAGCCCCAGCTCTGGGGCCAGGGAGCACAGCCCCCAGCCCCGGCACACTCACCATGGAGCCCTTCACCTCCTGGTAGATCTCGTTGAACTCCAGCGTGTCGGCCATGGCGGCCGGGGCAGGGACTCGCTCAGTGCCCCCGGGCCGGCCCCGGGCCAGAGCAGCTGCCGGGGGGAGAGGGAGGTCACTGTGGGGGCTCTGCCGGAACCCCGAAACCAAATCCCCATCCCCCCAAACCCACTCTCGCCGCCAGCTCCACTTCCCTCGCCCCCTCGAGCGCCGCCCCGGCGAGCGGCAGCCACCCCCTCGCAGAGGGCATCCCAGACGTGCCCGGACCCCGCTCCGTGCCCGGACCCCGCTCCGTGCCCGGACCCCGCTCCGTGCCCGGACCCCGCTCCGTGCCCAGCTGCGCCCCGCCACCGGGGCCCCCTGCGCCCTGCCCCCCGCGCCGTGTTGCGCTCCGCTGCCCTCGGCCCCTTCAGCCCTGCTCTGCCGCCGCTGCGCCCCGAGCCGCTCCCCGCACCCCCGGTCATCGCTCCCGGGGTTCAGCGGCCCCCTTGCCCCGGTGAGGCTCTCCTGAACCCGGGCCCCCCGATCACCGGGCCCAGCCTCCCCGGTGCGGCTCCCTGGCGCCGCTCCCCCCCCCGCCCTAAACCGCGCTGCCCCCCCCGGCCCGGTGCAGCCGGCCCCTGCCCCCCGCGCCCCCGGTGCCCCGGTCCCGGTGAGGCCCCCCCCGCACCGCCGCCACTTTTCCCGCCTGCGCAGCACGAACCTCACGCGGAGCCTTCCCCGTGCCGCCGCCGCCACTACCGGAAGCGACCTCACTTCCGCCATAGAGCAGCGCCGCGCCGGGCGGCTCGCGGTGCCGCGCCGGGCGGGGCGGGCCGGAGCGGAGCCCAGGGCGGCGGCACGGCCGCGGAGCCGGGGGGCTGGGGCTAGAGGGACGCCGCAGCAGGGGCAGAGCGGATCCGCCGCGCCCCGGGGCCGCGCCGCTCCCGCCCGGAGGCTTCCGTCCAGCAGCGGCCCTGGGACGTCAGGGCACCCCGGGACAGTGCCCCCCCTCAAAGTGTGGGCACCCAAATCGTGGGGACACCCAAAAGAGGAGGCGCTCCCGGAGTGGGGCACCTAAAAGCGGCGTACCCCCAAAACCTGGGGGGACGCCGGCTGCCCCCGTGACGTCTCCGCGACGGCGGGGGTGGAGCGGGTTCGTCAGGGCTTGGGGCACTGCAAGACCGAGGCACCTCCAACACGGGGACACCGCAAAGATAGGACACCCCTAAAATGGGGGCACCCCAAAGGAGAGGCGCCCTCGGTATGGGGCACTCCCAAAGCCTGGAGATCACACGCACAGGGCACACCCGGACAGGGGAGCCCTTAAATCCAGGCACCCCAGCCTCGGGACGACCCCCAGATGTGGGGTGACCCCCGTGCCCTCCAGGGCGGGCGTTCCCCAGCGTTGGGTACCCCATGAGGACGGCGGGGACCCCATCGGGGGCTGCCCCCATCTCAGGGGACCCCTGGGCGGGGGGAGCCGGGCACAGCCCAGCCGCCCCTTCCACCCCCCCCTAGAGGGGAGTGAGAACCTGCCCCGCCCTTCGGGCTGTGGCCCCGCCCTCTGCCCCGCCCTGCCTGCACCCCCTGAGCCCCCACCCCCGCTGCCCGTACCCCGCAGCCCTGCCCTGCCCACGCCAGCCTCCGCTGCCCGTGCCCCCCGACTGCTGCTGCACACCTCACCCCCTCTGCCTGTCTCCCTGCCTGCACCCCGCCAGCCCTGCCTGCATCACCCCTCACTACCCGTACCCCTGCCCGTACCCCTGTCCGCCCTGCCCATGCCCTGCCCGTGCTCCCCCGCCCGCTGGCTGAGAGACTTCTTCTCGTACGAGACCCCCAAGTCGGTGGTGGTGAAGAGCTGGGTGGTGGGGGTCGTCAACCGCAGCGTGCAGCTCCTCATCCTCGCCTACTTTGTCGGGTGAGACTCCCCCGGGACCCCAGACTCCTCTCTGCCGCCAGCCCTCCCCGCCCAGCCCAGCGCTCGGCGGGGGGTACGCGGGTGGCGGTGGGAGCTGCTGCGGGTGGGACCCGAAGGGCGATAGCGAGGAGATAGCCCGGGCAGGGCGTGGGGCACGGGGAGGTGGCCGGGAGGGGGGCGGTGGGTGACAGGAGAGAAGGCGACAAGCGTGTCAGCGCCTGGACGAGCGGATCTGCCGGTACAGGTGACACGGAGGGGACAGCCGGGAGAGTGTGGCGGTGCGAGTGACACAAGGGGGACAGCGAGGGGAGGGGGAGGGTGCCCGTGAGGGGACAGCAAGGAGAGCACGCTGGTGGCGGTGACAGCTGGGTGGTGAGCAGGTGGCACAAGGAGGGCAGCGAGGAGAGGGGTGTCGGTGCGGGTGACAGCTGGGGGGGTGACGGTGAGGGACGGCAGCAGCGGCAGGGGCACGGCGAATGGCAGCAGGGAGTGGTAGGTCCCGTGGGGATGCCGGGGTTGAGGGGGAGCTGTCCCCAGCGTCCCCCCCTGCGGGTGCTGTCCCAGATGGGTGTTCATCCATGAGAAAGCCTACCAGGTGCGGGACACTGTCATCGAGTCCTCCGTGGTCACCAAGGTGAAGGGCATCGGGCGCTACGCGGGCCGCGTGCTGGACACGGCCGACTACGTCACCCCCCCCCGAGGTGAGGGGCACCGGACCCCCCAGCTTCCCTCCTCGGGGGGACGCTGGGGTGACAGTTACGTCCTTGCAGGGCACCTCGGTGTTTGTGGTGGTCACCAAGCAGATCGTGACGGAGAACCAGACCCAGGGAGTCTGCCCGGAGGTGCAGGAGGGTGGCAGGAGGTTGGGGGGGAGGACACACACCGGGGTCCCCTGTGCCCTCCATGCCTCCATCACCTCCCTGTGCCCCACAGAGCGACCCCACGTTCCACTGCTCCGCCGACCGTGACTGCCAGGGGCCAAGCCCTGTCTCGGGCAGCGGTGAGGTGCTGGGGGGGGTCGCCGGGAAGGTCGGGGGGGTTGGGGTCGAGTCCCTCCGCTGACGTCTCGTCCCCAGGGGTCCTGACCGGGCGCTGCATCCGCTACAACGGCACCCTGCGGTCCTGCGAGATCCGCGGCTGGTGCCCGGCCGAGGTGGACACCGTGGACGTGTGAGTGTGACTGGCGGCGCGGGGGGAGGCCACGGGGCCGTGTCACCCTCACAGCGTCCCCAGGGTCACCCCCTCTGCCCCCTTCCCCCCAGGCCTGTCATGATGGAGGCTGAAAACTTCACCCTTCTGATCAAGAACAGCATCCGCTTCCCGCTGTTCGGCTTCGAGAAGTGAGCGGGGGCCGCAGGGAGCCTGTCCCCACTGTCCCCCCCCGTGCCCCCTCACGTCCCCCCTGCCCCTCCTGTTCTCCAGCCCAGACGGCTAACGGCCACAGCCCTATGTCCCCCTGCCTCCCCCGCGTCCGGCTGGCTGGTGGACCCCCACGTCCCCCGTGTCTCCGTGTCCCCCAGGGCCAACCTGCCCCCCCCCGGCAGCGGCGTGTCCCTGAGTCGCTGCCGGTTTCACCCCGAGCTGGCTCCTCTGTGCCCCATCCTGCGGCTGGGCGACGTGGTGCGGCTGGCAGGACAGGACTTCCCCGCGCTGGCCACCACCGTGAGCGGGGGACACGGCACCGGGGCCACGGGGGGTGGGAGCAGGGAGCTGTGACACGGGGAAGGAGGGACCTGGGACCAGGAGGACCTGGGAAGATGGAATGCGGGGATGTGGGCAGCCGGGTGCGGGAACACAAGGATGTGCAGGGGCACGGGGACACAACAGCCTGGTGGCACAGGGCATGGAGACAGCCAGGGGCCGGTGGGGCACAGGGAGGTGAGACGTGAGGACAGGGAGCTGTGGGACCACAGGGCTGAGGGGCTGTAGGGTAGAGGGGGCTGTGGGTCGTGCATGGCTGACTGTGTGTGGGGCAGGGGGGAGTGCTGGGCATCAAGATCGGGTGGGTATGTGACCTGGACCGGGCATGGGAGCGCTGCCAGCCCCGGTACTCCTTCACCCGCCTGGACGGACGTGCCCACGCCCCTGCCTCCGGATACAACTTCAGGTACCACTGGTGGCTGCAGGGGACACGTGTGACACATGTGTGGCACACGTGTGTGTGCTGCCCACCAGGGCCCCACCTGCCCTGTGCCCCGTGCAGGCATGCCAGGTACTACCGCTGGCCCAACGGTTCCGAGCACCGCACCCTCACCAAGGCCTTTGGCATCCGCTTTGACGTTCTGGTGTATGGCAATGTAGGTGTGGGGCTGGGGGCCCTGGCACCCCGTGAGGCTGCAGAGGGTGTTGGACCCCCCCACCAATGGGGATTCTGCACCCCCAGGCTGGGAAGTTTGGCATCGTCCCTACCCTCATCAACACGGTGGCAGCTTTCACCTCCATTGGTGTGGTGAGTTGTGGCCGTCCTCAGCCCGCGGGTGGCAGCAGCTCTGTCATGGCTCCTTCGGGGGGCAGCTTCAAGAGGCCCCCGTTCGCCCCACAGGCGTGGGGCAGAGAGGGGCAAGGATGCCCCGTAGCGATTGTTAGGGCGTGGGGACACAGCGGCACCTCGGTGTGATGGCAGCCGGGCTCCATGGGGGGCTGCAGGGTATCGGGGGGGTGCCCCATGGCACCGGGGCTGCCCCACCCCAGCGCTGCCTCCTGCCAGGGCACGGTGCTGTGCGACATCATCCTGCTCAACTTCCTGAAGGGGGCCGACCACTACAAGGCTCGCAAGTTCGAGGAGGTCGGTGTGGGGCTGAGCCCACCCTGGGGTCGCCTCGGGGGGAGCTGCATCAGGCTGCGCCGGGAGGGGCGACACAGGCAGAGCCCCTGAGCCCCAACGGTACCCTGGCTGCGGGGCGGGGACTAACCTGGTGCCTGTCCCCTGCCCCACAGGTGCCAGAGGTTGGAGCGCCCACGTCCCCCCCCAGCCCCTCAGCCAGCGCCCGCGGGGGGCTGGGGGGCTGCAGCCGCGACAAGCAGTCCACGGACTCGGGCACCTTCTCCCTCGGCCTGTAGCCCTGGGTGCCAAGGGGCACCCCCCGCCTGCCCCCTGCAACAGGGCACCTCCCCTCCTCTTCCCTGCCGCGGGACAGCCCCCACCCACTTTCCGCCCACCCCAGGCTGCCTCCCCCTGCTCTGTCCCCATCCCTAGGCTGCCCCAGCCCCATTGTCCCCCGTCCCAGGTACCACCCCAAGACCCCCGAGTCCCCGCGGCAGCCCCATCTCCAGACAAGGGCCCTGGGGGTGCCCAGGGCTAGGGCTGTTCCCTGGGGCACTGGGTGCTGCTGGGTGCCAGGGTCGATGCCCCACTCTTTCACCAGATGGGTGCTGCCCCCTCGGTGCCCCGCACCTTTGCCACCCCTGCTATGCCCTGCTTCCAGCCAGCCCCAGGCTCGGGGGTCTGCACCCCCACCCCAATAAAGTCACCTCACAGCACCCACGGGGCTCAGCTTGGGCAGCACTCTGAGGCACTGCGGCTGGTTCTGGGGCACTGGGGTTGGGTGCCAGGCACCAGGGTTGGTTCTGGGGCACTGGGGTTGGGTGCCAGGTGCTGGGGCTGGTTTTGAGCTGCTGAGGTTGGGTGCCAGGCACTGTGACTGGGTGCTGAGGTGGGTCAGTGTGAGTTGCAGTGTGAGGATGCCAGCCCCTGGAATTATGCCAGCTGGGCACCAACCCAGCCCTGCTGCATCTTCACCTCCTGCACCATCATCAGCACCCACAGTGAGAGCCCCTGCTGGGGCACTCTGGCACTGGGGACACTGGAAGGGGCACAAGGGATGGAGAAGGGCATTGGGAGGAGGCACAGACCACTGGTGTCAAGGGGAGAGGCACTGGGAGGGGGTACAGGCCACTGGGCACAAGGGGAAGGGGCACTGGGAGCACTGGAGGCCACTCCCTGGCCCTGATGCTGTTCCTCGCTCCCATCCGGGCTCTGGAAAAGCTGCTCCTGCTTTAGCCTGTGCCCCTTCCTCTGCCAGTGCTGAGGGCACCCACGGGCACTGCCCATCCTTCCTCTGCCAGTGCTGAGGGCACCTATGGGAATGCCCCCAGGACCCGCTGCAGCCCCTGCCCTGTCCCTGTCCCAGTAAAGTGGAGTCTGCCCTGGCCACGTCCGTGCAGGGGGCCGTGGGGAGGGGCTGTGGGGAGGAGCCATGAGGAGGGTCTGTGCCCCCCGTCGGCAGCAGGTCGGTGCCCAGCCCCACAGCAGACCCCGGGGGCAGCCCGGGAGCAGCCGGCCCAGGGGAAGGCAGCAGAGTGAGCCGGGGTGGGGCTGAGCTTTATTCTCCCCC
Organism: Melanerpes formicivorus; assembly: GCF_026170545.1. NCBI lineage: Eukaryota > Metazoa > Chordata > Aves > Piciformes > Picidae > Melanerpes > Melanerpes formicivorus. Next base: position 17,285,720 of record NW_027142368.1, on the reverse strand, counting down.
CAACACCTCCCAGCACCCCCCAGGCCAGTACCAAACGGGTACTGGGCATCGGGCTGGCACTGGGCAAATGTGGGGCTCAGTGGGTGGTCTCGGCAGGCGTCTCGGCGCCGGGGGGGGCCGCCAGGGGGGTGCCGGCAGCCCCCAGCTCCTGGGCTCGCCTCCGGCACTCGCGGGCCACCACCACCGGGCTGACAAAGGCCACCAGCACCACGGCGATCATCCCCAGGTTCACCTGCGGGGCAGGAGAGGGAGGCAGGGTGAGGGGCCAAGGGCTGACCCCACCCCAGGGCATGGGGACAGCTCTGCAACCCCCCCAGCACCCCCTGCCCTCAAGAGCCCTCAATCGAACACAGGTCTGCATGGACCAGCATCAGGACCACCATTAACCGTTGGGGCAGGACCCCCACTTCCCACGGGGCAGGACCTCCAGTTCCCCGGGGCAGGACCCCCAGTTCCCTGGGGCAGGACCCCTGCTTCCCACGGGGCACAATCCCCACCTCCCACGGGGCAGGACCCCCAGGTCCCCAGGGCAGGACCCCCAGTTCCCCGGGGCAGGACCCCCACTTCCCATGGGGCAGGACCCCCAGTTCCCCGGGGCAGGACCCCAGTTCCCCAGGGCAGGACCTCCAGTTCCCCGGGGCAGGACCCCCAGTTCCCCAGGGCAGGACCTCCAGTTCCCCGGGGCAGGACCCCCAGTTCCCCAGGGCAGGACCTCCAGTTCCCCAGGGCAGGACCCCCAGTTCCCCAGGGCAGGACCTCCAGTTCCCCGGGGCAGGACCCCCAGTTCCCCAGGGCAGGACCTCCAGTTCCCCGGGGCAGGACCCCCAGTTCCCCAGGGCAGGACCTCCAGTTCCCCGGGGCAGGACCCCCAGTTCCCCAGGGCAGGACCTCCAGTTCCCTGGGGCAGGACCCCCAGTTCCCCAGGGCAGGACCCCCAGTTCCCCGGGGCAGGACCCCCAGTTCCCTGGGGCAGGACCCCAGTTCCCCAGGGCAGGACCTCCAGTTCCCCGGGGCAGGACCCCCAGTTCCCTGGGGCAGGACCCCCAGTTCCCCAGGGCAGGACCCCCAGTTCCCCGGGGCAGGACCCCCAGTTCCCTGGGGCAGGACCCCAGTTCCCCAGGGCAGGACCTCCAGTTCCCCGGGGCAGGACCCCCAGTTCCCTGGGGCAGGACCCCCAGTTCCCCAGGGCAGGACCCCCAGTTCCCCGGGGCAGGACCCTCAGTTCCCCGGGGCAGGACCCCCAGTTCCCTGGGGCAGGACCTCCAGTTCCCCAGGACAGGACCCCCAGTTCCCTGGGGCAGGACCCCTGCTTCCCACGGGGCACAATCCCCACCTCCCACGGGGCAGGACCCCCACTTCCCATGGGGCAGGACCCCCAGTTCCCCAGGGCAGGACCTCCAGTTCCCCGGGGCAGGACCCCCGCTTCCCACAGGGCACGATCCCCACTTCCTACGGGGCAGGACCCCCAGTTCCCTGGGGCAGGACCTCCAGTTCCCCGGGGCAGGACCCCAGTTCCCTGGGGCAGGACACCCAGTTCCCCAGGGCAGGACCTCCAGTTCCCCGGGGCAGGACCCCCAGTTCCCCGGGGCAGGACCCCGTTGTTCCTGGGCAGAGGGTGGGGCAGCAGCCAGGGCACTCACGTAGAAGGGGTCCCCGCCCAGGGGTCCCTGCACGAGGGCGACACAGGGGTACTGCAGCAGGGCCACCAGCGCCGAGAGGGCCATGGCCAGGCCGTAGAGCTTCCCGAAGTGCTGTGCTGGGAACCTGCCCAGACGCTTGGTCACCACCCTGGCGACACCCCCAGCCCTGCCACCGTCCCTGCCACCTCTGCCCTCACCCCACCACCGCGTCCCCTGCCACCACCACCTCGCTTTCCATCACCCAACCCCTGACCACTCTGTCCCCTGCCACTCCTGCCCGGACCCCACCCCCACGTCCCCTGTCCCCACCCCACGGCTTTACCACCACCTTGTCCTCCCCCTCCCACTCCCTTGCCCCTCCTGCCCAGTCCCCTGCCACTCTGACCCCTCCACCATCCTCCCTGCCCCCTTTGCCCCAGCGCTGCCACCGCGTCCCCCGTGCCCAGGGCTGGACTCACGCGATGGCAAGGAAGGCAGCGTTGCCCCCGTAGAGGAAGGAGCGGCTCAGCACCTGCAGCACGAAGGTGGCAAACTGGACGGGCAGGACGGGCACAGCCGCGCACACCGAGAACAGCAGGCACTGCGCCACTGTCACCACCAGGGACAGCACCGACGCCTGCAGGTCGGCCAAGGCGCCCAGGGCTCCTGCGGACGGCAGACAGGCTCAGGGACGGCCTGAGGCACGGCCAGGGCCCACCCTGCGGACATGGCAGGGGACTGGTGGCATCTGGGCATGGCACAGAGGGCAGGGACACGTCCCCAAGCTCCGGATGGGGGAGATGGCAGAGCAGCAGGGGCACAGGGGGGTGGACATCGGCAGGCTGGACCCGTGGGGCACAGGGGGGGCCGGTGCCTGCTTACCGTCGGGGCGGGGGCTCCGTCCCCGCTTGTGCCAGTCGAGGATGAGCCCATTCCAGGGGGCACAGAGCACCCCGCAGAGCTGGGTGAAGGCGAAGGCGTTGGTGTAGGTGCTGACTGCGGGGAGAGGGCATCAGGGCAGGGCTGGAGCACCCTAACGGCTGTGCCCCCCCCAGACCCCGCCCCGCAGCGCTCCCTTACCGAGGTGGGGGTCCCCGCGGGCCAGGTGGTCCAGGAGGGGGTTGAGGGTGCCAATGAAGAGGTAGTGCCGGAGCTGCATGGCCGAGAGCCAGGCCACGTGCCAGGCGAACAGCGCCGAGAACACGCAGGCCCCGAAGGGCATCCCGGGGGCAGTGCCCCCTGACACGGGCATCAGGGCAGTGCCAGGCCTGGCCCCCCCCTGCACAAGCCCTGCCCTGGGCATGCCCACCCTGGACCCATGCACTGTGGCCACTGCTCAGCCCCTGCCCCCAGGGTCCCCCCAGCACCCACCCGCACAGCCATGCCCCTCATCGGCATAGCCACGCCCATCCTCCTGCCACACCCAACCCGGCCACACCTCCACGTGCATAGCCACGCCCATCCACTGTCCACAGCCAGCCACACCCAGTCCCAGCCACACCCCCTCATCTGCATAACACTGCCCCCATAACGACCACACCCATCTGCAACCACGCCCACCCCATCATACGCTCCCTCCCTTGCATAGCCCCGCCCCCCGACCACACCCCTTATTATGCACAGCCAATCGCACCCCTGCAGTCCCACCCCCCTCCACGTGCCCCCTTGGCCATGCCCCTGCCAAGCCCCGCCCCCACAACCAAGCCCCGCCCCCTCAAGCCCCGCCCATCACCTCTGCCCGCGCTGGGCTCCGGGGGGGTCTCGCCGGCGCCGCCCTCCTCCACCGGCCGCTTCTCCTCGTAGGTGCGGTAGGACTGCGACCTCCCCGGGCACCGCAGCCTGGCCCCCACCCACAGCGTGAGACCCACTGCCACCCGCGGGACCGGACCCCCAACCACCCTGGGATGCACCCAGCACCAACCACAGGATGGGACCCATCCTCGACTGCGGCACAGGGACCACCCCCCCTCGGGGCGGGCACTGCCATCACCACCACCCACGGCACCAGTGCCACTGAGCTCCCGTGCGACGGGCACCACCCGCCGCGGGGCAGGCTCCTGCCCTTCCTTACCCATAGTCGTAGGCGGGGGGCAGGGGGTAGGGGATGCGCCGGCGGGGCATGAGGAAGAGGGTGCGCAGCAGGTGCCAGGCGCTGCAGGCCGCCAGGAAGAGGAACATGGAGCGCAGGGACAGCCCCCGCTCGTAGAGCACCTGCGGGCGGGCAGAGGGTGAGGCGGGGCCAGCAGGGTGCTAGGCCATCGTCTGCCACCCCACCGAGCGCCACCCACCTTGACGATGAGGAAGGTGGCAGAGGAGGAGTCGAAGGCCCCGTTGTAGAGCGTGATGATGATGGAGCGGTACTTGCCGAAGAGGTTACCCACCTGGCATGGGGACAGCCCCTGTGCCATCAAGACCCCCCGGGCACCCCAGCCGGAGGGTGAGGGTCAGGGTGCCAGGGGACTCACCTGCATGTTGGTGAGGATGAGGAGGATGCCACCCACTGAGAGCATGGACATGGCTGGGAAGAGCAGCACTGCCAGCCCTGGGGACACAGGGGTCAGCAGGGCCGGGGGGCACCCTCCCGGGCCCCCTCCCAGACTGGGCACCTGATGCCCCCAGGGTCTCACCTGGGGTGGAGAAGGCAACGAGCAGGGTCCCGCCGGTGTAGAGGGAGCTGGGGCGGGGGGACAGCAGTGACAGGTCAGGACAGGCTCCGGGGGGGGCACCCCCAGCTGCTGTCACCTCAGCACCCAGCACCCTGGTGTCTCATGGGTGCTCCACTGCCTCCTGGCACCCCCGCGCCAAGGCATGTGGGGACCCAGAGGGGGCTATGGTTATGGTGGTGCCCTGGGGACACCAGGGACACCCAAGGGCACCTGAGGGACAGCAGGGGGGTGGTGGGGCAGCTAGAGGGGGGCATGAAACACACTGGGGACATTGAGTGACAGCGAGAGACAGGTGCCAGGATGGGCTCTACCCTGACTGGCATCCCAAAGCCAGGGCCTGGGACCTGTACGGGTACCCACCAGCCATCATGGGTGCCCCCAGCCCCATGGGTGCCCCAGCAGTGCCAGCCCCACCCTGCCTGGCCACCTCGATAACCACCTGCCCTCGATAACACCCCCAGCCCAGCTGCTGCCACCAGCCCACTGAGGACCAGCCGTGCCCACCCCGCCCCCAGGGGTGCCCTGCCCACTGTGCCCGCCCCGTGCCCACTCACATGGCGATGAGGCGGGCGACAGCGGTGCCAAAGCGGTCGAAGATGAAGCCCATGGGGAAGGTCATGAAGTTGTTCATGACGGAGCCAATGGTGAAGACCAGGGAGAACTGCTCGTCCTGGCGGCTGCAGTCTGCGGGCACACCGGGCAGCGCCGGGCAGCGGCAGCGGGCACACAGGCATGAAGTCATCAGGGACAGAGGGCACCACGGGGTATCAGGACAGCAGGTAAATGGGCATGGGGACAGCGGGGACATGAGGCTCCCCAGGGCATCAGGACAGAGTGGGCACGGGCATAGGGATGGCAGGGACGCAAGCCTGGCAGCCATGGGGAGCTGGGGCACTGCAGGACGTAAGGACAACAGAGTGGGCAGGGACCTGAGGGCAGCAGAGACACTGGCACAGGGCAGCAGGGCTACAGGGCACCACAGGCCACCAGCACCACACGAACAAGGGGACATGAGGGGACACAAGGCAGGCTGGCAGCAGGGCCGGGGCCAGCGCTGGCATGGCGAGAGGGCTGGGGGGCAGCGGGGTCCGTACCAGGCAGCCCGGAGTGCTCGGAGGTGGCATTGTGGCACAGGTCTGCGAAGTAGTGCAGCTCCTTGAGCACGAAGACCAGCGAGGCCCAGCCGAAGATGATGCCGCAGAAGGCTCCGCACTCCAGCAGCCCCGAGAGCAGCGTGCCCAGGCGCTTGGCCAGCCCCGCGCCCCCCCCCCGCCATGGCACCGGCCTGCGGGGCACACACAGCCGTCACCCCCCGCCACACAGCCTGGCACCGGCCTGCGGGGCACACACAGCCGTCACCCCCCCGCCACACAGCCTGGCACCTCCCCGCGCAACCCAGCTCCCACCAGCTGACATCCCCCCGTGCTGCCTGCCACCCGCCTGGCAGTGCCCCCCGTGCTGCCTGGCTCCCGCCTGGCAGTGCCCCCCGTGCTGCCTGGCTCCCACCTGGCAATGCCCCCCGTGCTGCCTGCCACCCGCCTGGCAGTGCCCCCCGTGCTGCCTGGCTCCCACCTGGCAATGCCCCCCGTGCTGCCTGCCACCCGCCTGGCAGTGCCCCCTGTGCTGCCTGGCACCTGCCTGGCAACGCCCCCCGTGCTGCCTGGCACCCGCCTGGCAGTGTCCCCTGTGCTGCCTGGCACCTGCCTGGCAACGCCCCCCGTGCTGCCTGGCACCCGCCTGACAGTGCCCCCTCTGCTGCCTGGCACCCGCCTGGCAGTGCCCCCGTGCTGCCTGGCTCCCGCCTGGCAGTGCCCCCCGTGCTGCCTGGCTCCTGACTGGCAGTGCCCCCCGTGCTGCCTGGTACCCGCCTGGCAGTGCCCCCCGTGCTGCCTGGCTCCTGACTGGCAGTGCCCCCCGTGCTGCCTGGCTCCCGCCTCGCTCACATCCTGGAGCCCTCTGCGTGCACCCAGCAGCCTGAGCAGGGCCTTGGGCCAAGGTCACCTCGGTCCCAGCTCTGCCCCCTGGCCCCAGGCCTGCGGCTCCCTGCCCCCTCTCCGTGGCAGAGCAGGGGCAGGGGCGCTGCGGGCAGCCGGGGCCTGGCAGGTGGGCGTGCACGGGCTGCCAGGGGTGCACAGCTGCCGAGCACAGGCACAGGTGTGCCAGCACACGCGTGTGCGCGGGCTGACACCTGTGTGTCACCTGTGTGCGTGCGCGCCAGGGATCTTGCACACTCTCACACGTGCTTATGCACACGCACACGTGAACACACGTGCTCGCACTCACGTCTACATGTGTGCACACATGCGTGCACACTCACACCTGTGCTGGCACACACACGCACAGACTCACACATGTGATTACACACATGTGCTCATGCACGTGCACACCCATGTGCTTACTACACATGCCCACAAGTGTGCACACGTGCTCACACACACACATGCTCACACACACACGTGCTCACACACACACGTGCTCACACGCATCTTCACACACATGCACACACAGAGCTGTGCTCACATTCACACACATGCTCACACTCACACACACACATGTGCTCACACACACACAAACACACTCGTGCTCACACTCACACACATGCTCACACACACTCACACATGTGCTCACACACACTCACACACGTGCTCACACTCACACTCACACACTCACACATGTGCTCACACACACACACGTGCTCACACTCACTCACACTCACACACGTGCTCACACACTCACACACGTGCTCACACTCACACACGTGCTCACACTCACACTCACACACACACGTGCTCACACTCACACTCACACTCACACATGTGCTCACACACACTCACGCACGTGCTCACACACACACACGTGCTCACACTCACACACATGCTCACACACACTCACACACGTGCTCACACTCACACTCACACACACACGTGCTCACACTCACACTCACACTCACACATGTGCTCACACACACTCACGCACGTGCTCACACACACACACGTGCTCACACTCACACACATGCTCACACACACTCACACACGTGCTCACACTCACACTCACGCACGTGCTCACACTCACACACACACTCACGTGCTCACACTCACACTCACGCACGTGCTCACACTCACAGCTCAGCGTGCTGGCAGCCCCCTGGCACCCCTCACCCCACCTGCGCGAGGCCCTCCCGCCGGCGCTGCTGCCACTGCCGCCACGGAGTTTGGACCCTGGCAGGGGTGCCAGGCGAGTGGGGCACACCCACAGCCCCACACCCTGCTCCCCCCACGCCAATCTCCCAGGCGCAGCCAGGGTCCCCCCGGCGCTGGCTGCACCGATAGTGGCTGGCACCCCCCACGGGCCCTTATCGCCCCAGGCCAGCCCTGGCCCAGGCCCAGTCCCTGGGGATGCTGAAACCCTGCCAGGCACCTGGTGTGTGCACTGGGGGCACGGGCACCCCCTGGGGACACTGGCACCCCCACTGGAGACCTGGCACAGCCCTTGGGAACCTGGCACACTCCCTGGGAACACTGGCACGCTGCCGGACACCCTGGTTCGTGCCTTGTGGACACCAGCAGACACCCCTGGAGCCAACAGCACCCTCCTGGGGACGCTGGCACACACTTGTGGACGATGGCACTCCCCAGGTACTGGCACGGGTACTGGGAACCCATCCGGCCACACCAGGGGCCCTGGCACCCTCTTTGGGAAGCTGGCAGCCTCCCCGGGGACAGTGGTGCAGCCCTGGAGACACTGGCAGGCAGCCTGGCACGCTGACACACCCCCTGGGGCCCTGGCACCTCCCTGGGGACACTGGCACGTCCCTCGGGGACCCTGGCATGGCTCTTGGAGACACTGCCACAGCTCTGAGACTCTGTACCCCCACCTCGAGACCTCATGATGCCCACGCAGACTCTGGCACGCTGCTGGGCACCGTGGCACTTCCCACGTGGGCACTGTCCCCTTCTCACCGGGGACCCCAACCCCCCTGCTGGGGACGCTGCTACCCCCCAGGGGTCTGCGAGCCCTCTGCTGATCTACCATGTCCGGGGGCACCTGGACACCCCCGTCCCTGCCGCTCCAGCTCCGTGCCCGTCGCTGCCACCGGCCCCACTCCCTGTGCCCCCCACTCACCGGCCCCGGGCCCCCGCCGGCCGTGCCCGGTCGCGCTGTAATGGCCGCTAATGAGCCTCATTACAGCGCCCGGGTAAAGATTAACCGGGCGGGGGCTGAGCCCGCGGGGGGGCCGAGCTATCTATAGCACCGCGGGGGGCACACTGCTGGGGCACCTCGGGTACCCCACCATGGGGCACTCCATCACGGGGGGGACTGCAAGGTACCCTCAAGGCATCCCAGCGTGGGTGTCAGCCTCTGGGGCACCCCAGGGCACCCGGAGTCACTCTGTCACCCGGGCCGCTGCCTGGGGCACCCCAGGGCATCCGGGGCACCCCATCGTGGGTGCCACTGCCAGGGGCGTCCAGAGACACCTGGCGAGGCGGAGGCCACTACTGCGGCACCCTGAGACACCCCCGCCACGGGTGTCACCACTGGGGCACCCCGAGACACCCACAGGGGGCATTTGCCACCAAGCCCCAGCCGTGCCACGCTGGTCCCTCCTTGCCAGCCATATTGGTGAGCCCCACACACTGCGATCCCCCACCGGGGAGCAAGAAGATCGGGGGACCCCCAGCTCCGGTAGCTCTGGCCCCATCTGGCTGCGTCCCCCGCCTGCTCCCCCCGGGCCGTGACCGGGAGCAGGAGGAGAAAGGAGCCACCCCGTCCTGGCAGCGAGGGCACAGGCGGGCACAGGCGGGCACAGGCGGGCACAGGCTGGCTCCGGCCTCGGCCACTTCAGTAATTAATAATTAACGGTAATGAGGCTGCTTCGCTCCCGCGCAGGCCCCCAGAGGCTGCTGGGGAGACCACGGGCATCCCCCTGCCCGGGATATGGGGTGCCAGGGGTGGGCAGTGCCAGCGTCTCACGGCGGCGCGGGCAAGGGGAAGTGATGTCACCCCCGCGCGTGGGCCTTTGTCCACGCCTGTGTGGCGGGGGGGACACATGTGATAGACTGTCCCGGTCACCTCGGACACGGGCAGCCGTGGGGCACAACACTGCCCGCGCCCAGAGCCTGACCTACCCCGCGGGGGGCACCGGGGCACCCTGCCAGACCCCACAGAGCTCAGGGTGCGGTGCAGGGCAGAGGGGGACGGATGGATGAGCCGAGGCGGGGGACACGCGGGACCCCCAGCCACAGCCTAGCCCCACACCCGGGGCCCAGCCCGCCACGACCCGCCAGCCCCGCGCTGCGGTGGCCGCACAGCCCCCGCCGGCCCCGCCATGCCGCCCGGCCCCGCCATGCCGCCCGGTCCCGCCGCTGCGCCCGGCTGGGCGGGTCGGGACCATCCGGGTCCCTCCACCCCCGCTCAGCCGTATCCCGGCGCTGCTCACCCGGCGGGAGGGACCAGCGGCTCCCTGCGGGTTCCGAGTGCTCCGGTGCTGCTCCCTGCGTCCCGGGTCTCCGGTAGGTTCGCCCGGTCCCGCTGCTCCGATGCTGCCCGCTCGGCCCCGGCGCTGGGCGGAGCAGCCCCGCTCGGACCCGCCCTCGGCGCGGAGCGGGGGGCTCCGGGCGGGGCCCCGATGGAGAAGCGGAACCGGGGTCACCCGGTGGGTCCGCCCCTGGGCGGCTGTCCCGGCAGGGGGCCGTCCCGCGGTGTGCCATGGCACCACCCTTCCCCGGTGTCCTCCCTGGCGCGTTCCGGTGCCACCCGCGGGTGTGCCGCGCCTGTATCAGCTTAGCCCCAAGCCCCGTGGCCGTGCCCCCACAGCCATCCACTGGTGTGCCACCTCCTTACCCTTGGGCCACCCTTGAGCCAACCTTGAGTCACCCTTGGACCGCTTCTGGGTCACTTCCAGCTGTGCCACCCCAGAGCCTCTGCTGGCCAAGTCCCACCGTACCACCTGCAGTGCCATTCTGCTCAGCTCTGCCAGGCTCTGCCCGTGTCTCTGTCCACTCCTGCCCGATGCTGTCCTTGCCTTGGGCGTCTCTGGCATCTGCCCCACCATCGGCCTGGCCTTGTTCCCCGCCTGGGGCTCCCCCAGCCCTCCCCTTGTCCCCCAGTCTGTCTATCTGTCCTTCTGCCACACCATCTATCTGCCTGCCCACCCCTTCGGTGCCAGCAGCCGCCCATCCTGTCCCCAGCCACTGCCACCCTTCCAGCCAGCTGTCCATCTGCTCTGCCAGCTCTGTCTGTCCGCCACCCATCTGTCCATCACCTGTCTGTCACCCATCCATCTGTCTGTCACCCATCCGTCTGTCCATCACCCATGCGTCTGTCCCCCTCCACTCACAGCTCCGCTCTCCTCATGCCCATCCATCTGTCCTACCACCCACCAAGCTGCCCTCACCCGTCCTGCCCACATCCCGCTGGTCCTCCTGCCCTCGCCTGCCCTCGTCCCCATCCAGATGCCCATCTGTCCGTCTGTCCCTGCAGCTGTTCTTCAGTCTGTCCATCTGCTCCCTTTCCAGAGGTTGCCTGCCCAGCCGTCCATCCATCCATCTGTCCTCCACCCAACCCCTCATGGAGCTCTCACCCTCTGCTGCACATCCCAGGCCTGGCTGGCGGCATCAGGCCTGGCCCCGTGCCCCTCTCCCTCATCCCCAGGCAGGTGGTGCAAGCACCCACGGGTGGGTCCATTCCCCTGGGACCCCCTTGCGGACCCCCGAAGGGTGGGCAGAACCCCGTGCCAGGGACGCGGGGGGCACAGTTTGGGAGGGAGCGGATGGCGGCCCCTGAGTCAGCCCCGCGCCGCCCACACCCCCTCCCACGGTGCCCGCCGCGCCAGCTTGTGGCATTTCACTCGCCGGAGACGGTGCCGCAAACACGCCGCGGTGCCAGCGTGTGCCCGAGCCTGGCGCGGCCACGCGTGCCCCCCCGCGTGGGGCCCATAAATCCCCCCCACCGGCCCCCCAAGCTCCCACAGACTCCCGAGATCCTTCGCAGACCCCACAGAGCCCCACAGAGATCCCACGAGACCCCGAGAGACCCCACTGAGACGGCTCGGGTCCCCACAGACCCCCTCAGATCCCCTCAGGCCCGCCGCACCCCAGCCGCGGCCGCCCCGAGGGGTGCGGTGGTCCCGGGTGGGAGCGGCGGGTGGCACCACGGACAGCGCCGGGTCGGGACCACGGACAGCGCCGGGCACGCGTGGGAGCGAGGGCTGGAGCACGCCCACTCGGGCCGTTGAAAGATCCAGCGCCGGGCACCCGACCCCGAGATACCCACCCGTGTGGGTACCGTGCGTCCCATGGGTCCCCGCGGGCATCACCGCCCCGCCACCGTGTGAGGAGGGGACGGACGGACGGGGGGGCTCCGGCGCCGTGCGACCCCCCCCGCGACATCCCCGCGCCAGGCCCCGTGCCCAGCAGGGGGACACCCACCACCGAGTCCCCCCTTCCCGCGGTGGGTCCCGCCGGGGTCCCCCACGTCCCTCCCCGCCGTGGGGCGGGCCGGCCCGGGAGGGGTTAAGCGGCGGGGCCGGCGGCGGGGGGCGGAGCGCGGCCGCCCCGGGATAAGGCGCGGCGCGGGGCCGGGCTCAGCCCCACCGGAGCCGCGGGCAGAGCCGCGCTGAGCTGAGCCCCCCCACCCCGCCCCCCCCTCCCTCTACCCCGGGACCGACCCGCCCGTGCCCGTGCCATGCCCTGGGGCGACGGCTGCTCGGGGCGGCGCGGCGGGGGCGAAGGGTGCGAGCAGCGCCCCCGGCACCGGCCATGAGCCCCGGGGCAGCGGGACGCGCCTGAGCGGCGGCCCCGCCATGGGCCCCCCCCCCGGCCCGGGACCTGCCCCCAGGTAGGCGGGCGGCAGGGGAGGGCGGGAGGGCGAGGGGGACATGGGGGTCGGTTGACCCCGAGGGGGAGGGTCTGTGCCATCCGTGAGAGCACGGACCCGGCGTGGGGTGCCCCCCCAGTACGCCTGGGGACTCGCCGGCACCCCCACGGCGCTCACCCGGCGGGGGGGGCTCAGCTTCGAGGCACCCCAGGGTACAACCTTTGGGGTACCCGGCGTGCGGGGACCCCGCGATCACCGGGCTGCTCGGTGCCACCCTAGGCTCCCCGCACCGCTGTGTGCGCGCCATAGGGTATCCGGTGGCACCCCAGGCTGCACGGCTTCTGCGTGGGGGGTGCCTCACCGTCCCCGGTGCCATCCCAGGACCCCCATCCCGGCGTACCCCGTGAAGGTATCCGATGCATCTCCAGGACCCACGGCCTCGGCGTGGGGGGGAGCCCGGGGACCCCTGGCACTACCTCAGGACGCCACCCCATGCTGTAGCTGCCCACGGGGTACCCGGTGCCAGACCCTCACCCTGGGATGCGGATGTTCGTGGGGGGTACTGGGTGCCACCCCAAGACTCCCATCTCGGGCTGTGGGTGCCCTGAGATCCCTAGAGTGCCACTTCAGGACCCCCATGCCAGGGTGTGGGAGGTCTTAGGGGTACCCTATGACCCCCATCCCGTGACGTGGGTGCCCCACACCCACATCCCCACTGGTGCGAAGGGTGCCCAGGGTGCCATCTTCCCCCAAGAGTGATGCCCCCCCTTTCCATACCCCTACTTTTAGGGGTGATATTGGCACGGGGAAGGAAGAGGGGAGTGTTGGGGGGTGCCAATACCCCTCCCCTCCCCAGTCGTCGGTGCCCGGGAACCGGGTGACTTCAGCTCCCAACTGAGTCAGCCCGCGGCGAGGGGGAGTGTGACAGATGGGATGCGGGTGGGGGGCGCACGGCGACACGGGGCGACGGGGGAGGGGGTGGCACCGAGCATCTGCGACGGACGCCTCCGGGGGTGGCTTGGGGAGGGGGGTTGCGGGCGTTCCCCCCTCCCCATATCTCACCGGAGGAGGAGCGGGAGCGGGGGGCAGTGGACCCACCCGGTGCACCTCCGGTGCGACGCAGGGTGGCCCGCCGCCCCCCTCCCCCCATCCCTGCCCCTCCCCCGGTACCGGCGATTGGGCGCATCCCGGGCACGGGGCCAGAACTTCGGGGTGAATTATGGATGAAGCTCTCGGGTTGCAGCCCCGGGGGGGTGATGGGGAGGGGGGGGTTGGGGAGAGGATGGACACGAGTGGAGGTGGGGGGGGGGGAAAGAAGCATGTCACTGGCGACAGCTCGCGCCCACGCGTGCCCCGCCCCACACGTGTCCGTGGCACACGCACGTGGCACCATCCCGTTGGGTGGGGAGGGGGTGAGAGACCCCTGCCATCATCAAAGCATGAGCAGGGTGGTGCTCTGGGGCACGGTGGCAGGGGAGAGGTGTGTGGGGAGGAGGATGGTGTGGGGATGATGTGGGATCGGGGCAGTGTGGGCACGGGGGTGGGCAGAGAGCTGGGGGGCTCGTGGGGCACGTGGTGCTAGGAGGTGGGCATGGTCTTGGGGCTCTTCTAAGGAGCCCTGGTCTGTGTGGGGTGATTGTGGTCCTGGGGGGCGTGGTACTGAGAGGTGGGCACAGCCTTGCTGTTTCTCCTAGGGGACTGTGGCCCTTTGGGTGGGCACAGCCCTGTGGGGGTCCGAGGCACAATGGCCTTTAGGGGACTCCTGGAGGTCATGGCCCCACGGGGAGGCTGTGGTCCTGGGGGGGTCTTTTAATGCTGTGGCTCTCCTAAGGCACCGTGGCTGGGTGGGGTGGGCATGGCCCTGGGAGTTTCCTAGGAGACTGTGGCCATAGGGATGCTCCTGGGCCTGGGGTTCTGCTGGGGCACCACGGCCCTGCGGGTGGGCACAGCCCTGGGGGTCCCTGTGGGGCATGGGTTCCTGGGAGGAAGCCCCCCCGGGGCAGTGGGTGCAGTGTTGGGGGGGGTGGTGCCCAGGCGATGCCCCGTGTTGATGCCCCGCTGTGCCCGCAGGCCTGGCGGCCCTGCTGCTGGCAGTGCTGGCGTGGGTGCCTGGTGGGGCACCCACCTGCCCCGCACTCTGCACCTGCTACGTCTCGCCGCCCACCGTCAGCTGCCAGGCCAACAACTTCTCCTCGGTGCCCGCGGGGCTGCCGCCCGGTGCCCGCCGCCTCTTCCTGCAGAACAACGTCATCAGGGCGCTGCGGGCGGGCACCTTCGGGCCCAGCACCGTCACCCTCTGGCTCTACTCCAACAACATCTCCTCCATCCAGCCGGGCACCTTCCGCCACCTGCCCGCCCTGGAGGAGCTGGACCTGGGTGACAACCCTCACCTGCGGGCCCTGGCCCCTGACACCTTCCACGGGCTCCGGCGCCTCCAGGCCCTGCACCTCTACCGGTGCCAGCTGGCCAGCCTGCCCAGTGGCATCTTCCGTGGCCTCTACAGCCTCCAGTACCTCTACCTGCAGGAGAACGGGCTGCTCTACCTCCAGGTCTGCCAGGGCCCTGTGTGCCCGTGGGGCAGGGCTCTAGGGGAGATGGGGGGAGGGTGATGCCCACCGGGGCAGAGCTTGAAGCAGGGTGGTGGCTGGATGCCCTCAGGGCACGGGCAAGCATCTGGGCTGTGGAGAAGGTTCACGGGTAAGGTGGCATCCCCGGAGCAGAGCCCTGGGTTAGGGTGCTGGGGTGCAGCACAAGGTGATGCCCACTGATCAGTCACAGGAAGGGCAGTGGCAGATGCCTGCAGGATGCAGGGCAGGGTGAGGAGTGCCACCCAGGGGGCAGGGATGAGGGGCAGGGTGATGTCTGTGAAGTCAGGATGTGGGGCAAGGTGACAGCCATGGGGCAGTGCCGTAGGTGGCACCAGCAGGGTAGGGACGTGAGAGGGGGCTCTTGGTGACAGATGGTGCTGGGTTGGGCAATGCCCACGGAGCAGGGACGTGAGGCAAGGTGATGGCTGCTGCCTGCAGGACAAGGACACACTGCAGGGCACTAGGGCGATGCTCATGGGGCTGGCATGTGGGGCATGGTGATGGGTGGCACCCATGGAGTGCACCCACGGGTAAGTCTGCAGGCAGTGCTCACCACAGAAGGACGTGGGGCTGGGCTGGGGGGCTCCTGGTGGGTCTCCTCACGCCATACCCAGCCCCCTGCCCACCCTCCCCGCTACAGGACGATCTCTTTGCTGACCTGGCCAACCTGAGCCACCTCTTCCTCCACGGCAATCGGCTGCGGGTGCTGTCTGCGGGCGTCTTCCGGGGGCTGCCCAGCCTGGACCGGCTGCTGCTGCATGCCAACCGCCTGGCCACCATCCACCGCCACGCCTTCCGGGGGCTGGCACGGCTCACCATCCTCTACCTGTTCAACAACAGCCTGGTGGCCCTGCCGGGGGACCCTCTGGCCGCCCTGCCTGCGCTCCAGTTCCTGCGCCTCAACGCCAACCCCTGGGCCTGCGACTGCCGGGCACAGCCGCTCTGGGCATGGTTCCGCCGCACCCGTGTCTCCAGCTCGCCGGTGCTCTGTGCCACCCCTCCGCACCGTCGTGGCACTGACCTGCGGCAACTTCGGCCCCCGGACTTCGACGGCTGCCCCGACGAGGATGAGGAGGAAGCTGGCGGCGGTGGGGTGGCAGTGATGGGCACTCCTGGGCGGGCACTGGGTCGTCCGGGCACCCTCCCGGCCGCTCCGCCCTCCGCCTTCTACCGCGACGGCCTCCCCCCCCATGACCTGCGGGGATCCCAGCCCCGGCCGCCTCCCCCGTCCCGAGACTCCCGCGGCCCTCCCGAGGACACCCAGTGCCCCCAGGACCCCTGCACCCCTCCGGCCGCCGCAGCCCCCAGCCAGCCTCCCACCCTCCTGCCCCTCCTCACCCTGCTCCTGCTCTGGCTCTGAGCCACCTCCTGGCACCCACGGGGTGCCCATGCCCCCCTTCCCCAGGGAGGGCCCAGAACTGCGGGGAGCGGCGGGGGGACGATGCAGGGGTGCGTGTGTGACCACCCACCCCCCATCCTGAGCGGGTAAAGCCCCCAACAGGAACCGACAGGTGGGAAATTATTTATTAAAAATGGTCTTATTTTGGGAGAGCAGAGCCTGGCTGCGGGGGCGGGGGCGGGGGGCAGGGCTTCTCCCCAGCACCACTCGCCCTGCTTAAGATATTGATGGCAGCCGGCAGGCGGCAAGGTGGGCAGGGCACGGCCGGGAGGGGACAGGGGGACAGAGACAGGCAGGCACCACGGGAAGCACCCGCCGCCGGGCACAGCGCTCCTGCCACCGTCCCGGGCGCCGCTGACCCCAGCGCGCTGCCAGCTGCACCCCCCGCAGGGTGCTGGCACAGCACTGCCTGTACCGGAGCCACCGCCCGCGCCTCGCCCGCGCCCCACGAGGCCTGACCCACTTAGAGCAGGCAGCAGCACACGGCCTGGCCGCGGACAGACAGAGGCTGGTCACCCCTGGCCTGGGTCCCTCTGCGCGGTATCACCTCGGGGGGGTTCCTCTGCAAGGGTTCTTCACCAAGGGCTGGGGTGTCCCCATGGGTTTGGAGCTGTCCCCACCCAGGTGCCTCCCCAGCAGTGGTCTCTGGATGTCCTCCCAGGGTTTTTCTCCACGTGGGTGGCACTGGGTGTCCCTGAGCGGCTGTAGCTCTCTGGGTGTCCACGTGGGTATCCCTCACCCTCTCCAGCTGCTCCCTGTGTGGTCCCTGCCTGTCCCCCACTAGCCAGGGCTAGGGGTCTCAGTGATGTCCCTGTGTGGTCCCTGGCCATGTGTCCCCACCCTGAACAGGGCTGGACGCCCACGAGTGTCCCTGTGTGCTGCAGCTCTCTGGGTCTCACTGTCCCTCTCCAGTAGCTCCAGGGCTGTGTCCCCCTGTGAGGTCCCCCCCGCAGCTTCCCCCTGGTGTCCCTGCAGACAGGGCAGGGCAGAGCCCCCTCCGCACCCCGCAGGGGATTATGAGGGGCTCAGCCTGGCTCTGCCTAATCCTGGGATTACATGGGCTGGGCCTGGCTGGGATACAGGGGGGCCACCCAGGGGTGCCCCCCTCAAGGACACAGCACGTGGCAGCTGGGGACATCAAGGAGGGAGGCTGTTCAGCAGCACTCACCAGGCTCAACATGGACCTCTAGACGTTCCCAGGTGGGGGCTTCGAGGGGGTGAGGGAAGTGAAGCCGCCCGTTTATTGGGGGTGGGTGGGGTCAGGGGGCTCAGGCCGTGTCAGGGGGGCTCAGGCCGTGCCCGTGCTCTGCTGCATGCGCTTGAGCAGTTCCTCGTCCTGCAGCGAGAGCTCCGTCAGCTTCTTGCCCATGCGCTCGTGCACCTCCAGGTACTTGGCCACGCAGCGGTCCAGGCAGATGCTCTCCCCCTTCGACAGCTCCGCCTCCTTGTAGTGCGGGGGGACGCACTTGCGGTGGCATGCCTGCGTCATCCTGCACAGCACCCACACCTTCAGCACGGGGCAGCCCCAGCCCAGCACCTCTGCACCCTGCCCCCAGCACCACTTGGTCCCCAGGGTCACAGCTAGCTCTGGAATCTCCCACTGATCCCCATTCCCACTGTGCCCCCCACCATTTCCCAGACACCCGCAGCACCCCCGATCCCCGCCAGTGCCCACCAGCCACGGACGCTCCCAGCGCCCTCAGTGCCTCCTTATCCCCAGACACCACCATTTCCCAGGCAGTCCCTAGCACACCCCTGCGCCCACCACGCCAGTGCTCCCCAGCACCTCTGATACTCGCCCCCCCCGTGTCCCCAGCACCCTCAGTATGCCCCCGAGCTCCGGGCCCACCCTAGCGCGCCCACTCGCGTGCCCTGCTGTGCCCCAGCTGCCCCGGGCGCACCGGTTGTACATGTCGGCCATCATGTCAACCTCCAGCTCTGCCGCCAGCTGCTGAGCCCGCAGAGGGTCCATGGCGGCCGCAACCGGACCAGCTCGGGTCCCTTCGGCCTCGCTCGATTCCGCCCGGGTCGGTTCGTCTCCGTTCGTCCCGGGACCCCGCTCAGCCCAGTCCGGGACCCTGCGGCGGTCCCCGCAGGAACCACGTGGGCGCCGCGCTTCCGCCCCCGCGCAGAGCCGCCCCGCCCCGCTGCCGGCTGCCACCAATAGAAGTCGGGCGAGGGGGAGAGCAGGAGCGTGTCCCCAATGCTGATTGGGCGCCGCGGGAGGAGGCGTGGCGGCGCGGGCAGCCAAGGGGATGCGGAGAGCCGAGGGGGCAGGCGCGCGCCTGGGTCCTGCGTGGGTGGGGCCAGAGTGTCAAGGGCGTGGCCACAGTGTACAGGGCGTGGCCACAGCGTACAGGGCGTGGTAGTATGCTGAAGAGGCGTGGTCGTAACTAACGGGGCGGGGCCGGCACTGGGCTCTGGTCCGGGGCCGGCACTGGGCTCTGGTCCCGGGCCGGTGCCGGGCCGGTCCCGGCCGATCTCGGGGGGTGAGGGGTTTGGGGGACCCCGTGGGCTCCGTTACCCCCCCCGTGACTCTGCCTTGACCCCACCGCCCCGTCCGCGTGACCCGTGTGTCCGTGACCCGCCATGTCCCCCTCCAAGGGTGTTCCCCCGTGTTCCCCCGCATCCCCCCCGGTGCCTGGCGGACATTGTCGGCTGTCGCCACGTTGTGTCCGTCCGTCTGTCCTCACCGGTCCCCCGCGGTGGGCGGTGAGTGAAGGCGGCACCTGCCCCCGCGGGTAAAAATAGCCCCACGACGAAGAACGGGAGCGGCCGGGAGGGTACGGGGCGAGGGGACCGGCGGTGTGGAGGGTGTGGGGACTTTGGGGGGCTTGGGTGCCGGGAGGGGGAGCCGGGGGGTCGGGGAGGCGGGAGGAAGCACAACAGGTGTGAGAAGGGGGTCTGGGAGATCAGGATGGGGCTGAGTCGAGAGGGGGAATGAGGAGGCGGTACGGGGGAAGGAGGTTCGGGGGGGCAGGGTGCGATTTGGAGGGGCGGGAGGGGCAACCGGGTGCCAAGACGGGAGTGGGGAGAGGTCGAGATGGGAAACAAGGGAGCGGGTAGGAAACGGGAGGTCGCGGTCTGCGGGTGCCGGGGTGGTACACGGGGGTTGGGAGGGCGTTTGGGTGGGCGGCAGGGGGTACGAGGGCGGTGGGATGGAACATGGGGGTTGAGAGGCAGAATGGGGGGGGGGAGCCGGCACATACCAGGAGGGGGAATGGGAACGCTAGAAGCGGGTAGGGGGGGCCGGGGTAGGACATGGGGGACGGGGAAAGGGAATGGGGCAGCAGGAGGGGAATGGGGAGGGTTGGTGCGGGGCATGGGGGGGCTGGCGGAGGTGAGGGGGACCACGCTGGGGTACTGGGGAGCCTAAGCGGGGCATGAGGTGCCCAGGGTGGGAGAATGGGGGTGTGAGGGCTGGCGGGGGCATGAAGAGAGGGACAGGGTCGGGGATACGCAGGGGTCTGGCGGGGGGGGGAGGTGATCTGCGGGGCGCCGAGCTGAGGGGCACCTCAGTGCCAGCCCTGTGCTCCCACAGCAGTGACCAGGGCAGCATGGAGCCCCGGGAAGCTGGCACGGAGCCCACATGGCTGCAGGATGAAGATGAAGAGCCGTGGCCCGAGTTCCCGCCCAGCTCGTCCTCAGGGGGGAGCACCAGCCCCACGTCCCCTGTGTCCCCTACGTCCCCTGTGTCCCCTACACTGCCCCCAGGTAAGTACTGCACTGGGCAGGGCTGGCAGTGCCCTGTGAAGGCACCAGAGGCCCCCTTAGCGTCACCAACCTACCCAGAGTGTCCATTCCTGTAGCCCCCATGGGGTCCCCTACAGCCCCCCCACCATGTTTGCTCACTGGTGGGGTACCTTCAGCCCCCTGCCCCTGATGGTGCACCACGGATGCGCAATGGAACCCTGGGGTGCCCCCGTCCTGGCATG
The DNA here is from genome assembly GCF_026170545.1 of Melanerpes formicivorus. NCBI lineage: Eukaryota > Metazoa > Chordata > Aves > Piciformes > Picidae > Melanerpes > Melanerpes formicivorus. Next base: position 17,265,698 of record NW_027142368.1, on the reverse strand, counting down.
CCCCCTCCCACCCCACTCAACCCTTCTCACTCCTTTGCAGCTGGCACCTCCGAGGGCTCGGCAGGCAGTGAGGGGTGAGTGTGGGCAGGGGAGGTGCCCCATGGTGCCCCATGACTGGCATCAGGGCTGTCCCATAGCCCTGCCCCACTGTGGGCACCCACAGCACTACCCTCACCTGTGTGCCCGCAGAGCTCCACCGACGGGGAAGGCACAGGGCCAGGCACCCCCTGGGAGAGCAGGGCCACGGCCGAGGCTGGAGGCGGCTGGCAGCCGGCCACGTGCAAGTGCCCGGGCACAGGGGCGCAGTGCCATCCTGGAGAAGTTTGGAGGGTGAGAGGGGCACGTCCCCATGGTGGGCACAGGGGACTGGGAGCCATAGGGCAGTGGGAAGGGACAAGGCTAGGGGCCACGGGGCTGTGAGGGACGTGGGGCAGAGGGGCATTGGGGTGCACAGGGCACTGGGGGGCACTGGGGCAGATTCCTTGGGCAAAAGGGGCCAGTGGGGAACTACTGGTTGGGGCCAAGGGGGGCTGTGTGTGGGGTAGGTCCCAGGTGTGGGGTGTGAGGTGCCCCATGGTGCCCAGCATTGCCCACAGGGCAGCCAAGGGTATGGCTCCCCACCTGAAGCGGACAGGCAGCACAGCCACGGTGAAGACCATGCTGCTGGAGTGGTGCCGTGCCAGGACCCGCAGCTACCAGGTGAGAAGCAGGGTGGGGGCATGCCGTGGGGCAGCCGTGGGGCAGCCCTGTCGCTGACCCCCGTGCCCCCTGGCAGCACGTGGACGTGCAGAACTTCTCGGGGAGCTGGGGCAGCGGCCTGGCCTTCTGCGCCCTGCTCCACAGCTTCTTCCCGGACGCCTTCGACTACGATGCCCTTGAGCCCAGTGCCCGCCGGCACAACTTCACCCTGGCCTTCTCCACTGCCGAGTGAGAGCCTCCCCAGATCCCTGCCGACCTCTGTCCACGACAGGTGGCCCCTGGTGACAGCAATGTTCCCACAGGGAGCGGGTGGGCTGTGCCCCACTGCTGGACGTGGAGGACATGGTGCGGCTGCCAGTGCCCGATGCCAAGTGTATCTACACGTACCTGCAGGAGCTGTACCGCTGCCTGGTGGCCAAGGGGCTGGTGAAGACCAAGAACCGCTGAGGGGGGGGTCCCCCTACCACCCCCCACCCTGCATCATCCCCTTGCTTCATTCCCTGCTTTGTCCCTAGCAGTAAAAGTTTGTGGTGCCAGGCTGTGATGGCTTCACTTCTCATGGGGGCAGCATGGGCACAGGGGTCTAGGGCATTGATGCGGCCAGGCGCTGGGATGGGCAGAGCCCTGGCACTGCCCTACTGCCACCACAGAGGGGAGGGACAGGCAGGCTGTCTGATGCCCCCCTGATGCCCCCCGCCGTCCCAAGAAGGCACCGTGGGGCCAAAGCAGCAACGGGAGGCAGTTTATTAACTTGGGGGGGAGTAGCCCACGCAGGGTGCCAGGACCAGCTTACAGTCAGTGCCTGCCTGGGCACCCAGGCTCCAGGTCGGGGGGCAAAATCAAGGCCAGCCCCAGCTGGCACAGAGGGAGGGGTGAAAGGGGGGTGCTGCCGGCTGGGGCACTCAGGGCGCAGGGCGGTCCGGGCGCGGCTCTGCGTGGCACCGAGTGTGTTCCTCTGCCCGGCGCCAGAACAGCTCCGGCTGCAGGCGCAGCTCCCGGGACAGCTCCTGCCGCAGCACCCGCTCCGTGTCTGGGCTGTCCAGCAGCAGCAGCAGGTCCTGCAGCACTGATGGCACAGGGAGGGTCACGGTGGGCACTCTCCTTACCGTCCTCCCTCACACACCCCGAGGTGCCCACCTTGGATGGCACGGGTGGTGGGCGCCCAGTGCTGCGCAGAGGTGAGGGGCTGGCAGACCCGGCCGGCAGTGTCCACGCCAGGGTGATAGATGCTGGTGCGGAGGGTGGCACGGGGCGGGGACAGGGGGTGGTGGGGGGAGAAGGCCAGCTCGAAGCGGAAGGCTCCTGCGCTGTACGGGGGTTTATTCTGCCAAGGTAATGGGGGGCACCTCACATCCCCTGGCCAGACTTGAGGCCCAGCACCCACCACGGTGTGACCCCCCCCGAGGAGAGGAACACCCTCCCAGTGCCCCCAGCCTAGCACCCCCGGTCCTACAGTGTCCCCAGCGGGACACTCCCCACCATGTGGCCCTCACCCACCCAGTGCCCCCAGGAGAACCTCCCCAGCCCCGTCCCTCCCCTTCCCCCCGTGCCTCCAGTGTGCCATCTCCCCTCCAGGCCCCCCGTACCTCGAGAGTGCCCTCACCCCTCTCATCTGCAAGGGATCCCACTTGCCCCCACTGCCTCTGTGCCCAGCGGACACCCCCACCCCCGACCTTTGCTCCTCAGGCCCCCCGTACCCCCGTGTCGCCCAGAGCCCGTGCAGGCTCCAGGACACCCCCATCTCCGCCGTGCTCCCCACCCGACTCACGAGCACCAGCCCCCCCGACCCCCCTGTCGCCCTACGTCCTCCCCAGCCCCCCCGCTCCGCTCACCGGCAGCAGCAGCCCCCCCCACCGCAGCAGGTTGCCGTCCAGCGGCCGCAGGTCGCAGGCTCCGCTCCAGCTCCGTGCCTCCCGCAGCTCCTGCGGTGGGGGGCAGCGGATCACACCCCGGGGCCGCCTCCCCCTCCCGCCCCTCCTCGCAAGTCACTCCCCGTAGGGAGCGGATCCGGCCGCGGAAACGAAACCAGAGCGCCTGGGGCGGGGCGGGGCCGCAGCGAGCACCGGGAACCCCCGAGGCGCAGCACCGACACCCCCCGACCACCGGCACCAACCGAGCACCGGTTCCTCCCGACACATCGCACCCCTGAAGCACCGGCACCGACCAAGACCCCGCACCCCCTGAGCACCAGTGCCGGAGACCCCTGAGCACTGGCACCCCCAGAACACCGGCACCGCCCGCACGCCGGTACCGGCAGCCCCTGAGCACGGACATCCCCCACGCACCGGCACCGGCTCCCCGGCACCGGCTCTCTCGCACCCTGGGGGTGCCAGGACCCCCACACTGCTCAGCCAGACGCCACCCCGGGGCTGGCACTGTTCGGTGCTGACAACAGCAGTCCCCGCGCCACGGCCCCGCACCTCCGGTCTGGTCCCCGGTGTCCCCCACCCACCTCGGCGATCCTGCCTGCCATGGCCAGCAATGCCCAGTGCCCAGTGCCCAGTGCCCAGTGCCCCGTGCCCCGGGGCGGCACCATACCGGACCCCGCCCCTGGAGGCGGGAAGAGGGGCTCCAGCCCCGCCCCGAGCTGGGGCAGCTGTGTGCCCACTGCTCCTTGGCACCCCAGGGTCACCGAGGGGTGCCAGCCCAAGGGCCACTGATGTCAGGGTGGCTTGGGGCTGGTGCCAGCCATGCCACCTGTCAGAGCTGCACCTCCAGCCCTGCTGGGGTCATGGCACTTCTGTGGAGCCCACCCGTGTGCCCTGAGTGGCAACGGGAGCCTGGCCCTGCTGCAGGCCGGTGGCTGGGTGTGTGATGCCAGCCACGGGCTGCTGCCAGGAGTGCTGCCCACCATGCCCACCCAGCCCCAGCTGCTGCTGCTCGGCACTGTTCACCTCCACAGTATGGACCAGGGGGTCTGCTCCAGCTCTGCCCCAGGGGTTGGCACCGAGGGTTAAGGCAGGGATCTGCCCCCAGGCTTTGGTTCTGGGACCTTCCCTGGGGGTTGGCACCAGGATCTGCAGCAGAGTTTGGTGGTGGGATCTGTGGTGAGGGGTTGGCACTGGGATCTGCCCTGGGTGTTGGCATTGAGATGTGCCTCAGGGTTTGACCTGGGACTTGGAACTGGAATCTGTCCTGGGGGCTGGCACCAGCACCTGCCCCTAGGATCCAGTATGGAGCAGAGGCCAGGATTGCCCCCCGTGGCCCTCTTTGCCCCCCCAGCCCTGGTACCATGTGCTCACAGCCACCTGCTGCATGCCACTGGAGGCCAAGCAGACAGTGCCAATGCCCTGCCTGTGCCCCAGACACCCACCCTGCCTGGTGCCCACCATGTACCCAGTGGGCTCCTTCACTGACCCCCACCTGCAGGTCTTGGTACCTCCAAGACTGGGACCTAGTAGTGGGCACAGGAGGGGGTGGGTGTGCTGTGGCATGGGGGCAGACTCGGGTGTGACCTCACTGTGGTGGCACGGGAGGCATTGCCAGGCTGTGATTTTCACTCCCCTGGCACAGCAGGGGAAGGCTGTGACATCGCTCCCGTGGCACTCAAGGAGGATGCCAAGCTATGATGTCACTCCCCTGGTACCAAGGGGAGCAGAGCCTGTGACATTGCTGCCCTAGGAGTGGGAGGAATGCCATGCTGTGACATCACTCTGGTGGCACCGAGGAGTGTGCCAGGCTGTGACATCACTGTGGTGTCACTGGAATGGTGCCAGGCTGTGAGGTGGTTGCAGTGGTACTGGGGGGATGCCAGGCGGTGACGTCACTGCGCCGTCATTGAGGGGGAGCCCATCCTGGCAGTGCTGGAGCTGAGCACTGCGCCTGCTGGTGCTGGTGCCACGGGTGCCCCGGGAGCTCTGGGGGCCCTGGAATGGACACTGGACCCCCCCACACCTTCCTGGAGCCGCTGCGGTGGGCAGCCCGCACCCCTCCCCGTGCCACCGCCCTGGCACTGCCCTGCCTGCGCCTCGACCACGCCGTGGATGCGTTGGCACTGGTCCGTGGCAGGGGCAATGCCACCCGCCCCCTGCCTGTGACATCCCTGCTGGGGCTCGGGGGGCTGCAGCGGATTTCACTTCCTTCCCGGGAGGTGACAGGCGAGGATGTCCCCCCCCGCAGGGCCCTTCTGGCCCCTCCCCTGCCCCTTGGGGGTCCATTCCCCAGCTGCCCCAATGTCCCCAGCGTCCCCCACAGTCCCTCTGCCCCTGGTGTCCCTGTGTCGCTGTGTCCCTGTGTCTCCTGTGCCCCTGGTGTCTCCTGTGCCCCTGGTGTCCCTGTGTCTCCGGTGTCCCTGTGTCTCCTGTGCCCCTGGTGTCCCTGTGTCGCTGTGTCCCTGTGTCCCCGGTGTCCCCGCGCCGCTGTGACCCTGGGGCCCCGGGGTGGCAGCGCCGAGGTGCTGCAGGCTTCAGGCTGTTCCTGGCGGCGGAGCTGCGTGGGCTGGCAGGGGGCCCTGCGGTGGCAGTGGAGGTGGCACGGCACTGGGCACCGCTGGCGCTGGACGAGACCAGCGTGGAGGGTGCCAAGGGCACCTCGGTGGCGCACACAGCCCTGGTGCTTCAGGCCCTGCGACCCTTCCTCTTCATCCTCTGGCATGATGATGGCAAGGTGCCCTCCTCATGGGCTGCCTCAGCAACCCCCAGCCCTGACCCCTGCCCTTGCCCTCCCTCCCTGCCTCCTCTCCTCCCTCCATCCTGCTCCCTCCCTCCTTCCCTACAACCTTTCCTCCCTCTTTTTCTTGTCCCCTCTCTCCTTCCTTTCTCCTCCCATCCCTCCTTTCCATGTCCCTCCCTCTCTCTCCATCCCTCTGGCCCTTGCCCCTCCCTTCTTACTCATTTCCCTCCAACCACTTTCCAGCTCTCATCCTTTCCTCCACTCTCTTTCATCCCTCTCTACTTTCCTCCCTCCCTCCAGCTCTTTTCCCCACCCCTGGTCTCTCTTTCCTTCCTTCCACCCTGCCATGTCTCCTTCCTCCTTCTCCCCTTTCCCCTCCCTCTTCTATCCACCTTCCAGCCCTCATCTCTCCACCTTCTCTCCCTCTCTCCATCCTCCCTCCAGCCCTCCTTCCCCTCTCCCCACCTCCCATCTCCCTCCTGTGTCCCTCCCTAGGCCCATTCCTCTCTCCCCCCTTCCCCACCTCCCCCTGTGCCTCTCCTGCCCCAGTGTCTGACCTGCTCACCCCCAGGACAGGCTCGGGACCCCTCGGCTCCTGCTGTGGGGATGCCAAGGGGCAGCCCGGGTGCAGGGGGCACTATCAGGGGTACCCTGCCCAGGCCAGGGTACCCACAGGAGCCCCAGCTGTGTGCCAGGTGTTACCCCAGGCTTCCTGGGCTGAGCCAGGAGGGTGGCAGCATTGGGGGCAGGTGGCACCCAGCACCTTGCTACAAAAAAAGCCTTTATTGCCCTAGAAAAGCCTCCACAGCCCCCCCCCGCGTGGGGGCACTGCCCCTGCCCGGGGAGCAGCGGCTGGCACTGGGCACCCGCCGTGCCCGCCCCGTGCCCGCCCCGTGCCCGCCCCGTGCCCGCCGTGCCCGTCAGTCCCAGCCGTTCTCCTTCACCATGTGAGACATCTCGATGATGAACTTCCCCTCCTTGTACTTCTGGCTGCTCTCGAAGGCTTGCTCCTGGGGGGCAGGGCGGCAGCGTGAGCCCCCCGCTGTGACCATGCCCCTGCCCAAGCCACGGGGCTGGGGTGCCCGAGCTGCCACCTTCACCATGGCTTCAGGGTGCCCAGCCTGGTGATCACAGCCAAGGTTTGGAGTGCCCAAACCAGGGCTTTGGGTTGCCCAGGGCTGTGCCCACAGAGAGGGCTCGGGATGCCCACGGCAAGGGTTGGGTGTCAGGGGCAGGGTCCGCAGGGTGCCCCAGGTGGTGTACATGGCAGAGGTCAGGGTGGGTGACTGGGACAGGGCCCACAGGCAGGACACAAGGTGCCCAGGCGGTGCATGCAGTATGGCAGGGGTGGCAGGGGTGCCAGGCGTGGGGGCACTCACGTATTTCCAGCCCAGTGTGGTGTTGCAGCTCTGGCAGAAGATGTCAGCCACGGAGTGCAGCCCTGTCAGCAGCAGCCGCTGCTCCGCGGGGCCGCAGCCCACGTTCACCCTGGGCGAGAGAGCAGGGCACGTGCCCCTGACAGGGCATGGCACAGCCCAGCGCGGGGCAGCCTGGCACGGCTGGACGTGGCACAGCCCGGCACCACCGGGACAGCAGCCCCGGGTACCCCCCTGTGCCCGCAGCTGTGGACCCTCCCCCCCTGGCACTGCCCAGGTGCCCGGTGGTACTCACACGGAGTTGAACAGGTAGGCACGGCCGTGGCTGCCCTGAAAGGACTGGGGGGACATGGCACGAGTCACTGGCTGGGCCCGTGCCCCCCAGGCCCCCACATTCCCTGTGCCCCCCGTATCCCATGTGCCACCCCTGCCCCCCTGCCCCTCTGTATAACCACCGCACACCGTGCCAGCCCAAGTGGGCACACCCACCACCGTGGTGACACCACGGGGGGCACAAATGCCAGGCCAGGGGCAGGCTGAGGGAGCCGTTGACTATCCAGGCACTACCATGGGAGCAGCGCACTGCCCTGGGACACCCTGGCAGGGGGGGACCCTCACTGTCCTCACATCAGAAGGAAGCCCACCACCCTGGGGACCCCCGGGACCGTGCCCATGAGCCGGGGCCACCATGATGGGGCACGGTGGCAGTGCCAGCTCCTGGGGGACAGCGGGGGGCACCTTGGAGATGAGCTCCTCGTGTCGCGCCAGATGTGCCCGGCAGTGGACGCAGCTGTAGGTGCGGTGCGAGCGAGGCAGGTAGCTGCGGAAGGTACGGGGGGGCAGGTGGTGGCGGGGGGGGGGGCCCGGCGGCAGGCAGTGCCCCGGGGGGCACCGCCCCCCCCCCCGCAGAACCGCTGGCACGGGAAGCAGCGCAGCAGCGCGCCGAAAGTCGCCGTCCCGCCCGCGCCGGGGCCGGGGCACACCCCGGGCCTCCCCCGGCGAGCAGGAGGCGGGAGAGGGGGGCGGCCTGCGAGAGGGTAAAGGGGGTGATGAGTCGGGAGGCGCTGCCCGGGACCCCTCCTCAACACCCCCAGCTCTCAGCATCCCCCGGGCCCGCTGAGACCGGGCGGCTCATGGCAGGAATGAGGGTCCCGGTGTATTGGGTCCGCGCACAGCCTCTGCCCACCCCCCAAAGGGGTACCCCAAAGTCTGGGGAGTGGACGGGGTTGGGGAGGTTCTTAAGTGGGGTGTGGGGGTCCCGGGGGGGCGGCCGGCGGGGCAATGCGGCTTCCCGAGGGGAGGATGGGGGTGCCCGGGGTGGGCAATGTCAAGGTGTCACGATGGGAGTCTCGGAGGGGAACAACGACAGAGGCGTTGCTGAGGGCGATGGGCGTCCCAGGGGGACGTGGTGGGGTGCCCGAGCAGATGTTGGGGTCCCGGGGGTCACGATGGGGGTCCCGAGGGTGCCGGGCTCCTGGCTCCGCTCACCGCCTGCCGCTGTGCCCGCTGTCCCCGCTGCCGCCGCTGTCGCTGTCCCCGGGGCGGGGGCACCGGGCGGGCGCAAGGGGGGGCCTGCATGCCCGGGGACTGCATCATGGCACCGTGACTCATCCCCCACTGCCGCGACGTCACCGTCCGCACCTCAGACGTCAGCACCGTCGTCGAGGACGCGCTGCTGGCACCGATACCCCTCTGCCACCCGGTCCGCTCGGTTCCCTCATGTCTCAACGGTTACTCCAGGTCCCCCCAGCCCCTGCTGTCCCCGTGTGTCCCCCATGCCCTCTTGTGTCTGCCCCGTTCTCCAGCTCCCCATGTTCCTCCGTGCTCCCCCCTGTCCCCCTCGCCCCACCACGTCTCCCCGCGTTCCCCTGCTGCACCCCGCTCTACCGCACCCCCGGGGCAGACGCAAAGGAGAGGTAAACTGTGCGGGGAGCTTGTACACAACCACGAGTGACACGCAAGTGAGACGCAGGCGAGCCGCGGGCGGCGGGTCCCGCGGTGCGGCACAGCCTAACCCTGCGCCGCCGGGGCGGGGGGAACCACGCCCCCCCGCTAGGCGAACCGGCTCTACCCGAGCCCACTGCGTCATTGCGTCATTGCGTCACACGTCACAGCGCGCTCCCCCAGCGCCGCCTGAGCGACCCCGCCGGCGCTCGCCCCGCCCCCCGCGCGCCGCTCTGACCTCACGTCCGGCGCAGCCGCTGCGGGGCGGAAGTGCGGCGGCCGGAGGCGATGCGTGAGCGCCGGGCGGGAGGGAGAGCGAGCGAGGGCTGTCGGTAGGGGCAGCGGCGGTGCCGTCGCAGCGGCCTGAGGGGGCTGGGACGGGCGGGCAGACTGGGACCCAGGCCATGGCTGACGATGGCGGCGAGGAGAAGAAGCAGGTGGCCAAGTTCGAGCTGGAGCGGGAGACAGAGCTGCGCTTCGAGGTGGAGGCCTCGCAGACGGTGCAGTTGGAGCTGCTCACCGGCATGGCCGAGGTCTTCGGCACCGAACTGACGCGCAACAAGAAGTTCACTTTTGATGCCGGTGCCAAGGTGGCCGTGTTCACGTGGCACGGCTGCACCGTGCAGCTCAGCGGCCGCACGGAGGTGGCTTACGTCTCCAAGGACACCCCAATGCTGCTCTACCTCAACACGCACACGGCGCTGGAACAGATGCGGCGGCAGGCGGAGCGGGAGGACGAGCGGGGGCCCCGCGTCATGGTAGTGGGGCCCACCGACGTGGGTAAGACGACCGTGTGCCGCCTGCTGCTGAACTACGCGGTGCGGCTGGGCCGCCGGCCCACCTTCGTGGAGCTGGACGTGGGCCAGGGCTCTGTCTCCATCCCCGGCACCATGGGCGCCCTCTACATCGAGCGGCCAGCTGATGTGGAGGAGGGCTTCTCCCTCCAGGCCCCTCTTGTCTACCACTTCGGCTCCACCACACCCGGCACCAACATCAAGCTCTACAACAAGGTGAGTGCAGGGAGCCCCGGGGAGGCCTCGCAACGGGATGGACTCGGTTTAGAGCTCCTGGCCAGCAGGGATCACCCTGTTGATTCTGCCACTTTATGAGATGGTGGCATGTGCCCAGACCAAACGCTGCACTCGCTTCTGGGCACTGCAGATCAGCAGAATCATGGGGAGGGCAGTGTGGGCAGAGGGGTAACAAACAATGGAGGGGCTGGAAGAAGCCCCTGGGGAGGAGAGAAGCTCTTCGACCTGGGGAGAAGGAGCTTAAGGACCGTGGTTGAGCTGCTTGCTGACCATGAGCCCCCATGCCAGTCATGGTTGGCTGTGGAGGACAGAGCCAGAGCTGGGGGTCACAGTGAGCAGGACACAGCCATGGCCTTGCCTCCTGCCCTCAGCCTTGTGCTCAGTGCGTGGAGACCTGAGTGGAAAGCAGCTCAAGAGAAAACTGAGAATACTCAAAAGAGTTGATCTGATCCCAGGGTCCCTCCACCACTGCTGTCTGGTGACAGAGGCCTCTGTTTGGCTGCAGGCTGCTGCAGCCCTGCACTGCTCTTGTCCCTGTAGCCACGGGGCAGGAGAGTGGCTCTCTGGCCGTGGCTGTAGAGTACATGCATGTTGTGAGCAGCTTCAGCCCCCCACATGGCAAATTGCCCCTGGGGCTGTCAGCTCTGGGTGGGGGAGGAAGGATTTTATCCCAGGGGCTGGGTGTTGCTCCTGTGCCCTGGCAGTTTGTATCTGAGCACGCTGTGGACAGCATGGGGATCACTGTGTCCCCAGGGAGGAGGACAGGGCCTGGCACTGCCCCTCTCGCCACTTGGGGCCTGCCAGCCGCCTGCCCTGAGCTTCTGGCGTGGTCGGAGCGGACGCAGCGCCGCAGCAAGAGCTCGGGTTTGGAGTACTGAGGGCAGTGGGCTGGTGCTGGGAAGCCAGGGGAGGTGGGCACCCCAGGAGGGTCCCTGTGTCCTGACACCCCTGCCCGCCCCTGCAGATCACGTCCCGCCTGGCCGACGTCTTCAACCAGCGCTGCGAGGTGAACCGGCGCGCCTCGGTGAGCGGCTGCGTCATCAACACCTGCGGCTGGGTGAAGGGCTCGGGCTACCAGGCGCTGGTGCACGCCGCCTCCGCCTTCGAGGTGGACGTGGTGGTGGTGCTGGACCAGGAGCGGCTCTACAACGAGCTGAAGAGGGACCTGCCCCACTTCGTGCGCACCGTCCTGCTGCCCAAGTCCGGGGGGGGTGGTGGAGCGCTCCAAGGACTTCCGCCGGGAGTGCCGGGACGACCGCATCCGGGAGTACTTCTACGGCTTCCGGGGCTGCTTCTACCCCCACGCCTTCGACGTCAAGTTTTCCGACGTCAAGATCTACAAGGTGGGGGCCCCGACCATCCCGGACTCGTGCCTGCCGCTGGGCATGTCGCAGGAGGACAACCAGCTGAAGCTGGTGCCGGTGACGCCGGGGCGGGACATGGTGCACCACCTGCTCAGCGTCAGCACCGCCGACAGCCCCGACGACAACATCTCGGAGACCAGCGTGGCCGGCTTCATCGTGGTCACCGGGGTCGACCTGGAGCGCCAGGTCTTCACCGTGCTCTCGCCTGCCCCGCGCCCGCTGCCCAAGAACTTCCTCCTCATCATGGACATCCGCTTCATGGACCTCAAGTAGGGGAGGGGGAGGCTCTCCCGCCGGCCCCGCGGGACGCGCCGGCGGGCCCCGCTCCGCGCTTTTACCCCGTTTGTACCGTTTGTTATTAAATCATGAAGCCTTTTCCCCGCGGGGAGTGACTGCCCGAGGGGGCGGCGCGGGGGGCTCGGGGTGGGCAGGGGCGGCAGGCTGCCAGCCCAGCCGGAGCTGCGCCCTGAAGCTGGGGGGGGGGGGGGGGGGGGGGGGCGGGGGGTCGGGTCCCGCTCCCGTGCCCCGCGGGGCTCCGGGCCGGGCTGGTGTGTGCCGCGCATGCGCGCTCCCGGCCGAGGCGCGGCCCGGGCCTCGCCCCCACGTGACGCGGGCTCGCGGCCGCCCGCACCTGCCCCTCCCCGGGCTCGCGCGCATGCGCGCCTCGGCCCCCGGCGGCGCCCCGCGTGGCAGCCAATGAAGGGTGGCGGCGGCGGCGCGCACGGCCGGTGGCGGCGCGCAGGCGCGGCCGTGACGTCGAGCCCAGCCGCCGAGCGCGGCCGCGGTCCGTGCCCGGGAGCGGTGCTCGCGCGCTCGCGGCCTCCTGCCCGCCGCCGGTGAGTCACGTGGGCCCCGGGCCTCCCCTGCCCCGTCCCGGTTCCCGCTCCCTGCCGCTCCCTCCAGCTCTCTCCGCCGCTCGGGCCCGGCCGCCCCCTCCGCTGCCGGCCGGTCTCCCGCGCCCCTCCCGGTCCTGGCCGCCCCTCCTGCGCCTCCCTCCTGCGTTCCGCCGCCCCCTCGGCAGCTCGGGCCCCGTCCCGGTGTTCCGCGCCCCACGTTTGCCCGCAGACGCCGGTGGCGACTCCGCTGCTGGGCACCGAGCGCGGCCGCAGCCGCGGGGATTTGCCCTCCCGGCCCCCGGCCCGCGCCCCCGCAGCGCCGTTCCGCACGGCCGGCCTCGCCCGGCAGCCCCCGCAGCCCTGCCCGGCGGCTCGAGCTCCTTCCAGGCAGGGCTCAGCTTCCTCCCGCCCCGGCTGCCCTGCTGCCTCCCGCCGGGCCCGCCGGCACCGGGCCCTTCCCCGCCGCCCGGGACCCTTTCGTGCCACCCGTGGCTCGGAGGAGGTCTGTCCCGGGGGCCGGGGGAAGCGGGGCTGGAGAGCGCGGGGCCGGTGACCGCCCGAGCGAGCGGGCTGCGAGCCCCGGGGCCGGGCCCGTTTCCGCGGCGGTCCGGCTCGGACAGAGGCGGCGGCCGTGCTCCGCCCGGCTCCCGGCAGCGCCCGGGCGGAGGGAACGGCCGCGGCCTGCAGCCGGCAGCTTCCACGCAGGCACGGCTGCGTCTGGGGCCGTCCCGGGGCTCTGGCGAGTCCTGGCAACTTCGGCTTTGGGACGTTCCGGGCGGCCGGCTGCGGGCACTTGGCTGCCGCGGGACCGGGAGTCAAATCCCTGCCCTCAGCCCCGCGGCTGCGGAACGGGATCCCCGCTCCAGCCTGCTCCGCCGGCGTGTCCCGGGCACTGCTGCGGTGATCAGTCTCCTCCTCAGCCCCACGCGTGGGCTGTGCGGAGTCCAGGTGACCTCCGGCAGGAGCCGAGCCCCGCACTGCCCCTTGGCTCCCCGCCCGCCCCGAGCGTGCCGGCGCTGCCTGTGCCCCTGTGCTGGTGACCCCCTGCAGGCTGTGCTCTGCTGGCTTCGGAGCCCGGCGGCTGAGGGGAGCAGGATTTTCTGCGCCAGGGGTTGCTGATCGGTTTGGGGTGTGAAGAGTGAGTGGAGCACCGCGAGGAGAGTTGATCCCGCAGCGTCTTAGCGGCTTTAATCTAATTATCACCTTCACTGCCTCCGGCCCGGGCAGCTCTTCCTTAGCAGCCGAGGGGGGTGGCGCTGGTGGGCTCCAGCCGGACCCTTAGCTCTGGTCTGGGGGCATCTCAACCCATCCCCATGCCTGTTCGTTCTGACAAGGACATCTCCTGGGGCAGTGGAAGAGGCTGGGTTGGATGCTCGCTCGCCACGGTGCAGGGTGGGATGCAGCCTCACTGGGGGAGGCTGCACTGGAGCCCTCCCTGCTTTGTCTGTAAAATGAGGCTAATCCTGGGTAAAGCAGCGTGGCAGGCAGGGGCCAGAGGGTGGGCATGGTGTGAGCCAGGCCTGGAGATGAGCATGGTGTGGATGTCCTCTGTGTGCAGTCATGGAGCAGGGTGGGTTGTTGAGGATGTGGACTGTTGCCCCTGAAGCCCAAGACCAGCCGTGGAACCCTCTCTCCACCTGGGTTGCCCCCAGAACAGAAGTGTCTGGTGCACAGCACTGGGCATCCACCGTCTGAGTGGCATCAGGAACGTGCCACCAAGTGCCCTTTTCTCTGCTGCTTGTGTGGCAGGGACCACCTGCCCAGGGACCCCCTGCAGCTGTGTGCTGTGGTGGGGTCTCTGCCTTCACAGGGCCCTGTGACACGCAGGCAGCACTGCTGGCTTTGCCTTTTAGGTGCAGTTCATGGTCTGCATCTCTGCAGCCCATGTCCAGTCCTGTTGTCTAGGCTGCAGAGCCCTCCTCTGCCTCCTTGCTGTTGGGTTCTGTGACTGTGGAGCCCCCCCAGCAGGGTGCTGCTGGCTGGAGCCCATTTCCCATCCTGCTGGGGCTTCTCTGTGCTGCAGCACAGGGAGGGTGACCAGGAGGAGTCCTCAGCTTCTCATTGCTGCTTCTGCAGCACAGGGCCTGGAGCCTGGCTCAGCTGTTGTGCCACTGGCCAGCAGGCTTGAGAGCACTTCTGCCCTCTCTGCTGATTCTTACCATCTTGACTCTCAGGTGGTAGATGAGAGCCAGCTGTGTGAGCTCAGAATGAGCCATGAGTGCCGGTGGAGCAGAAAGGGTGGTCCCTAGCCTTGGGCTCAGCATCCAGGGGCCTGTGCCAAGGCTGGGGGCAGGGGTGAGCTCCCAGGTGTAGCACCTCAGGAGAGTGGGAGCAGGTAGGGCACATCCCGTCCTGTGCCACCCTGCTCTGCCCTGCCGGGGAGTTGCCTCCCATGGAAGGAATTGTTTGTCTGAGTCGTGCCGTGGAAACTCGGCCGGGGGTGGGCAGGGCGCTGCGGCACGTTGGGAGCCAGGGTGAGCTCTCTCCTCCCTGTGCCCTCCTGCTCCTGTCCCCAGGCAGTGATGGAAGCCTGCGGTGTGATCCTGCTCCTCTCAGGGCAGCCGCTGAAGCGGGGCAGGGATGCTGGGAGCTGGTCTCACCTGTGCCGAGGGGAGGACGGTGGGGAGGGGCTGGAGGCATGCTGAGGAAGGCCAGGTGGGAAGGAGCAGCGTGGGGCTTGAAGAAGTAGTCCTGGAAGGAGAGGACATTAGAGTGAGGCCTCAAGAGAAGGAGGCTCAGGCTGACATAAAGAAGGCTGTGCTTGGAAATGTCCGGTGGGAAGGGGGCAACACTGACAGAAGTCCCCAGAAATGGGGAGGAAGGGACATGGAAACAGCCTCTTGTGTGAGGGGGGAGAGAGACCCTTGAGACTGGGGAAGAGAGCTCCAGGGGTGGCTGAGCAGTGCTGGGAGAGGGGGTGGGGGATTGGAAAAACAGGTGGAATTCCCGAGGGAGAGGGAGAGGGGAGGCACCGCCACACATGCGCTCGGTGGAGTTTGACTGGGGGAGGAAGGAGCAGGGCTGAGCTGAGGGCAGAGCAGGAAGGCTGGAAGGGAGGAGCTGCTGGGCTGGAAGTAGCAGAGGGAGAGGAACCAGAGGCAGGAGCAGAGTGCACATGCTGCAGGTAAGCAGCAGGCTGGGGAGGCCTTCGAGCAGGGAGGTCTCAGGGTGGTCTGTGTGGATGGGGGCAAGTGGCCAGAGAGAACAGAGGGTCTGGGGAGGAGGCAGAGGAGAGAGAGAGAAGTTGGTGGAGCACAGGGAGGTTGGTTGTAGGGCTGCAGAAAGGAGATGCCAGAGGAGAAGGCTTGTGCTGAGGAGAGCCAGCAGGATCTGTGGGCAGCCGAGGCGGATTTTGCTTGGGTTTCTCCTGGACAGCAGGGCAGAGGACAGGGGTGGTTGAGATGAGGTCAGCCATGCAGCTTAGCCCAAAGAAAAGAGCAGATGATGCCTTGAAGGTTACACAGCAGAGGTGTTGGCACATCAGGTGTGCTGCACCCTCAAAGCTTCAGCCACCTTGGGTGTTCCTGGTGGTGGGAGATGGGACCTGCTGCCTCCCGCTCAGGGCACGCAGCCATCCTGCCCCTGGCTGGGGCACCCTGCCTGTGCCGTCCAGGAAGGGTGGTCCCTGCAGATGGCTGAGGCTCTGGGGGGCTCAGTGTACCAAGGAGCTCAAGGAGGGGGTCCCAGCTGCATGGAGGCTCTGGGAGCCGGGTGGTTGGGCTCAGCAGCCTGCCAGGGCTTTGACAAGTTGTGGAGTTACTCCTGAGGAGTTGCTCGAACCTGTGCCGGCTCTGTGTGGATGTCACTGGGGACAGCACCTGGAATTTCTGCCCCACACACAGCACCTGTTCAGGGGAGCTGCCCCTGAGCAGTCACCCTGACTTGCACTGTCTCTGTTCTCCCTGGTGCTCACCTCTCTGCTCAGCCAGGGCAGCCTGTGGAGCTTGGCAGAGGCACCGTGGGCTGCAGCGCCTGGGTTCCTGCCCCCATCTTTGGGTGGGACGGCAAAGGTCACTTGGACTTCTAGGAAAGCCTTTCCCTGCTCTAGGAGAGCACAGAGTGTAGTGTGGGGAGCCGGAGGAGGGAGCTCAGGACCCCCCACCCCAATCCGGCAGTGTCTGTTGGAGTGCAAGGTGTGGCTGTGTTTTCCCGGCGGAGCCTTTCAAAGGGCTGGGGTGCTGTGTTGCAGCAGAGCAGCTCGTTCGCAGATTGCTCCTGCTAAAGTAATTAGCAGTGCCGTGATGTCATCTCTGAACTTCTGAGCAACCCATCCCTAGAGCTGCTGCCCTCCCGGGCCACGGCTTAGCTTATCCGGGGGGTGTCGAGGCTGCTCTTGCCTCCTGCTGCAGCTCCGCATCGCGCCTGGGGGCCGAGCCAGGCCGTGGAGCTCGGCACCTGCGGGGCTGTGTGCCGGGGGTCAGCGATCCGGGCTGCCCGCAGCCGCTCTTGGGTGAGGCTGGAGCAGTCCCTGGCCGGCTCCAAGCGCCGGCCCAGGGCTTCCTCGGAGTCACAGGGGCGAGAAGCTTGGTGTGAGAAGCTGAGCTTTGCTTCTGCGGGGCAGAGCTGCTCCCGGGGCAGAGCTGCTCCGCGATGGGAGTGGTTTGGCCATTAGTCAGCCCCAGCGACTGACGCCTGGTTGTGTGACTGAACCGATTTAATTGTCACACATTCTGGTCGTTAAATGTGCCTTTGATGCCGAGCTGCTGTTCCCTCAACCTTCACAAGTGTTTAGTCAGCACTGGATACTCTCCTGGCCACCCCGGGTGAAAGACACAAAAGGCTTTGCGAGGCAGAAGAGGAGAAGAGAGGAAGGAGAAAGCGGGCGAGGCGCTGGAGCTCTGTACTTAGGCCTGGTGACGCAGCCAGCCGGGGGGACAGCAGGTGACAGGTCCAGAGGTGGCAGTCGGTGTGATACAATCAGCGTCTGACTTGGCCCCGACAGCCTCTGAGCGGTTTGAGGCTTGGGGCAGGTTTGGTGCCTCCTGCTTCCACCCCTGGGAGCCTTTGGTTTTCCCTGTGCTGTAAACTTTCCCTCCTGCCTTCTGATCATCAGCCGTGGGTGGCACATCCCCAGGGGCACCCAGAGCGGTTGAGGTCCCTGGTGAGAGCACAGCTCTGCTTCACCCAGGGCTGCCAGTCCCTCCTCTGGTCAAGGGCCTGGTGTTTTCCATGGGCCTCTCCCGTCTCCTGCCCTCGGGGGCACAGGATGAGATTCCCAGCTGTCCTGCCTCCTGCCATCTCCACCCTTCCATTAAGTCTGCAGGCTCTGGCCACCCCTTCCCCCCGGGCTGCCAGCATGTGCTGGTGCTCCTCAGTAGCTGCAGAGAAGCCCTGGGCTCCCCTGGGGCTCGGCACAGATTTGCAGGGTGAGTCGGAGGCTCGGTGCCCTCTGGGGAAGGAAGGGGGCAGCTGGACCCCGGCTCTGGGGCTCCTCACAGCCTGCACAGGGCCATCACACCAGTCCTGCAGACCTGGTGGGGACACTGATGTCAGGGGATAGGCCTGGGGCTGGGCTGTGGCATGGCTCTGTGCCAGAGCAGGCTGGAGATGGCACCTCCCCGGCTGGGGCTCACCAGCAGCATGTCACATCCCTCCAGCACAGGCTGCTCCCTGGCCTGGGCAGCTCAGCAGGGTTTCAGTGCTCACAGGTGACTCTGACTCTTCCTTGGCTGTGGTAACCTCTTTCTGTTTTGTTCTAGGTGAGGTGTGCCAGGCCAGATGCCAGCTTCTAGCCGTTCTGTGCAGCTGTGTGTGTTTTGAAAGACAAATGGATTAACCAGGAAGGCCTTCAGTGGAGGAAGAGGGAGGCAAAAATGGAGCCACTGGGAACAAACTGAGGTCTTGCCCTGCTCCAGCTGGGCCATGGGTGAGACAGATCCCTTCAGCACTCTGCTCACCGCTGGCTGCCTCCTGCTGCTGTGAGAGCGCTCCCCGAAAGCTCGCTGCAGAGCTCCCTGCTGACCTGCCCTGTGCTGCTGGGGAATGATTTAGCAGAGCTCCTGTCCCCTCCTGGCTGCCAAGTGGGTGCTGAGCCCGGGGGACACCGAGCCTGCAGGAAGGCCCCAGGGGACCGGGAGACAAGGAGCAAGTGGGAAGAGGAGGAAATCGCCGGACCCTCCCCTCCCGCCCCCCGGCGAGGCAAGGATTTGCAGCTCAACCTTGCAGCAGCTGTTCCTCGGCTTTAGCAGTCAAGAGAGGAATAAATAAAATTAAAGGGCCCCCAGCAGCCGGCCCGGGCTCCTGGGGAGATCAGGGAGAGTGCTGCCGTGACCCTGCCGGTGAGGGGGAGGAGCGGCCGGCCCCGCGGAGCTGCGAGGAGGCGCCGGGCGACTCGCCGCCAGCCGCCCGGCCGCGGCTGTAGCTGCTCAGGGCAGAGCAAAAAGGAGAAGTGGCTTCCTCCAGCCCCCCGGGGGTGGCTCCTGGGCAGGAAGTGCCCCGCATCTTCCTTTTCCCAGGGTGCTGGCCGGGCGGGAGCCGTCCCCTGCCCCCGGAGCCCTGCAGTCAGCCCTGCAGGGACCACCTCTGCCAGCTGCTGCCCGACCCAGTGAGGCTCTCCAGGGCTCTGGGCACCTCTGCCCCGGTGGCGGTTCTGAGCCCAGGCAGGGTTCTCCCTTCTGACCCTTGGATGGTTTCCTCCCTGCTCGCCCCGGCGCCCCCGCGGGGCAGAGCGTAGCGTGGGCTCCTCTCCCGAGCCTGCGTGGGTTCCCGGCCTGCCAGCGCTCGTGCCGGGAGCCGGCGCGGCGGCAGGGGACTGGGACCCCCCCGGCCCCCTCCCCGCCCCTTCTCGCCCTGCTCTGACCCCGCCGGGCCTGGGCTATGCTGCGGGGCGGATCCCCCTCCACAGCTCCACCATGCCAGCGGCGTCCGGAAAGAGGTTCAAACCCAGCAAGTACGTCCCGGTCTCGGCTGCTGCCATCTTCCTAGTGGGAGCCACCACCCTCTTCTTTGCCTTCACGTGAGTGCCAGCTGCCTGCCAGGCCGTGGGGTGGGTGAGGGAGGGACCTGGCACCCAGCCTCCTGTGCGGTGCCCGGGCATCGGGGGGGGCACGGCTCCCATCTTGGGGGGTGTCTGGCAGGGGAGCTGTGCCCTCCTCCTGCACTGCGGGGGGGTGGGGGGTGCCCTGGGTGCTGGAGGGTGGTTGGTGCCATCCACCAGAGCCATGCAGCCTCTGCCCAACCTGCTCCTCTGGGCTTGCTGGAGCGGAGCCGAGGGAGTGGGCAGGGAGGCTCCTGGCGAGGCACCTGTCCCCTGTCAGTCACTGCTGCTCTCTGCTCTCCCTCACAGGTCATCTGGGAGCTGCTCTGTGACCTGGGGGTGGGAAATGGCAGAGAGGACCTTCTGCTTTGGGGTGAAGTGAGGAGGGGCTTGGGGCCTGGGGGCTCTGTGCTGGAGTTTCATAACTGATTGGTGAGCCACAAAGGAAGGGTTGGGGAGCGCTCCCCTGTCCCCCGCCTGGATCTAGGAGTCCATGATGTCACCTTGATACCAGCCTTGCCCTGAGGAGCTGAGGGTTTGAAGTCTCTGGAGAGGACCTGAGGAGCTGGCCAGCTGGCAGGGTCTGGGCTGGACCTGGGGCCAGTGGGGTGTGAAGTGGTACCAGCTGCTGGCAGAGGGCAGGGCTTTGGCTCAGCTAACTGGGTGACAAATGGCTGATTAATGCTTGTTCTGTTCTGGGTGGTGCAGTGGGGAGACAGGAGCACCTCAAGGTGCCCAGCAGGCTGCTGTGCCAGTGCCAAGGCAGATGTGTGCTGGACAGGAGTGCCAGGGCACTGCAGCTGGCACCAGCTAGCAGACCCTGCAATTGGTGTCTGAGGGGGCAGAGCAGAGAGCTGTAGCTTAGGTCCTGCTTTGTGCCCACCCCTGAGGGTGCTTGGTGGTGGCTCCATGTGAAGGGTCTAGGGCTGTTGGGGCAGTCTGGGGCTGTGTAACAGGGGGCTGGGGGGGCAGGGGCAGGGTGGCTGCTGCCTGCATGCCCTCGTGCAGGGTGCCTGTGAGCAGCCCCCTGCAGCCAGCACAGCCCTGCTTTGCCTCCTGCACCCCCCCAGCCCTGGTGTGCCTCCCTCCAGCCCTCTCTTCTGCAGCCCCAGTGCTGCAGGTGGGTGACAGGAAGCCTCTTCAGGGAGGCAGATGGCCCTGCTCCCATTGCCCTCTGCTAGCTGATCTTGTCTGCTGCCAGCTTCCAAGGGCAGGGGCCTGGCTGCACGGGCAGGAGGAGGTGACCTGCGGGGCCCCTTCTCTTGCACCTCAGCAGAACTCTCCCTGCCGAGGGATTTTGCTGGTGGGGGGCTGCAGGGATTTCCAGAGCTGGGAGGCAGCTCCTCAGAGTCAGAAGGGCTGCTGGCTGCTGCTGCTCCTTGGGATGGAGCCATCGGGGGCTGGAAGGTCACCACGGCTGCGATGCCTGGCAACAACCGGGCAATAAAAGAGTAATTTGATGACCAAAGGGCAGAGTGGTTTGATCGACTCCTGCCGGGAGCAGCTGGCAGTGTCGCTCGGCAGCGTGCAGCCGTCGCCTCGGCAGCAGGTGACAGTCCCCGAGTGGGGACACCGGGCGCCGGCTGGCAGCAGGGGTGGAGGTTCTGCCGTGCCAGCAGCCCCTGCCGTGCCAGCAGCCCCTGCCCCTCTGCTGCCTTCCCAGGGGGATGAGCAGGGAGCAGGCGGCGCCTGCCGAGCAGCCGTGTGCGGCACAGGGACGGCTGTGACCCCGCTTGGTCACACCACGCTGGTGGGGGGCACCGAGGCGGCGGTGCCCCCCCGGGTCCCGGCCGTGCCTCCCGGGTCCCGGCCGTGCCCTGCCCCGCGGCGTTGGCCGATCCCTGCCGCAGCCTTTATCAGGCGCTGCCGGGAGCCGGCGCGGTGCCGCCGAGCAGGTTTGTTGAGAGCAGGAGCAGCCGGGCAGGGGCCGGGCAGGGGCCGGGCAGGGGCCCGGTAATTGCAGGTCAGGGGCTGTTGTTTAACCTACTTTGCAGCGCAGCGCAGGGCGCTGCCACAGGGCTGCTGCCGCTGGCGTTGGGCAGCTCCTGCGCCGGGGCCGAAGGGACCATTGTCTCATTTCTAGTGAAAATACCTTGTGGCCAATCCCTGCTGTCCCAGGCTTTGCTCCTCTGGGCCAAGAGCTCTCTTCAGTGGATTAATTTGGTCAGGAGGTGCTGCAGAGCAGCACATGGCAGGCGGGGTGAGCTGAGGCCGGCGGGCAGCAGGGAGAGGGCACACTCCCACCCTGCCTCTGGAAGCAGTGGGGGGCTCTGCCCTGGGGGGCTCTGCCCTGGCGGGCTCTGCCCTGCTGGGCTCTCAGACTGGTGCTGCTCTAGGACCAAAATTCCTCTTTGGGGCCAGTTTGGCCTTTCCTGCATCTCCCCCTGGCCTGTGTTGGCCTCTGCTCCTCATGCTCAGCCTCTGTGTCCTCAGGATGCTGTGAGCACCCACGCTGCCCTGGGCAGGGCTCGGGACAGCCTGCTGCCAGCCAGCCTTCTCCTCCTCCTCTTTGCCTCCTGCTCCTGGCTGGGGCTCAGCCTGCGTTCTGGAGCAATGTAGAAGTCTACAGATTCACTCAGCTGCTAGCAGAGGTTCTCACTCTGCAAAGCTCTGCTCCCTGCCTGCCACAGGGGAGCTGTGCAGGTCTGGGATGGGAGCTGTGCTGGGACGGGAGCTGTGCAGGTCTGGGACGGGAGCTGTGCAGGTCGGGAGCTGTGCAGGTCTGGGACGGGAGCTGTGCAGGTCTGGGACGGGAGCTGTGCAGGTCTGGGATGGGAGCTGTGCTCTCTGCTCGTGTCGGGGCAGAGAGGAGGGGCAGCCCTGGGGGTGTGACAGTGCTCTGGTGCCCGCTGGCAGCCCTGGGGGTGTGACGGTGCTCTGGTGCCCGCTGGCAGCCCTGGGGGTGTGACGGTGCTCTGGTGCCCGCTGGCACGCTCCTGTCTGGACCCAGAGTTGTGTGGCACCGAGCAGGGGTTGTGCTGGCAGCGCACGAGAGCTGGAGGGACCGGGAGTCCAGGCTGAGGAGAGCCTGCACGCAGCGGCTGTCAGAGCCTGGGGGCAGTGGGAGCAGTGTCCGTGGGGACAGCTCTGGGGCAGGGAGGGGCTGGGGGCCCGCAGGCTCCGAGCCCACTGCAGGGAGGAGAGGCTGGGGCGGGCGGGGAGGAGGCTCTGGTGTGACTGCGGCCGGAGCCCGTCCCAGGCCCAGGTGTGACTCAGCCTGCCCCGGGCTCCCCGCATCCTCTCATGTGCTGCCAGGGACAAGTCTCGGCAGCTGCCCTGCCGCGGGCGTGTTCGCACCCGAGAGGGCCCCGGCCAGCTCCCCGGCACCAGCCTGGCCGCCACGGGGAGCAGCTTCCTCCCCCTCCTCCTCCTCCTCCTCCCTGCGGGGTCGGAGCCTGCGCTGCCGGCTGCCCTGGGCAGGGCCCGCAGCTCCTGGCTGTCGGGGGGAGGGCAGAGGGCTGGAGCACGCCAGAGCCCCCGAGCAGGAGGTGTCCTGGGCCGGCAGCCTCCTTTGCCCCCCTGCAGCGTCCCTGCTGCCGGGGCTGCTCCTCCCCGGCGCTGGGGGCGGCGGGCACGGTGCCCCGGGTGGGCTGGGCTGGTACTGGGGGGGGGTCCTGCTTCCATGGCACGGTGGAGTCTGTGAGGGCAGCAGGCAGGGGGCTGCTGTACTTGGGGATGCTAGGGGTGAGACCCCAGCTGGCGGCGTGCTTGTGACTTGCCTGAGGCTACCCTGTCGGCTGCGGGTCCCTGACCTCGGGGGCGCTGTCCTGCTCGCCGTGGCGCATGGAGCCCCGGCTCGGGTGGCTCTGCTTCCCTGGCTGGTTGTTCAGGGTCTAAAGTCCTCTCTCTGCAGAGTGGCCCTTGGCAGCCAGCACAGCCTGGCAAGGACAAGGGGTTGCCAGTCAGCCCTGGGGCACTGCACCAGCCCTCCAGCCAGTTCTCCCTGCTGCAGGATGAAGTTCAATCTTCCACCCTTCTGTGGTGTCTGGCTGCCAAGTTGGGTCTAGGAGTGCTTGGGCCCTGCCTTGGGGCTTGCAGCACCTGAGATGGAGAGAGGAGGCTGGCTTGCAGGGCATGCAGCAGCCGTGGAGCAGAGCTGGGCTGGCAGGGCTCAGTGTCCCAGGGAGGTCTCCATCTAGTTGCCCTGTCAAAGCTGTGGCTGTGCCCCCCTCGGTGCCAAGGTGTGGAGCCTGATGATGCCCCCTTAGCAAAAGGCCTGCTCCCTGTCGCCCTGGGCACCTGCCAGCCGCTCTTGTCCCCTGGGAGCTGTGCTGCTGCCTCCTGGGGCAGCTTTGGTGCCTGAGAGGTGGGAGGTGGTGGCAGAGGTGCCCCTTCCCCCTGGCAGGCTGATTGTTCCCTCTCTGCCTACCCCAGAACGTTTCCCTGGCTCCAGCCCTTGCCGAGGCAGCTCCGTCCTCCACAGCAGTGCCAGGGTCTGCCAGGACCTGGGCTGGGAGGCTGGCACAGCCCTGTGCAGGGATGCTGGCATGCAGAGGCTCTCCATGGCCCCACTCCATCCCTTTCAGCCAAAGGTTTGGGCTGGGGCTTTCCTTCCTAGAGAGAGGAGCTCCTTCCTGGGTGTTCCTGGAAGGGCTTTTCCTCCCCTCAGGGCTCCTCTGAGCCCCCCGGCCTGCCCCTCTTCCTCCAGCACTTCCTGCTCTGATACTCAGCAGAGGGCAGAGCCAGGGAGGCTCCTCTGGAGTTGGGGTACCCAGCTCTGTGTCCACATTGGGTGCCCAGGGCAGGAGCAGAGAGGAATCCTGTTCTGAAGGGGCTGCTGCACCAAGAGGGCAGAGAACATCCCCAGTGGGTCCCCCAGAGCCCTGGGGGCTGCAGGCCACGGGAAGTTTGTCCCTTCTCCAGCTCTTCTCTGGCTGCTGGGTGCGCCCCTGGGGCTGCCAGGCCCCTGCCAGCTCTCTGCCTTGCCAGCCTGCCCCACCACCGACAGCAGTTTCCTCTCTGGGGGACTGGGAGGCTCTTGCCCTCATTTCCTGCCAGCCCCCAAAGCCTGGAACGTTTGGGATGGTGCTGGGGCAGGCAGGATGAGCCCTGTCCCTGGGCACACCAGAGGGGAAGGGGCTGCTGGGTGAGCTGTGAGCTCCCAGCATGGCTGCCAGTCCTGAGGCAGCCCCCAGCAGTGCTGCTGGTACTGGGCAGGCCAGGCCTGCCTCAGCTCTTAGACTCACCACCTGCTGTGGGTCCCACACCTCTCTGGAGCTGCTCTCTGGGGGGGTTGGGGCACAGACTGGAGGAGGCTCCCCTCACCAGCCTGTGCCCGGTGCCCTGGCACCACCTGCTCTGTGGAGAGCCCCTGGCAGCCTCCAGCAGGACACAGGGTGAGCATGGCAGAGCCGGTGTGGCTGGTGCAGAGGAGCTGCTCCCCACCCTGCAGCAGGGCTGTGGGTGAAGCAGCCTGCAGATGCCATCCCAGATGTGGGGAGGTGAGGAGGCATCGCCCAGGGTGCCAGCAGGGTGAGGCACCCACCCTGGTGTGGTGCTTGGGGCTCTGGAGGAGCAGGAGGGTGTGGAGAGCCTGCAGGTGCAGCCTGGCTTGGTGAGCAGGGCTGCAGTCCAGAGGAGCTGCTGTGGGTGGGGGTGCCAGGAGGGCAGGAGTGTGTTGGGTGGCAGAGCTGAGCGTGGCCCTGCACACACTCCTGCCAGCCAGGTGTCTGCTCAAGTGGCAAAGGTTTGCCTTCCCACTCTTGTCTGGCCCCTGTGGCTGTGCTCAAGGGGCATTGCCTTGTCCTTGGCCGGTGGAGGCAGGTCCTGCCACTGCTCCCACCCGGCCTGGGTGCCAGGCAGGGCTGGGCATGGAGTCATGCCCAGGCCTGGGTGTGCCCTGCCTGTCTCTCCCTCACTGCCAGGTGGGTGCCAAGGCAGGTGTGCCCACTCCTCCAGCCCAGCCCATCTTGTCTCCTGCTGCCATGTTATCTGCCTGGCACTGTCTCCTGTGCCCTGCATGGGTGCCCTGCATGGGTGCCCCAGCTCTGCTCTCTCTTGGGGCCCTGCCAGCCCTGTGCTGGGCAGAGCTGGGGGCAGAGCGCTGCAGGCTGGCCAAGGCTCCTGGTGCTGCCCTGGCAAGACAGGGGCTGCCTTGCTAGGGGCAGGAGCTGTGGCAGAGGAGGGGAAGGGACCAGCGGCTGCCCCTTCACCTCTACCTGCTCGGGGCCGCGGGGGATTACGGCCTGGGCACCATATGTCGCCCTGCCCACCCGGCCCTGCCCCTCTCTGCTGCTGCTGCTTAAATCCATCTGCGCCGATGGCTGCAGGGGGAAGAGAGGGACAGATGCTGCCCTAGATCCTGGGATTAACTCCCAGCAGCAAAGCAGCTTAGGGCATTAGGCTGGCGCCGCCGCGGGGGAAGCCCGCGGCCCTCAGCCCGCCGGGCACGGCCATGCCGGAGGTTCCCTCGGCGTGCCCATGGCAGGGCCGGGCGTTGGCTGTCGGTGCCTGGCGCGGCGCTGGCATCCCCGTGTGCCCCCAGCCCGCTGGCACCGCAGCCTGGCGTCGCCCTGCTTGGCAGTGGGGCCCTGTGCTGGCACTGCCCTGTGGGGCCGTGGGTGCGAGAGGCCGGCAGTGGCTTTGCCCTCCAAGGGCTTTCCAGATGGCTGCCCCCAGCCCAGCCCCCTGTGGGCACTGCCCTGGGGCTGGAGCTGCGGCTGCCCACACAGCCCAGGCCGGGCTGGCCTGGGCACAGCCCGGGTTCGGTGTGGAGGGCACTGAGAGACGGCAGCGCTGCCCATGTCCTGCCTGGACAGGAGCCTGGAAGCATGACCTGCGGTCAGGGAACGTGGATGTCCTGCCCAGGCCACCCTGGGCACGGTGGGCATGGCTGGCAGGGTGGCTGCAGGGCTGTGGGGGTCCTTCAGGTCCTGCTCTACCCTGGTGTTCTCTGAGAGCATCACCAGGGCTCGGTGACGCTTGCCTGGGGCTGTGGGGACAGCGGGGGGGGCGTCAGAGGGGCAGCCCACGGCCCGTGCCAGGCTGTCTCAGTGCTGTTGTGCCCGCAGGTGCCCGGGGCTCAGTCTCTACGTCTCCCCTGCCATTCCTGCCTACAATGCTGTTGTCTTCCTCTTCGTGCTGGCCAACTTCAGCATGGCCACCTTCATGGACCCAGGCATCTTCCCTCGAGGTGAGGCTGGGCTTCAGCTGCCTCCTGCCTCCCTTCCTGGGAGCCCTCCCTGCCCTGTCTGGGTGGCACTGGGCGGTCGTGCCCGTGCCGGGGTCGGCAGCTCTGGGTTCGGCTCCCAGCCTGCGGGGGGGGGGGGGGGAGCAGCACAAATCCTGGCAGCCTGCTGGGTACCCTGGGGCTCAGGTGGGTGCTGGGGGCTCGGGGCAGGGCTGGGGGCACCCTCCCTGCGCTGTGTGCGCGTGGGGGGCTCTGGCCCGTCCCGGGGCGGGCTGGGTGGCACCGGGGGGGCGGTGGCGCCGGCGGGGCGCTGACGCCAGGGGCTCCCCCAGCCGAGGAGGACGAGGACAAGGAGGATGACTTCCGAGCCCCCCTCTACAAGACGGTGGAGATCAAAGGCATCCAGGTGCGCATGAAGTGGTGCGCGACCTGCCGCTTCTACCGGCCCCCGCGCTGCTCCCACTGCAGCGTCTGCGACAACTGCGTGGAGGTGAGCGCCCCCCGGCCCCCCGCGCGCCCCCCGGCGGCCGCCAGAGGCCCTGGCAGCTCCCTGTGCCCCTTCCCCGCCCGCAGGAGTTCGACCACCACTGCCCCTGGGTCAACAACTGCATCGGGCGCCGCAACTATCGCTACTTCTTCCTCTTCCTGCTCTCCCTCACCACGCACATCATGGGCGTCTTCGGCTTCGGCCTGCTCTACGTGCTCTACCAGGTGGAGGAGCTCTCCGGCGTCCGCATGGCCGTCACGTATCCGCCGCCTGGGGAGGGGGCTGCGGCTCACAGGGTGGCAGGGGTTGGAAGGGACCTCAGGAGATCAAGTCCAAGCCCCCTGCCAGAGCAGGAGCAGAGAGTCCAGCACAGGTCACACAGAGCACATCCAGAGGGGGACGGAAAGGCTCCAGAGGAGACTCCACAACCTCTCTGGGCAGCCTGCTCCAGGCCTCTGGGACCCTCACAGTGCAGAAGTTCCTCCTCCTGCTGAGCTGGAGCCTCCTGTGCTGGAGTTTATATCCACTGCCCCTTGTCCTATCCCAGGGCACAGTGAGCAGAGCCTGGCCCTGTCCCCTCCCTCTTGGCCCTCACCTATTGATAGCCATTGATCAGATCCCTCTCAGCCTTCTCCTCTCCAGACTGAACAGCCCCAGGGCTCTCAGCCTCTCCTCCCCAGGCAGTGCTGCAGTCCCTTCAGCATCCTGGTAGCCTCCCTTGGACTCTCTCCAGCAGATCCCTGTCCCTCCTGAGCTGGGGAGCCCAGAATGGGGTCGGTGGGGCTGGGGGTGGCAAGCAGCAGAGGCAGAGTGCAGCAGTTCCTTAGCTGGTTGCTGACAGCATGGTGGTGATGTGTGTGGCTGGCTTGTTCTTCATCCCTGTGGCTGGCCTGACAGGCTTCCACGTGGTGCTGGTGGCGAGAGGCCGTACCACCAACGAACAGGTACAGCGGCGGGGCTGGGGCGGGGCTGGGGGACCCTGTGGGTGTCCCCAGGACCAGGGGGCTGAGGGCAGGCTAGGTGGAGCTGAGGGGTGGCCCCTGAGCTGGCCGAGGATAGAGCACAAGGTGTCAGTGAGTGGAGGCTGAGAGCACCTTGTCTGCACAGCCTGGGGTGTGGGGTCTTTGCTGCTGCTCCTGGGGGGCCGTGGGGAGGATGGAGCCGAGCAGGCTCCTCGGAGGGCAGGAGGTGACCCACAGAGGGTGGCACGAGAGGCACCCCCCAGTTACACAGTGAGGAGAGGCTTCTGGCCCTCCTGCGGGAGTGAATGCTACACTGGGGAAGTAGCTCCATCCCTGGAGACTGTCCTGAGGCATCTGGACAGACTCTGCGCAGCCTGCCCTGGGGCTGGCCCTGAGCCCCCCCGGGTCCCTGCCCACCCCAGCGTGCCGCCCCCCCTCCTGCCCGCAGGTGACGGGCAAGTTCCGTGGTGGCGTCAACCCCTTCACCAACGGTTGCTGTAAGAACGTCAGCAGGGTCCTCTGCAGCTCCCCGGCCCCCAGGTGAGCCTGGCACCGCCTGGCTGTGCCCCCCAGCCCTGGGCAGAGCGGCGGTCGCGGTGCTGACCTTCCTCCCCCGCGCAGGTACCTGGGGCGCCCGCGGGCGGAGCAGACGGTGCTGGTGCGGCCTCCCTTCCTGCGGCCGGAGGCGGCGGACGGGCAGGTCACCGTCAAGATCATGGACAATGGTATCCAGACAGAGCTGAAGAGGACGAAGGTGAGGAGGGTGTGGGCCAGCGCTGGGGCCCTGCGTGGAGCCCAGGCCTGCACCCGTGAGTAAAGAACCGAGCGAGCCTTGTCCCGTCTGCTGCGTGTCGTCCCCTCCCGTGGCCCCCCGTGAGGCTTCGCACCTCCCCGTCCTGTCCTTCCCCTCAGTGTCCTCTGGAGGTCGCTGTCCCCGGCGCCTCCCAGCACCGTGGCGCCTTCAGACGTCGGATGGCCCAGGAGAGCCCCCCCGGGCGCCGCTGCCAGCTCCCTGCCTGCTGAGGGCAGGCTGAGGCCCTGGCACCCCCTGACCCCCCGCTCTGCCCTTTGTCTCTGCAGTCCAAGGGAAGCCTGGAGGTGACGGAGAGCCAGTCTGCGGACGCTGAGCCGCCCCCCCCCACCTAAGCCAGACCTCAGCCGCTACACGGGCCTGAGGACACACTTAACCCTGGCCACCACCGAGGGTAAGGAGGGCACACAGGGTCCTGCAGCCGCTGGGAGGGGAGCCCAGGGCTGTGCCGTGCAGAGTAGGACCCAGGGCCGTAGGCAGAGCAGGCTGCAGGGCAGAGGAGGAGCAGCGCCGCGTGGTGGGGCACAGCGCGTTCGGGGCTGGTGTGCGCGGCCCCTGGCGCCTGGAGGAGCCTGCAGGACGCTTCCAGCCAGCTCTGCTCTGCCGGGAGAGGAGCAGCAGCCCCAGCTGAGGCGGCACGGTGCACGTCCGGAGCTGCAGGGAGCCGCAGGGGCCTGTGACGGGCTGGGTGCTGTGCCGCAGGGAGGCACAGGAGCATCACCAGGATGAAGGTGGCAAAGGAGCAGCAAGCCTGGCTTGGTGGCACAGAGCATGTGTGGCAGCGTGACTCGCTCTCCCGCTTCCCTGTGTGCTGGCAAAGCAGTGCTGGAGCTTCCTGAGAGGGCTTGGTGAGAGAGGTGGGATGTGAGGGGCAGAGCTTGGAAGCAACCCAGCTTCCTGCAGCAGGCTGGAGGCCTCTGCAGCTCTCCCCACCCTCTGGCCATGCTGGAGAAGGCCTACAGCATGTGTCCATGGGGAGACAGCGCCCTGGCATCCACTGTGTGCTCTGCACACCCCACTGGGGCTGCTGCAGGGGTGTGGAAGTGCCAGCCCCACACACATTGCTGTGTGGGGACACATCTCCCATTCCTCTCCGCCCCTGGTGCTCCTCTCCTCGAGCCTGTCCCTCTCTCCGCTTCCGTCCCCCGGTCTGTCTGCTCCAGGCTCAGTGCTGGTTCTTGGGAGGGGAGGGCAGGGCTGGGCACTGTGTTCTCTGTCTGGGCAGAGCCCCTTCCTTCCCTGCACAGCTCTAGGGAACTGCTGTGCCTGAGTGTGCTCTCCCCTGCCCACAGACAGCGGCTTGCTAGGCAAGGACAGCCCCCCGACGCCCACCATGTACAGGTACCGGCCCGGCTACAGCAGCAGCAGCAGCTCCGCAGCCCTGCCTCACTCCACCAGCGCCAAGGTAAGGCCCGATGCCAGCCTCGAGGGGATGCCAGCCTGTGCCTGGCCTAGGGGAGAGCTCGAGAGAGCCGCAGGAGCCTCACGGTTCTGTGCCTCTGCCCCCAGCTGAGCCGTGTGAACAGCCTGAAGGAGCCCAACTCCATCTGCGAGGGCGGCCACAAGCCCAGCTACCGCTCGGAGCCCAGCCTGGAGCCCGACAGCTTCCGCTCCCCCACCTTCGGCAAGAGCTTTCCCTTCGACCCCCTCTCCAGCGGGAGCCGCTCCTCCAGCCTCAAGTCTGCCCAGGGCACGGGCTTCGAGATGGGCCACCTGCAGTCCATCCGCTCGGAGGGCACCACCTCCACCTCCTACAAGAGCCTGGCCAACCAGACGCGCAACGGCAGCCTGTCCTACGACAGCCTGCTGACGCCCTCCGACAGCCCCGACTTCGAGTCGGTGCAGGCGGGCCCGGAGCCCGACCCGCCGCTGGGCTACACCTCGCCCTTCCTCTCGGCCCGCATCGCCCAGCAGCGGGAGCCCGACCTGCACGGCCGCTTCGCCAAGCAGGCGGCGCCGCGGGAGCCGTCGCCCGTGCGCTACGACAACCTCTCCCGGCACATTGTGGCCTCCATCCAGGAGCGGGAGAAGCTGCTGCAGCAGCCGCCGCCGGCCGCGGGCCGGGAGGAGGAGGCGGCGCTGGCGGACTCGGGGATCCAGTCCACGCCGGGCTCCAGCAACGCCCCCCGCGGCAGCTCCTCCTCGGACGATTCCAAGCGTTCGCCCCTGGGCAAAAACCCTCTCACCCGCCCGGCCCCGCCCCGCTTCGGCAAGCCCGAGCCCCCCCGGGGGCGCTCCCTGGGCTCCCCGGAGCAGCCCCCCGCCCCCCACCTGGGGAAATCTGTGTCTTACAGCAGCCAAAAAACAGCGTCTCAGGCCAGCAGCCCCGAGGCCGAGGAGGTGGCCTTGCAGCCCTTACTGGCACCAAAGTGAGTACCTGGGGGGAGCCGGCTGCCCATCGCATGCCTCCTCCCCTGCCTGGCCTGTCCCCTCCCTGCCTGGCCTGTCCCCTCCCTGCCTGGCCTGTCCCCTCCCTGCCTGGCACCCCCCCAGCTGCAGCTTCGGCTGCAGCAGCACCCAGGGTCAGCAGCACTCCCCTCAGCAGCAGCTGTGCTGCATCCACTCTGGGGAAGCGAGGGAGATCCTCCTCCTCTTCCCAGAACAGAGCTGGCACCCCCAGCCCTCCTCCCTGGGGCACCCCACGCCTTTCAGGGAGCTGGGGTGGTGTGTGGGTGCTGGGGTCACGGGGGCAGGCAGGGCTGTGGCTGTGACCCCTCCCCGGGGTCCCTGTCCTTGTCCCAAGCCCCACCCGTGGACCCCCAGTGGCTCCTGCTCCTCACACCTTGCGTCCATCCTTCCCTCCCCAGGGATGAGGTGCAGATGAGAACAGCCTACAGCAAGTCCAACGGGCAGCCCAAGAGCCTGGGCGCGGCCCCCCCGGGCCCGGGGCAGGTGCCCCTCAGCAGCCCCACGCGTGGAGGAGTCAAGAAGGTCTCCGGCGTGGGGGGGACCACCTACGAGATCTCGGTATGAGGGGCGGAGCCGCTCGCCCCTCGCTGCTGCCGGCCGCCCCCCCAGGGACGTTCTGCGGACTCCAGGAGAGCCGGGCGGGGGTCGGGCCCGCGGCCGCCCCTCCTCTTCCTCAGCTCCCCGGGCGCCGACGCCGAGCGGGGCGGAGCTGCGCCCCCCTCCTCCCCAGGACTGCCAGCGCCGGGGGCCGGCGAGGGCTCCAGCCTCGCCCCCTGGCCAGCCCCGCCGGCTGGGCCAGCCTCCCGTGGGCCTTGTGCAATCGACCGCTCGCCTAGCGTGGTAGGAACGGAGTTGTTTATAAACCAGAATACTTTTTTTTATTATGATTATTGTTACGGATTCTATTTTTTTCCTCTTCCCGAGTTACCAGCTGTGTGTACAGATAAATATCTAGAGATATATAAATATAAAGAGTAAAAAAACAAACAAACAAAAACCCCCAAACAGGCATCAGAAAGGCAGAAGTTCCAGATCTCACCCCCGGGGGCCAGGAGGAAGCTGCTCCCTTCCTGCCCCCCCCAGAGGAGGCAAGGGGGGAGATGCTGCAGGGCAGAGATGCTGCAGGGCAGAGGTGAGGCAGGGGAGATGCTGCAGGGCAGAGATGCTGCAGGGCAGAGATGCTGCAGGGCAGAGATGCTGCAGGGCAGAGATGCTGCAGGGCAGAGGCTGCAGGGCAGAGAGGCTGCAGGGCAGAGATGCAGCAGGGCAGATGGTGGAGGGGAGATGCTGCAAGGCAGAGGCTGCAGGGCAGAGGCTGCAGGGCAGCTGCTCGCTGTCGCTCTCCCACCAACGCAGGGCAGGCTCTGGCAGGTGCCCCCTCCCCCTGCCTGCCCCTGCCAAAGGCCAAGGTGTGTTCAGCCAGGACCCTCACCTCCCCTCTTCTTCACCACCAGCCCCCACCCCAGCCCGGGGCTGAGGCCAGCAGGGGAGCAGCCCCCTCCCCACCCCCTGCCATGAGCTGGCACAGGATGGCTGCAGCGAGCTCCAGGCCTTTCCCCCCAGCAGCTTTTTCTCTTTGTTTCTGTTTCCTTGGGGCTTGTGTTGGTGGGGGGAGGGCGGGGGGAGGGGTTGCTTTGTTTGTTAGTTTGTTTTCTGTTGTGGTTGGGTTTTTTTAAGGGGGGGGCTGGGCCTTTCTTGCTGTCACGTGGTTGTTTTTATTTCTGCTGGGGGGAGAGGGAGGCCAGCAGGCTCCATCCCCACCAAGCAGTATTTTTTTCTCCTCACATGCCAAAAACCAAACACACCACAACCCCCAAAGCGAGCAGCCAAGGAGCCCAGGGCTCCCTCGTCCCTGCCCAGGCCAACCACCCCCCAGGGGGCCCACAACCCTTGAGGCACTACTTGACTCTATGGCAATAGCTCTCCTGTGGCCTCTGCAGCGCCACACCACGGTCGGGTTGGGGTTTTTTTATTATTATTATCCATTTAAAAACTGAGGAATAAAAGGATATTTAATGAGCCACCCCAGCAGGCAGTGCGTGTGCTTTGTGTGGCGGCCCGGGAGGAGGCAGGCCCAAAGGAGAGGCAGGCCTGGCCCCCTCTCAGGCAGACACCTCCTTGGCTGGCTTCTGGGCAAGCTCTGCTCCCACAGAAGGCAAATTTCCTCGGGGGTGTGGAGAGGTGGCTCTGGGACAGGCGGGGCAGAGCCGGTGAGGCGCAGGGGGCTGGGACCGAAGGGCCTCGGCGCTGCTCCACGACTGCTTCTGCAGCGCCTGCTGTGCACAGCTGCACTCCCAGGTGCTTGCTGGCAGCTGTCTGCAGACACAGAGCCTTTTGGGGGCCATTCCTGTCCTCACAAGGTAGGGCAGCACAGAGCCCCTGCCAGCCCTGCAGCCAGAACGGAGGCAGGAGCCTGCCCTCCCCCCTGTGCAGGCAGCAGCTGGCACAGGAGCTGCAGTGCAGGGTG
Organism: Melanerpes formicivorus; assembly: GCF_026170545.1. NCBI lineage: Eukaryota > Metazoa > Chordata > Aves > Piciformes > Picidae > Melanerpes > Melanerpes formicivorus. The sequence goes on along the minus strand of NW_027142368.1, from coordinate 17,232,596 downwards.
ATGGCGAGGGCTGGTATCGCCCACAGCCTTCTGTCCTAGGCCATAGCACCCCATGGGCCCACCCTGCTCAATTCACCTTGCCATGACACTGAGGGGTGCAGCTGCCACTGCCACCACCCTGCCTCAGGGCAGGGACTTTAATTAAAAGGTGATTAAAAAGAGATGTCCTGTCCCGATGTGCCGGGGGGGGGTTGGTATAAAAGGCTGTGGCCAGCGGTGCCTTTGTCCCCTGGTCCCAGCTGCCTGCACGCCGCAGGTGGGGGCTGGGAGTGTCCTCTCTGCCTGGGGGGGAAACAGGCCAGCCCGAGCCCCCCACCGAGTGCTGCAGGAGGGGTCAGCCCCTCCCACGTTAGCCCAGGCCAGTCCTGTTGGCAGGAGGCTCCCCGGGGTGGCACTGGTACGGCCTCACCGCAAGCTGCTGCTGCTGCTGGCCTGGGAGCTGCCTACCCCTGGGTGCTCTGGGCTGTGCCGGTTCTGTGGAGGAAGGACAAACCCATGAGCCCCCAGGGAACAGCTGGCACCAAGCAGTGCTGCTGCCCAGGTCGAGCTCACTGCCAGGCAGCCCCCAGGGTGGGCAAAGGCTTGGGAACAGGCTCTGCCTCTCCCCACTCACCTTCTTTTTCTTCTTCTCTTTCTTCTTCCTCTTCCTTTCTGGATCCTCCTCTTTTTTCTTCTTTTTCTTCTTGTGGTCGGAGTCTGAGGGGGTTTCTGGAGGCATAAGAGCACTGGGTGAGCTGGGCACCCCCTGGGGCTGAGGGGAAGAGGGTTAGGCTGGGGCAGTGAGGCACAGCAACCTGGGGGAACGGGATCCTGGGTCCGGCTCTGCTTGTGCTTGTGCTTATTCTTCTTCTTGGGTGGCTGGATGTGCATCAGCCGGCACTGCTCAGGCAGCTGGGGAGAGGAGGTGAGGCTGGTCAGACCCTGTCAGGCACCTCTGGCCTGAGGGGCTGCCCCCGGCCCTCAGCCCCACGCTCACCGGGCCGGCGTGGAGGCGGAAGCCGGTCAGCATGGTGCCGGTGAGAGGGGTGAAGGAGCTGCTGCAGATGGGGGGCTTCTCGATGAGGGAGCGCAGGCTGCTGTTGTCGTGGGAGCCGGGCAGGTCGATCATGCCAGGCAGGTCGGGCAGGAAGTTGCTTAGCTTCTCCTTCACCTTCTTGCCGCAGAACTTGTTGTAGGCATGCTCCAGGTTGTAGTGCGTGATCAGGTTGGTGCTGCCCGTCAGCTCGGTGGTGCCTGCGCAGCCGCCGCCGCGGGGCGGGGAAGGTGTGCAACTGCCGCCCCGTCGAGTCCCCAGCTCCGGGACCTCCCCGCTCCCCCAGCAAGGATTTCCGGCGCCGCGCCCCTCCCCGCCCCAGCTGCAGGGCGCCCCAAGCCTGGCTCCTCACCCCAGCCCGGGCACCGGGACCCACCAGCCCCGCTCCTTCCCAACTTCCCAGCCCGGTTCCCCCCTCCCAAGGCCTCATTTCCCCACTGGACGCAGCTGCTTGGCCTCCTCCCCCCGCACGCTCATTGGCCTGCCGCACCGTCAGTTCGCGTCTCCCCGCCCACCGCCCTCTCCCCTCACTGGCCCGCCGCGCTGCCAGTTAAGTCTGCGCCCTCTTTCCGCCGCGCCGATTGGATAAGAGCTGCGCCCGCCCCCCGCACGGCGGCCCCGCCCGCACCTGGTAACTCCCGCAGCAGGTAGAAGGGGCCAGCGGCGGCCTTGCGAGCCGCGTCCTCGCCCGGTGGCGGCGCGGCGGCGGCGGGGGGAGGCGCAGCCCCGGTGCCCGGCGCCTTGGCAGGCCCGAAGCCCAGGGCGGCGGCCGCGGCGGCAGGCGGCGGCTCGGCCCCGCCGAACAGCGCCGAGAAGTTCTCCATCTTCCCGGCGTGCCCCGCGCGAGGCCGCCCAGCCAAGATTGGCCGAGCACCCTCAGGCCCCGCCCCCCTCCCCGTTGCTCCGGGAGACTCGGTCCCAGGCTTTTGATTGGCTGTTCCTCTCTTGCTTTTTACTGGCCCGCCGCGGCACGCGGAGCGGGTGATAACGCGGCTCGCTATTGGCTCAGAGGGTGGAGGTGTCTCCTCCCGCGGACGGGCAGCTGGGCGGGCCAATAGGTGGCGAGCGGCTGTACGGCAGCTGTACGGCGGCGGTGAAGATGGCGGTGCTGGCGCCGGTGCTGGCGCTGCTCTACTCGGTGCCGGGGCTGTGCCGCTGGCTGGCGCGGCCCTACTACCCGCTCTCCGCCCTGCTCGCCACCGCCTTTCTGCTCGTCCGCAAGGTCCCGCCGCTTTGCCAAGGGCTGCCCTCGCAGCGGGAAGACGGCAATCCCTGCGACTTCGACTGGGTGAGGCGGCACGGCCTGTCGCTTTCCCGGGCCTGCCCCCGCACCCCCTGCACCTAGCCCCGACCTGCCGCTGCTCCGTACCTGTCCTTACACCCCTGGGCCTGCACCCCTCAGGCCCGGCCCCTGGGTCTGCAGCCCTTCCCCAGTGCCTGCGCCTCCGGGCTTGCCCCTCCTCTGGTCCCGCATCCCCGGCCCATCTGAACGCGAAGGATGGTGGCCGGCGTTGCTTTGCCGGTGCTCTGCTGCTGAGGGGCTCCTGAGGCATCGCAAAAATGGGAGGCTGTGCCCATCCTTGTCCTCTGCTCGGGGTTCGGGAGGGAAAGGAGCTCCAGGAGACAGGGAAGTGGCAGGGAGCTGGGGCCGGCGGAGCCTGGCACGGCAGGAGCAGGCTGAGCCAGGAGCAGGCTGATCACAAGAGGGTGATGCGGCTGTAGCGAGCGCCGGTGGCCACTCTCCGGTCCTGCAGCCGGCAGCACTGGGCAGCTGCTGTGTCCCAGGGGTACCTCCTACTCACACTGTTTCTCCTGTCCCAGCGGGAGGTGGAGATCCTCATGTTTCTCAGCGCCATTGTGATGATGAAGAACCGACGCTCCAGTGAGTTGGGGCCCGCGGGGCGGGGTGGGTGCGTGGGGCTGTGGGGCTGCTGGGAGGGTGCCCACCGGGGAGCTGGATGGGTTGGGACCTGGAGGACCAGATCTGCCATTCCCTCAGGATCCCCCCTGGTCCTCTGGGAGGATGTGGTCCCATCTCCTCCCCCTCTTTCCCTTCCCCAGTCACTGTGGAGCAGCACATTGGGAACATCTTCATGTTCAGCAAAGTGGCGAACGCCATCCTCTTCTTCCGCCTGGACATCCGCATGGGCCTGCTCTACCTCACGCTCTGCATAGGTGAGCCCTGCTGGAGCGGAGCCTGTCACACCAGAGGCAGCAGCAGTGCCCCCTCAGCACAGCTTGGCTCCCCCCCAGTGCCCATGGGCACTACTTGTTGTCCACACCGTGGGGATGACCTGTGGCCTTCGTTGCCTGGGGAGGCCACGGGCGTCAGGGATGTCTGTGGGCCTGGGAGGGGGCAATGGTGGGAAAGGATGGACTCAGGACGTGTGTTGAGAGAGGAGTGTGCCTACCCCAGGGCTTGCCATGCCTTGGTTCCCCAAGCAGCTCTGGGGAAGGAGGAACATTGTCCCACGTGCAGCCTGGGCCTTCCTGGGGCGGCAGGGACTCAGGGGCGCTGTTGTTGCAGTGTTCCTGATGACCTGCAAGCCCCCTCTCTACATGGGCCCGGAGTACATCAAGTACTTCAGTGACAAGACCATAGATGTAAGTATCCCCTGCCCGGGGGGGCTGGGGGCTGTCTGCTGCCCTCTGCTGACCCTGCAGCCCTGCGCAGGAGGAGCTGGAGCGGGACAAGCGGGTGACCTGGATCGTCGAGTTCTTTGCCAACTGGTCCAGCGAGTGCCAGTCGTTTGCCCCCATCTTTGCCGACCTCTCTCTCAAGTGAGTGGTGCTGCACAGGGCCCTCTGGGAGGGGCAGGGCTGGGGCTCAGGCCAGCCCCTGGCTCATGTGCGGCACTCACAGCCTGTCCCCCTGCTCCCCAGGTATAACTGCCCGGGGCTGCACTTCGGGAAGGTGGATGTTGGCCGCTACACGGACGTCAGCACCAGGTCTGGGAGCAGGCGGCCTGGGCTGCGCAGGGCACTCCGTGCTGGGTCCCTGGGACCCCCAGCCCCACTCCCGCTGCCTGTGGGGTCACCACTGGCCTCTCCCCTACCTCCCACAGGTACAAAGTCAGCACCTCACCCCTCACCAAGCAGCTGCCCACCCTTATCCTGTTCCAGGGTGGGACAGAGATCATGCGCCGGCCGCAGATCGACAAGAAGGGCCGGGCTGTGTCCTGGACTTTCTCTGAGGTGAGTGGGATGTTCCAGCCCCTGCCTCCCTGCCTCGGGAGGGTGGGAGGTCCCTGGGGTGCCAGTGTTGCCTCTCGGGCGCAGGAGAACGTCATTCGGGAGTTCAACCTCAATGAGCTCTACCAGAAGGCCAAGAAGCAGTCAAAGCCACGGGAGGAGGGAGCGGAGGAGGCCACCGGGGCGCGGGCAGCAGCCGGGCAGGCCGCGGGGGAGACCAGGAAGGACCAGTAGAGTCTGCCCTGTGCCATCGCGCATCACCACGTCGCCGTCATCCCGGTGGCACTGGCCCTGTGGGGCCTGCCCCCTGCCTTGGCCAGGCCTTGGGCTGCTCCTGCTGGGGAAAGCCCCGGCTGCGCCCCTGGCACGCAGGCAGGACGCCGGTGCGAGCAGGGCCGTAGGACAGCCGCGCCCTTGGTTAACGCTCATCCTCATCGCTGACAATAAAGGCACCGTGACCGTGACCGTGAGCGTGTCCCTGTGCGGGGCGGGGCCTGGGGGACGGGGCGGATCGCCGCCAAGAGGCCGCGTTCCCATTGGCTGGTGCTCCGGCGCGGGCCGCGGGCGGGGTGGGGCTGCGGACGGAACCACTGAGCCAGCCCGGGGGGGGGGGGGGGTGAGGCGTCTGGGGGGTGTCTGCCGCTGGGGCCCGGCGCTCCCCCCACGGCTGGTCCGGAAGGGCGGGGGGTAAGGGAGGTGCCACGGCGGAGAAGAGGACCACGGCCGAACCCCTCGGCCCGGGAGCTCCGCTTCGCCGCCCACCCCCTGTCCATTCCGGCAGCCAGCCCCCGCGGACCGCCCGAGTGGCGGAGCCCGGCGCGCTGCCTCTCGGTCCTGGCACGTGGTCGGCGAGGCAGGTAGGAGGCGGCGCGGCCGTCCCGGGCTCCGTCCCCCCCCGAGCGGGCTCCGTCCCCCCCCGAGCGGGCTCCGGGTCCCCCTCCTGTTTGTACCGGCCATTGCTTCTGCCCTTGCACTTTCCGTGCCGCGGCGTCCCCGGGACCCATTTTCCCCAGACGGGGATTCCTGGGGACCCCATCCCTGCCGACCTGCAGCGTCCAGCGCGGACCCCTCTTTTCCTCCCCCTAGTGAATCCCCGGGGACTCGCCCTTCCTGACTCTTCCCCACAGCGGGATCCCTGCGGGACCCTTCCTTTTCTCCATCCACAGCCGGACCCGGGTCGCCCCCTCGCTGTTCCCGACCTCCACGTTCCCGGCGGACTTTACCTGCCGGCCCAGGATGCCTCCCCGCAGGAGAAAGCGCGGGGCCCAGCAGCCGCCGGCCGTCGAGGCGTCGGAGCAGGCGGCTGCCCCGCGGAAGCGGGCTCGTCCCCAGGGCGAGAGCAGTCCGGGGGACACCGGCCCCCGCATCGTCATCGAGCACTGGTGAGCCGGGCCGGGTGCTGAAGGGGGGGTTCCTTGGCGTGCCCCCCGAGTACTGACCTCCCTCCCTGCGTCTCTCCAGTAAGAGCTGACGGGTGTACGGGCGGAACGCGGCGGCGGTGAGCGAGGCCCTGCGCGGAGCTGTGGCTCACCTCCCCGTGGAGATCAACCCCCAGCAGCCACGCAGGAACAGCTTCGAGGTGTCCTTGGTGAAGGAGGACGGCAGCAGTGAGTGCTGGGACCGCCAGGGAGGAAGGGGGAAGCTCCCTGGCCCCCTTGACCCATCTCCCTTTTGTTCTTCCCAGCCGTGGAGCTGTGGAGTGGCATTGGGAAGGGTCCCCCCCGTAAATTGAAGTTCCCTCAACCGGAGGCCGTGGTGGAAGCCCTGAAGAACAGCTTGGCATAGAGGGGGCAGCCAGGTAAACAGGGGCAGGGGGAGGAGGGGGGCAGGGAGGGGGACTGGGACCATACACCAACTGCCCTTTCTTCACAGCCAGGGCTGTCACCCGTGGCACGAGCGTCTATGAAGAGATGAGATGAAGTGGGGGGCACCTGCCAGCCCCAGTCCCGTCTCTGATGCTGTAGCTCTACCATGAGCAGCCACCGCTGGACCCCCCCCGGCTCCCCTTCATGCCCCCTGCCATTCCCCAATAAAGCTCAGCAGCCCCACAGCACAGCTCCAGCACTTTATTTTGATGTCACAGGGTGAGGGTAGCCCTTCCTGCGCTGCCCCAAACGTGGGGAAAGAGCTGATCCCCCTAGGTGAGGATATCCACCTCCTCATCTGACTCGGAGGAGGGACAGGGCCAGGCACAGACAGTGCCAGGGGGCAGGCACGGCTCCACCGTCCCCACATCCACCTCCTCTTCCTTGGGGTCTGCCGGGAGCACCACCTGCCCACAGCCCTGCTTCCTGGAGGCTGCCTGGGGGCTCTGCCGGTGTGAGTGGCGCCTGCTCGCTTGCCCCAGTGCTCCTGCATCCAGGGGTCGCTCCGCTTCTGTCCCCTCCCCTCTGGAGCCTGCCGCAGCGGCGGGTGCCTGCCTGTCCCGCACCACCTCCCAGCAGCCCCTGCTCTCCACCTTCCGCAGCTTCACCCGCCCCACCGGGCTGGGCTGCGCGCTGCCCGGAAAGCCTGACTGCCCCTGCGGGGACAGGCTGCTGCTCCCGGGGCCGCTAGCGCCGCCCCCGCGCTCAGCCCTGCCGTCTGCCGCCGCTGGGGAGCCGTGCTGCGCCGGGCCCAGGCAGGAGCGATTGAGCTGCCGCGAGGGTCCCAGCCTCACCAGCCGCCCCGCCTGGAGCTGCAGCGATTCGAGCTCGGTAACGCGGAGCAGGCGGGCAGCTGCTAGCACCTCCTGCACCTCGTCCTGCGTGGCCTCCAGCTCGGCGGTGTAGAGGAAGCGCACCAGCGTGCGCAGCACCCCGATCTTCAGCCCTCCCAGCTCCAGCACCACTCTCTTTCCCCGGGGGGGCAGCTCCTGGTGCAGCTGCTCCCTGAAAAAGGGGCTGCAGACGGAGAGGACGCAGCAGTGGGCCACCACCGTCCCGCCTGCGAAGCAACAGCGGCTGTCACCGCTCTGAAACCCGCCCTGGCCCTCTCCGGGGGGTGGTAGGGACCCGGCCTGAGCCCTGCCGCTGCTGCTCACCTTCAGCCTGGAGGACGGCGTCGCAGAAGACATCGGCTCGCTGCTGCTGCTGGTGGAGGTGCTGGAAGGCCGCGCGGAGCAGGCGAGTGCTGCGGTAGAGCAGGCGCCGGGCGCCCGCCGGAGAACCCATGGCCAGCCTGCAAGACAGCGCAGCGCTGGGGGCCGGCCGAGTGCTTTGGGGCTAGGGTGCGGCGGCAGCAGGGAGCCGGCCTGCGGACGCGTTCTGCATCGCCTGTACAGCGCCGCGCAAAGCCCCCGGGCCGGGGCCCCGGTACCGTGCAAAGGGCCGCGCGTGGCTGCCAAGCCCCGGGGCTCCGCTTGGCCACCAGAGGGCGCCAGCCACGACTATTTCGCCATGAAAACAATCGGGTTCGGGTCTGCCGCCCGCACCTCACGTGCCCTGGTCCGGCCCTCGCCCACCTCACCCCCTGCCCCGGCTGGCAGTCCCGAGCCCGCCGCGTACTTGCCGAGGGGGAAGAGACGGCTGGCAAAGAGCTGGAACCGAGGGGAGGACGGGAACCGGGGACCGGCACCACCCGAGCGCTTCGCGCCCACCGCCCCGCATGGCCCAGCGCCTCGCTCCGCCCAGCGGCAGCCTCCACATTGGTTCGCTTCGCAGCCAATCATAACCTGTCGACCAATGGAGACGCGGTAGGGGCTATGGCGGGAAGAGCGCGGGGGCGCGGCGCTGGCCGCGTGGGGCGGGGGTGGCGGGGGAGGGACCTCCGCAGGGACGGATCCCTGCCCCGGAGCCGCTGCCCGGCGGAGCTCTTCCCCGACAGAGCTCTTCCCCGACAGAGTCTTTCCGCCGAGCCCAGCCCCTCTGCCGAGCTCAGCTCCCTCCTCCGAGCTCAGCTCCCTCCTCCGCCGCCGCTCCCTCGGCTGTGGCGCCCGCCCCTTCCCTCTGCCCCCTCGGGCGGCTCTGCCCCAGCGCAGGCTGGGATCGGAGCGCAGCCTCCTGCAGGTTGCGCTCGCCCAAAGGCGGCGCCCAGGCCTTGGTTGCACAGAGGGGACGGGCTGCGGGACCACTCCATCCCTGAATCCCACCGCCCCCGCGGGGCCGGGCATGAGGAGGAGCAGGGGTCTGCGCCGGCTCTCGCCCCCGCTGGTCAGAGCTGTCCCGTGGGCAGCGAGCTCGGTGCGCTCTGCTCGCCGCCGCGGTGCCACCTGAGCGCTCCCGCTAGATAGCAGTGGGTGCTGCCTGCGGGGCAGCCCCTCCTGGCAGGGTGGCACGGGGTTTCGCTCTTGCAGAGCCCTGTATCAGGCCTCGTTAAGGATTTTCAGACTCTCTCGTGGCCTCGTGCATGAAAAACTCTTCTTGCTGTGGCCTCTCGGGAGCAGAGGGGCATGCCCACGGGCAGCGGGGTCCTGCAGGGGAGGATGGGGTGGTGAGTGCGTTGGGAGCCCTCTTTCATGCAAACGATGCTGCCTACTTGGTCTGAAAGTATTTTGTCGTTCCATAAAGCATCTATTGTAGCAAACATCTGCGTCAGTCACTCCACGCACATGAACAACAGCTCTAATGATCCCGGCCCGACTGCCCGGAGACGTTTGCTGCTCTCACAAACAACCGAAGTGGGTGGAAGCTTCAGGAGCTGTGGAAGAATAGGAATCTGCAAGGCTGCATAGATTTTTCAACCTACAAAGTTTTCAAATGTGGGATCATCCCCTGATGGTTTCTTTTTACATGGCTTTGCAGATGGATTTTCATCTGGCTTGACACGGGAGGGTGGTTTGTTGGTTCCCTCCCTACCACCACCTCCCCCACCCCCCTCTGTTTTTGCTGTGTGCAAAATGAACACAAGAAAGAAAGTGCCTGAGGAGAAGCCTGGGCCAGTGGCTGCTGAGGTTAGTGGCAGTCTTTCCACTGACCTCGGGGTGGCTTGGAGCCTGGCCACAAATACTGAGGGACAGAGCAAAACAAGTCATTTTATATCAAAGTGCTATCATCTGTTTGTAAAAATAGAAGGGAAATCGGGATGTTTCCTCCCCCACACCTTGCAGGCTTTTGGGGTTGCAAGGATTGGAGCTGTCTCTTGGAAAGCCTGGATGCACCAGGAGCAGAGGGACCCAGACACTGTCAGAGGGGTTGGTCTGCCCATGTCCAAGGCTGACCAGCACAGCCTCAGGGCTTTAAACCACCTCCAGCCTGCTGACTGCCTACAGTTCCACAGCAGCCCCCATGGCCTCATCCCAAACCTGGGAAACTCCCCTCAGGAAGCACCTTCAGCTTCAGAGGAGGCCTCTGCAAGCACGCAGCAAAGACATAACTGGCCCTCAGGTGTGGGGAGCCACCTGGACTTCCCCACACTGAGAAGGCAGAGCCCCTCAGCTCCAGAAGTGTTATGGCTGTGCTGTGCAGAACAGCTCCCATGCATCCACCCTTGCTGTGCAAGCCTCCCTGGCCTGGGGAACATGGCACAGATACTCCCCTGCCCCTGAGTCTGTGGTGGATGGTGGGGTCCCAGGGCCACTTTGTCAGCAAGACACAGCCCTGCCCTGGCAGAGACGTTGGGCCTTTTGTTTTGGGGTGGTTTGAGTGTTTGGGGCAAGGAGCCCTTTGCTTTGGGGTGATCTCAGTGTCTCAGAGAGATGGCAGCACTAATCCCCTCCTCCGCTGCATCCATCCCCAGCAGCTGCCAGGCTGCTGCCTCTCCTGCCTGGCCAGCAGCCTTGTCTGTCCCTGAAATTTGCTGCTATACGATCTGGTGATCCCAGCAAATGCTCCCATTGTGGACAGACAAAAGAGGCCTTTCAGAGGAGTCCCTTTTTCTAGTACCCAAAGCAAGATAACCTGCACTGGGAAACAAAGCTTTGACACCCTTTTGTCACCTTGACCCCTCTCACCTCGGTTTGCTGCCAGAATTTGCTGGCTAAACGTGTGTGCCCGTGGCTCTGGCTGCCATGCCAGCAGATTGTGTAGGCGGATGGGGTCTTTTTTGTCCACTTTCAGGCGCTCTGAAGCTGGGTACCTGAGGCACAGCCTGTGCTTCCCGTTGGTGGGGACTCAGGCGCCCGTCCTGGGCACGGCTCCCGGGTGACTCAGCGGATCGGGAATGCTGAGCAGGTTTATCTCTCGCTTGGGCTTCCTGAGGAGGGAAGGTGGCTCGGTCTGGCGGTAGCCCAGAGGAGCGCTGGTTATGCAGGCTCCCTCTGCCGTCGGTTGGAAGGGGATCCTCCCCACAGGACAAGCCAGGTCTTCCCAGCATCTCCCGAGCCTCCAGAGCAGCAGATTCCGGGATGGGCTCAGGAGAAGGGAAGTTCTCATCGCGGCTCTCCCGGGCAGCTGTGACTGTTTTGCAGCCATGCTCCGGGCAGCCGGACCCAGCTGATGACTGCAGAGGGGGTTGGACTGGATGACTTTGGAGGTCCCTTCCATCCCAAACCCTCTGTGATTCTGTGATTCTGTTGCTGTGCTGCAGCACTGGGGCTGCAGTGGTTCCCTCATTCTTGGGCAGCACCTCTGCAGCATACCTGGCTGCAGCTGCCGCGGAAGGGAAGGATGAAGGCAGGGGTCCGTGGCTGGGAAGGGAGCTGGAGGTGGAGAGAGGAAGAAGAGGAGACTGTGAGTCTCTCAGTGGTAGATCATTGTGGGGCTGGGAGGGAAGATTTCCATGCATGCTGCAGTCACTTGTGTACTTGAGCCAAAGATGTATCAGGAATTTGGCAGTCAGGAGCCCAATGGGATGCAGTGAGGGCAGGCATGGAAGGTTCATAGCTGCCCATTTGCAGGCTCAGGAGAGCTCAGGCACAGCTGAAGGCAGGCACCTCACTTTCCTCTGGCTGAACACTGTGCCGAGCATGTGGAGCTGCTCTGGGAAGGTGTCAGGATGGGCTGTGGACTTGCTTTATCACCTGGTGTCTTCAGCTTCAGGCTGGAAAGCTGCAGCAACCCCAGCTTCCCTCCTCCCCTTTCAGGCTGGCACCCAGCAGAGGCGTGGTGGCACCCCTCAGTGCCACACTTCCCCTCCCGCAGGGGGAAGACAACAACCTGTGGGGGCTCCCATAGGAAAGGGGCTGCGGAAGCACGGAGTTATTCTGGTGTAGAACAATGCAGGCCACCTCTGAGCAGCCTTTGTGGGACCTGGGACGGCAGCCTCCCCTTCCTCTGGCCCTGCACTGCCCGGGAGCGCTGTGCTGCCTGTAAACAAAGCTCGTCCTGCTCTGTTCCGGCCGTGGCTGCATCTTCTGGGCGCCTCATCTGGAGAAGGCATCAGCAGCGCTGCAGGATGAAAGGGGATGTGCAAGGAGTCATTACGAGCAATTACTGCCCCAAGCAGGGCACATCTCCCCAGCAAGCAGAGGGACAGACTGCCACGGGGAGCTGTGTTCAAACACCAGCGTGATCTGCTGCTGGGCACACTGAGCTCAGAGGAGGAGGGGGTTAGCCTGGCCTTCAGAAGGAGGCAGACACTGCTGGGCATTCTGGGGCTGCCAGGGGCTGTCTGAGTCAGAAGCCTGAGCTGACCATGCACTGACAGACCCTGTCCAGCTCCATCCTGCAGCCCTGGGGACAAGAGGCACTTGCCTGGCTTCAAAGAGATCAGACCCAACCCGCAGCCAGCAGAGCTGTCTCATCTGTGAAGAAACTAAAGCCTTTAGAGGCTGTTCAGTTTCTAGGCTGACTGAAACACTGACAGGGCAGCTGTGTACCTGGCTCAGCAGCAGGCTACCCCTGGGCTTCCTGTGCCTGCAGCCACTTGCCTGTTGTCCAGGTTAGGGGCAGCCATCTGCCTCATGTCACACTCTGGGCTGTGCTGCCTGCATCTGCCAGGCTCTTATGCACAGGCAAAGCTTTGGCACCACCACTGCACCCTACTCCTGGCTGCCCACCTTCCTCAGGGTGAGGACCAGAGAATTCAGTAGTGCCAGGGGAAGGAGGGGCACCAGAGGCCATGCTTAGAATCTACCAGTGTGCTGAACTAAGTTGTGAGGTGAGGTGGAACAGCCCCATGTGGCCATCCCCCATACTGGCACTCAAGGTTTCATGCCATTTCCAGCCCTGCTTTGCCCAAGGGCAGAGGGTTTGTGTGCTGCACCAGGCCCATGTGTGTGCCCCACCAACAGCCTTTTGGCCAAACAACCTGGGCTGGGGCCCTTATGGGCAATTGTGGTGACTTGTGGTGTGTGGAGGAACAGGGTATCCCCAATGCCTGTTTGTGAGGGAGAGCTGTCCCTTCAGAAATGCTGAGGACAGGCAGCCAAGGACTTCCCAGAGACTCTCGCTGCCAAGGTTCCAGGGGACCTTCCTCCTTGTGTGGGCAAAGAGAAGGGGAGAGCAGCTGAGGATTTGTTGTGTTCTGGGAGCAGTTCTCACCGAAGGCACAGGGCTGAAGGGGGCCCTGACTCGCTCGGTTTGGGTGGCAGCAAGGATGAAGAGGCATGGGGAGAAGTTTCCCACTGTGGGGTGGAAAAACCTCTCTTGTCCTTTGGAGGGCCAGAGGCCAGCTCTCCTGCCTCTTTATATCCAGCAGGATGGGTGATCCATCTTACAGCCAGAGGTCAGGGAGAGTCTGGGGGTCCCACAACTCATTGATCTCCTCCATGTGCCTTCCACATGCACTGAATCCCTTTCTCCCTCTTGCGCCACCCTTATTAGCAAACCCCACCCTGGCGGGGGATTGCCTCCTCCAGACATTTGCAGGCTGCTATCACATTTCCCCCACCCCCTCTTTGTCTCGTGAAGCAATGCATATTTACCCCAAGAATCACCTGTCCCCACCCAAAACCTCCCTCACCCCTTTTCCTTTGGTCATTGCCTCATTACCCGTCTGGCTATCAGGAGCAGGTGGGGCTCTCCCCGGTGCCTGAATCCTGCCAGCCCACGGCCAGAGACCGTCAGGAAACCGTCACCTTCAGGGGATCTGGATGTGCACCCTCCCAGGTGAAGTGGTGGAACACGGGGAGGAGCAGGCTGGGCATCACCTCCTCATCTTCCCAGGGAAAAACAGATCCTCCACCACCAATGTCCAGGTGCTGGAGCGCTGGCAGCAGCTTCATGCCCAAGCTCTGCTCCCAGAGCTATGGAGGGGCAGCAGCAGGGCCCGGGAGGTGAGACTGCTCCCCCGTGCTGGTTACAATTCTCTGTCTGGATTCCTTGCAATTATTAAACCTCACGTTTAAATTTCCTGCCTGAGGTCTCTGTACCCTCCAGGTGCCCCTCTGCTGTTTTCCCGTGCCAGCTTGATTTGGTTCTCTGGAAGCCAGGCAGAGCAGGATGGCTGTGGCTGGGTGGTGCTGCTGTTTCCTTTCCAGCCTGCTGCAAAAGGCATCCTTAGCACAGCCCTGAGCCACCACACCTTACCACCCCATGCCACCCCTGGATCATCTTATCTGGCTTTCATGGGGCTCAGCCAGCCCTCCCTGTACTGGCAGTCCTTTGCCTAAATTTGTCACAGTCATGCACTGGGACCTTTAGGCCACTTCCCCTAGATGGGTTGGCAGTGTTTCCATCCCGAGGTACTGGCTGTGTCCCCCACCTGCAGTCCCAGGTGAAGGAACCTGTGGAACACGCTGGTATGTGCAAGGGGGCAGAACCCACCCGGGATGAATTCCCAGCAAATGCTCCAAGCTGGGATGGAAGGCTGGTGGTGCTTCCCTCGGACTGGTGCTGGTGGGCTCCCACCCGCACCTGCTCCATAGATCTAAGTGGAAAAGGCGACCTCTCTGACGGGCTGCAGCCTGGATGGGGTCAAACGTGTCACCCTATTCTGGCAGGCCAGGCCAGGGAGGGGGTTTCGCTCCGGAGGGACTGAGAGGGGCTGGGCAGTCACTGGAGAGCCTCTTGTCCCACCACCCCCAGCAGCAGACCTGCAGATCATCCTTCTCGGGGCAGCGTTCCCGGGGTAGATTCTGCTCTGGAGTGAGACCCTACCCAAAGGGAGACCCCAGGTCGGGGAAAGTGGAGCGCCGGGCAGAGCCGACGGGGCAGAGCCGACGGGGCAGACCCCCGGAGCCAGCCCCACGCTGCCTCGTCTCGCCCCCTCCAGCCGCGGGCGCCAACGGCGAGCCGGGCGCCGCCGAGCTCTGCCTGCCATTGGCCGGGGCGCGCTGACGCTGGAGGCGGAGCCTCGCCTGGCCCCGCCCCACCGGCGCAACTTCCATTTTAGGTGCGGGAGCGGCGCGGGGCGCACGGCGCGGCCAGGCCCGGCCCGACCCCACCGACTGCTTAGCTGCCGCCGGCACCGTGCGGACCCGGGCGCCTCTCGCAGCGCTCACACGTTACCGAGGCCTCGCCTATCGTCTCGCCGGTCTCTGCGGAGCGGGCCGGGCGGCCGTACCGCCGCCGCGGAGCCGGACCGCCCTTCCTCCTGCTTCCCCCCCCCCGTCCCCTCCGCCGCCGAGGAGTTCGGCCACGGTGAGTCTCGTTCTTGGCGTCCCCGTCGCCGCCTGTTCGGGGGAGGGGTCGAGGGGGATGGGGAGCTGCTGCGGGCCGGCGCCGGTCGGGCGTCGCACGCCCCCGCGACGGGAGGAGGGGGCCCGGCCCTTTCCCCGCGGCCCTCCCGGTGCTGCCTGGGCTCGGCCGTGCCCTCTTGCCGGCTCTGCTGAAGTCGGACCCCGGAGGCCCGCCGCCGCCCCGCCGCCGAGTGCTGGGCGGGGGCCGCTGCCCGGGAGCCGGGTACCAGGCGGGGGCCGCGCCCCACGGGACCGGCCGGGACAGCGGAGCCCGGCCCTGGCGGGGGCGCTGGCGGCGCCCGGCCCGCCCGGAGCCGGCGGGGAGCCACACAAAGGCGGCGGGGCCGGGCGGCCGCCCCGCTCCACGCCCGCTGCCGGCCCGCCGTCTCCGGCGCTCTGCCTGCCCGGAACAAAGGCAGCCCGTGTGCCAGCTCCTCGCGGCCGGCACCGGCCCCCCCCGCCCCGCGCTGCCTTTGTGCGGGGGCCGGCGCTGGGCCCCGGCTCTGCCGCCCGGCCGAGGGCGGGACGACTCCCGGTAGCTGCTTCACCTGCGCCTTTGTTCTGTCGGGGAGGGGGCTGAAGGGCCCGGGGGGGTGTGGGGAAAGCCGGCAGCTCCCCTCCATGAAGCAGCTTCGAAGCAGCCCCGCTGAGCGCCCGCCGGGGCCGCCGCCGCCGAGCCGTACCGGGAGGCTGCCAGGGGACCCCCCGGGCTCTGCCGGCCGCTCCGCGCTGTCACCGAGCAGCCGCTCGGCTGTCCCGGCCCGGCGCCTTTTGTGCGAGGAGTCGGTGACCTTCGGCGCTCCCCCGCAGCCTGGCGCTCCCGTTCCTCCGGCCGGCGTGCCGGGGAAGGTGCCCGGGCTGGGGCGGCTCCGTCACGAGGTGGATGCGCGGCTCGGGCGGGCCCGCGGCAGCCAGCGGGCACTGCCGTTATGCCCCTGGGCTTTGGGCGAGGGAGCCTGGGCAACAAAGCTTCCTCTGATTGTTGGGGAGGGCTGGACCTCCCGGAGGTGCCTCCCTCTCTGGTGAGGGCTTCGTGCCCAGGCTCTTCGTTGGGCTGTAACGGTGGGGTGACAGAGCTGCCCTTCCCTGGCCGGGCTGAGGCACCCAGCCTTGCACAGGCTCCCGTCCGGCAGCTGGTGGGGAGGAGGAGGGGAGCATCTGAGTGCGTGTGGGGCGTTGTAGTGGCATCTAACTACAGCTGCCTGTAGTTCCATTCGATGTGCCCCCCTCCCTGAGTGGATGCTTTTGGACTCAGCTGCCCAGCTCTTGGTGTGGAATTGAAAACAATCTTGTCCTTGGCTTTGTAGGGAGCAGGGAAGGCTCAGCACCTCCAGGACCCTGGTGTGCTGGGAATCCCATGGTTGGTGCCTACATCTGGCATTCAAAGCTTCCATTTCTGTCTTGCTTGTCCTCCTCTGAGAAGCTCTCCTGGACAGGCTGAGGTGGGGGGAACAGCTGGCAGGCAACTTTCAGGCTCCTGCCCCCAGCAAATGCTCTTGGTTGTGAGGGAGCTCTCTGGGGCTCCCACTGGGGAAGCATCTCCAGGGCTGTGGGAAGTCATACCAGGAAGAGCCCCAACAGGGCAATCTCCAGTCTTGCCCATGGTTACAGTGCCAGCTTCCTCCTGCCCCCAGCACTTTCTGGAGGCAGGCTCTCTTGCCTGCTGGTGTTCACCTTACAGAGAAAGGAAGGAGGTTCCGAAAAGCTCTTTCCCTCCCTCCTGCCCGGCTGAGCCTGGCTGGGGCTGTGCTGCGTGCGGATGTCCCTCGCGATGCGCAGCACTGACTGGAATCTCGCACGGAGCCTTCCTGGAAGGGGTGGGGAGAGGAAAGCACTTGATTTGTGGAGTGAGCTGGGCTTGCCTGAGCTGCTGCAGAGGAGTGAGCCTCCTCCCTTCCGACTCGGAGGTCAGACCCCGATCTTTGTGGCTGAGCAGCCCTTGAGGCCGTCCCTTCCCTGGGGCTGGGTTGCAGTTGAATAGTCCAGCCCAGACCAGGCAGCCAGTGCCTCTGTCCCCGGACTGCCTCTCACCTCCTCCAGCCTCTGGCGTGCAGATAAGACCCTGGTGTATTGTAGTTGTGCTGGGGGTGGCTTTAGGACACCCAGAAAATAATAGGATAGCTTGGACCGTGCCTGGGAGGCTGTTGGCTTCTCAGAATAGCTCACCAGTGTCTGTGACCCGAGGGAAGAGTGCTGGTTACATCTCCTGGCTTCTCTTCCCCACAACCCCTCGGAACTGTCTCTCATTTACTGCTGGCAGAGACGGAGCAGTCCCGAGACTGCGGTGGTGCTGTCTCCAGGGAGGTGCAGGGCTCCCCTGCTGGCTCTGAAACCCCAGCAGGATTGTTTTCCCCTCTCCCTGCCCTGCTGAGGGCGAGGAGCAGAGCCACGGAGCCGGCTGGGGCCATAAAAGGCAACAGGTGTTGCTTGGATGCGGTGACAAACCCCAAACCTGTTGGGTGATTCAGGCGGCTCTGCGGTGTGTGACACAGGGCTGGGCTGCTGGAGGAGGCTGTCCTCTGGCACAGAGTGCAGGAATGTGCCTCAGCATGAGGCTGTTGCAAAGGGGCTGGATTTACAGTCTCTTGACCAAAGTCCTCGAGTTCCCCAAGGTGGCCACAACCTTCTGTTTTGAGGAGGCTGGCTGGGGGCAGGGGAGGGAAGGAACTGTTTCTTGGAGTCATTTCTCTTACTGGAAACTCCCAGCAGCAGGCTGCTGAGTCTGTCTGGCTCCTGCCTGTCTTGTGCTCGTTGCTAATCTGCTTTCCTTCCCCCTTGGGTGCTGCTGGTTCAGCACAGCAGTGCCGGGCTGGTGGCTGCTGCTCCCGGGGGCTGACCCCGGGGGTGATGTGCTCTGTACACTCCTGTGTGACCTCAGCCTGAGTGGGCTTTGGGCTGGCAGTGGGTGCCCTGTGATCCTCCTGCAGCACTGCTCCACACCAGGAGGAAGTGAGTTTCCCCAAGAGGGATAGATGCCACTTTGTCACAGGGTGTAAAGGGGTGGGATGAGGTGGCTCTGCTGGGTGTGGGGGCAAACAGGTGACTCAGGAGCACAAGCTGGCAGGCATGGTGCCAGGAAGGTGAACTCTTAGCCCAGGTGCCCATTGCCTCCAAGTTTTGCTGCTTTTACCAGCCCCAAGCAGCTGTAGGTCAGGCTGGCAGTGGTGTGCCTTGGATGGAGGTGGGGAGGCTCAGCCTCCATGGCAGCTTTCCCTGCCCTCGGGGAGGTGAGCATCCCTGCAAGGGGTGATGGCAGGACCAGGGGATGTCTGGGAGCTTGTCCCCACATCCCTAAGCTGTGTGTCCAGGGAGACTTTGCACTGCAGAGCTCTTGCCCCTGCAGAGCTGCTTGTGCCAGTGTGTGCCAGGGGAACTGATCTAGGCTGACTACTTCCCCGTGTGTTTGATTTCAATAGTTCATTGCCCTGGTGGGAGGTCAGCATTTGTTTTGTGAAACCACAGCCCTGACCTTTCAGTGCAGCAGGAGGTGGGGGTGGCTGTGCTGCTGGGGTGCTGGTGGGTGCATGGGCATCCTGGCTGGCAGCAGCACTTGGCAAAGCAGCCCTGTCGGTGTGCCTGTCCAGGCTGGGAGGGCCTGGCCTCCCAGCACGGGCGGGGAAGGGTCTGAGCGTGCCGTGAGCCATGGGAGCAGCGCTCTGTGGCCTGGTCAGGGTGGTGGTGCGGCCCCGGGAGTGCTGCTAACCGTCTGTAGCTCCAGGGCTGCTGCCAGGGCACCCCTGCCAGGCCCTGGTGGGCTGACTTGAGTGCTGGGCTCGGGCACACAGGGCGAGCAGGAGCTGCTCCTGTGCCCTCACCCCAGCCCCGGCTGCTCCCTCTCCTGCTCTGGGCGTTGGCCCCAATTACACTGAACGCTGCTCAAAGTTCACCGGCTCCTGCCTGGCCCGTGGGGGGCTCGGGGAGCCTGGCAGCTCCACCTGCCTCTGCTGCTTGCCCGGGAGCTGCCTGAGCTGGGCTGAGGGGGCAAAAGCAGCCAGGACACGGGGTGAGAGGCAGCAAGAGCGCTGACTCCGCTCCCTCCAAAGCCTCTGCAGCCGCAGAATCGCCTCCTTGAGCTGCTCTCCCCTCGCCTTGCACAGCCTGCCCGGGGTGGGCTTGCTGCCGGGAGTCAGGCCCAGTGTGGGAGCTGGGGAGCCTCAGAGTAGAGAGCTGACTCCCTGGCCGGGCGCAGGAAGGCGCCTTGCTGTCCCCAGCTGCGGAGCTTCCCTCTCGTGGTGCCGGGGTTGGGCTGTTCTGAGAGCTCCCCAGGTCTCCCCGCTGCTTCCCCCCGGTGCTCCCAGCTGCTCTCCCGGCCCAGGAGGGCAGGGAGCTGGTGCTGGGCAGCTCCTGCCCGTGGGTGGCTGCAGTGTGTGGAACTGCTAAGACGAGTTTTCCGAGCTGCAGGGGTGGGTCACTGTGTTTGCATGGTGCTGGCAGGCCCCTGCCCCGCTGCAGTAACACATTCTTGGGAGCATGTTGCTGCATGCAGCGCTGCCTGCCTCTGGCTGCAGGCAGGCTCCCTCGGCTCCAGGGGAGAGCTGTCACCAGAGGCTGACAGGGAGGAGGGGGACAGCCTGGGGTGCTTCTGCAAGAAGCTTTCTCTGATGTGGGGAGGCTACCTCTGCAGCCCTCCTTCCTCTCTGCTCCTCTTCTTTGTCTGCTCTCACCTGCAGCAGGGAGCTCCCAGGGTCCTGCAGCTCCCCTCCAGACACACTGCTGTGGCAGACCTCCTCTCCCTTGATCTCTGCCCAGGGTTTGTCTCCAGCAGCTGTCTCAGGTGGAAAACCACTTCCCTTTGCTAGTCTCCTGGCAGCAAGAGGAGCTGTGTCCTGGGCTGGTGGGTGGACCTGGGGAGCAAAGCTGCAGCAGAGGTGCCATACCATCACAGGGGCTGCTAGCTTGGCTTCCTGGGGACATCCCTGTCCTGCCTTGGGGGCACCACGAAGTGCTGGATAGCCCTGATGGAGCTGTGCTGGCAGGGGGTGTGCATGGCAGGAGTCAGCTCAGCACAAGCCTCTCCACAGCCTGCTGTGGGCACAGCCACGTCCTCATGGGGCTGGAGAACAGAATCTTCTCTGCTTGTGAGATACTCCCAACCCTGGGCCCAAAGGTGATGCTGCTGTGGGTGAGGAGCCCTTCAGTGTGTTCCCTGGAGGCAGGATGCTTCCAGCTGGCTGGTCAGGAATCTGGTCTCCATGCTGACCTCTTGGCTAGCACAGGCTGGGCCGGTGGTGGTGCCCATGCCTGGCACTCCTAGCCTGGTTCCAGGGTGCCTGTAAGCAGGCCAGGGGCGGTGGGGAGCAGCCCTTGGCAGGACTTTGTGTTTAGAAGCTTGCAGGAAGGGGAAGGCACGATGTCACCTCCTGTCTGACCAGGAAATGCAGGTTTCCTTCCCTTTGGCTCATGCAGGAGCCTGGGAAGCCTCTTCTCAGCAAGTGGCTTGGGGGAGCAGTAGTCAGACGTGGCACCAGTGAATAATTTGGGGTGTCCTCCTCAGCACAGTCTGCCCTGTTGTCTCACCAGGCCCCTGCTGTAGGAGTGCTGGCTGGTGCCAGCCCCTGCATGCAGCTCGCCCGGCCACAGGCACCGAGGGAACTTGGGGCACTTGCTGTTCCCCTGTCGCAGCCCCTCAGCAGGGCAGCAGCCCCTTCCCTGCCCCCAGCCGTGATTCACTCCCTGGCTCTTGTCTGATGCCTCTCCAGTGGCTTTCCTTCACCCATTCATTACTGCTGCTGGCAGGCTGTCCGCGCTGGCGGTGCGCAGCCGCAGGCATGCAGTTGGAGAGCAGTTGGAGAGCAGGGCACCTGATGAGGTCATGCCGAGTGGAGCTGGGGCTTGCCGCCCAGCCCTGCCTGACTCCTGCCGTGACTCAGCCTGGCCGGGGCCCTACCTGCTTGGGGAGCCTGGTGGGGGTGTGTGTCCTGCCCCCTCGGGCTGCCCCTCTGAGGGCAGCTTGGCTTAGCCTCAGCAGTTAGGCTGGCAGTTGCCAGGCGCTGCTTTGCCACTCGCCTGCTTGCTCAGCCTGGGGAGGGGAGAGCCGGGCAGGGGCGAGGAGAGCTCGTCTGCCTCAGCACGCCTGCGGCTCCCCTGGGCAGGGACCTCCTGCCTGGCGCTGCTCCTGTGCCGCTCAGCGTTGCCGTCGTGGGTCCTTAGTGACTCGAGCGCTGTGCGGGGAGGGAGATGTCGCTCCGGTGCCCTGAGCCTTCGTGCCGCGGATGGAGCAGAGGCTCGATCCGCGCTGGGGCTCGGCCCTGGGGCACGGCCCTGGGGCACAGCCTGGCCACTGGTGTCGGGGAGGAAATGATTTGTGCTTGAGGGCAGCCGGGAGCTAAATCTGCCCTTGGGCTGGGGAGCGGGGCGGCTTCGCCCTGCCTGCTGAGCCCTGCCGGGCTCCTCCGCACGGGCTCCGGGCGCAGCTCCCGCGGTGCCGCAGCCTTGAATGTAATCGAGGGGACTTTGCTCCCGGGGCTTTGCCCGCGCCGCTTATCTCGGCGGAGCTCGGCTGCTGTTTGCTCTCGCTGCGGGAGGGAGGCGGCGAGTGGGAAAGTGCAGCCTGGCGATGGGTGGGGGAGAGACGGCAGCAGGACCGAGGCGCTGGGGGGCCTGGGGGCTGCCCCGGCCTTCAGCCCAACCCCCCGGGCGTCCGCCCGAGCCCTGCGGGCACAGGGACGTCTCGCCTCGCCCGAATGGGTGGCCACGGTCCCTTGGGTGCCGCCGGGAGCGGGACGCTGCCCCCGAGGCCCCGCTGGCCGCTTCTGGCCAGGGCTGTCGGAGCCAGGGGGGCTGCCGCCCACCCCCCGCCCCCGGAGCCGCGGCTGCCGAGCGCGGCCGGCCGGGGAATGCTCTGGCCCCGTTCCCGGAGCCCGGCGCTGGTGTTTGTTTGCTGCTCGCCCTGGTCTGGTGCTACTGTGACAGGAAGCGGGAACGCCGGGGGCAGCGGGGGGGGACGTGCCTGTGAAATCCCTTTGTCCCTGCGGCGCTCAGCTGCGAATTCCCACAGCCAGCAGAGAGCTGCCTTTGTGCTGCGGGAGGCTCGGGCATGTGAATGCCCCGGGCCCGGGGCGGGGGGTGGGGCAGGGACCCCAGCCCCGCTGCCGCCCCCGGGCCGGGCGGGACCCGTGGGGCTGCTGCCGCCGCTGCGGGCGGGCTCTGCCCGGCTGGAGCCGTGCGGCTTGGCCGCCTCTCTGGGGGGCAGTCGGGGCCGTGCCCGTCCTTCCCTGCCCGAAAGCGCTGCACCGGGGTCGGTCGCTCTTGGCCTCGCCCTGCAGCCGCTGGCAGCCCCTCCGGCAGCCTCTCCTGCGTGCCGTGTCCCGGCCGTGCTCGGGGCCGGTGGCCCCGTGGCGTGCCCGCCCGACGGCTGCCTGTGCCGGGCCCTACGCTGGGGCCGGTCGTGCTCCCTGGGGCCGTGACCGGCATCGAGGCGGTGACCTCGGCTGGGCCAGGGACTGAGCTCTTCCCCCGGGAATCGCCCACCGCGTTCACAGCCCCCAGCTGTGTCCGGGCCCTTCGCTCTGATCGGTATCGTGCATTCTTGGGCCCCCTGTCCTTGCTGGGGACAAGCAAGCTGCTTCCTTCCCTGCTGCCGGCAGCGGCCCCACCCGCCCTTATCTCTCGCTCCTCATCCTCCTGGGCTGGCTGCTCGCCTGCTCCCTTATAAGGTGCGAGTGCTGCCTGTCCCAGTGCCTTTCTGCAGGTAACTCTCCTCTCCAGGGAGGCTTCCCCTTCCTGGCCTTCACCCTGGCCCTGGGGGTGGCAGGCAGGGTAGCCCAGGCAGTCATCCTGCTGCCAGTCCAACCAGTTGGGTGTGCCAGGCAGAGGCGAGAGGCTTCCTGCCCGCTGCTGCACAAGGCAGCCTCTCCTGGCACTGCCCTGGCACTGCCCTGGCCCAGCTCTTGCTGGGGCTGGGCACGTGGGGCTCAGTACTCCTGTGGAAGGTGGGGCTGGGCAGGGTGGGTGCCCAGAGGGTTGCCTGAGCTGCCTGCAGGAACAGCCCTTCCCTGGCTGCCTGCCTGGCCAAAGTCCCTGTGCTCTGTCACCTGCCGCTGGGGAGAGCCGCTCCTGGCAGTGTCGCGGAAGCAGCCGCAGCCCTCTGCTCAGATGGGGCAGCCTGGGCCCTAGAGAGGGTCTGGCCAGGCCCTGGGAGCCTGAGCAAGTGGCTTTCACAACCTAGCCCTGAGGACACGTGTGGTTAGGCAGGTGGGTCCCTCCCTGGCACGCCGGTCGGTGGTGGGAGCTGGCAGTGTGTGGGCACCTTCCTGTCTCTGGGGTGGTGGGAGGGGAACAGCCACAGCCAAAATGCTGCACTGCTGTGGCAGCTGCTGTCCATCAACCTTCCTGCTTCCCTCAAGGCCTGAAGGGTGCTGTGCCCTCCTGAACTGGACAGGGAAGCAGAGGAGGAGGGGGTGGGCTCGGGCGCTCTGCCCCATGCCCAGCCGGGGCCAGCCTCGCTGCTTGCTGCCTCAGGCAGGTCCAGGGCTGCTGTGTGAGCCTGGGCTCGGTGCTCAAGGTGGTGGAAAGATGCCAGAGATGCTGGCTCGTTTAGTTTTCAGCTAATTGAGAGTGACCAGGAGCCTGTGGTGAATGAGCAGGGCTGTGATCCTGTGCAGAGCAAGCAAGTGTGGTGCTGCCCTGCGAGGGCTTGGACAATTGCAGGCTTGAATTATTGATGGAGTTTCTGTTTTCCCTAAGTGCATCATGAGAGGCAGCTGGAACCAGGGGAATTTGTTGCTTCCTTTCTCAAGAGTGGGTATCTGGTGCTCGGAGCTGCTGGTGTTCACTTTTGCAGGGCAAGCAGCCAGCTGCCTCTCCTCAGAGGCCCTCCCTGGCCAATCCTTTCAGCAGTGCTCTCTTGTGGAGCTGGTGCTGGGAGCTCTGTTGGAGCAGCTCTTTGGGGAGTGCAGCCCCTCTTGTCAGCCTGGCTGGGAGCTCTGGCCTGGCAGCCCCAAGCTCCTGGTGCCCACAGGGGCTCAGCCAGCCTGAGTGATGCACTGAGCCCCTCCTGGCCCCGGCTCTGCTCACACTGGTGGTGAGCAGCAGGAGGAGGGCTGCTTGGCTCATGCCTGTCAGGGTGCCCAGCTGCAGTGACAAACCTTGCCATGGCTGTGAGGAGGGCTGGGGCTCTGGTCAGAGCCAGTGTGGTTCTGTCCCCTCTCCCTGGGGGCAGTGGGCTGTGGGGAGGGGACGCCTGCTGTGTCCCTTCGCAGGCAGCTGGGGCAGGGCTGGTGTGGCAGAGGTGGTTTCTGGCTTAGTTAGGTGCTTTGGCTGAACTTTGCCCCAAATCCATGCTGAGGGAGCGGCCTGAGCCCTTGGGATGCCAGGAGCCTTGGGTGAGAGCTCTCTGGAGGCTCAGGGCCTGGAGCAGGGCTGGAGCAGGTCGTTGGAAGACTCCAGCAGGGGTCTGTGTGCTGGAGGTCCCCTGCCCTGCAGAGTGGTGTCTGTCCAGCCTCCTGCCTGTCTTAGCTGCCAGATCTTGTCTGTTCTCCCTGGCCTGTGCTCTGAGATTCCCATCTGGGCCTCAGGGTTAGTCTTTCCTGGCTGCCAGGGAAGCACTCCTGGTGGGGAGCCTTCGAGGCTTGAACTCCATCCCCTGGCAGCGGAGGGTGCAGGCGGGCTCTGGCTGTGGTTTGACCCTGGCAATGACTTTCCTGGGCAAAGGATTTGTTTTGTGGGAAGGCAGTGCTGAGAAGCAGGAGTCAGGGGCTTGGCAGGAGTGTGCCATGGCAGAGCTGCCCTCAGCAGAAGGGCTCTGGAGGGTCAGGGTTGAGGCTGGCCGCTGCCAGTCAGGAGGGGTGTGGTGGGCACTCGTGGAGAGAAGCTCTGTGCATGGGGATCAGCTCCTGGCTGCCTTCCTGCTGGCCAGGGGCTCTTCTCCAAGGGCACCACTGGTCTCTGGTGGAGCTGCTCTGGCTTTTTGACCTCTGGGTGCAGCACAGGGTTGAGCTGGAGCCAGGAAGTGGAGGGCTGAGGCCAGAGGGGCTTGGATGTGAAGCTTTCTGGGCAGCAGCGTTGGGCCCCGGGGGTCCTCTCTTACTGGCAGCTCCTGGAGGTGCTGTGGGGCTGCCCTGGGGCAGCAGCTGCTCGGGGCTGTGCTTTGTCTTCAGGCTTCTCTTGCCCTGCCCCAAGCCAGCCGAAGTATTTTGGGCTCGCTGGGGTTTGTAAGTAACGGGTGTGTCAGCAAGTGCCTCATGATGAAAAGGCTTTCAAGCAGCCACCATCAAAGATGGTCAGGGTCTGGCTTTGGAGGAATGCTCTATAGTTGTATCTTCAGAGGCTGGGGAGGAGGAGGGGCAACGGGCTCCAAGTGATCCCTGGAATTCCACCCTTGTGGGATCTGGCATGCTTGGCTTTGAGCTGTCACCAGCGGCCTGGGGCTGGCTGGATCAGGCTGCTAGCTCAGGCTCTCCTCTTCCCCCCTCCCTGCCTTGCTTTGAAGGTGACCAAGGCCCTGGGCTGTCACTGGCAGGCAGTGGGGGGCTGTGCTGTGCCCAGGAGGCCCCTGCCCACGAAATGCTGGCATGTGAGCCGTGGCACAGGGGCTTGAGACACCTTCCCCAGGCCAGGAGGGCACGGAGCTGGTCGGGGTTTGTGTGAGCCTGCTCTGGGGGGTGACTGCCCTGCAGCCTGGGCTGGCAGTGGGGCTAGTGTGTGGCTGCAGAGGGGGCTGGTCCCTGCTAACCTCTGGGGACCTGGTGCTGCCTCCATAGCTGGAAGGAGCCTGGGGGGAGGTGGTGTGGCCTGGTGGTGGAGGCTACAGGAGAAGAGAGCTGGGCAGTGTGTGCCCCATTCTGCTGGCACCTCCTGCCCCGGGTGGAGCTGTGCTGCTGTTTGGAGCAGGAGTGACAGCTGTGTGTGCAGGACAGCCTCCAGACACTGAGGGTCCCTGCTTAACACGGCCTGGAGCTGTGCAGAGCCCTCAGGTGGCTGCTCTTGATGGGTCTGCAGAGCCAGCCTGGGCCCCCGGCCCAGCCCCTCTCTGGCTGCCCTGCTGTGACAAGCTCCCCCACAGCCTCTCAGCTGCCTCCCTGCCCTCAGGCTTTCTGCTCTGACCTGGTGGCCCACAGGGGGAGAGGGGAGCCTGAGTCACCACCCCTTCCCCTGCCTGAGCTGGAGGGGCCTGGGAGACCTGGCAGGCAAAGAATCTGTCCTGTGCCTTCCCCCTGCTGTTGTGTTTAATCCCTGTGGAAGGGACGGGAAGGAAACAGCCTCTGGCTGCTCTGGCCCCTTATCTGGGGCCCTCAACTGCCCTTGGAGTTGCATTGTTAGCTTCCAGGTTCTCCAGCTGCCTTCCCAGGAGGTGAGTGGAGCTGGGGACCGGGGCTGAGCGGGCACTGATGGCTGTGCCAGGCCTGCCCAGCGGCCATGCAGGGCTGGAGGAGTCTGCTGGGGTTGCTGCCTCCTCCACACCAACCTTGCTGCTCTGTGCTCCCTGCTCAGCGCTGAGGCTGCTTGCAAGTGTCTCCTCCAGGCCAGCATGCTGACCCCATGCACCCCAAAAACCTGCCCCTTCTGCAGAGAGCTGGGCAAGGGCAGGCTGGGGAGCTGGTGCAGAGCAGCACAGCTGCCTGGGCAGGGTCATGCCCTGGAGGGTCCCTTCTCTCTGGCAGATGTTCCTGTGGGACTCCTGGCTGGGGTTGTGTAGGGTGTCTGGGTGCCAGGACCATCCCCTGACCTGGCACATAGGGCAAGATGCTGCCCCCTTCTAGGGGGAGAGGGCCCAGGTTCATGCCCAGACACTGCCTCTCCCCTGCAGTAGGCCTTGTGGAGTGGAACCTTGCCACCTGCTCCGTGTCTGCGTGGCCTGGCTGTGACCTGCAGCAGGTCCCAGGGGCAGAGGATCTGTTCCCTGGCAGAAGGGCACGGGTGCCCACCAGAAATGGGGAGTGCTTGACTGCAGGATGAGGGTTAGGGTTTGTCACAGTGCTCTGGGATGTACCAGGCCTCTCACTCAGAGGCTCTCAGTTGCAAACCCGTGGGGCAGGTGAGACCTGGAAGCAGCAAGGGTCAGAGCAGAGCATTTCCATACAAGGCTTGGGGAGTCAGGCTGTTGGAGGAAGCCTTAGGGCATTCCTGCTGCCAGGTGGGAGGAGTAGAAAGCTGCCTGCCTGAGCCAGGAGTCCGGAAGCCTGCGAAAGCCTGCTTGAGGTGCTGGGCTCAGCTGGGTGGGCTGGGGTGCTCCCGGGGTGCTCCCGGGGTGCAGGCTGAGCCCCGCCTGGCTGGGGCAGGGCACCGAGGCGGGTGTGCCTGTGCCACGGCCTCGTCTCTGGCCGGGCACCACATGGGCACAAGTGGCAGAAGTGGCTTTTTGGGAGGCAGATTACAGGGTGGTGGTGACCAGATGCTCAAACAAGCTGTAGGCGACCTCCAGAGCTCTTGGAAACGAAACCCCTCCTGCTTCTCTGGGCTCAGCCCTGGTGCTGCCTCTGGCTGGGGGGAGCAGGGACTGGTTGGGGGTCAGAGGCATTTCGGGAGGTGTTTGGTGTGAATACACCTGAGACTACGTGGGGGAATAAACTGACCCCCCTGCCTTGAGCTCCTCTGCACCAGCGCCTCCTGGAGGGGCAGGGCTGCCGGGGAGCCCGGGGCTGGGGAAGGGGACAGGGCTCTGGAGGGGCTCTGGGTCCCTGCCACCCTCGCAGTCCGAGGTTGCTGTTCCGGCCGCCCCAGCGGGGGGAGTGGGCAGAGCTGATGCTGCAGACCGTGGGAAAGCAGCTCGGGTGCTGGCTGCCTGGCTCCGACGAGTCCCCACACGCCTGCCGTGACTGCGCGGGGCTGGGAACACCTCCGCCGGGCTTGCCGCGACTCGGCTGCGCTGTGCGAGGGGCGGAGGGCTCAGCCCCTGCCGCTCCCCTCCGCCCCTGCCGCTGCCCTCCACCCCTGCGCTCCGCGGGCAGCGCTCGGAGGTGCCGGGGCCGCCGCGGGAAGCAGCCCCCTCTGCCGCCCCGGCGCTGTGCGGTGTCCCTCGGGAGGAGCCCCCTTCCCCTTCCTTGTCTGCCCTGCCTCCTGTGCTGGGTTGAGGGCTGTGATTTTTGACCTGCTCTCCTGCTGTCTCTGCAGCTCTCTCCCCTCCTGCTTCCTCCCTTGGTGGCTGGGCTGTTTCCCCCATGGCTCTCTGCGTCTAGACCTGGCTGTCCTGTGCCTTTGCCAATCAGACCTGACCTTCCTCCTCTGACAGGTCTGTATGGAATCACTGCCTTCCTTGACAGGAACGTTGATGGTTGTGCTGGCTCTCTGTGCTCCTTTGGGAGGGGATTTTGGAGTGCCCAAGCCAGTGCCTGTCCTTTAGGTCTCTGGGCTGAGGACCTCCTGGGTTGCTGCAGCCTTGAGAGCCCCAGTGAGAGCCTGGAGGGTGGTAACTTGTGGCAGCAAAGGGTCTCATGGAGGCCTCTTTAGGAGGCTCCTGTCCTACTTCATCCCTTTTCCTAGGGAGGAAGGAACTGTGGCTGCCTCTTAACCCCTTTCACAGGGGGGAGGAGGGAGCATTTAAGTGGCCCAGGCCTGTCCCTCAGCCCTTCCCTGGGGGTCACTTTGATTCTGCACCAGTGTCCCCAGCTCTGCTCTGGGGATGTGCTCTCCCCTCCTGCCACTGGCTGTGGGCAGCTTTTCCTCGTGGGGCTGGGACTCCTGGCAGCCTGAGGAGGGCCCTCCTCTGACCCTGGCTCACCCCCATCTGCTTGCTGTGATGGGGGAGGACTTTCTGTCCCTGGAGTGCCGCTTCCCCGGGCTGGAATGCTGGGGCAAGGAGCCTCCGAGCCACGCCTGGGGCTCTGCTGCTCAGACTCTGGCCAGCTCTCTGGTGGTGGGGGGGATGGGTGCTAATGCCATGAGGGAATTGATTTTTCATGCTCTGAGAATCTGTCTCAATGAAATCAGCCTCTCCTGACCGCTCTTCTCTCCTCCTTTCCTCCCCCCCAATCACACCCAGTGAAGAGAGGGGCTCCCGCCCTCCCCGGGCTCGCTTTGCTTCCCCTCACCTTGACACCAAACCGCCTCCGCCCCTGCCTCCTGGTGCCCTCCCCCGCCCCGCCCGTCCTGGGCACCCATCACCCATGGACGACTCGGAGGTGGAGTCGACCGCCAGCATCCTTGCGTCGGTCAAGGAGCAGGAGGCGCAGTTCGAGCAGCTGACGCGGGCGCTGGAGGAGGAGCGGCGCCATGTCTCTGCCCAGCTGGAGCGAGTGCGCGTCTCCCCGCAGGACGCCGGCCCGGGCCTGGCCAACGGCACGCTCACCCGGCGGCACCAGGTAACGGCCCCCCGGGCACGGCTGGGCGCCGCGGCTCCGTGCCAGCCCGGGCTCGGCTCCGCGGCCCCGGCAGCCCTGCAGCTGCCCGCGGTGAGCTGGGGCAAGCCTGCCTCGGCAGCCGCAGCCTTCCTGGGAGAAGGAGCTTGGCTGGAGGGTCCTGCTGCCAGCCAGCTCTGCTCTGCTTGGTGAGGTTGGAGGCTGGCAGTACTCGGTACCTGGGCACCTTTGCTCCACGTCCCCCTGTGCTGCTTGGAAGGTGGCTGGAGTGCAGGGGCTGCTGTGTAGCTGTCAGGAATTCTCCCTCGTGGCAGTGGGCAAGTCCCTGGACTCTCTCTCTCTGTCCCACACACAGCCAAACCGGGGCTGGGAGAGATCTTCCTTCCATACAGGACTGGAAATGTGGTTTTGTCTGTCTTGGCTCGAGGTCTCTTCTGTTCTTGCTTCCCCAGGCTCTGTTTTGGGGAGGGGTGCTTGGAGGGATGTTGTGCAGGAGGCTGGTGCCTTTCCAGCTGTGGAAGGTGGTGGTGCTAGGAGAGAGCTGGGTCAGAGGGAGGAGGGGGTACACAGAGCAGTGCAACAGCAGGAGCATCGACAGCCACCGAGCATCCCCACTGTTCCCTCAGTCTGTGGGGTGTGGGAGGGTTGCTTGCACCTCCTGCATCAGAAGGTGTAGAAGGTCTCCAGAGCTGTGCTGGGGAGCAGGGAAAGGCCTCAGCCCTTCCATGAGGAGCATGTTGGCACTGTGGGAGAGCTGGAGTGTCTGGAGGGGGATGAATGGTGTGTCCTCCAGCTCCAGGTTGGAGTGAGAGGTGGTTTGTTGTGTGCAGCAGGGACCCCCAAGGAGTGTGCTGCTCTCCTGGGGGTGAGCTGGGGGATGTCAGGTGGCAGAGGTGGCCTGCTGAGAGCCGGGCAGGGGCAGGGTGTGGGGATGGAGCTCTGGCAGTGGGAGATGAGGTGGTGGTGCTGTGTGTTTCAGAACGGCCGTTTCTTGGGCGATGCTGACCTGGAAAGGCAGAAGTACTCAGATCTGAAGCTCAACGGGCCACAGGTGAGGAGGCCTGGGCCCTCTGGCTGGGGAGCCTGCTTGCTGGGCTGGGGGTGCAGAGGCAGGGCTCCAGCGGCCCCACCTCAGCTGAGAGGAGGGGGCTCATGTGGCTGACCCAGCTCGAGGGGACTTGGGGTGTGGGGTTGTTGGTGTCCCCTCCCCTGCAAGAGGCTGCCTGGAGAGGTGAGGTCTCCTGGCCCATGCCACGGGGGAGGGCTGACCGCCTGTCCCTCGCTCCCCTCAGGACCACAGCCACCTCTTGTACAGCACCATCCCCAGGATGCAGGACCCAGGCCAGATCGTGGAGGAGACCTACACCATGGAGGAGGACCCGGAGGGAGCCATGTCGGTGGTGTCTGTGGAGACGTCGGACGACGGCACCACGCGGCGCACTGAGACCACGGTACCGGCCCGGGGGGTGGGCTGCCGATGGGCTGGGGTCCCTGCCCGGGAGCGGCGTGTGTGTGCGCTGTGCTGGCTCCCTGAGCAGCCTGTCCTGCGTCCCCTCCTCTAGGTGAAGAAGGTGGTGAAGACCATGACCACCCGGACGGTGCAGCAGGTGCCCGTGGGGCCTGACGGGCTGCCCTTGGAGGCCTCCCCCGTCCCCAGCAGCTATGTCCAGACCATGGACAGGAACTTCCGCAAGAACGGCAACGGAGGCCCCGGCGGCTACCTGGGCCAGCCGGGCACGGCCACCCTCCCCCGCAACTACCACTACCCCGACGGCTACAGCCGGCCCTACGAGGACGGCTACCCGGGCGGCGACCACAGCTACGGCAGCCTGTCCCGCGTCACCCGCATCGAGGAGCGCTACCGCCCCTCCATGGACACCTACCGCGCCCCCAGCCGCCAGGACATCTACGGCCCCCAGCCCCAGGTGCGCGTCGGGGGCAGCAGCATGGACCTCAACCACTTCCACCCCGAGCCCTACGGCCTGGAGGACGACCAGCGCAGCGTGGGCTTCGAGGATGTGGACTACGGGCTCATGTCTGACTACGGCACTGCCAGGCGGGCTGGGACCCCCTCCGACCCTCGGCGGCGGCTCAGGTAGGCACCGGCAGCTTCTGGGTGGCTGTGGAGCCTCCCTTCAGCTTCCCCCTCCTGGGGGGGAGGAGGACGGCAGAGCTGAGTCACAGGAGGAGGAAAGCTGCATCCGCTTCTAATTGTCTGCTTAATTGGCGGTTAAAGCTCGGTGCTAATTGGGGAGGTCAGCCTGCAGCAAGCAGCTCCTCCGGGCAGCTGCACCGAGCTCCAGGCCCTTCCCTCTCGGTGGGGCCCGGTCAGGCTCCCCTGCGTCCCGGCCCGGACAAGGCTGTGCCCGCTGGAAGCTGTCTGCTGTGGGGCGCACACGAGCCGCCCCCACCGTCTGCAGCAGCAGCCTCACCACCAGCTGAGCTGAGAGCAGCCCCGGGGTGGCGCTCAGACCAGGGCTGGGGCGAGCAAGGCTCAGCCATGCGGTGCCCCGGGGAGTGTTCCTGCAGCGGGGCCCAGCCCTGCGCGGGGCAGGGCGGAGGAAGCTGCTCAACCTGTTTGGCAGTAGCAGCTTCTCCCCCTCACATGGCTGGGGGCAATGGTGGCTCCTCCAGCCCGACTGAGCAGCTGCCCCACCAGGCTCTGGCCACCTCTTGGGGATCTCTTAACTGCCTGCCCAGGCGTGTGGGCATGGCTGCCCTGGGACATGGTGTGCCTGTGGCAGTGACTCCTGCAGGCTGTTGTCTCTCCCCCAAACGCTGCTGCTGCCTGCTTGAGCCTCTCAGCCTGCTCCACTTCCTGCCTGAGCTGTCAGTGAGGTTTGGGAAGGTGCTGGGGGGCTGCTGAGAGGGTGGCAAGTTAGGAATGGAGTGGTGAGGGGCTGAGCATCTCCTGAGTGCCTGGGGCAGAGTGGGACAGGTAGGGTTGAGGGCAGGCTGCTTAAGCTCCTGGAGCACAGAGCAGAGGCAGGAAGGGAGAGAGTGGGGGAAAGGAGGCTCCTGCCAGAGGCCTGCCCACGTGCTGGGACTCCAGGTAGCTGCTGAAGGAGGAGCTCTGTCCTTCCGGCTTGTGCCAGCACAAGTGCTGCTGCTGTGCCGAACCAGTCAGGGCAGTTGTGCTCCTGGATTGATTTCCCTGTCCTGCCTCACCTTGTGGGGCTTGTGCTGGCTGGAGGAGGGCAGGCAGGGCTGCCCCTGCTCCTGCCCCACACGAGGAGCCTGTCAGCAGCTGGAGCCTGTGCCCTTAGTGAGCAGCTTGGGCAGGAGGTGACCAACCTGGGCTTGTGGAGGGACTGAAGGCTCTGGCTTGAAGCAGCCCTCCCTGGAGGGCCTGGTCTGAGTTGCTTGATCTTGGAGGCCACAAGTCCTCCCTGCTGGGCTGGATGGTGTGTGTGCTGCTTTTGCCCCTCCGGATCCTGGAGAGCCAGGGGTTGCAGGGGCTGTGTGCAGGGGCTGCAGCCAGCTGGGGACTTGGGCCACAGCAGAGGGAGAAGGTCCCACTTCAGGCACAGCCCTGGTGGAGACCTCACCACCTTGCCCTGCAGGGTTGGTGCAGGGTATGGAGGGTGGGCTGGTGCAGGCTCTCCCTCCCCAGACCAATGGAGTCTGCAGCAATCTGTGGAATCCAGGCCCTGTTGAGCTTGGCCTGGCCCTTGCCTTCTCAGTTAGCATCTGCAGGCAGGATCAGCATCCCCCTGTCCCAGATGTTTGTCTTGAGCAGGGGCCTGGCTGCTAATGGCTTCCCTCAGGGAGGCAGCTTGCCAGGCATGTGGCAGCCATGGGCACATGCTGGCTGCCAGCCCTCTCTCCTGGGGCTCTTCCCTGGGCTTCCTCTTGCAGGAGGAGAGGCAAGGCGGGGGAGGTTCAGCAGCAGTGCAGGAGGCTGCTCCTTGCCAGCCACAGCTTGCCTGCAGGGGCAGGGATGGGTGCTTAGTGACCCTTGTGCTGGGCAGCAGCTCCCTTCTGGGGCACCTGTGCCCTGGTGTGGGAATGTGCTCAGCTGCTGGCTGTGGTGCCAAGCATTGGGTGGCTTGTTTGCAGTGCTGGCACAGCTGCTTTGTCCTGTTGTAAGGGTGGTGCCAGCAGCAGGGAGTGACTCCCCTGAGAGCTGGGCTTCTTGACATCTTAATAGCCAGGGCATGGTGCAAGTGGCACACTTCCCCAGGAGCCAAACTCATAGCCTGCTGCCATGGCACTGGGTGGGCAGCTCTGCAGCAGCACCCGAGGGAGCCCTGGCTGCCACCCAGAGCCAGTGGTCTCTGCAAGCCCCTTCCCAGAGGCTGTAAGGGCAGCAGTGGTGTCCTTTGTCCCAGCCTTTCCTGCTTGCCTGAGGGCTGGGGACTGCCTGCATCTCATCTGGGAGGTCAGAGGGTGGCTGAGAGGTCCCTGGGGTGGAGGCAGGTGAGAGGATGCTGCCTCACCTTAGTTGTGTGTCCCCAGCGCCCTGGCACAGTCAGGCTGCTCCATTTAAGTGCCAGGTCCTCTCCCATCCCCTTCTGTTGGGCATCCCTGGGTTCCTCTGCCTGGATGGGGGAAGGATGATCTTGGCAGTGACTACACAAATGGGGTGAGGATTCTGGGGCTCTGTGGTGTGTGTTCTGGGGGTGTTAAATGTCACCTTGCTGCACTCCCTCTCAGCACCTCTGTGTTTCCTGGGGCTCATTCCCTGTGCTGCTGGGTCTGTGGGTGACCTCACCCCTCTTCAGCAGGGCAGAGGGTGTGGGACTGCAGCTCTTCCTTGTGCCTGAGCTGGGGCAGCCAGGTTGATCCCTGGAGCCTGGCTCCGTCCCCTGGGCAGCAGAGCCACTTGTCTGTCACCCAGCATCTGCAGGCAGAGGGTTTGAGCTGTTCTGGCTAAAGCCTTTGTTCTGGCCACGGTGCTGAGGCAGGGGCTCGGCCTGGCAGCAGCTGGCATGTCCTGGGGGGTGCAGGGCAGCTGGGCTGACAGGTGCACTGCTGGGTGCAGCTGAGGGTGGGGGGACCTGCCCGTGGGCTCTGGGCAGCGCCGGGGTGAGGGCCGGGACGGTGCTGGATGTGGTCTGCCCTTGCCCCCTAGCGGCTGCGGCTGGCTGGCTCCCGGCGCCTCCAGGGGTTACCTGGGCACTGGCGTCCAGGCTCCGAGCCGCAGCCGCGGGGCGGGGAGGGGCTGTCCCGAGCGGGCCTGGGGAGCTGTGGAGGAGGCTGGGCTCCTGCTGAAGCCTGCCTGGGCAGCAGGAGGCTGCCCTCAGCACGGTCCTGCCGCCCGGCCCCGGCCCCAGCTGGGTGCCTGCCCGCGGTGCCCGCCTCAGCCCCTCTGCTGGCGGGGTGGGCTGGGTCGCAGCGTCCCCCCGGCTGTGGGGCCGGCGCTGAGGCCTGCTGCCTCCCCTTGCAGGAGCTACGAGGACATGCTGGTGGACGAGGTGGCCCCGGACCGCTACTACTGGGCGCCGCTGGCGCAGCACGAGCGGGGCAGCCTGGCCAGCCTGGACAGCCTGCGGAAGGGCGGCGCGGCGCCGGGCGGCTGGCGCCAGCCGGAGCTGCCGGAGGTGATCGCCATGCTGAGCTTCCGCCTGGACGCCGTCAAGTCCAACGCCGCGGCGTACCTGCAGCACCTCTGCTACCGCAACGACAAGGTGAAGACGGAGGTGCGGAGGCTGAAGGGCATCCCGGTGCTGGTGGGGCTGCTGGACCACCCCAAGAAGGAGGTGCACTACGGCGCCTGCGGGGCCCTCAAGAACATCTCCTTCGGCAAGGACCAGGACAACAAAATCGCCATCAAGAACTGCGACGGCGTGCCGGCCCTGGTGCGGCTGCTGCGCAAGGCCAGCGACATGGACCTCACCGAGGTCATCACCGGTAAGGCCGCGGGCGGCGGCGGGGGGCCGGGGGCGCGCGGGGCGGGGTGGTAAAGCCTCCCCCCGTGGCCTTGCAGGGACGCTCTGGAACCTGTCCTCGCACGACTCCATCAAGATGGCCATCGTGGACCACGCGCTGCACGCCCTGACCGACGAGGTCGTCATCCCCCGCTCGGGCTGGGAGCGGGAGCCCAACGAGGACTCCAAGCCGCGCCACATCGAGTGGGAGTCGGTGCTCACCAACACCGCCGGCTGCCTCAGGTGCGGCAGGGGGCTGCCGGCTCCCGGGGAGGGGGCTGGGGCCGCAGCGCTGCTCTGCCCTGGCTGGTCCTGGTAGCTCTCTGGGCCCGCCCGAGGAGATGTGTGGAGGAGCTGCTGCCCTGGGACAGCTGCTGGGGATGCAGGCTGTGGTTCTGGAGGCGTTCCTGGGGGGAGGGCTGCTGTGGGAGCTGTTGCTGGGAGCTCTGGGGGGTGTGGGCTGCTCCTGGCTCCCCCTCACCTGCCCTCTCCCTGCCCCTCAGGAACGTGAGCTCGGAGCGCAGCGAGGCGCGCCGGAAGCTGCGGGAGTGCGACGGGCTGGTGGATGCTCTGATCTACATCGTGCAGTCTGAGATAGGCCAGAAGGACTCTGACAGCAAGGTCAGCAGCAGGGGCTCCCTGAGGCGCAGGCAGAGCCCTGCCCCTGCCACCAGCTCTGGCAGCGCTCTGCTGTTTGTGGTGGCTGCAGCTGTGTCCATCCCAGGATGGGTGAAGAATGGTCGAGGGGAATCTTCAGCAGGGGGGGAGCTGATCGGGCAGGACTGGCTTGGGAAAACCCAGTCTAGGCTTACACCCTTCCATAGTCTGTGCTTGGGAAGAGAGAGCCTGCATGGGCCTGACCAGGAGGTGCTTGGTAATCAGCCTGCAGCTTGCAGGGGGAACGTTGGCTCTCCAGCAGGGCTCTGCTGGTGTCACCTCCATGCTCTGTCCCCTGGCTCAGGTCTTCTGATGCACCTGGATGAGACATTGCTCTGAGCTTTCCCTGAGCCTTTCCTTAGGCCTTTATGTGTGTGGCAGAGAGATCTTTGTGCCCCTTGAGATGTGGGGATGTGCTCCAGCTCCCACCTGACATGGAGCTGCTTACCTCCATGGGCCCCAGTTCAGACCCCGAGGCCTGGTTGCAGGTTGTGACAGGGCCCTTGGACAGGGGCAGGGGATGGCCACGTGCCTGCTCCAGGACAGACTCTGAATTTCTTTCTAGCTGGTGGAGAACTGTGTGTGCCTGCTGAGAAACCTGTCCTACCAAGTCCACCGTGAGATCCCCCACGCTGAGCGCTACCAGGAGACTCCTCTGGCCCCTGCCAACAATGCTGGGCCCCACGCTGCAAGCTGCTTTGGCACCAAGAAGGGCAAAGGTTGGTTTGGTGGCAGCAGTGTGGAGGGAGGTGGGATCAAGACAGACCTACTGCAGTGGAGTTTGGGGGTGGTCTGGGGTCTCTGCTCCTACTCTGGCATCGGTGTGAAGGCTGAAGTGCAGCTGTCTCTGGAGGTGTGGTGGTCTGTGCCTGCTCTGGCTTTGGGAACTGCTGCTTGGCCTCCCCAGAGCACTTGTCACGAGCTGGTGGTGGGTTCTGTGGTGGTGGGATGGTGATTGGTAGATGTCCTCTAACTCCACACCTTCCCTTCTCTCCTGTGTTGCCCCTTCCCTTTGCTTTCTTGCCAATGATCTGCCCCATGATGCTGTCGGCACTTCTCCTCCTGCCTCCCCTCTCTCCTCCCCTCTGCTTGGCCACTAGACGAGTGGTTCTCCAGAGGTGAGTGTGCTCTTGGTTTGAGTTCCTCTGTGGTTTACGTGGTGCTTTCTCTAGCTCTGTGTCATCCCCCAGCTGGGCACATGCTGCCTTCGACACCCCTCCTGGGACATGCTGCTAGCTTAGCTTCAGCTCATCTCTCTGGGCTTGTTACTCCAGCAAAGAGCTGTTGGGCTGAGGTGGGTGGGGAGAGGAGAGATGTCTCACACCTCCCTGCTTGCCCTTGAAGGTAAAAAGCTCCCAGAAGAGCCTGGTGCTGATGCAGTGGACTTTCCCAAGAGAACAACTCCAGCCAAAGGTTTGTTCCCCAGGGCCTGGGCTGCATGAGCCCAGGAGCCCCCATGGATGTGGGCCTCTCACATGGGCAGAGGCTGGTTTGGAGGAGGTGTTTCTGGCTGCCCAAGAGTCTGTCAGCTCTGCCACAGACAGTTGTGAGGCTGCTTGGAGGAGGCCAGGGCTGCCTCCCGAGGGAGCCATTGCCCTGGGAAGGCTTAGCCCCTCTGTGGTGGTCTCAGGCTTCTTAGCACAGCTGCTCTCTTGCTTGCTTTTCTCTCCTGAGTATGGAGATCAGGCAGGATCTAAAGCCAGAGGCCTCTGCCTTAGTGTTCTTCCACATCCCCTGACAGGGGCTGGGGGTTCTGCCCTGTGGGACCTGGCCCCCTCGGGATGAAGGATCCAGCCTCTGGGGGTGCAGCTAGCCTGGGTGAAAACTTCCAGCCTTGCCAGCCCAGCAGTGCTGCTTGGCACTGGGTGCCAGCAGAGCCCTCCAAGTCCTTCCACCCTGTCCTGCAGGCTACGAGCTGCTCTTCCAGCCGGAGGTGGTGCGGATATACATCTCCCTCCTGAAGGAGAGCAAGACCCCAGCCATCCTCGAGGCTTCAGCAGGAGCCATTCAGAACCTGTGTGCTGGCAGCTGGACAGTGAGTGCCTCGGAGCTGGCCCTGCCCAGAAGGGTGCTCTGGGGAGCAGGGAACATCACCTTGGGGTGCCAGCAGAGCTGCAGATGGCCCAGGCTGTGCTGTGGCAGGCTGTCGCTCCACGAGTGGCTCGCTGCCCGCCGCTCAGGTGTGGGTCAGGCCTCTCCTGTGCCCCTAAGGGCCC
Organism: Melanerpes formicivorus; assembly: GCF_026170545.1. NCBI lineage: Eukaryota > Metazoa > Chordata > Aves > Piciformes > Picidae > Melanerpes > Melanerpes formicivorus. The sequence goes on along the minus strand of NW_027142368.1, from coordinate 17,194,977 downwards.
TGTACTCCCCGCCAGCTGTGTGCCCAGGGGTGGCCTGGCTGTGTCCCTGCCCTGCAGCTGCCTCCCTGCCATTCCTCCCCTTCTGGAGCCTGAGGGCAGAGGCTCAAGCTTTGGGCTCGACCTGCATCCGCTTGGTGCCTGCAGGAAGACCACCTGGGAGGCCTCAGCTGCCTGCCCCGCAGGGGGGCTGGGGTGGGACCGGGCCCTGTGCAGCCTCTCGGTGGGTGGTGGGAGGGGTGAGGCTGGGAGGCGAGGCCGGGGGCGGCGTCCCGGGCCCCGCTGTGCGCCGGTGCCATGCCGGTGCCCGCTGTGCCCGCAGTACGGCCGCTGCATCCGCTCGGCGCTGCGCCAGGAGAAAGGGCTCTCCGCCATCGCCGACCTGCTGAGCCACGACAGCGAGCGCGTGGTGAAGGCTGCCTCCGGCGCCCTGCGCAACCTGGCTGTGGACACCAGGAACAAGGAGCTGATAGGTGAGCGCCCCCTGCTGGGGGGGCAGGAGCCTCTGCCTGCTGCTGGCAGCTGGGGGCAGTGCGGGCATGGCGTCGGCACAGCCTCTGCCTGCTGCTCCTCTCTGTATGCTGAGTCCCCTGAGGGACACCAGTGCCCTTGCTTAGTGCTGGCAGCTGGGGGCAGTGCGGGCATGGCCTTGTCCCAGCCTCTCTGCTGCTCCTCTCTGTATGCTGAGCTCCACTGAGGGACACCAACACTCTTGCTTAGTGCTGGCAGCTGGGGGGGAGTGCAGGCATGGCCTTGTCCCAGCCTCTGCCTGCTGCTCCTCTCTGAGTGTGCTGAGCTCCACTGAGGGACACCAACACTCTTGCTTAGTGCTGGCAGCTGAGGAGGAGCCTGGGCATGGCCTTGTCCCAGCCTCTCTGCTGCTCCTCTCTGAGTGTGCTGAGCTCCACTGAGGGACCTCAGAACCTGTCCCTGAGCTTTCTACAGTGATCTTTGGCTTCGTAGTCCTCTTCCTTGCTTGCTGACACCCAGCTCTTTCCCCATGCCAGGCAAACATGCCATCCCTAACCTCGTGAAGAACCTGCCTGGAGGCCAGCAGACCCCAGCCAAGAACCTCTCTGAGGACACAGTGGTGTCAGTCCTCAACACTATCAATGAAGTAATTGTAGACAACCTGGAGGCCGCCAAGAAGCTGCGCGAGACGCAGGGCATCGAGAAGTTGGTGCTGATCAACAAATCTGGGTAGGCTGTGCTCCCAGGGCAAGGCAGGGGGCAGAGGGGGGCTTCTCCAGGGCCCTTCTCAGAGCCAGGGGCGTTGCCCAACATCTCCTCTCCCCAGGAACCGCTCGGAGAGAGAGGTCAGAGCGGCTGCCCTGGTCCTGCAGACCGTCTGGGGCTACAAGGAGCTGCGGAAGCCCCTGGAGAAGGAAGGTTGGAAGAAGTCAGATTTCCAGGTATGGAGGAAGGGGAGGGGAGGTGCCCTGTTGTGGCTGGGGTAGTAGGCAGGGCTGTGCAGCAGGGGGAAGGATGTTCCTGGAGCTCAGCAGCACTGGATGCAGCTCTTGCCTTGCTGGTGGGATTGGAGACCCTGGGGGCGTCCACTCCACTGTTGCTCAGAGCATGGCTGTCAGGAGGCCTCTGCTGGAGAACCACCCTGCAAAACCTCGAGTCCTTGTCCCCACAAGTGTGCAGATCCTGAATATCTCATCTGGAGATACTCAGAGCCCACCTGGATGTGGTCCTGTGTGATGTGGTAGAGGTGATCCTGCCCTGCAGGGGGGTTGGGCTGGATGAACTTTCCAGGTCCCTTCCACCTCCAGCATTGTGTGATTGAAGCCTGCAGCACTGAAGTCACTCAGTGCTGAGAAATGAGGCTCTGCAGAGCTCAGTTTCCTTCCCAAGGGCTGGGACTGTCCTTGCTGCCTAGGGCCTGTGTGCTGCCCTGACCCACTCCAGGCAGGCCACCTCCACTCCAATGTGGCTGCAGCCTGGGGTTCTGAAGCTCCTTCTGGCTGCTTCAGGCCCCTTGCTGGGGGCTGGAGGGATAGGATGTGCTGGTGGGGAAAGTGCCTGGGCCAGAGTGTGAGTGGTCACTGTCTGATGCTGCAGGTGAACCTGAGCAATGCATCTCGGACCCAAGGGGGCAACTCCTTTGATGACAGCACCTTGCCTCTCATCGACAGGAACCAAAAACCAGGTGTGTGCCTTCCCTTGGCTGCTGCCACCCTGCTGCCACCCACCCAGGGCTGGCCTTTGGCCCTGCCCTTCAGCCCTGCCTCTCCTGGCAGCCACAGCTGCTCACACAAGCCCATCAGCTGGGCTTCCTGGGGCAGTTAACATGGATCCTGCAGCATCCTTGGGTCAGCAGTGCTGGAGCTGTGTCTGGGCTTCTCTGGCTGGGCTGGGCAGTGGTGGCTCTGCTGCCCCTGGCTGCAGGGCTGTGTCTGACCTGCTGCTCTCCCATGCTTGCAGACAAGAAATCCTCCCGGGAGGAGATCCAGATGAGCAACATGGGACCAGGTAGGAGAGGGAATGGACCTGGGGGGTGCTTGGCCTCAGCCTCCTTGCTGTGCTGGGAGGGGTCAGAGCTCACATCTCCCATGAGGATGCTGCTGCCTCCCATGGAGCTGACTTGAGTGACTGTCCCCTCTTCTGCTCAGACTATTCCACGCTGAACGAGAGGGACCACAGCAGGACACTGGACCGCGGCGGTGACCTGGGAGAGATGGAGCCTGTGAAGGCAGTGCCCTTGATGGTGAGCAGCTCCTCAGGGGGGAGGAGTGAGTGGGACTGAGGTGCAGGGCATGATGCCACATTGCTGTCCTGGCTGGAGGAGGGGAGATCTGGGCTCAACTAACACCCCCCCCCGCCCCAGTGCCCCTACTAACCCAGCCCTGTGTCTGCAGCAGGAGGAGGGGCAGGAACTGCAGCCTGAGGCGGAGGAGGATGCTGCCCTGTGCCCCCCCGTGTCGGTATGTCCCGCAGCATCCTGCCCTGTCTGAGCGGTGGGGACAGCTGCTGCTGCCCTCCAGGGGGCGCTTTGGCCAGCCAGATTCTGCTTTGATCGCTGCTCCCTGCAATCAGTGCCTGATCCGCCGGGGCCATGGTCGTGCTGCTGCTGCTGGCTCAGGATTGCTAATGTCTCTCCTCCTCTCTCCACAGCAGAAGATCTAAGCTGCCAGCCCTGCCTCCACTCAGTCTGGGTTGCTAATATATTATATATATAAATATATATATAAACTCCTCGTGGTGGAGCAGACTCACTTCTGTCTCACTTGGAATTGTTTGCTGGACTGCCTGTGCCAACAAGCCAGCCACACCACTGGGCCTGGGCCCCCAGGGGCAGCCCTGGCCGCCCTGCCTCTTCTAGACTGCTGCACCTCCCTGTTCTGGGACACCTCAACCAATAACTCCTCCTTCCTGGCCATCACCTCCACCTTCCTTCAGAGAGTAAAACCTCCTGCTGGCCTCTGCCAGCTGCTGTCATGCTGCAAAAGGACTCCGGATCTCTGCCTCGACCAGGAGCTGCCTTCTCTCGCGAGCCTTCCCTCTGCCAGGCAGACACCTGCAGGGACAGACTGGGACTCCAGTTGCTACCTTCCTGGTTTTGGGGGGGTTGTTGCCTATAGGACATACTGTTTCTTTCTGTGGGGTCACTCTTCCAGCAGGGCTGTGGGAGCATTCCTCCCTGGCGGTGGCGAGAGCCGGGGTGGGGAGGCTGGAGTCGTCGGGGGGGTGATGGGAAGGAAACCCAGCAATAACTTCTCTTGCTTTGCTCTAGGTGAGGCTCTGGGGACATGGGAAGGGGGATCTGGCTCTGGGGCCTGCAGAAGGGTCTGTATGGGGCTGCTGGCCCCTACCCAGTGACTGCAAGGAGTGATCTTTACGTAGGGGAGATGGTCGGTCCAGGGTGTTTGGGGTGGCCCTCCCTGCACGGGAGGTGAGGAGTCCCTGTGGAAGGAGGAGATGCAGCAGGGCTTTTGGGAAGAAAGAGGTTGGCTTCTTGGGGCACACTGTGTGCCAGGTGTGAGGAGCAGGCACTGGCAGGGCTGCAAGCAGGTAGAGCCAGGATCCCCCCTCCCACTGGCAGGCAGCAGCTGCCTGCAGCAGTGCCCCCACTCGACACGTGCCTTTCTTTTGCCACTGTGAAATAGCTCTTTGAATCGTACTGTCTGGCTGCTTCCCTGGGGAAGGGGAGTCCTGGGCTTCTGGCAGGGCTGAGCTCTTCCCCACTGGGAGCCTTAACTGTCTGCAGTGGGGCTGGAAGTCTGTTCTGGGGAGGGGGACTCCCAGCTCCTCCCCTCTCAGTGACGGGATGCAGGGCTCTCCTCTGCAGCCTGTGCTGGGCAGAGGGAGCTGCCAGAGGAGCTGGGCTGCACCTTCCTCCCCTCTGTGCTGGTGCTGGTGGTGGTGGTGGGAGCATCTCTAAGTGCTGTGATCTTTAGGGAAGCCCTTGGGCTCCCTCTGCAACTGGAAGCCTCTGTAGGAGGCTGCAAACTGGAGCAGGACCCCTCCCGTTCTGGGCTTGCCTGGGGGGTGGGGAGGCTGCCGGGGGCAGAACTGGTGCCTTGCTCCTGCCCCCAAGCACCTCCCAGCTCCGGCTGAGCCCTCCCTGCCTCCAGCCCCACCTCAGCTGGGTTTGGTTTTGTTCTGGGGTCTAACTCTTCTGTTTTCCTCTGAGTATGTAAAACACTAATTCCTTTTTAAATTTTGAATTTCAAATGAACCAAAAAGAAAAGAGAAAAAAGAGAGAGAGGCTTCTCCCTTCTCCCCTCCCCGCGGGCCTGCGCTGCCCGGAGGAGGGGTGGGAGCCGGCAGGCTGTGGGCTGACTCCTGTGCACACTCTTGTAAGGCTTTGGAAACAAAAGTGATTTTTTTTATATAAATAAAGTTTTTAAAGTGTCTCTCTCTGCCTCCCAGGCTGCCCCTGGCCCTTCCTCCTCCCGCAGCTCTCGGCACGCCTTGCCTTTCCAGGGGCAGCCTCTGAGCTCTGCCCCACGCCGCTTTGTGGCAAGCCCTTCCTCGGGCTGCTGTAGGACGTCGTTTTCCTTCCTAGCCGAGGGGTGGAGAGCACAGAAAGCTTTGGAGGCTTTGTGCTGAGCTCCAGCAGCTTTGCAGAGTGCTTGGGAGGCAGCTGGAAGCCCCCTGCAGAGCAGCAAGCTGGGGAGGTCTCTCCCTGCGTTCTCCCTCGCCTCTGGTGCCAGGTAGGCTTTGCACAAGTGAAGAGATGCCGCTTGAGAAGCCCTGCCCTGGGGCTGCCCTGGCAGAGCAGCACTAGGCTGCAAGCATGCAGATGCCCTGCTGGGGAACAGCAAAGCCAGGCTCAAACACCAGCTCCACTCACTTTGGTTTTACCTCTGTGTGTCTGAAACAGAGGAGGAAATGCTGGAGCCTTGTGGCAGTTCCTTTCAGGGAGCAGCTTCCTGCTGTCCAGCAGCTTTCTACTGCAGCAGGGTGCAGAGCAAGCCCTGGCTGTGGGGCTGGGGTGGTGCTGAGTTCCTGCATGCTGCAGCACAGCTGGAGCTTGACCTGCTCCTGGGAGGGCAGGGCTGCTGCCCTCTGGGTTATGGGGTGAAAGTGAGTGTGACAGAGTCACCCTGGGAGAGGGGAACCTCTTGCACCCAGGGGCAGCACAGCTGGATGCAGCTGGCCATGGGGGCCTCCAGCCCTCCCCCCTTGCCTCCCCCCTGAAGCCAGCAGGGAGCAGAGCAAAGGCAGGGAGCAGGGGCAGCTGTTTTATTGCTTTAGGAGGGCAAGGGAGCGATGCCCAGGCTCTGGCTTGGCAGGGACAATAGGAGGCAGGGTTAGCTCAGCAGGGACGATGCCAGGGCTGAGCTGGCAGGGACAGTGCTGGGGGCTGGTGGTGGGGCAGAGGACTCAGAGGAAGAGCTTCTTGTGGCAGGCCTGGCAGTACATCTTGTCCTGGTGCTCGTGGAAGTTGCCCTTCTGCAGCTGGCCCAGGCAGTAGGCACAGGTGAAGTGCTCGGGGTGGTACTTGCGCCCCCCGGCGGTGATGCAGCGCCCGGTGACGGGGCGGGCACAGCCCTGGCAGAGGCTGCCCTGCCGCTGGTAGAAGTGCAGCTCACAGTAGGGCCTGCCCTCCAGCTCGAAGAAGGAGCTGCCGGCAAAGCCTCTCAGGCAGTCCTGGGGGGGAGAGGGAGAAGGTTGGCACCGCCTCGGGCAGCCGCTGGGCCTCTCCCCTGCCCTGCTGCCCGCTCACCGCGCAGACGAAGCACTCGGGGTGCCAGGCGCCCTGCAGGGCTGACAGGTAGTTGTCTGTCACGGGGCGCTCGCAGCCCTGGCAGCGGGGGGCGAACAGGGCGAGGAAGTCCTGCTGGCAGTAGGGCTTCTTGTTCTGCTCGTGGAAACCTGGGGGCAGAGCCTTAGGGTGGGCACCCCGGGGGAAGGCTTGCGCTGGGGCATGGCTGTGGGGGTGCCCGGGAGGGGAGGCAGGGGGCAGGGGATGGGGGGGTGGGGCAACAGGCCTGGGGGCTGGGCTTTGGAGGGGGCACCTGGGGTAGGGGGTACCTGGCACCTACCCTCGTCTCCAAACACCTTCCCACAGTGAGCACAGAAGAAGTGCTCAGGGTGCCAGGTCTGGCCCAGGGCTGTGAGGACTTTCTGCAGGAAGAGGCAAGGTGAGGTGGTTGGTGGAGGCAGAGGGCCACGGGGGGGCAGGGGGTGCCCTACCTCACGGATGGGGCCGGCACAGTAGGCACAGCGGGGGGCAAAGGCCTGCTGGTAGTCCTCCTGGCAGTATGCCCGCCCCTCCCGCTCGAAGAAGGGCTGGCTGCCCAGCTCCTCCCCGCAGCGGGCACAGGTGAAGTGCTCGGGGTGCCAGGTCTTGCCTAGGGCTGTGAGGACCTGCGAGGAGGAGGGAGAGCAGCTCCAGGGATGCCAGGAGCTGAGGAGTGCCAGGATGGAGGGAGGGTGGGGGCTCACCTTGCCGGCGATGGGCTTGTGGCAGGTGGCACAGATGCCCGCGGGGGCAGTTGTGATGCCCAGCTGCTGCAGGTCCTGGGTGAGATTGCCCAGCATGCTGTCCAGTGAGGGGGAGGGCTCTGCTGGCACCTTGGCTCCTTCCCCTGCAGCCTCTGCCAGCAAGCAGCCCTGCTGGCAGGGAGGAGGACGGTGAGGGGCTGGTGAGGGCCTGGCCCCCGCTGTCCTCTCCCCCAGACAAGGCTCTCACCTTGCTCTGCATCTGGCCCAGGGCAGCCAGGAGCTCATCCAGCTGCTGGGCAGCTGCCGTGGGGCTGCTGGGCACAGCAGAGAGAGGGAGGCTGTGGCTTCCACCCCAAGGTCAGACAGTACCTGAGGCTGAGAACCATCCCCCCAAGGCGCTGCCCTCTCCTTCTAGGGCACAGTGTGGAGGGGTGGCCTCGTGTGGCAGGGAGAGGGCTGCTGGAGGCCTCAGCCCTCGCTTCAGCAGTGCTGTAGAGATGCAGGGTACAAGCCCCCCCCCCCCCCCCCCCCCCTCAGCTCCTGCACCTGATCTCTGGTGTGAGGCAGGGCAGCTGCCCCCAGAGGATGTATCCAAGCAGGGCAAAGTGAAGCCCCGGATGGTTTTGCCCTCCCAAGGCCATGTTTTACCTGGGTGTTGTCTTCAAAGTCTGCTGTAGAGGCTGAGCCTGAGGTGGTGTCTGTGCCTAGGAGGACAAACCTCTATGGCCAAGCCTGCAGGGTGCTCCCCTGGCCCTCTGCCTGCCTGGCACCACCACCCCTGGTGTCATCCACCAGCCCCACTGTGCCAAGGCCTTACCTCTGGGGCTGCTGAGGCAAGGGCTTCACGGCCACAAAGGGTGGGAGGCTCATCTGGGACTGGATCCTGCTTGAAGGAGCTCAGCACCTGCAGGCTGCAGTCCTTAGAGGCTAGGCAAGAGCTCTGCTCCAGCTCTGCCAGGAGAGCATCTGCAGAGAGGGCCCTGGGTCAGGTACCACAGCCCCTGGCTGCCTTCCCTGCCCCTGCACTGCCCACAGCAGCTTTGTGCCGCTCCTGAACCCCCAGGAGCAGAAGCAGCAGCACAGCCTGGTGCCAGCTGTGCCAGCTGTGCCCGGGGCAGCAATGGAGCTGCTCTCCCTGCAGCATCTCCCCTGGGAGGGAAGGAAGGAGAGTCCCTGATTGTTTTCCACTCGGTGGTTTTCTCCCTGCTGGAATTCCTGCCTGCTAGGAAGCTTTCCCAGCAGCCGGAGAGAGAGGCTTCAGCGCAGGAGAGAGGTTTGTAGGCATCAATTAAGCACTTTAATTAACACAGGCATTGGTCCAGCCTGGGGCTCAGGTGAAGCTGCAGCTGCTGGGTACAGAGCGACCACGAGAAAAACTCTTAGCCCTTGAAGCTCAGCTGGAAGCCAGCAGGGAGACTCAACTGGGAGGAGGAGGTGCAGCAGAGATGTTGCTGGAAGACCAGAAGGGGACAAGGAAAGCCCAGGAGCGAAAGGACCTCCGCGATGTAAAGTAAGTTCTTAGCCATCCTCACGCATCCCTGGGGCTAAGGTCCGCCTAGGAGCTGCGCTTAGCTCTGCTCGGGGCTCGCAGCCCTGCGGATCGATTCCCAGCCTGCTCTGGACGATTGATTACAGCGGTCGGGAAGTCTTTCACCGCCTCACCTGCCGGGGGGGAGGGATGGAGGGATGGAGCCGGGGGGCTGAACGAGCACTTGTTCAGAAAGGGAGCGGCAGGAAGCGGCTGCGGCAGCGGCGATGCAAATCCTGGCTGCGCACCGCGGAGCTGAGCGGCCCCAAAGAGCGCAGCAAAAGGTCTGAGGGAGCCGGGGGTCAGCCCTGCCCCGGGGCGGGGGGCACGGGGCCGGAGAAGCAGCTGGGCTGGAGTGGGGGCAATCCCCCTGCTCCCCCAGCGTGAGGGCAGGGGCATGCCAAGGGCCAGCCCGAGGCAGCAGGCAGCGCTTCACTCTCTGCGGGAAGGGGCTCCCCGGGTCCGCGGAGCGCCCCGAGGCTCAGCCCTGCCGGGGCTTGTGCTGGGGTGCAGCTAAGGGCTGGGCAGTGCCGCTGGGCAGGCCAGGGACGGTGCAGGGGAAAGCAGGACTCACCTTCAGGAGGGCGGCCCCGCTGCGGTGGCCGCATCCTGCCCCGGGGATGGGCGGCTGGGTGAAGGGTGCTCGGGGCCGCCCCACCCTACCCCGGGCAGCCGAAAGACAAAGCTCCTCTGAGCTGCTGCCCCAAGCCTGGGTGTAGGACTGGCCCTGCAGAGCCCCAGCTTACCTAGATCCTCCATCCTGCCCTGGTGTGGGGTCCTGGGCCCGGGGCAGCACCCTCAGGCCACGAGGCTGCAGCCCACAGCCCCCCAGGCTTTCAGTTCCGCTCTGGGGCTGGGGTTTGTCACCCGGGGAGATTCCCCTGTGGGCTGTGTGCTCTGCACCACGTGATGGGCAACAGGAAGAAAGCAGTGGCAGGGGCTGGGGCAAGGGGAGCCAAAAGCAGCCCCAGGCTGGGTCTGGAGGAGGAAGAGCCTGGTGCTCAGCCTGGCGCTCAGCCTGGCTGGGTGGAACCACCCCAGCCCCTCGGCCTCCTCGGCTGGAAGCCTGAGCACAGGCAGCCTGCAGCCCCAGGCCCTGCCCAGGTGCCAGCAGCTGCCTGTGACAAGCAGTGGCAGCCCTGCACCAGGTGGCAAGGTGCCTGTGATGGAAGCAGGCCCAGGGCCCGCAGGGCTAGCAGCTCTAGCACAGCCTCAGCCTCGGGGGGATGCTTTGGGAACCTCCTCCTGTTTCCAGCTCAGGGCAAAGCTCTGGGTGTCACTTAAAGCCAGGTGAGCACAAGGGCTGACTGCAGCAGTGCAGGTGGTGGTGGCACTGCCGCTGCTGCTGCCTCTTCCCAGTGCTCTCTGTGCTGATGCTTGAAAGCCTCCCAGAGGCACCAGCTGTGCAGCTGCTGGGCACAGCTCAGCACATCCCTGCCAGCCAGGAGCAGGCTGGAGCACTGCTCTCTGCTGCTAACTTGAGGCATTTACCTTCCCCTGGGGCTTTTCTGCTTCTCCTGAGCCAGACTGCTCCCTTCCTTGGCACCCTGGGTGGCCACCTCAGGGGGGAAGGCCCTGGGCAGCTGCATCTCTCTCTTGAGACAGGGGCACTGCAGGTGGCTTCTGGGAGAGCAATTCCTACCCAAGCCCAAGGGCTCTGTTGTGTTTGCCAGGCAGGAGCAGCTCTGGGCACAGCTTTGCTCTGGCAGCTTCCCTGCCCCCTCAAGGGAGCTTCCAGAAGATCCTCAGAGGAAGGGCTGCAAGACAGCACTGCTCTGCTGCCACCGAGGCAGGAGCTGCTCCCTGCAGCAGTGTTGCTGATCCTGGGGAGAGGTTTGACCCCAGGCTGGCTAGGAGCAGCCCAGCAGGATCAGGGGCTGCAGGCAGCACCTGTCACTGTCTCAGGCTGGACTGAGCTTGCTCCTTCCACATCCACCCCATGAGTCCCCTGAGCACTGTGCCATGGCACCTGCAGCATCCTGCCCCCCCAGAGGAATCAACACTTGCTGAGCTGGGCTGGGGCAGTCCTTCTCACACCCCCCTGGTCCCATCCTGGGGGAGCAAGGTCAACTTCAGCCCCTTTGTACCCAGCTGGAATGCCGAGGCTCACTTCATTATTGCCCCTCCAAGCTGCTCCTCACTCTCTGGTTGCCTGCCAGCAGCAGGGACGTCCCAGGGCTCTCACCTCAGGAAGGGTCACTTGGGAGGCTAACCTCTGAGTCCTGGGCTCCAGTTCAGGGCAGGCACTGCTGAGAGCTACCTGCCAGACAAGAGGAGGTACTGCTTCATCACTCCCTTCCTGCTGCCTCGAGGCACTTCCCTTCCTGCAGAGAGCAGAATCTTCCTCTTTGGGGAAGGGTTGGGATTATTTCAGACTTCTCAGTGATTTACTCTCCCCTTGCAGGGGGAAGGTGAGCCCTGGGGGGAATGACTGCCTGGAGCTGGAGCTTCAGCTTGCAAATGTTCCCCTTGCAAAGCAGCAGCCCAAGATCTGTGGCCTGAGCTGAGCTGTCCTTGTGCCCTGGCTCAGCCCAGCCCTTGTACCAGGCCTTGTGCCTCACCTGCAAGGCAGAAACCCATCCCACCAGCAAGCTGAGAATAACTCCCCCAGCCAGAGTGTTTAGCTCGCAAGGAAAGTGACTTTATTGGAGGAGGAAGGCAAAGTCCTGCCCCAGCTGCCAGGCTGGCTCACCTGCAGCAGAGGGGTGGTGCTGGGGCAGTGCTGCCTCTCAGGCTTCCAGCTGGACAAATCCTTGGGGGGAGAGAGAGCAGTTCCAGCCCCCTACAATACAAACAGCAGCAGCAGCATGCCTGAATTCCTTCCTTGAGAGAGCAGCAGTGCAGCTGAAAGAAAGGTAACAGCAGGCTGCCCCAGGCCAGGAGCCAGCCAGGCTCTGCTGAAAACCAACCTCAGGACCCCCAGGAACCAACTCTGCAGCAGGTTTGTGCACTGCCCCAGCTCCTGCAGGAGCCTGGACCCACACAGCCTCTTGCCTGGGCCTGAGAGGGATGGAGCAATCCCCCTCTGTCCTGAACTTCTCTGGCTCTTGCCACATGAGCTGTCCTCCTCCCTCCAGCCTGCTGCCTTTGCCAGGAGGAACCAGACTGTGTGCAGCCCTCCACAGTCAGAGGGGTCCCTGAAGCACTCTCAGCCGCTGAGGAGTGATGTGGGCACCAATTTCCAGCCACACATAATAAAGCTTAGGCCTCAAAACCTCGAGAGGGGAAGGAGAGCAAAGGCTGCTCCCAGGGCTGGCTCTCAGCTCCCGAGCTTGACTGAGCAGCTCCCTGCCTCTGGCTCTTTGGATTCCCCTTCTGGTTTTGCTGTCTGCAGAGGGAATAAAGACCACTTGGTGCTGCTCCTGCGGCGGGGCCCCCGTCCCAGGAGCGTGCTGCCTGCCTCTGAAGCACAGCGTGGAGGGGAACGGCGGCTTGTGCCGCGGAGCCTTCCCCCTCCCGGCGCCGCCGCCGGGGGGCAGGGGGCGGCGCACGGAGCGCAGGAAGCGCAGCGTTGCCTGCCTCTCTTCGGCTCTTTGCAAGGTGGCTTCCACCTGCTCCCCAAACAGATTCTTCCCCGTGCAGGGCAAGTTCTCGAGCTTTGCCTGCACCTCCGGGGGGAAGCCGGAGGCTCGCAGCCGGGCGGAGCGCTGCGCACCCACCGCCAGGGCAGCAGCTCGCACCAGCGTGTCCCCGGCGTCCAGGGCTGCCTGCAGCTGCTGCCTGGCCAGCTCGGTGCCCTCCAGGGCAGCGTCCTGCAAGGCCTGGCAGAGCTCCTGAGGAAGCTTCTTTGTCAGCACAGAGACTCTCTCCCCGAGCTCGGCCTGGCCTCTGGCCATGTAGACCTCGCAGTCTGCCACGCGCAGGGCCGCGGCTGCCGCCCGGTAAACCTTCTGGCCAGGCGAGGCCGGGGGCTGCAGCTGGGGGCTCTCCCCTCCCGTGCTCTGGAGGGCAGGCTGAGAGCTGTAACCCACTGCCTCCTCAGGGAGCAGCTCTTTCCTCTCCCCCTCCCGTGACACCGGCAGCACGCCGCGGGGCGCCTGCCACGCTCTCTTCTCCAGCTTGTCCAAGACAGGAGGCAAGGGCACAGCAGCTCTGCTGCAGGGGGGCTCTGGTCCAGACACTGAGCCCTCGGGCTCCCTGCTGGCTCCTGGAATGGAATTAAGTTAAACCCAACCAGATTAGCCAGTCTGCTCAGGAGCTGGGGGAAGGGTGGACTTTCTGAGGGGGAGGCAGTGCCCTTCTGGTCTGCCCTGGAAGGGGAGGTAAGGTCAGCCACATCCTCCTCTCCAGAGGAATCACAGCACGAGTCCTCATGCCCAAAACAACTCCTGGGTCCCAGCTGGATGAGTCACAAACCACTGCTGGTGAGGTGGGGTGAGGGGATGCTGCTGGGCAGGGGCTGTACTGGAGCTGCTGGCAGAAAGGGTGTCCCACTGGAGGTGACTCCTTCGCCCAGGGGAAGGACAGCTCTTGAGATCCAGAGGGTGTCCTTGCTTCTGGAAGCATCCTGCATGCACTGGAGCTCACCAAAGGCTCTGCAGCCACTTCTGAAGGCTGCTTGCGGGGTCTTGATGCAGCCTCGGCAATGAGGAGGATGGATCTGGCCAGGTCAGAGAGCCTGCCCAGCCACCGGGAATCCCCAGAGGGCTCTTCTGGTCCCGACAGAGCGTGGAGGGCATGGGGTGGAGGCTGGGACCCAGAACCGCCCGAAGGTGGTGGTGGCCTCAGCCCTTGTGGGCTGGCAGCTTCTGGGTTCTGCTTGGCTCTCCCAGGACAGTGCTTCCTCTGGGGGGAGTCTGCCTCGTCAGGTACTGCCCAAGCGGTGCCCTGGGGCGGCAGCTCAGGTTCTGGAGAGGGCAGCGCGGGCTGCCCCAGCGGAGCTGCTCCCCCGGGCTCTGCCGGCAGGCACAGCGGCGTCACCGGCTGCGGCGCCGAGCCCTGCCCCGGGGCCGCGCAGGCCAGATCATGCCGGCGCTCGGTGGCTTTCCCCTTCGCAGCTCAGCCGCGCCGGGAGCAGGTCAGTGGCAGCGCCGGGCCGGGCCCGCAGCAGGGCGCGGAGCTGCTTCCCGCGCAGCCGAGCGGCGCAGACCCCGCGGGCCGTGGCCCGCTCCCAGGCAGAGGACGCAACGGTCGTGCTCATCCGTGACGGGGATCCTGCGGCCGCAGGGGCGCCGCCGGGGCGCGCCCGCCGGCCGCCATCCTGCCTCCCAGCCCGCCCCGCGGCCGCTTCCGGCTGCGCCGCACCGCCTCCGCCGCCGGGAACTACATCTCCCGGCAAGCAGCGCGCATGCGCGGAGGCTGGACGGAAGAGGGCGGTGCGGGACAGCCAAGCCCCGCCCCCTTTGCGCCGGCCGCCATTTTGTCACCGACTTTCACCCGCCGCCCGACGGGGCGGTTTTTTTTTTCTTAAAGGAGAAGCGACAGCCAAAAGCAGGCTCCGCCGCCAGGCCTCGCCGGAACCGCGAGCGGCGTCGCAGCCCTGCGGCAGGGAGCGGCCGCGCGGGGCTGGGGACGAACGGCTCTCCCTGCCAGGCCTCGCCCGCAGGGTGACGGGACCTGGGGGCAGCCGGAGGGGCGCAAGGCAGCGGCGGCGGTAGGGAGTCTGGCAGCGCCGAGCGCCCCGTGGCGGACGCACGGCGGAGGGGCGAGCCGGGCGGCGGGCCGGCGGAGCGGCAGCTGAAGGGGCCGCGCTCGGGTGGGCGCCGCGGCGGGGTCGGCCGGGGGGGGAGTGGGAGAGCGAGCGCGGTGGCCCTAGCGGCGCCTGCGCGGCGTGGCGCACGCCCGGGGCGCGCGGGGCGTGGCCCGCTGATTGGCCGCACGGCAGCGGAGGGGGCGGGCCCTGTCGCAATCGGGCAGCCTATTGGCCAGGCGGTGCGCGAGCGGAGGAGACGGGCGGGAGGATCGCGGGAAGGAGAAGGCGGAGCTGGGAGGCGTGGCTATCCCGCGCTTCCCGCCCGCGTATTGGCGGGCGCGGGAGGAGGTGTGTCCTTGGCTCCCCCGCGCGGAGGTGGGCGGTGGGCGGTGATTGGGCGCGGCCGAGGCGGGCGAGGTGAGGTTTGGCGGGAGGGAGGGTGGAGCCCGCAGGCGTAGCTGTGGTCCTGCCGCTCGCCGCCCCGATGCCGGCGGGCACCGAGGAGCCGGCGGGCGCCGAGGAGCAGCCACCTGCCCAAGGCCCGCCGGCGGCGGCTGAGAGGCCGCCGCCTTCGGGCCGCCGCCGTCCGCCCCTGGCCGCCGCCGATCAAGGGGAGGAGTCTGGAGGCAGCCGTGTGCTAAGGGGCGGCCGGGAACGGGGCCGGGCCGCTGCCGCCTCGGCCGCGGGGGGAGCCGCCGCCGCCGCCGTTTCTCGCCGTCGTAAGGCCGAGTATCCTCGGCGCCGGCGGAGTAGCCCCGGGGCCCGCCCCGCCGCCGAGCAGCTCGCCGCCGAAACGCCACCCGCGGCCAAGAAGGCCTCTCGGGCCGGGTGAGTGCCCTGCGGCACCGGGCTTGGTCCCCGCTCTCCCTGGGGTCGCGATCGGGGCGGGGGGAGGCTGGGAAGCTGCCCTGGACGAGTGGCCTCTCCTCTGTCCCGTTCGGGGGGCACCTAGGCCCCGGGGCCCGCTTCCGTCGGGGGGTGCCCCGGCGCTGTGCCTCTTTGTTGCGGGCCGGCCCCACCGGTCCCTGCCCGAGGAGCGCAGTGTCCCAAGTGCCAGCGGCTCCCGGCCGCCCTGCCTGGTGCGGCAGGCGTGCCTTCGGCTGTGAGCGAACCGAAGCACCTTGAGAGCCGCCGGCCGCGCAGCGTGCTCGGGAAGAGCATCTGCCTTCCTCCCTGCTCCTCGGCCTCCAGCTTGTTTTGGCCCCGTCTGCCCCAAGGCATGGCTGAAGGCGGTGCCGGCCTTTGGCTTCCTGGAGAAGGTGACAGCATCTCGCTGCTGCCTGCTTTCGGGAGGAGCAGAGCAGTCCCCGCTGCAGTCACCTGCGCCAGGGTGCTTGGGGCACTTGGTGTGGAGCTGAGCTGAGCTGAGCTGCCTTCCTCTGGCCGCAGCCTCTCCCAGTCAGGCTTGCTGTGGGCCAGAGAGGGCTTCTGCTGCTTTATTGCTCCAGCTCACCTCAACTTTTTCTGGCTGAGGCAGGCCCTCCTGCTTTCTGGGGTTGAAAGCAGTGATTTGAGAAGGTGGCAATGGGGCTGCCCCCAGGTGGGAGCCAGGGTTGGTTCTCAGCATCATCCATTTTCTTGTTTCTCCTCTCGTGCTGTGGGAGCTCTCCTCTCATGTTCTGGGAGCTCTCCTCTCGTGCTGATGTTTTGTGCTTTTTTTTTCAGGTGCACAGATAAAGCAGCTGGCAAAGGTAAGAGCTAAGTCACTCTTACTGTTGTATTCCCCCCAGAAAGTCAGAGCCTTCCCACAAAGGCAGCCAGGCATCTCTTGGAGCCCTTTTAAAGGCTGTTTTGTTGCTTGATGATTGGCTCTTTTTTCCCCCAAGGTCTCTGTCAGGACTCTGGAGCTGCAGTAAGCTGCTGCTGCTTGTGCTCAGTGTGTAGAAAGTGACTCTGTTAGAGAAGCAGCAGGGCTTTGCTGTGCTGGGGGAGGTTGAGGCCACACCATTTGACAGCTCTTGTTATGCAGTGGTTCTCAGGAGGCAGCAGACCCAGGGCTCCTATCAGTGCTGCTGGCCTTAAAGCACAGGTGGGGGTCCTTAAGAGACAAGTGAAAAGAGGTCTTGAAGTAAGAGTGCTCAAGTGTTTGCCCTTGCCATGCTCTGGCTTTGGTGGGTGGTGAATTTCTTGTGCTTGTGCCTCCAAGGATGGAAGAGGAGAGTTCTGAAGAGGAGAGAGCAGCTTGAGGAGTGTAACCCAGAGAGCCCCAGCTGGGGGGCATGCAGCCAGGAGCAGGACTTCTGTGCTGCCAGTGCCAGCCATGTGAGCTCTGCCTCTCCACTTGACAGCTTCCTGTCCAAACAAGACGTTGTTGGGCTTTGCTCCTCGTGCAGTGATGGCTTTGAAGCAGCTCCAGTGAAAGGCTTTGTGTAGTGCTGGCCCTAGAGAATTGTCACAGGAGTGAAGTGGTGAGGAGGGAAGGTCAGACACCTGTGCAAATGGCTTCACCTTTCTGCTGGAGCTGCTCAGTTGTTGTTTGCAGGCATCTGTGTCTTGAAGGGTGCCTTCTGGTCTGCTACTTCAGTCACTCTTTCTTCCCTTGGGGGTTTGTGCTGGTTTGAGTCACAGCAGGTGCAGCTCAAGCCATGCCAGTGTTGAAAGCCATCAGCATTCTGGCTGGCAAGGTGGATTGGTGCAGGATTAGGCAGTGTGTGTTTAGCACAGGCCCCACTGGTGTGCATTTGGCTCTTGCTGCATGGAGGGTGGGCAGAGGATTCAGTGTGAGAGAGGTTCAACCCCTTGGGCCGAGGCACAGTTGCAGGCATGTGTCAGAAGGCCTGGGGTCATCACCTAATGTACAGTGTCAACATCACAGCTCAGTGGGGAGTCCAGTGCCTTGGGCACCCTTCAGGAGAAATGTTGATGTGGTGGGGTGGAGGAGTGGGCAGAAGAGTTCCATTTTAACCCCACTCCTCCCTGGGCCATGCTTGGAAACGGCAAATGCCAGGCTGGCTCTGCCCCCAGCTGGGGCTCTCTGCACTCCTCCCATTCTAGGCTTTCAGCTTCAGGCTCTGGGAAACTCAGCTGCCCTTAAATGTGAGAGTGGGAGAGGGATTTCCTCAGCTCTGGGGCTCCCTTTTAAATGCTGAGCCTCCCAGTCAGGATGGAAGCTGTCACTGAGGAGCCCACAGGAAATCTGCTTTGGTGATTTTGGGTTTGGTTTGATTGGTTTGGTTCTTCCCCTCCAGCCTTTAAAACCAGAGGTGAGAAAGCTGTGCCTCTGTGCTCCAGCTGCACAGGGGGGAGGTGGCTGCACCATGCTTGTGCTTGCTGGGGAAGGCATGAGGCAGAGCACATGAAGTGCCTTCCTCAGACAGATCAGGCACTTTGCAGGAGGGAGACTTCCTTCCCACTGCCTCCTTTGTGCCTGTAGCACAAGAGCTGGAAGCAGCCTGCTCAGGTGTAAGCAAGCTGCAGCTTTCCAGAGCTGGCTGCAGTGCTCCAGCTGAGGTCTCAGCAGGGCAGAGCAGAGGGGGAGGAGAACCTCCCTGGCTCTGCTGGACACACTCTCTGAATGCAGCCCTCTTGGCCACCAGGGCACATTGCTGTCCCATGCAGCACTCGCTGTCCAGCAGCCCCCCCAGGTCCTTGCCCAGCTCTGCTTGGCTGTGGTGTGTGCAGCCCTGGCTGAATCTGTGCTGCTGGGCCAGGGGGGCAGGGGCTCTCCTTGGCTTGGGAGCACCAACACAAAGGTTTGAGTGTGCAGGTGTGGTGGGGAGGCTCTGGGGAGGCTACAGGTGTGTGTGGTGTCAGAGCTGGGCTGTGGTGCTGCTTGCACTCCCTGTCTGGCCCTGCTCAGCCCTGCAGTGGCAAACCTTTCCCTCCTCTGCAGGCACTTCAGCTGCAGCAGTGGAACCTTTCCCCTCAGCTGCTCAGATAATTGATGGGGCTGGAGTCAGGCAATGTAGCAGCAGCAGAATTCACATTTGGCTTCCCAAGCTGCTCTGTGTGTTCTTTCATTTGGGTTAGGCCTGGGTAGCTTTAGTGACTGGGGTAGAGCTCAGTGAATGTCCTGCCCCTGCTTCCACCCCAGTGCCTGGTGTGGCTCACAGTCAGGTCAGCAGCCAAGCAAAATCCACTTCAGCATTGCCTCCAGACCAGCTGCAAACTCTCATCCACTCTTGCTTCAGTGAGATTGTTTTGCCTCTGCTGTTTGCTGATCGCTCCAGAGGCTCTGAGGGGAGTTTCTGTCTGCAGCAGTTGGGAGCCCAGGCTGGGTGCCTGTCCTGCAGGGAGTGCTGCTTACAGAGGTGCTGCCAGGTTTGTGCTTGTGCTGGAGCCCCTCTGCCTTTGTCTTTGTGTTGCCTTCCATCTGTGCTTTGTCTCTGAGGTTTTGGAGCTGCAGGCTGGGAGGAGATTGCTCCTGCCACAGTAAGGAGGAGGAGGGTGGGGTTGGAAGGCAAAGGTGTCATCCCATGAGTGAACACTCAGACTGTGTGTGCCTGCTGCTGCTCTGCTGGAGCTGTGCAGAGCAGATGATGTGCAGCTTTGGTTTGGGCAGCTTACTTTTCCTCTGGGCTTTCAGGTTGTCATTTCTGTTGGCCTTGAGGCCTTTTTGGGGTATTTTTGGCAATGTCAAGAGAGGGAGGTCACAATCACAGAACTGTCAGGGTTGGAAGGGACCTCAGGGATCATCCAGCTCCAATCCCCCGCTATGGGCAGGGACACCCCACACCAGATCAGGTTGTTCAGAGCCATGCTGAGGCAGAGGAAGAAGCAAAAAGGAGGAAGGATCTTGTGGGGAAGGCTCCTTGACCACCTTCACTGCAGAGCAGTGAAGCAGAGTGGGGAGTGGTGTACTCTGTAGAAATGTGTCCTGGCAGAGGTCTCTCTCAACACCCCAAGGAGCTGTGAAAATCCCTTGCTCAGAGATCTTCAGCTGAGTGCCTGACTGAGGGGGGCAGGCCTCTTGCAGGCAGCTGTGTGTGCTGGCACTGGCAGCAGGGCATGGGGTGAGGGGAAGGTTTCTGGGAGGAGGGTTTCAGCTGCCTTTGGGTTTGATTTAGCTTTCCAGGAAAGCCCCAAAGCCCTGGAGGTGCTCACAGCTAGGACTGCAAAGGTAAAGCAGTCACAGCTCAGCTGGGTCTGCTACAGCAGGAAGTCAGGAGGGGTGCAGGTCAGTGCAGTTCGTGCCCTGACGGTGGAGAGGCTTCACATGTGCAAGGCACTGGCCTTGGTTGCTGCTCTACAGTGACACTGTGATGCCTCAGCATCCTGTGTTGCAGTCAGGTGGTGCCTGTTCCCACTCTGTTAATCAAGGGCTGGGGAATGAGTCACCCAAAGCAGACTACATGCTGCAAGTGAAAGGATCCTTGGGCTCAAGAGGCTTGCTGTGCAGATTTCGTGTTGGGA
The DNA here is from genome assembly GCF_026170545.1 of Melanerpes formicivorus. Lineage (NCBI taxonomy): Eukaryota > Metazoa > Chordata > Aves > Piciformes > Picidae > Melanerpes > Melanerpes formicivorus. Next base: position 17,175,568 of record NW_027142368.1, on the reverse strand, counting down.
GAGACCTCAGGATCCCCCTGGTCCCACCTGCTGTTCACCACAGAGTTCACATCACTCTGCTCAGGCCTGGGGGAACTCCAGAATCAGGCTCCTCTGAACCTCATCAGGGTCAGCAAGACCAAGGGCAAGGTCCTGCACCTGGGCCCTGGCAGCCCCTGGCCTCGATCCCGGCTGGGGGATGAGTGGCTTGAGGGCAGTGCTGTGGAGGAGGGCCTGGAGATGCTGGCTCTAAGGGAGGAGCTTGCTCACATGCAAACATGTTAGCCAGTTCTGTTCTCTTGCCAACCCATGGCTGGAGCTCAGCCACCAGCCAGAAAGAAGCCACCTGCAGAAGCTGTAAATGAGTGCAGAGACCTTGGGCTGGCAGTGCTCGTGACGCCTTTGGCCTGAGCATGAGGCTGGGAGCATCCGGCTCAGATCCCTCAGGGCAATTACAAGGTGGCCAGGCCTGGTTAATTATGTGTTTGGGGGGTTCTCCCAGCCTGGCTTCTAATATGGCCCAGGTTTGAAGCTAGTCTGTCATCAAGCAGATGCTGAGGTTCAGGAGTGTCTCTCTTGTGCTTAGAGATCAGAGACAGTAAATATCTGCCCTGGTGAGACCTCACCTGGAATATTGCATCCAGTTCTGAGCTCCTCAGTTCAGGAGCTGCTGCAGAGAGTCCAAGGGAGGGCTACAAGGATGCTGAAGGGGCTGGAGCCCTGCCCTGTGAGAGGCTGAGAGCCCTGGGGCTGTTCAGCCTGGAGAGGAGAAAACTGAGAGGGGACTTAATACATGTCTGAGGGCTGGGGGTCAGGAGGGGGGGCACAGGGCCAGGCTCTGCTCAGCTGCACCCCGGGGTAGGACAAGGGCCAATGGATAGGAACTGCAGCACAGGAGGCTCCAGCTCAGCAGGAGGAGGAACTTCTGTGCTGTGAGGGTCCCAGAGGCCTGGAGCAGGCTGCCCAGGGAGGTTGTGGAGTCTCCTGCTCTGGAGCCTTCCCAGCCCCCTCTGGATGTGCTCTGTGTGCCCTGTGCTGGACGCTCTGCTCCTGCTCTGGCAGAGGCCCCTCCCAGCCCCTGGCATCTGCCTTTGCCAGGGGGAGGTTTGAAACCTTTGCATCCTTACTTGGGGGCAGCAGGGGCTGTGGTGAGAGCTTTACCGGAGGCTTGCTGGGGCTGCCCCCGGGGTGTGCCCTGCCTGGCTCCCGGCGGGGCGGGCAGCCGATGCCGCTGGGTGCTGCGCAAGGGCAGGGGGTGCGAGCCGCCGGCAGGAGGTGTGCTGCTTGTCCTGAAGAGACTGCCCTGGGTGTTTCAGATCCCAAAGAAGAGAAGCAGGAGCAGGAGGAGGAGGAGGAGGAGGTCCCGGGCGCGCCCGGCCAGGGCTCCCCCGGGGGCACCGGCAGGCCCGGGCGGAGCTGGCGCAGCAGCAGGGCAGCCGCCGGGCGCCAGCGCGACCCTGAGCTCCCGCGGGCGGCCAGGCCCAAGGCTGCCTCCCTGCAGCTCGTCTGCAAGTCGGAGCCCAACGCAGACCAGCTGGAGTACGGTAGGTGGGAAGCACAGTGCCGCAGGGAGCGAGGGCCGGGCAGCCCTCGAGGGCAGCGGGGGTGGGGCTGGCACCGCCCGCGGCTGGCACCGCCCGCGGCTGGCACCGCCCGGGAGAGCCCTCTGCCGCCGGCGCTCCTGGCACCGCTTGGCAGCAGAGGTGCCTGGCTGAGCCCCCTGCAGCGAGCACAGCTGAGACCTGACGGTGCCTTTTCCTTGCAGAGGTCACAGAAGGACATCAGTCTCCCGCTGGCCTCAGGTAGGAGCCACCCCGGAGCCCTTTGCCCTCTGCTTTGCTCCTCGGGGGGAGGAGCTCGTCTCGGGGGCCCTGCTTTGTTTCCCCTGTGGAAGGCTCTGGGCTGGGCAGCAGCTCTGGTCTTGCTCAGTCCTGGATCTTTGTATTCTCAGTCTGGATCCCAGGGGGCACTGTGGGGGAGTGGGCAGTGAGGGTTGGTCTGGGCATTGCCCCTGCTGCCTTTACTGCCTCGGGAGCAGGGGCTGTGGGTAGGTGGGCACACAGAGGGGACTGCTCTGCCCAGCCTCTGTTGGCTGTCATTGTGCTGCTTAGTCAGTGCAAGCTGTTAGCTCTCCAAGGTCATGCTGGGTGAGACAGTGCTGTGGAGCAGTGCTTTTCCTGCCCTAGGGGATGAGGCAGGAATATTCTTGCAGCAGTGCTTAAGCTGTTGATGCCAGGGAGAGGATTGTCCCCTTGGACCCAGCTCTGGTGAGGCCTCACCTTGAGTGCTGTGTCCAGTTTTGGGCACCTCAGTCCAAGAGAGCTGTGGAGGTGCTGGAGGCAGTGCAGAGGAGGGCAAGGAAGCTGGGAAGGGCCTGGAGAATGAATGTGATGAAGAGCAACTGAAGGAGCTGGGGATGGCTGATTTGAAACAGAGGAAGCTGAGGGGAGACCTCCTGGCCATCTGCAACTACCTGAGAGGAGCTTGCAGAGAGGCTGCTGCTGCTCTCTTCTAACAGGTCATTGGTGATGGACCAAGAGGGAATGGCCCCAAGCTGCCACTGGGCAGGCTCAGACTGGACAGTAGGAAACGCTTTTTCATGGCAAGAGTGGTCAGGGCTTGGAATGTGCTGCCCAGGGAGGTGGTGGAGTCCCCAAGCCTGGAGGTGTTTAGAGGTGGTCTGGATGTGGTGCTTGGGGCTGTGGCTTAGGGGTGAGCCTTGCAGAGCAGGGCTCTGGCTGGACTTGGTGATCCTGGGGCTCTGCTCCAGTCTGAACTGTGTAAAGTCCTCTCTTCTCTTGGTTTTTCTCCCCTCCCAACAGTGAGGATGAGGAGGAGATGCTCATCAGTGAGGAAGAAGTTCCCTTCAAAGATGATCCAAGGGATGAGACTTACCGGCCCCACCTGGAGAAGTGAGTTGGGTTAGGCCTTTGCTGTGCCTGCAGACACAGACAGCCCAAGTGACATCCTGGCTAAGGAGCACTCTGTGACCCAAAGCACCTGTGCTAGCTGCAGAGGTGGAAAGGCTCCCAGGGGGCTGAGTGCTTCCTGAATGCTGCTTCTCTGGCAGACTGAAGCCTGGAGAGCCCTGCTGCCTGCCAAGTTCTATATTAATCCTTGCTCAGAGTTCTGCTTGGAAGTGGGGCTTGGATAAACAGAGCTGAGTGTAGCTCCAGGGGGGGTTTGTTGCTTAAATGCTTCCAAAAAGCAGCCAATGGGAAGGGTGTTGGAGCAATCTGTTGTGTTTATGTCTTTGCAGGGAAGCACCAAAGCAGAGGAGAAAAGCTAGCAAGGTGAAGGAGGAAAAAGAGAAGCAGAAAGAGATCAAAGTAGAAGTGAAAGAAGAGAGCGAGTTCCAGGAGGATGAGGAGCCACCGAGGAAGTAAGGCACAGTGCAGTTATGCAGAGTGGTGTTCCTTTGGCAGCCTTGCTTCTGTGTCAGTGTGGTGGGGGTGGTGACTTCCCTCCTCCTCCTCTGCTCCTGAAAGACAATGAGGCAGAAGCCTTTGTTCTGATAGAGTCACAGAATGGTCCAGGCTGGAAGGGACCTCCAGAGGTCACCCAGTCCAGCCCCCTGCAGCCAGCAGGGGCAGCCCCAACTAGATCAGGCTGCCCAGGGCCTTGCTGAGCCTCACCTTGGGTATCTCCAGGGAAGGGACCTCAAGCACCTCCCTGGACAGCCTGGTCCAGTGTTTCACTACCCTGATAGTGAAGAACTTCTTCCTGATATCCAATCTCCATCTGCTCTTCTCTAGTGTGAAGCCATTGCCCCTGGCCCTGTACCTTCAGGCCTTTGCAGTCTCTCTGCAGCCTTCCTGTAGCCCACTTCAGGTACTGGAGGGCTGCTCTGAGGTCTGCCTGGAGCCTTCTCTTCTCCAGGCTGAACACCCCCAGCTCCCTCAGCCTGGCCTCAGAGCAGAGCTGCTCCAGCCCTGCACACTGGATGAGCTTTGGAGGTCCCTTCCAGCCTAGACCATTCTGTGGCACCTGGTTAATGTCCTCCTCCTGCACTGGGGCCCAACATGCCAGGGCTCAGGACAGCCAGCTGTGTTCTCCTCATTTTGGAGAAGTGAAACCAGAAACTTTTGCTTCCTAGTCAGTCTCTGGTGCTTGGAGAACCTTTGGGTGTGCTGCCACTGGAGCTCAGCACTGAGGCTTCCCTTCTGGCAGCTGAGGGAGGCTGTGCTGCTGTGCCTGTCCCAGCCACTCTCTGGGGTGCTGAGTTCAAAACACAAAAAGCTGTTGAGTGGAAAGTACACAAAAGCTGCTGCTGCACTTCCTTCCTCTGAGAGCCCCTGGAGCAATCTGGGCTCCCTCTGCTAGCCTGGGGCCTGGGGCTCTGCTAGAGAGCAGCCCCAGGGAGAAGGACCTGGGGGTGCTGCTGGACAACAAGTGCTGAATGGGACAGCAATGGGGCCTGGGGGCCAAGGGGGTCCTGGGGTGCATCAGAGGAGTGTGGCCAGCAGAGCCAGGGAGGTTCTCCTCCCCCTCTGCTCTGCCCTGCTGAGACCTCACCTGGAATGCTGCAGCCAGTTCTGGGCCCTCAGCTCAGGAGGGACAGGGATCTGCTGCAGAGAGGCCAAGGGAGGGCTGCAAGGCTGCTGAAGGGACTGCAGCACTGCCTGGGGAGGAGAGGCTGAGAGCCCTGGGGCTGTGCAGTCTGGAGAGGAGAAGGCTGAGAGGGATCTGTCTATAGCTGAGGGCCAAGAGGGAGGGGACAGGGCCAGGCTCTGCTCACTGGGCCCTGGGATAGGACAAGGGGCAGTGGATATAAACTCCAGCACAGGAGGCTCCAGCTCAGCATGAGGAGGAACTTCTGCACTGTGAGGGTCCCAGAGGCCTGGAGCAGGCTGCCCAGAGAGGTTGTGGAGTCTCCTCTGGAGCCTTCCCAGCCCTGGCTGGATGTGCTCTGTGTGACCTGTGCTGGATTCTCTGCTCCTGCTCTGGCAGGGGGCTTGGACTTGATCTCCTGAGGTCCCTTCCACCCCCTGGAATCCTGTGAGCCTGTGCCTCAGCCAGGCCCAGCCCAGCAGGCTGTGGTTGGAAGTGACCAGCTCTCCTGCACAGGGCAGGGGGGAAGGCATTCCTGGAAGCCCTCAGCCAGGCCCCACACCCTGCCTGCCCTTTCTTTCTTCTTTTCAGTCTGCAGCTGTCCAAACAACTTTGGCTGTTAGGATTAAATTCAGCCTTTTCCAGGCTGCACATCAGCCCTCAGCATTCTGCTTGTGTGAGTGCCTGCTGCAGACAGCTGGCAGGCTGCTGCCTCATTAACTGCAAGCTCCAGAGAGGAGGCAAAAAAGGCAAAAAAAATCAATGGAGTGCAGGTCAGAGGCAGATTCCTGTGGTTTCCTTCATGTGGTTTGCTCACACACCAGCTTCCAGCTCCCAGAGCATGTGTTACAAACAGGTAGCTTTGCCACCACAGTCCACAGCTGCTGCTGCTCCCCACTTCCTCTGCTCTGTTGCCTAACACTTCACATCAGGTGCAAAACAACCTGCACAGCTAGGAGGAGTGAGGTTAATGACCCAGCAGCTATTCTGCAGCCCTCTGCATTAACCACAGCAGGTTGTGCACCTGTCAGGGCAAACCAGAATCTCTGCTGTGCCTCAGCAGAGCTCTGCTGATGTGCAGGATGCAGCTCCCAGGCAGCAGCCCTGCCCAGAGCACGGTGCCTGCTTGCTCACGTGGCTGCAGAGACACTTACAGTAGGTTGATGGAAGTCTTTTCCAGACCATACTGAGACATCTTTATTGCAAAGCCATGCCAGTAAGATGCTGAGCAGGCACTCAGCATTCAAGCCAAGCTTTCAGAGTGGGCACAGGTTTCATTATGCACAGCAGCATCTGACACAAACAACATCAGCACCAGCCTCAGGCAGCCATCTCCAACAGAATGAAAAGAGCTCAATGTGCAGCAGCTTAGGAACAGCAAGAGGAGAGAAACACAGCACAGGATGTTAGGGGTTGGAAGGGACTTCAGGAGATCATCAAGTCCAACTCTCCTGCAAGAGCAGGACCATAGAATCCAGTACAGGTCACACAGGAACACATCCAGAGGGGGCTGGAAAGGCTCCAGAGAAGAGACTCCACAGCCTCTCTGGGCAGCCTGCTCCAGTGCTCTGTGAGCCTCACAGTGCAGAAGTTCCTCCTCATGCTGGGGTGGAACCTCCTGTGCTGCAGTTCATATCCACTGCCCCTTGTCCTGTGCTGGCAGCTGTGTGGTGGTGAATGGTGAGCTGAGACACCTTGGAGAGAGGCAACCCTGCTCAGAAGTGTTGTGCAGTAGAGCTGGTTGGTAGCCTTGCAGCAGCAGCCTGGTTTGGGCTGGTTTGAGGTCTGCCACGTGGCACCCAGTGTCCTGCAGAGAAGCTGTCAGGGGTGTGGGGGTCACAGCTGCACAGAGAGCAGCCTGCAGGAGCAGGTTGCAGAGAGGCTCAGGTGCTCAGCTGCTTGAGGAGCCTGCCCAGCTCTGAGCAGAGTGTTTCCTGGTCTGGGATCCACAGCAGCTGCCTTGCTGGGTGCAGCCTTACTTTCCAGGCTCCGAATGCACGAGAGCACTGTAGTGTGTTGCACACATCCTGCTCCTGCTTCCCAGCACACACTTCACAAAGTCTTGCTCACTGATGTTGTAAAGGAGCTGCTCTCAGTTCTGTTTCTGTAACCTTGTTTGTCACAGGAGGGGAAGGAGGAGAAAGGATGACAAAAGTCCAAGGCTGCCCAAGAGGAGGTGAGTGAGTGAGTGCCCTCTGCTTAGCTCTCTCCTCAGGACTTGCTTCCCCTGCATCCTGCACAGATATGTTGGTTGTCTCAAAGCTCTCACTTGTGCACAAGGCACAAGCACTGTGCTTTGACTTCCCTCCTTCCCTTCTCCCTCTAGGGGTGGGTTTGGTTTCAGCTAACTGAATCAGCACGCCCCCTCCCCACTTCCAAGTTGATCTCTGGCCTGGCATTGCCCAGAAAGAAGGCTCTGGGCAGTCTGTGTCCCCTGTGGTGTTCTCAGCTCCGGGGAGACTCCTCAAGTAGTGCTAGGGGCAGAGGGAGCTCTCAGACAGAGACTTTATCAGCATAGCCCAAAGAGGACAGCTGGAGCAGTAAGCCTGTGCTCTGCCACCACCAAGCTGCTCTGGCACTCGTGGATCTCGCTGCTGCCCTGGCTCCAGCTGCATCAGCTAACCACTGCCACTCTCCCTGCTGCCTCCTTAGGAAGAAGCCTCCCATCCAGTACGTGCGCTGCGAGATGGAAGGCTGTGGCACAGTCCTGGCGCACCCACGGTACCTGCAGGTTGGTTAAGGCTTTTTCACTTCCTGGATGAAGGGTTGAGGCAGGGAAGGACCATTTGGAAGAGGCAAGCCAGTCCTCCATTGGCTGGCACTGGGGCACTCCTTCCCTACACTGTCTTTATGGTAGATGTAATCAGTTGTGGCCCTGTGTGTCCCTGTCCTGCTGCCCGGTGTCCATCTCGGAGTCTGCTGAGGGACCCTCTGGGCTCCCTGTGTCTCAGCTGTTCCCTTAGCCATGTAAAGAGTCTTCAGCCTTTCACTCTTGCTTCACAGCATCACATAAAGTACCAGCACTTGCTGAAGAAAAAGTATGTGTGTCCTCACCCCTCCTGCGGTCGGCTCTTCCGCCTCCAGAAGCAGCTCCTGCGGCACGCCAAGCATCACACAGGTACAGGGAAGCAGGGAAGGGATGATGCAAGCTCTTCAGGTCAGGGAGCAGGGAGAGGGAGGGCAGGAAAACCTCTGGGGCTTTGGAGGAGAGTAAAGCCAAGGCAGGTGGGATAATTTGCAGCAGCAGGGTGTTCTGTCCTTCTGGATTGCTGTCTTGCAAGGAAATGAAAGGAACAGGCCATAGAGGTTTGAGCTCTCCCTCTGGCAACTATCACTTGGGAGCTGTGTAGGGGAAGAAACCAAGCCAAGCTTTAACCTCATTTGCTAGCCCTTCAGTATTGGCCAGAATGGATAATTAGCTCTTAGGAGAGTCTTAATCATGCTTTAACTCTGCCAGCCAGCTGCTGGGCTGTACTGTGAGACAGCTCCTCCTCTGCTGTGCCTGCTGGCCTCCCAGCACTTCTAGTTCTGCTGCTTCTTGGGCAGCTTTACCTGCAGCATGTGGGAGCTGGGAGGGGGAGCAGGTCTGCAGGGAAGTAATGCTCCAACTGGTGTTGCTTTCTAGATCAAAGGGATTACATCTGTGAGTACTGTGCCCGAGCCTTTAAGAGCTCTCATAACCTGGCAGTGCACCGCATGATCCACACGGGCGAGAAGCCCTTGCAGTGAGTACCTCTTGCCTGGCCCTTGCTCTCCTGCTTTGAGGGACAGAACCACAGGAACATCCAGCTTGGAACAGAGCCTCAGGATCACCAAGTCCAACCCAGAGCCCTACTCTGCAAGGCTCACCCCTAAGCCTTATCCCCAAGCACCACATCCAAACCACCTCTAAACACATCGGGGGTTGGGGGCTCCAGCACCTCCCTGGACAGCACGTTCCAATCCCTGACCACTCTTGCCCTGGAAAACATTTTCCTCATGTCCAGTCTAAACCTGCCCAGTGGCAGCCTGAGGCCATTCCCTCTTGTTCCCTCACTAATTTCCTGTGAGAAGAGACCAGCAGCAGCCTCTACAACCTCCTTTCAGGTAGTTGGAGACAGCAGTGAGGTCTCCCCTCAGCCTGCTCTCTCTCAACCTGAACAGACCCTTGGTACAGCTTTCTGGGGCTGCACTGAGTGCAGGGACAGCTCTGAGGGCTGGAGCCTGGCCTCCCAGCTCTCCAGACCCACCTCAGTTGGGGGCATGTGAGCTGCCCCTTGTCTCACCTGCTCCTGGAGGCAGCGTCTCCGCACCGCTGTGAGTCACCGCAGCCCGCTGCAGACAGAGCTGGCAGGGCTGCGGCCGGCACCAGCTGATTCCTTTGTGCTGCCTCCTTGCTGCTGCCGCCTGGGTGAGGCCCTGGGGCTGTCCCCCTGCGCTGACCTCCCCCTTCTCCTCCGCCAGGTGCGAGATCTGCGGCTTCACCTGCCGGCAGAAGGCTTCCCTCAACTGGCACATGAAGAAGCACGACGCAGACTCTTTCTACCAGTTCTCCTGCAACATCTGCGGCAAGAAGTTCGAGAAGAAGGACAGCGTGGTGGCCCACAAGGCCAAGAGCCACCCCGAGGTGCTGATCGCCGAAGCGCTGGCTGCCAACGCGGGCGCCCTCATCACCAGCACCGACATCCTGGGCGCTAACCCCGAGGCCATCGCGCCCCCCACCGACGGCCAGGGCCTGCCCCTGCTCCCCGACCCCCTGGGCGGCGCCGCCCCCGCCGAGTGCCTGCTGCTGGGCCCCGACGGGATGCCGAAGCCCTACTGCGGCGGGGCGGAGCGCGTCAGCCTGGTGGCCGACGGCAAACTCTTCGTGGGCGGCGGCAGCAGCGCCAACCCCGAGGGGCTGGTGATGAACACGGAGATCCTGGGGGCCACCACGGAGGTGCTGATCGAGGATTCAGACTCCGCGGGACCCTAGTGTGGGTGGGGAGCACCTCGGGTGCTGGGACGCTGTGCTTAAAGAGAGGAAACCAGACAACAGAGAAACAGAGACTGAACTGAAAGAGAGGAAGGTTCAACACAACTTACAGTACTAGTAAATAACCGAAGGGTCTGCGCCCCTCCAGTGTGGATCACAGCACATCCTCTTTCTTCCAACCACTTCTCTCTCTCTCCCGCTGCTCCTCTGTAGGAAGGGGCAGGTGCTGCCGTTACCAGAGCGAGCCGGACTGAGCGATGGCGTTCCCCGGTGCAGGGCAAGGGGGGGCACTGCTGAGACCCTTCACTCTCCCCCAAAGCCTTTCTGGCTCCTTGGCGTGGCACCGCTCGCAAGCTAGGAAGTGTTTGATACGCTCTGGACAAGTTTCTTAGGACTCCCTCTGGCCCCCGGTCCCAACGTCTATGCATTGCTGCACTCTGGTCCTCGCAGACTGGTTCTTCCTCCCAGGGCTGGGAGTCTGGCTTGGCACTTTAGGGCCCCCTCAGCAGGGCGAGCTGTGAAGCGGCGCACGTCCCTCTCCCCGCCGCGCTCCCTGGCTCCGGCTGCGGCAGGAAGTGGAGGGGAGGGAACGCCCTGGCTCGTAGATCATGTTTGCTTGGAGAGGCCCGGGGGCTACGGGAGCCCTGCGTGGGAGAGGCAAGGAGGAGCATCCCAGTTTGACGACAGTAATTTGCACTTTGAACATGCTTCGTTTTTGTGTTGTGGTAACGAGATTCCTTTATTTATTGATTGAAAAAGGGTCGGTATTTTTAGTTATGTTCTTAGGGGGTGGAGGTGGAAGGCGTTTGGGCTACTTCCCGGTAGGCTCCTTTGCACTAGCGAGCTGCAGGGAGCAGGTCGCTGGGAGAGCTGGGCTGGAGGCAGCCTTCTGGGCTCAGATGTCTCTCAGCTTTTCCAGAGGAGAGGGAGAGCCCCTGGAGGGGAGCCTGCTGGTGCTGGGAGGCTCTGCAGCAGCGCTGTAGCAGGAGGATGCGGTGAGTGATGGATGGAAGGGTTGGCTCTTGCCCACCTCCCAGCTAGGGGCGAGCTCCCCGCGTTCGGTGCTCTTGAAGCCTCCCCCTTGCTCCCTGCCTGTCAGGGAAGAACATCAGCCAGGAGCTTGTTCTCGTGACATAGGACAGCGGTGAGCTGCTTGCTGCTGGGGGGTGAGCTCCTCCAGCTCTGCCTCTCTCTTTCCAGGTCTAGAACAAAGATAGAGAAGCAGGGCTGGGCTATGGTTGTCTCAGGCTTGTTTAGCCAAGGCAGTAGACTGACAGGGCACGCAGGGGCTCTCAGCATCTCTGCCCCGGGCCTGTCCTGGGGGGAGGGGCTGCTGCAGCCGCGGTCTCAGAGCTCCTCTCTCCTGTGCTTTCCTGTCGGTTGGAGCCTTGTCTGCTGGTGTGGCCAGGGCAGCCCTGAGCCCTCGCAGAAGTTTGCATAGGATATGATGTGTCTGCTATGGAGACTTGGATCTTTCTGCTCTTACCTGAGTTGTGTGTGGAGATTCAGTGGCCTTGAATTCGTAGTGTTTTTTGGAAGAGGTGAAGGACAACCTGAGCTCTTTTCTTTTCTTTCCTGTTTGCTTGGTTTCTGGGTTGTGTGGTTGGGAGCAGAGAACTGAGGTATCTTGTTGAGCACAAGGTTGGCTAGGTCGGTGTGTGGCACCCAGCAGCTGGGCAGGATTGGGTACCTGGGGGCTGCAGGATGGCAATAAACCAGGGAGCTTAACTGGAGACTCTTGACAGGAAACTGGCGCTGAACACCCACTCTGTCCCCTCTGCTGCCTGGAAACGAAGCTGTGGGCCAAACCTGACAGCTTTCATTAGGCCATTTGTCCTGAGCTGTCCCCCCCCCCACCACCTTTCCCCCTTTCCACTGATAGCTTTGTCAGGGCAAGTTGAAACACTTCTGGTGTTGGGGTGGTTTGTGGCTGAGCAGTTTTCCACCGTGGTTGGTGTCTTACGTCCTGGGTGTGGGCATCCCACGTTCCTGCACCCTGGCAGCAGCATGACTCCCATGCCTGCAGGAGATGCATCTGGCCAGGAGCCTCCCCTGGAGATGAGGCTGAGGGCCCCAGTACCTGAGCGTGGCTCTCTGGAAGGGTGAATGCCAGGTCCATGGTGGTACCTTGGTAAACTGAAGCAGTTTCTGCAGCTGGGGTGATCCAGTTTCTGGCCTGGATCAGGTTGGGGTGGTTTCCAGCAGGTAGCTCCCAGGTGGCTCCCTTGCAGCACGGCAGAGATGTGTTCAAACTCCCCTCGGGGGCTTCCGTGCCCCAGCAGTGTGGTCTTCTGTCTGGGCAGGCTTGGGGCTGTCTGAGCCCCCTGGTGTGGTGGTGGCACTGGCATCTCTCCTGGCCTGGATCCTGCCACCAGCAGCAGATGTGCTGCTGGTGTAGTGCAGGTTGGCCACAGTCATCCCCAGGCTTACTGCAGACCCCACTGCTGGAGCTGCTTTCCGTGCCCTCCCCCCGTGCCCCGCGGGAGGTGCAGGCGGGCAGGGCCTGGCACAGAACACTAAATGGAGAGCTTGGGGTTTTGTTTTCTGAGAGATGGCACTTAAAATGTTTTTGAGTCAAGGGCTTGCTCACCTCTGGTGATGCAACACTTGGCACCTGGCTGGGAGGCAAGGGAGGCTGCCTGGTCTGCATCTGCCCCAACAGCTCTGAGCAGAGCAAGGAGTTTACCATCAGCCACGCTGCAGGGATGCAGCCGAGCAGCTCCTTTGCTTCCCAGCCTGGGCACCTCTGGTCCCTGCTGCTCCCCACCTCGGCCTTCCATGCACCCCTCTCAGCTCTCCCCCTTTTTTTCCCCTTTTCCTGGGCTCAGCCCCTTGCCTGTCTGTCCTCTAACCACAGCCTGCTAACCCCTGGTGCAGGAGGGGCTGCTGTAGCTTCCTCCCCACTCCCATTTGAGACCCTAAAACTGACACAGCCCTCCTGCAGCTCCTCCTGCCCTCGGTGTCTCTCCTTCACTCGCATGCAGTTTGCTTCAATAAATTATTGTAGTAGTTTGCAATAAACTTTTTTGTATTTTTCCCCCCCCTGTATTTATTTTTTGTTCTCCTCCCCGGGGAGGGAATGGAGGGGGTGCAGAGCCCTGCGCCTGCTCCCGGTGCCCTGGGGAGCTTGCAGGCGCTGTAGCCACTTCGAGCAGCGGCGTGCGGGCAGGGGCCTCGGTCCGGGAGCCCCCAGCGCACAGGGTTGGGGCCGGGGGCTGTGCCGGCTCCAGCTGGGGGCTTCCGGAGCTCAGCAGCACTTTCTGCAGTAGCCACCAGGTGGCAACGATGCTGCTGGGTTGGCCCCCGGCCCCGGGAGCTCGGCCTTGGTGGGGCCGGGGCAGCGTCCCAGCCAGGCTGGGGCAAGGCTCAGCTGCTGTGATACTAAAGGGAAACTGCTTCTCAACCCCTGGTTTTTCTTCTGTTCTTTCTCTTACTCTGGGTAATACATAACCAAAATAAACATACTGAGGAAAGAAACCCGAACCAACCTGAAGGGCTGTTTTTGTCGTGGTGCATGCAGTTTGCTCTAGGGGGTGGCCAGCATTGCCCTGGGGTAATGGCTGGGACCTCCTCCTCTGCCTGCAGAAAGGGCACCCCGAGGTACCCGGGGCCGTGCAGCCACGGGGAAATAAGAGGGCTGGAGAGGAGCAGGACAGGCCCCTGCAGCCCTCTGCTGTGCTTTGGTGTGCAGCCCAGGCTGCAGCCGGTGCTGGATCCCCAGCCCAGGGACTCCCCCTCCGTCCTTGGTCGCAGTGCTCTGCCCCACCACGGCCCAGGCCGCGGTGTTGAGCAACGCCTGGGCTCTGCTGGCCTCTTCCCGGCAGCGGTTCCTGGCGCCGTGGCGTGAGCTGGGGGATCAGCGTGCTGCTAATCTCGCTGTGTGGATGGGAGGGAAGAGGGGGTCAGAGCCGGGGCTGGGAGCCTGCTGCCAGCGGGCAAGGCCATCACGGGCGAGCTCTCGGAGGAGCGGTGCGGGAACGAGGGCAATAATCTGTTGCTGTTGATCCCAGAGGCGAGAACTGGCAGCGCCGTGCCAGCCCCCGGGCGCAGAAGGAGGGTAGTGCCAGGCCAGCGGACGCGTGAGCGGAGCTCTCCGCTGGAATGCACCAGCTCAGCAAGGGATTGTCCTCTCTGGGCTGGGCAGGCACCGTGCCCTGAGCCTGGTGCCCGTGACGGCTGCCCCGGCCATGGCGGCGGCAGACAGCCCCTCCGCCGGCCTCCGGCGCCGCGACCTCTGCAGCAGAGGCATCCGCCTGGCCGGGAAGATGCGCTCGGACGTCATGGACCTCCTGGACACTTACGTGAGTTGGCTGTGCCCCCTCTGCCCGCTGGCGGGGCGGGGGGCGCTGCTGGGGTGTCTGCTGGCACTGGGGGCTGTGCTGGGGCGCGAGGGGCTGGCCCCCAGTGGAAGTGGGAAATTAATCCCTGCTGGTACTGAGGCCTTGAGCAAACCTTGGGCACCTTGCCTGAGTGCCTCCTGGCCGGCGTTGGAGCTGATCCCTGGAGAGACCTCCTGTCTTTCACCACTGATACCCAGCTGCCGTGTGCCCTGCAGGTGGAGTGGCAGGGCCTGGACGCCTCGGCCAGCGTGGCGGCGGTGGAGGGCGTGCCGGCGGCGGCGGTGGAGCGCTGGGATGAGCAGACGGGGACCCAGCGGCTGCTGGAGAACCTGGCAGCGTACAGAGCCTTCCGGGCACTGCTGGCACAGATGCTGGAGGAGCAGCAGGAGCAGCTGGGTGAGGCTGACACTGCCCTGGGCCGGGCGCTGGCGGCTGTCCTGCTCCAGGTCTCAGCCTTCACCTACCACCTGGAGGAGCTGCTGCAGCTGGAGAGCCGTGGGACCCCCAGCGAGGAGGTGGCTGTGCCGGCGCCCCCCTCCCAGCTGGGGCTGTTCGAGAGGAAGCTGCGGGGCCTGGGGGTGCTGCGGGAGCTGGCACAGTGGGCGGTCAGGTCCGCGCGGGACCTGCGGCAGCTTGCCAAGCCCAGCCCGGGCAGCAGCTCGCTGCCCAGCCCGGATGAGAGCCCCTGAAGCTGGGTGTGTGTTGGGAGGGCTTGGGTGCTGCTGGGGCATAGCAGGGGGCTCCTTGCAGCCTTTGCAGAGGGCTGCTGACAGCACAGAGTTGTTCAGGATGGGGTGCAGGTGGGAGGGACCAAGTCACTAACCCCTGGGCCCCCCTCATGCTTTTGGTACCACTCCCTGGGGGGAAGCTGAGGCATGGGCCTCAGTCTCTGGAGACTTTCAAGACCCATCTGGATGTGTTTCTGTGTGTCCTGTGCTAGATTCTGTGGTCCTGCTCTGGCAGGGGGGTTGGACTTGATCTTCAAAGGTCCCTTCCAGCCCCTAACATCCTATGATGCATTCTGCCCTGGAGCAAGCTGGGGTACCCAGGTGGGGTGAGCCTCAGGGGTGGCTCTGACTCTGCCTGCTGCAGGGTCAGAATTATCCCCTGGGAAGCAGCTTTGGTCTTTACCCCAGGGCCAAGAGGCTGCGGTCCTCAGTGGGCTTCCTTTGAAATCCAGTTGCTGCCTGGCCTGCTATGGCCAGATGCTGCCTCTGGCAGGGAGAAGCTGCCTTGGGGCTGTTGCAGAGGCAAGGCAGGAGCAAAAGGACAGAGGAATTTTGCCTAGTGGAAGAAAGCTGGGGACCTGCCCCCCGGTGTGAGATGCAAGACTTGGCCATGTTCACATGGACTCCTTTCTCCTTCCTGGCTCACATTTTCTGCACATTGAATTTCTGCTCTAACTGCTTGGGGGCTTTTTTTGGGGGGGAGAGGGGGTGTGGGAGTACAATAAGGAGGGGATTTCTTAAGCACTCCAAGTAGTGGAGAAGAGCTTTTAATGGAAGGCTGTGATTCAGAAGACTCTCTGCAAGGAGGCTTGTGCCTCCAGGGGTTATTTTGGGACTGGAAATGGCACAGAGGATTAAGTAGCCCAAACCATATCTATGCTTACCCTGTGAGGGGGAATGCTGTGACATTTTGCAGCTGCCCAGGCTGTGGTTTTCTTGCTGAATAGATGTGATGGCTGCCGGCTGCAGAGTGAATAAAAGGGCTGGGAGATCTGCTGGGGTGACGTGACTTCTTGGGAGAGGTGGGACAATGGGGCTCAGCTTCACCAGAGAGCCTGGGCCACACTGCTCTTACCCCAGGGGAGGTTCTGGTCCTGGTGGGGTGGGAGGTCTGGGGCTGATGGTACCTGCTGGGAGGCCATAAGGAAGATGAAGGAGCTGGGGATGAAGGAAGAGGAGGTGGTGGAGAGGGTGACTGGGGCTGTGCATCATCCTGGTGCGGCCCTGCCTTCCTCTCCGGCCTGCGAGAGGGAAGGCAATGGAGAGGGACGCCGGGGCACGAGGTGGGGAGGAGGCTGGGGACGTGCCTGGCTGGCCCCATACAAAGAGCCTTTGTTGTGGTGGGTGGTGGCGACACTGGGCACAGCGCCCACCCCAGCAGCACTGCTGCCTGCATGGGCATGGGGGCCCCAGGCGCTGTGGGAGGACAAAGGGCGACGCTGAGGCGCAGAGCCCCTGCCACCCATCCTGCCCTCTCCATCGTCCACATCAAGGCAAGGAGGGCCCTGGGGAGGCTGGCCACGGGCGGTTTCGTGGTGCCTGGTGTTGTGTGGGTGAGACCCAAGGGGAGGAGCGAGCACCTTCCTGCCTGACCGCAGCTTGGCAGCTCAGGAGGGATTATTTGTGGTGTTTCTGCTTTCCCGCACTTGGGATTAACAGCTTCAGGCCTTTCTGTTTCTCAGGATTAGTCAAAGTCCCTTTGCCCCACAAATATTTCTGCTTCCCACTCTTGCCTGCTTTGTGCACTTGAAGCCATCTTAACTTTTCTCCCTGTGCACCTCCTTGCTCAGCAGAGGGCAAGTGCTGGCATCCTCGCCTGCCCGCTGCCCCTTGTTGCCCAGAGGCAGGTGTGTCCCTCTCAACTGCTGCATGGCTGTCCCTGAACCTTGCCACCCCAGCAGACAGGAACAGACCACTCTTTCCCCGTTGCAGTAGCCTGGGTATGAGGCCACTTCTGAGGAGCCAGCCCCAGCCCTGGCACAGATCCATGCAACTCAATCCTTCCAGGTCAGGTGCTGCTGAGAGCTGAGCTCTGCCTGCTACAATCACACCCCGTGAGTCCAAGCAGGGTATTGAAGGTGGATCAGGATGGTGCTGCAGCTTCCCTAGGCTGTGCCCTGCAGTGCAATTTGCCACTTCTGTAACCTTGCTTATTCCTTCCTTGCTGCTGCTTCTCCAGCAGCTAAAAAAGTGTTTGTAAAGCGCCCAGAACTGCTTTGAAATGGCCACTGTGCCCAGGAGCATGTGCAAAAGCAAACCCTACTTCAAACCCCCATGGTCTGGCTGGCACTCCAAGGCTCAAGCTTTCCTCCCTGGCAAGCCCCTTCCATGCAGCAGGGAGCTGGTGCCCCCTGAGCCTGCTGGGTTTCAGTGCCCTGCTTCAGCTGCAGCTGTGGAGGGAATCCCTGGTAACTGATTTGGTCAGAGCAGGGGCACCTGACAGTGAAGCTCCCTTGCTGACAGGAGGCCCTTTGGACTTGCATTGTCCCAGGCTGAAGGTGAGTTGAGCTGGGTGTCTGGAGGTGAGTGAAGCTGCTGAGTCTGGAGGCAGGAAGGAAGAGCCTGAGGGAGGACAAGTCCTACCCCCATGGCTAATGTGCTGTGGACCACGGCTGGGGGTGGCACACCAGCCTGCTCCCCACAGGTGCTGCACTGCAAGGAAGGAGATGTCTCAGGTCATGTTTCTCTGCCCCACCATGTAAAGTAGGCTTTGTCTGCAGGGTCCTGCCTTGGCTTGGGCGTGCAACACCCTCCCCACCTTGGTTCCTGCTGCTGGTGGGCTTGGGGCCAGCAGGCGAGGGTCTTCTTACAGCACTGAGGCTGCAATCTTAGTAAAGGCTATGGGACAACAGAGACCTTGGGGTCTCAGGGGTGGGGGGCACCAGTAGAGTCCTTGGACTGCAGGGTGCACTGGAAGAGGTCCCATGGGTGCAGGGTGAGCCACAGGGACCCCGGGATCTCAGGGTGAGGGTGTGCGGGGCACCGGGGGGGTCCTCGGGCTGCAGGGCTGGGGCTCAGGGGGTGCTGCGTGCCCCGGGCTCTGGTACGGGGTCGCCCCGCCCCTGGCCGCAGCGGCCGGGCCCCGCCGCGCTGCCCGCCCCTCCCGGCCCCGCGGCGGGATGCTCGGTGCCGCCGGGCCGCGGCCGGGCGCGGTGACGTCAGGGGCGGGGCCGCCCGGCGCTGCGGTCCGCCCGGCGCTGAGGGGCGGCCTCGCTCCGCGGCGCTCGGCGGCCGGCCCCGGGGCGGGGGCAGGCAGAGCCCGGCGCGGCGCCGAGCATGCGAGTGCCGGCGGGGCGGGCTGCAGCGGCGAGCCGGAGCCGGGGGCAGCGGCGGGCCGGGGCGGCGGAGCCATGTTGCTGGCCTCGGCCGTGGTGGTGTGGGAATGGCTGAACGAGCACGGGCGCTGGCGGCCCTACAGCCCCGCTGTCAGCCACCACATCGAGGCGGTGGCCAGAGCCGGACCGCGGGCGGGGGGCAGCGTGGTGCTGGGCCAGGCCGACAGCCGCCTGGCGCCGTACATCATCGACCTGCAGTCCATGCACCAGTTCCGCCAGGACACCGGTGAGTCCGCCGCGGGGGACGGCCGCCGGGCAGCCGCTCCCGTCCCGGTGCGCGTTGCCCTGTCCAGCCCGGCCCTGCTGGGCCCTGCGCCGGCTTTTCCCGGCCTGCGGTCGCGCTGCCCTGCGCTGCCCTGCGCTGCCCTGCGCTGCCCTGCGCTGCCCTGCGCTGCCCTGCGCTGCCGGCACCCGCTCTGCTTTGCACCTTGCCCGGGCTCCGCGGGTTGGCCTTGCGGTGCTCGGCGCCGCGAAGCGCTGCCCGCTCCCCGCTGCCTGCGGCTCGCCGGCCTGGCGCTGCCCAGTGCTGCCTGCCCTGGAGTGGCTTTGCGCCTTGTCGTGCCTCCCAGTGCTGCCCAGCCCCTCCTGGTCTCGCCCCGCTTCGTGCTCCCAGCGCTGCAGTTCGCAGCACCGCTCAGTGCCGGCGGGTCCCGTCCGGAGCTGCCCGGTCCCGGTCCCTTGCGGCACGGGGTCACGGTGCCAGGCCCCGTGCTGCCTTGCCCGGTCAGGTGCTTTCCTGCCTGACGACTGATCTGAGTCTCCTGTGCATCCAGGTCCCTTACTGCATTTCAGTGGTTGGCGTAGAGTTGCATCGTGCAGTGCTTTGCAGCCGGGTCTGGTATTGCACAGCGCTGCCTGACCTGGAATTGCATTGCACGGTGTTGCACAATGCTGTGCTGCTGGGTCCCATGCTGCATTGCACTGCCTGATCTGGAGCTGGCTTGTGCTGCGTTGCTTTTCACGGTCCCATATTGCATTGTGCTGCTTTGCCCTGCCTTACATCCCATCGCCTGCTCTGCTGGTGCGTTGCTGGCTGTACTGAGCTGTGCTGTGCTGCTGGGCACGGCTGCGTTGTGCTCCCTGGTCCCAGGTTGCGTTGTCTGGTCCCAGGTTGCGTTGTCTGGTCCCAGGTTGCACCTGGCTTTGCCTCACGCCATCCTGCTCTGTCTGTGCTGCAGTCTCACAGCTCTGCTTCTCGCTGCCCAGTCCTGTGCTGCCTAAGCCCTTGCAGTCTGGGCTTGCCTGGTCCCTAGGTGCTTGCTGTATCCCATGCTGCCCAGCACTGCCCACGTGTCCCTGGCTCCTCTGGGGGTCATGCTGCCCAGCCTCCTTGTGCCCTACTGCACACTATGTTCTGTTCTCCTAGCCAGGATTCCCTTTGTGTGCAGCACCTGTCCCCTGCAAACCCTTCCCAGGGCTCTTTGAGCCATCATCAACCCCAAAGGCCTGGTGCCATTTGGTACTTGGGGGCCAAATCTTGCTCTGAGTCATGGCAGCCCATGAGGGTGCCTGGGGTTGGAGGCACAGGCAGGTGGAGGGATGCTTAGGGAAGGCACTGGCAGGTGGGGGAGCCCCGAGGGTGATGGCTTGGTCAGGTAAAGGGGGGCATTTGTGGGTGGGGAGGCAACAAGCAGGTGCATGAGGGAGCAGGGCAGTGAGGATGAGGAGGACTGTCCCTGTGGTGAGACACGTATGGCCCTGGGGGGAACTGGGATGTGGGACACGGGCACCCATGGGGAAGAGGTTGGCACCGGAGACTTGTGCCTCTGCTGACACCCCCACGAAGGTGTTTGATGTAGTGAGACGCTGGACACCCTTCTTTGTCCTTCCCGCAGCAGCCCTAGGGGCTGGCAGTGACCCTCTCCTGCAGAGGGGTGTGGGGGCCAAGGGACCTCTGCCGCGAGGCTGGGGGCCAGCCTCTGGGGGCTATTGTCAGCAAGGGAGGAGGCCTGAAAGGGGAATTGTTCTGTCTGTCCCTGGGTTGCTGGGGATGTTGGTATTTTGGGTCATTAAAAGCTCTGATTTGGGAGGGTCGCGACCCTGGCGAGCCCTGAATAGCTATTGTCCCTTTTCTTCCCCTGCTGAATGGGAGGCCGGCTGGCTGTGCCGGGCTGGGGGACGCTCGGCATTCCCACACCGCTGCTCGGGGGCTGCCAGATGCCGCATGCCGCCGCTGCCCTCCCCGCCCCGCGCCGGATTAGGATAAATCACTGCCCTGCGCCCCTCCGGCCCCGCTCCCTGCCGCCGCTGCCAGCAGCTGCGCTCCCCTCGGGGCCCCTGCGAAGGACTGCCCCGGCCTGGGGTGCAGCTGCACCCCAAGATCCCTGGCAGGGTGCTGGGTGTGCAGCTGCACCCCTGATCCCTGGCAGGGTGCTGGGTGTGCAGCTGCACCCCTGATCCCTGGCAGGGTGCTGGGTGTGTAGCTGCACCCCAAGATCCCTGGCAGGGTGCTGGGTGTGTAGCTGCACCCCAAGATCCCTGGCAGGGTGCTGGGTGTGTAGCTGCACCCCTGATCCCTGGCAGGGTGCTGGGTGTGCAGCTGCACCCCTGATCCCTGGCAGGGTGCTGGGTGTGTAGCTGCACCCCTGATCCCTGGCAGGGTGCTGGGTGTGCAGCTGCACCCCTGATCCCTGGCAGGGTGCTGGGTGTGCAGCTGCACCCCTGATCCCTGGCAGGGTGCTGGGTGTGTAGCTGCACCCCTGATCCCTGGCAGGGTGCTGGGTGTGTAGCTGCACCCCAAGATCCCTGGCAGGGTGCTGGCTGTGCAGCTGTCATTAGCACTATTAAACAGCTTTTCCTTTTTGCCCACTTCTTGCTGGGGAGTGGTCCTGCCTGGGGGCTGTTCCCAGCCGAGGGAGGGGAGTGAAAAGGAGCTGCCCTGCTTGCAGGCTTTACCCTGGACATGGTAAAAGCCCGAGGAGCAGACTTCTCATTTCTTCTCCTTGGGTTTTGCTGCTGCTGGCATGGGCTGTTGTGGCATGGCGTGGGGTCAGTGGTGCTGGTCAGTTCCTCTCACCTCTTAACCAAGCAGCTCTGGGTGCTCGTGGCAGGTTTAGGATGGGACCCCAGGGCTGAGCCCGGCCGTACTTAGCCTGCCCTGCTGTGGAATGTCCTGAAGGGGAAAGCTTTTGCCTCATTGTAGGAGCTTCCTAACTTTGTGTCTGCGTTCCCAGTGTGTCCCTCTCGACTGTGAGTGGTGGGAAAGGAACTGCCTGGCAAAAATAAGGATGCAAACTACAAAGCCTTCATGCTTTGTGCTCCCATCCTACTCTTAATGCTCCCTGACAGGGAGCAGGGGCTGGACATGGGGCCCCACTTCAAGTCCTTTGCTTAGCCTTGCATGGATTTTCCTTGTGCTGTGGGCTGATTTTTCATCCTGGGCCAGCTTGGCAGCCACAGGCAGTGGGGCTGTGTGGCAGCTTTAGGCTGGCACAAGGCTTCCACCTCTGCACATGTGGGTGCCTGCACGTCACCACCGCGGGGCTTACAGCTGCCCTGTCAATCTTGCGTTTCCTCATCCTGGTTTGGAGCTGAGAGGGAGACAGGGCTGTGGCAGGCGCTGCAGGACGCCCGCTGGTTACCTGTCTGGCTTTGCCAGGCTCCTGTGGGAGGGCCCTGGGAGCATCTTGGAGTAGCTAAGTTTGTGGTTCTGTGTTTCACCACCGATGCTGAGTGACTGCACACTGGGGCTGGGAGGGCAAACCACCGCCACTGATTGATGGGGGTGAAACCTGCCCTTCCCTTATGCTGGGGGTGCCCCCCAGTGCCAGGCACGTAAGGCCCAGGGGCTCTCTGGCCTCTTTGCTGCGCCAGCAGCAGCAGCCCGGGGAAGCCACAGCACAGCCGAGCTGCAAAGCCCTCCTGTCCCCGTGCTGAATGGCACTGATGGGGCAGGCTGGGGGTGGCTTCACTCCCTGCTGGATGCCAGCACCAGGGTCTGATGTCACCTCTCCCCCTCCCTCAGGCACCATCCGCCCGGTGCGGCGCAGCTACTATGACCCCTCGTCGGCGCCGGGCAAGGGAGTGGTGTGGGAGTGGGAGAACGACAGCGGCTCCTGGACGCCCTACGACATGGACGTGGGCATCACCATCCAGCGCGCCTACGAGAAGCAGCACCCCTGGGTGGACCTGAGCGCCATCGGCTTCTGCTACGTCATCGACTTCGCCACCATGGGCCAGATCAACCGCCAGACCCAGCGCCAGCGCCGCATCCGCCGCCGCCTCGACATGGTCTACCCCCTGGTCTCGGGCACCCTGCCCAAGTCGCAGTCCTGGCCGGCCAGCCCCGGGGCGGCGGCGGCGCCCCCCGTGCCCGCCTGCGCCTGTCCCCAGTGTCTCCTGGTCATGAGCGTCAAAGCCACCGTCTCGGCCGCTGGCCCTGGCGCTGCCACCCTCCAGCCCCGTAAGGCGCCCCCTGCGCCGCCCGCCGCTCCTAAAGCGCCGGCTCCGGCCTCAGGGCCCAAGGCGCCTGACGGCACAGCCACGGTGCGTGGCACGCTGAAGCCGCTGGCAGCCCAAGGAGGCCGGCGGCAGGCAGCCAGCACTCCTGCCCTGAGCTTGGCCAGCTCCACCGCCAGCCCCCCTGGTGCGGGCAGTGCCAAGGCCTCCCGTCCTGCCCTGGGCACCCTGAACCGCAGCCACCTCCAGCGCCTGGCCATCGCCCAGTCCCGGGTGCTGATCGCTTCTGGGTGAGTCCTGCCATGCCAGCGAGGGGTAGCTGTGGGGAGAACAGGGCAGTGTGGTTTTGCTTTCCCCCTTTGCCAGGGTGCAGGGAGGCCACAGTGCCATGGAGCTGCCCGCTGCAGAGGTGCTGTCACCCCGGAGCCCGGTGGGAGAGGGCTTTGGCAGTCCCTCTGCAGACGGAGGGCTCTGCTGGGCCCCTTCCCCACGGGTGCCCAGGGACTGGAGCAGGGCTGGTGCGGCTCCTGCATCTCAATGAGGAGGCTCAGGCTGCCCTTTCTCTTGGTGGCAGGGGATGGGTGGGGGACTGCGAAAGGCCCAAAGAAAAGCCATTCAAGCCCCATGAGAAGGGGTCCCTCCAGACCTCCCCGCTCTGAAGATACTTTTTTCTTCCAAGGGGGTGGGCACTTAACGAGTCTGTTTCTCCCCTTTGTCTGGCTCTGCCGTCAGCCTTCTGTCGCAGCTTGGCCCCTTTCCTCTCCCTCTCCGTCCTCCCCCTTCCCTCCGCTCCTGACCCGCAGGAAAACTTTCCCATGGAAGAGAGCCCCAAGGGGAGGAGGGGGAAAGAGCTGCGGCAGCGGCGTGGCCGTAGGAGAAAAGGGGGGAAAAGCCCTCAGCAGCCCGTCCCGGGGAGCGCTGACAAAGAGGGGCTGTGAATGGAGATGCGGGCGGAGTTTGTGAAGAGCCAGAGAAGGGGGGGCGGCGGAGCGGGGGGGGCGGTGGGGCAGGGGGGCGGCGGTGAAGCAGGGGGGGCGGCGGCGGAGCAGGGGGGCACCGTCGGAGCAGGGGGCGGCGGCGGTGGAGCAGGGGGGGCACCGTCGGAGCAGGGGGGGCGGTGGCGGAGCAGGGGGGGGCACCGTCGGAGCAGGGGGGGCGGCGGCGGAGCAGGGGGGGGCACCGTCGGAGCAGGGGGGCACCGTCGGAGCAGGGGGGGCACCGTCGGAGCAGGGGGGGCGGCGGTGGAGCAGGGGGGGCACCGTCGGAGCAGGGGGGGCGGCGGTGGAGCAGGGGGGGCACCGTCGGAGCAGGGGGGGCACCGTCGCCCTCTCGCTGCATTCTCTCTCTCCAGCCAGGGCTCGTGCAGTTGCTCAGGCAACTGTTGTCTGGCCCTCGCTGGCCCCTGGGGGCTGTGGGGAGCTGGGTGCCTGCGGATGGCCCTGACGTAGTCTCTGCTGGCTCCTCACAGGGTCCCCACTGTCCCCGTGAAGAACCTCACTGGCTCCAGCCCGGTCAACCCAGCGCTGGCAGGTGAGGAGGAGGCTGCAGCAGGGCGCCCGCGGCTCCGCGCTGTCCTTCCCGGGGGCAGGTCAGCCCCAGGGGTGGGCTGTGGAGCGGCGCTGGAGGCTCAGTGCGGTCTCAAACCCCTTCCCGCAGGGATCACAGGGATCCTGATGAGCGCGGCCGGGCTGCCCGTGTGCCTGACCCGGCCCCCCAAGCTGGTGCTGCACCCCCCCCCCCGTCAGCAAGAGCGAGATCCAGTCCATCCCTGGCATCTCCCACACCTGCCGCAAGACCACAAAGAAGCAGGCCAAGAAGGGTGAGGGGCACGTTGCCAGCTGACCCCAGCTCCTGTGCCACCCTCCCTACCCGCTCCTCTGTCCCCTCCTGCCGGCAGCGGCTCTGCCCTGTGCTGCCCCCCTGACCCTTGGCCCCCCGCAGGTAAAACCCCGGAGGAGGTGCTGAAGAAATACCTGCAGAAGGTGCGGCACCCGCTGGATGAGGTGAGGCCAGAGGGGTCCCTGGGGTGCTTTGCTCTGGGAGGAGTGACTGGGGACGTGGGTGATGCCCTGGTGCTGTGCAGGGGCCTCCTGCAGCCTTTCCTGTCTCTGCCCTGTGCCTGTCCCCCTTGACAGAGGGCTCTGCCGTTGGCTGGCCCAGGGTGGTGGCACCGTGCCAGGGGTAGGTGCTGGCTCCTGGGCAGGAGCAGGGCAGCTCCTCAGCCCTGCGTCCTTGGCGAGGCTCTGACTGCATCCGTGCAGCTGAACCCTCTCCTCCTCTTCTGTGCAGGACTGCACCATCTGCATGGAGCGCCTCTCTGCACCCTCTGGCTACAAGGGACCCCAGCCCACCGTCAAGCCTGACCTGGTGGGGAAGCTGGTGAAGTGTGGACACATCTTCCACCTCCACTGCCTGGTCGCCATGTACAACAACGGCAACAAGGTGCAGGGCTGCAGCCCCAGGGGATGCCCCAGCCCCCGGCTCAGTGACCTGTGCTGAGCTCTACCTGCCCTTAGTGGGACTGTGCTTGAGTCCTGCTGCCCCAGAGGACTCTGACTTCCCCATTCTGAGCAGAGAGTTTTACCTTTTACCAGCAGCAAGCACTTGGGAGCAGGAAAGCAGAAGCCAGGGCTGCGTGGGTGTGTTCTCCCCTCCCACTGTGCCCAGTTTTACTTCCTTGCATTCCTTCCTGGGTTCAGTGGTAGTGAACTTTGATCCCTGCCTCTTTGAGCAGAGCCTCACATCTGGTGCTGGGCAGTGCTTTTCCAGCTGTAGGTGGACTTTCCTGAGCCTCCTGCAAACGGCCTTTGTGCTCAGCTCTCACAGCAAAATGCATTCCACCAAATCCTAGGGCAGAGGTAGGGAGAGGAGGGAGGACTGTAGGGTCCTGGGGCTACAGCATCATGTGGGCCCAGGGGCAGCACAGGGGCAGTGGTGGAAGCTGAGGCACAGGGAGTTCCATGGAAACAGGAGGAAAAGTGCTTTTCCCTGTGAGGGTGACAGAGCCCTGGAGCAGGCTGCCCAGGGGGGTGGTGGAGTTTCCTTCCTGGAGATGTTCAAGACCCACCTGGCTGTGTTCCTGTGTGAGCTGCTCTGGGTGCTCCTGCTCGGGCAGGGGGTTGGACTGGATGAGCTCTGGAGTCGCTCCCAGCCCCTGGCATTCTGTGAGTCTGTGATCACAGACTATGAAACAGGAGGGGCGGTGCAGGCCTTGGGGTGTTGGTCAAAGTTGGGTGACTGTAGCAGATCCTCCCAGCCCTACCCCCTGCTCCCTGAGTGGTTTCGAGGTGACTGCCTCCACGAGCACAGCGTCAGTGCCCAGGCCGGTGTGCTCCTGCAGGATTCTGGTTTCATTATGTTCCTTTCTCTCCCTGCTCACAGGATGGAAGCCTGCAGTGTCCCACCTGTAAAACCATCTATGGGGTGAAGACAGGGACGCAGCCCCCGGGGAAGATGGAGTATCACATCATCCCTCATGCCCTGCCTGGCCACTCCGAGTGCAAAACCATTCGCATCATCTACAACATCCCCCCGGGGGTGCAGGTGTGGCCTGGCCCTATGCTCAGGAGGGTGCAGGGGTGGTTGTCCCCTGTGGGGGCTGGTGGCCCTTGTCACCGCTGCTGCATCCTCTGGGTCATGCTGCAGCTCATGCCTGGACTTGGGGGTTCTGGGCTGGGTGATGTCCCTGGAGCTGCACACCCATACAGATGTGCAGAGTCTGGGCTACAGCTGCAGGAAAGCCTTGGCCCTGCCTGCTTGCTGGTGTTTAGGGCCACCCACTGAGGGTGGGGGGTTACACTGTGCCCAGAGCATCCTGCTGAGTTCCAAAGGGGCTTTGTCCCACTCCACACACTGCAGGGACCAGAGCATCCAAACCCTGGGAAGAGCTTCACCGCCCGCGGCTTCCCCCGGCACTGCTACCTGCCCGACAGCGAGAAGGGCAGGAAGGTGAGGGGCTGGCTCAGCTGGCCAGGGCATGCTCAGGGGGGTGTTGGGAGGGAGAGGGAGTCAGCAGCTCTTTGGAGCACTGCAAAAAGCAGGCTGGGCTTATGCCTGCAGACCTGGGTGGAGGTTTTCCTGGTGGCCCATCCGGTGTGCTGCACAGGAGGAGCCTGGTGGCACTCCCACGTGCTGGGGGAGCTCTGCAGCCTGGTCCTGCTGAGTTGGTTGGAGCAGGACCCAACAGCTGGGCTCTGGAGCTGCCTGGAGGGCGTTGCTGTGGGTTGTGCACGTTGCTGGATTGTGCCAGGATGGTCAGGAGTGAGTGCTTCCCCTTGCTGCCTGCCTCACCTCTGCCTTCCACAGGTACTGAAGCTGCTGCTGGTGGCCTGGGACCGCCGCTTGATCTTTGCCATTGGGACCTCCAGCACCACCGGCGAGTCGGACACGGTGATCTGGAACGAGATCCACCACAAGACAGAGTTTGGATCCAACCTCACTGGCCATGGCTACCCTGACATCAACTATCTGGACAATGTCCTCGCTGAGCTTGCAGCCCAGGGCATCACAGAGGAGAGCCTGGCACAGGAGAAGGACTGAGAGGGCAGCAGGGAGGCAAGGGAAGGGGCGCCTGTGCCCCTCGTCCGCCCTCCCCACCTCCCGAGGATAAAGCTGCTGGAGAAACTCACCTGGAGGCTTTGCAGGGGGCACCTAGAGCCCCCCAGTCCTGGTGGCACTGCCCACTGGGAGCATCTCCAGGCTGGCCAGGAATGTGGGAGCAGGTCTGCTAGGTTGTCCCCTTCACTCTGGTGGGGAGGGAGCCACAGTGTTCTGTGCTGGCCTGGCTGTACCCTCTGCCTAGTGTCCTATCCCCTCTGCCACCATGGTGAGGGCTTGAGGGGTGCCAGGATGCCCTCCTTCCTCATGCTTGGGATGATCCCAGGCTGGCTTCATGCCCCTGACACCCACCTGGGCGTGGGACCTGGCCTCGGGTGGGAGTGGGACCCGCAGGAGTCCCCCGTGCTCTGCCTTGTCCCCCCACTGTCTCCTTGTTCATTTGTCCTGTCTGGTCTGGTCCCTCCTCATGGCTCTCCTGTGTCCGTGGAGGCTGGGGGGCCCAGGTCTGCCTCAGCTGGGTCCCCCAGCCCTGTGCCCCCATCTCCTCTTGGCTGTGTCTGACCTGTGCCCTGCAGGGTCCCCTTGCCTGGGCTGCACCCCCTGGGGAGGGGCTGCTGGGGGGCAGGAAGCAGGGGCAGGGGCAGAGGTCTCTTGGCTTGTTTGCCACCCTCCTGTAGTTGGTTCCTGGAACTTCTCATGGGGGTGTCCCTGTGTGACTCTATCTATACCTCACCTTTTGGGGCTGTGTTGTGTATCTGTGTCTGTAGGTGCTGGGGGCTGGGGAGGTGAGCTGGGGGCTGGGAGAGCTCAGTGCTGTGGCCAGGCTGGAGGCTGAGCCCTGTGGCACTTGGTGGGGAGTGGGGGGAGCACCACTCCCCTATTGCAGGGACTCCTCACCCTGAAAAGGGGTCAGTGCCCCACAGTGGGGCTGTTGCCAGTGGGTCCCCATGGGGCCAGGTGCAAGTGTGGGTCCCCTTCCCACTGGGTCTTAGCACTCTCTGAGGGGTGGTGGTGGGCAGCTGGCTGGAAGGGGGTTGGCACAGCGGTGGTGGGCTGGGGCCAGGGTGGTTGATGTGGGGAGGGGAGCATGGGTAACAGGGGGTGGGTGTTGCATGACATCCTGGAGCCCTTGCTAGCCCCTGGGGACTTCATAGGGCCTCTTAGAGTCACCTGTGGTGGAGGTCTGCATGGCTTTGTTGACTGCCCTGCAGGGCACTCTCCTCGGTGGCAGGGGCTGGCTGTGCTCCTGTCCCTAAGCTCACAAGAGCCCCAGGCTTGGAGAGCAAGTGGAGGGCACTGCCCAGGCTGCCCCCAGCCCTGCACCATTGCTCCCAGGGCAGCCTGGGGTCTCCCAGCCCGGTCTGTTGTGTTCACCTCCTGGTTTTCCTGGGGGGGTCACCTTGCCCTGTGTCCCAGGGGATGGCAGTGTGGGATGGGGGGGGGCACCCTGCTGTGCATCACTCTGTTGTCCTTGATGTTGTTTCTTCTCCCTGGGCTGGGAAATGTGTCAGCCCCAGCCAGGCACTCTGCAGAGGGGAGAGGGCATCAATAAAGCAGATGGCAGGGGGCACTGCACGGCCTGGCCTCTCTGTTGTCTTCTGTCCGTCGTCTGTGTGCCCAGGTGAGTGAGGTGGCACCGGGGGGGTGGGGGCCAGGCCCTCTCATCCCCCTGGCTGCCCCTTTGTGCTGCTCTGTTTCCAACTGCCCTTAGCAGGGGATGTTCTTTTCTACCTCAAGGGAGCAAGCCTCTTGCCCCAGGAGAACAGAAGCCTCCTGGGGTGGCTCTGCAGCCTGGGGGGGGGCAGCAGTGTGATTTCTCCTTCCCCCCTGCCCAAGCCCTGGGGTTTTCCTCACTGCATTAAAAAACCCCTGGCTGGAGCTATGCAAAACCCTCCCATGATGTGGGGGGAGGAAGGGAGCATCCCCCCCCGTGCCTGGGTGCCAGGGTGACTTCTCACAGCATGACACAACCTCCTCACAGCCTTTGGTTTCTTTTTTAATGCTCTTTTGCCTACACAGTCAGCTGCTGGCTGAAATAAAGCTGCTCCGTGCTCCCTGCATGCGTGTGTGTGGCTGCCCTGGGGGACACACCTGCCACAGGTCGACTCCCCGGGGCTCCAGCCCTGCAGCACCTCGCCCTGGGGCCCCATCTCCATGGAGGTGTAGCCCTGGAGGTGCAGGAGGAGCTGCTGGAGGGATAGCCGTGGAGGAGACTGGTGCCAGATTGACCCTGGGAGCTGGCCTTCAAGAGCAGGGGGCAAGGAATGTCTGAAGGGCCATGGAGCCTCCCAGGTGCTTGAGGCTGGAGCTTGGGGATCCGGTGGAGGGCCAAGGCCTGGCACCTCGTGAGGGGTCAGCCTAGGGGCACCGTGGGCAGCTGCAGGAGGTGAGGGGCAGGGGTCTGGTGGCACTGTGCAGCTCTACCTGTGGGAAGGAGGGTGGGCAGGGGGCTCTGCCTGGGCTTCAGGCACAAGGCATTGCCTGGCAAGTGGTGGGGAGCAGATGCTTACGCTGCTGGCCCCTCGGACTCTTGCTGGTAGCCCTCTCCCATGCTCAGCACAGTGCTGTCCCCGGGGTGGGCAGCTGCTGGGCTGTGCTGCTCAGCCACCCTCTGGTACCCCCTCGCCTTGTGCCTCCGGCGGCTGTAGCAGAGGGTGGCCAGGATGGTGGCCAGCCCTGCCAGGACTGCTGCAGTGACCCCGGCCACCTCGCCCCCCGTCAGCCCCCGGCCCCTCAGCATCTCTGCCGCCTGCTGGGCGTCTTCTGGCTGGGCCAGCCGCCAGGCTTGGCTCTGCCCATCCCTGACCCAGGTGCTGGCCCCGTCCCCACTGCTCACCAGCACAGTGTCGGTGTCTGGCAGGCTGGGGGAGGGTCGAGTGAAGGGTGGCAGGCGGGCGGGCGGCAGCGAGCCCGCTGTGAAGATGCCAGCCTGGATGCAGTGCTGCACCAGGCAGCTGTCGCTGATGAGTGCCAAGTGCTGGCTGAAGCCTGGGGGGCAGCCCTTGGCATAGGAGTCCTCCGTGGTGCCCTGGTGCTTCACCAAGGGGTTCCCTGCCTGGCAGCTGAAGAAGCCCCCGAAGGGCACCGCATGGGGTCCGCCTGCCTCGTAATCCTGGCTCACACACACCTTCAGCTCGTCGAAGAGCTTCAGTGGGAAGTAGCTGGAGGGGCAGGACTGGGCTCCGGTGACGTAGTTGGCGCTGCGAGTGCTGAAGAGCCCCCCAAAGAGGTACCCTGACCCCGGCGCCACCGAGCTGCTTGGGGCACACCAGTAGGCACCGAACCGCACCCGGGAGAGCTGGAAGACGTCCTGGCACCGGCGGCGGCAGAACCACTTCAGGAAGCATTTGCTGCGGCAGTCGAGGCGGCTGCGGCCCTCCTCCCGCTCCTGCGCGCCCAGCAGCACCGGGCTGTAGTTGGAGGGGCAGGAGAAGGCTCCCGTGGCCGGGTTCCGCTGCGCCAAGTCCCGGCACATGGCGTCGGCGTCGGGGCCGGCCAGCCCCACGCACGTCTGGAAGGCGCCCCCGAAGGTGAAGTTGGCCCCGGAGCCCCGGCAGGAGCCGTCGTCGGTGTTGGCCTGGAAGTTGAAGTTGGGCGAGGCGGCGTCGGTGCAGCCCGGGGAGGTGTTGAAGGCGTAGTAGCGGCGGGCGGCCGCCTCCACGCTCCGCGCCAGCCGCCTGGCCGTGGGCGCCGGCAGCTCCGGCAGGGCGCTGGGCGTGATGAAGAAGTACAGGGGCAGCCCCGAGCGGTCAAGGGCCACCAGCTGGTTCCTGATGCCCTCCTGCCAAGTCTTGAGGGTGATGCCCGGGTAGAAGAGGGGCCCCCCGATGCTCTCCACCCGGGAGTGGGTTCGGTTCTCCAGGTACTGCTTGGTGATCCCGGAGCTGGCGCTCAGGGACTCCTCTGTTGTCAGGCTGATGATGCTGTGGAAGGCCAGGCTGGCCGAGGCGGTGACCGCGCTGCGTGTGGCCCAGTTGTCCCTCAGGAAGGTGGCCTTGATCTGATCCTCCTGCACCAGGGTGGCTCCGGCATCCACGGAGGTGACGGCGTGGGTTCCGTAGTTGAGCACCAGCACCTCGGCCAGGAAGTCGGCCATCCGTGTCTGGTTGCTCTCCAGGTGGTTGGCAATGGCCAGCAGCTGCCTCTTGAAGCCCTGGTCCAGGGCCGCCCCGGGGTCGATCTTGGCAGTGTAAACCAAGCTCCTGACCTGTGCCCGGGTGGTGACCGCCTGGTCTCTCACCTGCTGGGTCTTGGCTTGGCGGAAGTCGAAGGAGAACTTGCCGTTGAGGAAGGAGTAGAGGGAGAGCTCCAGGTTGATGGAGGCAGAGGTGAGGCTTTGGTAATCCTTCCAGGACTCAATGATCTCGGAGTTGATCTCCAGGTTGCTCTGCTTGCGAGGGATAGTGAAGATCTCGTCGGGGATGATGTAAGCTCCGTCTTCCGTGGTCCTGCACAGGGAGTAGCTGAGGCTGAAGACTCTGCCCATGTCCAAATTCCTCAGGTTATCCCAGCCCCCCCCTGGCAGAACTTCCAGACCTGGGAGATCCAGAGCCTTCTTGCAGGCCAGGAACCCTGCAGAGGAGGGCTCCTGGGAAGGCTCAGCCCCCCTCGCCCCAGCCATCCACACCCACGCCAGCAGGACCCCCTGCAGCACCCAGCCCATGGCTGCTCTGGCACAGGGGCCTCGGCAAACGTCTGTGCGGTGGGGCAGGAGCTGGGGAAATGAAGTGGCTGAGGGGTGCAGCTGCTGGGCAGTTCCTCCTTTGGGGGCTGAACGAACAAAAGGGAAAGCAGAAGTGAGAGCTGATGAATGTGAGAGGGGAGCCAGCGGCGTGAGACAAGCAGGTGGGGCACAGAAACTGGAGGTGTCTGGAGCTCATGGCTTCCCTGTGGCAAAAGCCCCCTGCCCTCCTGGAAGCTGCTCTGCCAGGGATGGGGCAGGGAGAAATCTCTCCCTCAGCTCTCTGCTTTACCCAGGGAGGTTCACCGCGTGGCTGTCCCTTGGCTGGGGCTTGGCTGACTCCCCCTGAGATGACTCTCTGCTGCTCCTGGGTGACTCAGCCTCCTTTGCACCATACAAGGGACCTGTCCCCAGCCCCACAGCCTCACTCACATGATGGGCTGAGATCTGACCCTGGTCTCATGAGTTTTGCTGCTGACTCTGAGGCTTTTCTCATGGCAGAGACAAGGAGAGGAAGCAGGGAGCTGGTGCAGTGTGGTTTTGCTGTGGGGGTCAGTGCAATGCTTCTCTCTCTTGGGGAGAAGGCTGCCAGCCCCCCAGGGCAGGCATTGGTGGGGCTGGGGGTTCCCCTCAATGTGGGCCATCCCCTGGCACAGGTGTCCCTGCTGGTACATCCCCACACCAACACCTATGGCAGAACCCTCTACAGCCTTCTCTGCCCTCTCTCTGCCCTTCTCCCAGTGTCCATGGTGCCAAAAGCTGGGCAAAGCACCTCCTGCTCAGGGCTTCTCAGGCACAGGAAGCTGGTACCAGTGATACTGAGCTGGTTCTGCCCAGGGGGGCTGGCACATGGGCATGTCCCAGTTTGGCACAGGGCAGCTGCTCTTTGTCTCAGGGAATGAAGTGTTAAGGCAGCTTCTGATGTGAAGTCTGTGATTTCCATGAGGATAGGCTCACTTCCCCTTTCTTGGCTGCTTAGTTCCTCTTGCCAGGATGCTTCTGGCATGGACAAGGCTGAAGTGAGAGCTGTGATGGAGGTGGGGAGGACAGACCACAGATAGGTTGAGGTAACACCAGGAGGTGGGGAACAGACAGCAGGAACATTGGGGATGGCCTTGCTGGCCCCAGTGTGAGGCTTGGACCCTGAAAATAGCTGGAAACCCCTGGCATGGGAAGGCTCCTGGAGGCTGCTGAATAGACCATCTGGAGCCACCTGCATTTCAGACTGGGCTGGGAGGTTGCCTAACCTAAACTCTAGCCATGGATTTCACTGCCACCCAACTTTAAAGCTCAAGCAGTGGCTCCTGGTGGAGATCCAGGGGTGGAGATCCAGGGGTGGAGACCCAGGGGTGGAGATGGCTGTGGGCCCTGGGCTTGGAAGAGGGAGAGAAGCCCCCCAGGGCAGGCAGGAGCTGCCTTGTCTCCCCACCACACAGGAGCAGCTCCCCAGCAGCAGCCAGGCTGGGGTGAGGAGAGGAACAGGCTGCTCATGGCAAGCCGTGGTGCTGATGCAGCCTGGATTGGCAGGGCCTGGGATGGCTGGATGCATGCAGGGATGCCTGGGGGCAATGGAAAACATTCTTGGTGCCACTTCTGCTGGTGCCAGGTCTGACTTCTGGGCCCATTGCTGGCTCTGGTGAGGAGCTTTGGCCACCTAGGTCCCAAGCCTCAAGGACACGGTGCCCTGGCACACCGCTCTCGTGCCTCAGCATGCCAGGGCTGCAGTGGGCTGGGACTTCCTGCAGCAGTGCATCACAGAGCCTTGCCCTGCTGCTCGTTCCCAGCACTGGGGAGTCAGCA
This sequence comes from Melanerpes formicivorus, assembly GCF_026170545.1. Taxonomy (NCBI): domain Eukaryota; kingdom Metazoa; phylum Chordata; class Aves; order Piciformes; family Picidae; genus Melanerpes; species Melanerpes formicivorus. The sequence goes on along the minus strand of NW_027142368.1, from coordinate 17,142,245 downwards.
ATCAATCAGCCTGGGAAGGCAGCACAGTTTGCTGCTCTGGCTGTAAAAAGTGAGTGGCCTACGAAAAATGCCCAAGGATGCTACCAAATCCAGCAGCTGGCAGCAAAGCTCCTGGGGGGAGGAACCAAAGGTGAGGAGAAAAGCCACGGCTTGTAAGCAGCAGGGAGCAGGAGCCTAAGTGCTTGTGGGGAGCACCTGAGGCTGAGGTGAAAGTGGAAAAGCTTGAGGCACCCTACAGCACCCAGGGCTTGGCTGCCTGGGGCTGGCTGCTGGCTTGGGTTGCTGCTCAGCAGCAGAGCATGGGAACTGCTCTGGACTGAATCCAAACTGTGTCTAGAGCATGTCTACAAATAAATAGAGTCCCTCTGTACACACACACACCCCCACATCCCCCCCAGAGCTACTGAAGCTTTTCTTGGCTGTGCAGAAACCTGGGAGGGGAGGGGACACTTGCACAAGAGAGAAAGCCCGAGCTCCCTCCCTTTTGTCCTGGTTGATGTTGCTATTTTTAGGCTAAGCCTGGAGAATCTTCTCACCAGGAGAAGGGGAGAGATGTGAGTTCAAAAGCCATCAAAGTGAAGCTGTTTGCAGTTTTGTTCTTGTTTCCCAGCTGTGACTATTAGCAGCTGCTGGAGGAGCTGGCCTGGTTCCTGAGTTTCTGTGGGGGACTGAGGCATTCTGTGGGGGCTGTGCCTGTCTCATGTGCTGGTAATTGAAGGAGCCCAAGAGCAGGTGTGGCTTTGGCTGGCTGGCAGAGTGGTCCTGGCTGCTTGGGTTAATTATTGCCCCTGCATTAAGACCTGGTGTGAGGTGGGGCCAAGACCTGCCTCCTGGAGGACCCCAGCTCAAAGCCCCTCCAGGCAGCAGGGCTCTTTCTCCTCAAAGTCAGCTGCAGCCTGTGTTTCTAAGTTATCTCCTCAAACTTGCAGGGGCATCTCAACAGGGCCAGGTCACTCCACAGCAAAGAGCTGCAAAGGCAGTGAGCAACCCAGGAGGCCCTTGGGGACAGTCTCACTGTGCCACTGGCACCAGTGATGCCCATCACACATTTGGGCACAGCAAGCAAGCCTGTCTCACCTGACCTCTATGCACTTGAAGCCAGCTTTGGCTGTTCCTGTTCCCTGCCCCACCTGATGCAGACCAGTGCTTCAAGTTGCTCTTCAGTTCACACCAGCCCCAGGCAAAAATGTTTTCATCCCCAGCCACAAGCAGCCAGGCACTCCGAGAGGCACAGCAAGGCAAGAGCCCTGCTCTCTGGTGGAGCCACCCAGGCTTGGCCAGGCAGTCTGAGCTCCTGGCATGGCCTTGGAGCTCCTGGCGTGGCCTGGGGCTATCAGGCTGTTTCCTCCCCTCCCCTGGGAGCCAAAGGCTGAGGCACACCCCGGTGCGCCCCAAAAGCTTTGTCCGTCACCTGCAGCTGCCCAGCAGCCTGTCTGCAGGCACGGTGTGCCCAGGGCAGCCGAGGAGGGAGGCATTTTGGCATTGCAGACAACAGCCCTCGTGTCACCGACCCCTTGTCGGTGTGCTGGAAAATAAGCAGAGGAGTCTTTGGGGGTCAGAGCGGGAGGACAGCTCAGAGCCAGAGGAGGATCTCTCTGGGGATGTTCAAGACCCGCCTGGAAGCGTTCCTGTGTGATGCGGTACAGGTGACCCTGCTCTGCAGGGCGGTTGGACTGGATGAGCTTTCGGGGTGCAGGTGAGAGCTGCAGTGCTGGTCTGGAGGAGGCGAATGAGGCAGCCCCGGAGCTGAGCTGCTCACCCCCCACGACAGGAGGTGCCCCGTCTGTGCTCGCTGCTGCCGTCCGCTGGTAAATTCTTGGTACTGCAGCGCTGTAACGGCCTGGGCCTCCCCGTCTGTGCTCAGTGCTGTCACCTGCTGTTTACTTATCGGTACTGCAGCGTCTGCCTCGGTGCCCGCCGCCCCATCAGCGCTCGGCGCTGCCTGCCGCACCTCTAATGCCTTGAATGCTTAAATGTCTGAAAATTCTTGATGGGGAGAGGAGAGGATGAGGGGATGAAAAAAACCTGCATCCAGGGCCTGTGCAGGCTTCTCAAACTACCCACTCCCAATGGTAGTTGGTTAAGGGGTCTATGTACCTGCTGACCTCTGAACTGCGCTGCAACCTCATCCTGAGTGACCCTTCTGCAGTGCCTCTCAAAGATTTCCAGAGGAGTTTCAGTGGTAGTTGGGAAATGGGGACTGAAAATGGGGACTCTGGAAGCTGTCAGGGGAACTCCCTGACTGTTGGCATGTGCCCTCCATCATGGTACAGGAGGGGCTTCCAGGAGCAGCAGGCCAGTGGGTGAGTAGCTGATAGCTGCCTCCTGGGATCATCTCCCCATGCTCTCTCTGTGCCTAACAGTGACACTTTAAAGATGTTAATCTCATTCTAAAGTCATCACCTGAAAACAGCCTGGTGAACTGCATGGTAAAGGCTGGACATAAGGAGGAAATTCTTTACAATTAGAGTAGTAAAATTCTGGAAGAGGGTGCCCAGGGATGTGGTTGAGACCCTGTCCCTGGAGACATTCGAGATCAGATTTGATGTGGCTCTGGGCAGCCTGATGTGGTTGGAGGTGTCCTCCCTGCAGGAGGGTTTAACAAGATGACCTTTGAAGGTCTTTTCCAACCCAATGCAATCTCTCAGCAGTGTTTCAGTCATTTCTGAGTTTGTGGGACTGCCGTAATTTCTAGGAGGAACAAAAAGTGAGTGTGGGCACCTAATGCCATCTTGTGCTTTTAAACCCATCATCCCAGGAGAAAACCTGGCAGGTGCCTCATGGAAGGACCTCCTTTAGCAAGCTCTCAGCTCTCAGTGTCTTTGGGAGCAGAGGTTGGTGGTTTTGTCTGCTCTCTAGGTGAGCCCCACTGACCTTCCTGTAGAACAAAACAGAGGACAGGCTTTGGACAGATTGATTGTTTTTCCCAAACACAAGTGTTCGTGTGCCATCAACAACTGAATTTTGCTATAAATAGCCTGAGTTGGCTCTCTGCTGCCTCTTAGGCTCCGTGGGGCCTGTCAGCACTTTCGTGTGGTGGGGTACAAATTTAAGCTTTTATTGATCCCTTCACACTGCTCAGAAATAAAGAGTTCCCCGGCGGCAGCGAGCAGCGCCGGCCCGTGCCCGCACGGCGACAGCGAGCAGTGCCGGTCCTTGCCCGCACGGCGACAGCGAGCAGTGCCAGCCTGTGTCCGCACGGCAGCAGCGAGCAGTGCCGGTCCTTGCCCGCACGGCGGCAGCGAGCAGTGCCGGTCCTTGCCCGCACGGCGACAGCGAGCAGTGCCGGTCCTTGCCCGCACGGCGACAGCGAGCAGTGCCAGCCTGTGTCCGCACGGCAGCAGCGAGCAGTGCCGATCCTTGCCCGCACGGCGGCAGCGAGCAGTGCCAGCCCGTGTCCGCACGGCGGCAGCGAGCAGTGCCGGCCCGTGTCCGCACGGCGGCAGCAGTGAGGCAGGGAGCGCGGGGCACCGGAGCGTGTGCGCCGCGTCCGTAGCAACCCGCAGGGCTGTACAGACGCCTGCAGGCGGAAAGTTGCCGGTTTGGGACAATCGGCCCCAAACAGGGAGGGAAGAAGAGGACAAGGAGAAATGGAGGCTTTTGAAAGGGTTTCCCCGTCTGAGAGAGAGACGTTTACAGGGGAGGGTCAAGGTTTTAAATCCTTGCTACAACTATCGTTTATGGGCAGTTTAGAAACCTTACAAATCTCAGATCGCTTAGGCTTAGCTCTCTTAGTTTCGCTTATCCGCAGTCTCCGAGCTGCTTAGGCTGACTGTGGAACACCGGACGTGCAGACTTTCTATTCTTCTATTTAAACCGAAAGGAAGCTACGAAGCAACTTCCAAGTCCGTTATTAACATGTCTTTCTAAACCGTGTCTCTGATCAATCGATTTGCTGAATCCTTTCTGTAAGAGAGAAAAAGAACGAAGCTCTCTCGGCGAATGTGAGAGGTTCTCCTTCCCCTCCGCAAGAGCGGCGGCTCGCAGGACCCGCGGCCGCTGAGAACCCTGCCGGGCGCCGAGTCCCGGGGAGATCCTCTGCGGCGTGTGCCCCCCGGGCTGGACAGCGGAGCCCTCACCCGAGAGCGGCAGCGGCAGGACGCGGCGCCTCGGCTCCGCTCTGTTCTTTCCGGCTGCGCTCGGCTCCTTCTGGCTCGACTCGGGTCGGTGCGGCTCCGCCTCCATGGCTCATGCGGTGCTTAAAAGATCGCTGGTTTAGAAAGGAGGAGTTAGAAAACATCTCTGGAGGAGTTTAAGAGATCCAGAGATGCGATACTGAGAGACGTGGTTTAGGTCCAGACTAGGCAGAGTTAGATGATGGTTGGACTGGATGACCTCAAAGGCCTTTTCCACCTGAATTCAATGATTCTATGGGCACCACACAGTCACATACCGACAGTTACGTCTAAAGAGTCTGTAGTGGGGCATGGTACCTAATTTATAGGACTAAATACAGATGTGAGAGTGGAAGGATAGAGTTTGACTCCTAAATTTGCTGTCTTTGTCAGACCCATGCCCACTGCTCCACGACCTGTGCAAACACAATGTGTCTGGTGATGGTAGGGTGACCCTGAGTGGACTTGTGATCTTAGGGAAGGGAGCTGGTGGTTACTTCTTGCAGAAAGGTGTGAAAATTGCAGGTAAGAATGAAGTTGCAAAAACCCGACGCAGAAGAGTGAGGTTTCTCCTGCCTCCCGCACCACGTCCAGATCCCACAGGCGGGTGCCGTCGCTCCCCGGGGCTGCCTCGGGAGGGCACCCTCGGCCCACGCACCCTGCGCCGCCAGCCTGGGAAGAGGGAGGGAGGGAGTGAGACAGAAACCAGCCCACTCCGTTTCGTACCCAGCTCCCGGTTCAAGGTCAGCGCTGTGTAAACTGCCGCACAAAAGCTCCTTTCAGGAGCCGCCACACTGGCTCCGCGGCCCCCGCACAATCGCCCCATTCAAGCGGTGACCCCCGCGGGGCCCGGCGTGCGCGACCCTCGCCCCGAGCAGCAGCCACAGGGCCCGAGCTGGCCCGGTCGCGTGCAGTTCCGAGGGTGGGCAGGCAAGCGGAGCCGGTGGCAGCGACGGGCCGGCTGCCGCTCGGTTCCGCAAAGCCGGCGGCGCTGCCCGGCTCGCCCAGCCCTCACCCCGCCCTCCCGGCGCTATTTGCATAGCGACCGCCCAGATCGGATTTCATTGGCGTAGACCGCCTCGCTCGGCGTCGCGGATTGGTGCTTTCCTCCCATAGCTGATTTGCATGCGGCCGTGCGGAGCTCCCCGGCAGCGCCGCGCGGAGAAGTTGAGTCGGAGCCGCCGCCAAGTGCCCTGCCGCGCGGCTCCCTCCGCTGCCCCGCGCCCGCCCCGCGCCCCCCGCGCCCCGCCCCGCCACCGGGCGGCCGGGCCCGGGACTCAGCTTCCCCACCGCCGGCTGCCGCCAACCGCTCCCCTCCCGAGGCAGAAGATGGCTGAGCACAGCCTCCCTGCGCCATGGAGGTAGTTGGTCGTCGGCGGAGCCGGCGTGTGGGGAGGGCTCCTTCCCGCTGTGCTGCAAATCCTCCCGAGCTGCTGGTGGGGCAGGCGGCTCTGGCTCGGTAGGCGCAGGAGGCTTCTGCGCCAGCCTCACCTTTCGTGCTCGTTGCGGTTGGCTTCGCTCGTCTTTCCTATGGCTGGCATATACAGCTCTACTCTCAAGACCCTGGAGGATTTAACTTTGGACTCTGGTTATGGGGCAGGGGATTCCTGCAGGTCCCTCAGTCTCTCTTCTTCCAAGTCCAACTCCCAAGCCTTCACCTCCTCTCAGCACCGAGGCAACTGGTGGTACTACTCGGGCTCCATGAACAGTAGGAACAACAGCTGGGATACTGTGAACACTGTCCTGCCGGAAGACCCCGAGGTTGCAGAGATCTTCTCCAAGTGTCCTAAGCTGCCGGACCTAGAGGAATATCCTTGGAGTGATGAAGACATTGGAAGAATACTCAGAAAAGGGAAGGGAGAGGGCAGCAGCAGAGGCTTCTCTCAGGAAGCTGTCAGGCGGCTCTCGCAGGTCCTGCGGCGCGTCCTGATCAGGGTCTCCAGGGAAGCGCAGCGCCTCAGCGTCATGCACTCCAAGTGCACCAGGTTCGAGGTGCAGAGCGCCATCAAGCTCATACAGAGCTGGTCCTTGTCGGAAAGCTGCGTCCTGGCGACTGTCAAAGCTCTCTCTCTCTACAGCATGAGCGCGGGTGACGGGCTGAGGAAAGGCAAGTCAGCTCGGTGTGGCCTCACCTTTTCCGTGGGGAGGTTCTTCAGGTGGATGGTGGACACCAGGATCTCGGTTAGGATCCACGAGTACGCAGCCATCTCGTTAACTGCTTGCATGGAAAACCTTGTAGAGGAGATCAAGGCGAGGGTTTTGGCAAGTCAGAGCCCGGATGGTGGAGGAGGGGAGATCTCAGCTGAAGTCCTGGAGATGGTTATCAACAACGATGCAGAACTTTGGGGAGTGTTGCAGCCTTACGAGCATCTCATCTGTGGGAAAAATGCTAACGGTAAGATCCTTCTTTTACATTTTCTGCTTTTCGTGCTAGCAGCCTTTACAGTGAAGAGTTGCTCTCAGCGGACTTGGGTTTGTTTTGTTGTTGGAGTTGGTATTTTTCCCCTTCGTTTTGGCTGAATTGCATCTAGTGGTGGTTTGGGTGTGTGTAAAGCAGATGTGAGGGCTTCACCAAGCAAGAATGATCCTGCTTTAAGATGTACCAGCTCATACGAGGTGCAGGGGCTGTGGGAAACCAAACCCTGTTGTCCTAAACCAACAGCCCAACCAACATTACCTCCTGACTTCATACCAGCTGCTGTTGTAGGCATTTTCCCTCTGAAGTGGCATGTGAATGTGCTTCTCCGTTCCCATAGAATGAAAGGTGCTTTGGGAGCTACTTTCGGCGAGCATCGCTGTTGTTTGTAAATGAAACTTACATTCTAGTCAGTACCTGCCAGCTTCGCCTTGAAGTTGCTATTCACACATCCAGCCTGGAGAGGGAAAACAACACGGTTTTGATTTGCGATGGTAGAATTCAGCTTCTGAGCAAAAACTTCTAACTACATGTTACTCAGACTTCCTTCAAGCTCATCAGGAGCCTGTGTTGTAATTAACTCCTGGGCTAAACAGAGGCTTGTGCTTGGCTTGCCACGGTTGAGTATGTAGGACGGTGCCTCAGTAATGAGAATAATGTAGCATTAAGATGCTTACCTCTGTCATTTGTTTAGAAAGCAGACTGCTGGAGCAGTGAAGGAAATAAGCAGATAAAGGAATGTTGGCATCTTGCGCGGAGACTGAGGAGCAATCCGAGAGGCTCAAGTCCTGACAGCTCTCTTAGAGGCGGCGGTGTTTATCTTGCATTGTCACACTGAGCAGTACCATATTTTTTTCCACGGGAAATGCAGAGAAACATTCAATTTAGAAAACACTTCTGGGTACCACACACAGTTTCACGACTGCTGGTCAGACATTCCATGCTTAGTACCTTTCTAATTTAACTCTTTTGTGTCACCACGTGGCGTGGTCCTGTCGGAAAGATGATCTTGTAACAAGAGACAAGCGCAGGATCAGGTTCTCGTGGAGGAAAAAATGTTCCGTAGGTGAGTGTTAGTAAGGAAACGGTGTCAGAGAAGGGCTGACTCAGCTTCTGCTCCTTGGGTGCATTGCTTGCTTGCCGTTCTCCCCCACCAAAGCAGTAATGTCACAACTCAGGTCACCAGTGTATGGGTGCAGTGACTCTCACCACTGGATCAGCCTGGTTCAAATAGAGCGTGAGAGGATGGCTGCTCTTAGAGCGCTCACAAAACCTCTCTTGTGCACTCTAGCTGCCCTTTCTGTGCTGGCAGTGTTACTGAAGGTATGTGAAATAAATCTGAAGAGCCCTTTGGGATGTGCTCTTGGCACTGGTACAAGACAGAACTGTAACTCTAAAAGCCAGGCACAGGCATCTATGTTTTCGACTAAGTGCTTTTTAGATGGAAGACTATAAAGGTATGAGGATGTTTTGTCCTCTGCCAAAACACTTGCTGTAATGTACCATGGGAGTGTTTGTCACCAGGTCCTAAAAGAGGAGTCTGTTCTCTCTCACATCCCTTGCTTAGGGAACCTGAAGTACAACACTGCACTTCTGTCGGGCAGAACACGTGTGCTTTAGCCATTTTCTACTTGGTGCTCCTGCCACACAGGTTCTGTGTCTGTGAAATGGAGGAGGAGAGGCTGTCCCTCACAGCTTTCTTTTTCCTTTTTTCCCTCTTGAGAGAAATGTCCTTGAAAAAAATGGCCATGAATGGATGGAAGCTGGTGGTGAATGGGAGCAGGAGTGGCTGAGCTGGAAGATGCTTCCCAAATATTCAATCCACCAAACGCTCCTGCAGGGTAATGCCAAGCAGCCCCCAGACCTGCGAGGATTGGCTTCTGTGGCACCTTTCGTTGCTCCTGCCTTTCAGATCAATGCTGTCAGTAGCTGAATGCATATTTTGTTAAGTCTGAGAATTGAGTCATACCACCCCTGAAGGTATTCTGCAGTTTCCTGGGGCAGTCTGTTGCTGGTATTTTACCGGACACAAGGCAGTGCGTCTTCTGAAGGGCTTTTTCTTGCAGCTCTAAGGTCAGGAATGGTTTTACAGGGATGCAAGAAAGCTTGGAATAACTTCTCCTCTCCCTAGGAATTGCTAATGAGTAGTACTCACATCCTTCACTACAGTGATTTCAGATCATCTTCTCTTCCACCTTCATTTGAATCTGAAGTAGCTCTAGGGGTGGAATAAGTGGATTTATTGCAGCATAAGGAGCAGGCAAAGTGGCTTTCCTGTCATTTTTGTTTCTTTGATAGCAAGAGCATTTTAATGGAGCTCTTGTAAATGGTGAGCTTGGCATGTAAGCAAAATGTTTTGTTTTATAGCCCTGAGTTTGATGTTGGAGATAAAAAGCACTTGGAGGTTAAGTCCTAACTCCGGCTGAGCGTAGCAATCTCTGGGTGAAACCTGCAGCAGTGTACTGGGTTATCACAATGACCTTTCTGGCACTGTGATCTGTTGGATACTGTGTTTGTTGTTAGATCAGGACAGGGTGCTGCTTTGGAGGCTGAGAAACAGTCAGTAAATACACAAATCTCCTGAAGGCTCCAGGGGCTGCAGGCTCTGTGTGTTTCTGCACTGCCGAACCTCCTGTCCAAGACCATAGCCCAGCCCCTGCTCTTGAGGAGGCTGGAAGCTCACACTCTGTGTTGGAGCAAATGTGTTGTGACCAACACGTCCTGCTGTGTGTGAAGGGTGAAGTTTAAGGCTCTCTAAATGCCTAAGGAGAGTTTTGATGCTATTTTAAAAGAAATAATAATCATAGAATGGTCCAGGCTGGAAGGGACCTCCAGAGGCCATCCAGTCCAACCTCCCTGCACTCAGCAGGGACATCCCCAACTAGATCACCTTGAATATTTCCAGGGAAGGAGCCTCAAGCACCTCCCTGGACAACCTGTTCCAGTGTTCCACTATCATCATAGTAAAGAACTTCTTCCTGATATCCAGTCTCCATCTGCTCTTCTCTGGTGTGAAGCCATTGCCCCTGGTGCTGTCCCTGCAGGCCTTTGCAAACAGTCTCTCTGCAGCCTTCCTGTAGCCCATTCAGAGACTGGAAGGCTGCTACTGGGTCTCCCTGAAGCCTCATCTTCTCCAGGCTGAACACCCCCAGCACCCCCAGTCTGTCCTTGTAGCAGAGCTGCTCCAACCCCCTGATCATTTTTGTGTCCCTCCTCTGGACCTGCTCCATCAGGTCCTTCCTATATTGAGGGCTGCAGACCTCCACACACTACTCCAGGTGAGGTCTCCCCGGAGCAGAGCAAAGTGGCAGAATCCCCTCTCTGGCTCTGCTGGCAAGGTGTCTTTTGATCCAGCCATGTACAAAGCATTCTCATGTGTGCCTGTAGGTACATGAGAGATGTTGCCTTCTCAGCCTGGCTTTCTAAGACAGTCTCATTCACTTCAGACAGGAGGTTTAAGAAGGCTCTAAGTATTTCACATCCTGTGGCCACAGCCAGGGAGGCTGACCAACCCACAGCATGGAGACAAATAAACCTCAATTCAAACCAAATGAAAACCCCAGCTCTTGGCTGGTGGTGATGACTCAGGTGCACTTTCCCATGTTAGATGAGCTGGTAGCTCTGATCCTAGCTTCATTCACCTCTGTACAAAGGTACACCCAGCATACCTTATGTCCTTCTACTGCTACACATTCAAGAGCTTGGGTTTCTATCCACACACCCCAGGGACAGCTTCTTTAAGCCCAAATGTTAGTGCTTATGTACAGGTGCTCACAGCTACAGGCAGCTGACCATCCAAACAGCTGCAGAGGTGCAGTTCTGCTCCAGCAGTTGGAACTCCACAGCAGAAATGTCCATTTGCTCACGTGGAACTATGAGAATTCAGGCTAAAACCAGAAGAATAGAATCAGTAATTTCTTCTTTGCTCCTTCTTGTTTTAATGGGGTTCAGTTGCATGCTATTTTGGTTGGGTCTGAGCAAGCCTGGGGCTGTGCTAACACCAGGACAATGGTGGCTTCATGCTTTCTTAATTTACAAGTTGGGACAAAAATATTTCTACAGAGCTCTGATTCCTTCTCTTGCAGAGCAAGAGCTGCTTTTGGAACTTAGAAAAGGCTTCTGGACCTTGTTGAGAGCATCTAACTCAACTGAAGGGTTCCAGACAGTGCATTTATGAGTGAGGAGAGCCTTGCAGATGGAGTCTTCTTGTTGGCAGTGCAGGCATTGTCACAAGAAAGCAATCATAGAAAGAGGAAAGGATGCACAAATGTGGAAAGGTTTGATCCTTTCAGCCAAACACATCCAGACTTGTTCTGACTGAGGTCATAACCAAGCTGGAACCGTGAGCTCATCCTGGTCCTTAGGAAACTTCTGGCTCTGGTGGGTGTGACTTGGTATGCTCTGCAGCTGGGGCAAGGAGAGACCAAGCACCGGGACAGACCAGCCATGGGCAGGGCACAGCTGAGGGTTGTTGTCAACCCATAATTAATGTGTCTGCCTGCAGCCTGCCAGGGTGGTGGCTGCAGCTTTTGTGAGCCTGGGATATGTGGGAGAGAATTGATAGTGAGAAAATAACTTAGGAGGGAGGGGTCTGTTGCAGTGTCTTCAGGGGTGGAAGCTAAAGATCAGTCCTTTCAACTCCAGTTAAATGGGATTCTGAGCTATAAAGTCCTTGTCTGTGGAAACCTTGCTCATGTGGTATTTGCAGATGAAAGTCCCTTAGTACTGTGAACTTCCTCCTCATCTGCTCAAAACCTGTTGCTTAATGATGTGATTTCATTAAGTATAATCTAGCTGATGTGTTTGGTGGTGGTCTTCTGGGAGACATTTGTTTGGATTGCTCCTCACTGTAATCCTAACATGAAACATTTCTTTGAAAGAGAGATTGAGCAGAGCTGAGACACTGGAGGGTGACCTGAGAGGATCATGAATCAGCTGACAGGGGTTGCTGTGAATGTATTTACCTCCTTCCTGTTGACCAAGCAAAAGCTGTCTCATGTTCTTGGTGTGGGTTTGATCCTGACAGCTCAAAGGTTGGTTGTAAGCACTTGTCCGGCTTGTTCTGGTGGTGTAATTATTATACCTGGACCATTTCTTCCTGGAAACTTGTTTGATGTTCACCAGGCTGCTTAACCTGAGCAAAACTAACCAAAACAGCAGCTGCTGGGGGATGCTGCAAGGTTGCATGGAGTCATCTGTGCAGATTGCTTTCCAGGCTGTGGAGCGATAGAGACAGCAGAAGGCAAAGAGTTGTCTGAATTTCCTTGGGTCAGCCTACAGCCTTCAGGTATTTTGTGTGAGGGTTTCTCTCTGCACTGAGCTCTGCTGGGAACATGCACCCCCACTTGTTGGTTTATTTTAGGCACAAGTTGCAAGTCAGCTATTTGGCAGCTTTATGGGAGTGAAGTTGAAATTTAAGCCCTGCTTAATTTTTATTCCATTAAACCCCAACTAAGTAGCATGTCAGAGCTGTGCCCAGGTGAGCAGAGTGCCACAGCAGGCTCTCAGGAGGCTCTGTTTGGTTCTCCCTGTCCAGAAACATTGAAGAAGTCTCGACACAAGCAAGCAAACAAAAAAAGGGAGGGAGGGAAACTGGAAAATGTGCTTAAGTGATTGCTGTGGGGTTTGTGTAGTGACACCAAATGCCTGGGATGCTGAAGGGTATTTGTGGTGGTATCCTGCGGTAGGGAACGAGAGCTGAAGCCAAATAAACATTTCAGGGCAGTTCTGCAGCTTGTGCATGTAGATTTATAGCAAATGGCAAGTTTGCTGTGGGGCTACACAAGACCAAAGTCAGTGCTGTTTGTGATAGCTCAGGGATGAGAGGAGAGGAACACTATGGGAGACGTCATCTGCTTGTCCCTTCTTCCATGCTTGCAGCACTGCACTCCGGGCTGGGGACTTCTCTTGCTTTCATTTCTAGCCCAATCTGTTGCCTAGGACCTGGAGAATAAAGCTGGTGACATGAGTCAGTGTCTGTGCAGGGCCTTGGACATTAAAAAGATAACCATTCAGGGGCATAATTCTATGACTTTCTTGCTCCCTTGCAGCTCTGTTTCCCCCTTGCTTATTTTCGAGGTGACAGCAAAGAGATTTTCTTCCACTATTTACACTTTGCTGCTTGTGAGCAGAGCACTGTACTGCTTCAGACAGAGGGCAGGAGCTGAGCACTGCCAAACAGCTGAAGTAAGGGAATAGGCCACTTCTGCCTCGTTCTTTCTTCAAACTGCTTTGGGCTTTGGATGTCTTGATAGAATTTAGTGGAAGTCAGTTTCTTGTCTGCGTGTTTTATTTAACTGGCTGCCATGCACACTCGCCTCAAGCCTAGGAGATAAAACTTCCAGCTGCCAGGCTGGCCAGGGATAACTTCCTGACAGAATTAGGGAATCACTTAGGTTGGGAAAAAACCTTCAGGATTAACAAGTCCAACCATTAACCCTGCTCTGCCAAGTCCACCACTAAACCATATCCCCAAGCACCACATCTCCATGGCTTTTAAACACCTCCAGGGATGGTGAATCCACCACTTCCCTGGGCAGCCTGGGCCAGGGCTTGACAGCCCTAAACCTGGTGCAGCTGGAGGTCATTTCATTCCCTCTTGTTCTACCACTAGCTCCTGTTACCTATCCAGCAAGGCCCTGGTTTTCTCGTTGCTTTGGCACACTCCACTCATCTTTAACTTGGATTCCACTTGGCTGATCTGCTGATGGCCCTGCAGCTTCTCTTAATCTGAAGTATGTCTCAGCCTTCCCAGCTGGGTGAGGAGTGGTGTCAAGATGCTGTGAGGAGCAGAGAGGTGGAGCAGATAGGCAGATGTGTGGGCAGAGAGCACTCCTCTGGGTACCACTGCTCTGGGGTGATGACTTCAGAGGTGGTTTTTTTTGAGGTGTTTTATTGTGTGCTGAATTGGGGAAGGTTCAGCAATGTGAGTCAGGAGGCCATTAATGGACTGGGGTGTGCTGTAAAGGTGTCCTCTGCAGGGCTCATCTCTTCCTGCATCACAGAAGCTTGGGAGGCTTCCTTTTTTCCTCATTTTTTCCCCAGTTTTTGTGCAGTTTCCTTAGCTAATACCACAGGTCTGACCAAAATGTTACAGATGGATGCATGCTGTAATAATCTAAGAGATAACATAGGCTGAACTGTACTTCCTCTCTGGGGGTGGATGTGGTTTCTGGGTGATGGCACACACAATTTCTGCTCTTTGCCTCCAGTGTTATCTTGGCCCCCCCCTTGCACTCCTCCTGCACCAGCAGTTTTGTTTAGTCTGGAGATCATTGAAACCCAAATCACTCCAGACTTGACCAGATAGAGTTCTATTGTGGCCTTAGTGTGGTTTTCAGTACTTTTAAGTTGTATAGGATTTATAAAGTGTCTTTGGATGTGCTTAGTGAAGTGATAGTTTGAGTGGGAGGGAAGGAGATGGAAAGCTCTCACAGTGGGCAACCAAGGCACTTCATTTTTATTACTTGTTTGTAATGAACCATTTCAGTCTCTAGTCAATGTATAAAAACTTCTGAAGCCTGCCTCTGGGCTCCTGGCTGTTTTCTCTCTTGTAGTTTGTGTTTGGCTTCTTTATTTACTTATTTTCCCAAGAAGTTGTTTGGAAAGGTCTTTCATCTTGTGACAAGATACATGGAGGCTTTGGCTTGGCTGAGTAGGGGTTTTGTTTGAACTCAGAAGATGCTTGAGGATGCTGACAGCCAGATCATCAGGCAGGAAATTTGTCAGAGCAGTTTCACTGAAGTGCCCTCGAAAGCAGGCTCAGGATCCGTGCCAGAAGCGCTGCTTACCTTGGGAGGCTAATCTTGCTGGAGCCAAACAAATCATTCCCATTGCCTTTCAGTGGGGTTTGGTCAGTACCCAGAACAGAACCATAGAGTCACACAGGCTGGGTGGTGTTGGAAGTGTGACCTCTAAGGGGATCTAGTCTAAGGCCTTGCAGTGAGCAGGGACACCTTCAACTGGACCAGGATCCTTAGTGCTCCAAACAATCTGACCTGGGAAAGTGCCAGGGTGGGTTTGTGACTCTTAGTTCTGAACAATGCTTCTACCTGGTAGGAGGTAGAAGTAACAGGCAGAGAGTCAGGAAAATGGATCAGAGTTGTGAAAGGCTTGGGGGAGAGTGGGGAATCCAATGGATTTGTCTGCCAGTTCTGAGAGACCAGGGAGTTTCACCATGGAGCGAAGCAGGGGGTTAGGGATTTGAGTCTGAGATTCCTAACAGTAGCATAGGAATTACTTTGCTGATCAGAAAAGACTGGATTTTTTTCCCCTGAAGCAGTTGCCTGGGCTTTTCCACTGCAATCACTTGGATTGAGGCCACATGTTGGTCTGAGGTAGTTTTGGTTTAGTACTTTGTAATAAACTTAAAGGCTTTACACCTCGAGGTGGGAGAAGCTTTGATGGTGACCATTTAATCCACGGAAAACTTGGCTCTGCTGTAGTGTGTGCTGGGGGGGGAACAGGGTGGGGTTTAAACCATCTCTGTGCTGAATGTTGTAGCCACAGCAGTGAGTGTGCTGTGGGTGCCTGCCATGGTCTGGTTAATACAGAATTCCTTTACGAAATGTGTGTCCTCCTCCCCGCTGCCCCCTTCCTCCCGCAGCCCTCTTGGGGCCATGCCAGATGCAGCCTATTATTAAAGCCACTTGGAGAGGATTCGTGTTTAACGCTGCATTTCCCAATGGAAGGCAACCCTGCAATTGTTTCTGGCACCTACTCCCTGTGTGCATAGTCTTGGGTCTTGTGTTTTTGTTTTGCAGAGGTGGAGGTGCAGCTCTGCCCTGAGTTACTCTGTGGGACGATGCTTGTGCTGCTCAGTATCGATGCTCGTGGGCAGGGGGCTGTTTGGCTTGGTTCTGAAACTTGCTGGGATTGAGTGGTAAAAGAGGGTGAATTCTCTTCTACCTTGAGAGCAGATCAGAGTATCATTTCCCTTCTAAAGCATAATGATGTATACATAAGGCTGGATGATTTCTGTCTGCTGCAGAAGGCCAGAGCTTCCCCAGGGCAAGCAGAACTTACACAGTAAAATGAATTTATTAGCAGGAAGGTAACCCTTGCTCTGCAGCCAGGACTCAAGATAATACATATGTTGTGGCAGGAGATAGTAAATTGGCAGAGGGCATTTGGCCTGCCACCATCTGCAAAGCCTGCACTCCAATTTTCTGCTGTTGCCATGGGCTGCAGACTCAGACAGGAAATCATGGTAGGATGGGAAGGGGTCCAAAACACACACAGCTAGTGGAAGGTTTGCAGTTGAAAAGGGAGGCAGAGAACAGGCTATCTGTTCTCCTGCAGAGGCACTGCAGAGGAGGAGTGCCCTCTGTGCTGCCCCTGCACACACTTTAGGCCTTTTCATATTTTATATGCACCTTTTAAAAATAAGTAAAAAAAAGGCTGGAATGTTTTCCCCCTCAAGTCATGTGTGTGACTTCAGCTGCTCCATTTATGGATGAGGGGCCTGAGCCAGTCCTCATTCCACTGGCCACACTGCTCAGAAAGCAGAGCAGGGCAGTGCAGAACCAAGCCCCTGACACAGGTGAAGTGACCACACAGCTTTTGGCCTCAGCGTGGCCAAGAGCACAGCTCCTGCCTCCCTCCCTCCCCTGGCCCACCACAGCTCTGGGATTTGCTGCTGTCTTCAGGGAGCAAGGCTTGGCTTCTGTGGGCTAGTCAATGCACACAGGGCAGAGCATAGCTGTAGAGGCTCTGTGTATGGTCTGTCACAGGATCACAGGATGGTAGGGGGTGGAAGGGACCTCTGGAGATCACCCAGTCCAACCCCCTGCTAAAGCAGGGCACCCACAGCAGCTTGCCCAGGAGCACAGTGGCCAGGGGAGTTGGGAATCTCTCCAGAGGGGACTCCACAACCTCTCTGGGCAGCCTGCCCCTGGGCTCCAGCACCCTCAAAGTGAAAGAAGTTCCTCACCACGTTTAGATGAAACTTCCTATGTTCAGGTTTGCCTCTTGCCTCTTCTCAAGAGGCAGGAACAGAGAAGGTGTTGGTTGGCAGAGCAGGATGGCTTTCCAGTTCTGGGTAGAGCCCAGGGTCAGTTATGGATGTGCTGAAACAGGCACTGCTGGGCTGTTGGGGCTTGGAGAGCAGCTTCCCTACCTGTCAGTGAGAGCAGGCACAGTAACCTGCAGGCTCTGCACTGCCCTGTTTGCAAAGCTGCCAGTGTGTAAAGAGCAGGGCACAACTGCTCAAATTGTGCTCCCTTGGCTGGTGGGGGGAGAGAATCATTTCTCCATCAGTTTCTCCTTAGGTGGGAGTTTACTTCTTGGCTGGCTACAACAGACCAAGCAGCCAGCACTGAATGCCATGGCACTACCATGGGCTAAACTGATAGGAGCTCAGCAAACCTCCCATGGCAGGAACCCAACCTCCAACTTTCTCACAGACCCATCTGTGTTTTTTTAGTTCTGACTGAAGGGGTAGTTTGTTCTCTGAGCTTTTCCCGACCATAGCTTTTATTGGCTGTAAGAGCTGCTTCCTGCTCGCCCCTGTTGTGTGTGCAGCCCCTTTCAAGCTGTGTGGAAGAGGGGAGCTGTGAACAGGAGCAAGGTGAGGGCTGCCTGTTCCCCTGCCAAGTATTGCTGGCTGCAGTGGTGATGTAACTGCCAAGAATGAGAGTGAAGCTACCAATTAATCCCGTTTAGAAATCAAGTAACTGGGGCAGCATTTAACCCTGGGGCTGGGCTCAGGGAAGGAGGGAGGCTGTTCCGTGCCCCTGTACCTCCCAACAAGTGCCTCACTTGTGTGTGTGCAGCACAGCCTCTGACTTGCTGATAGCTATTCCTTTGACTGTATTTTAGTGTATTTTACATCTGACTGGAGGCCACTTTCAAACTGCAAACTTCCCCCAGCCAAGCCAGCTGCCCGAGCAGCACATTGTGTTTCTGAGAAGCAAAACATCCTCATTCCAAAGCCTTTGGGCCGATTCCGCCTTGAAAGAGGTGATCCAAAAAGCTGCTGCCGATTTCTCTGAGCCCTGCCAAGTGCTCCTCTGATGAGCATGCATAACAGAGGAGTGCTGCTGTGTTTGGGTAAGGCTGATCTGAGCAACCTGCTGTTCTCCTGCTACTCCACAGCCGTGCAAAGCTGCTGGCACTTGTGTTTTGCACAGAGGTAGGAGACCTGCTGCCGGGTCCCTGGAGCCAGCTGTGAGGGGGAGAGAATATGTCTTGCTTACAAACATTCCTGAAGCCTGTATGGGCTGGCTTCATCCGACTCTGCCACCCTTTAGAAGACAACAGAAGAGCTGTGTTTTTGTTTGTCTTTCCTAGGGACTGCTAGGCAAATGCTAATTGACTTTTGGGTCCAAGGATCAGTAGGAGTCAGGAGGCAGTTTGCTTTCCCTACTTGCCGTTCTCTTACCTGCAGAGGAGCTCATTAAGTGAGAACCTGTAAACAGCTGTAGTGCTTGCTGTACGGGAGTGGTTCATCTGAGGACACGTGCTGCTGAGGGGCAGCAGGCTGTGTTGTGCTGCTCATGAGCTGTAGAAGGCTCGTGTGGGAGTGACTGCTACCTTTTGTGATGTGCTGTTGAGGAGAAATGAAGCAGTTCACAGAGAGCAGCTGCTTGCTTTGGAACAAAATCAGAGCAACACATTGAAGAACTCACTAATCACTGGCCTTGACCTTAACTGGTTGTTTAAAAAGCCTCTTCTTGCATCTATTATCAATTTCAGGATGTCAGGGCTGCTTAGAAATCTGTTGTGTGCTCAAATCTACAGGTGAGGAGCATCAGAGAAAGTTGTAACAGGGAGGAAACCCAGAACTGCTTCCTCGTGAGGCATTGGCTCTCCAGTTAGTCCCTTCTGGGAGCAGGAGGTGGCTGTATCAATACCTGCACAACTGGAGAGCTGCTGTCAGTTCTCATCTTACCCCACAGCTGCCCTGTGTACATTGCTGTCCTGGCACAGTGGCGGCTTCTCTTTGCTCAATCCTTGCCAGAGCAGGAGCCCTCACTTTCCTGCAAGTCTTTCAGGGGAGGAGAAAGAGGGAAGGACCAGTTGCTGCATCTGCTCTCCTCTCCTAACTCCCAGTGCTCACTTTGCAAGTGAACTTCTTCTGTATTAGTCTCTTGCATTCCTTGGCAAGGTGTCTTTCTTGCAAACCCCCTGTGCAGCCCTAATGGTATCAAATCATGGAGTCAAAGAATGGGTTGGGTTGGAAGGGACCTTAAAGATCATCTTCCTCCTCCTATGCCTCTTACTAGTCCAGGTTGCTCAAGGCCCCATCCAGCCTGGCTTTGAGCACTCCCAGGCTTGAAGCCTGCACATCACCTCTGGGCAACCTGTTCCAGCGCCTCACCAACCTCATGGGGAAGAATTTCTTCTTCATGTCTGATCTAAATCAAGCTTCTTCCACTTTGAAGCCGCTATCCTTCATCCTGTCATTACAAGCCCTTGTAAAAAGTCTCTCTCCAGCTCTCCTGTAGCCCCCTCCAAGTACTGAAATGCTGCTCTAAGGTCTCTCTGGAGCCTTCTCTTCTCCAGGCTGAACAGCCCCAGCTCTCAGCCTGCCTCCATGGGATGGATGAGCTTGCTAAGCCCTAATGATGTTTGTAGCAGAAATGTTTGATCCCTGCGAGCAAATGGATCAGTGAAAGCCTAGATTTGTTTTGAGATGGGGCGGGGGGGGAGGGATCAGTAGGTGACTTCTCAGAAAGATTGACTGATTTGGTCAGAATCCTGCCTTGGGCTTGCACAGGAGCACAGCAGCTCCTGCAGGCCGTGGTGTGATCATAACCACAGGGTTAAGCTTTCAGTCAGCTTCTCAGGAAGACACTGGGGCAGCATTTTCACCCTAATGGGAGGCTGCAGTCAGGTTTGTGGCATCCTTTAATGTAACTGGCAGCTTTAATTGGGTCTAACAGTAGAAGCTCCTGAGGTGAAGCAGAATGAGATCTCTTGGGGTCTGAATTGTCTTCTCTTAAGGTCTGCATGGCTTGGTGCAGTGAGTGGCTGAGGTGGAGAGCACCGTGGTACTAATTTTGTTTGAACAATGGCAGTCATGCAGCTATGCTAATGAGCTCTGTTCTCCTATCTGTCCCACAGACTGTGGACTGGACTCTGAGCTTAGTTTGCATCTCTAATGGCTTCTGTCTGCAGCAGAGGTTGTCTTGAGATACAATGATGTAATGCTCAGAATCTGACCTCCCTGCACTGCTTTCCTGCTGCCCTTGTGCAGCAATCACACAGCTGTTCACAGATTATTTTGTTTTTCCAATTGGCTGCTTGGGGAGACATTATTCCTTGGCCCCAGCTTCCTAATGCTGAGTAATCAGCTGCATGTTGATAATGCTCAGACAGAGCAGGCAGCGCTGCTGAAGGCATTAAGCACTGCTGCAGTATGTGGTCCTGCTCAAAACGTTCAGGCCTCCACTGAACATTGGATTTGTTTGTATGGGCAGTGAATTATGTGCTCCCACCTTCCCTCCTCCCACCTTCCCCTCTGTCATTCCCTGGGTTTACAACAAGCTGAGACCAAGGCAGTGCTCTTTGTGATTCATGTCATGGATCCATGCTCTGTCAGAGTCACTGTCCCCACTGACAGCAGGGACGCTGCTTGGGCTAGCAGCTCACAGCTTCACAGTCCAACCCCCCTGCTAAAGCAGGGCACCCACAGCAGGTTGCTCAGGATCACAATGGCCATGTGGGTTTGGAATCTCTCCAGAGGAGACTCCAACCTCCCTGGGCAGCCTGCTGCAGGGCTCCAGCAGCCTCACAGCAAAGTTTTCCTGATGTTCAGGTGGAATCTCCTGGCTTCCAGCTTGTTTTGTACTGGTATACCCCAGAAATCTATTCATGTGTAGAAGTGTCTGCAGGGTGGGTGTGAGGAAGGGGCCAGGCTCTGTTCAGTGGTGTCCTGTGATAGGACAAGGGGCAATGGACACAAACTGGTGCCCAGGAAGTTCCACCTCAGCATAAGCTGGACAGGAGCAGGCAGTGTGAGCTTGCAGCCCAGAAGGCAAATCACATCCTGGGCTGCATCCAAAGCAGTGTTGCCAGGAGATGCAGAGGGGAGATTCTGCCACATTGTTCTGCCCTGGTGAGACCTCACCTGGAGTACTGTGTGCAGGTCTGGAGCCCTCAGCACAGGAAGGACATGGACCTGATGGAGCAGGTCCAGAGGAGGGCTGTGAGGATGATCAGGGGGTCGGAGCAGCAATGCTACAAGGACAGGCTGAGGGAGCTGGGGGTGTTCCAACCCTTACCATTTATGATTCTATGCAAATGGTGTTCCTGTCTTGAGCAGTGTAACCAACCTGAGTTTGCTGGTAGCAAGGGGAAGCTTGCCCCTCAGGTATAAATTCATGTCTTTAATTGAAGCAAACCCTCTATGAAATCAATACCCAAAAATGAGCTCTCTGAGGCTGTTTGCTCAAGCTCTTGGCAATCAGCTTTGAATACTCAATGCAGTAGCCAGAAAGCAGCAAAGAAAGCCCCAACCCTGTAAGCTGGAGAACAAGTGAGGTGGTGGTGTCCACGATAGCAGAGTGCTCTGAGTTCTCTGCCTCTCATTCAAAACCTTACTCAGTGTTGTAATGTTGCATTGATTAGTTACCCCCTGCCATGTGATGTGCAAAGAGAGGGCTCAGCAGAGAGCTGGAAACGCCAGAGGTTAACTGTGCCTCAGTGTTTCGTGTTCCCCCCAGTAAGACTAGTGAGCTACTTAACTCCAAACATCAGGGGGGAGAGTCCTGCGCTGCTCGCAGCCTGTTGCCAGCCAGGCTTGGAATCGAGGTCATTTCATGCATGCAGAGGTAGACTTTATTTTCCTTCATCAGCTAAAATAACAATAAAGCTGAGCCTGGTGTATTTATGTAATGAAAGCCAGGATCCCTGCCCTGATGGTTTCAATCAGGAGCCTGGCTCTGTGGTAATTGGGGGGTTCTCTCCCAGGGTTCTGCTTTCACTTAGCCTTCAGAATGCGCAGCCAGTTTCTGTTTCCAGAGGTACTTGCAACTGGTGTTGCAGATGGTCCAGAGCACACCCTGAACACACAGCACAACAGCACAGAGCTTTTCAGCATCCTCAGCAGTGCTGTTGTGGAGCAAAACCTTATCTTCTGAGGAACTCCTTTATTCTTCCCCTCTGGATGTGAGCAGCCCTTTGGTTTGTGGCACACGAGGACTCGGGAGAGGGCTGACAGCCAGGGTTGCCTGCTGCCCCCATGTGCTGTGGGATGCTAACCTAAGAGCACACTCCTGACAACAGGGTCTGGCCTTACACTTGCCCCAGACAAGCTCTCTCTCTGTACAGTAGAGGTCAAGAAATGGAGCAGTGCTTTTCCAGGCTAGACAGGGCACGCTGGTGGAAGAGGCTCTGGGAGGCTTCTTGCCTTGCTGCTTCAGAGCAAGCTCCCCCAAAGTGACCTGAGAGTTGTTTGTGTTTTTGTCTCTAGCTGTACAGCTGGCTACCATTTGCTCTTGGCAGCTAAGGGATCGCTGGGGACCTGAGGAAGTAGAGCAAATATATAGCCTTTAAAGCCCTCTAAAACAGCTTCCCTACATAATATGTGATGTTAAAATACTAGGTGGCAGTTTGGCCTGATGTAAAAGTTTTATTGGTATGAGCTTGGGCCAGCCATGTTACTCAGGAAGCCACTGCTGGGTTTTCAAGTCGTCCAAACTATGTGCTAGTAAAAGCCTTTTATAAAGCAATTCAGCCTGGTGCACACAGCCCCTGGGAGCAGTCAGCTGGGCCCTGGGCTTTGGCCAGGGGGATGGCTGTGATGTCTCAGGGGCTGGTTTGTGCAGGTAAGCTGCTCGTAAAGCCAGACAGAGTGAGCTTCTCCCAGGCTTTCCTGATCCCAGGCTTTAGCACAGGGATTAGAGAGGAGCCACCTTGCAGGATGCTGAAACCTATTAATTAGACATTTCTCACTGCAGAACTGAGCCTTGCTGCTAATTGCTTTCTCTTCCTGAGTGGGAAGAAGGAGCCTGTCAGGTTGTATCCAACCAGGCTGAGTGCTGGCAACTCCTGCAGGATCAGGAGGGCATCTCTTGGGGTATCTGGTGACTCTTCCTAGGAGCAGGAAAATCACAAAGCCTGCCCCAAGATGTGCCCATTGAAGCCATGGAGCTGAGTCAGTGGGACTTGAGTGTTGGGTTGTGAAGGGGAAAAGCTCTCCTTTCTTCTGCACACCTTGGAATAAATTAGTCTGAGAGACTACAACACTTCTGTTGCAAGTACAGGTCAGTAGCTGGAGAGGCTTGGGGTCAGAACAGGAGGTGGCTAGCCTGGCTAACTGGCCTTGAGCACTGCCTCCTAAACGTGGATGTAGACCCAGCTGGTTTGGAAGGCCTCTGAGACTGACTGTGTCGCAGCATGGCAGCACATCAGGGGCTGCTAGAAGCCAAGGTAGGGTATGAGTATGAAATGCTTGCAGGAATGCTTCTCACAGCACAGTCACCCACGGCTGGGCAGCACTGCAGTGTGGCAGAGAAGCAGAGCTCTGTGCTTACTCACTGCTGAGACATGTTGGTGCAGCTCTCCCGAGCTCCCATCCCGTAACAGCCCGCACGCACCCATGGGGTGACAAACGATTGCTCAGCCCAGCAGAGATCTGACTTCTGCTTTCTGATAAGCCAAGGTGGTTTCCTTATCACAGATGCTGGGAAGGTCTCTTTCTTTCTGAAACAGAGCAGTCTATTTTGGGCTTTGGGTTGCATCACATCCATGATGACTCTTGGTGGCTACGTCAGAGCACTTGTCATCAGCCTTTTTTTAACTCTCCTCCAGCTGAGCAGAATTAGAGCATGCCATCCCCATGAGGAAAGCCTTTCCCTTTTCCCTTTCAGCTCTGCTGCTTCTCTAGGTGTTTGTGCAGCTCCCCAAGCACTGCAGGCAGTGTAATAGGTGGAGAAGCTCTTGTGAAGAAGATGACCCAGGAGAGTTTGTGTGCTGCTTCTGCTTCACACCCTGCCTAGCAAGTGCTGCCAGGATTCAAGCTGGGAGCTTTAAGCTTTGTTAGGGTTTTACAACTACTAAATAACCTTCCTAGCACCTTCTTAAGGCAGGAAAATATCCCAAACTTAAAATGAAACAGGCCTTTTTACAAGGGCTTGTAGTGATAGGATGAGAGGCAATGGACTGAAGCTAGGAGAGGAGAGATTGAGGTTACGTATTTGGAGGAAATTCTTCCTGGTGAGGCTGGGGAGAGCCTGGCACAGGCTGCCCAGGGAGGTTGTGGCTGCCCCCTCCCTGGAGGTGTTCAAGGCCAGGTTGGATGAGGTCTTGAGCAACCTGGGCTGGTGGGAGGTGTCCCTGCCCATGGTGGGGGGTTTGATCTAGATGATCTTTAACCTCCCTTGCAACTCAAGCCAGTCTGTGGTTCTTGGGGAAGGGTGAGATGTGTGCAGAAGTGGTTTGGTGGAAGTGGCACAGAGAGCAAAGTGGCAAAACTGGAAAGGAAATCCTTAGCTGTGTCTCAGTTGGTGTTGTGCAGTATGCATCAATAACTGGTAAGTGATTAACTCATGCTGCTAGTGTAGGGCTTCTGCCAGCTCATCAGGAGTTGAACTGGTCATGTCCTGCACGTGCCCTCTGCCTGTGAGAGGTTCTCAGAGCAGCCCTGGGACTGCCTGGATTTACAGCCCACAGACGGCGGAGGGGGTGACACCACGCAGCAAAGCACCTTTAGCACTTCACTGTCTCTCCAAACCAGCAATGGGATGTGATCCTCCTGACCTTCCTTCTGATATTGAGCAGCCTTTAGAAGGTAGGCTGCTCTGCCTGAGACTCGCCAAGTGTTAACCATGTGTTCTAAGACAGCAGCATGATTAGATTCTTGTGGGGAGCTTTGCAGGGGAGAAACGATGCTGCAGCTGAGTGAGTTGAGAATCAGGCAACCTTCTCAGACTGAGCAGATTCTCAGTGCACCACCTATGAACTGCTTGCAAAACTCCTTCCCATGTGGAAAGTGAAATCTCATCCCATTTCCATTTGGTCCTTCCCAAAAAGGAGAATTTTCTCTCTCTCTTTTTTACTGCCCCATGGTAGATGCTGCAGGCAGAGGGAGATTGATCTGCTGCTGCCTTTTGCTCCTGTTATACCTACTGCATGTGTGGGGATGCAGAAAGAGATCCTTACTGTCTGGATCAGCAAAGAAACAGAGCCTTTGCTGCAGTTGTGGCTCCTTTCAGGCCTGGAACACAGTCTAGTGTTTAGCTTAGGGACAGGTTCTGTCATTAATCAGCTATGAATCCACTCAGTGTGGTGCTGTCAGGTCACAGGCTGGGCTTGATCTCAGTAATTCTGAATCATGTTTCTTATCTTAATTGTAAATACAAAGGGCTGAGGAAGTTCATCAGCATAACCTATATATAAACAAAAAAAGCTGTGATTTATTACTTTCACATCCAACTCATGAAGTCAGAGGCTGATGTTCCTCTCAGTTACAGCCCTGTATCTGAAATGAGCCTCTGGGCTCCTATCTCCCATCTACAAAGCAGCCTGTTTTCAGACCAGTAAAGAGCTGTTGCCTTAACCAAGTTTTGCTAAGTGAAGCTAAACTTCTGCATGGAAGTTTCTCCTCATTCCATAACTGTGTGACCATAAATTTACCCAGCTTAGTCAATTGGTTACAGCAGTCTTAAAGAACAGATCTTTACTTAAGCTGGGCTAAAAGTCTGGAATAGTTACTGATTTATGAGTGGCTGAATTTCCTTGTTGCTAAATTTGTTCAGAGAGCTCTCTTCCTCTGGAGAAAAATGACTCCATGTCATTTTTACATCCTTGGTCCTGCTGGTTCTGCCTAAGCTGTGGGGTGGATTTGCTCACTGCTGTGCTTTGCAGATCTGGTCTAACACCTTCCTGATGTTCCTACCACAAGGCAGGATGGGACTTGAGAGAATGCATCTCTCCACCTCCTCCCTGATATACCTGGCTGCCTGGGCACTTAAGTTCTCTCCTAAGGAAAACAGGAGTTTCCAGTAGGCTTAGAGCTGCATGATTGAGGAATTCAGACTGCAGAATCCCTGTGGCTTAAGCATGATTGATGGTGAGGAGCAAATGAGGCCATGCCACCCCAGGGGAGTGGTTACAGCAGAGAGATGCAGAACTTCCCAGTCTTGGGATAGGTTCAGTATTTTCAGGCTGTCAGGGAGTGATAGGTCTGGGGGGAATGGAGCAAAACTAGAAGTGGGGAGATTCAGGTTGGATGGTAGGAAGAAGTTCTTCCCCACGAGGGTGGTGAGAGCCTGGCACAGGTTGCCCAGGGAGGCGGTGGAAGCCTCATCCCTGAAGGTGTACAAGGCCAGGCTGGATGTGGCTGTGAGCAACCTGCTGTAGTGTGAGGTGTCCCTGGCCATGGCAGGGGGTTGGGACTGGCTGAGCCTTGAGGTCCCTTCCAGCCCTGACACTTCTCTGATTCTATTTTGATGTTCAGATCGATTGCTTCATCTTATGCCTGCAAAGAAATGAGACAATTGCCCATGAAACAGAGCCTTTCCAAGCAGCATACACAAGGTGGTTGTCTCTCACAGGGAAAATGTTTCACTTTCATCACTGCAAAGTGAAACCCTCTTGTAGGTGGCTGCTTGCAACAGAGCCCAGACTTGGCTCTGCACATTGGCTCTGAGAACTGAGGTGGGTTCATCCTTTCCCAGGAAAGGTTCTGCAGTGCTAATTATGCCCTTCCAACATGGGTGGCACCTGCAGCTTGCTGTGCTTATGCTGTTATGATGGGTTGGGATCCCACAGAGAGCAACCCCTGTGGTTAGGTGTAGCAGGATAGGACATGGCAAATACAATCTCCTCCTGTACAGCCACCTCTGATCCAGACTGTCATGGGCTTTGTGGCTCATAGTCTGTGTCTGTGGAGTCTTTTCCCAGTGAAAATTTCTGATGTATTTCTTTTTTCCTCTCACTGAATGCAAGTTGAGTGACTTCAAAACACAGCCAAGTTGAACTCCTGGGGCCAAAGGACTTGGCCATGTCCCACCATTCCTTTTCTGTGCTGGAGGAGTTTCTTCAGGGTAACACAGTGTAATGTTAGCCTACAAGGGCTTATGCTGTCTGTCAACACAGCTAAAATACAATGATCAGCATCACCAGGCTCTCCTTTATGTTGATTCTTGAACAGAAAAGCAAGAAAGGGTTGATCTGTGCCCTGAGAACCACTGATCTGCCTCTGTCTGTACACAGCCCAGGAAGGAGCAGAGCTGTTGAGTGAGAGGTTTTCATTTGTCAAAGTGGAAAGAAAGACTCTTGAAATGGCAACTTGCAGAGCCAGGTTCCAGGGGAACCAAACCCAAACAGAACACTGCAATGGAACAACTTCACTGCACCCTCCAGCTCAGCCTTGCTTTGACATGAGTGTTGAGTTCTGCTCTTGAAACTTGAATTTCGTTTTACTTTTGGAGAAGTCTTTACTAAGAGGTGCTTCACCACCGAGAGTTTTTCCACCTGAGGCTTCAAGGGTGAGTAAGTGGCAGCAAAAGTTCAGGATAATCTCTCTTAAAACCGTGTGAGTGGAGCTGCTCTGCATCTGGGGCTCTCCCCAGGAAGACAGCAGCACACAGGAGGTTGTCTGCACTTATGCCATGGCCTGCTGGTGAGTGTGAATGGTGCAAGCCTTGAAATGTAACTGAGCTCTGCAGCTGAGAAAAATACCTTTCTGGGCATCCTTAATACCTCTGAGCAAAGAGGAGATACCAAAGCCAAGCAATCAGCTCTCTCTTGGTGGTTGTGTTGGTTTAGTCAATGGATTTCTGCAGCCTCTGTTGCTATAGTAACTCCAGCAGGTCTTTTAATTACAAAATTTGTTAACCCCACATCAATTATTGAGGAATGCTGGGGGGGGCAGTGGCAAAATGCTTGGGGGAGGGAAAAAAACCAAAGTTTGCAAACAAACTGTTGGAAACAAAGCTTGACAGACTTCCCCTGCCATGTGAGAGGGGATGGCACATCAGCAACAGCAACCACTGGGTTCAAGTACTCAGAAGGCAATCCCCTGGTAGAGGGTTCCCCCTTCGGCTAGAGGGGAAAAAAAAATCCCCATCCCTGTCCAAATAAAGAACTTCTCTCTCCACAGATAGATCTGGGAGAGCTTATTCTTTATGGGCTCACAATTTAATTACAGTGTATGTGAGCAGAGCAGTTATGTTATCAGATAAATGAGCAGTTAAGAGCTGCTCACCGCTGGGAGAGCATTGCAGGTACTGGTCCTATCCAAGAGGAATCATTTAGCAATAATGAGCACCTTTCAACTAATAATTGCCTTCCAAATAGCTGCTGTCAGCTTGGCTCGTCAGCTCTGTTTCCAGGATGGATTTATACTCTAAACAGACTGATACGGGCAGTACCAGGTAGGAGAATTTGAAGTGTGTCATGTGAGCTGCTCCTAATTGATTGCTGAATGCCTTCTCTTGACTCGGGGTCGTGCTGTGTTGATGTGTTTGGCGGAGCTGATGGAGCTGCGGGAGGCACCGTGCTCCCTGCGCCACAGGGAGATGCAGGAGTGAGAGTTCGGTTGTGAATCTTTCACTGATGGAAAAGGGGACACTGCTAATGACTGGTGTTTGGAATCTCTCTCCCTGGATCTTTATTTTCCCCTCCTCAAGAAGGCAGGCATCGCTTTGGTTTGTGGTGCTCCAGCATGTTGCACGTTCCCAACTTCATTTCATCTTCAGACAAAGGTTTCAATTGCATGCCCAAGCAGTAAGCTTGCCTCTGGATCTAATAGTGAGCTCTAGCCCAAGCCTAAACGACTGTGCCTGTACTAAACTGCTGTACTCTGCTCCCACTAACGTGCTTGGCTGTGTTGTGTAGCTGCTTTTGGAAGCTCTTGCTTCCCAGACTTCCATCTTTGGATGTTTACGTTTGCATGCTGCCTGCTTGCCTCCTAATGTCAAAACCTGTTGCTTAAATAGTACAGAGAGGGCTTAATCCTGCCTTCCCCACTGCCTATTCCTTGTCTTGATCCTCTCAAGTGATAGGCAATGTAGCTCTGTGGGCACAAGAGTTAAGATTCTCTTTAATCCATTGGGGGGGGGAGGTGATTTTAAATAAGCACCAAAAAGCTTCATTTTTCTCGAAGGAGGTAGTTAGTATTCAGTGTTAGAAATAATAATAAGGACTGGTAAAATCATAATAGGTGTGGAAACCGTTCTGATAAGTGCTAATGAGCACTTAGCTCTCAGCCTCTGTTAACCCCTGATGACTCTCTTACCAGAGCCTTTGGCAGGGGGGCACTGTGGCGTGAAGTCCACTTGTGGTTGTAAGGCATGGCAAGGGGATTTGGTCTCTCTGCAAGGCCAGCCCCAGGGTCTGCCGCATGCAAAGTTGCAGCCTTTGTGTGGGAGCATCGCAGGAACTCCAGCAGAATGCAGTGGGTTGGAAGGGACCCTTGAAGGAGATGAAGTTGAACTCTTCCTTGGACACACAGCAAACACTCTGAAGGTCTCTGAACAATTCCTCTCATGCTGTCTCCCTCCAGCCAATTACATGAATGAGAATAGAATAATTGGTGGGGCTTCCAGAATCTCACCTGAACTCTGTCACATTGATCCTTGCTTCATGGCAATATTTCTTGATGCACAGACAACACTGACCTGGGGCTTAGAAGTGATATTCACAAAGGTTAATTTTTGCTTGGAGTGATCCTTTTTCCATGAGCTCTGTGCTCTGAACCATCCACTAAAGAAGCTGTCAGTGTAGATTTAGCTCTTTATTGACCTGTAGATCATTATTTCTCAGTGTGAGAAAAGAAGCTGATGATACCCAGCTTCAGAACCAAGGCTGGAGAGCTCTTAGTTTTCCTCTTGTCTTCAAAAATTGGAAGTTTGTTGTTGTCTGGGGGTTTGGTTTTGCTTTTTTTTACACTAAAATGTGTTTTGAGTGAGGCCTCTAATGTGGATGTTCCTGTGGTGAAAGTTGCATGGAAGAAAAGAGCAAATGTCTTGGCTAACATCAGAATCTGTCAAGATCAGTGGAAACAACTGGATTGTGACTTTTTGTGCAGCTAAAAGCAGCAGGTCTGTTGTGTCTAATAGCACAACCTCCTTAGGTTCAGAACTGCCACAGATGATGAAGCTTCCATTAAGGCATAATAAAGTCTCTCTGTCAATGTGACAAAGGAAGTCTCTTATCTCTTTGGAATAAGAATGCCTTTTGAAGAGCTCCATAAAGGGCTGCAGGATGAAATAAGGCTCGTGGCTGGTTGTGTTGAATTTCTATGAAGTATGTCAGCCCAAAAGCTAAAGGGATTAGCTGTGGAGTGAGGAGCTGTGCCAGATGAATGCTTCCCTTCTGCGGGGCCAGGGAGGGCTCTTTAGAAAGCACAGGTAATAAATTGTTCTGCCCTAGCAGTGCTTCAAATCAGGAATGAGTCCTTCAGATCAGTGGAGCCTTTCAGATTCAAGGGATCTAGCTACGCCTGAAGGCTAACTCAGTTTTAGGTTGAATGCAGACCTTGAGTGTAAATAAACTGTCATAATCCTCACCCAGCAGATGGTTAACTACCTCAGGAACTGCAGCACCACCTCTTGCTTTTTCTTTTATAGGTAAATTAAAGTGACCAGGAACAAACATTAAGCAGAATCCTGGAATCATAGACTTGTCAGGCTTGGAAGGGACCTCAAGGCTCAGCCAGTTCCAACCCCCCTGCCAGG
Organism: Melanerpes formicivorus; assembly: GCF_026170545.1. Classification (NCBI taxonomy): domain Eukaryota; kingdom Metazoa; phylum Chordata; class Aves; order Piciformes; family Picidae; genus Melanerpes; species Melanerpes formicivorus. The sequence continues at coordinate 17,112,087 of NW_027142368.1, read as the reverse complement.
GGCAGGGACTCCTCACACTGCAGCAGGTTGCTCATCCATGCAGCAATTTACTGGAGAATTGCTCTCTCTGAGCTCACTAAATGTTTCCAAGCCTAAACTGGGTGGCAGATTGGGTCTGCACATCTACATTGATTGTAGACATATTTCATGTTTATGAATTGCTTTTTGTTCATGAGCTAAATACTAAGCTCTGACAGAAGAGCAAAGATCCAGCGGTTGTGTGGCTGAGGGAGGAGCTGGCTTTGCCTGCTGTCAGCCACAGACTCAATCTGAACCTATGTAAGAAGCTGGTTGACTGCTTCAGGCTCTGATGGCTGGGCAGAGCTGATTCCTGGGTTTTCCAGCATTCATTCTTCAGTATTAACTTTTGAGCAGAGAAACTGACAATTAGAGAGTAGATTTTAACATCATTTTAAACCAACAAGGGAGAAATTCTTTCCATTTCCTAATCCTCCCTGGTGTCCCTTTAAGGATGAGCAATTTAAGCAGCACTAAGCAGATCTGGGGAACTGTTCAGTTGTGTGCTGGTTAGTAACCAGCCAGCAGTAACCAACTTTATATCTGGCATTTTGTGCAGAATGAAGATGATGAGAGGGGGAAATCTTACTCTGCTCACAGGAAGGTAATGGAAACAGAAAAGCCCAACAGCCTAACAATCTCTCTTGGGAGAGAGCTGCCCCAGGACTCTGCTTTTCTGCAGGCTATACCCACTGAAATCCAAAGGAATGTAAAACTTCCCTCAGGCTAAACAGCTTCTGTCATCTCTGCTTCTTGGCTGACAACTCCTGAGCTCCCTTGGCTTCTAATCACCTTAGAGAGAAGCAGGCTTGGCTCAGGGGGTGAGGGTCTGTGGATGAGAGCCTTAAACACAGCCTAGTGTGGCTTCTGGAGAAGGGCAGCAGAGCTGGCTGGCACTGCTGGGTAGCCAAAGTTCAAGTCATTTGAATGCTTCTGGAGCTCTTTCCTTTGCTGCATGCCAGCACTGTGGAGAAAAACATAAAAGGGGATGTGGGCAAAAGCTCCTGGAACTGAGACTTGCAAGGCTCTCTCCTTCCTGATCGTGCTTGGCAAATGGCAGAATGAAATTAAGGGTGCCAAGTTATCCTCCTGTGCAGTCTGTGATAGCTCAGCTGTTTTGCCTCTGTCAGTGGTGTAAGTGATGAAGCTGATAGGACACCAATGTGGTCCTTTCAGGCTCCTCCTTTATATTAATGGCTTTCAGTCACCTGAGGCAAACTGGTAACTACTGATTAATAGCTCAGCAACTTTCAGGCTGGCCTCAAAGGTTGAGCTCTCCAGTCTTCATTTTGTTAACTCCTTGATGGATTATGATTTAAGAGTGGACAAATAGCACTTAACTGAAACCCAGATATTACTTTTTTGATGGAAGCTAATTATCCTCGTGGCTATGGCTGATTTTAGTCTGTTCTGTTGTATTTGGGGTGGTTTTTTCGTTGTTGTTTATTTGGGTGTTTTTAAGTAGCTTTGAACTTACAAAGCCAGAGTGTGATTCGTTTTACAAATCATTTTATACATATATATTTATTGAGCATTTCTGCCTGGCTGCTGGACTTGCTAAGCTAACATTAAAGAGAGAGAAATTATCATGGAAGCATCAAGTAGCTACTAGCAAGAGCAGTGAGAGCCCTGAAATGGAGAGGAGGCAAGCTGCTTTTCTTTCACCCCAGGCTGTTTTCAGCTCCTGTCTAGAGACTCAGTTTTCTGAGCAGTGTGTGGTCATAGAATGGTTTTGGTTGGCAGAGACCTTTAAGATCATCAGTGGTAGAGGCCAGAGTGATGTAGTTCTAGCTGTGTGCACACAAGAAGTCAACTATTAGTTAAGAAAATCAGTGGGAGGGTTTGGTAGAGAAATTGAGAGTGAAACAGCAAAACTTGAGGCAGCCTCTGAGCCAGCCTGAGGTTGCTGCATGCAGGCAGCTGCTTGCAGGTGAGGGCTTTGAAGGCTTGGCCATGCAGCAGTCAGACTCTGGCTTTCTGTTGCTACAGAGAGTAGAGGATTGGCAAACACTGTTGGAAAGCCACTGCAAATAATCCACTCTGTCAATAGGGAATGTACTACACCAGTACCTGCCCTGGGCTTCAAGCCATCCCAGTTTTGAAGTGGGGGTTTTCAAGGGGTAAGGAGGCAGCAGTTTAGTGAAGCATTTGTGCAGTTATTGTTATTGCAAATGCTCTGCATTTTCCCTGGACTCCTTACTGAAAACTGCACCAAGCAGCTGAAGTTCCTGCCCTGACACTCAGGTCAGCTTCTGCTTCTCAAAGGACTGCCCTCAGTGTTTGCCAGGAGGAATACTGCTACACTTTTCCAAATAAGCCATTCCTCCAAACACAGAAACCTGATATGCTGAGAAACCTTGGCCTACAGATGAGAAACCCCAGTTGTTGTTCTAGCCTGATCTGGGGGCCACTGGGTGGCAGATGAAGGCACCAACCCCTCTGCCTATAGCAACCAGATGCCAGAGATGCAGAGGAGCTCAGAAGCCCTCCCAGGAGTCCTTTATTGATGCCTTGTAGAATCCTCAGCATTGGAGTCTGAGTCTCACTTAGAGAGGAAGTCTACAGGCAAGGCAGTTCACAGAAGTTCTGAGCAGCATCCCTATCCCTAGCAGCATCCCCACACTGAAGCCCTGGCCAGAAGTAGCTAGCAGAAGTCCCTGGCAGCCCTAACCCCCAAGCCATGTCCACCCTAAGTCCCTGACCCCAGGCTGTGCCTGACCCCCAGGCTGTGCCTGACCCCAGTACCTCTTGCTCAGTTGCTGTTCCTCTCCTCTGCTACCAATCCTCACCCACTAAAACCCAACCACAGAGGTAAGCTCAAATCTTTTCCCAGTGAGAGCTGCCAGCATGCCAGGGAGGTGGCTCCTGCAGCGTGCTCCCACCCGAGGGTGCCAAGGTGAGGATGCTGCTTTGGCACCCGTGGGATGTGATTGCTGTGCTCTGTGCAGCTAAGGAGTTGGTCAGCTCAGGAGCCCTGCACTCTGCACACATCCAGCAGCTGCCCTCAGAGCAGTGGCTGCAACCCCATTGACTACTGAGTGTTGCTCTGGAGTCTCCAGGGGGGGTGACTCTCTCTCTTGGTGCCTGGTGTTTGAGCTTTCAAGCTGTCCCACCAATGGCTTTGCACATTTGATGTGCACAGTGATGGGAACTAGGTTTGCAAGAAACCACTTCCACTGGAGAAAGGGGGGGGTAGAAAACCCCAAATGGTGTGGGTACCCAGTGAGACTTCACTGTAGATCAAGACATTTTAGAGACAGTGGGTATTCCAACTGACATCTGCTAGGATGATAAATCCATTGTGGTGGAAATGAAATGCATGTTTTAAATTCAGGCAGTTTGGTAGTGTATTGTCAGCCGTGCAGAGGGGAGGGAAATGTGAAAGCCATTTCAAAAGCTTGTGTAAAAACCTGCCTGTGTGCTAAAGAATGTTGTCCTTTAGAATTAGACCCCAAATCAGACCTTCTTGTCAGACTGACTGGGTTGTTACTGGTGTGAAAAGGTCTTTTCACCTTTAGAAACAGTTTTGGTTTGTTTAGAAGAACATTTAATACTCTGCATCTGAACAATGATCATCTGCCACAGCTGGGAGAGGCTTTCTTAAGGGTGCTCCAGTCCAGCCTGGGCTGAAGCTGGTGTGCTGGACAAAATGAGGTTCAGGCTGTTGCTGTCAAGCTGGCAGCGAGTGACATGGAAGAACCAAATCCAGTCCAGCTTTCAAACCCTGCACAAAGCTACCAGCTGCACCAACTGACCTTCTGCTCAGTTTGGAAGGGGCTGACCCAATGCTGTGCTGCAGTCCTGACTTCACATCAGAGGCTGTTAAGAGCTTCCATAATTATTATTATCAATCATGGAATTGTCTCAGTGGGAAGAGACCTTTGAGTCCAACCTCAGACCACCATGGCCATTAAACGATGTCCTGAAGTGCCATGGCCACAGGCTTCTCGAACAGCTCCGGGGATGGTGACTCCACCCCCGCCCTGGGCAGCCTGGATGAGGTGGGTGAATCTTGCTTTCACTGTACTTCAGCTTGTCTGAGAAGGTTAAGACACTGTGTTTACAGTATGTGGAGAGGGTTCCATCAGGAACCTTTCAGGACAGCTCCCTGGCTAGGTTGTTCCACTGTGAATTCTGTGCCAACCTCTGAGCACTTCCAGCTGAAAACCGTTCTAACTGCTCCTAACAAAATGCTTGACAGGTTTAGTTTCTCAACCAATGGAAGAGGAATCAGCCACATATGAGACAGCTACTTCTTCATCCTTGTCCAGAGGCACCTTTCACTCCCCTGTGAGCCACAGAGCACAGCTAGAAAGCAGCCCTGTAGGAAATTCAGGGGGCAGTTTTATGTGACACTGAGTTCAGCCTAAGTTTAGGCTGCCAGTGAGTCAAGATCTCGTTCTCCCTGGGCCAGCCATGTGTTTCCACTGTTTGTGTTTGCTCTGGCAACTCTCTGCCTGTGGGCAAGTTGGATCAGTGTGCTGACTTAATGGAAAACTTGCTTTCAGAACTAGAAGCAAGTTTTCCATTGGATTGGATTGCTGACCTGGGACAGCAAGCTCTACAATCCTGTGTGAGGCTGAGGGTGGAGATATGGACCTTAGGGAGAAGGAAGATAGGACTTCACCTCTCAACAGTGGCCAGCACAATGTGAAATTGGGACTTCAGGTTGCAGACTCTGGTTCTGTCTTGTTTGAGGGCTGTGGAATACTTAGGGTCTTGTCAAAGCATCAGTTGGTCCCTGCAGGGTGAGATCCTGGTGCTGTTTTACTGGGTGTGAGCTGCCCTGCAAGGTTATAGCACTGCTTGTGGAAACACTGGAATGGGTGGAATTTGAGTAGGCAAATACAACATCCTTGGGCTCCCTGACTCACCCCTTGGCAATGCACTTGCCTGGGGTGCTGAGCACCTCTTGCATCATGAGTGCTTCCTAGGGGAAAACAAAAGGTAAAGGTGCAGCTTCCCGGTAGTGTTGGCTCTTATCAGAGGGTGTGGAGCAAATCCCTAAACACCTTTGTGTGTCTCAGGGAAGCAGGAAGAAACCTGCTGCAGCCCAGCTTAGTGTTCTGGGTGAGTGCCTCTCTTGTCAAGCTAGTGACTGACTGAACCAGAAGGAAACCACAATTTCCAGGGTGGAAACAAAGGCTTTATCCTCTCAACTCCTGTGGTCTAACCTAATCTTTCTGATTCATGACACATGAAGTGGAGGATGGACACACTGCTTTCTGCAAGACCTCACCTCAGTCTGGTCACTTTGTTCCATTCACTTTGACAAAGATCAGGAGTAGCTCCATTGGATGTCAGACACACACTGGAATACAGAAGGTTCCGCCTCAAATGAGGACCCCCCCTTGCCCCCTTCTTTACTGTAAAGGTGCTGGAGCCCTGGAGCAGGCTGCCCAGGGAAGCTGTGGGTCTCCTCTGGAGACATTCCAACCCCTTTTCATGTTTCCATTCCCCACGCTGGCCAATACTGGACTATTGCTGCTTTGTTGTGTTGCCCTTCCCTGCTGTGGCCTTTTCACTGAATCACAGAAACCCTGAGCAGTTGCCAACCAGGGCTTGGAAAAGACCTCAAGATCGAGTCCAGCCATAACCTAACACCTCCCTCTGCACAGCTGTCAGACCAGGCTCCTGACCTCCTCATCCAAAAGCCCTTTAAACACCTGCAGTGATTCCACCACTGTTAGAAGCCTAGAAAGCCACCCAGGGAGTGGCTGTGACATTAACTGATCTCAGCTGTGAGCTGGTTTTGATCTTTGCCCATGCTGCTTGGGGCTGCTAGAGAGCTTTGCTCCCATTTGGACATCATGATGACTGTGTCTAGCAATGCTGAACAAGACTGTTGGTGTAGTGTTCAATATGTACTGCAGACCTCTCTACATGCAAGAAAGATGCAGGACTCTTCTCGTGCTCCTTTATCTGCTGACAGCTCTCTTGCTCTCCTGTGTCTCAGGGGAGCAGTGTCACTGCTGGCATGTGTTCTCTGCTCTCCCGACTGCCTGTGACTCCCTTAGCTTTGCCCTGAGGAGGTGGTTTTAAAGCTCTGCCCGTGTCTCTGGGAGATGATCACATTTCTGCATGTTTCCTGTCGGCAGGAAGTTAAGATAAGCAAAAGCATGTTCCAAATTGCCAGCTGGAAGGAGCAAACATTGCCTGCCAGCATGTCCCTGGCAGTATGGATTGTGACAGCAGCCTGCCATGCAGTTTGGGTTTGATTGTTCTCTTCTTTCACGTTGGCAATCCCCCATCAAGTGACTTCCCTTAACTCTTTGCGTGAAGTTGAGAAGCTTCAGTCTGTCAGCCTGCAGACTTGAGCAACAGCACCAAACCTGCACAGCCAGGCTGTGTGGTGCCCTTCATTTCCTAAAACACAAATCCCCCTTTGGTGAGGCTGTTCAGTAAGGGCTCCATGCAACCTGTGTGCTTTGAACATGGAGGGGTGCAAGGCACAAAGATGTCACTCAGGTTCACTACTGATTTCCACAGCGCTAAAGAAGTCACTCCCCTCCCAGATCCCTTGCAGGCAGTGGGAAGGAATGCCATCCTAGCTGTGAAGGTGCTGCCTCTGGAGCCTTCCAAATGTGGAAGTTAATCTTGGAAGCCAGACAGTCAGACAGACTGTGAATAATTAAAAGCTGCCTCTATCTGATGATAAGGGTCAGCAAAGCTCAGCTGGGCTGACAGCCTTGTTACACTGAGCCACCAGGAGAAATTGAATCTCTCTTGGCATCTGTTTTCAGTCCTTCCTGTCAAAATGCTTTGCTGCTAAGGTTTAAAGAGCTGTCTTGTCTCTTCCTTCACTGACAGTCGTGGACTTGGGTGCTGAGCCCATCTTGTTCTGTTTGGGTGAGCGTGATGCAGCATACAGGAGCTGCAGTCTGTGCTTTGAGCAAGACTTGCAGTGTTACCCAGCAGGAGTTCTGTGTGGAGTCAGTCCATCCATCCATGAGAGGGATGCAGGAAGCCAGGGGGTGCAAGAATGCAGTTGCAGGAAGGGTAGAGTGAAGCTGAGACCAGCTGGTCTCACCTCTGGGATCTGATGGCTCTCCAGAGTGTCTCTGTGTCATGCTACCTGGTACCCCTCCAGCAGGCTCATGTGTTGGGGCTGGTGCTTCCCCTTCAGGGGCATTAAGTTTGTCTCACTTTCTGAGCACAAGGGACTAAAACTTAGCCTCTTTACTCTTTTGTTCCCCCTCCATTGCCCATGGTAATTTAATTTGACAGCCCAGGGAATAGGATTTGTCACATATTGTAACCTTAAGCAAGAGTGATATTGAAAGCCAGGCTTTCCACTTATCTAATCCAGATGTGAGAGCCAATAAAATGCCCAGATGAAACGAAATGGCAGGCTCTGTGGGGAAAGGAAGGGAGAAATACTGTGTGCCACTCATCTCTCCACATGGCACAAAGTGCAGAGCAGGCTTCAATCAATTACATTAATCTCCAAGAAGAGAAGTAGGTTTTGTCATGGCAGTGCTGGTAGCTAATGGTTAATGTGATTGATACCAAAAGGCTGAGTCTCACAAGACCTCTTAAGTGAAAAACAATTTAGTGCCTGGGCAGTGAAAGGCCCAGCCTGGGTCAGTGTTTATGGCTAAGCTGCTGCGATGCTCTCCAGCTCAGAATGGTGAAGGCTAATTAAGCATATCCTGTAGTATCATGCATGAAATTGTTTGGTTCTCTCTCTCTTTCCATCCACACAAGACACCACTCAGATGACTTCTCACTCTCCTAAGCAGTCCTCACAAAAAACCAACCCCACAGCTATGGAATGGTTTGAGGCCTACAGGGGTTATCCATTTGGAATAATTCCTAGAGCCCAGAGTGGAGAGGAGCCAGACTGGAAGCTGGTGCTGGATCACAGGACAAGGGGCAATGGATGTAAACTACAGCACAGGAGGTGCCACCTCCCCAGAGAGGTTGTGGAGTCTCCTTCTCTGGAGCCTTTCCAGCCCCACCTGGATGGATTCCTCTGTGACCTGTGCTGGATTCTCTGGTCCTGCTCTGGCAGGGGCTTGGACTCAATCTCTGGAGGTTGCTTCCAACCCCTGGCATCCTGTGAGCCAGTGAAGAAGCCTGCAGTCAAAACAATCTTTCACCTTCTGAAGCTAATTTGATAGCAAGCCCAAAGCTGTAGCCATAGTTCAATAGGTAGAAGCTTGTGGTGAGAGCACTTGGCTTGATTTGTCTGTTCTGTGTCGTTGTGCTGTGGTAAGACAGAGTTGGGGCTGTTCTTAGGTTTGCTTCCATTCTCCACCCTATGAATTGTGTGTCCAGAACTAGGTTGGAAATGAAACTGTATTTAAACCACTTCCCTGGATTCTGCTCTCAGGAGGGGAAAAAGCCCAAACAAGCCACCTTTCATAGCTGAGTGAAGTTAGACCTGAATCAAGACCAGCTGTGGGTTTGACTGCACAAACCTGAAGCTCTGATGGGGAGATTTTGTACAGCCAGCCCCAGCCCCTGGCTTTGTGTGGCTGTAAATAATGATTTGTGTTAAGTCAAAAACTGGAGCAAGAAACCCTCTGAGGCTCAGTGGGAAGAAAGTGCTCTCAGGAAAGGCATGGGTCAGAAGTTTTCTCTCTCCTAAGACAGCAGAGCAGCAGCCCTGGGGACACATCCCCTACTAGCAACACAATTCATACAACTACCTGCTCTTGTTGGAGCCTTGGAAACTGTCACATGAAGTTTAACTGAGGCTGGGGCACAGCAGAACTTAGCTCAGTTACTCAGATTTCCAATGACTTTTTGCATTGTCTTAGCACAGAACTTCCTCCTCTCCTCTGTCTGTCCTACAAGGCTGCTGCTACTGCTTGTGTCTGCAAGGAGGTGATTTCAGGTCTGATGTTCCTGCTTGGGCAGGGAATTTGGACTCCATGATCTCCAGAGGTCCCTTCCAGCCCCTCTCATGCTGTGATTTGGGAGCCTGGTAGGGTGTGATGTTGAAAGAGATTCTTCAGGCTGCTGTGAAAGCAAAGCTTTTATCCAGGATGGTTGTTGGGATGCAAGTTTGGGGCAAGGGCTGCAGTTCCTGCTGGAGTCTCCAGGTACCCATCCTGTAGGGTGGGTTGTTTATCCAGCTTAGAAGTTGAGGCTGACATTACTACTGAAAGGGCAAAACTTGAGCAGGGAATTTCAACACCTTGGATATTTTCCAGGAGGAGTATTAGGCTAGAAATGCAAGGTGCTGTAGTTGTATTGGAGAGGGAGAATGCTCCCATAGTTGTTCTGTCCAGGGTTTGATCTGTGCTGTCACAAAGGAGTCCTTGCATCCATCACAGCTAATTCAGATGAAGCCAGCACTGCTGGAAGGTGCCAGGGAAGGCAGAGCCACACTGAAAAATTCCATGGGTTTTATTTTGAACAATGTGGGATCTGTCTGGATTCTGCCTCTTTGAAACCTCAATACAAGCACAAAGACCTTCAGGAGCAGAAACACCATTTAACACCCCCCACCCCCCCCCAATCATATGATCTAGCCTCTTGGCTTGGTTTGATTCTTCATTAGCTGTGGAATCCATTCTGCTCTGCTTCCATAAATCACAGCCTGGACAGAGGGCAGAGAATGATTTGAAAGGATGGAAGAGCCATTAAGTAGAAATGAGAGTATGTGTCAGATGTTCACCCTGCATAGCTGGGGGGGACAAGCCCTGGCCTCTGCAGCATGGAGGGGAAGGACCAGCAGAGCCTCAGCCGTTTCCCTTCGTGCTGGTTAGTGTAAGGAGGATGGTGCTGGGCCATTCCCAGCAGGGACACACTGCAGCCTCCACAAGTGGGGACAGCTTCCTTCTGCCATGCTCAGCCGTGGCTTTGTGTGTTTGTCCTGCAAATGACAGGATGGTTTTAGTCAGAACAGACAGCAGTTCTGTATGCCGAGCACATCGACTTCCTACTGCAAGGATAACAGGATGGCAGCGAGTACCCCGGCTCACAGAGTGCCCTGGCGATGGTGTGGGGGAGAGGGAGGGGGAATTGGAGGAAAGGGCTGAGCAGGGAAGGGAATCCCTGAAGCCAGGCAACTAATGGGAAAAGTGGTCCATGAATAGAGGCATTGTGTGGAGCTCTGAAGGGGATTCCCCGAGGAAAGGTTAGGTTCCAGGATGAATGAAATCTCCCCTCGATCGGCACTCCTCCCTGGCGGGTACAGGCATGGTGACCACCTCCTGAGAGCTGAGGGTATTGATCACTTCTCTTGTCATTTAACTGGTTCTTCCAACGTCTCATTTGGCCTGGATTGGAAGGGTTGGGTGTTCAGGAGTTTCCACCTTCCTGGAGGAGCTTTTCTTCTGGGATCTTTCACCATCTCCTCCCTTGCAGCCCCTAACACTCTGTGGTTCTGTGACTTCCAGACTGTGCAGAGGGTCTTGCTGGCACTGTGGCTTTTCAGACCTTGCACGTTCTCTGTCTTGTGCTTTGATGTGCTGCATTTTGACAGATGCTCCTAAGCATGAATGCATTGGGCTCCAGAGGCCTGTGGATTCAGACTGCACTTTCAGATGGATGAGAGTAAGGGAGGCAAGTCAAGCATCAGAGCAGGGTCTGAGCCATGGGAAGGAAGATGGGTCCTTGGCAGCTGAGCCAATACAATATGAGGATCCAGGAGCAGAGTGCTAGCAGCAGTTACAGGACAGCTGGGACTGAGCTGCTTTCTGCTGATTTCCCCTCTGGAGCTCCTCTGATTTTTGTTTCATGGAGCAGCAGGAATGGTCTAAACTCAAGACTAAGGGGGAAATGCTGTCTTTCAGGCACTGTTCTCACATTGCTTTGTGGCCACAGGTAAAACGTTTTGTTTCCAGTCTGTAAAACAGGTCAGGCTCTGGCTTCCCCTCCTCAGAGAGCTGCTGTGGGAATTAGCTTCCATTTAGGAAGTATCTGAATGTGCTGTCGGTCCTTGTGGTTCAGAATGGGCTTTAAACCACGGAGACTTCTCACCGGGGCTCAGAGCAGACCACACCTACCACCCTGCCAGAAAACTGCTAACGAATTGGCGTGAGCTCAGAGGAGAGCAGCCCATACAGCTCAGGGACTGGCTGGAAGGGTGAAATTAATAACACAAGATTGAAAGAGATAAATAGATGTAGTTTGGTGAAAGCTTTTCCCCTGGAGTTAATGATGCCATATTACTTTAAAGATGGAAACGCTGAAGGATTTGCTTAGTGTGCTCCAGAGAGGTAACTGCAGAGGGGAAAAAAAAGGAAGCAAAGACAGATTCAAGCTGAATACCAAGGGAGAAGGGTTTCCTGACAGTGGATCTGCTGCTCTCTCCAGCAGACTTGCAGGGAAGTGCTGGGGGCTGCACTGATTGAAACACAAGGCAGAAGTCCTTAGCTGAGATAAAGATGAAACCCTGTCAGTCTCTGTTTCAGTGACTGTGATTTGAGAGACTCAGCTAGAGCAGGGTTGCCCAGGAGCTCACCTCAGAGATACAAGCTCTGCTTTCCCTACCTGCCATAAAATCTGTGTAGGGAGAAGTTGGTTTTGGGTAACTTTGGAATCTGGGTCTAGACTGACTCAGGAGGAAGCATTGAAGGCCACAGTCAACACTGGTGTGGATCTTCTGCCCTTTCCTGTTCCCAGCCCAGCAGAGGCATGAGGACAGCTTGCTGACAGGATCAATATGTTTAGCATGGCAGAGCTGCCCTTGGAGTACCCCAGAGGGCAGTGGCAAACCTCCTCCTCCTGACTCAGTCTCCACTCACGCACCTTTTCAGCTCACAAGCACAACAATAGTTTGTCCCAGGCTCCCAAGGTTCTCCTTAATGAACTGATTGAAAATGTGGAACAACTCAAATAGTTTTGGTTTGGTTGAACTCTTCCCTTCAGACTCTGTTTGCCGTGAGAAAGTCTCCTGTAGGCTCGGCACAGATTGCAGCCAAGGAGCAGTTCTGTTCCCAGGTTCCACTCTGGAAGTGGGAGCAGAGCAGCTGGTTTATCCGGGCCGTGTTAGCTTTCCTTATCCGCTCCCTGCCGGCTCTCTGCATCCCGTCACTGACACTGCTCCAGGGAGAGAGGCTGCGATAGGGAGGAGTGACTTGGCTGTGCCATTCATGAGATACTTGGGACTTAACGATAATGCTAATTGAATTGGCTGAGTAAGTGCTCTTCGGGCAGGATGCCAGCGGTTCTGGGAGCCTGTGTAACAGACGTGCTTCCGAGGAAGTGGGTGAGATACGGATCTGCCTTCAGTAGGCACCAGTTTGGTGTCCTGTTGCTGCGGCTCCCAGCCGCTTACGGCTCCGGAGCGATGTGTGTAACACCGGGTGATACTTGGGAGCTCAGGGTGGGTTGGGGTTTGTCACACTGATGATGACTGGAGTTGGCATTTCACAGATGGTATTGCCTGTTAACCTACAACCAGACCCGTCTGGATGTGCTCCTGTGTGACCTGTGCTGGATTCTCTGGTCCTGCTCTGGCAGGGCCATTGGACTCAATGATCTCCAGAGGTCCCTTCCAACACCTAGCATCCTGTGAGCCTGGGAACCACTTTCTTCTCATTTGATTCCTCATCACTCTGTGTACCAGGCCTTGGCCCAGAGAGCAGTGACTCTTTCAACTATCTCCTTTACCTTCTTCAGGTCGCTGACATAAAGGAAATCAGAAGGCAGCATAACTTGGTTGTTGTCTTGCAGTGATTCCGAGCAGCAGGCTTGGACTTCTTCTTTCCACTTAGTAGTCAGGTGCATTGTTCCTTGCTTCTCCTCAGATCTTCTGGTAGGGAGCACCACTTTGGATGCAGGGCTCAGCCTTCCTGTGAGATTCTCATCTCATCAGCAAAGTTGTGTTACAGACAACTGCAAAAGCAAAGTTCCTCGAGTAACCCCTGCAGATACTGCACTGATACTGTCATGAAGGGCAGGAGATAATCCTCCTGCTCTGTGCTAGTGCACAGGTTATGCATTTGACCAAAATCTGTGTGCTTGCATGAGTTAACCATTATTTTCACTCAAGCACAGGTATAAATAACAGGGGCTGCTTCCATTACTTGCTCCTTCTATTGGTTAGATGTTTCTTGGCCTTAACTAAAGATCTTCTGTGGAGACAAGAAGTGTGTGTAGGTAGAGAGACAAGGGGGTGTCCTCTAGGTGTTAGAGGCAATGGTTACAAGCTGTGCCAGGAGAGGTTCAGGCTGGATAGTAGGAAATAATTATTCTCTGAAAGGGTTCTCAAACGTTGGAATGAGCTGCCCAGGGCAGTGGTGCAGTCCCCATCCCTGGGGGTGTTCACTGGGGGCATGGTTCAGTGCTGGGTTGAAGGTTGGACTGGGTAAGCTTTGAGGTCTCTTCCAAGCAGATATATTCTGTGATTCTGTGGTGGTTTGAACATGGATAGTTACCTTTTTTTTTGCCTTTCCCTCCCCCCTCTGCCAAACTTTGAGCTTCAGCAAACTGCTTCTAACTACTACCACATGTCTGGAGATGGAGAAAGAGAACCAGCAAGGAATACTCCGAGGAGTGCAGTAGCCTTTCTGCGTTCAGCAAGTTACCGATCAGCTACTTCAGTCGTAGCACAAAGCAGAATGAATGATCTGTGAAGGAGCTGTAAATCTGAGAGCAAGTTAGTGGTGCTCTGCCGCGATCCCAGGGCAGATCGCGACTGTTGTTTGCTCGCTGCTGTCACGGGGAGGATCTCAAAGCGCTGCGGTGCTTTGAAGCAGGGAGGTGCTCCTTGCCTCTACTTCACAAACGAAAACACGAAGAGCCAGACAGAGCGAGGTCTCTTCTGGAGGCTGATTGCTGTGTGATAGTAAATGAACCAGGTAGAAAGAATGTGGAAGACTGCAAACTTGCAGCAACAAGTCTCCTGTCAAGAGGGAAAACACTAACCTCTCCCTAACTGATGAGATAGCAGCAGTTACAGCCACCAGCCGGTAGGAAGGTGAGAAACCAGAGCAGGGACAGGACCAGGGCTGTAGGTGTTGTACAACCAGCTGCTTCATGGAGAAAAAGAAGTTTCTGAACAGCAGAGACCAAGGCTTTCTCCTGCCACACACAGCTGTGTGCTGCTGGTACTGGAAGGAAAGCCTCTTGTCTTTGGTTTGGTTTTCCCCTCTTCGCCCCCTCTAGCCTTGGTGAAGGCTGGAGTAGGAATTTGAATGCTGACTCAGAGACATCAGCACATCTTCTGTCCTGGTTGGTTTGATTCCTGCTTTTCCAGCTATAACAGGATTTCCCCAAATGAGGTTTCAGGCTCTCAAATGCATCCACTTGCCCAGAGGGGAATAATGAAATCCAGAGCGCAGCAATTCAAAACATTCCTGATTCCAAACCAGTCCCCCGAGACGCTCAGTGCCAGGGAGACAATTTAAGAATGAGCTCAGTTCAAAACAAACCTGGAGTTCATTACCAATTTGGGCTGATTTCATCTCACAGTCCTTCTATTATTCCTTTCTGGGACCCCATGAGGTGAAAGTTGTTGTATCTTCCCCTGCAGAGAGCAAGTGCCTCCCGCTGTGCCCTGCGGCACAGCCCTGCCTGGCTTCGGCCAGCAGGCTCCAGGACTTTGCAGCCCCAAAGGGAATCTCCTGCTCAATGTAGGGCATGGTCAAATGGCTGGCCACAAGTCAGTGAGCTCCTTGTGCCTCACAGACCTCATCAAATGGTTGTGTTGAATTCTGCAGGGCAGATTTGGAATTAAACGCACCCCTTCCTCCCCTCCCCCCCGGATTTTGTCTGCATCTGTAAATCTCGGGCAGCTGTGGAGTCCCCACCCCTGGAGAGCTGTGGAGAGGTGGTGCTGAGGGCCATGGGTGAGTGGTGGATGTGGATGTGGCTGTACTGAGTTCGTGGCTGAACTTGATGATCTGAAAGGTCCTTTCCAACCTGAATGATTCTGTGGCCTGTGCTGTGTGAGTTGTTTACCATGCTGAGCAGATGCTGAGATGGTATCAGGTACCTACAAAGTTCTCTCCTCTCAGAGCCTCCTTGTAAGAGTATCGCTGACTGTGACTTGATCTCAGGTGTCCATGGCTGTGCTGCATAATTCAGTATGACTTTATGTAGCAGGCAGAGCAGCAGAGCCATGCTCTGGGTGTGCTGATGGTAATAAATGGATCCCTGTGCTCAGGATCTGTGCCACGGTAATTTATCTTTTATTTTTAATCTTTCCACTGGTTTATCATTTCATCTAGACCTGCCCATCAATTAATTATGGAGTAATTAATCCTTGTTGCTGTTCCTGTGTCTGTTCCATTGGAGTAAGCTTGCCTTCCCTAGGTGACTGAGAACAGAGGCATTTAGGAGCTCCTCCTGTCTGTGCAGGAAGTGACCCCAGCTGAAGTGTGCTTTTAACCCTGTGGGTATCCATCACCTCTGCTCTGCTCCATGCACCTCTCTTCCACAGTGTATCACAGAATCACAGACTGGTTTGGGTTGGAAGGGACCTTCAGACTCATCCAGTCCAACCCCCCTGCAGACCTCTGCAACTAGATGAGGTTGCTCAGAACCCTGTCCAGCCTGACCTGCAGTGGTTCCAGGGATGGGGCATCTACCACCTCCTGCAACCTGGGACAGGCTCTCACCATCCTCACTGGGAAAAATCCTTCTTCCTCATCTCTGGTTGTTCCCCTTGGGTCTTCACCTTTCACACACATGCTGTGAATTTCTCTGCAGTGCATCCCCTGGCCTGGCTGCAGTGTTCTTAGTGAGAAATAGGTGCTGTGGATGTGGCCCCGGCCCTGGGGGTGTGGGATGGGGGCTCATCCACACATCAGACTGGAACCAGCAAGGGGCAAAGCTCTCATTCCTGCTGGCACAAGATGTTCTCCTTGGCTAGGAGTTTCTGCTGGATCCCTGTGGATGTGGTCTGCTGACAGGGTGTGAGTCCTGCACAGCAGCAAGGAACAGTCCTGGTGTGGGGGAGCTTTGTCCTGAGCTGTGGCCTTGTGAATTTGGAGCTTGGCAGCTGTTGTGATGCTTGGATCAGGATGGCTCTGGGGAAGGTGGCTTCTCTTTGCTGTGACCTCTCCTTCCATGGGCAATGAACTCCTAGATAGTGAACATCTTTTAGATGCCTCCCAGGCTTCTCCTGGGCTGAAACACAAACCTGTTTCACTGACAAGCCACAGGACTCTGCATGTTTTCCCACTGCAACCTAAGGATGTCATTCAATCTCTAGGCTCTCCAGCTGCACAGTAACTGGGAAAGCTCAAGTGAGAGCTTTCTGTTCAGCCCAGAGGAGGGCTCTATGTATTATTCATGATGCAAAATGTGACACAGTAAGCAGGTACTTGTGTGTTCATTCAGGTCAGTTGTTTGCCTCTCAGAAAACCCTACAAAGCAGTGGGCTGGCTTCCCCCCCCCTCTGCTGATTGAGCTTTATCCTCTTTCCTCATCCCCTTCTTATCTCTCCTTAATTCCCTATAGAAATGCTTCACTCTGCAGGTCAGCTGTTTAATATTCTGGGGTTCTCTGCATGGGCTCAGACACTTTAAGCAGTTGCTTTAGAAGACCTATAAATTGCTTTACTGAATATCAGGAATCTTATCTGAATCTGCCCTACTTGATCAAAGATAGAGGCAGGGATGGGCAAGAGAGATTCTTGGTTAAAACTTGAGCATGAATCCAAAATCACTTCTGAGGGTAGCTGAGTTTTGGCTGTTTGCAGTGCAAATGCTGCAGAGTCAGATTGTGATCTGATTTAAAAGCCTGGCAAGCCTTTGATGTCAGGGAGGTTATGCAAGGCTAAGGCTACCTTTGCAAGCCTCTCACTGCTTCCTCCTGCCAGCACAGCTCTGCCTCTCGCTCTCTTCAAGGTGAGCAGATGGCTTGCTGGAGCATTCCCTTGCTTTCACCAAAGCTTTCCTGAGTTGTGATGTGTAAGAAGGAGAGAAATGGATAGAGGCCATCAAAAGCAAGTCTGCTGAGTTAACCTGACAGTACCTGGCCCAGGAGTGCAGCACTGGCTGCATGCCCAGTGCAGGGGAAGTGCTCCTGTGTGTGACTGGTAGAGTAGGGTTGGCCTTGGTAGAGTAGGGCTGGTGCTTGGAGTTGGGGATCTTGAAGGTCTTTTCCAACCTAAATGAGTCTGTGAGGGATGGGGAGAGGAAAGCAAAGTGCCAAGCTTAATCTGCCACTGGACAGGGGAAATGAGGATGTTACCAAACTACATTGCACATCACTGCTGCTGTTTCTTTCAGGCCCCAGGTCTGGAGGCTGCTCAGGCTGTAGGGAGCATGCCTGCAGATGATGTACAGCTCAGCTACCTCCTGGGCTTTTTGGCAGAGCCTTGCATCTGCCAGAGTAGTGCCTGAGTCTCAGCCTCATTTTGCTGATACTGATGGTGGTGCTTCACTTGCACAAGTCAGAGGTGTTGCAGCATCCTGGTGTGCACCAGAGGAGGATCAGGACTTCTGTTCCTTGTTACATGGGAGAACCTTCTCAACACTGTCACCTGGGTGGTCCTCTTGTTGCAGCCTATCTTCAGTGTGACAGTTCAGGGCAATTCACAGGGCTGCTTAAGTGTGTCTGTGGTTCCACCTGGGGTGGTTCAGGCAGAGCTGTACTCACAGAATTGTTTGGGTTGGGAAAGCTCTCTAAGATCATCAAATCCACCTTGGCCATTCAATCATGTCCCATGGGCACAGGTTTCTTGAACACTTTCAGGGCTGCTGACTCCACCACCTCCCTGGGCAGCCTCTTCCAATGCCTGACCACTCTTGCAGGCAAGAAATGTTTCCTAGTCTCCAACCTACTCTGGTGCAACTTGAGGCCTTGTTCTATCACTTGATACTGGGCAGAGGAGGCCAACCCCCACCTCACTGCAACCTACTTCCAGGGAGTTGTAGAGAGCAATGAGGTCTCCTCTCAGTCTCCTCCAGTCTCAACAACCCCAGTTCCCTCAGGCATCCTCGTGAGACTTGTTCTCTAGACCCTTCCCCAGCTTTGTTGCTGGAATAGAATAGAATTAACCAGGTTGGAAAAGACCTTTGAGGTCGAGTCTGGTGTGCTCTGTGGTTACAGTGGAGAAGAGACCATCAACAGTTTAGCTACATGTGGCAGAAGCTCATTAGAAGGTGAGCTGGTATTTAGGAGCTGTGGCCAAGTAGTTCTCAGGGACATGGTTTAGTCAAGGGCTTGTCAGTGGTAGGTTAATGATTGATCTGTAACAGGACCAGCCCATCATAAGCTCTGCACCAAACTCATCTCTGTGCACTGTTTCTGTACACCAAGAGCTCCTATGCACAGCCCTGCACTTTCTGTCCTGAAGAGCTTTCAGCCTGAGATCAGCTCTGGCAACCATGGAAGAAGAAACAAGGTGGCAGGAGGTGGCCTGAGGAGAGGAGACCCGGGGCTGTCTGGACAGAGAAGTGCTTAGCCTGGCAGAACAGCTCAGCTAACTGCTGTCCATGGGCATGGGTCCTGCCTTTCACCCCAGAGTGTCCCTGGCAGGTGCCTGCCCCTTGACTTGCCAGTGGTTACACTGATGAAGTGTAGAAGTCCCAGGGATTCAGCTCCAGCTTGTGGCACAGCCTCTGGCAGGGAAAGCCAAGGCTGCTGCAGAAAGCACAGCTGGGGATTTGTTTGCTTTTGTAGCTTCTGGCCATGGCCTTTCCTGTAGGTCTCCCATGACTCTTGGAATGTTCAGCTAGGAGAGCCTGGGGCTCCAGGGAGCTGCTGGTCACACTGGCCTTACAGTAGGGGCTCAGAGAGGTAGAGTGTGTCTGTGGTTTGGCTTGTAAAAGGAAGTGGAGCGTGGGTTTAAGGAGTATGTTTCCTTTCTGCCTCCCCACGGTGCCTACAGATGTGCCTGCAGAGCCAACTGCACAGCTACACTGCTTGTGGAAATCCCAAACCAGGCTGATTCCTAACCCCCAGCCCTCAGTCCCAGTCCATCACCTGGGCATGTCTGTGCTCCTGTAATTCTTAGGAGATTTATTTTCTGGGGACTTGCTGGAGCCACTGTCAGAGAGAACCCAGAGGCAGTGACCCAGCTCCACTGCCCTTCTCTCTCTGCTTTTGATTATGCTGGTGCCTTTCACTGCATGTGCTTCAGCTGTGGTTCAGTTTAATCTTCTTCTCTGGCATGTGCTGTGCAAACTCACATATTCCTTGCACTCAGTTTGTTGAGTGTCACTTCTTGTCTCTTCTCTGAGTTGTGGGAGGTTGTGGTGGCATCCAGGCCTTTATCTTATCTTTATCAATGTTCACAAATATCTGAGGGCTGGGGGTCAGGAGGCAGGGGACAGGCTCTGCAGGGGGCAGCTGCACCCTGGGATAGGACAAGGAGCAAAGGACAAACTCCAGCACAGGAGGTTCCACCTCAGCATGAGGAGGAACTTCTGCACTGTGAGGGTCACAGAGCGCTGGAGCAGGCTGCCCAGAGAGGTTGTGGAGTCTCCTGCTCTGGAGCCTTTCCATCCCCATCTGGATGTGTTCTGTGTGCCCTGTGCTGGATTCTCTGCTCCTGCTCTGGCAGGGGCTTGGACTCAATGACCTTTGGAGGTCCTTTCCACCCCCTAACATCCTGTGAGCCAGTGACCAGACTGCCCAGGGAGGTGGTAGAGGCACTGTCCCTGGAGGTGTTCAAGAAAGCTGTGGCCATTGCACCTGGGACTGTGGTTTAATGGCCATGGTGGGCTTGGGTTGATGGTTGGACTCAAGGATCTCAAGGTCTTTCCCAACCCAACCAACTTGGTGATTCTGTGATAAGTAGGAGCCAGAGCTCTCTCTGTAGATGCTGAGGTTCTTCTGTCTCAGAGACAGATAAACTGTGGCTGTTGCAGAGCCCAGGATGTCTTTCATTAGTGTTTGCTGTTCACTGTGTCTGCTTCCATTTTGTCAGCACCATGAGCCCTCACCTGTGAGCTCAGTGCTGCTGCCTGTGAGAGCTGTAGCCCAACACTGCATTGTTTGGGCAGGAATTCTCACTTGATTACCATATGATTCACAGTCTTGCTGTGATACCAGCTTATGTCATCTGTGTCCTGCTCCCACACCCACAGAGCTCACAGAAATCCTCTGCTTGGCTGCCTCTTCAGTTCCTTTTGTAGTAAAGAGGGTGGCTGCAAACCTCAGTTGTGGAGAGCCAGTGTGGTCAGCTCTGACAAGGTTCTCTGGCTTTCCTTCCTCTTTTCTGTGTGCATACACACAGGGCACAGCCTCATCTTTCCTTCCAAGGACAGGATCCAGTGAGACCATATCCCTGTGCTTCTCCCTCAATCCTTACCACAAACCTAGTTAGTAATACAAGCCCCATGCATGTTCTGTGCCTTCCTGCAGCTTGCCCTACAAACTGATGCCAGCCT
This sequence comes from Melanerpes formicivorus, assembly GCF_026170545.1. Taxonomy (NCBI): domain Eukaryota; kingdom Metazoa; phylum Chordata; class Aves; order Piciformes; family Picidae; genus Melanerpes; species Melanerpes formicivorus. Next base: position 17,091,823 of record NW_027142368.1, on the reverse strand, counting down.
GTCTGCCAGTGCTTCAGAAGCAGCCATGCTGGTGCTGCTGTGCCAAGCAGCTCGATGTTACCTTAGTGCTTTGTTCATTTAAATAGCTCCCTCCTGCTTCACAGCTCTGCCCTCAGTCATTCCTGTGCAGCAGGGAAGGGTAAAGAGTCTCCCAGAATGAAGTTTGTCTGCTGTGGTCTCTTATCTTGGGGCTTGAGCTGGTGCCTATTGCCTCTTGTCAGATAGGATCCTGCTGCTTGTCTTCTGTGAGCCAGCCTGCACTCATTTAGGGCAGTGCAGAACCGGAGCTGGAGCCCTGGGGATGGCATTGGTGCAACTGGTGCAAGTCACCTGGCCAGGGACTGAGAGGCTGTTACTGGAGGCACTCTGGATGCAGCTGGTGTTGGAGGGCCAAGGAGGGACTTACCTCTGTGGCTGGCTGCTGAAAGTCAAACCACAGAATCACAAACCCAGCTCTCTGGAATGGACCTTAAGGTCACTGAGTCAAACCATAACCTATTGTCTTCCTAACTCCTAGCTCCTGAGCTCCTCATCAAATGTGTTTCAAACCAAGCCCAGCTCCTGGGGAGCAGCAGGAGCAGCGTGTCCAGCGGGAGCCATGGCGTGCTGTGGCAGCCAGGGAGCTGGCAGCCAGAAGAGATCCAGATGCTTTAGCCATCTGCCTAGGGCTCAAGTAGAGAGGCACCAGCCTTACCAGTGGCCAGATGTGAATTCCCACTGAAATGTTGCTGTTTAATTACTTCAAATGGAACTCTCTGTAAGCCTTTAAACCATTTTATCATTTGCAAGGCTCTGTCTGGAAGCAGAAGAGCAGAGAAGTGTTAGGCAGAAAAATGTGACTGGTAAACCACACAGACTGGAAAAGAATTTGGAGTGGGAATAACCCTTTCCCTCCCTTCCCCTCCCCAGGAGGCTGCAGTTGGATGCAATCTACTGAGCAAAATCCAGGCTTTTCTTGGTAGAAGGGTTTCTCTTGCCCTGATTCTTCTGTAGCTGTGATGCTTTGTTCTAGCCTCTAAGGTGGTATTGCCAAACAGACTCCCAGGTAGGATTTGGTTGCCTTAGAGAGAGCCTCTCTCCCCCTGGGGTTCACCTTTCAAAAGATCTAAGAGAGATCACCAAGAAGCTGTGTTGCTTCTAGCTCCTGGTGTCACAGTTGTGCACCTTGCAGCCTTGGATGCTTTAGTTGGTGCAAGATGGCATGAGAACATGGTTTGGATCTCCTTTCCCAGCAGGAAGCAGAAGTGTAGCTGATGTAGGATCACTGAGTTGAGAAGTGAGCATAGTGCCATGGCACTTGTTTGGCACCTTGGGAAAGTGGCAGGTTAAAAGAGAAGTCTCCAAAGCAAAGCATCAGGAAAGAGAGCCTGGCACTCCCTGTGCCAGCCAGAGCAAGGCTGGCATCTCCTGTAAGAGTTTGCTGTGCCAGGGAAGGCAAAGCAGGAATTGTGTGAAGCTGCAGGAGGTCAGAGTTACACTTCATAAATGCCCTCCCCCCCTTTGTTTTCATATGGAGTTGATCTCTCTCTTCTCTAGTATGCCCAATTACCTTTACTCTAGAGTGGATCACTGTCAGTGGCCTTTTGTCACAGCCTCAGGCCTTGCCTCCAGCTCTAGGAGCTCCAGCCATCGTCTTGGCTCTTCTGTGCTTTGGTTGGGATCAGAGTGCTGTGGGCTGGAAGGGACCTCTAAAGGTCATCCAGCCCAATGCTCCCTGCAGTCAGCTCAGAGCCCTGTCAAGCCTGACCTTGAGTGACTCCAGGGACGGTGCCTCCACGACCTCCCTGGGCAGCCTGCTCCAGCGTGCCACCTTCATAGCAAAGAGCTTCTTCCTAATGTCCAACCTAAGTCAAGCCTGCTCTAGTGTCAAACCATCCCCCCCTGTCCTGCTGCTGCATGGCTGGTTTGGAACAGGTAGCTGAGCAGACTTCAACGGTGGCAGGATGAGCTGTTTGCAGTGGGAGGCTGTCAAACAGAGCCAGAACAAGAAGAAGTCATTTCAGGCTAGTGTGGGATGGGATCTGTGAGTGCTCCAGACACCATTCTGCCTGCCCCGTGCAGGACCAGGCAGATGATGCTAAGTACTGAGAGGCAGCAGGAATGTTTGCTTTGAAAGGGAGCATGCAGCAGCAGCTTGATTCTAGCTGGTTGGGAGGCTGCAGGAACATTGAAAAGAGATTAAAGAGGCATTAGGGTGAGCCAAGATGTTATGCTTTTTGAAAGAGCAGGGAGAGGAAATTCCTCCATTTCAGGGCCTGTCTGTGAGCCTGCCAAGCCTTAGTCATGGCCTTGTGACGGGGAGTGGAGGAGCTGCACTGCCCCTTTGCTTGCCTCTTATTCTTAGGGGTTGTTGGTTTGGAATAAAAATAGAATAGGCCCCAACTCTTTCAGGTGAGGAAATGAAGCTCTTTGGCTGTTCTTTGAGACAGGGCAGCTCTGCCTGGCACAAGCTTGGATGCCATCCAGACTCGCTGTGCCAGAGCCCTTCAAGGGATGGAGCAGCAGGTCCCAACAGAGGAGATGTCATTAACATGAGATGAAGCTGAGGTTGCTCAGAACCAGACAGGGAAGGTGGCAAGCTGCAAAGGAAAGAAATAACTTGCATTTCAAGGTGACAGCTGAGGAGTCTCTGTCTCTGTCTGTTCAGTGGTGGTAGGGATTGGTTCCATGCAGGAGCTGCTGGTGGAGCCTGGGGAGCACAGCTCAGCTGACTCTAGCACAGCTCTCCTGGCCAGCCATGCAGTGGCAGGCAGAGGCCTTTTCCTCCACTGAGAAGCTGCATGGCTCACAGGCTGTGGCTGGAAGCTGTGCAGATTCATTACTCACTGCAGAGTTATGGTAAGCTGCTCTGGAGCCTCAGCTCTCTGAACACCGCAGGAACCTGTTCTGCTGGGGAACCTGTTCTGCTCTGCCCTGTGAGGAGAGCCTCAGAGCCCTGGGGCTGTTCAGTCTGGAGAGGAGAAGACTGAGAGGGGATTTAATAAATGTTTATAAAGATCTGAGGGTCAGGAGGCAGGGGACAGGCTCTGCTCAGCTGCACCCTGGGATGGGACAAGGAGCAACAAACTCCAGCACAGGAGGTTCCAGCTCAGCAGGAGGAGGAACTTTTGTGCTGTGAGGGTCCCAGAGCCCTGGAGCAGGCTGCCCAGAGCGGTTGTGGAGCCTCCTTCTCTGGAGCCTTTCCATCCCCCTCTGGATGTGTTCTGTGAGACCTGTGCTGGCTTCTCTGCTCCTGCTCTGGCATTGGGGTTGGACTCAATGATCTTCAGAAGTCTCTTCCAACCCCTGACACCCTGTGATCTGTGATCCTGTGAACACACTCTGACTCTTACCTTCATCTGCTTGTGGCCCTCCTTCCAGGGTGCCCTCATCCCCTTTTGCTTGGCTCATCTGGTGTCTGAAACCATACTGTGGCCAGCAGGACCAGGGCAGGGATTATTCCCCTGTACTGTGCACTGATGATCTGCACCTCAAATCCTGGGTTCAGGTTTGGGTTCCTTACTCCAAGAAGGACATTGGGGTGCTGGAACTTGTCCAGAGAAGGGCAGCAAAACTGGGGAAGGGTCTGGAGAACTGGGCTGGTGAGGAGCAGCTCAGGGAACTGGAGTTGTTCAGCTTGGAGCAAAGGAGGCCGAGAGGAGACCTTCTGGCTCTCCACAACTGAGAGAGGTTGGATGGAACCAGTGGGGGTCAGTCATCTCTCCCAGAAAGCAGTCAGCTGACAAGGGGCAAGAGCCTCAAGGAGAGGTTTAGGTTGGGCATAGGAAATGTTTATTCCTCTTGAGGGTTGTCAGGCTGCCCAGGGCAGGGGTAGAGTCCTCCTCTCTGGAGGGCTTTCAAAGCCTGGAGATGTGGTGCTGGGGGACCAGGTTTAGTGGTGACCTGGCAGTGCTGGGTTAGGGGTTGGACTGGATGATCTGAAAGCTCTCTTCCAGCCAAAGCAATTCTGTAACTATGAAACAGACAAAGTGTTTGGCCAGGAAGCAGCTGTGCTGCAGCCTCACACGGGCAGAATGCATCCCCCTGTATCAGACACCCTTCCAAGCAGCAATATTCCATTAGAGCCCATTTCATTCCTTAGCTCCTACTGTGGAAAAGGAGACATGAAGTGAAACATCCCAGAGCCCCTGAACAAAAGACCCAAAGGGGATTCAGTCCCTGAGGGGTGGTGCCTTGTTCCTGTGGCTGGGAGGAACAGCATCCTTCTGTAGTCTACCTTGTGACGGAGCAAGCTTTGCGCTCATCTCTTGCTGCAGGACTCCAAGTCGCAAACAAAGTGAAGCTTTGTGTAAGCCCTGATGTGGAGATGTCTGCTGAGGCTCTGAGACTTTGATTCTAACCACAGCAGATTGATTTTTATTGGGGGGTTTGTGTTAATTTATTCCCCACACACACCTCCTCCCCCTCCCCCCAGTCAGACACTGGCAATAAAAGAGAATTTCCTCTGTGTGTAACTGGGGATCTTGGAAGTCATTTTCCTGCTCCCTCTGGCATGCCCGGGCTTGCCTTTCATCTTTCAGCCTTTTAAGAGGCCAAGGGGAGCACAGAGAGCTTTTTAACCTTCTCTCAGTTTGTTCTAGAGCAGCTCTGCTGAATGATTGCTGTTGAGAGATGTTCTCCCTCGCTGTCAGGAGACGTTCATCAGGGCAGAGATGGCAGCGCTCAGCCCTGCTGCTCACCTGGTGGCTCTGGACTGAGCAGCCCAGGCTCCTCCCTTGCCCTGCCTTGTGATCTGTGCAGGGTGAGAATTAGGCTTTGAGTTGTGAGTAGCAGCAGCCTGTAATTGCAGCAACACCTCCCCTGCTCTGGACTACAACCTGCTTGCTTTCAGGTTAGTACTTGTGGTGGAAAAGCAGCTCACTCCCCTGACTGGATCTCTCTGCCAAGGGTTTGCCTGCTGGGGCTTTTTGGGGGGAAAGCAGAACTCTGAAGTAGCCTTGCTCTGAGGCTGATCCCAGGGAATACCAGCTTGGAAGGGACCCCAAGGGTCATCTGGTCCAACCTTTCTAGGTAATAGTAGAGATTAAAGGAGCTGGCCCAGCACCCTGCCAAGCTGAATCTTGTTGGGGGGTGGACTCAATGATCTCTTGAGGTCCTTTCCAACCTCTGCTGTCCTGTGACAAACTGCCCAGTGCAGAGGGCATTCACTCTTTCCCACAGGAGATGATTCCAATCTCTACCTTCTCATGGTGAAAGATTTTCTTCTGGAGCCTGGTCAGAATCTCCCCAGGAGTAGCTTGTACCTATCAGTCCTTGTCTGCTCCATGGGGGTCTCCATCCTTCATGTGCTGCTCCATGGTTATAAGGTCTGCCCTAAGCCCTCTCTTTCTGAGCCTTTAACAAGTGCAGCTCTCGCCCTTGCCTTGCCTGGCAGAGCTGCCCCTCCTCTGCTGTGTCCTCTTGAAAGCAGATCCTGGATTTGCTGTTCCTAGTGCCAGGCTCTTGCCCCTGTGAAGTCTGAGAGCTTTTGTCTGGCTGCAGCTCTTCCTTCCTCTGCATCTCAGAGTGTTTTCAAAGCATCTCTGAGGCACCATAAGTGGATGCAGCATTGTTAACTGCTGCACAGATGAGGACACCAAGGGGAGTGCCTCCCTCCCATGATTTAGTGGCAGGCTGGAATAAATTCAGTGTTGCTGCTGCTGGGTCCCATGAGCTGTGTACTAAACCTACTGTTGCCTTTACAGCTTGCTAAGTCTTGTCCCACTATATCCTCTTGTTCATAACACTGCCTCAAAAGAGTTTGCCTTTCCTTCTGAGAACAGAGAAGTTTTTCTTCAAAATACCTCCCCTTCCCCCTCCCCTGCTGAAAAACTCCCCAGCAGTCTGATCCCAGCTCGTCCTTCCAGCAGCAAAGAGGGGCTTGCATCAGCCCCATCCAGAGCAGGGACTGTCAGCACCTCTCTGGGTTATTTAAGATACATCCACGATGTAATAAATCCACTGCTGTCACTCTAATGGTACAATAACTTGGAAGTGAAAGAAGTCAGCTGGGGAGTCTGTGCACTGGAAAAATCATCCAGAGTGCTGTGCTGGAAGAGAGGCTTGGATATTGTTGTGGAAAAATCTTGGAAGCCCTTAGCCTGGTGCAGAGAAGCAACACAACAGAAGAGTGACACTTGGTGAGCAAAGGGAGAGAACAGGAGAGGTGGCAGCCTCCAGCCTCTGTCCTTCCAGGCTCCTCATTCCCCTTTGGAGGGGTGCAGGTCTTGCTGGCTCTGTCCCTTTGGAGCCAAAGAAAGCAAGCTGGAGGGTAACCAAAGCAATCCTGAAGGAGCCTCTGGCACTGAACTATGCTGTGTTTGCTGTTGTGACTCCCAGCTGAAGACACTGAATAAACTAAATCCATGTGGAAATGCCTCGAGCTTTAGGTTGTCAGCAGCTAGCAGGTAGGATGTGCATGGAACTGCTTGGTGGAGAGGAGTTTCACCTGGAGACTGCACCAGGTGCTCTGGGGTCACCAGTGCACCATTTCAGAAAGTAGCTAACTCGTTCAAGGTGGGGGGAGAAGCAGCCTGGGGGTTCCATCCAGTTCTGTAGCCTCTCAGTGGCCATGGCTGGGCTGAGTCCCAGGCAGGACAGCTTTGGGGAATCCTTTGCCCAAGCTTTGGCTTTCATTTGAAAACAGCAGTACAAGAATGAGCTTCAGGATGTGTCCTGAGAGACTGGAACCCTGCAGCAACTTCTGCCCAGCTGAAATGATTGTTCTCTTCTCATGCTAAGGAGAGAAGGCTCCTCTCTCCCCTCCCCTCTCCTAAGGCCAGTGCTAAGACCTGCAGAGCACAGCCAGCACACTTGGGTGGTGGTGATGGATCACCCATGGCAGCCAAGCCTGTCTTGTCAGTGTGTGTGCTAGCTAGCCCAGGATGAGTGCTGTGGCAATGAGCAGAGGCTCTTCCCTGCTTCCCACATCCCTGTGGCATTTTTGTGGGGAAGGAAGGAGGAGGAACCCTGAGCAGGTCAGGGCCTTAATGAGCTGTGGCACTGGGAAGTACTTTGGGCTTGCCAAATGGTCCAGCTGGGACTTCAGAGTGCTTCATAGAGCAGCCAAACATGTAGCCTGTCTGCAGGACAGGCTGGTAGGGCAGGGCAGGGCAGCATTGCTGTGTGTGGGCACCTCCTGGCTCTCCTTTCTCTCTCACCCCAGCACTGGCTCGATTTCCTGATTCCAGGAAGCACTGCCTGTGAATTAGTTCTTTAGACACTTCAAGATGAAAGGCATCCATTACACTGCTTCAGATTTAATGCTGTCATGCCAGCTCCATCAGAGAGTTTATGAGTCTTGGCTGCTTAGACTCCCCTAAAGCAGGTCATTGATCAGTTGTGCTAAATGAGAGAAACCACCCTGCAGCTGAAGCCAGGAGCCTGCCTGCTCTGATTGCATGGGGAGAGGAGAAGAATGCTGTTAGATGAGCTGTCAGGCTGTAACCAGAGCAGTGCTGTGTCTTATTTGGAGTGAGATTGGCTAAACATTGGCAAAGTGCTCTTTAATGATGAGCTGTAAAATAGTCCAGCATCAATCAACCTTTTCATATGTGATGTGTTTTCCTTTGTCATGTACAGCAGCACTCCCTGGCAGACTGGCACTGCACTTAACCCTAATTGTCATCACCAATTGCTCCATGACATCTGGATGGGAGCTGCCTTTGCCCTCAGCCATCTTTCAGCATGAATCAGGAAAGCTCACCTCTGACAGCAGCAAATTCTGGAAGTGTTAGCAAGAGATTCTCAGTGTCCTAGGAAGCTTTAAAAGCAAACCCAACACCACCTCCCCCTGCCCAGGTGAAAACAACCAACAAACCAACCAGCCTGGGGAGTCAAGAGCAGAAATGTCTCTGTTTGTGGTTACCAGGCAGTAAGTTTAGAGGCAGAGAGGCTGGCTGAGGATCTGTGTGATTCGAGACAGCCAGAATGGCTTTTATGAAGGGCAAGTCCTGCCCCGTGAACCTAGTGGCTTTCTACAGTGGAGTGCCTACACCAGTGGGCAAGTGAGGGCCAGCAGATGTGTCTGGGCTTCTTCAAGGCCTTTGACACCGTCCCCCACAGCATCCTCCTCTCTAAGCTGCAGAGATGTGGGGTGGATGGGTGGATGGTCAGCAGGTAAGGAATGGGCTGGATGGTTGCATCCAGAGGTTAGGGCTCAGTGGCTCAGTGTCCAGATGGAGATGGGTAACAAGTGGTGTCCCTCAGGGGTCAGTACTGGGACAAGTGCTGTTTCATGTCCTCCTCAGTGAGACAGACAGTGGGAGCAAGTGCAGCCTCAGCAGGTTTCATTTGTTGAACAGGTGGTGCAGGGAGGGGATGGAAGCCCCCTCCCTGCAGCCAGTCAAGAAGCAGCCTCACGGGGCTCTGAGCAGCCTGCTCTAGCTGGGGCTGGCCCTGCTTGCTGCAGAGGGGTTGGACTAGCTGACCTTTAAGGGTCTCTTCCAAGCCAACCCAGCATGCTGTGGTTCTGTGACTTGTCCTTGGTCCCTAGCAGAGCTGGGGGGAGAACCTTGACCTCCTGCAAAACCATTTCTCCCTGCCTGTTGTACCAAGCAGCTTGCTAGCTTGAGAGCAGTACTGTTCCAGTTCTCAGGCTATCTGGGCTGATGTCATCTGTTGGCTACAGTCAGGTGGATCATCATAAATTCTCTGGAACTGTTTCCAGTCCTCTGTTTCTTTTCCTATAAACAACTTCTTGCATTTGGCAAATTCAAGTTGCCTCAAGGTGCCAAAGCTGTGAATCAGTTCTCTGACTAACCACTGGAAGTCTGTCCTCTATCATTTTATCTAGAAGCAGAAGAGATCAATCTCAGGGATCATACTTAACAGCACCTGCTGAAATGCTGAGAGTCACAAAGTGCTGCTACAGGAGGTGCTTGCAGTGCAAGGGTCTGATGATTTATTTTGGTGGCAGCTTAAGCCAAGCTAAGTTGGGGTTGCTGCATCCATCCCCCTTTGCTCCCAGACGTCTCCCCACTGCCAGTTTTATGCCTGCACTTGCATTTGTGTGTTCACACAGTGCTTATGCTGAGGCAAGGAATCGATGGGAGCAGAGCTGGGCCTGCTGAGAGAGAGGTGATAACAAAAGAGAGAAACACCTCTCCTGCTTCCTGAAGCACCTCAGGTACAGCTCCACACGTTCCAGCTCTGACAAAGCAGACAGAGTTTGGGGGTCCAAGGAGAGAGGCAGGGCCATGACTGCTCTCATACTGGAGGTAGTTCAGTGGAAGTTTAAAACAGTGAAGGTGATAATGCAAGTCCCAGGCCTTCAGCTCATTTTAATGCCCTAGGTCTCCTCCATCAGGTCAGCTCTTTCGAGAGGGTAAGAGGTGATTCAGGTCAGGCAAGTGCCAGTCACCTGTGGGGTACCTGAGAGCTGTGTTTTGAGTGTCCCTTGCTGTTGGCAGCTCCAGAGCTCGCTGTGAGAACAGCCAGGGGATGAAAAGCTTGTTTTAACTGGCTCAAGTGTCCAGGCACATGCAACAGGGGCTCGTGTTGCAAACACAACCACAGGACGAGTGTTGCTCTTCTCTTTCTTGGAGCAAGTACAAGACAACTCTCTCGCATCTGGGAAGTGAGTGGTGGAGGCTACAATAGCTGCAGGGCTTGGCTGTGTTTCCTGCTCTCAAAGGCTGCAGCTCTTGCCACCTCTCAGTGACACACTGGATACTTACACACTGTTGAGCCTAGCTTTAGCTACTGCGTGTGGCCAGACCTGAGAGGTTTGGACTTCTGTCCCAGCAGAGTTTTCTCTGTGCACGCCATTTTTGTCCATCATCTTGTCTGGGGCAAAATGGGGCTGCTAGATTTGATCCAGAGCTGATGACTCTGTAGTGTTATTCACTGGCAACATCACAGTTACTGAGGAAGCTTTTCCATCCTGTCCTTGGCTAGGTAAATGCTGTCTGTGACCTGCTGGCTTGCTGCTGAACTGGCATTACAGGGAGACACTCAGAATAGTAGAAGAATCCTCTCTCCTATCCACTGGAGGTGGTTTGGTGGGCAGTGTAGTGACCTTTCTCGAGGTGCTGTGAAGGAGATGGATTACATACACCTCAGTGAGACACCCAGCAAAATACAAACAAGGAAACAGTCAGCTGGAGAGCAGGATCCCTGCTGCGTTTACATGGCACAGAGACTTCCCCATTAGCTGCTGTCAGCAGGGAGACCCCTCGACATTATTAGGTCAGAGGAAGGTGCTAATCCATCACAGAAAATGGCTCAGCACTTGATTTATATTCATTTATCTTTGCCCTGCACAAATGCTTTGTTCCTTATCCTTCTCTGAATCAGGCCAGCCTAATATATTGGCATCTCAATCATCATTTGGCTCCCCCTGAGCTGAAGCAGCCGTGGTGGAGCCTGCAGCGCCCGAACAGAGAATCAGTGATTTATTAGCAAGAACAGGGGTGGAGGGGGAAGAGAAGAGGTAGCTAGGAGAGCAGGATTCTGTTCTGTTCACGTTTGCCTGCCCAATCTGCCCTAAAGAACAACAAACCAGCACAACCAGAGCAAAGCCAAGGGTCTGCAGCTTTGAAAGCACAGTTTTAAAACTGGATTCATTTATCTTTGGATTTTGTTATGGTTGTCTTGAACTTAGCCCCCAGGGGAGCATGTGGGAACAGGATGACTTTGCCAGTTACAGTGGATATCAGGTTCCACTGGTGTTAAGAGGAGACTGGTCCAGCTCTGGACATCTGCTGCTCTGTTTGTTGTGCCACTTTTCAGGGAATGAAGTGAGTGGGACAGAGACAAATTGTATTAGGGGGGTTAAAAGATCTGGAGCATGATAACTTCCTCAAGACCCTGAAACTTTCAAGGCAAAACAAACTCTTTCCAAGATAAGAAAGCAGAAGTGGCTCTTCCTGACGGGACTCTCCCAGTCCTTCACTGATTCCTTCCTTCACCAGGGACTGTTTCAGGTGGTTCTGTTTTTTCCCCATCCTTCTTCCATGTCTCTATTTCCAGCCTCTAAACCTCTTGCCTGTTCCTTTCCTTCTCCTCTCTTGTATTTCTCTGGGGCAGAATTCTAGGTCTAAAGTAAAATTTCAGTTCCAAACACATCTCAGTTGTGGAGCACCCAGGTTTCAGATGTGTGTCCCAATCTTTACTCCTACCTGCACTTGCACTTCCCTGAGTGGAAGCTGCACTTTGAGCCTTCACCAGCTTCTCCTCTTTTACCTTGAGCCTTTGCTCCAGTCATTTAGTGAAAGGAAGGAAGTGCCACTGGAGGACAAGAAGTATTCTCACTCCTCCAGTCTGCCTCTGCCACGGCTCTGGCTGTTGCTCTCCTCCATGATAAAGCCTTCTAAGATTGCTTTTTTCCCTTGGCAATAGCCAAATGCCTGACTGTCAGTAGGATCTAAGTGGTTGCATCCAAACAGCTGGATCCAAGAAGTGATTACTGATGTGGTGTGGGATTATTTATGTGGTATGGACGTCTTGGTTTTCAGGCACTTCCATGCTGTGCTCCTCTGCTCTGCAGCACTAGGGCTGTGTGGCAGGTTTAGGCTGGTGCCTAGGAAGTCTTCCACAGATGGAGCAGAAAGTGGCAGAATGTAACTGAATTACCTCTGGGTGTGAAAGAAACCAAAAAGAGAGGAGATGAGTTTGCACAACTCACTTTCTGTTAGGTCTCAGTTATGGCAATTATTTAGAGCCTCTCATTATTCTTCTTTCACACCCAAAGGTAATTCATTTACATCCTACCACTTTCTGCTCAGTCTGTGGAAGACTTCCTAGGCACCAGCCTAGAACTGCTACAGGATGCTGCACGTTGCCATCACAGAGAGAACTGCAGCATAGGCTGGGCCCAGCAGGAGATTTCATCTCCTAGCCTCATGACTAAGGACATTGTACAGACAGAGGTGATGAAATGAGCATTTATTGAAGACAAAGGAAAGGAAAGGTTTCCCAGCTATTTTCCATCAATGAAAGGATCTTCCTCTTGACTCTCCCCATTATTTCCCTAAGAATTGTAGGAAGTACTCTGGAATCTCAATCTTCACCACCCGTGTGTCAGATGCTGCTGTAGGAGCAGGCTGGCTTGCTGCTGGGAATGGGTGCTGCACAGTGCTGATACCTGCCTGCTTGGCTTGCTGGCAATCAGCTTGTGTCCTCCTGGCCATGGCTAGTGAGTGGTTGCTGTGCTGTTTGAGTGGCCCCTGGCTGTGACCCTGAGCAAGTTATTGTAGCCACAAGTCACTGAAGGTTACCTGAGAGGTGGTTGGCTTCCTGCTTTAGGAAGGTCCTGAGAAGAGAGGCCAGGCAGTCAGGGCTGGGCAGGACGATGTTCCAGAGTTTGTTTGCTACACCTCAGGCCCAACAGGGGTTTGCCAGCAGTGCCTGTGGGGGGCTGGACTGGATGAGCTTTCGAGGTCCCTTCCAGCCCCTAAAGTTCTGTGGCATTTTCAGTGATGGGAACAGGGCTGGGCTGCCCTTCTGGCCAGGGTGCAGGAAGAGCCTCTGCAGGTAGCAGCAGGGGTTCCAGAGCCTGCTAGAAACTCGGGGCACAGAATCCCGACGTTATTTGTGCTTATTGTCTGTGACAAGAAGCACTTTGGGCTCTGGAGAGCTGGCTGTGCTCTCGCCAAAGCTGTTCTGGCACGTGTGTGCTGGCTCCCTGAGCTGCTGTTTGTCCTGGGGACGCTGTCAGCGTCCCGGTGTGTGCTCAGCATTGCAAAGCAACACGAGCCTGTCTTGCTCTGAGAAATGCTTTCTCTTTTGCTTCTGCCATAAGGCATTTTTTCATCATCTCAACACCCTGAGGAGGTCACCTCAGCAAATAATTTATGCTCCAAGTGTCAATAAAACAATTGGGACTGAGCATAGAATCACAGAACTGTCAGGCTTGGAAGGGAGCTCAAGCATCATCCATGGGCAGGGACACCTCACACTACAGCAGGCTGCTCACAGCCACCTCCAGCCTGGCTGCAAACACCTCCAGGGATGAGGCTTCCACCACCTCTCCGGGCAGCCTGTGCCAGTGTCTCCCCAAGATGTGCAGGTAGCGTTTCCAGCTTCACCCAAGAGCCGTGAGTCTAACGCTGCAAACATTGCTGCTGCTTATTCTGATGCAAGCAAAAACCAGACCCCAGACCCCCAGCTGCTGTTCTACAACTAAAAGTAGCCCAGCTGATTTTCTTCTGAGCTATTTCGTTCCAAAACAGTGCTGGGGATCCATTAATCTGAGTTAGTTTCCCGACCAAGTGTTTAGAGCTCAACATAAATGTCTATAAATAACCGGCCGGCAACAGCATCCTTTTGAAGAGCCAACTGAAAGAGGCACTGTTGGAGAGGGGAGTTCCTGCCGGGGGCAGTTGTATTTAGAGCTCGAATGGCAGTGTACAAATGTTGCTTCTCATACGAACTATAAATGGCTGCAACTAAGAGCCTTAGCCTTCGACTTGCATTTCAAAGGGAGACAGCCCAGAGCCTGGGAGCGGAGCGGGTTGGTTCTGCTGCTGGCCTCACAAACACTGCCAAACTCTTTGAGAGTCGCTGCCCCTCAGGAGTGCGCTCAGAAAGAGCTCTTGTGCCCAGCTCTAGTGTTGAGCCTTGACAGGCTGCATCCTGGGAGGGGTAGGAGCACGGTGGTGATGATGAGCAGGTGATTAGGAGGACAAGAAAGAAGAATGGGGATGCAGAAGTGGAGAGTGAATAGGTGCTAAAAGCCAGAGCAAGCGGCCTGGACCGTGGAATGTTGATGGTAGGAGATGGCCTTCAGTCCCACATCGGATGGGAGAAAGAGGCTGAGGTGTGGCAAAGACAGAGAGCAAAATTCAGCAGTCTGTGAGTAAGTCGAATTCCTGCACTCGGCGTCTGAGGCTCCGAACAATTAGTCATTGTTGACAAGATCTCGGAGCGGCTTTGATGGGAGGAAGCAGAAGGTTGCAAAATGCTGTCATTAGTAGGAGACTGATTTTCTGTGTGGTGGGAAAAAAACCTGCCAAATACTCCCAAGTGTGTGCTTGAGGAAACAAGAATGAATAGAGGAGCAGCTTCTGTTTTGAGATATCATTGTTGCTGCTCTTTAGAGCTATCAAAATCCCCTGGGGGAGCCAGCTCTGCCCCGTGGCTGCCTGTCAAACACAAACGTTGTCATCTCTCTGGTGGGGGTTGTGTGGGTACTTGTCCCAAAAGTACCTGTGCTCACCAAAGCTAATGTTGGGCTCCAGGCGGTTTTGGGCTGAAAGCGACCAAGGTTGTGATTCATGAGCTACTCATGCATGTAAAGGCTGCTGTGAGCAGCTGACTGCAGCTCCACTGACAAAAGGAGTGGAGATCAACCCCTGGGTATCAAATCTACTCTGCGCTGGTTTTGCTCTTGAGAGCTGCCCAGGTTCCACCTGCCTGGAGCTGTGTGTTGTGTCTGGCCAGTGACTCAAATCCTGCATCACCCTGCTCTGCAGGCATGGTGTGCCTGTCATCAGCCGAGCCGTGCCCTCTGGGGGTCAGGCTTTCCGGTCGCAGGGCTGCACTGTGTTTCACTTCTAGTTTTGCTCCATTCCCCCCAGACCTATCCCTCTCTGATACCCTAAGAAGTCCCTCCCCAGCTTTCTTGTAGCCACTCTCAGGTACTGGAAGGCCACAATTAGGTCTCCTTGGTGCCTTCTCTTCTCCAGGCTGAACAGCCCCAACTCTCTCAGGCTGTCTCCAGAGCAGCTCCAGCCCTCTGCTCCTCCTTGTGGCCCTTCTCTGGACACCTTCCAGCACCTCCAGATCCTTCCTGGCACAGAGGCTCCAGAACTGGACACAGTGCTCCAGGTGTAGAGCTCAGCAGAGTGGAGCAGAGGGGCAGAATCCCCTCCCTGGCCCTGCTGGCCACACTTCTCTTGCTGCAGCCCAGGCTCTGCTTGGCTCTCTGGGCTGCAAGTGCTCACTGCTGGCTCCTGCTGAGCTTCTCATCCCACAGCACCCCCAAGTCCTGTTCTTCAGGGCTGCTCTCCAGCCAGTCCCTGCCCAGCCTGTATGGGTGCCTGGGATTGCCCTGAGCCAGCTGCAGGAGCAGGAGAGTTTGGTTACTGTTGAGGTCCTATTTCCTTGTGGCTTTCTCACAAGTGTGGCAGAAGCAGCTCTGCTGCTGCTCTGGTATTTTCAGTCATTAACTGATGTAATTGTAGTCTGGGTGTTTATGATTAAGTGACCAGGATTTCTACAAGTCTCTTTTAATGGCAGGTTTGCTGCAGCAAGGAGTGCCCTGGGTAGGTCTGGTCACACCAGGAGCTCACCTGTATGGGAAGTTGCTGGGCAGGGGTCAAGAAGAGTGAGGACTTTCAGAAGACTGCTTGGGAATAGCTGAGAAGGGATTGCAGGGCACTGCTCTGCCCCACTGCCCTGGCCAGGTTCTCCAGCTAGACTTTCCCCAAGCAAAGGAACTGGGAGTGACAGAGGATATGATTTTGCTATCCTCTTGGTGCTTGGCAAGCACACAGATCATGGGATGCATAAATAGAGGGATTGAACACAAGGAGAGAGAGGTCATTATGGCATGCACAAAGGGCTCAGTCAGACCACATCTGGAGAACTGGGCATGATTCAGAGACCATATTTCAGGAAGCACAGTGAACAATAAGGACTGGATTAGAAGAGGGTATTGTAGAGGCCATGAGGGCTCTACTTGGTGCCTGCACTCACTGCAGCCCCATGGATCACTCAATGAATTTGGTTTTCCTGCATTGGAGACTTCTAAAGAATTCCAAGGGGGATGGAGAAAATGATACCAACCTCTTCTCCCTAAGCTTTCTAGTCCCAGAGTAATGCTGCTGAAGGCTGTGGTGTTTCTGGAGCTATTGGTTACCTCTTGTGGCTTTCCTGTTGAAATGAAGCTTGGTTGTTAGCTTTCCTGTGTTTCTGTTTCATCTCTGTATGCTCTTCAGGCGGTTGGAACCAGCTGATCTTGGTCCCTTCCAACCCACTCCATGATTCTGTATCACTTTGCCATATCTGCCAGAACAACCATCCCCAGGTTGTATCCACATCACAGTCTCTGTTAGCCTGAGATCCCTTTTGCCTTGCTCCACCCTCTCAGTTGGGTAAAGCTTCTCTTCTTGTGTCATAATCTCCACTGAGGTGGAGCTGCTCATTGTCACAATTTTGTGTCCATCCACCTCCCAAGCAGCTGTGTCTGAGACCTTTGGAGCTGTTGAAGGTGAAAAGGGCTAAGTGAGGGGAGGATGGAGTGTTGCTAAGGGACACAATGTGCTGTTGACACATGGGAAATGGAGACACTGCTGAGAGCATGGAGGAGTAAGATGAGAAGGAGCAAGGAAGCAGAAGTGCTGCTCCTGTTACTCCATCCTTGAGAGGAGTGAAGCAACCTCCTCATTTTCCAGCTAAGTGAGCTGGGACACTGAGTGAAACTGCTTGGGGTTTCCACAGCTAATTAATGCTAAGCCTTCTGCCTCTTGGACCACAGTCATTCCTTGGCACAGGGCTCTGGTTTTGTTTCTTTCACAGTGTTTGTAACCTCTTTATACCATGCCTCAGCAAACTTCCTGCTGCTTTTTCTGGGTGAGGTTTATTTTCATTGTTATTTATAGCCCAGGATGGAGGTTCCCCTCCAGTGCTCCCTGATGGATCTTGACAGTAGGCTCCTAGAAACATAGGTGGGTTCATCTCTCTCTCCACCAGTGTTAGTCTGGTGTGGCTCTACAGAGCCAGCCTAAAGCCTTGCAGTCATGCCATTCATCTCTGGATCCAAGTGCAGGGAGCAGTGGCTCTGTGTTGGGCAGTTTCATCCAGGCAAGAGATGATGGCCCAGGGACAATGAGCTGGGAGGTGCAAAGAGCTGCCTCTGCTGCATGAGCTTGGTAGTTGCTTCCTCTCCTTCTGTCTCTGTTTCTCCATCAGGGGAGGGGAATGAGGACAGTCACCATCTCCCAGGAGTACTCCTATCTGCTATCTTGCAGTGTGCTGCTGCTGCTGCAGATAGTTTGCTGTATTTCTTGGCAGTCACTATAACACAAGCTGAGGATGTGTTCCCTTGTGCTTATGTTCAATTAAGGGCTTGGGGCCAAGCCAGGTTCCTGGTTGTCCAGAAGACCACAGGGAGATGGAAGTGGGATTGATGATGACTCAGGAATCACTGGCTCAGTACAAACCCAGAGCCTTTCTCCTGCATTTGGAGTCATTCACATTCCTCTGTGTCACAGCTGGATTAAAATGTAATAGTCCTTGAGACACTTCCTACCTTCTGCTCCAGCTTCCAGCCCACTCCCACCATTTGCACAGCAGAAGAGAGGGGAAGCAGGTCAGTCATCTGCAAGTGTGGGGTGAAGACAGGGCACAGTAGTACCCTAGGAGTAAGGAGGTGGTGTTGGTATTTGTGGTGGCCACCAGCAGGGTTCTGCTCTTGCTGTGGCAGGGTGATGGTGCAGCTCACACAGTACTGCTGCTTCCCCTGCTTTTGGACCATGAGGTGCTGCAGTGCCCTTGATCCTACAAAATCAGTGGCAGACTTCTGTGAGTGCTGTAAGACTCTCTCTGGGGTGTGTTGATGCTGCCAGTGAGTCAGTGTCTGTTGACATTGCCTGCCCTGCGTGGAGGACCAGCCTGCATGCTTTAAGATGACACATAGCTGAAAGCTGGAGAGGGACTTTTGAGGCTGTCAGGGAGGGATAGGACTGGGGGGGATGGAGCAAAGCTAGAAATGGGGAGGTTCAGGTTGGATGTTAGGAAGAAACTCTTCCCCATGAGGGTGGTGAGAGCCTGGCACAGGTTGCCCAGGGAGGTGGTGGAAGCCTCATCCCTGGAGGTGTTCAAGGCCAGGCTGGATGTGGCTGTGAGCAACCTGCTGTGGTGTGAGGTGTCCCTGCCTATGGCAGGGGGTTGGAGCTGGCTGATCCTTGAGGTCCCTTCCAGCCCTGACAGTTCTGTGATTCTGTGATCACATTCTTAAAGCAAACTGCATTTTGCTCACTCGAAAGGGACATTGTCCCTAGGAGGAGCCAGCCTAAAGCCAGGGAGCCCACAGGAGGGCTGTGTGTCAGATCTGTCCAGAAGTGCCAAAGCAGGACAGCAGCTCTTGGATGGAGAGATTCAGCTCAGCACTTGCAGGAGGTTACCAGATCTTCTCTCTGCTTGAAGCTGGTTCCCCTCCTGCTTTTTCCTCCTGTTTCCAATTACAGGATTACTGTTTAATGTGGATGCAGATACAGGCAACTGTGTTTGATTTTCCTTCCTGCTGGCAGAGACAAACTGGAAGAGCTGCCTGCCTGCTTTGGAGCAGAGCCCACAGCACTTTCCTGCATGTGAGCAATTAGCTGCATTGTTTGCTGATCACAAGCCTTCCTCACCATCCAGAACGGGGCTGTAGTTGATTACAGAACCTGGTGTGTTTCCATCTGAGTGAGTTCTACCAGCAACACTGTGGACTCTTTGTTTTTTGAGAGGTGGGAGGCATTGTTTGGATCCTGTCAGAAGGGTCCTGTCTGCTTTCATAAAATGAAGAGGGGTTGAGCTTTCCTAGCTGTGGGAGGTCAGCAACAGTTAAACAGAGCTCCAGCGACTGGCCTCAGTTCTGGATGGTGCTCTGTGCTCTGAACTGATGGGCCAGAAGGAGCTGTGTGGTGGTTGTGTTGCTTGGTAGAGCAGGAGATAACCAGGGAGAGCCTTGCATGCTCCTGGCCACAAAGAACTGCAGGAGTTTGTGGGCAGTGACAGCCATGCTGATGGCACAGCCAGATGCCAGGGTGAGCCCTGCAGCTCCCTTGGATGAGGTTCTGAGTCCCCTGGTTCAAACAGACCCACTTTGGCTGTCACTTTGGTGTAGTCAGGTCGTGTTCATTTGAATATCCCCAGGGATGGGGCCCCAGCCACCTCCCTGGGCAGCCTGTCACAGTCTTCCACTACCCCCATGGCAAAGGACTTGTTCCTAACATCCAGCCTCAATCTGCTCTTCTCTGATTTGAAGCCATGGACCCTCATCCTATCACTCCACTATTAGGTCTCTCCAGAGCCTCCTCTCTTCCAGGCTCAACAACCTGGACTAGATGACCTCTGGAGGTCCCTTCCAACCCAGACCATTCTGTAGTTTGCCTTCAAAGTTGTGGCCTTCCCAGGCCCAGCTCAGCTCTCTGGGGTCAGCTCTTCTCACCTCACAGAATGCTGCTTGTGGAATTCATCACAAGCCAAGTACTGCCCTGATGCTTTTGGTTTCCCAGCAGATTTTCCTGGTGTATTTACAGCAGTTCTGGTTTCACTTCTGTGGCTTTTTGCAGGGCTTTTAGAAACACTTTCTAACCTGGTTTAGTTCTGGCCAAAGGGAGAGATCCATGTCTGTTGCATTGTCTCACAGACTTTGCTAGGTTCATTACAAACCACAGCAGTTTGCAGTGTATTTCCCTGTCCTCCTTTTATTCCTGATTCCCTGCCTCACCTGCCAGGAAGAGAGCCAGCACATGTCTGAAAGGAGGGAGGTAAACCCCTGGGCAACTTCCACAAGGAATCCCAACAGCAGAACCTGAGTGCTTTCCAAACAGGCCTCCTTAACCCTTTGCCACCTGAGAGTCCCCATCCTAACCTCCAGGCATCATGGAAGTGTTTGAAAGTCATCAAATGCTGATGAGTGAATCACGAGGAAGTGAAGGATTTAGATTGAAGTGGAGGAAACACAGAGGAGATCCTTGCAGCAGGGTGACAGTGATGGCTGCTCGTGGGTTGGGGTCTGCCATGCCCCCAGCATGGAGTGGGAACTTCACCAACTGAGAGAAGGTTTTAAAACAGTCAAATCTTCAAACAAAATTCAGGTTAAAGTCTGTGTTGATTTGAGCCTCGATATCACAAGAGCAGAACTTGATGGCAGCCCCTGAATTATGATGGGATGCTCAGAGATGGACCCAGAGCTCCTTGCAGGAGCTGCCCAGTGGGGTGCTGAGGGAACCCCCAGCTGAGGGGAAGCACAGAAGAGTTTTGCCCAGCCCTGCAGAGCAGGCTGCAGCCAAGCCTCCCAGCAGCCCCTCTGAAGGCAGGAAGCTGTCCAGCAGCGTGAGCAGACTTTTCCCTGCATCCAGCTCACACCTTGGAAACATTTCTCAGTTGAAAAGCATCAAATTGCAGACAACAACTCCAAAATATTGAGGCAAGCAGGAAAAAAGAGTTTGAGGAAGTGCCTAACAGAAACTGCAGCCAGTTGTGACTGCCTGTTGGCAGCAAGTGCCTGGGAACAGGTTGGGTCTGTCAGCCGAGGCAGAGTGAGTTTGGTTTGCTTTCCAGCTGCTCTTTCAGAGGCTGTGGCAGTAGCAGGAATTGGTTGCTCAGCAGCCTTGCCCCCCTGGCACAAATGTGCCTCCCACTGGGCTGCTGCAGGGGGCTGCCTCCTGCCAGCCATGCTTACAGGAGCACAGCCCCACTAAGCTCACCTGGCTTTGGATCCCATGCTGAAGGCCCTGGTTAACGAGCTAATCACTGAGGACAAGGGAAGTGACCTCCCTGCTCCTGCTGGCCACAGTTTCTGATGCAGGCCAGGGGGCCACTGGCTGCCTTGGCTACCTGGGCACACTGCTGGCTCTTCCTACACACCTCAGGGGTCTATGCTCCTAACATGCCACACTTGGCTCATTAAAAAATGAGTAAGATGTTGTGAGCAGAAGGTCAGGATCCAGCCAGGGCTGGGCAGGGACCGCAGCACAGCCCCCAGCAGAGGCACTGCTGTGAGAGCAGTGCTGGCTCCTTCCTGCAGGGCACTTCCCTGCTGCTCCACGTGCTTGTTCTGTAGGGAAAACACATTCTTAGAGGCCAGGAGCCAAACTGTAAGGTGCTCAGACAAGAGAGTGTTTTGCTGTGAGTTGGTTTGTTTCACTTAGCTGTGTTTGCTTAGCTCTGACTGGAGCCAGCGTTGCCACAGCTATAAAGACACAGAGCAGGGAATGGCAAACAGAAATGGAAGCTGCCCCTGGGGTTGATACCATCATAGACTCACAGAGTGCTTTGGCTTGGAAGAGACCTTTCATGGTCATCCAATCCAGCCTCCATCCCCAACCAGAGCAGGCTGCTCAGGGCCCCAGACAACCTGACCTTGAATGTGTCCAGGGATGGGACCTCCATCACCTCCCTGGGCAGTGTTCCACCACCCTCAGAGCAAGGAACTTCCTCCTAGGGGCACCTTTTGACTGCAAATTCCTTCACCTGGGTGGGAGGAGAGCAGGTCCTGCCCTGGAGGGGCCCTTTGCAGGTTCAGTCACTGCTCTCTCTCTGTCTCAAAGCTGTCAGGAGTTTTCTTCTCCTTCCCAGGTGTGCTCAGCCCTGTTGAGACCTGCCAGGCACGGGGACCTTCAGGAGATGTGATGTAAGGAGAGGCTGATTCATACCCCACTGCCATCCCAGGGAGAATCCCAAGTGGCATCACTGGGCCCTGGCAGGTGGCCAGTCTCAGTGACATCCTTACTTGTGCCTTGTGCACTGAGGCTATTCCTCAGCTGTCCCAGGGCAGAGGAGCACAGAAACTTGTGCACAGCTATCTGGTACAAGGCAGTTTTTTCCCCCAATAGTAAATAAATCAGCTCTGTTTCCTCTTCCCCACTGCACCTGGAAAGCTGCTAGCTGAGGAACTGAGACAAGGCTGCTTGGGTTCTGAGCCAGCTGAAACCATTCTGCAAATCTCTATTTTTGATTCCCTGTTAGAAAACAGAACCAACCCAAAGTGGCTGCCAGAGAACAGGAGCCCCCTCCCCCTCTCCTTCCCTGCCTGCCTTCATTATGTAACTGCCAGTTTCTGTTTTCCCTGCTGCAGTTCTGTGTCTCCAGCTGAAACTTTTGACAAATCAGTCTGTTTTCATCCTCCCTCTGCTATAAATTCAATCCATATGTCCTTAAAACATCCTTTCCTAGCCCTAACGTGGAAAAGGAAGTGGCTTCAGCTCTGTAGAGGAGGCTGGAGTGTTTTTCAAGCAAGCTCCTCTAGTTTGCATGCATCCCTTCTGTGAGCCCTTAAAGCCTCCACTTCCTAATTATGCAGGTTGCAGAGGGCACTGGCAGAGCTCTCCCCACCAGCTAACAGTGATGTACAGTGCACCACCACAACAGGATCAATTATTCCCTGAGCCTCAAAGCCTCCAGGAAGTTTTTGATGCAGGCCTTGGCTTCTTACCACCAAGCAGGATGCAAAGAGGATGTGGAAAGGGCAGGAGAGATCAGTGCAGCATAACATTTCAAAAGAAAACCTTTGAGACAAAGGAACAAAGGCCTGGCCCAAGGTGCTGCCTCCCAGGCTGGCAGGGCTTTGTGTGACGAGAGTTCACAGCACCTTTGTGACTGGAGGTCACTGCAGTAGGGCTGGAGTGTCTCCATGGCTGAGACTGAGCCGGGGTCAGAAGGTGAGGGTGGGAAGGAAGAGAAATACCTCAGTGTGGCTGTGCCTGCTCGGAGCTGAAGGCAAAGAGAGGGCTCAGCAGAGTGAGAGCAGAGGCAGTTGTGTCCTTGTCTGAAATCAGGGGGTCATAAAATGGTCTGGTTGGAAAAGACTTTAAGCTCATTGAGTCCAACCATAACCACAACTGCTCAGCCATGCTCCCAGGTTCCTCACCCAAATGGCTTTTAAACACCTCCGGGGGTGTTGACTTCACCACTTCCCTGGGCAGCCTGTTCCAGTGACCTGTGACCATTCTGCTGAAGCAATTTCCCCTGAGATCTAATCTAAACCTCCCCTGGTGCAACTGGAGACCACTTCCTCTCATCCTATCACTTGTTACCTGCAGAAGAGGCTGGCCTCCACCTTGCTCCAGCCTCTTTCCAGGGAGCTGCAGAGAGCAATGAGGTCTGCCCTCAGCCTCCAACTGGAATATCCCCAAAGCAGGACGGGGTCCCAGTCCCTGCACAGAGCTGCCTGGCAGGTCCCTCGTGCTGTTCAGCTGCTGTGCATCCCAGTGTGCAAGGAGTGTGTGTGGGGAATGCATGTGTGCAATGTAATTATCTTCCCCATCCCTCTCTGCTGCAGAGAGGTCATTTAGAGAGATGAAGATCTCCTCAGCCTCAGAACCCGTGGGTGCAGCTTGGCGTTCCCAGAGGCTGGCACATGTAGAGAAACTGCAGGTTCAAAGAGCTGGCAGAGCCCATGGCTTTGTTTGTAGAGTGGCAAAGACTGCAGCTCCACATTTACCTTAGATGGACTTGAGATTATCTTCCACACCTCCAGAGCCAGGCCTTTATGTTTGGCAATCTGCATACAGCTGCTGCAGAGCAAGCTGCCTGCCTGCAGCTGAGTTGTTGTATAAACAGCAGGAGAGGCTTTTCATGTAGGCTCATCTCAACTGCAATTTGTTTCCAGTTCTTTAAAGGCTGTAGCAACAACAGCCTCCCTCCCTCGAGCCTGGTTTCACTCTTTCAGCCACTCCAATGGTACTGACAGCACTGCTGGATTTCATTGGAACTGTTTGAAAGGCCCCAAGTCCCCCCAGGCAAAGGTGCCGAGGTGTCCAGGTCTCTGCTGAGAGCAGCAGGAGGGAAGATTTGCTTCTCCTCTGCTGCAGCTTCACTTGTGACAGGGCTGTTCTTTGCTCTCCCCCCAGGTGTGCTCTCCCTGCCTGCCTCCTTCAGCCCATACAACGATGGCTCTGTGGGCAGTGATGGAAGGGCTGATGCTTATGCTCAGCTGGAACTCCGAACTTTGGAGCAATCCCTCTTGGCAACTTGTGTTGGAAGCATCTCTGAGCTGAGTAAGTAATCACAGGTGGGCTTCATGGGGAAGCAGGAGAGGCAGTCCCTCTGCTGCTGAGGTCAGTGGCTGCTGGCAGTGTGAGCAGAGTTTTGGCTGGTGTTGGGTAAGATTTGGTTGCCTGGTGGCACTGGTAGTGAAAATCAGGTTGCTTTGTTAAACTGCTTTAGGTTTCCTTGGCCCCAGAGGTGCAGCAGCTGGGGCTGTTCAAGCCTTTAGGTGGTTATTGGCCTTAGTGCTGACAGAAGATGGACCTTGTACACAGAACCACAGAGTGGTGGGCACTGGAAGGGACCTCATCCAGCCCCAACACCCCTGCTAGAGCAGGATCACCTAGAGTAAATCACACAGGAACACATCCAGGTGGGTTTGGAGTGGGCTGGAGACTCCCCAGGCTCTCTGGGCAGCCTGCTCCAGACCTCTGCTGCTCTCCAAGGAGAGAATTCTTTACATTTATGTGGCACCTCCTGTGTTGCAGGCTGTGTCCACTGCCCCTTGTCCTCTCCCTGCACACCACTGAGAAGTGTCTGTCTCCATCTTCCTGGCACTCACCTTCAGCTGCTGCTCAGCATTCATGGGATCCCTGCCCAGGCCTTGCCTCCAGGCTAAGCAGACCCAGCTCTCGCAGCCTTCCCTCGAGGGGAGCTGCTCCACTGCTCTCTGCCATCTTTCACACACTTAGAGATTGTGGGCTGGAAGGGACCCTCAAAGCTCATCTTGTCCAACCCCTGCAGTCAGCAGGGACACCCCCAACTAGCTCAGGCTGCCCAGGGACACATTGAGTTTGATCTTGAGTGTCTCCAGGGACGGGGCCTCAACCACATCCCTGGGCAGCCTGGTCTGATATTTCAGCACCCTCACAGTGAAGGACTTTGTCCTAATGCCCAACCTACATCTACCTGCTCCAGTTCCAAACTGCTCAGATGCTTCTGGAGGTTTTCTTGTGCATTTGTGGAGTGCAGCAGTGGCACCTCCTTCAGACAGCAGAGAGAGTTCCCCCTCTTGGCACTTGGGCAGTGGAACTGAAGGGTGCTGGCAAGTCAGGGAGAAGCTTTCCAGTTCCTTCAAACACAAAAAGTGGAGGGGGAAAAAACTTCTGAGAGCACTTTGGTAACAAAAACTTGTTCATATCCTCCTTTTTTTAGTGCTGACCAAATGAAATGTTCCATTCCTAGCCCACTCTCAGAGCCCCTCTAAAGCAAACAAAACTGATTTGTGCTTTCCTGGTCTGCTTCCCCCTCGCAAGGTTTCTGCTGGCTTGGCTTTCTTAGCCTCCACCATCTGAATGCTAATGAAGCTCAGGGCCAGCAAGAAGCTTGTGGCTTTCACCATTTATTTTGCAACCTGCCTTCATTTGAGGTTTGCAGATTCCTTGAACACACCTCTATTTATTCTGGAACACAAGAGGACATTTGTAGCATGGGGCTGAGATGGAATACAGCTTCCTCTTTCTCTTCCCATGGCCCTGCTGTTGGCCAGCTTGGTCATTACATCTAGTGAATAGATCTCCTGATGCAGTTGCCTGCTTTTTTTTTTCCCCCACCTTTTTTTCCCCTCCTTTTTTAACTGCTGCTGCACATTGCCAGAGAAATGGAGAGGGTGAGTGTGCAGAGGAGAAGGAAGGTCATTCCCCACTGAAACCCTGAATTCCAGATGAATTTGTGCTCTAACTGCACAGAGGATCCACAACAGGCCTAAAATGGGTAGGTTCTGGAGAGTCAGGAGTCCCCTAGGGGAAAGGCAGAGGTGTTGGAAGGTTTTACTTCTGAAGTTAAGTCCTCAAAGTGAATGTCCTGTGCCACAAACGAGTGGCAAAGGCAGGCTTTCAGCGCTCTGCATCGCTGGCCTCCCTGCTGGCCACAGCTCCCTGGAAGGAGGTCGGGTTGAGGTGGGGGCTGGCCTCTTCTCCCTAGTCTCAGGTGATAGGAGGGGAGGAAACAGCCTGAAATTATGCCAGGGGAGGGTCAGGTTAGAGACTGGAAGAAATGGCTGCCCAGGGTGGCCACCATCCCTGGAGGTGTTGAAGAAACCTGTGGCCATGGCACTCTGGGCTGTGGTTTCCTGGCCATGGTAGTCTTGGACTCGATGGTCTTCAAAGTCTTTTCCAACTGAACCAATTCTGTGACTCTCTCAGGTCATGTTTGGACATGGAGGTTTCTTCCTGACCTGTTCAGCTGGAGGCTGTTTGGAAAACTTGCTGTTAGGTGAACTAAAAATAGCTTCCTAGGAATCCCAGCGTGAGGCACATGTCAGCTGATTTCGGGGCCATTTCTCAGGACCCACCTTTGTGATGGGGCAACTATTTCAGTTCCATCCTTTCCCAGTATTGTAACTGCAGGACACAATAGACTACGATTTCCTGTGAGGATTTTAGGGCACTGCAGAACATAAAGCAGCAGAGGATTGTCCCCAGGGAAAAACTAGATCCTAGCTGTGTGTAGTGATCCTTCAGCTCCCTGGTGTGGTAGCTGCACTGCTCCGAGGTGCAGTGTCTGAAGTCTTCATTGCCAAGCTCTTGAGTTGGAAATGCACCACAATAAAAGGAGAGTAAACAGGGTGTGCCCAAAGCAGGCTTCTTACACAAAGACCAGCTTGATGTGGCAGCAGAGCTGCTGTCTGCAGGCCCTTGCTCTGTGGACTTTCGAAACACCTGCAAGCAGACAATCCTGAGGAGAAACTGGGCAGTGCAGGTCAGGGGCCCCCAAGCCTAGTGCACCAGTACCCTGACACAGAGGCACTTTGGCTCAAATTCAAAGAGCAAGAGGACTGAGCAGCTCAGAAAGCTCCTGGATTGAACTTCTTAAAGGGCTCCTGGGAGAGTTTCTGGCCAGCTTGTGCCAGTTAGCATGCTGACTGTTGGCTTTTGAGTAGGAGAGCCAGGCAGTCTTGTGCTGGAGCAACCTGCAGCTGGGGTAAGGGGAGGGAAGCAGGCCCCTAAAAGAAGAGATTTCTCTACTGAACATATCATGCATTTGTCCCAGGTGCCTGGGCAGGAGGGTAGAACACCACAGCCCTGTTGGCATCTCCTGAGATGGTGCTGCTGGTGGGGAGAGTAAGGGACTCATGCTGGTGCTGCTGGGTGTGCCTTGTGAAAGCTGGGCTCCCAGCCTGGGCAGTGCACATTCCACACAGCTATCACAAAATTCCAGCATGGGGGGGTTGGAAGGGACCTCTGGAGTCCAACCCCCCCTGCTAAAGCAGGGCACCCACAGCAGCTTGCCCAGGAGCACAATGGCCAGGGGCAGTTGGAAGCTCTCCATAGAAAGAGACTCCACAACCTCTTTGGGAAGCCTGCTCCAGGGCTCCACTACCCTCCCACCAAAGAAGTTTTTCCTTATGTTCAGGTGGGACCTCCTGGGTTCCAGTTTGCTCCCACTGCCCCTTGTCCTGTCACTGGGCACAAGAGTTTGGCCCCATCCTCTTGCCCCCCACCCTCTGGCTCTGGCTGAGCATTGATCTGATCCCCTCTGGGGCTGCTCTTCTCCAGGCTCAACAGCCTCAGGTCCCTCAGCCTTTCCTCCTCACAGAGATGCTCCAGGCCTCTCAGCAGCTTTGGAGCCTCTACTGGACTCTCTCCAGCAGTTCCCTGTCCCTCTGGATCTGGGGAGCCCAGAGCTGGGCGCAGTGCTCCAGCTGTGCTATCAGTAGGTTTTGTAGGCAGCCAGAAGCTGGTGTGTGTGGCTGGCAAGAGGAGAAACCCAGCAGCAGAGTAGGATGGAAAAATGGCTGTTAAACTGTTCTGAATGTGTGGTTAGTGAGAGAAGTTTCACTCCATGCTTTGGAGCCAGGAGCTTGTCCTTTGAAAGAAAGTTCTGTTTGCTGGAGGCTAACCTGCAGGGTGCAGGCCGGGGACAGCTTCTGGCTCTTTGGAGGCAAAGGATGGTGTGCACACACAGAAGACATTCCTCTCAGCTGCAAGAGCTGATGTTTAGCTCAGAAAAGCATAGCTGAGGGGGCTGTGGCTGAGCAGTAAAGAGATGCTTTTGCCTTTCCTCTCTGTGCAGGCGACTTGGTGTCGCGAGCCATGCACCACATGCAGTGCCTGAACACCATCCGCCCGGGCATGAGCCCCCTCCGGCAGCCCCGGCAGCAGCAGCCCATCTCCTGGTCTCCTGATGCTCTCCACACCCTCTACTACTTCCTACGCTGTCCTCAGATGGAGTCCATGGAGAACCCCAACCTCGACCCTCCGCGAATGACCCTGAGCAACGAGCGGTGAGTCGCTGGCGCAGCCCTGGGAGCTGGGGGAGGGCTCAGCCGAGCAGCTCTGCCTCTGCTGAGTGGCTACGTGTGCCTGGGCAGCTCTGGGGGCTGCTACCTGTCAGCCAGAGCTGTTCCTGCAGCCAGGCCAGGCTCTGTGGTCAGCAGTGCCAAGTGTATGAAGCCTTGGAAGGGGGACTGGAAAGGGAGCTGTTTTTTCGTGCAGTCTTTCCGAGCGAGGCAGAGTCCTGCCGCTGCCAGCAGGGCTTGGCCAGAGGGGCTGCCAAAAGTACATGTGGCTGCCTCGAGCAGTTAGAGACCTCACCAAAGGAAATGTTACTCTCTGAATAGCACCAATTAACAGTTGTCAGCCTGCTCAGGACAAGCAGCCTTGTTTGCTGTGCAGAGGTCTGGATCATCCTTCTGAAGGGTGACTTGAGTCGATGCTGTGTGTCTGGTGTAGGAAGCAAACACCTCCAGGGAGAAGGCAGTGGGTCCCCCTGCCTTCTGCCAGTGCCAGAACTGACTCTGAAAGCAGGCTCCATTGTTACAGTGGACAGAAACTTTCCAGGGGGATGTTTTTTTCTGTTGGAAACCACCCTGGTTTCCTTCCTACCCAGCTCCCTGGCAGTCCACCTGACGGGCTGGTGGCAGCGGGGAGCTGAGGGACCCTCAGAGCCCCATCCACAGCTGGAGTTCCTGGACAGGTCAGGCAGCTTCTGCTCTCCAGCTTCTCAGCTCAAAGGCAGACTGAGAGCTGGTTGCCTTGCAGTTGCATCCTGCCTCTCCAGGCTTCTTAGCTTTCCCAGTTTGAAATGCACAGCCAGTCTCACATTCAGGTCAGAAATCAGGCCCAGGTTGGGTATTGGACAACTTTCTTTCCAGAGAGGCTTCTCAGGCATTGGAACAGGCTGCCCAGGGAGGTGGTTCAGTCACCACCCCTGGAGGGGTTGAGAAGATGCATGGATGTGGTGCTCTTGGACATGCTGTAGAGATAGTGGCACAGTAGTAGTGCTGGGGGTGTGAGCAGTTGGACTGGATGATCTCAAAGGCCTCTCCCAACCTCAACAGCTCCATGAAGTCAGTGAAGCTGAATAAGCTCAGGGTAGGAAGAGAGGTAGCTGCATAACCCAGAGCCCTTTTGGGATCACTGATCTTCATCAAATACCTGGAGCAGGGTGGTTTGGTTTGTTTCATGTTTGCTCACTGTGCAGAGAGAGTTCTTGTGAGTGAGGCCAGCCTCTGGGAAGCTGGGCCAGCACTCCCCACAGCCCTACAGCTGAAGCTGCTGAATTGCTCCTCTCTCAGAGCTGCAGATGAAGCCCTTCTGTGCTGAGCTCTTTTCAGAGCTCTCAGTGTGATGATGTTGCTGCAGCTACTTGTTTTGTACACTGAGGATAACAAATGAGTTAAATCAGGAGTGCAGCTTTCTCTCCAGTTGCTCCCAAACAATGCTTTTCACATGGTTCACTGGAGTGGTTTTGGAATGCAGGCTGCAACTCTGTTTTGTTTGCAAATCCTCCCTAGATCCTGCAGCAGCTGGTGTAAGGGAAATTTCTGCCATTCTTGGTGTTCTGACCAGCACTTAGCTGTAAAGGAAATTAAAGAGAGTATATTAAAATGGAGCAAAACCTGACATCAGAGGGAAAACAGAACCTGGGGACTGTCAGGTTAAACAGGCTGCCCAGAGAGGTGGTGGGGTCTCCTTCTGGAGACTTTCAACCCCATCTGGATGTGTTCTGTGTGACCTGTGCTGGACTCTCTGCTCCTGCTCTGGCAGGGGGCTTGGACTCAGTGATCTCCTGAGGTCCCTTCCAATCCCTAACATCCTCTGACCCTGTGAATTGGCTCTGAAAGTTTGTGAAACCTGGAAATGAAGCAAATACTGCCCAGTAGAGCAGAAATGAACACCCACCCCTGCCTTTCATTTGCCCCAAGGTAAGGATTGTGTGAGTCTGGCTGTACTGACCTCTGTGCACTGCACTTAGCATGGCCAGTTGGGTCCCTATTGCCAGCAGCACTTTAGACAAGAGAGAGTTTATCTTTTCACAGCTTAAGAGGAGAGATGGTTGAGGCTGTGTGTGGGAAGCTGGACTCGTGGCATGAGGGATGAGGACATTGATTGACCTAATGTGACTTGGAAAGGCTTTGCAGCTCAGTTCTTTTATTCTCTCCTGAGCTGCACTCAATCAGCTGCAGATCCCACACTGCTCTTTTGTGTGTGTTTGCTCTCTCTGGAGCACCCTTGTCATGTGCACTGCCATCCCACTTCGTGTGCAGCTGAGAAAATCTGGGTCACCAGCAAGGGCAGCAGTGCTGACCTGTGCCGCAGTCCCTAGGCTCCTGTGGGAGCAGTGATTGCACTCTTGCACAGCACCCTGCACCTGGGCAAGGAGAGGCTGAGAGCTGCAGTCCTTTAGTCTGTCTAGAGCCCTGGCAACCTTCTGTCCTTGCCTGGCTTGCTGTCTGTGAGCTTCCTGGATGTCACCCCTGCAGAGTGCTGTGCAAATCAACACAGTGTGGGGTCTGGGTGGTCTTCAGGCGGGAAAGCAACATAGTCCTGGCCCCGTGTGTGCTGCAGGGCTTCATGTGCCATAAAGAGCTTTGACAAACCTCCCTGAGCTTCTCAGCTTAGCCTGCAGCAGACTGTGCAAGGTGTGGAAACACACAGCCTGCACCACTGCAGGTAGGTGTGCAGGGCACCCTGCTGAGCAGAGCCAGCTTAAACTCCTGTCAGCTCTCTGCCTCATCCATGCTCTGCACCTTGGCTGCTGCAGACTTGAGGTGAGTCAAGCTGTCCTGCAGGGATGGAGTGGATGCAGTGCTCTCCAGAGCTTGCAGAGAGACCTTTCTGTTCTGGCCCCTAGCAAGCAAATGGTTTGGGATAGCAATAGACTGAAACTCCAGGAAGTTTGTGGGTTGGTTGTAGCTGGTTCTGGCACTTCCCTCCAGGTAAAGGCACTGAAGCAGCAGAAGAGGAGGCAGAATTAGAGAGCAAGCAGAGAGGCATTTTAGCCACAAGAGATGAAACTCTTCCCCAAGGAATGCAGTTGCTGGCTGTTTGGCCAAGCCAGGACCCACTTGGAACCCCCAGATGATCTTATTTACTGCATGGACAGTAAACCATCTGCTCTGTTGTGTCAAACAGGCCACCTGAGGAAGTGTTTTGCAAACAGAGTGCCACTTGTGCAAGACTTTGGCAGAGGAACTAGAGCCCGAGGTGAGAGCAAGCTGCTGAGGACACACCTGAGCCGCCTGGGGGTGGGAGCCTGTCTGTGTCATCAGACAGCACATCTGCCTGGGCTGCTGCAGGAAAGGCTCTCTGCTGGCTAGTCAGACTCCTGGAGTTTCTCAGAGATCACTGTATGGTGTCAGGGGTCAGACAGTGTGGTTTGGGACCACAGAGAGCGAGCAGACACGTGGTACTCCCCCTCTCTGGGCTGGCCTTCTGCTCTGGGGTTTCTTCCCAGTGCTTGTGTCAAGCCGGCCGAGCTTGGGAGCACTCCACAGGGTGAGATCATGTCCCAGAGCAGCAGAGCACGTTTGCTGCAGCTCTTAGGGATGCTGTGATGTGAGAAGGGCCATCCAAGGGTAAATGAAGCTGCTCCATCACATTTCCCCAAGCAGAGTGTAAAGGTTTTCTCTTCTTTTTGATGGTGTCAAGGCAAGAGCGCTCTGCCGGTGGGACTCAGCTCCCCACAGAGCACAGCTCAGCTCCCTGCAGGGGTGTCACTCTACAGCTGGGTGGACCACTCTGCCCTTGGTTAACCAGCACAACATTGCCTGCCCTCAGCCCATCTCTCTTTGGTTCTGTAGCAAAGTGTGTAGGGTCCCATGCCTAAGGACAGGCAAAAAAGAGTTGGATCCTGGTTCCTTGTGTAGCTGAGCAGTGTGCCTTTGGCTGGCTGAGCTTCCTCCTCCTCTGCTACCTTCTTTAAAACCCTACCCATGGTCTTGGTCTGGTGTTGAATCTTGGTCTGTAGAATGTTCTAAATGTAATTCTGGGCTTGGGGTTGGAAGGGACTTCAGGAGATCATTAAGTCCAACCCCCTGCCAGAGCAGGAGCAGAGAATCCAGCACAGGGCACACAGAACACATCCAGATGGGGCTGGAAAGGCTCCAGAGAAGGAGACTCCACAACCTCTCTGGGCAGCCTGCTCCAGGGCTCTGAGAGCCTCACAGTGCAGAAGTTCCTCCTCATGCTGGGGTGGAACCTCCTGTGCTGGAGTTCATATCCACTGCCCTTCACCCTCTGACTCCCCTGCATCTGACCATGTCAGACCTTTCTGACCTGTCCATGTGCCCAGGTTCACACACTGGCTGAGCTTGCTGGTGCATCATCTGATTTCCAAATGTCAGTCAGGATAAAACAATTCACATCAGCAGAAGCACACAGCCTGTGCCCATCTGACTGTCAGGAAAGATCCAGGAAAATGCTGCTGGAATCCCAGAGGTGATGTCAGCTTTGTCAGCTGCCAGCAGCAGAGTTTGGGCTAGCCCAATCTGAGGGACATTCAGAGTTCTGCAGCTGGAAAAGCTGTGGACACTGCAACAGGGCAAGGGCCACCAGTGAGCCACATTGTAAAGAAGAGAGAGGTTCATTCTGTTTTCTAGCACCTAGAACCTTGCTTCAGGTTTGCCACCTCTCTAGAGGACTTTGTGGTGACTGCAATCCAAC
The DNA here is from genome assembly GCF_026170545.1 of Melanerpes formicivorus. Lineage (NCBI taxonomy): Eukaryota > Metazoa > Chordata > Aves > Piciformes > Picidae > Melanerpes > Melanerpes formicivorus. The sequence continues at coordinate 17,059,313 of NW_027142368.1, read as the reverse complement.
CTGGGCTGTCTCAGTTTCTCCCTTGTCACAGGAAAGCCTTCAGAGGCTGCTGCTGCTCCTTCTGCTTGCAGCTGGATGGCTCTTACCTACCAAGTGAACTTTGGGGGGGACCCAAGGGGCCTGGAGGTGTTGCTACTCTCATGACACCTGTTACCTCCCATGGCCCAGGGCCTGTGGATAAGCATCCAAACCATATTCTTCAGGAGGTTCTGGAAATGGATTAGTGCCTGCTTGCTTGTGCCACATGAGCTGGGCTGCAGGAGGGTGGAGCTGGGCTCTCCACTTGGGTTTTCTCCCTGTGGACCATTTCCAGCAATGCCTGCTCTGAAAGATTCTTTATTGGGGAAGGATGAAAAGTGCCTCTGACATTGCCAGGAGAGAAGATTGTAGCCCTTCCCTGCCATTTCTGAGTGGCTCAAATGCTGTGTTCTGCTCCTGGCTGAGCTATTGATTTCAATGCTCATTGGCTGGAGAACTTTGTGTTTTTGGTCTTGGATTGTACAATGCAAATTAACTCTGGCTAGAGTGGAAACCAGGCATGGAGCTAAATTAATAGCTCCTGATGCAGTGTTAGAATCCTCTCCAAACATCCCTGGGTTCAGTTGTGACCAAGTTTGATTCCTGGCTTGCTTTGCTCTTAGCTTCAAACTCATTCATGCCCAGACCAGACTGAGCAGCACAATGGCCTCCAGACCCTACTCTGTTATCACTCACTGTGAAGTTCAGTGTGTCCTCAGATACATCAGAGGCAAACTACTGACTTCTGCTGAGGGAAAACCACTCTCCAAGGTGTTTCTCATCTGCTTTCCTGCAGTGCTGCTTTCCAGAGCCTTCTGGCAGTCTCCCTAGCAAGAACTTTGCTGTGGTTAGAATCACAGAACTGTTTGTGTTGGAAAAGACCTCTAAGATCATTGAGTCCAGCCATCAATCTAACACCACTGTGGCCTCTGGACCCTGTCCTTCAGTGCAGTGGCCGCAGGTGTTCACCTTCAGGCAGCACTGCACCACCTCCCTGGGCAGCCTCTTCCAATCCTGACCACTCTTGCAGCAAAGAAGGTTTTTTCCAGCCTGACCCTGCCCTGGCACAATTTCAGGCCATTTCCCCTGGGTCTGTCACCTGATACTAGGGAGAAGAGACCAACCCCCACCTCGCTGCAACCTTCCTTCAGAGCCTTCTGTGCTGTGGCTGTTTCTGAAGCCCCAGGGACCACCTCCTCACCACAGGCTTTGAAGAAGCATTGCTTTAGTTTTATTTAGTACCTTCTGACTTGATTCATCATTAGGAGCCATCAGAGCCTTCAGCTCTCTCCCTCACCCTTAGCTGCTTTCTTCTCCCACCTTCAGAAAACACCTGGCACAAATAAATGTTCCTTCTGGAGCTGCTTGAGACAGGAGGAGGTCAGTTCTGTGGGTCAAGTGTCTGCAGCAGTATCAGGTCAGGTTAAAGCCAATGCTAACATCCCAGTTATGAGTGGGAACTGTCTCCAGCAAATCCTGCTCTGTGTTGCATGGGCATCCAACTGGCAGGGAGAGAAGGCAAGTCAGGAATAACCTGCAGAGCCTGCTGCCTGTGTTTGCTGGAGCTCCATCCTCAGCATCACCACGGAGAGAACATCTCTGAGAGGGATTGCTGCTCTCAGAGCTGCCTGAGGCTTTGCAGGGCAAATCTCTTCTCCAGATGGATGTTTCCAGACTCACTGATCTGTCATGAGGCTTTTTCCCTCCCCTCTGCTCCTTTTTAACTGCAGGTTTATGGAATTTTATGAAGTGCAATAGCTACATCATTGTCTGTCTTTTAGATTTATCTGTGGCCTAGCCTTTGGTAATTCAGATTTAATGTATTTATGTCTGAATTCTGGTATTTTACAGCCCTGGCTCATTGTTACCAGGCTGCATCAGGCACAGAACTCGATACACTTAGTTCCATGAGCTGTCCCTTTGAAGAGGTCTGCAGTAAAGTAAGCTCTGAGACCTCTTGTCTGAGAGATTTTAGTACCTCTCATTTTGTCTACAGCTGCCTGACCAGTCAGGAGTAGGCAGGAATAATAAATTAGGCCCTGATTAATTTACCTTGGGAGAGAAGAATGCTCTGATCATGCCCTGATGTTTAGCTGGACTGAAATCCACTCAGAAGAGCCCTGAAGTCAGCAAGGTGGTTACAGAGAGATGTGGCAGTGAGCGTGTTCCAGTCCCAGCCCCATGCAGTAGCTCCACTGGCTGTGGTGGTGGTGTTGGTTTTTCCCCACCCAGAGCTGCTTTGATATAAATACACTGATTAAATGTGGGGCAAGAGAAGGAAGCCTTACACTGAACTGTGCCATTATGGCACTGCTTATTCAGAGTGGACATGAAAAGGGCCACGAGGATGAGCAGAGGGCTGGAGCTGCTCTCCTCTGAAGGCAGACTGAGAGCTGGGGTTGTTCAGTCTGGAGAGGAGACCTTACTGTGGCCTTCCAGGATCTGAAGGGGGCTGCAAGAAAGCTGGGGAGGGACTTTCAGGATGTCAGGTAGTGATGGAGCAAAACTAGAAGTGGGGAGATTGAGATTGGATGTTAGGAAGAAGTTGTTCCCCAGGAGGGTGGTGAGAGCCTGGCACAGGCTGCCCAGGGAGGTGGTGGAAGCCTCCTGCCTGGAGGAGTTTGCAGCCAGGCTGGATGTGGCTGTGAGCAACCTGCTGTGGTGTGAGGTGTCCCTGGCCATGGCAGGGGGTTGGAACTGGCTGATCCTTGAGGTCTTTTCCAACCCTGACAAGTCTATGAAACAAAAATGCGTCCTTCTTTGTTTGCTGTTGGTGAAAGCTGTTGGTGGAGTTATTAGAAGAAGGCCATAAGCAGAGATCAGTTTCCCCTCACCAGCACTAAGGAGAGGAGTTGTTACCATGGTGGTTTTTGCCTGTTTCAGACTTCAACAAGTTAATCTCAGACCTAGCTGTGATTCTGAGGTGCTTCCAGGGAAGCTGGAGTGCCTGGCTGTATGTCAGAGGCCAATCAGCTGTTTCAAGCTCTGATTAAAATTAACTGTTCACAGAATCAGAGAATTGTTTGGGTTGGAGGAGACCTCTAAGATCCCAAGTCCAACACTTCTGACTCACCACTAAGCCTTGTTTAAGAAGCACATGGAGATGACACTCTGGGATGTGGTTTAGGCCATGGTGGTCTTAGGCTGATGCTTGGATCTCAGGGATCTTTCCCAGCTGAAACAGCTCTGGGAGTCTGCAGCCCTGAGCAATTCCCTGCAGTGCTGCTGCAGGCCCTGGGCAGGGTGATGCTTATGCTGAGCCCATACTCACTAGCTGCATCTGGAACATTATCACAGTTCTGAGAATACCTGACATTCAGCAGGAGACCCCAGGGCCTTTAGCACACTCTGGTGAGCAGCTTTCACCTTCCCTCCTCTGCATGGTGACATCTCAGCTCATTTCTCAGCAGTGCCATCCAGCCATAAGAGCCAGTGACACTCAAACTACTGACTTGTTCACAGAGGCAGGGCCTGGCTTGTGGGACTCCTCTGCATGTGCTGCTGGCATCCTAAATGAAAGCCTGCAGGGAAATCCAGGGTGGAAGGTTTAACACTCTGAGCACACCAAAGCATTGGGCATCTGAAGGGAATTAACCCCAAGTCCCATGAAGGTCAGTAGATCCTTTGGGCTTCCTGGACATGCTCCTGCCTCTGCCTGCCACCATCTCTTGAGGCATCCCCAAGTGTCCTTATTCTTGTTTAATTGTTCATTTCTTTATAGTTTAAAGATTGCACTGATTGGAATGTGAGGGATGACCTTGGCAGTGGGGAAGGGAATTAATTGCAGACCCTGAGGAGTGAATTCATCCAACTGCTGAAGCAGGCAATTCAGGCTACCCTGACTGAGATTATTTTCATCCCCCAGCTCTCTTTTATGTTGTTTGTATAAACAAAGTGCATCTCACACCTGGGACAGACTGGCCTGGCTTCATACTGCTGGCTGCAAGCAGTTTGTAGTGTTACTGGAGTGCATCCAAAGGAGTTTCTGATCTTTGTGTACCAGAGCAGGGCTGTGGTGCAAACAGATTGTTTAAATCCTCTGCAGAACCGAGAGTCACTCAACATGGAACAGCACAGAGCAGACTTCATGGAGGGTAAAGAGGCTGCAGCAGCCCTGACAGCTCCTGGGTCCCTGCACAACCTGCTCTAGTTGCAGAGGTCTCTGCTGACTGCAGGGAGATGGCACTGGGTGACCTTTCAAGGTCCTTTCCAACACAAACCAATCTGTGCCCATGGCAGGAGGGTTGGAACTGGATGATCCTTGAGGTCCCATCCAGCCCTAACGATTCTGTGGTTCAGGCAGGCAGGAGCTGGTCCTGAGTGCCCACCTAGAGAAGTCCTAAGTGCTGTAACAGCCTTTGTCCTGTCAGTTACAAACCACTTGTTTGGAAGCCAGAGTTTTCTGCTTGCCCAGGCATTCTGACCCTGGAGCTTGCTGGAAATCCCCAGAGAGTCTCTGAGCTCAGCCAGTTCTGGTGAGTGTGCCCTGCCTTCAGCAGTGTTTGGAAACTACCTTGCCTGGTGATCCTTGCCTGTCTGGTGTAGTGATGGAGAGATGACAGCTACTGTGCCTGGCTCTGTGTCCTGCCACCCTGCAATCACTGCAACTGCAGCCACAGTCATTACCTGCTGTGAGGTAGTCTGTGAGAAGTGCTTGGCTTCTGCTCTTCACTTCCATCTGTTCAAACAAAAACCATTAAAAAAGAAGGTGAAAGAAAGAGAGAAAGCAAGCAAGGGCAGACCTGGCAGGGAGCTCTGCTGCTTTCTCAGGGCTGCTGCGAGCTGAAATCCCCAGTGCCTGCCGGCACCCTTTGTGGTGTTTGTTGTTGGCTGTTCCATGATGAGGGCTCAGCAGCAAGCTAGCATCCAACATGAACAAGAAGTCATTCAGGGAAACTTAAACCCAAGCTGCTGGAGCAGGTGTCACTGAAGAGGCTTTCTAGAACCAGACATGAGTGAGGCAGTGTCTCCTGCCTTCCTTTTCTACCTGAGAATCGAAACTTCTCTACCTGCCTGGCCTGTCTGTTGTCATTGGCCATCAAAGCATTGCAGCATGGTGGGGGCTGGAAGAGTGGAGCCTGTTCCAGGGCTCCAGCACTGACAAAGCAAAGAAGTTTCTCCCTAAGCTCAGCTCACCTTGCTGTGTTCTATTCTGTACCTATTGTCTCTTGGCCTATCAAGGGCTGCCACTGGCCCAGCCCCATCCTCTTGCCTCCCACAGGTCCTTCAGCTCTGGCTGAGCATTGATCAGATCCTCTCTCAGGCTGCTCTTCCCCAGGCTAAACAGCCCCAGGGCTCTCAGCCTTTCTTCACAGGAGAGATGCTCCAGGCTTCTGATCATCCTCATAGTCCCCACTGGACTCTGCAGTAGCTCCCTGGCACTCTTCAACTGGGGACCCCAGCACTGGCTGCAGTACTCCAGGGGCAGCCTCACTAGGGGCTGTGGGGCTCTTGTCTCCTTTTCTTCAGCCTGTCTCCATTCCCCCCCCACTTGTCCTAGGCTTAGACCCTTGAAGGTAGTACTGTGACACCAACAGAGTGCTCCTGCAGCTGACAGAAGTGAAGAGCAGTGAGTGTGGATGGAAGGCTCTGAGCAGGTTGCAGAGGGTGATGATGGTGACAGCCACTGAGTTTCTTCTTTCTCAGCAGTTGCTGAGCATTCCAAGTGGAGTCAATATATTTCCTCTGGGAGTGAGTGCAGCCCTTCCCTGGCAGGACCTGCCTGCTTCCTGAGGAAGGGGCTTGCTGCTGCTCTAACGGAGCCTCTCTGACTGAAGGCTTTTTGCTGTGCAGCAGCCAGGGCTGGCAGGTTGTGGGGGGTTTGCTCTTACTGTTCCTGACATCTTTCTACCAGAGGGGGCTAAGAGCTCAGCTCTTCTGCAAAGTAAATATTTCTGGGTATAATTTATGGTAATAGCAACAATTTCTTTCTCTTTGACCCTGTGGAGATTAGAGCTAAGCTTTCCCTGGGGTATGCCAGCTCCTCGGGCTCTGCTTCGCTTCCTTTTTGAAGGAGAACCTTGCAGTCTGCACCTCCTCATCCTACAACCACCTGAGCCCAGGCGCTGCCATGACCTGGTGGCCACTTCTGGCCCTACCCCCTGCTGTTTGCATCCTGCTTTTACAGCCAGTGCTGAACTGGCTCTTTTAAAAAGCATGTCTGCTCTGCAAGACAAATCCTATTCAAATGAGTTGCATGTCTGAGCTGATTCAGCTTTGTGGATGCTTCTGGGGCTGAGCAACCCTGTGCTGATACCCTGCATGCTGGTCTAACGTGTTTGATAGAGAGGGAAGAGACCAAGGGGTGTTTGGCTCCTGCTGTTTGTCAGTGCACAGCTGGAGGGATGCTGCTGCAAGTGGCAGTTTCGGTCTGGAGTCACTGGGAACTTCAGTTCCACTAAGAGATTCCACTCCAGCTCTTTCTTCCATGGGTCAGAAAGTATCTCCTGAGGGCTAGAGACCAGAGAGGGGAGACAGAAGCTCTAAGTTTTTATGGCTAGGCTTGCTGGAAAACTCTCTGCTACTGTAAGGGATGTGCTCAGCTATTCCTCACCTCTTCTGCTTCAGAAAGGCAAAAGTTCCTCTCAGAGAGGTGTGAGGTCCTTCTAAGCCCTTCAGAAGTGCTAGAATCTTTCAGCAGGGGAGGATGAGATGTCCATGGTGCAGTACTAGGAGAAGGTAGCTAGGCTGGTTGGGAGGAACATAAGCCCCTTAGCACGAACTGCTACCAGGAGTAATGCACTCTGCTTAGGATGTCTCAGTTGGAATGATGCTGCTCCAGCACCACTGAGTGATTCAGAGTGACCTTTGTGCAGCACTGCACTGTGCCAGGGAGGCAGTGCTCAGTTCCCCCTCCTGGCTGCCAAGCTCTTCAGCAGAGCTCTCTCTGAAGAGCTGATGTGATAGAACATAACAGAAGCAAATGTTCCTTAAGTGGCTTTCCATCTGTCCATCCCATTCTTCATGTAAGGAGCTCCAATGGGTTGGTTAAGTCACTTGGGAAATTCGTTTAGTCTGCTAAACCCTCTGTGCTGAGACACTCCAAATGCTCCCAGGTTCAGTAGCCAAATCACTGGGTCTGAGTGTACACAGAGGAAGAGCACTTGCCCCAGCCTGGAGCTGTGTTCTAGCCTGGGCTCTGTGCAGCTTTGTTAGTCAGGGCTCAGGGGAACCTGCTGCGGGGGAAGGCCCATGGAAATGAGTTCATGTCTCAATTGTGTTCTCTCCGTTTTCTCTGAGGCAGAACTCTGGGGAGGGAGGTGTTTGTGTACCATGTTTCATACATCTTTTGTTGGTGTGTCTCTTGATTCCTCTTCCTTGGTGTTTGGGAGCAGAGCACTGGCTGTGGGTCATGAGGAGTGTGGGGCAGATGAAGAGCTTTCGGTTCCACCTTTCTCACCCAGCTGAGAAAGCATAGTTGCAGATTGCACTTGGTGTGAGAGCTGAGGCATGCCTGACATTGGCCTTTCTAGGATCATTCCCTGGTGCCTGGCCAGTGAAGTCCACCTGTCAGAACCTGTGTGTTCCGTTCCCAGTGCTGCGAGGGTCAGCGATGTCCCTGGGTAAGACCACTGCTGTCGGGGACAGTGGGGGAAGCATCAAGAGAGTTTGAAATCAGATTTCCCAATATTGAACCCAAAATGGAAGAGGGAGGGCATTGCCAGTCTGGCACAGGAGTTGTTCTCTTCGATCCAGGACACAGCTGCTGCTCACACCTCTCATATCTCTACACTTACACTGATTTGTTTGCTTATCTAAGGCAAAATGCCAACAGATGACTCCTGCTCCCCACTCAGAGCCAGAAAGGCATCCATTCCCCACTGCTACCAAGCACCTCTGGGTGAGCCAGGACACTCTCCTCAGTATTGCAAGACCATAACTGAGGGACAAAGCAGCAGCTCCTCAAAGGCACAGATGGAATCTGCTCCTGAGCAGGTGGCCATTAGGACAAGAGCTGTTCTCTTGCAGGCTGCTCATGAAACCCGTGCCACAGCGGCATCCCTTCCATCCCACGGTGATGTGCCTCCTCCTTAAGGACAGAATGTGTCTTACCTGGCACTGGGACAGAGAGAAGGCTGCTGCCTCTTCATTCACAAATGATGCACTCTGTGGCCTCAACTGCCTTTTATTCAAGAAGAGGACTTTTAACTGTTGGCTGTTTGGGGGACCTTCTGCAGCAGCCAGAGCCGTGGGTTGTGTAATTACCCTCCTGGGTGGAGGCAGTGCCTGATTTTAGTGCACACATCACACTACCTAAGGCAGCTCCAGCCCCAGCTCTTTTCATTGGCAGGTATTGCTGTGTTCCTCCTGCCCTCATGCTGAATTAGCTTCTGGAGCTTCCCAGATTCCAAAAGCTGACTTAGATTGTCTGTAGGGAAACACTGAGGTTGGCACCAGGCAAGAGTGATGCTGCAAGAGGACCATGCTCACAGCAGCCTGATGTGGCATGGCACAGAGGTGCTGACATCACTCCAGCCACCCAGAAATGGAAACTCCATCCCATTTTTCTTGTAGTCCCCAAAAGGAAAGAAGCCTCTTCTGACCTTGAAATGTTCAGCCCCTCGAGACCACTCTTTGTGCTTGAAAAACTCTCTGTTGGAAACAGCAATCAGGTTTTGGCTCGTGCTGGAAGGTGGCTGGTAGCGAGTGCCCTGCTGGCTGTGAGAAGCCTTTCTCTGGGGGAGGATTATCCTTGTTTAGCTGAACAACCTTTTGCAGTTCTAATTAATTAACACAGTTTCCAGTATTCCAGAAGTGCACAAAATTAGTTCTCTCTCTGGCTCTTTGTTCACACAGCTGCAGCCCTGCAGCTTCAGGGCGATTTCCATCAGCAGGGCAATGCTCAGCCTCCAGGACTTTACAACTGGGCTCTGAAAGTGAGCTCTGTGGTTCAGGCTGGCAGGTTGGTTTTGGCTGGAGCCTCAGCATATGGGTTTAACATATGCACATTGACAAATCAGACTGAAGGCAGAACTGAGAGGCCTCCTCTCTCAGGCCTGCTAGTGCGTTTGGGAATGGGCAGAAGTGTGATGGAGGAGTCGGCACTGTGCTGACCTCAGATAAATCAGCTTGCAGATAGTGATGAGTTGTTCTCTCAGTTTGCCAGCATAGCTGGTGGAAAGAACCAGAGGAGTTACCCCTGGGCTCTTCTGCCCACGGGCCCAGGGCTAATCCAAGAATAGCAGACAGCCCATCCTGGCTCCCTGCCCGTGTTTATCTCTGCCTGCTCCCAGCGTGCTGTGACAGGCTCGCTGCTTTCATGCAGCTCCTTTGTGTGCAGGTCCTGCTCCAGACTGCCAGTGCTCTGCCTTGCAGGAGGAATCCTTGCACATGGCAAGTTCTCCTGTGGCTCTGTGGGCTGGGCTCTGGTACTCTACTCAGTCTCCAAAGATATTTCTGGACCTCCTGCAAACTTTCCTGCCCCTCTTTCACTGCCCAGCCCAGGAAATCCATAGGAACAACCTCTCTCTTCTCTTATTGCTCTTAGCTAATGATGCTAACTTAAAATTATATATATATATATTTAATGACATTTCAAACAAGGACACAAAGGCACTTTTCCAATCTTTTCATTCCATGTGAGTAGATTTAGAAGTTTTGAGGCAGTTGGTGACCTGCTATGGAGCTCAGCACAAGCACCTTTGGGCTGCCAGCCAGGCACTACTGAGGGACATGCAGATGTGAAGTCTGCAAGCAGTGAGATGTGCTCCCATCCCAGCTGCTCAGCGTGCACCAGCACTGAGGAACTGCTGTGAAAGGGCTGGGCCCTGGTCAGGTGTTGTCCAGAAAGCATCTTGTCCTTAGAAAATGTCCCCTCCCTGGAGGTGTTGGGGGCCAGGTTGGATGAGGGCAGGAGCAAACTGGGCTGGTGGGAGGTGTCCCTGCCCATAGCAGGGGGTTTGGGTTATCTTTGAGGTCCCTTCCAACCCAAACCATTCTGTGAGTCTGTGAAAGTGCCTTGTGAGCCAGGGTAATCAGCTTTTTATCGAGGAGCTGGGAAAGATCTGATGGAAATGACCCAGCCAGAGCCACTGCCCTGTGGTGGGAAGAGCCTCTGTCTCAGTGATGATGTGAGAGTGCTCTTGGCTGGTCAGAGATGGGATCTGAGATCCAGGCCCTTCAAAACTCTGCAGAACTGACCTCTGCAAGCTGGGTGGTGCCAGCTGGCACATCGAGGTCCCTGGGAAGTGCTGCTTTCTCTGGCTATTATGGGGTTCAGCAAGTCAGTCCTCATGGCTGCAGCTGAGCTTTCGAGTGGTTGGACCTCCAGCTGTACATTAACTGCAGCGGGGTCCAGGCAGGCAAGAGCAGCTCATCTCCAGATTGCCTGCAACTCTCTTCAGCTTCTGGGGAGCTTTAGCATGCTAAGTTGTTGGGTGGAGCAAGAGGAGCAGGATCAGTGGTTTCCCTTCCCCTGTGGAGGTGTCTGCTCACGGTGCCCATCAGGGATCATCAAACAGCGCTGTGTGCGCCTGGGGGAGGCAGATGGAAGCAGTCCCAGCCTTGGCCACACAACTCTGGCCATGCTGTGTTTCTCTCCCTGACTCTTCTCATCAGCTCTATGCCACTGAAGTTGGTTTTAATTATTTTCTGTCGGTCTGGAAACCCAGAGTTCCTTCTGCCCCAGCCTGCAGATGCTACAGGCGTGTTTGCCTAAGGAGGCACATGGCACATTCCAGAGCCGCTCAGCCCCTCCTCTCCAGCCTGAGCACAGAATCCTTTCCCCTGTTGCTAAAACAAAGTTTGTAAAATGTGATCATCATAAACAAGCCACAGGCTTGAGGCTCTCTCTTGCTCTCTCTTTTTTCAGATTCAGAGTTCCTACTGCTGACTTCTTGGGGTTTTAGTGAGCCTGACTTGAGCTTTCGCTGTGAGGTGCAGTTAGCATGGGGCAAAACCTGTCTGAGGCTGCACCTCCTTTCTCTGCAGACAAGGGTGGAAAAGGTGATGATGTTTCTGTCTGTGGTTAGCAGGGTTGCTAAGAAAGATCAGAGCTGCCAGTTCTAGACTGAAGCTATTCTTGTACCACTGTGAAGGCAGATTCAGTGGAGAAAGGATCCCAATAAACATAATATCATCCAGATGTTTCTCATTCCATTAGTGTCTGCCTGAAGGATAACTCTCCAAGCTGTTCCTGTCGTGCCACAGCCAAGCCAGGACCTCAGCAACTTGATAATGATCCACTAAAACTTGAGGGCTTTTATCTTCCAAGATGTGAGGCAGTCACTGTTTAAGGGCACTTCAGAAGGAAACTTGAGGCCAGTTGGCTGTGATTAAATTTCTGCCTTTTCTGGGACAGTCTGCTTTGGAAGTGCTGGCATCTGTGGAGGTGAGCTTAGGAGGAAATCCTTCCCCATGAGGGTGGTGAGAGCCTGGCACAGGTTGCCCAGGGAGGTGGTGGAAGCCTCATCCCTGGAGGTGTTTGCAGGCAGGCTGGAGGTGGCTGTGAGCAGCCTGCTGTGGTGTGAGGTGTCCCTGGCCATGGCAGGGGGTTGGAACTGGCTGAGCCTTGAGGTCCCTTCCAGCCCTGACAGTTCTGTGATTCTTGAACCAGCTCCAGCATGGCAATTCCTGCCTCTCCTCTCTGAGTGGGGGAGGCTTTAGCAAATCCAGGAAGGTATCTGAGAGGAGTGGCTCCTGGCTTTGGCTGGCTGTGTTTTGGGAGCTTAAACCCATCGTTTCTGTTGTTATTTTCCTCACACATAATTACACACTGGGACTGAGTTAATTCTTTTTGCCTCTGCAGCTTGAAGAAGGGTTTAGTGTTTGAGAATCCAAAGTGTAAATGTGCTGCTGTTCCCCACATCAAGAGGACACAGTTCAGGCTTTGGGTGCTCTGCCTTGCCTCAGAGTCTTTTCCCTTCTCCAGTCCATGAGAAGTCACTCTGTTGCCTTTTTGACTCCATTGCCATCTGTGGGGATTTCCCATCTTGGTGTAAAGGTCCAACCACCACCACACCATCTCCTCACCACCTCCCACATGATTCACCATTGTGTTGCACGTTAGTCTTCTTCCCAGCTGCTTTTGCCTTACACCGTTCTGATTGTCTGGGAGCTGCCCAGGAGCCCTCCCTAGGAGCCCTGAACAGCTCTGGGCTGGCACATGCACAGCAGGGCTTTGGGGCTTGTTCCTTTGCAAAAGAATCTCCAGTCTAAGTCAGACTTTGTGTGGCTCTTCACCAGAGGTACCTTAGCTGAGCAGTGTCTGTTGAACCTTGCATGGGGCAGCGCTTGAGGACAGCTTCATGGCAGGAAAGTGAGCGGAGCAGTGGTGGCATTTGTCTCATAATAAACAGAGAATGTCCCCAGGGAACTGCTGCCAGATTCCCCAGGCTGGATCACTGCATTGTGCAGAACTCAATGAGCTGCCAACTGCTTCTAAATGTCAGGAGGTCCAGAAGAAGCAAATGCAGAGCACAGAGCATGGCACAGCCAGAAGTGCAGAGACAAAGCAATGCTTTAGCTTGCAGCATCTCCCAGGTCATTTCCCATGGAGGTTTTGCCCTCTTGCAGAGTTTCTCCCTGTTTCCTGGAGGCAGATGCCCAGGTTGAGGGCCACAGGGATAACTTAGTTTATTTCCTACAAGAATGGTTGCATTTCCTTCCAGTGCAGTGCAGCCCAGTGCTGGGGTTCCCCTCAGGTGCACTGCATCTCTCCCAGCTCGGATCAAGGGATGATGTTGCTGATCTCAGGGAGTGTCAGTGAGCAAAGTAAACCAGAGCTGGTCCTGCAAGCATGCCCACTCTGACAGAGGAAGGAGTTGGGTGAAAGGAGAGTGTGTGTGTTGGGAGGGAGAGTAGGAAACCCATCCTCAAGCTGGAAACCTTCAAGAGAAGCAAAGTCTTTAGAGCTGTCAGAGTTGCTGCTGATAGGATAAGGATTTATCCAGCTTGGGGCTGGGACAAATCAGGGTAGCAGTAAGAGGAAAACACCCTTCCTGCCATTTCATGTTGAGGTGCAAAGTCTGTCCTCCTTTGGGCTCAGCTCTGTTGAGCCTGGGAGTCTGAAAGGCTTTGGGGGAAAAAATTGTTGAGATTTGGAAAAGAGAAAGAAGGCAAAAGTCTTTCTGCCTCCTTCCCATTCCTCCCAACCCAGGTTTTCCACCCTCAAGGGCTGCTTGTGCCTGGAAGCCATTTATAACCCTGGCACATGTCAATGTGTTACAGACTGGAAATTTCTTCACAGGCCAGGTTATTTCTGGTGCAGACTGGATGGTATTTTCTGTTGGCTGACCACAGCCTCCTGCTGCCCAGGGCTAGGAGCTTGGGTTTGTTCCCTAATAAGATGATCAGGACTGTGCTCAATCCATTTGATTCTCTGTCCAGCAGTGTTCCCACCATGAAGGTGTCAGATGTGGCCCAAACAGCTCATCTACCCCAAAACACGATAGCCAGAGTCCCTTGCAGGGTTTCCCCATTGCTCCTGATCTCTTCAGCCCATCTAACTCTGGGTGTTTCAGTTCTGGTGCTTTTACCCTCCCTCACTGTCCTCACCACATCTCAGGAGGCTCTGCTGTGGAATTAGAGTCTGGGTAATTAGTTTAGGCTCCTCCCTCAAGTGCCTGCATGTAGAAGGTGTAGATGCCCCTGCTGTAGGCCAGCTAAGGGTTGGTGTTCTGTGGGACAGACTGCTGAAAAGCCTCTCCCAAGTGCCTGTTGGTGATGGCTGCTCCTTGCTAGGGAAGGCAGTCAGCTCCAGCTCGGCTGTGCTGGAGGGATCCATCCCATCCTGTGGGTCTGGGGCAGGGTAGGAAGCCTGAACAGCTTGAGGACTGAAGTTCAACTTCATAGAATCATAGAATGCATTGGGCTGGAAGGGACCCTCCAAGGTCATCTTGTCCAACCCCCCTGCAGTCAACAGGGACATCTCCAGCCAGACCAGGTTGGCCAAATTTAACCTTGAATGTCTCCAAGGATGGGGCCTTGAGCACATCTCTGGGTGACCTGTTCCATTCTTTCCCCCTCTCATTGTGAGGAACTTCCTCCTTGTGTCCAGAAGCTCTTCCAGCTTCCAGGGTTGAAAGTCTCTCAAGCGCTGGGCTGCTGGCTGGGTTTCTAGAGGATGTGTGGCATTGTTTGACATAGAAGCAAACTGGCAGGAGCAGAAATAGATGCCCTCTTAAAAGCACCCTTGCAGGAGCAGCCCAGGATGGGTCAGGGGCTGCTTTCCTACTCAGGAGAGGGAACTCAGCAGAGGGAACACAGTGCACTTGTTTGTGAAGAGCTGATGGCAGCGCTTCAGAGCACACCTTGCAACCAGCAAAATGGAAACAGATGGCCTGTGTTTCACAGAGTGGAGTTGTTCCACCCTGAAGGATGTTCCAAGTCACACAAAGGGAGCTCTGCTGGCAAATCCCCTTACTGGGAAATGGATTCTGAGGGGATTGGTGCTGCTCACTCTGCCTGCACTCAATGTGTGCACACAGAGACGTGCACAGCTCTCCCAGTGCCTTCCATGGCTTCAGCTCCTCTCAGGAATGCCAAAGCCACTTTGTGTTTGCTGGGATCTGTCCTTTTCTCCCCCTCTGAACCTGATAAAGGGATTGGTACCTTCTACTCTCATTTATTTTCTTTTGAAGGCTAAAATGAAAAGAGCTTCTCCCCCCCCTTCTCCCAGTGTTAATATAAATTCCTTCCTGGAAATGGGAAAGGTGTTTTCAATTACAGCTGACACTTCTGAACCTTCCACCAGGGTGGCAAAGCATCCTGAGGGGGGAGGCCAAGCAAATAGTGGATTAGTATGGCTGGGTGCTGAGCTGTGTTGTGTATGAGAGCATGGTGGTTCCTATGTACTGCTGTGTAATCCCAGTCCAGTGCTCTGCTCATGAGGCAGACATCCCAGGCCAGCTGCTGTTGCTCTTGGAATGTTATTTATGTTCCTTATTTGTATCTATTCTATAGAGAACCTTGTTTATACCCCTGGATTGCTGTGCAGCCTCACTGTTGGATGCTGTACAGATAAATGGCTTTTCCCCCAGTTACTTCCAGTTTAAGTAAGAGACATTTGCCCCTGCACAGGGATGTCTCCAGCTCAGCTGTTAGCTCTGATGCTACTCATTCCTCCCTGGCAAACCAGCTCACATCAACACAGCTACACCACTTCTGCTGTGGTCCAGGGGGATCAGCTGTGGCAAAAAAGCCCTCAGAGGCCTGAGGTGTGCCTGTAAGAAATGCAGGACAGTGATCAGGTAGTGATAACTCAGTGGAGGTAGAGCACAATCAAGAATGCTTGCAGTGCTGCTGAGCAGGGCAGCAGCCTTACCTAGAGCATCAGACACCATCAGTATATGAGCTGCAGCCCTGAGGTGAGAGCTCTCCTCATCCAAATCAGAGCACTTGGCCACCTGAGCTGGGGGGGCTGACCTATAGCTAACAGCAGATGGAGATTTCTTCCTGCAAGAGCAGCCAGGGATTGGAACAGGCTGCCCAGGGAGGTGGTGGAGTCACCATCCCCATAGGTGTCCATGAAACCTGTGGCCATGGCAGTCTGGGAGGTGGTTTAGTGGCCATGGTGGTGTTGGGCTGCTGGCTGGAGCTGAGAACCTCTGAGAGCTTTTCCAGCCAAAACAATTCTGTGCCTTTGTTCCTTGTACCCAGCATGCCCCAGATGCCCACGGGCTGAAATGTGCTGCAAAGACCCAGTGTGTGCTGGTGTACCCACCTTTTAGGTGAGAATCAGCTCACAGAACCAAAGCAGAGCCCCTGCAGTTCCTTGCCCCTGCTGTGAGCTGCCGGTGGGGCTGAGCACGGCGCCGGCCTCTCTCGGCAGGCTCTGTCTGTGCCGTGCTGGCCAGGAAGCTGGGAGGGGACCTTTTGCACCCTGGGTACCAGACAGCAAGCCAGTGCTAACCATGCTGAATCATTCTGTTTTTCCCCTTGTCTCATAGACCCTTCATGCTGCTGCCACCACTGATGGAGTGGATGAGGGTGGCCATCACCTACGCCGAGCACCGGCGCAGCCTGACGGTGGACAGCGACGACGTCAGGCAGACAGCCAGGCTGCTGCTCCCCGGGCTGGACTGCGAGCCCCGGCAGCTCAAGTATGTGCACCGAGCTTTGGCAGCAGCTGAGTCAATTCTCACATCAGTAGCCTCCTCTCTGTGCTCCCTGGGATCCAGATCCCCAAGTGCTAGGCACAGGGGATGGGGGTTTCGTTCTTTGGTGCTCCGAGAGAGAGGCTTTGGCCAAAGTGCAGCTGGGGCAGGAGGAGTCTGTCCTGCTGCAAGCTGCACAACCACTCTGCTTGGGAAGGACCTTCAGGACCATCAAGTTCACTCCTTAGCTCTAGCAGGGCCACTGCCACACCATGGCCTTGAGCATGTTTCTTGGCAGCTTTTAAATACACCCAGGGATGGCAGCTCAGTCCCTCCCTGGGCAGCCTCTTCCAGTCTTGGATAACCCTTTCACTGGAGGAGTTTCTCCCCATGTTGCAGCCTCTGGTGCAGCTTGAGGCCTTTTCCTCTTCTTCCAGCACTTGTGAGAAGAGACCAACCCCCACTCCAACCTCCTTCCAGGGAGTTGCAGAGAGCCAGAAGGCTTCCCCTCAGCCTCCTTCTCTCCAGATTAAACAACCCCAGCTCCCTCAGCCACTCCTCACCTGCTCTCCAGACCCCTCAGCAGCTTTGTTGCCCTACAGTCACAGGAGGATTGAGTCAGAGGGCTGAAACACAAATATTTGTCCTTTTTATGCCTCAGCCTTAATGTCAGGATCATTCTCTGCTTTCTGAGAGACCTTGATGAA
This sequence comes from Melanerpes formicivorus, assembly GCF_026170545.1. Classification (NCBI taxonomy): domain Eukaryota; kingdom Metazoa; phylum Chordata; class Aves; order Piciformes; family Picidae; genus Melanerpes; species Melanerpes formicivorus. The sequence goes on along the minus strand of NW_027142368.1, from coordinate 17,042,554 downwards.
AAGTATCAGTGCCTTTTAATGTCTGCTGTACTGAAGGGGGATTGTAATTAGCTTGATTCATTAGCACATCACAGCTGTTCTGTTCAGGTTTGTGGTGCTTGAAGTTGCTGTGATTAGCACAGGGATTGAGATGAGGGTTCCTGCTCGAGCTTAGTACAAGGTGGATGCTTGCCCCTTGAGTGAATTTTGTCCCCCACATGGGTTAAATGAGTGGGCAGGACACACTCATGACACTGAGCAGCACTTTTGTTGTGCTCTTCAGTGCTGAAATGCTCACCCCAAGAGCTCACAGTCCCTCACTGCTCCTGGGATCATTTGTCATGAGCAATGAAAGCAGCAAGAGGCTTTTCATCAGGAGTCCTGGATCTGGTTTTGTTGCCTTGTACCTTTCCCTCCTGGCAGCCAAGGAGGCTCTTGCTCTGTGCTACATCTCCCTCTCCCCAGCTGTGACTTGGGAGGTGGCAGTTACACAAAACCTCACTGGGAGCTCAGTTACTTGGCCAGTGTGGAGGTGCATTCAGATGGCTGAATGTCTTGTTGGCTGCAGTTGACTCTAGTCTTGATCTCAGCTCTCAGTTGCTGAGGTGTGGTAGGTGGCAGACTCATCCAGCCTGGCTGGAACACCTTTTGGAGAGGAAATAATCAAAGCTGAGCTTGGGCAGGTTCCTTGCTCTGAGCTGTCTTGCTAAGGTTCAGAGGATGTTCTGTGATGCAAGAGAGGAGCACTGGCTTTTTGCTGCATGGGAGAGCCCAACTAAGAGGACCAGTCCCCCCAACAGAGGCCAGTGCCTCCTTTCCAGTGCCCATGATAGGATCCTTTCAAGCAGCCATTGGTACTGAGCCACTGCAGCACTTCCTTGGTTGGGTTTCTTTGAACTGAAGCCAAATTTTCTCCTGGTTTCCTGTGTGGCTGTAGGGAAATTACAGCTCCCTTTTCCTCACAGGCTGTAAGTCACCCCATGACAGCTCCTTGCAGTGGTGATGCATCAGGTGGAGTGTGTTGAAAGCCCTGGAAGAGAAATTGTGCAGGAGAATGAAGTATAATTAGGATAACCTGCAATTCAGACCTCTAATAGCTGCTCCATGAGGTGAGGCTTCCACAACCAGTTTGTCTCTTAGTGGATGATGCCTCCTCATAGGATGCTCTCATCAGCTCTGTCTGCCAGACAGCTTCTAAGCATCCTCAGTGCTCACCTGGTACCAGTTAAATACCACAGAGAGAGCTCTGCTCCTTCTCCACCTACTTAAATACAAATGCTGGGATTTCACAGTCAGTTGTTATCCCCCACTGCTCTTTACACCAGCAGTGTTTCCTTCCTCACCCCAGGCCAAATTTAGATCTCTCACTGCCAACACTTGGTGTGGTAGTAGCTACTCATGAAACACAGAGAGCACACCAGTCTGCTGCTCCCTCAGCACTGAAGTGTAGAGCTGCCTGGTTGGAGAAGGTCTTCAAGCCATCCCTTCCCAAGCAGGGACCTCAGCCCTGTCCCCCCCTCTCTGGGCCCTGTGTCCCCCCCAGTGGCTCTTGGTCCCCCTTCAGCTGTCCAGTGTCTCCCCTGGGCACAGCTGGGTCTAGTGGGGGCTGCTGCCTGGGCAGCTGCAGGGCTCAGGCTTTACTCTAGGAAGCAGGCAGGAGTTTGCCTCTCTTCTGCACAGGGTAACAGCTCCCACATGGGAAGCCTGCTGTGGTTACAGCTGCTGCACAGCAGCTGTGCATGTGTGAGCTCTTCCCCCAGCGCTGCTAGGATGCTTCTATCACACTCTGAAGGAAAGAGCTTTACATCTACCCCAGAAGAGCAGAATGTCAGTGTCTGCTGCATGGGCTGAGCCCACAGGTCCCTCAGGAGTGAAGCTCACACATTAGAAGGGCAGATTCTTCCTCCTGAGCTGGCCTCCTGGCAGCTTTAGGCCACAGCTCACTCTTTGCTGGCTCTCTGGCAGCTCTGTGCAACTGCTTTTTTGTGCTGCTTGCCCTGCAGGGCTGCCTGGGGAACTGTCCCAGCAGCACCCTTGCTCCAGCCAGCACTGGGTGGACTCCTGCCCAGCAGCCAGGCAGAGGCAGTGCAGGCAGAGGCTCCATCCCCTCCAGGCTTTTGTTTTCAGAGGCTCACTGCATCTCAGGAGTTGCAATCTTAGTCCAGCTTTTTTTTTGTTCTCCACAGGATTCTCCTCCTTCTCCTCCTCCGCCTCCTCCTCTTTCCTTGCTCCCTCCTCCTCCTCCTCTCCCCTTCCTCCCTTCTCCTCCTCCTCCTCCTCTCCCCTTCCTCCCTTCTCCTCCTCCTCCTCCTCTCCCCTTCCTCCCTTCTCCTCCTCCTCCTCCTCTCCCCTTCCTCCCTTCTCCTCCTCCTCCTCCTCTCCCCTTCCTCCCTTCTCCTCCTCCTCCTCCTCTCCCCTTCCTCCCTTCTCCTCCTCCTCCTCCTCTCCCCTTCCTCCCTTCTCCCCTCCCTCCCTCCCTCCTCCCCTCCCTCCCTCCCTCTCCTCACTTATGAAGTCATTGCATCATATTCTCTGGGGTACTGAGCACCATGGTGCTGTGCCAACTGCCTTAATAGAGCTAGATGATTAATTAATTAGCTCTAGGCTTTATGCATGTCTAGCATTAAGCATTTCACCACAGTGTCCTCCTGTGCTCTGTGTGCCCTCATCTGGTATCTGGGTGCCTCAGAGAAGCTGTCTCCTGCTGCACTCAGCAGCCTGGGAGGCACATTTTGGGTGCAGATGCCTCTCCAAAGGGCTGTGGCTCCAAGGCTGCCACCTGGCTTCCCTGCTGACCGTCCCCAAATTGTCCCTTGGTGGTTCCTGTTCTGCAGGCAGCTGTGGTTTGCCCTGTACCATGTGTCTGGACACCAGGCTGTGGAGAGGTCTTTCTTGTCCACAGCATCTGCTCACCATTTGTCACCCCCCATCAGGGCAGGCTTAGAGCATTACAAAATTACCAGCTGAATTAGAGGATGAATTAACCTTGGATCTTCCCTCTCAAGAGTGTCTGACCGTAGCTGGCAGGCAGTAGGAAGTTTCCAGAAGAGCTTGGCCTTGCTGAGAGAGTCTCATTTTTCAAAGGAACTTGGCAGGCTGATATCTCACTCCCTGAGAGCCTGCACAAGGGCCTGTGCTGAAAACCAGACAGCTCGTGGAGACGACACTCACCCCAGAATAACATCAAAGGGCTGCCCAGAGCGAGCCACAGGAGATGGGAAACACCTCCAGCCTGGGTTTGGCTCTTCAGTGAGCAGAGACACTTCCAGGTCTGGAATGCAGGAGACACTGAGCAGATAACCAGAGGACTTACAGTAATCCCTGGGCTCCTTCCAAACGAGATTTGATAGTCATCTGAAGGAGAAGGATTTAGGGGAGGGGAATTAACACACTTCCTCTGACTGAGGCACTGGGGGAGCACTGAGAGTGTTCCCCTGCCTACAGCTGATTGCCATTTCATGTTTTGTTTTCATTTTGATCCTCTTTTCCCAAAGAGAGAGAGGATCACTGGTTGGCAGAAGGGCCTTTGACTGGAGAGTCACAGCTAGCCTGATGGGAGGCACCAGAGCTCTTGCACCCTAGAGCCTCTCTGGTGTTCTGCCAGGGAACACTTTCCACCTCTTTCACCTCCTTGCAATATCCCTTTGTGTGTGCAGTGTCCTACAAAAAGCAGGAAACACAAAGGTGAGATCCAAAACAGAATCACAGAACTGTCAGGCTTGGAAGGGAGCTCAAGGCTCAGCCAGCTCCAGCCCCCTGCCCTGGGCAGGGACTCCTCACACTGCAGCAGGCTGCTCACATCCAGCCTGGCTGCAAACACTTCCAGGCAGGAGGCTTCCACCACCTCCCTGGGCAGCCTGTGCCAGGCTCTCACCACCCTCCTGGGGAACAACTTCTTCCTCACAGCCAATCTCAATCTCCCCACTTCTAGTTCTGCTCCATCCCCCCCAGTCCTATCCCTCCCTGACACCCTCACAAGTCCCTCCCCAGCTTTCTTGGAGCCCCCTGCAGATCCTGGAAGGCCTTCCCCACTGAACAACCCCAACTCTCAGTCTGTGTTCAGAGCAGCTCCAGCCCCCTGCTCCTGCTTGTGGCTAATCATTTGACCCAGCTGGGGCTTGGGAGGACTTTTTGGTTTGTGGTTTTTGTCTTTGGGTTTTTTTTGTGAGCAGCAGAACTAAGGACAGCTGAGTGCTGCAGGTTTGCAGCTGAGTGCTGCAGGTTTGCAGCTGCTAGCTCTGGACCCACCACAGCAACCCTTGCTGCTGCAGCAACCCAGCTGCTCAGTGCTCCTTTTGCTGTGGTGTATTCCATACCCCCTTCCCACCTGGCTGGGTAAGATGTAGCAGCAGCAGTGCCTGGCCCAGAGCTACTCTTGCAGTGAGGAGCTGGCTGGAAACTCCTGCTCTGAGCAAGGGGTAAGGATTTCTTCCTGCCTTTCCCGTGGAGGTTGTGCTCCCTGGGCAGCATTTGTTGTGCTTCACTGCATTTAGCTGAGCTCTGTCTCAAGGAACTAAAACTTCCACCTCCAGCAGGAGTGGAGTCGGTCAGATTTCCCAGGGAAGGTTTATGCTAGCTCAGGCCACAGCCATGGCACCTCCTGGCCCTGGCTTCTGGGGGAGATGAGGCTCAAAAAAGAGAGGGAAGTTAATGCAGAAGTGGTTTTGTCTTTGCCAGGCCTGAATGCTGCTTCAGCTCCTTCCGGAGGCTGGATGCCAAGGCTGCCACTGAGAAGTTCCAGCAGGACCTGGGCTTCCGGATGCTGAACTGTGGCAGGACAGATCTGATCAACCAAGCCATCGACGCCCTGGGACCTGAGGGGGTCAACACCATGGATGACCAGGTGCACCACAAAGCCCCCCACACATTCTCTGCATCACCCAATGGCATCTTCCTTCCCCTGTGGTTGTGTTAGTTGCCTCCCCCCCAGGGCTTCTCTAACCCCAGCTCCTGCTTTAGTCGGCAGTGCATCCCTTCAAACAAACAAACAAAAGCTCCTTCAAAGAGCCAGACAGGGCCTGGGGGCAGTGGTTTCTGTATCAGCTGGAAGGTAGGTCTGCTCCTGGGATGGCCTGTGGCAGGCACTGGTGGGAAGCAGGTTGATACTCTGGCTGCAAATGGAAGCTCTGGTGGTGTCTGACAGCTCAGGCAATGCCAAAGCAATGTTTGTCTTGCCAGGGACACTCTCTTCTGGTGCAGCAGCCCAACTCCAGTCTGGGTCAGGGAGGAGTGACCAAGAGCTGTTACTGTCTGATGGCTTTCAGGTGTGCAGTGACTCAGATGTTCTTGATCTGACGCAGAAGAGAGAGCTGGGAACCCCACTGGCCCTGTGCTCAGCCAGTGTTGGCTTTGTGTCCCTCAGGGCCATGTCATCTTGACCTGTTCCCTTCCCAGCTACCCTGAGCCACAGGGGCTGGGGAGTCTGGGGAGTCTTTAGTTTCTTCTGCTTGTGCTGTCAGTCCCATCAAGTAACAGCAGAGTGTTCTCTGGGGCATCATTCAGTGCCTTGGATCAGCTTTTAATTGAAAATAGCCCCCCACCTGTCCCCCCAGACACTGCTGGCTGTCCCAGTGGTGGGGAGGAGCTGTCATGCCTCAGAAGCAGCAGGGAGGCTTTACCTTCAAGCAGAGGAAGGAGGTTTCTTCCCTCTTCAGCCAGGCAGCACACTGGGAGCTGTTTGGCTTTCAGTTGCATCAAGAGTGTGTCCTGAGGCAGTGTGAGCAGTTTCTGCTGTCACTTACTTATGGTCTCATTGCCATCCTCTTGGTGTCATCCTCTGGCCAGTCCCACTGTGAGCTGGGGGCTCACAGCCTGCTGGAGCTGGGGGCTCACAGCCTGCTGGAGCTGGGGGATCACAGCCTGCTGGGGGCTCTCTGCAGAATGCTCAGGGCAGTGTTTTGGCACTGCCCAAGGAGGGCAAGACAGACTCCCTCTGGAGATGCTGCTGCTCTGCAGTTCTCCAGGGGATTCTGGGGCACCTCATCTGCAGCTAGGTGACCACTGCACTGCCAGTCCCAGATGGAGTTAAATCCAAACTCTGGGGCCCTGCCATAGCTGGGCTCATGATGAGTCTTGCAAAGACACTGCACAGCAGGCAGCACCTCTGAGGCACCACAGAGGTGTGACCCTCCCACCTGGCAAGCACAGCCAAGGCTTTGGTGCAAATCCTGCCTGAGACAGAACTGTTGGGGTAGTTTCACACAGAGGCTTCAGGGTTTCACCACTCCCAGCAGGTGAGCAAGTCCAGCACTGAGGTGTGTGCTCAGCCCTGTGTGTGTGCTCAGCCCTGTGTGTGTGCTCAGCACTGAGGTGTGTGCTCAGCCCTGTGTGTGTGCTCAGCCCTGTGTGTGTGCTCAGCCCTGTGTGTGTGCTCAGCACTGAGGTGTGTGCTCAGCCCTGTGTGTGTGCTCAGCCCTGTGGTGTGTGCTCAGCCCTGTGTGTGTGCTCAGCCCTGTGTGTGTGCTCAGCCCTGTGTGTGTGCTCAGCCCTGTGTGTGTGCTCAGCACTGAGGTGTGTGCTCAGCCCTGTGTGTGTGCTCAGCCCTGTGGTGTGTGCTCAGCCCTGTGTGTGTGCTCAGCCCTGTGTGTGTGCTCAGCCCTGAGGTGTGTGCTCAGCCCTGTGGTGTGTGCTCAGCCCTGTGTGTGTGCTCAGCACTGAGGTGTGTGCTCAGCACTGAGGTGTGTGCTCAGCCCTGTGTGTGTGCTCAGCCCTGTGTGTGTGCTCAGCCCTGTGGTGTGTGCTCAGCCCTGTGTGTGTGCTCAGCACTGAGGTGTGTGCTCAGCCCTGTGTGTGTGCTCAGCCCTGTGTGTGTGCTCAGCCCTGTGTGTGTGCTCAGCACTGAGGTGTGTGCTCAGCCCTGTGTGTGTGCTCAGCCCTGTGTGTGTGCTCAGCCCTGTGGTGTGTGCTCAGCCCTGTGGTGTGTGCTCAGCCCTGTGGTGTGTGCTCAGCCCTGTGGTGTGTGCTCAGCCCTGTGTGTGTGCTCAGCCCTGTGTGTGTGCTCAGCCCTGTGTGTGTGCTCAGCCCTGTGTGTGTGCAGAGGGAGAGGACTCACAAGTATTCCTTCAGAAACCTGAGCTTGGAGCAGGAGCCTGCACTCCCCTGGGGGGGGGGACCAGGCAGCACTCTGCTTTCACAGCATTTGAGGTGTTCAGAGAACAATCTCCTCTCCCCTTTGCATACTGAGGAGCATGCAGGGGATGGAGAGCTGACACTAAACACTGAAAAGCAAAGGGAAGTCTGTAGGAATCTGGTGAGTTTAGGAGCCTGGCTGTGGCAGTAAATGTGGGCTTGTGCCTGCAGACCCAAGGTTTTATTCACTGTTTATAGTGAGCAGCTCCTCCCAAGCCCCCAAAGCCAGCCCCAGCCACTCCCCCCTGCTGTGTGACTGAGGCTTGGGGATGTGGCTGTTCTGAGGAGATGCCTTTCAGACACAAGCCCTTAGTGTCAGAGATAATTCTGGTTTATGAGCTGTGTCCCTCTCTGAAGATGAAGCTCTGTTATAGCACAGTGAGCAGCAGAGAAGCTGCCTGGGTGGAAATCAAACACAGTAATGAAGGAGGGAGGGAGAAGCCCTAGGTGTGAGCAGGGATGGGTTTTACCAGGCCATTTCCCTTCTGTCCTTGGCTCCTTCTGGAATGCACCCCCTGAGAAGGGCTCAGTGCTCTCATCATTCATCCCTGAGCTGTCATGGTTTGCTGCTTAGACAGAGAGATTGATGGGAGGGGAATGCTGCAGTGTTGTGGCCCCCAGGGTTTCAGCAAGGGGGTGAGCTGCCAGATAAATTCATCTTGGGTATTTCTTGTGGCTCCTGCTTTCAGTGCATCTGCCTACAAATGATCCCAGAAATGGTCTTTCATTTCAGGCAGCCTTGAGACAGCTCAGGGACTGTGGACAGCACAGGGCTGAGATTTTCAGGGATCCCTTTTGTATCCTGGCAGTTCTGTCCCTATGCTTTTGTCCACCTCACTCTGCAGCACAAGCACATTGTGCCCACTCAGAACCCCAGGTGCTTGGAACACAGACCTGGGCTGCCCCTGCACACAGAGTGTTCTGTACACTGAGACTCAAACTCCCTGGCTCTGTGACAGTTTCACTGCTGGGAAGTACTAAAAGCTGACTTTTTGTCTCCTTCCTGAAGGGTATGACCCCACTTATGTATGCCTGTGCTGCTGGAGATGAAGCCATGGTGCAAATGCTTATAGATGCTGGAGCAAATCTGGATATCAAAGTGAGTACAGGAGCAGCCTCTCCTGGTGAGCATTCATCTGGACACTAACAGGAGCAGTTGTGGAATCTCTCCCAGCAGCGGAAGCCTTCCTTGCTGGAAGCTTCTAAGCAAGCCACTTCCTTCAGAAATCATCACTGTGGGGATTTGGGAGGGGGAAGAAAACCTTCAAAACCTCCTGGAGCATTCAGTGACTCCAATTATGATTGGCATTGGCAAGTCTAATAGGCAGGGTGGGGGTGAAGGGGACTCCCTCCTCGAGGAGCTGCCACTAGGAGGAACAAGAAGCCCATTAAGGAGGCCCAGGGGACCGGGCAGCGCTGGCAGTGCTCTCTAAATGGCCTGAGCTGCCGTTCCCTGGGGTTGTCACTTACAGAGGGAAGAGCCAGTTGTGTGCAGAGGGGCTGGCAGACAGACTGTGGTGGTTAATAACTGCCTGGCTCCTTCCCCAGGTTCCCAGTGCCTCTCCACGGCACCCTTCAGTCCACCCCGACAGCCGCCACTGGACTGCCCTCACCTTTGCTGTGCTGCACGGCCACATCTCCGTCGTTCAGGTGAGCAGGGGCAGCCCTGCAGGCAGGGAGACCCAGGGGGCCTGAAGCACAGCACCCTCAGGGGTCCTGAGCTGTGGGTCTGTCATGGGCTCTGTGTGCAGCTTGGGGGAAACCTAAAAAACCTGCTGGGAAGTGGCTTGTTTGGCACATGGGGAGAATGGCACTGCTGGGCTGGGCTGGGCTGGGCTGGGCTGGGCTGGGAGGGGGCAACCAGGGGCTGCTGAGCTCATCCCTAGCAGCACACAGGGACGGACAGCAGCACACAGTGATGGGTAACAACACACAGGGACGGACAGCAGCACACAGGGACTGACAGCAACACACAGTGATGACAGCAACACACAGTGATGACAGCAGCACACAGGGATTGACAGCAGCACACAGTGATTGATAACAACACAGGGTCTTTTCCTCTTTCTCTTTGGCTTCAGTATTGGTCTAAGGTTTACCACAGACAGGACTCTGAGCAGTGCTTTCTGTGCTGTTAGATAAACCAGGGCTGCACAGGGACTGGTTCTGGTTGGGCTGCTTGCTGGGGGTGCTGCCTGCCAGGGGATGTGAACTGGTTTGTGCATTTACATGTGCAGAAGTTCAGGGCATGCTGATTTCTGCTCTAATGGCAGCAAGTCATCTGTAGCTTCCTTTGTAATCCTTGAGAGCTGCATGGAAAAGATGCAAGCTGCCCTGGGAGCTGAGCCTTTGACATCCTCCCTGCTCCTTCTCCTGGGGAATTAACATAAGGAGCAGCAGAACTGGGTGGAAGCCTGGAAATGTGACCCTGAACTGCAAGAGGGATGGGAAACTGATCACAGCAGGTAGTCAGCTGTTTGCCTTCTGCTGAAAGAGGTCTGGGGGAGGGAAGGCAAAGTGGTGCTGCAGAGGCTGATTGTAGTGGACACTTGTCAATAACCACAAAGCAAAGTGCCAGGGCAGCCTCTGCTGCTGCAGAGGTTGGGCAGCTTTAGTTCACAGGGGAGGTGAGAGTGTGGTTCTCTCAGGAGGTGTAGGGAGAACTGGCAAAGCTCAGGTGGGACTGCTCCTTCCAAATGCTCCCCAAGTTTTGTTCAAGTGATGACCAAAGGGCAGAGGTCAGCTCTTGCTGAGCTGGCTGTGGGAAATCACTTTCCTGTGGTACCTGTGTGGAGGAGCTGCTGCCTGAAGAGAGAAACCCACTTTCAGAACCAGGTTGTGCCTGTGCCTGCTGCTTGTCCCAAGGTCATCCATCACCAACTGGGGATGGCTGAAACTGGTGAACTGTGGCAGTGTTGCATGATGAAGCCAGCTGACTCCTGCACCCAGCAGTGCTGGCGGTGCAGAGCTTGTCCTCCCTGCCAGGGGAGAGGGGCAGCAGCCACACTCTGCTCCAGCAAGCAGTGCTCTGGGTGCTCTGATGCTGTCTGCCAGCCCTACCTGGGGGCTGCTCCCCATCCTCTTGTAGCCTCCTCCCCATCCTCTGGGAGAGGTTGGATTTCCCTTGTGAGCAGCTCAGTGAGTCCTGTGTGTGACAAATCACTGAACTGCCAGGGCCTGGAAGCCCAAGAGAGGGCTGTCTGGCCTCCAGGCCTAATTCCCTGGAGGAACCTTGTTTCCTGCCCAGCATGAAGCTAAGTTGGACTTCCTGCACTGCAGAGGAGCTTTGGCTGCAAAGCTCTTTGGGGCTGGGAAATTACAATTGCAAAACCATGTTCATAAGGGAGGTTAAAAAGGGGTGGGGGGGCAGGAGGTGATGTTCTCTCAGCTGCCAGCTGAGCACCTTCCCAGCAAACCCTCAGTGGTGAGAGCACAGCACAGCAAAAGACAAAGTGAAAACTCTGAACTGCCATTGATGTGGAGGCTTCAGCCCTAGGCTGAGTGGGAAGTGCAGGAGAGATTTGCCTTGGAATAGGCATTGTGCTTGAGCTTTGGAGGCAGTGCCTCTGTGTGCACACATCTACAGACACTGTGTGGCTACTGCTTTTCCTCTCCAGCACACAGCCTCTTCTGTTTTGGCCTTCTGAATTGTTCTTTGCTCAGCTCCTTCTCTTGCCTGTGTCTCTTGCAGCTGCTCTTGGATGCTGGTGCCCACGTGGAGGGCTCTGCTGTTACCAGCGGAGAGGACAACTACGCTGAGACTCCTCTTCAGCTGGCTTCAGCAGCAGGTAGGTTCAGGGCAGCCTCAGCACACTCTCTCTTGCTACCCCAGAATAAGCACAACCAATTCAGGGGGTGTCTGTGGAAGGAGTCCCTTTGCACTGAGGTCTGAGGTGCCAGAGTGAGCTGGCTGCACAAAGCCACCAGGTTTTCATTGCTAAAAGACTGGAGGGAGCCCTGGCTGGGCTGGCAGCAGCTAACAACTGCTGCCATGCAGGGAGAGCTTGCTGGGCACTGAGTGTCTGTTTGGGCCTAGTGCCACCACTGCCCTCCTGCCAGCAGCCTCTGTAGCAAAGCTGCCTCCAGCAGCTCTGCACAGGGCACTGTCAGGAAGCACGAAGCAGCTCCTGCCTAGCCTCAGCATGTCTGGGATCCAAAGAGCTTCCAGATGCAAAAATGAACAGGTTTGAAAAGCAGCCTGGGGAAAAACAACTGCACCAAGAAGCTGAGTTTAGGATTTATTACATACCAGTGCAATTCTGCACTTCTGCACAGCTGTCAGGAGAAGAGTTCAGCATCCTGCAAGCAAGTCTGTGCTGGCCTACAGTACCTGAAAGTGATGCTTCCCAACACCTATCAGCTCTCACTGCCTTTGCTTTTTCCCCCTCCCCTTTACTTCCTTTGACTTTACTTTTGTGCATTTATCAAGACAAGTCTCTGCCTTGCTCTGCTCCAAGCTTTAGTGAAGGGATAAAAAAGGGCCTCCACCTCCTCCCCTCCCAGCCACAGACACTCCTTGTGCTGGTCTCTTGCCACCCCTCAGTGCTGTGTCTAATGGCCCCAGTGGAGGGGAGGCCTGGCTGGAGGTGGACCACACAACTGTGCTTGTCTGCAGGGTGAAGCTGTGGCCAGCAGGCACAGCACAGAGCAGCTCTCATCCTGCCTCACCCCCCAGTGGAGCAGCTGAGACTGACCCTGGTTTAACTGGTTGCATCCATCCCTGCTGGGGCTGTACTGAAAGCACCCAGACCAATCTACCTCCCTTTTCCCTCTGCCTCTGGCTAGCTGTTCCTTTTGTAGGCAGTGTAAGTGCTCTGTGGCTCAGTTTCTCTCTGAGAGGTTAGGAAGCCTACCAGATGCTTGCAGGACACTCTGAAAGCCTTAGTGGCAGAATAAAGTGTTGCATGCTTTCCTGGAGGTGACACATGGAATCATGCTGCTGTTTCTGCCCCTTTTCCCCTAGGGAACTATGAGCTGGTCAGCTTACTGCTCAGCAGGGGTGCTGACCCCCTCCTCAGCATGCTGGAAGTCAATGGGATGTCCTCCTCGCTTCACGAAGACATGAACTGCTTCAGCCACTCGGCTGCACACGGGCACAGGTAGGGCCTGGCTCATGCTCACAAGAGGGCTTTTAGCCCAAGGCTCTCACTGCAGCTACTCCTCTGTGACTGACCAGGACACCTCTTGCACCCAAAGCCCTGCTCTGGGTTAGGAGGTGGTGTAACACCCTGCTAGCAACCCACCCTTAGTGCCACACAGCTCCTCGGACTGTTCTGATGTGGCTGTGAGGTGCCTTGGGAGTGTTTGGGGCAACAAAAAGGTTCTTTAAGCTGGTAGCTGAGGGGGGAAAAATGATGCAAGATGTTCATTACTCAGCAACTACAACTGATAAAAGAAAGGATTATCATGGAGTGGTTTGAAGAGACCTTTCAAGGTCATGCAGTCCAACTCCCCTGCAGGCAGCAGGGACAGCTGCAACTACAGCAGGCTGCTCAGAGCCCCACACAACCTGAGCTGCAATGCTTCCAGGGATGGGGCAGCCCCCACCTCTCTGGGCAACCTGGGCCAGGGTCTCACCTCCCTTAGCCTAAAAACCATCTTCCTTACATCTAGGCTCAGCCTCTCTTTGATTAGATTTTAGTCAAACCCACAGACTACAGCAAAAAGATCTTTGCTCTTGGCTTCTTCCCTCGCTCGCTCCTCTCAGTCTGCAGCACTGAGTGAGGAGCTGCTTTCCTAGGCCATACTGGAGCAGAGGAAGTTCTGCCTCTGGGTGGGTTATGAGCTGGGGGGGTAGGTTATGAGCTGGGGGGGTGGGTTATGAGCTGGGGGGGTAGGTTATGAGCTGGGGGGGTAGGTAGGCAGGCAGGTAGTGCTTTGTGTTGCCAGGCAGAATTGCATTAAGGTGGCAAAACCAATCCATGGCAAAATGTGGGTGACTGCATCTCTGTTCTCAGGGTAGGTGCTTTGAAATAAGCATTACTGGCTTACTACAAACTCCTCCAGAAATCCTTCTGTTCCCAGAAGAACCCCAAACAACTGAAGTTAGTGTAGCAAGCCAATGGAACCAGCCTGCAAGCAGCCCTGCTGCTGGGCTGAGAGCTGGTCAGAGGCTCCCAGCAGCAGTGCTGGCAGGTTAGGTAGCAGCTCCCTTGCTTGAACACAGCTCTGCTTGACAAGGAGGCCAGAACTGCACCTCCAGGTACATCACACATCAGGATACACAGACAACATCCCCAGCTGAAAGGAGGCCCAGGCTCTGCAGAGCTGGAACAGCCTCATGCAGTGTGAGACTACACAGAGCACTGCTCTGCACCCCTCCCACACTATGCCACAGCTAACCTCACAAACTGAAACCCAGGGTCAGGGCAGGGTGATCCTACAGCCCAAAGTGAGCTGGTGTTAGCCATGCTGAGTGGTGTGGCTGCAAAGGGAGCAGCAGCCCATGGCAGTGCAGCAGCACAGCTGAGTGCTGGGCTGGGGAATGCCTGCTGCAGATGGCTCCAGCTGGCTGTGGGGACACCAGTGAGGGCTGCAAGCTTGCCAGAGCGGCTGGACACAACCAGAGACTCTTCCTTGCAAGTGCAGTGTGAAATTCCAACCCAAAGCACTTCTCCCTGCAGGCAGGGATGCAGAACTATTGCTGTTAATGGTTTCTGTTTACTGATAGAGTTAGCAGGTCTGAGTACAGCAGTGCTACAGTGCTTGAGGCTGGGCATCTGGGGGCACTGCAAGAGGTCTAACAGAGGCTCTGATAAATCTTAACATCAGAGCCTAAGCTTCTACCACAGTGGGGGCTGGCAGAATGAAACCTGCTCCTGTGTCCAAGCATAAGCTGCAGTAAGAGCCAGGCTGCCCCAGGTGGAGGTGTTCAGGAGGAGACTTGATGTGGTACTTGGTGCCATGGGTTAGCTGTTTGGGTGGGTTGGATTGGTTGGTGGGTTGGACACGATGATCTTGAAGGTCTCTTCCAACCTGGTTTGGTTTATTCTAAATAAAGCACTCCAAAGTATGTCCTGGGACCACTGAGGTGCAGGAACACATTCCCTGCTCCTGCCCTGGCTCCCAGGGCACCAGTCTCTGGCATGTGGGACAGGATGGGTGAGGGGGCTGAGTGCTGCTCCATGCCTGCCAGCTGTCAGGTTTGGGCAGGGAACTGATTATTTACTGCCAGACCCCCAAGCCCAGAGCAGCAGAGTCCTGTCTGAAGCTCATTGAGTGGCCTCTCCTCTTCCCCCCCAGGAACGTTCTGCGCAAGCTGCTGACCCAGCCCCAGCAGCTGAAGGAAGATGTCCTCTCCCTGGAGGAGATTTTAGCTGAGGGAGTGGAGAGTGACAGCTCCAGCCAGGGCAGCTCCAGCGAGGGGCAGGTCCGGCTCTGCAAGACACGGATGAAGGCTCTGCAGGAGGCCATGTACTACAGTGCTGAGCATGGCTACGTGGACATCACCATGGAGCTCAGGGCACTTGGTAAGGGCTTTGCTTTGAGCTGTTGTCTCTGCCCCTTTCACTCAGAGCCTGTATGCCCAGCTGCCAAGCTAGCCCAAGCTTATGGGAACCAGCTGCCTTAATTTACAGCTCCCCACAACTTCCTGCTGCTCTGGGATGTGCCCCCCTGGATCCTCTGTTCCCAAGTAAGTATCAAAAGCAAGGGGCATGTCTCTTCATCAGACACTCTGACACCTACCACTCAGGCTGGCTGGCCTCAAAACCAAAGAAAACCTCAGAGCTTAAGAGGCTTAAAGATTTCAGCTAATGGTAGGAAAGAGAAGCTCTGAAGCTTCTGTGGCTTAGACTGTTCCAGGTGAGCAGGAGAAGAGACCTCACACGGTGTTTGTGTAGAGTTAGATGTCCTTACATCCTCAGTTCAGATTTATTTTGTAGTTCTGACTAATCCTGAAGCAAAACAGGCAACTGGGGGTCTGGGTGGCCCTCACCAAGCAGCAGGAAGGCCTGACTTACAGCCTGGTACCAATCCTCTGTCTCTGAACCTCTCGATGGTGCACTTCAGCCACCTGGAACAGCGAGAGAGAAATCAATCTGCTGTCAAGCTGTGTGCAAAGCTCTGCTTGTGTTAGTCACAGCAGCAGGATCACCTACTCACAGGGACCTCAGCAACTCACCACCTTTCCCTGTCCTCTTTGCTGTGGCACAGGGGTCCCATGGAAGCTCCATGTGTGGATTGAGTCACTGCGGACAACCTTCTACCAGTCTCGCTACTCGGTGGTGCAGACCCTGCTGAGGGAGTTTGTCACCATTAAAGAGGAGGACTACAATGAAGAGCTGGTCAGTGAAGGGCTGCAGCTCATGTTTGACATCCTCAAAACCAGCAAGGTAATTACTGCTTTGGTAAGTGTCAGGGGCTTGGTTTGGGCTCTGCCACACCGCAGTGCACAGCCAGCACAGGCAGAAGTCCTCTGTGGAGTCCTTACTGCGTCACGGTGTGGGGTGGCCCTGGGAGCATTCAGCTAAGAGGAGATGCAGGCCTCACTTCAAGCCACTCATCCCACAGAAGGGAAAGCTCCTCTCTTGAAGTCAGTTTAGCAGCTGGCCTGTGAGCCCATGTGAGTGGGAGAGGCACCAGTACAGGAGGGGGCAGCTCAGGCTCTCTCTCTAGGAGGTTCCTGAACAATGCTTCTTGTTCAGCATCATTTCCCTTCTCTTTTTCCCCTTGAGTTAAAGGCTGCCTATGAGTGAGTTTTCCTTGCTTTCCAAAGCATGTCCCAGAACAGCTCTGATGCATGGTGAATAGTTCAGCTCTTCCATTTTGCAGCTATGTGCTCCAGTCTCTGCCCCATTCTCTTCCAAGGGGCTGTTCCCTCCATGGTGGGGGTGTGTGTGGATGGCTGCCTGCCTTCTGACTGCAGACAGGAGACAGCTGAAACGCACAGAGGAAGCTGAGGAGCTCTTGAGAGCTCCAGAAGCAGTCACTGCAGCATGCATTATAAAAGCTCTTGACATTAAAAGTGGCCAACAAAACCCAATCACAAACTAGGAAGTGGAACTTGGTCCACGTTCCACAGGTGCAGTCTCTGAGGGCACACCTTTGGGCTCCCAGCTTAGAGAAGTGGAGGGCTGAGCTTTTGCTGAGGGACTCTTTCCCCTTGACAGAGGTTGGCCTCATGAACTCCTGCTGAGAGACTCCTGTCAGGACACTTGTTCAGGCCCTGCCCCTCTCTTTGAGGCTATTCTTGTAGGGAGCAGCCTCAGCTGAGCTGTTAGGGCACGACTGAGACCTGCTGAATACAAAGTGCTGACTGCTGGTACCTGTGCACCCTCCTTACAGAATGAGTCCCTCAACCAGCAGCTGGCCTCCATCTTCACCCACTGCTACGGCAGCAGCCCCATCCCCAGCATCCCTGAGCTCCGCAAGACGCTGCCGGCTCGGCTAGGTGAGGAGCTGTGTCCCACCCCACCCTGCAGCCCTGGGCTCTCCACTCAGGCACCCACAGCTCCCCACCATCCTCACCCTCTGTTTTCCTCCCCTCCCCTCACAGATCCTCACTTCCTAAACAACAAAGAGATGTCTGATGTCACTTTCCTGGTGGAAGGGAAGCTGTTCTATGCACACAAAGTCCTGCTGGTGACTGCATCCAACAGGTGAGTCACTGCCCACAGCCAAAGGAGGGGCTGAGCCTTCAGGCAGCTGCCAAGGACACAGCAGACCCTGACTCAGGTCTGCAGGACCAAGCCACTTCATCTTTTCTACTGTTAATAGGAGAGTAAAGCTGAGCTTTTCAAGCTGCTGTGTGAGTGGCAGTGGGAGTGTGTGCTAAGATTCCAAGAGCTCTGCTGACAAGCCAAGCAGCAGTCAGCCCTGAACTGCTGTGCAGCAGCTGGGAGGTACTTACCCAGCCATTCCCTGCCTTCCTGGCCCTCCCCTCAGGGTTTGCCAGCTAGGGCTACACTTGCTCCACATCACCTGGAGATGTGACCTGGCACACCTGCAGTTAGCACTCTCTGTCACTGGTGATTTGCAGCTGTTATGTGGTGGGACTGGCTCAGACCCAAGCACTGCCCAGGCTGAGCCTTCCCTCAAGTTCCAAACTAATTGATTAAATGAAAAGCAATGTTTCCATTTCAGCTTGCAAATGAGATCAAGGCAGGGGCTTTGCTTGCCCCTTGCTCAGGCTGCTTCTCAGGAGGCAACAAGGACCTGAAGCAGTAACACAGAAATCCTCTCACCCCTTTCTCAGGTTCAAGACACTAATGACCAACAAAACAGAACCTGACAGCCATGGCAGCAAGACTGTTGAAATCAGTGACATGAAATACAATATTTTCAAGGTAGGTTACTTACCTCTCCTTTATCCTTCTCCTCTCCTCACACACTTGGCAGCTAAGGCTAAGCCAAGGCTGCCATCAGAGGTACTGTGCAGGCAGTGCTGGGGTCCCTTTCACCCCATCTGTATGGCAGAGTACTCTGACCTTGGGCAGAACTTTGCATCTAGGGCCAAGCCTAAACCAGAAACCTCTTGTGACAGGATGAGAGGGGATGGAAGAGGGGAGAGGCAGACTGGAGATGAGGAGGAAGAAATTCTTTATAGTGAGGGTGGTGAGAGGCTGGCACAGGTTCTCCAGGGAGGCTGTGGCTGCCTCCTCCCTGGAGGTGCTCAAGGCCAGGCTGGATGAGGCCTTGAGCAAGCTGTGCTGGTGGGAGCTGTCCCTGCCCATGGCAGGGAGTTGGGACTGGATGAGCTTTAAGCTCCCTTCCAACCCAACCCATTCCATGCATCTGTGGTTTTTAGTTTCCCACTAACAGCTGACTCCTCCACAGACACTGGGCTTCTGCTCCACGTAGTTTTCCACCACTGCCATACTTCAGGCACCATTTTCATGCTGGGCTAAGCAGAAAGTGAGCTTCCTAACAGCAGGTGGACTGCCAGGTTCCACAGGGACTCACATCAGAGGGTCATAAATCATCCATGTCCCCTTCAGGAAAGGCTCCAAATGGAGCCTTGCACTTTGCTTTCATGACATTTCCATACTGAACAGGCTTAAGGGAGGCTGCTTCATGATGGAGGGAAAGTAGGGTACTTACCACACACCCAGGGAGCAAGCCAAGTCAGTGAAATGTGAGAGTCCAGCTCTTTCAGCTTTCCATCTGCAATTCAGATTTGGAAGCAAGGTGGAGAGCAGGGAAATGGGAGGTGCAGGACAGGTTGTGACTGTTCCACTGCAGGGCTGAGGCTTCTCCTCTTCCTCCAAGCAAAGAGGACAGCAAAGCTGTTGGTCAGCAGTACTGTCACAGGCAGAGGGAGTGAGGCTGCCCATAAGAAATCTTTGTGGGGTATAGAGGACATCCAACTTCTGCAGCTCAAGCACAGCTCAGCTGTAGCAGAAGAAGCCTCCCTAACAGCATCAGGAGGTCTCTAAACTTCTGCCTCCCTGGAGAGAGCAGACATCAAAAAGAATCAGAACACTGAGCTATTTCCACAGAATTAAACACTGTGGAGGTAAATGAAACCAGGCAGGGTGAGGAGGTGGTGGTGGGGGCACAGAACCTCAGCTGTGGTGGCTGGAGGATGCTCTGTGCTCTGCTTGGCTCTCTGCTGGGAAGCTGCTTTGCTCCCCTGTGGTGCCACTACAAAATAAGGCAATGTTAAAGGTAGAAGTTTGGAGCAGAGCTGGCAGGCCCCCTCCTGCTCACACAGCAGCCCAGACCCTGGAAGGACTTCTCTTCCCAGCACCAGCTCCAGCCCTTCCCCAGATAAGACAGCCTGGGCTTGCTGGGCCTGGGCACATGCAGATCAAAGAGCAGAAGCTGCCTCTCGCTCTCCCTGCAAACAATTAGGGCCTTTTCCTCCAGCCCCGACGGGGGGTTGGAAGCTGATTAGAAGCACAGCAGGGGGAGTAAGTGGCTGGGAGGTCCCCGAGACACAGGCTCATGGTGGCAGCTTCAGCTCCGTGGGTGAGCAGCCTGCAGGGCTTTACAAAACTGGCTCCCAGGACATTGGTGTTGCTCAGAGACAAAACTGTCACTGCCACACTCGGCCTCAGATCCTCACCAGGGCTCTTTTCAGAGCCAGGGGAAGAAAAGGCTATTAGAAAGCAGCAGGTTTGCAGCACTAGAGAAAAGCCAACAGCAGAGGTGAGAGAGAGCCAGCAGCCTGCCCACAGGAAGGGCAGCTCAGCATTCACAGCCCCTGTGACTTCAGCAGCTTCATGCCTGGCCCTCTTCCCATTCCAGATGCTGATGCAGTATTTGTACTATGGAGGAACAGAATCCATGGAAATCCCCACCACTGATATCTTGGAGGTGAGAGTGTTTTCTTCCAAGTCTTGCCAAGAGCACTGGGGCAGAAACAAGAGCTTGCAAAGCAAAATCCAGCAGCTGAGAGCAAGCTGCTAGGCCAGGAGTCAAATCAACACTTTGAAAGGAGCTAAAAGTGTCAAACCATGCAGCTGCTTACAAACAGCAGCTCCCAGTTCCAGTTTGTGATGTGGGAGTGGGAGGGAAATCACTGCAGAGCTGTTGGTGCCCAGGGCTGGATCAGAGCCTCCTTGGCACCAGGCCCTCTCTGTCCTGGGTGAAGGAAGCAGCAGGGCAGTACTTTGGAGGGGCACAGGAAAGGTGCCCACAGCAAGGGGCTGGAGATGGCAGAGCAATGATTCACAGCTGAGCCTGTGCAGAGCAGCTGCTGGTACTGCAAAGCCTGGTGTGCAGCAGCAGTGCCCTGCTCCTGCTCTGGCTCTACCTGCTTGAGAAGGGGGGGTGGACTTCATCATCTCCAGAGGTCCCTTCCAAGCCCTCCATTCTAGGACAGGTCCTCCTACAACAATGCTGCTCAGCCACAAGCAGTCTGCTGCCACTAAGGCTTCCAGCTAAAGCCCACACAGCTTTTTATGAGGAGATAAAAGAGGGCTTTGAGCAGGCTGGAGTTCATAGGTCCTGGGGACAGAAGGTACCACAAATGCACTCCTGCAGGAGGTGCAAGCTTTGGCTGAGAAGGGAAAGCTCTCTGTGGCCTTTCTGCTCTTTTGTAAGGACTTAGCCAGCAGAACATGGAGCTGCAGCTCACTCAGAGGGGAAATCATCAGCTCTGTCCCTTTCCCTGCCCTAAAAGCCTCCCAGGGCTCGGGATCTCAACCAGCTTCCCTCTTCTCTCCCCATAGCTGCTGTCAGCTGCCAGCCTGTTTCAACTGGATGGCCTCCAGAGACACTGTGAGATCCTCTGTGCCCAGACCATCAGCCTGGAGAACTCTGTTAACATCTACAAATATGCAAAGGTAGGCAGCAAGTGCCTCCTGTGGGCCCCACAGGGGAGCAGCATTCCTCCCTGCCTCCCCTTCTGGAACTCAACACAGGGGCAGAGTGTGGGCCCCTGCTCTGCTGCTTGAGAGAGTCCAGCTCCTGTCTGGGCAGCCAGGCTCCCATCCTATGCACCACGAGCTGTGTGCCAGCTGGCAGTGCAGGGTTCTGTTTGCCCCCTGCCCAGCCCCTGCCCGAGCAGGTAGCTTGGCTACTCCATCAGCCAGCTGCTCTGCTCCTTTAAGGGGAAGGGACTGGGGTGCAGGCCAGGGGCTCTGCCGACAGCAGGCCAGCAGGGGAAGGAATTAAAACAGCTTCAGTGCCTCCCAGCTCACTCCTGTGCCTGAGAGCATCATCAGCCACCACTGGTCCTACCCTCAGTGCTTATCCCTGTTGTTGCTGTAGTAATTACAGGGGAAAGCATGAGCCAGGAGAAGAGGCTCAGGTGTGGCCTCTGGGTCTGAGGCAGAAAAGGTTAATTGAGAGCTGCCCTGTGGAGAAGGACTGGGTGTGTGGTGGGGGTGCTGGAGACCTTACTGCAGCTGTTCAGTGCTCAAAGGGGAGGATCAGAAGGCTGGGGACGACAACAACAACAGTTTGAAGCTAAAAGAGGGAGGTTTAGACTGGATACAAGGATGACATTTTCGACACTGAGGGTGATAAGAGCTTGGTCAGGTTGCCCAGAGGTGGGAGGTGCCCCCATGCCTGGAACCATTGCAGGTCAGGTTGTCTGGGGCTCTGAGCAGCCTGCTCCAGCTGGAGAGGTCCCTGCTGCCTGCAGGGGGGTGGATTAGGTGCCCTTTGGTGGTGCCTTCCCACCCCATCTGACTGCTCCTCCTCTCCCCTGCAGATTCACAACGCATCTGAACTGGCCTCTTTTTGTGAGGGCTTCTTCCTCAAACACATGAGCTCCCTGCTGGAGCAGGACTCCTTCAAACAGCTGATCTACAGCAGGAACAGCAAGGTGCAAGGCCTGGACCCGCTGCGGGACCTGCAGAGCGCCCTGGCCGGCCGCCTGCACTCTGTCTACGTCACCTCCAGGGTGTGAGGCTCAGCCTGCACGGGGATGTGGCCTTGGGCAAAGCTGTGGCTTTCCCCTTTGCCTTCTGGATCTTGCTGAAACTCCCCTCCACCAGATCCCCCCAGGCCAGGGTGCTGTGCCTCATCCCACGGAGGGAGGGGAGCTCTGTGCTGCTGTCACACAACACTGCCCCAGCACAGGCAGCGACTGAGGCTGCAAGGCGAGGACCTGAGCCGGAGCCCTTCCACCAGGCACAGGGCAAGGCTGCAGGGAGGGAGGCAGTTCAGCTGGACCCTGCACCCAACACCTTAAGCATCTCTCTCCACACCACCACAGCCCCCCCAGTTCCCACTCACAGATGTTTGACTTGGGAGGAGGGTCCTGGCCCCCTGCCCCTTCAGCAGCTCTGCACACACCAAGCCCTGTGCATGGCACAGACTTGGACACAAATCTATCCCCAACCTGTTTGCACACTGAGAGAGAGAGTGGAGGTGTTCAAAGCCAGGCAGAGACCAATACCAGCTCTGGCCTGACTCTAAACCTAGCATGAAGCAGCCACTGGGGCAGGGAGGGGGAAAGTGCTGCTTTGTACTTTTTCCCTGGGGTTCCACCGTGCTGGTTGCTAATCTGCAGCCCTCTTGAGGAGGAAAGGGACAGCTACAAAGGTTTATAGCCCCACTGACCTACACCTTACAAAACATGTTTCTGACCATGACCTGTGAGCCCCACCCCCAGGAGAGATGCTTCCTAAGAGACTCAGGTGTAGCAGGCACTAGCACTGTGCTCAGGCAGTGCCCAGTTGCATGAATAGCAATAAAAATCTCCCTCTGGCCCTGAGGAACTCACAGCCTGAGGGTTTGTTCTCTCTGGAGCTAGTTGGGATTAGAAGCTCTGACCTCTGGTCTCCACCTCCACATTCTCATCCATGGAATGTTCCCACAGATCTGCTACCTCAGGGGGGGCTGGGCAGAGCACACCTGCAGGCTCCTGGAGGCTGGCTGCACGCTAACATTTAGGCAGCAGCACTGGAAGATGTCTCACCTCAGGTGCCCAAGAGTCAGTTTGTCCCTTCTTCTCGGCAGAAAGGTGGTCCTGGGCCCAAAGGACTCATCCTAGGCCTTCTTAGAGCTGCTTTAGAGCTCCAAGGAGAGAGTTCCAGCCCTGGGTTTGGGGCTGCAGCAGTGCTTTTGGGTGTGGTTTTCACTTGTAGCTGATCCCTGCTGCAGGGACGCAGGTACCTGGGTGAAAAACACAAACCTTGCTGCTGAGCAAGTGTCAAGGAAAGGCCTGACCTGTCCCCACTGCTCTCTGTTGGCAGCCACCACCAGCAGCAGCTGAGGCACCACCGTTGGTTACAGGAGGCTGATGGAGAGGATACCAGGTGGTCAGTGGAGAACTGCTGCCTGGAAATTCATCAGTGCTGGAACTAAAGACACTGGAGGGAGGAGGCTCAGCTGGGCCCAGGCTCCAGAGCACCAGACAGGGGTTAGGTAGATGAAGGGCAGGAGCAGGAGCTACAGCATCTCCCAAACAAAGCCATCAAACCCTGACACTGCCTCATTCCTAAAGGATTTACTTGGGAGGCAAATTGCATGCAGGGGTGAGGATGATGAGTGCAGGCTCAGCAGGCTGGCAGGCAGGGGGGGTCAGGGCATGCCTCCATCTGGGCTTGAGATCACCAGCTTCAATAACTCTATTTATTACCAGACAGCCAGAGAGGCCTTTCAGAACCATCACTGGTTTGCCTGGAAACTACCACCGAGGCTTCAGCCTGGAAGTGCTTTGGGGTAGCTGCTCCAGCTCTGTACAGACAGCCAGGTCCTCTCGTGGGGCTGTGATCTTCCACTGCTTTGTTAATTGTACATTGATGTTGGCATTTATGTAAATGTACCAGGATTTTATTAACAACCTAACTGTAAAGCCACACAGCTGCTGTTCTTTGTTCTGCTCTTCTGACAGGGAGAAGGCAAAGCTCAAACTGACAGAACCCTCCTGGGGAAAAGGTTCAGCCTCTCCCCTCTGTTCTGGGCTGCAGCTAGGCCTTCAACCCAAGGAGCAAGAGGCTTTCACTTCCCCTTCCTAGGGGCATCCTGGCTGGGCTCAGCAATGCTGTGTCCAGCAGGAGCAGGGAGGGGATTGTCCCCTGGCACTCAGCTCTGGGCAGGCCACACATCCAGTGCTGTGTCCAGGTTTGGGCAGCTCAGTCCAAGAGAGCTGGGGAGGTGCTGGAGCCAGGGCAGAGCAGGGCAAGGAAGCTGGGAAGGGCCTGGAGAATCAGTCTGGTGAAGAGAGACTGAAGGAGCTGGGGAGGGTTGGTGTGAAAGAGAGGAGGCTGAGGGGAGGCCTCATGGCTGTCTGCAACTACCTGAGAGGAGGTTGGAGAGGCTGCTGCTGGTCTCTCCTCACAGGTAATTAGTGATAGAACAAGAAGAGACTCTCAGCAGCCAGCTGAGAGGAAACCATGGGTAGAGCCAGACCCTGCAGCTGGCTGCTGAGAATCTCCTCTTGATTCTTCCTTGCCTTGACTTTCCCACCACCCTCTAGCCAACAGGAGCTGTGCAGTGTAGCCCTGGCCAGCTCCATACTGAATTACCCTCCCAAGCCTTCCTCAGCACTGCATTTTTATCACCCAGGAGAAGCCTGCTGGGAGTGGTGCAGGAGGGGGGAGCTGTCTCCTGTGGTGTGCCACTTGCACCAGCATGCCTGGAAGGCCACCAACAGCAACAGCAACTTGCTCTCAAGAGTCAGGTAACACAAACACCTGAGATTCCCTTTAGAGCCCTTGAACAAGGGGATTACAGAGATCTCTCTTACCCAACTGGCTGCACCACCACCTCCAGTTTACACAGCACTGCCTCTGGGGTCTGAAATGGGAGCAGAGTTTTGCCCAGCTCTGGGGAGGCACAGAACTTTGCTGGCCAGAATTACATCATCTGAAGGAGCCAAGGAAACAAATCGAGCTCACACAGCTGCCTGAGCATGCCTGATGACTTCCAGCCTCAAAGAAAACCTTTTCTGCTTTGTACTAAGCCTCTGCACAGCAGGCAAGCAGCAGCTAATGCAGCACCACTCCTGCCTGGCCCTTTGCCCTCACCAAATGCTGCCCCAGCAGCCAGACACTGCCTCCTGCACCTGCCATGACAGAGACAGCCAAGCAGACAGCAGAGAGAGGGAGGAGAGAGACTTCCCTGAGGAGCAGGGGCAGTGAGCTGCTGTCACCAGGGCCTGTGGCAGAGGACTCAAAGCCAGGTTTTGCCTCCCCAAGGGGTGGGTTTGAGTCAGAGGGATCCATCAAGCCAGGGCAAAGAAAAGGGAAGACTGCACTCAGCACTATCTGCCCAAGAAGAGGGGCAGGCAAAAAGGCTTCTGGCAGAGGATGGAAAATCCCCACCCAGCAGGGAAGAAGACCCTGCAGCAGCAGCACCCAGCCCTGCAGCTGGAACCATTTCAGTGCTTACTGGAGCGAGCACAGGAGCCCAGCCAGCCCTGCTGTCTCCAGCCCAGGCAGGGGAAAGCCTCCTGCACCCCTCACTGCACCTCCCCCTGCTCAGCCTTCCTGTGTGTCAGCTTCACAGCCTCCCCCAGAGAGCCTCCTGATTCAGGGACTACACAGGGCAGAAGCTGTGACACAGCCAAACTAAAATCCATCTGTGGAAGTAGGAAAAAACCAAAGAGGCTGCCAGGGGAACACCAAGATGGCCAAATGGCACAGGCAAGACTGCCCCCTGCCCCCCTGCCCCCCGCCCCCCTGCAGCAGCCAACCTTGGCTTCCCAGCCTGCTCCCTTCGCTGTGACTCCTCCTGCCAGCACAAGCAGCTCCTGGCAGCAGGGAAGGGCCTCAGCCTCACTGGGTTTGCTTCCTCCCAGCCACCAGGCAGAGGTCAGCTCCCTCCAGCTGTCAGAATAGCTCAGGGGTCTCTGAGCCAGCAGGATGATTCCACTGACAACCAGGTCACATCCAGCAGAGCCTGCGGAGCGCTGTGCTGGGCTCTCCCCTTGTTCTCCAATTAGCCACAGTGAAAGGAGCTCAGGAGAGGGGAGAGCTGCAGCCAGGTGACAGCACAGCCAGCCAGGCAGCACTGAAGAGGCCATACCCTGAGCTGAAGCAGCAAGGCCTGTGGCTGCCAGGCTGTGCACAGCCCTGGCCCCGGACCGGGAAGGGAGGCAGAGCTGAGCTGGCTTGGAGCTGCAGCCAGCACTACCCCAGGCTCCTTCCAGCGCCCCCAGCCCCATCTGCAGGGCAGCAGCAAGACCAAAAGCTGCTTGGAGTCAGAGGGAAAGGGGCT
Organism: Melanerpes formicivorus; assembly: GCF_026170545.1. Classification (NCBI taxonomy): domain Eukaryota; kingdom Metazoa; phylum Chordata; class Aves; order Piciformes; family Picidae; genus Melanerpes; species Melanerpes formicivorus. The sequence goes on along the minus strand of NW_027142368.1, from coordinate 17,016,889 downwards.
CCAAACCACCCCCCCTCTAACCCTGACAGATCCAGAACTCTCCTGGGCTGTGTGCTGTGTTTAGTGCACTTCTGGCTTCCTGCTGTGCTGCTGGACTGCACGCAGCCAGCCCTTGCTCTAGCTGGAACTGTAACCCAGACTGAGTGATGGGAAGCACAGGCAGAGGAAAATGTGGTTAGACTAGACCTGACCAACTGACACTAGAAAATCCACCTCTCACTTCTGTCACTACCTGAGGGCTTCCCCCCACCCTTTTCATCCCCACTTTGCTGTTCAAAGAGCAGCAGACAGGCAGAGGAACCCAAAAAGCTGTCAGGAATCACAACCACATACAAAAGAAGACCAACTCCCCTGAGTCCACACCTCCTGTCCAGGAGCAAAACTCCTGAAGCACAGCTCCCCCCCAGACATGCAAGGGCAGCTCAGAGCCACCAAGGCTTTCACAGCCCCAGTGCACCCAGGTCCCACTGTGAGCAAGAATCACTGCAGCCTGCTCTAGGACTCTGCTGCTTTGCTGAGATGTCTCTGACCTGCCTGAGGAGTCCAATCCATTCTGCCTCCATGCCACCCTGATTCACAGGAAGCCTTGCTGGGCTACAGCTCTGCTGTACAGCTCCTCCCCAGCACTGCTCCCAACAGGCAGCAGGTCAGGCATCAGAGTTCCTATGGCTGCTGCCTACCAGCCTGAGACCACAGTGCCTGAGACAGGCAGAAGCCTCAGCCTGACTTCAGGCTCACAGCAGCAGCTCCATCAGCCACAGGCAGGTCCCAGCCCTGGCACAGTCCCAGCAGAAGCAGAGGACAGCTGAATCCAAACCCTGCTTCACAGCTCCTCAGCATGGCCTTGTAAATAAACACAGACTTGGACACACTGCTCACAGAAACATGAACCTTTTGTGAGCTTCTTGGCCATTGGATCCTCAGCTCAGCCCTCAACACACAGAGCCCCACCTGGGAGCCCTCACAGCACATGGCTGCTCTCTAATGAAACTGCTCTTAACTTCAGCTTGGAGCCCATCAGTGGCACCTGGATTTCACAGCCCTCCTGAGACCTGCACTGTGACTGGCACCATTTGCTTATTTTAAGGAAGCTCAATCAGCATCTTCTTAGCACTACAAGGCAGATGCCACAACACAAAGCAAGTCTTCTGCTAGTGTCACCCCTTGGGCAGCAAGGCCCAGAGCAAGCTGGGTGGAACAAGCCAGCAGCCTGCATAGCTCAGAGAATCCAAGGATTACTGCTTCCTCACAGCAGAGTTCAACCTGCTCTAAAAGGACTCCAGAAGTGTTTAAAGCTTTGACTTGCAGCCCATTAAATCACAGCTGAGCCTTGCCAAGCAGAGAGTATGAAGCAAGCAAGCAAGCCCATGATACTGTCAGCAAGCATTTCCTAGCAGTTCCTTACCTGGCCACCACCCCAAGCACATTGTTGTCATCCCCTCCTCGCATGGCTAAGGGATGTGAGCAGCTCAGGACAACCCCTGCAAAGCCCTCTGACTCCAGCCACTGTGCCTCAGACAAATGGGATCACCTCAAGAGGCTTCTGCACTGAGCTAAGACATTGGAAAGCCACAGTCCTACAGGTTTGGTGCAGCAGAGCCTCTCCCTGGGTTAGAGAGCAGCCTCCAGGACCACACTGCTCCCTTGTTGGGGCTGCTCTCCTCTCCCATGGCCAGGATGTGTCCCCTGAAAGGCCCTTGGTTGTCTCTCAGAACCAAGTCAGGCACAGACAGCAGCACACCCAGCAGACCTCACCTCTCCCCCAGCAGAACTGGAGTTCAGACTCACCTTGCCTTCTGAGGATCCCTCAAGCAGCTGTGAAGAGCCTCATGCCTCTTGCCTTCCACGTCAGCTCCTTTCACAACCCCTTCAGAGGTGGTTCAGGGCAGGCTGCTGGTGCTGCCCTTGCACACAGCTGGCTGAGATCAGGCTCTCATCCAGCCTTTAAAGCCTGCAGGGCCCAGCTTACCCAAACCACACAGGGGAGTGTGCCCTGGCCCCTGCCTCTCCTCTTGTACACAGGCTGCACAGGCTGTGCTGTGCAAGGCCCACACTTGTTTCTTCAGGGGGTTGCTGCACAAAAAGGAGCTGTGAGCTCTGCAAGCAAATGTAACCCAGCTGGGAATCTGCTGCAGGCTAAGGCTTTGTGCTCCAGGTGTCTGTGGTGTGAAGCATCAGCAGAGTGCACCAGGGGAGTGAGGTCTGGACAAGGATATTCTGTGGCAAAGGTTTGCCCTGGTTTTGAAGCCTCTGGAGCCTGCCAGGCACCAGACCTGGAGTACTGCAGTCTCAAAAGCTCCAGCTCCAGCCTGGTGTGCATTTATTGCCAGGCAGGCAGTAGCAGAGCTGGGGAGTCAGTGGCTCTCTTGCTCAGCTGGCCCCTGAGCTCAAAGGGAAGGTCACCAAGATGTCAGAGGGGTAGTTCTGATTTTCTGACCACCTTAACACACAGCTTTCCACCAAAGCCAAGCAGCAGCTCCAGGTCAGCAGGCAGCAGTGCCAGAGCACAACCAAAGCTGCTCCCCCAGCACCTGTCAATCCTGCTGCCCTGCTGGAGAAGGAGGGAATGCAAACTCCTGAGCTATGGGGATGCTGAGCTCCTCAGTGGGTGTGAATGCAGAGCAGCCTCTGCTGCAGCTGCACAAGCAGCAGGGCTAAGGACTGCCTCCCAGAAGAGGAGAGTTCATTGCATGCTCTGCAAGGACCAGCTCCTGGGGCTGAAGTGCCAGCAGGGTGAGTGCTCCCTGAGGGGGCAGCCAGCGAGCTCCCTCCTGCTGCAGGGGAGGGGCAGCGCTGGACAGGAGCTGCATGGCTCAAGCTGTGCTGCAGTGCTAAAGCCACACTCCAGAGCCTGAAGTTTCTCTCTCCTCTGTTGTCCAAATTCCTTTTTAATAAAGACAGCCACATCAGGATGCAGGAAAGGTTACAGTCCTTGAAGGCTGCTCAGGCCCTCTGCTGACAGCCCAGAGTGCTGGTCAGTGCCTTGCTCAAGCTCTGCAGTCACACTCCATCACAGAACTCCTCACAGGCCATCCCTGGCAGTGTCACTGTGCTCCCACAGTGCAGACTGTAAAAATGCCTCCAAGGCTTTTCCTTCCCTCCAGCTCTCTCCCCCCAGGTGAAGCATTTTGGTTTAGAGCAGAACAGTACAGACCCATCACTTGCTAATTCAAGTTCACTGACTGCCTTCAAAGGCCTTTCTTCCTCTTCTGCTTTACATCTTTAGTCTTCTTAAACTTCTTCTGTGGCTTGGCTCCTCTTGCTGCTTCCAATTTTCTCTTCTCACTGGGAAAGAGGAACAAAATAGCTGTTAAAGGCACACTGGATTCCCCTACAGCTGGGAAGGTTTTGTTGTGAGAGGGTCTGCATAGAAACATGGCTGGGAGAAGCACTTCCAGTACTTGGGTCACTGCAACTGGTGGTGCAGACAGCAAGAGCATGACCTAGATTTCTTGTGTCTTCAGCTTCTCTAACCCACTTTGAATCCCTTGGTTTTTAGCTCTTGCCATTGCTCTCCAAGACTTGAAGCTGTGTGTCCTGAAGGCAATTCATAAAAGGGCATCTGGAATTTAGGGCACCTAGGAAAATATTACCCCTGACAGATGGAAGGACAGGATCTTCTCCCTGCACTAGAGCAACCATGGCAGAGCTCTGATCTCCATCAGCACTCACAAGACTCTCTCATCCCTGTAAGGCTTCTGGAAACTCACAGCTTCCAGCATTCATGACAGCCCCACCAATGGACAAGGGGTGGAAGAGAGATCATGGAATTGCTTCAGCTGCCAGGCACCTCAGGAAGGCAAGCAGGCAAGTCTCAACTATAAATCCCCCAGGAAAAGATGAGGAAAGACTCCATGCTGGGCAAGGCAGAAGAAAGAAGATGGGTGAAAAGGAACTGCAGAAATGCAGGCTCAGAGTTTTGCAGGCTCCAGGCCACATTTGAAGGAATTGCTCCTCCCTGGATCTGCTCTGCCTGCAATGGGACTGCCACAAGCTCCCAGCCACTGTGAGCTCCCCCAGCAAGTGAGACAGCTCTGTGGAAGGAGCTCCTCCTTCACAAGTGGCTCAGGGAGGACCAGTGCCACTTTCTGTGCACAACCAGGATCAAGCCTCATCCATGCCAACAGACAAGTTGAGTTCCACACAGGCTGTCAGAGCCACTCAGAACTCACAGCAGCAGCCTCACCCTTGCAGGAGCCCCAGGAGCACCCAGCAGAGCTCTCAGCTCCTCACAGCCTGCTTCCTCTGGGCAAACTGAGAATCTACTGAGGCCACTAAGTTAATTTTATCTGCACTCAGTTCTTGGGAGGAAAAAGCCCCAAACCATGAGAATGAAGCTCTCAGGAAAGAGCAGAGAGAGCTCTGTGCAGTGTTTAACCTTTTCAAGCTGACGACGGAGGCGTTCTGCCCTGCTTTGCTCAGCACCGCGTCCCACTCCTCATCGTCGCCCCGGATGATGTACCTGAGAGAAGGGGGGAAAGGAACATCCAGGTGAAGTTGCTAGCACCAAGGGGAAAATAAAGCAGGTGATCAGATTGTCTCTCCAAACAAAGGCACTGGCTGGGCACCCAACCAGACCAGCGCTTGGAGCGGCACAGGGATCCAGAGTTTGTCACGGCTCCGCCAGCAGACTCAGCCCAAGCGAGGTCAATAGCAACCAACAGCTGTCCCCACCCCAAACTGGGCAGTGTCAAAGGAAGTGCTCCCAGGAAACAGCACAGAACTGTTCCATGAAAGCCTCTCACCAGGAGGGCAGAGTGCTGAGGGGAGCACCTCTGTCATGGGAGCAAAACATGAGGCCACACAAGAGGCGAAGCGGCAGCGCTGCAGACCGCTTCACCCGCTCCGCTTCTGACACACAGACCTTGAATCACTGCAGCTTTAAGCCTGATGGCCACAAGCAGATCCACAGTCACTACACAGATTTCTTTATCAAAGCTGGAGGGCTCTTTTTAATTCTTCCCCCTCCCCAAAACCCCAGGCTGGTTGGTTGTGGTGGTGAAGGAAGAGGATGCAAGAAGCCAAGGCTTGCGCTGGGAAGTCAGCTACATCAGCAGCTGCCGGGGGACCTGGGACGGGGCAGCTCTGCAGCAGCCCAGGGAAAGCTGAAGACCTGCAGCTCTCTTTTGAAAAGGGGAATTAAGACAACAATTGCTATTCAAATAAGCTCATGTTCTAAGCCTCTTGGCTGGGTGTTCAAGTACCCTGGAAATTACATGGCAATTTAACTAGGCAAAGCAGCCATGCAGCTAAGTCTGAGTGGCTGCTCTCCATCTCCAGCTCTCAGCACTCAGGATGGCCTTGCCTTTGTTCAGACAAGGCTGAGCTGCACTGCACAAAGCCCTTTCAAATCAAACCACTCTCCCTCTTCCCCAAGTTTTCTATAACCTGCATTGAAAAGTGTTCAGAAGAGATTTCTCTCTCCCTCTCTCTCTCCTCATGGACAAGGACATAAATCTATTCCTGGGGGAAAAAAGCCCAAAAGGGAACATGTTCCAAGAAGGCAGCTGTGTAACACTCTCAGTGCTAAGAACTGGAAGGCAACTGCCACACAGCTCTGGTAGTCTTCCCAATGTGACTGACTTGCAAGTCTCATCCAGACACAGCCAGCTGTGCCCTTCCTGCAGACAACTGAAGAGTCAAAGCAGCTTTTAGTCCTTCTCTCAGATTTAGCAGAGATTAAACCAGAGCCATCCCAGACTCTTCTGGGATGTCAGCAGAGTGAGCAGGGTTTGTAAGACAACAAAAGGGAAGAGTCAGTGGCATGTAGAACTGATCCAGAGAGAGAGAGACATCTGCTGACACTTCAAGTTAACTGCTCCAACTCAGTGTCCAGCTCCACAGCAGGGAAAAGGCCTCTGTGCATTCATGAAAGGCTCTCCTTGGTGGCTCTTCTCCTGCTGTCTGGGGGGACTGATACTGGGGTTTTGTTAAAGCAGAGAACAATTCAATCAGCCAGGTACCATTTTCACTGGAGCTGCACACAGAGCTAAGCCAGACAGCAAACAACAGGACCTGAGTGTCCTGGTTTAAGACAACTAATGATGACCTCTAGAAGCAAGGGAAACTCAGTTTGCAACCAGGCAGCTTGCTTTGTTACTCCATACTACAGAACTCCCATGTGTACAACAGCCAGGAGCAGAACTGACACAGGAGAGATGCTAAGAACTTCCCATTTAGGTGACAAAAGAACTCAGCACTGGCAGAGAGCTGAGGGTGGATCCAGCATTCCCCTCATCAGCACATCTTCTGTTTGCAGCGCTGGAACAATGAGCCAGCCCTCACAATTCAGCTGGTACAGCTCCACACAGCCAGCTGCACATCAGCTGTCAGCTGCCAGCTCACAGGCTTGTGCTTTCTGTTCAAAACACCCAGCAGAAAAAGGGAAGGCAGCAAGTTCAGCCCTGGGCCTGTGACACCTCTCAGGCACTGCCCTCAGTCCTGGGGTGAATGGCCTTGAAGAGCAGAGGTTACTCAATTCCTCCTGGAAGCAATGCTCTGAGTGTGAGGCAAAGCAGCCTCCAGCAGAGCCAGCCCCACAGGTTACTGCCTGGCTGGCAGGCACACAGTGCCCCCAGTTCTCCTTCCTGCTGCAGCAGCACAGGCTCAGCTCACCTGGCCACTGCTGACAGCACCCATGGCTACTCCTCATGCTCTGCTGGCTGGAGGCTGTGGTACTGCCATGGCAGCCTTGTGCCCAGGCCTCAGCAGGACGTGCTAGTGACCTGGCATCCCAACAGCCACCAGGGGACAGCTGCCTTTGAGGCCCAAACAGACAAATTCTTACTGTGTGAGGTCCATGCCCTTCAGCTTCCCCACTTCCTCCTTGTGCTTTTCTTGGAATTCCTTAGCAGCTTCTTCCTGCAACAGGACAGAAGAAGAGATGCATCAAGTTCCCAGTGCAGCAGTGAGCAACACCTTTCCCCCTGAACTCCCTGAGCCAAAAGCCAGATGGTCCTGAGAGGCTTCTGCCTTCTGAACAGCTGCAGTTTCATGTTTGCATACTTGCAGTGCAGAACTCCAGGAACACCTCAGCAGATCCTGCAGCCAGCCTGTGCTGCAGATGAACAAAGGATGGCTACAAGCATGCAAAGCTGTCAGGGTTTAACCACCATCAAGTGACAGATGTGATGTGGAATCCTTTTCATTAAGGAAATGCTCAGACTGCAAGGGAACACTCAGATTAAATTTAGACTGTAGCATGTAGATGACACTCAGGGGAGCCCCCACGAAGCCTTCACACATGTGTCAAGAAGAAAGTTCATCCTTACCAAATCATCACTTAAAGATTTCAGTGTTGGCTCCATGACAATATCCTTTGTTGCCACCATCTGCTCCTCCACAGCTTTTTCCTGGACTGCATTGAACAACTGCAAAAGAAGGAAGAAATCACAGACCTCAGAAAGGGAAATCCAGGTCCAAAGCTTTCCAATTATTTCACTGGACTCCAAATCTACCTCTAAAAGAGACTGGGAAGTTTACTTCCCAGAGGTGAGATGGCACCAATGCTGAACAGCCATAACCCAGGGGCTGAGGCTCAGCTGGCAGCACGGGCTGTGCCCTCAGCATTTTGGTCAGGGACACCTCGAGCACTCTCCCCACAGCAATCAGTGCCACAGACACCTGCTGTTCCCACTGGGATTCTCCCATCTTACAAAGAACTTCACAGTCAGTGACTGGGGACACAGACAGTTCTGACTGAGCCTTCCCTTGGTGCCAGGCTGGAATGGCACTGTGGTGCAACAGGCCCCAGGCAAGGCTCTCAGGGTGCTCTCTCTCACCTGCACTACTTTGCGGATGATCCTGTTGAAGAGACCCATCAGCTGGCTGCTGGGGAGCTCCACCTCCTTTTCCAGCTGCTCCAGAGACTTGTGCTGGAGGCCAATCCCTAGGAAAAGAGCCTAAGGACATGCCATGGGTTGCAGTTCCAGAGGCTTTCCCAGCAAATACACACAGCACCCTCTGCACTCCCTACACTCCTCTGCCACAACCCAGAGCCCAGGGGCAGGGGCACAGCCCAGAGTGGTCAGCAGGAGCCCAGGGGCACAGGCACAGCCCAGAGGGGGTCAGCAGGAGCCCAGGGGCACAGGCACAGCCCAGAGGGGGTCAGCAGGAGCCCAGGGGCAGGGGCACAGCCCAGAGTGGGTCAGCAGGAGCCCAGGGGCACAGGCACAGCCCAGAGTGGTCAGCAGGAGCCCAGGGGCAGGGGCACAGCCCAGAGGGGGTCAGCAGGAGCCCAGGGGCAGGGGCACAGCCCAGAGGGGGTCAGCAGGAGCCCAGGGGCAGGGGCACAGCCCAGAGTGGTCAGCAGGAGCCCAGGGGCAGGGGCACAGCCCAGAGGGGGTCAGCAGGAGCCCAGGGGCAGGGGCACAGCCCAGAGGGGGTCAGCAGGAGCCCAGGGGCAGGGGCACAGCCCAGAGTGGTCAGCAGGAGCCAGCTGGCACTCCACACTCAGCACAGGTCAGCATTTGTAGGTCATGGTCCAAAAGATTGTGAGGGAGTTTTAAGCCACTGTTCATACAATCACAGAATGGTTTTGGTCAGAAGGGACCTTAAAGGTCATCGACTTCCAACTCCCTCCCATGGGCAGGGACACCTCCCACTACACCAGGTTACTCAAGGCCTCCTCCAGCCTGGCTCTGAGCACTTCCAGGGTTGAAGCCTCCAAACCTTCTCTGGGCAACCTGTTCCAGTGGCTCAGCACCCAACCTTCCCATCCTATTGCACATGCATGGCATGCTTCACCAAACACACGTGGAGTATGATCCCTGGATACCTTTGATTCAAAGCAAACACTACAGGTGGAAGAGCTCCACAAGGAGGGGAAATGAGGAAGAGGAGCCCAGAGGAAGCAAGTAACTGAAGTCCTCTTCTCAAGCTGAGCTGAAGCAGGAAGCAGGAAGCTCTTCCTAGCCCTCGCAGCAGGAGCTGATGAGGCTCCTCCCAGCCATACCTACCGACTGTGCAGCAGAGAGAGAGACATCTCCCAGCTGGTGCAGAAAGAACATCCTGGCCAGGGTGGGCACCATGTCCATGATGAGGTGGTAGTCCACCATGTTGCGAGAGTACATCTCCAGCCTCTTCAGGTCATAGGGGATGAAGAGCGACTCCAGCTCGGCACGGCTGAGGGCTGGGGGGCAGCACCAAGGCAAAGGCGTCAGGGCTGCTCCCCAGGGCTCTCCAGGACCTCAGCATTTACCAGGTTCCTCCTCTTAGCAGTGAAGAAAAGCCAAGTGCCACTCCCTAGGCTCACCTCCCAGCACCCTTCAGAAGCCAGCACACCAGGTACAACCCACCAGGTACAACCCACCAGGTACAACCCACCAGGTACAGCCCACCAGGTACAACCCACCAGGTACAACCCACCAGGTACAGCCCACCAGGTACAGCCCACCAGGTACAACCCACCAGGTACAGCCCTGCTGCTCAGCCTTGGCTGTCCAAAGCCTTTTCAGACAGACTTCCAGCCACACCCAAAGCAATGCAACTGCCAAAGCAGAGCAGTGCCACCCATGTGAAGGTGCCAGAGACTGAAAGCAGTGAGGCTGAGAAACACTGCCCAGGCTTTATCTGTTTCACTGGCTTTTGCTAGAGAGCTTTGCTCCCTTGGAGCAGCAGCCAGAACTCTCCCACCAAGACAGGTGCTCAAACCCCACAGGACACCACTCACCTCTCAGGAGGTCTCCCCTCTGGCAGGCACGGTGAGAAAGCAGCAGTCTGCTTTCAAGCCAGAAGTGCCTGTTGCAACTGTCTGTCCTGGCCCTCCTGCTCACACTTCCTGTGTGCTTCCCCCACCAAGTGCTGGAGTGAGCCCAAGAACATGCAGCTGAACTAAAGGCTCTCTCCTTGACAGACATCATGCTCCAGTTCCCAGATTTCTGAGGACAACCTCCTTCCTCAGGTCCTAAGCAAGCAGCTCTGTGTACTGACCCCTTGCTGTCTGAGGCTTCCCTTTTAACTCCAGGCTGGATTTGGCAGTTGTCAGGACCCAGCCAAGTCCTGTCAAGCATTTCCCTGTTACAGTCAGAGCCCCTCTAATTTTGGGTTACTTCAATCAAAATAGCAAGGGAAAGAGATGAACCCAGCAGACCCCCACTCCTACCTGTTTCCAGTGGCAGAAGTCCCTGCAGCTTTCCCCCAGAGACACACAGGGATGTTTGTGGCTAACAGGGGCAGACCAGGCTGTAAGCTACCTGACCCAGAGAGACTCCTGGCACTTCCCAAGGGCAGCATCCCATGCTCGTGCCTGAGAACCCTGCTAAACCTGCAGGCAGGACTTTGAACTGCAATGTGCCTGAAGGCTGTGGGCCAGGACACTCACCTGGCTGTGGCTGCTGCTTGATGTTTTTGTTCTGTAGAATATTGAGGGCCAGGGAAGGAGAGAAGGTGCTGAACTGGTAGGAGAGCAGAGACAGGAAGCGCCGCCTGAAGTCTGTGGGGCGAGATGGCAAAGCAAACCTCTCCTGGGGACAGCTGCAACAAATGGCCCAGAAGGCTCTTCTAGCACCAGGGCAATGGAAGTTACCTTTCCAGAAGGCAGTAAGCCAAGGCTCCTGCTCGGTGTCCTCCTCATTCAGCATCTTCAGCATGATGCAGGAGTGCTCCCCAGTCAGGTCGTTCTAACAAGCAAGAAATATTTCCCATCATCATCATCAACCTTCTGCACTCTGCTCAGCTGAAGAAGGCAAAGGTCTTCTGCATCAACAACCCAGGCAGTGACTGCCACTGCTCCCCACTCCCTAAGGTAACCTTCCAGCACTTGCCAGATCCCAGTGCTGAGGGATCTTGCCTTCTTGAGGGAAGCAGCAGCCACTGGCACTGCACATTCCAGGGGCAGCTCAAGAGACAGAAGAAACAAGAGCCAAGTGCAGTGCCATGGGACAGCTCATTCTCCCCAGAGTCCTGCAACTGCCAGTGCCACTCCCTGTGAGCAGTCAGGGGCAGCAGCTGAAGGGCCACTGTGCATCTCATTAACAGCCCTCAGCAGCAGCACCTTTGTGCTCATCTCTACAGAGCAGGCTTACAAAAGCACACTTACAGCCCCAAAGCTTTACTCCTTCACTGTAGACCACAACCAAGCCCCCAGTGTAGCCTCAGAAACCCTTCCTGTCCCAGTCACACCTCCCAGGAGCTAATGGAGATGCCCAGTGCTTGCCTCCAGGAACTCTGCTACTTACTGCTGTCTGCCTCAGATAAACAGGCACGAACCCAGCACGCTTCCAAAACCTGGGGACATGGAGAAGACAAAAGGCACTGAGGAGTGTGGAGCTGTTGGTGCTACAGTAATACTTGTGCTTAAATGCCATCTACCTCCTGCACAAGAACTGGTGAAAAGGAAGCAGAAGTCTGGAAGAGACACCCAGCAACTGCTGGAAAGGAGCACTGACAGAAGAGAGCACTCAGGGTCAGCCCCAGCAAGAAAAGATCTTACAGGAGGAGTGGGCAGGAAGCTGCTCCAGTTCTAGGAACCAAGTGAAGCATGCAGAGATGAAGAGAACACCCAGGGGACAAGCCATCTGTTTTCATGCTGCATTAGTTGCATGTTTGGTATCATGAGAATGTTTTATACAGCTGCACTCTGCACTGGCTGTAAGCAGCAAATGGAACCATGCCTTACTTGAGCAATCTCGGGGTCAGGCCATAGGACACCCCCAAATAGTCCAGGCTTTCAGCTTGCCTCTCACTCAGCTTGAGGAGCAAGGGAGGCAAGTCCTTCCGAGGGGTCACCACCTCTTCTAACAAGCCAACACTCTGGAAGAGAGAGTGGGGATGGCTGAGCAGCAGCCCTCAGAGGGCTGAAAACGAAGCCTCTTCTGTCTAAGGAGGATGACAGCAATTTCCTCCTCACAGAGCAAAACCATTGGTGAGAGGTACAGGGCAAAACAAACCCAGAGCACACAGCAAATGCCCTGAGCTCCATACCTCACTGCTCACACTTGCAATTTCCTTTGGCTTCTCAGTTGTTTTCTCATCCAGACACGGGAATTTGCCTTCGTAGTACATCTGCAGCAAGGCCAGAGCCCTGCTGCCATAGCCCATCTGTGGAACAGGAAGGCACTGTCAGCAAAGGGGTCAGTCTGATTTTCAACAAGCTTTCTCCCCTCACAAACCCATTAGCAATCACAGGGCAGAGGTCACTCCCTCCCTGAGAAGATTTCCTTTCCCTGCTCACAGCAGCTCCCCAGAGCAGGACACCACAGAGCCTGGCTGACCCAAACCACAGAGTGCCCAGCTGGCACCTGAGGACTGAGTAGTCATTCTTGGTACTTAACTCTGGCATGGAAATTGGTGATCCCAACAAATATTGACTGGATAGTGCTGCTGGCATGCTCCAGTGCTGCCTGGTGACAGAGGGCCTGGCTTGCCTCTCCCCCAGAGGAAAGCAATGGCCCCAGCCTGCTGCGGCAGCCCCTGCGCAGGGCCTGACCTCATTAGCTATGCAGCCAGCACTGCCTCAGTCCCCAAGCTCCAAATGCTGAAAGCTGGAGCATCTGAAACCATTGCCCTCTTGAATTCTGCCTGCAGGTCCTTTCTCATGGGGCCACTGCTGGCTGCTCAGAGCAGGCAGGTTCCAGGCGACCTTACCCCCTGATAGTCCGGGTGAACGGCAATGCGAACGACGCGCCCGCCGGACAGGCCCCCGAAGTCTGGATCCTGGAACTGTGCAAGAGACAGAGGTCAGCTTGAAGCACACAGATGGCTGCTCTGGAGACAAAAAACAGTGCTGAAACATATCCTGGGTGTGAGGACCTAGATTAGCGTGGTCAGTTTGGGGCCTTTCACTACAAGGACACGGAGGTGCCGGAGTGCGTCCAAAGGAGAGCAACTAAGCTGGTGAAGGGTCCTGAACACAAGCCCTGTGAGGAATGCCTGAGGGCCCTGGGTCTGCTGGCCTTCAGAAGAGGAGGCTGAGGGCAGACCTCATTGCCCTCAACAATTACCTCAAAGGAGGCTGGAGCCAGATGGGAGTTGGTCTCTTCTCGCATGCAACAAGTGACAGGACAAGAGGAACGGCCTCAGCTTGTGCCAGGCAAGGTTCAGGTTGGATACCAGGACAATTCTTTTCCCAGAGAAGGTTGTGAGGCATTGGAACAGGCTGCCCAGGGAGGTGGTGGAGTCACCATCCCTGAAGGGTTTCAAAGATGCATGGCTGTGGTGCTGAGGGACATGGCTTAGTGGAGGTGTCCTAGCAGTAGCGCTGGGATTGAGGGCGTGAGGCAAGCAGCTGGACTGGATGATCTCAAAGGCCTCTCCCACCCTCCACAGCTCTGTGGCTCTACACAGCTGGATCATTTACCTGCTCTGAAATGGTCCAGGGGATAAGATCACCAGAAGCTTTCTTCCCCCTAGACAGGCTGTTCATGATGGACTGACGAGAGATCTCTCCCTCCAGGCAGACCTGCCAGAAAAGGCAACAGACCACGAGTGGAGCAAAGGCTTCCCCAAGAGCACACTGGGTACCCCTGCTGCAGCAGCAGCACCACACCACGCTGCAAGGGAAGCCTGAAGGCAGCACAGAAAGTACTCTCTGCATTTTCTGCACTCCATCAACAGCAAACACTGAAGCTTCTCCCACCAGCTCTGCTCTTTAAATGCCAGACAGCTCTCACCTAAACAGGGCTGCTCCTGTCAAGGGGCAGCAGGAGTGTCAAACAGAGAGCTAAGGATCTGTGCTCTTCAGGAAGGAAGCAGAGAGCCAGGCAGCCAACAGCCAAGGACTGAAACAGTTCTACACTCTCCAGCAGGTACCTCTGAGGAGTCTGCACTTCTGCAGTTGCAAATGGAAGCATTACCTGCACCACAGCAAGCACTTCTGGCAGTGAGTTCTGGGTAGGTGGGACAGGTGGCAAAAGGCAGAAGAGGTGATGGGCAGGTGCATCAGAGAGCATCTGGAGGTCATTGGGAGAGTTCTGGGGGGTAAAAACACAGCAGAAATTTGAAGATGTAGTCTGTGAGAAGAGCTTCAAAGTGCAGTGTGATGACAGTGGCTGACTTGTACATACCCCTCCAGGGCCAGAGCTCAGGGCTGAGAAACCTGGAACTCATTCTGCTGATGGCTGAAGCCCACAGGCCAGCTCAGGGCTGTCACCCTGCCAGACAGCAGCTTTTTCTTGCTCTAATATGGATGGCACTGAACTCCCTGGCCTTACACAGCTACTTACCCCTTACCCTGCCAAACCTCAGCCAAGTGGAACAGCACTTCAGTACTGACTTCACCACTCACATTCAGCCACCCATGAGATCTTGAGAAGCCTTGAGATGGAGTCTTACTCTTTTCAGTAGTACAAGGGTACTCTTTTGGCTAACCTGAGATTAGGATCCACTCACTGGAGAGCTGCACTGACACTGCTCTGACAAGCTTGCAGGTTCATCTCTAGGATGCACTCACTGGAGAGCTGCACTGACACTGCTCTGACAAGCTTGCAGGTTCACCTAGGATGCACTCACTGGAGAGCTGCACTGACACTGCTCTGACAAGCTTGCAGGTTCACCTAGGATGCACTCACTGGAGAGCTGCACTGACACTGCTCTGACAAGCTTGCAGGTTCATCTCTAGGATGCACTCACTGGAGGGCTGCACTGACACTGCTCTGACAAGCTTGCAGGTTCATCTCTAGGATGCACTCACTGGAGGGCTGCACTGACACTGCTCTGACAAGCTTGCAGGTTCATCTAGGATGCACTCACTGGAGAGCTGCACTGACACTGCTCTGACAAGCTTGCAGGTTCATCTCTAGGATGCACTCACTGGGGGGCTGCACTGACACTGCTCTGACAAGCTTGCAGGTTCATCTAGGATGCACTCACTGGGGGGCTGCACTGACACTGCTCTGACAAGCTTGCAGGTTCATCTCTAGGATGCACTCACTGGAGGGCTGCACTGACACTGCTCTGACAAGCTTGCAGGTTCACCTAGGATGCACTCACTGGAGAGCTGCACTGACACTGCTCTGACAAGCTTGCAGGTTCACCTAGGATGCACTCACTGGAGGGCTGCACTGACACTGCTCTGACAAGCTTGCAGGTTCATCTCTAGGATGCACTCACTGGGGGGCTGCACTGACACTGCTCTGACAAGCTTGCAGGTTCATCTCTAGGATGCACTCACTGGAGGGCTGCACTGACACTGCTCTGACAAGCTTGCAGGTTCACCTAGGATGCACTCACTGGAGGGCTGCACTGACACTGCTCTGACAAGCTTGCAGGTTCATCTAGGATGCACTCACTGGAGGGCTGCACTGACACTGCTCTGACAAGCTTGCAGGTTCATCTCTAGGATGCACTCACTGGGGGGCTGCACTGACACTGCTCTGACAAGCTTGCAGGTTCATCTCTAGGATGCACTCACTGGAGGGCTGCACTGACACTGCTCTGACAAGCTTGCAGGTTCATCTCTAGGATGCACTCACTGGAGGGCTGCACTGACACTGCTCTGACAAGCTTGCAGGTTCATCTCTAGGATGCACTCACTGGGGGGCTGCACTGACACTGCTCTGACAAGCTTGCAGGTTCACCTAGGATGCACTCACTGGAGAGCTGCACTGACACTGCTCTGACAAGCTTGCAGGTTCACCTAGGATGCACTCACTGGGGGGCTGCACTGACACTGCTCTGACAAGCTTGCAGGTTCACCTAGGATGCACTCACTGGGGGGCTGCACTGACACTGCTCTGACAAGCTTGCAGGTTCACCTAGGATGCACTCACTGGAGAGCTGCACTGACACTTCTCTGACAAGCTTGCAGGTTCATCTCTAGGATGCACTCACTGGGGGGCTGCACTGACACTGCTCTGACAAGCTTGCAGGTTCACCTAGGATGCACTCACTGGAGAGCTGCACTGACACTGCTCTGACAAGCTTGCAGGTTCACCTAGGATGCACTCACTGGAGAGCTGCACTGACACTTCTCTGACAAGCTTGCAGGTTCATCTCTAGGATGCACTCACTGGGGGGCTGCACTGACACTGCTCTGACAAGCTTGCAGGTTCACCTAGGATGCACTCACTGGAGAGCTGCACTGACACTGCTCTGACAAGCTTGCAGGTTCATCTCTAGGATGCACTCACTGGGGGGCTGCACTGACACTGCTCTGACAAGCTTGCAGGTTCACCTAGGATGCACTCACTGGAGAGCTGCACTGACACTGCTCTGACAAGCTTGCAGGTTCATCTAGGATGCACTCACTGGGGGGCTGCACTGACACTGCTCTGACAAGCTTGCAGGTTCATCTCTAGGATGCACTCACTGGGGGGCTGCACTGACACTGCTCTGACAAGCTTGCAGGTTCATCTCTAGGATGCACTCACTGGAGAGCTGCACTGACACTGCTCTGACAAGCTTGCAGGTTCATCTCTAGGATGCACTCACTGGAGGGCTGCACTGACACTGCTCTGACAAGCTTGCAGGTTCATCTCTAGGATGCACTCACTGGGGGGCTGCACTGACACTGCTCTGACAAGCTTGCAGGTTCATCTCTAGGATGCACTCACTGGAGAGCTGCACTGACACTGCTCTGACAAGCTTGCAGGTTCATCTAGGATGCACTCACTGGAGGGCTGCACTGACACTGCTCTGACAAGCTTGCAGGTTCATCTCTAGGATGCACTCACTGGAGGGCTGCACTGACACTGCTCTGACAAGCTTGCAGGTTCATCTCTAGGATGCACTCACTGGAGGGCTGCAC
Organism: Melanerpes formicivorus; assembly: GCF_026170545.1. Taxonomy (NCBI): domain Eukaryota; kingdom Metazoa; phylum Chordata; class Aves; order Piciformes; family Picidae; genus Melanerpes; species Melanerpes formicivorus. Next base: position 17,000,205 of record NW_027142368.1, on the reverse strand, counting down.
TGACACTGCTCTGACAAGCTTGCAGGTTCACCTAGGATGCACTCACTGGAGAGCTGCACTGACACTGCTCTGACAAGCTTGCAGGTTCACCTAGGATGCACTCACTGGGGGGCTGCACTGACACTGCTCTGACAAGCTTGCAGGTTCATCTCTAGGATGCACTCACTGGGGGGCTGCACTGACACTGCTCTGACAAGCTTGCAGGTTCACCTAGGATGCACTCACTGGAGAGCTGCACTGACACTTCTCTGACAAGCTTGCAGGTTCATCTCTAGGATGCACTCACTGGGGGGCTGCACTGACACTGCTCTGACAAGCTTGCAGGTTCACCTAGGATGCACTCACTGGAGAGCTGCACTGACACTGCTCTGACAAGCTTGCAGGTTCACCTAGGATGCACTCACTGGAGAGCTGCACTGACACTGCTCTGACAAGCTTGCAGGTTCATCTCTAGGATGCACTCACTGGGGGGCTGCACTGACACTGCTCTGACAAGCTTGCAGGTTCATCTAGGATGCACTCACTGGGGGGCTGCACTGACACTGCTCTGACAAGCTTGCAGGTTCATCTAGGATGCACTCACTGGAGAGCTGCACTGACACTGCTCTGACAAGCTTGCAGGTTCACCTAGGATTTAGCCTTCATAATTACTCCAGGCAAAAGAGCTGCAGATATTCATCCAGCACCAAGGCAGAGATCTTCTTGGAGAAAGGAAAACATGGACCAGCATACAAGAAGCAGCAACTGAAGCTGTTCAGGCATTTCAGTTAGGCCAACAGACCTGTACAAGCCCTGCTCCCTCCATAAAGTGCCTAGCTGAAATGTTGCTAGGAGCACTAGCTTTACCTTGTAGTGTGAAGCCACATAGAGGGCCATCAGCCTCTGCAGAAACACTTCTGATGCTCTGTGGTAGCAGAACAGTGTGTCTCTGTTTACATAGTACCTACCCACAGAGGTTAAGGAAACAGCCTGCTTGGAAACCAGGAAAAAGTCCTTCTTGGTTGAGGAGTAAGACTTTTACCAGAGCTCTGGGCTGCATGCTGGCTTCTGCTCCCAGGCTCTGCAGCATGAGTGACCTGGAGCAGCATTCACAGCTTTCATGACTCCATCTGCAAAGCTAACCTCCAGCAAGGACTTTGCTTCAACCAGCCCTTCCTTAGGGCTGTCTGTGCAGTAGCAGTCCTGCTAACACAAAGCACCAGCCTCACCAGGCAGTGGTCAGAGCTCCTCAGAGACTTTTGCCCATAGAGCAGGTGCTGAGGCTCTCATGCTAGCTGGAGAACCTCACTACTAAGGGAAGTGGAAAAGCCTCCTCCACCCAAAGCAAGGTATTTTGATCAGAGCACCACATGAGTAAGGATACAGGTCACAAGTCTCAGGCAGTGGGCAGCCAGAGATGATTCTGGTGATGTTGAGACAGTCCAGACACAGCAGGTCATTCAACCACTTCTCAACTGGGTCACCAGGGGCATATCTGATGGACTCGTGGAGGGAGACTTCATGCAGTGTACGAGCTGCAGATTGCAGAGGAGAACATCAGGTGTTGGAAGCCACAGCTAGCAAGGTATCCAGCAGGATCAGTGTCCTGAAGGCAGCTCCCAAGAGATTAGAAAATGATGGCTCCTATGGGTTTCATCCCTTCAGAGCCTCTGAAAACCCTGAGTCAAAACCAGAGAATTCCTTCATTTCCCCACCCCAGTACCCTCCCACAGGTTCAAAGCACAGGTGGGATAGCCCCAGGGCTGGCCAGCCAGCAGCACCACAGATCCTGGCTGCACACCACAGGCCAGCATGCAGTGGAGTACCTGAGGCAAGTTTAGCTGTAGCTGTGGATTTGTTCTCTGCTGTCAGGGTGAGTTGGGTTTGGGCACTCTGCTGCCGGAGCTGCTGAATGAGCTTCAGGGAGAGCGAGCGACCGGTGCCCTCGTACCTGGGAAGCAGGGGACAAAAGGTCTGCAGCCAACCACCAAGAGCAGCCCTGAGTCATGGGGAAGCTCCAGCACAGAGCCAGGCTGCCATCCAGAGCTCTGTGGCCATTGTGAGGGCCCCAGCCCTGTGTGAGAAGGGCTGCCTTTGGATGCTCTTGCCCATGTAGGGCAGGGCAGCCTACACTGGCACTTTCTCAGCCTCACCATCCTGGAAGGAAGACATTCTTCCCTCTCTCCTAACAGAGAGCAGGATCCTTGCTCCTTGTAGCAGGACAGAGGAGGTGCAAGTCAAACACTTAATCCCCAGTGGAACCAAAGCAAGAAGTCCAAGTACTGAGCCTTGGTTATTTTAAGGAGCAGTTCCATGACAGATCAAGGGTTAGCACAGCCTGATGTAACAGTGTGCAGTAAACACACTGCTGGAGATAGGAGACAGTCCTCTGGCACTGCACACCTGCCTGCCCAGGCAGACAGATGCTGCTCAAGCCTTACCCATTGATTGTAGAAGCCATGAAGACAAGGTAAGGGCCAAGCAGGTTTTTCACCAAGGGCAGAGGAATGGCAGCAGCTTCATCAATCACAAGGAGCTCAGCTTGACCCAGCTTCACAGCGTCAGCAGGGTGTATGTACTGCAAGGCATGAGAGAGGGCAGTGTCACTGGCAGCAGCAGCTCCTCAGGAGGTGCCAGAGCTGGAGCCCTGAGGAGCTGTCTGCTGTGCCTGCTCTCCATGGCCATCGAGCCAGGGACTGAGAGATGAAGACAGCTGGGAGAGGGTTGATGCTACCCAACAAGGACTGGGTCATGCCAGCCTGCTCTGCCTACTTCCACACAAATCTCTCTGCAGAGACTGTGAAAAGGAAGACAAAGTAACCACTAGCAACATTTGCTCTTCCTTCTCTCTTTCTTCCCTCTCCCTTGGCTCTTGTTTCAAGAAAGAGCTGACAAGCAACTACCAAGGCAGCTTTAGTAAAGTGAAGTTATTCACAGCAAGCAAGAAGGTGTCTTGTGAAAGCCAGCAGGAGCAGAGGTCTGCCTGCCTAACAGCAAACAGTTACAGATCACTTCAGATGAGCAGGCTTCACAGGACAGCAGCTGTGGGAGCACCAACAACCAGGAGCAGGAAGAAGGGCAAGAGTGCAGAGGTTACCTGAATGGTCTGTCTGTGCTCCTTGAACACATTCACTCTGACCACAGCCTTGTTGAACTCTGGATTCAAGGACTGAACAATCTCATAGTCCAGATGCTCCTGACAAAAGATTGTACAAGAGTGTGAGCAAGCTGAGATGGAAGGAAGTAGCAGCAGCACCCAAAGCAGCTCACCAAGGGCACACTGTCACTTCAGCTCCCACCCAACACCTCACCCCACACAGCCTTCAGAGGCCTCAGAACTCAGAACTTAGTTACTTGTATGAAGAGCTACTTCACAAACTGCTTCACCCCACTTAGAGAGGGACACAGCTGTGGCATCACTCATTTCTGCAGCACAGCACTGAGAGGGCTGGCAGCTAACAGGAGTCAACACAAATCACAGGGGAGCTGCAAACCCCCTCCTGACAGTACTGTCAGACCCTTTGCTCTCCTTACCTGATACTGCAGTGCATCAAAGCCTTTAAATATGAACTCAAAGAGAGTGTGAAGGTTGTCAGGGCTTGGAGATGTGACAAAGATATTGGAGTAACTGCACAGAAAAATAAAGCAGGAGTGTAACTCTAAGACACTTCACACACACACAGAGTATTTCCTTTACATGAGGGCCTCATTTCACCTCCTACACTCAGCAGATTCCTTCAGACATCCCAATTTCACAGTCACAGAGTGGTTTGGCTTGGAGGGGACCTTAAGGATCAGTCACCTGGGGTAACTTGTGCCTGTTTATGCTGAACTTTAAAGACTGAGCTTTTCTTACTACTGTAAACCAAAACCCCTGAGTATCAGCACAGGCAGCAGCCAAAGGAAGCAAGAGCAAACAGGAGGGATGTAGGGGTGGAAACTACAAGTGTGTTCAGCTTCTGTCAGCATCTTTGCTAGCTCAGGGATGCAAATAGAACCTGGGAGACTGGAGGGGTTCACTCACCCAAAAGCCACTGCTCCAGCTATGGCCAGTCCCAAGGCAGCAGATTTACCACGGCCCCTGGCTGCTGTCAGTGCCACAGTGCTCCTCAAGGTCTTCTCAGAAATGGCTTCAATGAATTTCAGAACTGCTTTGGCCTGATGATCAGGGAAAAACCACACATGAACTGTGTTTAAATTCAGCATTACTTACTTTTAGCACTAGCATCTGTCTTCCTCCCTAGAACAGGAAGGAGAGAAGCAGAAGGTGGGGGAGAGGAACATTAAAGCCCAGACAGATGTGCCAGATGTGGTCACCCTGAGCCACTGAATTCTTGATGTTATCCCAGTCAGAACAGGCAAATCATCAGCACACCTCCATGCCACTGCCCACAGAGTGCACTCAGCAAGGCAGGAAGCAGCACACTGCTCTCCAAGGAGTGTGCCACACCTGGGCAGTCAGATCTACTATAAAAGGGATTCAGCACTGCAGAGCTCTGGGAGCCTCCAGGCTGAGCTTCTCAGTGCATACTCAGAACCCAGGGAAGACAGTTGCAGCAGGGCCTGCATTTGCACTGGCCAGGGGCTCTCAAACTGGAGTCAAAGCAGTGTAAGGCAGGCAGCAAGAGGAGCATGTTCAAAGAGTCTTTTCAGCTGCCACTCAGAACTAACCTGAACAGGTTCTGTCTCCTGCTGAGCTCAGGCCCTGAGAGCACATCCTCTTTTTAAACCCAGGCTTCTCCTCCCAGAAGCTCCCTGCCTCCATTCTAGTCCTGCCACTTACTTGAACCTCAAGAAGTAAACCACTGACACTGAGCTACCATGGCCAAACCCACCTGCCAAGGAAATCCTCCAAGGCTGCAGCCACCACTGCTCACACCCAGCTTTGAGGACATCAAGCTGAGACACAAACATCAGTACCCACAGTGACCCATCCAGCACAGAGCACCTCAGACTTCACCACCACACCAACCTGATCCAGGGTTTTACATCCATCCACCAAAACTCCTACAGGCTGGGTATCCTGCAGGCTCTCCTTCAGCTCCTTCAGCTCCAAGTCCTGGGGCCGCAGGCTGTCCTCCTGCAAGCACAGGAGGTGCCAGAAGGGGGTAAGTAAAGGACACCTTGGCACCTCACAAGGCTAAGCAGCAATACAGGAAAATCAATGCAGGCAAAACCACCAAACTGTGAGAGAAAAAAACCCAGGGAAGGGGAGGCCAAAAGGCAGGGAAGGGGAGGCCAAAAGGCAGGGAAGGGGAGGCCAAAAGGCAGGGAAGGGGAGGCCAAAAGGCAGGGAAGGGGAGGCCAAAAGGCAGGGAAGGGGAGGCCAAGACAGCTTCCCACACTTCACCCAGAGGCAGGTACTGTGTCTGCAGAACACTCTGGCTCCTCTCTTCAGGAGCATTATTTGACATAAATCAGAGTGAAGGGAAAGCTCTCAGCCTTTTAAGATCTGTAACACACTGTGGGGCCAGCAGAGGCCACTTTCTCCCAGGGGCAAGGGGCTGCTGCTGCTTACTGACCTGTGACTGTGGTGGAACAGGGGTGATGTTTGCAACGTGGCTGGAGATGGGCAAAATATTCAGCTGATCATCTATCACGATGCAATTCTTGCATGAGGCCAGGGACAGGATGAACCTGAGCAGCAAAGCAAAGGAGCTCAGTAGGAACACCAGCACCACCCCTACGTTTTGGGGGTTCATTTAAACTCCTACTTACAGCTACTTACAGCTGAGTTATGACATCCTCACACACTGGCAGAGTATCTCTCACCAGAGCTAGGCCTTGCTCCCTGGGTAAGAGCTGCTTGCTTGATACAACAAGCAGGGAAACACCTGCAGGAGCCTCCACACCAGGGAGTTTCATGTTTTACAGTGCAAGAATCTGAGCCTGGCTGTACCTAGAGCATTTGTTTCTATGGAAGAGAAGGCTGAGGGGAGACCTCATTGCCCTCTACAACTACCTCAAAGGAGGCTGGAGCCAGGTGGGGGCTGGTCTCTTAACAAGTGACAGGATGAGGAAATGGCCTCAAATTGTGCCAGGGGAGGTTCAAGTTGGGTATCAGGAAAAGTGTCTTCCCAGAAAGGGAACAGGCTGCCCAGGGAGGTGGTGGAGTCACCACCCCTGGAGGGGGTTAAAAGTTGTGTGGATGTGGTGCTGAGGGACATGGCTTAGTGGCAGTGGCTCAGCAGCAGTGGTGGGACTGTGAGCTCTGCTGAGCAGGTGATCTCAAAGGTCTCCTCCAAGAGGACTTCAAGAATGGAACTCAGAACACTTCCAAACTGGGATCTGTTTGTCCCTTGTACCATACACCAACATTTTGCATACAAATTCCTCCAGCAACAAACTCTGTTCAGTCCCAGGACAGAATGTGTGAACTCCACTGAAGCAGCCAAGCCCCACTCCAATGCAAAGCTCTGGGATGATTTCCTACGGGATGAATCCAAGAGGCTGCTCCAGATGCCTGGGGACAGAGCCTTTAATCACCTACCTCTCGTTAAACCGCCCCACCACGTCCTGGTGCGCCTCCGTCCTGTACCGAGAGTGGACATCCTGAAGCAAAACAGGAGAAGCCACTCTGGAGAGTCAGCAGCAGTCACTGTTCACAAGGTTGGCACTTGGAGGACAACCCAGTTTCTTTTCCACTCTTCCTTTCCCTTTCCATCCACTCCAAATCCCAGAGAGTGTGGATCCCCTGCTCGCTGTGGAGCACCCTCAGTTTCCAAAGGCTTGTTACCAAATGGACTTTCCTCACCACCCCTTCTCCCAGGGCTCTTATTCCTGCCTGCCTGACAGGTCCCTTCTGTCAGGTACTGAACACCTCAAACACCTCAGAGATGCTAAGGAAAATTGGTCTATCACTTTGATTTGCCCACTGCCATTGCTACTAACAGAAACACTTCCTGCTCTAGGTTGAGTACTCCCAAGGTGAGCAGCTCACATCTAGGACTGGAGTTGCAGAGCTGGTCTAGAAGCAGGTCACAAAGTACTCAACAGGCTCATTTTTCACTTCCATTTCCTGTAACGTGGGCAGATACCCCAAATACTTCCCAAAACTCTTGTGAAAGCAGCCAGTTACACCTGTGACTGGGAGGTGTTGCCTCCTTACCACCCAGCAGCATTCCCAGAGACAGGGGCTGGCAGAACTGCCTAGGCATAAGGCACTCAATGACAGAGGAATGAAGGAGGAGGAAGGACGACAGAAGGAAGAGCATGGCCCATAAAAGTTATGCTGAACATACCATGGTCATTGTGTAGAGCTGCTTCAGGGAGTTCATGGTCCTGAGGAGAATCACCACAATTCCTCCCCCTTCCACTGTTTCCACAGTTCTAGCGAGCAGGTTTGGAGTCAAGGCTTCAAAATCCTAGGGAATAAACAGAACTCCCAGGTTGCCCAGGGCTCATCAACACATCAGCACCTCCTAAAAGGAACTGAAAGCCTAAAGCCCTGAGAAGGTTTAGCTCAGAGTTCACACTGCTACCGACCAACATCCCATTAAAATCCTGCCTGCAAGGCTGCTTCCCCCTCACAGAGCTTGTAAAGGACGAGCTAAACCGACATGAGCAACAAAACCTGTTCCTGCAGCACTGGAGCTGAAAGCAGATCCCAGCACAGCGATCTGTTACAGCCCAAGGTCTCCCTCCTCACCTGGAGCACACACATGCCAAAGGTGTTACCCAGGATCTTGTGGGTCTCGTTGTAGTAGCAGTAGCGGATGTTGGTGGCGGCGATGAACAGCTCGAAGGGGTCGTCCTCCCTCAGGCTTAGAGTGCCGCTTTTAATCTTCTTCTGCAGCTGCCTCATTCGCTTCTTGCGGTGGCTGGAGAGCAGAACAGCACTGAAGGTCCCTTGGGGAAAGGCTTGGAGCAGTGTGCATTCAGGTCTCCCCTCAAATCTAACTAGAGGCCAGAGAGCAGCCTCCAAGGGGAAGGACGTGGATCAAGGACGCTGCTGTCACGGCATGCTCCCACCTGCCCTCAGGCCAGAGGTGCACACAACCAACTGGCTTTGCAAACCACCTGGCTGGAATCACAGAAGCCTTGAGCTGAAGGAAAGTTTTGGTCTTTTGAGGTTAAACAGGTGAGATTGGTTCAGAACAAAACAGCTACAGAAATGAACCAGAAGTTCCTAGTGCTGATGCCAAGCCTATCACAGAGAGCAAAGCTGAGCTCTGCAGGAGCAGACTTCCTACAGCTCCTCCAGGAAAGAATTTTGTTTCTCCTGGCAACCCAATCACTCAACCTGTGCTCATCAGACCAGTCACAGAGCTTCTGCCTCGCACAGAGCAGCCACCACAGCACAAAACACAAGAGGTATCTCACCTGCTAAAGCCCAGCTCCTTTTTGTAACACCACAGGACAGAGGGTCTGGCCTTTACAGTTGCTTTAGACAGCATGTGATGAAGTATAACCACCTGCCAAAACACAGACACCACCATCAGCTGTGCTCTAAGCCAAGGCTGGTTAGAACCACAGAATCGTTCTGCTTGGAAGAGACTTTTAAGATCATAGAGCCCAGCCCACCAACCAGCACTGCCAGGTCACCACTAAACCATGTCCCTCAGCACCACATCTCCACGGCTTTGGAACCCCTCCAGGGATGGGAACTCCACCACTGCTCCGGGTGGCCAGTTCCAGGTCTTGACAACCCTCCCAGCGCAGCCGTTTTTCATCACGTCCAACCTAAACCTCCCCTAGGGCAACCTGGCACCGCTCCCTGTTGTGCTGTTGCTTGTTTCTTGGGAGCAGAGACCGACCCCCGCCTGGCTCCAGCCTCCTTGCCGGGAGGTGCAGAGAGCCAGAGGATCTCCGCTCAGCCTCCTCCTCCCCAGGCTGGACATCCCTCAGCTGCTCCCCTCCAGACGTGTTCTCCACACCCTTCACCCGCTCCGCCACCCACCTTCGGCCTGTTTGCAAACCCCATTTGCCTGCGCTCGCTTTCGTCGCCTGCCTCGGAGGCTCTCACGCCGCAGGTGCTGCAGGGCAGAGCCTGTGGAGCCCCTTGGCCCGAGGCAGCCATGGCTCTGCCTCACCCTGCGCTGCGGGGAACGCCGCTACCGGCCAGCACCGACCGGGATCAGCACACCCCCCCGCCCCGCGCGCAGGCCCTGCCCGCAGCCAGAGGATTACCTGGTCCTTGCCGCGGTCACCCACCACCACGAAGAGGGTGCGCTGCCGCTCCGCCACCCCGTTCTCGATCAGCACTCGAATGCGGTTGTCTATTTTCCGGCGCTGCATGGCTGCGGGACGCTCGGAGCCTTCTTCCCCCGCAGCCCGAGTCCCGAGTCCCGGCTCAGTGAGGCCCGAGTCCCGGCTCAGCGAGTCCCGAGGCCCGAGGCCCGAGTCCCGGCTCAGTGAGGCCCGGGTCCCGAGTCCCGGCTCAGTCCCTCCCGGCCCTGCGGCGGCAGCTCCGGCGGCGCGCGGCTCAAACCGCGTGGGAACGGCGCGGCCCAGGCCGCGTGCGCCGCGCCCCGGGAAGGACCCCGCGGCTGCCCGCGGCGTTCGCCTGCGCAGTGCAGGTCTGGGAAGCGCTTAGCCTGCTCTGCTCGTGGGAAATCGCGATGGAGCCGGGGGAGCAATGGTCAGAGCCTCGACCGTGCACTCGTTACTGCACAGGCCGAGCTCTGTCGGGCCGTCCCTGACGGGCGGCTGTCAGTCACTCCGCAGCGGCTCCCGGAGGGAGGACTCTGACGGAGCTGAGGTTGTGTGCAAAGGGGGAGCGCAGGCAGGCGGCTGGCAGCAGCGCGCTCAGGCTCGGCCGTGCCTCACTGCGGGGGGAGAAGGCAGAGAGAAGGCTCTTACAGACCGGCCTGAGACTGGCCAGAGAACGTGGCACCAGCAGCAAGAACTGAGCTTTAGATCTATTGCTTTGAGAGCAAGCGAAGAGAATTATTTAAGGAGGAGGACTCTCCACCCCCGAGAAACACAGCACTCTTGGAAGCTACTTTTAGAACCATCAGTGCAATCCTCAATTATGTATCACACCCCTTCCCCCCAAAAAAAAAGAGCTGGCATGTGGAAGTAGCTCAGACGCCCCCGGAGATGCAGTCCCGTCCAAAGACAGGGCCAGGACTTTCCCCAGGGATTCTGTTCCTTTAGTTCAGGGACTTTGGTGTAACTGAGTGTAAAAAGGGCATGAACCACATTTCAATGCAACGGCAACATTGATTTTATTCATTAAAAAACCTTTGTTCTACACAAACCTTGCTTGCAACCAAGCCCCAGCCCTGTTGGGAGTGAACACCGTGCCTCTGCAGCTCCCTCTGAGCCACTCTGTCAGCGGGTGTCCCTGGGCAGGGGATGTGGATTCACAATATGCTCATAGAAACAAGACGGTAGGAAGCAAACAGAGCACCTACCCTGAAAAGCAACACTCTCTAGGACTCTCTGTTATCTGGTACTAAATGGTGTGCTCCCAAGCAAGGTTAGGAAACCAGTGACTTGCAGCATTGAAACGCTGCTGCTTGCTAGAAACACAGCCGGGGGGGGGAGGTCTTCCATACAAAATCCCAAGCTGCACACCTGTGGAGCTGCCACAAGAACAACAATTTATTAGTCTGTCTGCCACCTTCCAGCAAGAGTTCTCAAACACTAAATTCATTCTCCTCTCAGCAGAAGTATTCCTAACCACCTAAAAGCTTAACATTAACCTTTCAATACCCAAGTTGAGCCAAGCTCTTTGCATAGATATATTTATTCTTCGCTTTTAATGCTGCCAAAGTGTTGAACATTTGAAGGAGGTAACTGAAGCAGGGAACATGGTAGCAAACAGATGTTTAATAGCACTGGATGTAGTTTGGGATGATAAAACACACACTACCACCACCACCCCACCCCCAAGCTTAGGTTTTAAAACAGAGCAAAAATATGAAACTGAGGAATGAATGATCATGAATGCTGCAGACCAGTGTTGCTTGGAGGAGGTGAATCCAAGGAGAGCCCAGTTACTGAGACAAACAAAAACCCCCAGCAATGCAACAGAGACTCAGCAAGACAATTCCTGGAGGTGTAGGTGTGAAAGAGTTGCTTGAAAGGGAAGGACATAAAACATTTAAATAGATTTATTTTTTCCAAGTGTTTACATAAGCCAAGGACCAATTTGTTTGAAAGGCTGAGTTAAAGAACTGCAAAGACAGAGAGATATATACAGGTATGTTTAAGGCCATCAGAGTATTGATTCTGACAAGTAACTAAAGTTCTGAAGACTTCACTTTCTATGGTAGATGCAGGACTAAAAACCCATCCTAAAACTGAAGAGCTTCGAGAAAGGAAACACATTTTCATTTCAGAGAAGTCAAATAGATAGCTTCTAAAAGTCATCTCCATACCAGAATCTCAGCTGAGCTCTTGCTCCACTGCCAGGCATCTGAGCACATTTCACAGGGAGGAGAAAGTGGCCACCACAGCTGGAACTGAGCTAGCTGCACCCCTCTGATTATTCTGTGAGCAGGAAGAAGCATGGGAGGGAAATGGAGGCCAGCCTTTAAAAGGGATGGCTGAGAGCTGCAGCCAGAGCTCACACAGACACACTGAGCTCAGAACAAAATGTCAAGGTAGGCTCGAGTTATCCCAGCAGAGTTCTCTCAAGCACTGCTCCAACTGACTTCAGGATGTGCATTGTGGAGAGCAGATTTCCTTCCCTCTGTCCAGGCCTGAATCCAGAGCCACACAGAATTTCCATTGCATGTTCCCAAAGCCTAACAAAGTGGTCATTAGAACAGCACCTCTTCCCTCAGACACACTTCAGGCAACTGCTTTCTCCTCAGACTCTGCCACACCACAGCAAAAGTAAAGCATCAGCACCCAGCTTCTGAGACCCTGCTGGAACAGAGAGGAAGCCAAGGTAGCATCATAGTATCTGCTGCTTCTGCTTCCAAGATGTTTATAGCAGTGAGGAGGGTCAAAGATTTGCTTCCACAGAGGAAGAGCCATTAGGTTTCTTTGAGTCTACTACAGCAGAGATTCTTTTTTACTGCTAGATGAGTTGAACACATCAAACCCTAAGGCACCAGGCACAGCAGTTCCCTAAAGCACAGCACCTTTCCTCCTGCCAAAGTGCTGCCTGGGGTGAAAACCATTTGAGGGTAAGCACAGCACCTGCAAAAAACCAGGAAGCCTGAAGAACCTTCCCCATCTCCCTCCCCCTGGATAGTAGATTGGCCAGACAAAACCAGTTTGCAGTAATTAGCCTTCATGATGCTCAGGTGTGCCAAGCTGATGGTAGATAGGCAATTGTCCCAGAAGCTCCTTCAGCTGAGCCCTGCCACCACTACAGAACAGCCAAGACCAGCAAGAGCCCAATCAAACGCTCAGAGGCTGGTGTGATGGAACAGAGGCACAAGCAAGTGCTGCTGGGTAAAACCCACGAGGAACTGGAAGAAAAACACAACTCTGCAATGCTGGAATTGCTGGTAAAGGTCCCAGCAATGGTCACAGCCACACTTCAGCCCAGAGTTCAATAGGAACATCATCTCCCAAGTTCAAAGGGAAAGTTTTATTGTTCAGGAGAGCTTCCTGCTCCCTCTTCAGACGAGGCACTGAAGTCAGTGAGGAACACCTCACATGCATCCAGAGAACTCAGGTGGGGCCAGCTCAAGTGATTCAAAACCTTTCTAGTCCCATCCATACTCAAGAGATGGACACTAAAAACAGGTGCAGAGATTTGAAGGACTGAAAGACACAGCCAAACCCAGTCACAAATCTCAACTCCAGCTACAAACTTCCATCTTCAACACAAGCTTCAACTTTGCTTACACTTCAGTCAAGAATGATCTTCTATCAGCAAGAGGGATGGAATTCATGTTTCACCACGTGACTGGCAGCCTCATTAACAGGGCTGGTTAATGAGCAGTGTTCTCAGATCCCTTTGTATCCACAGGAGACCTGGAACGGCAGAAGACTATGGCCTGACTTTGTCCAGAGCCCAAATGGTTGTAGCTCAGCTGTGGATTTATAATGAACAATTCTTGCAGAGGCCAGAAAAGTCACCTCCTCAGCTTAGGCAATGCTAGAGCTTAAAAAAGAGAGAGAAAAATGAAGAGAAACTGATTTTTCTGACCAGCTGCTTTTGTGTTTTGCTCTGCTGGATCACAAAGGTTTTGCACAATTCACCTTCGATCATGTGAAGTTTAACCCTTTGCCAGTGCCATTTAACATCTCTCTGATCCTACTCTAGAGCTAAAGCCTGTCCAGAAGCTTTCCTCTCTCCACTGTAGTTACTCAGATGCTACCTGGGGGAAAGAAGGCAGCTCAATCAATTCTCCAGAAACATGTAGGAAGGTAACCTGTGCCCAGGCAAGGAATCTGCCTAACAAAGGTGGTCAGCAGGGCATTTTCTGGAGACACATTCTTCAGGTCATGAAGTTCTCTGAGTGTATAAAGTCCCAGCAGAAAAATTAACCAGCTAGTAACAAGTCAACATTACTCTCCCAGCTACTGCCAAGTGATGTGTGCTGTAGATTGCTATACACAAAAGACAGTGTGTCTTGGAAAGAAGACAGGTGTCCAGAACTCCCTCCACAGCAAAATCCCAAAGCTGTAGTGGTGAACTGTTGTTAGAAGCCAGCCTGTGCATTGGGAGAACACAGAAGGACAACCCAGAGCTTAGGCATGAGACAACAGCCCATGATTTCTGAGTTACCAAAGCTGTAGGCAGCCTAGGAAGGATCCAAGTTTCCCAGGCACTGCAACATTTGGTAGAAACATCTGGGAGCTTGAGTTATTGAATTAAGATTCCTTAAATTACAGCCAAGAGGAAGTAAAATGCTGAACCTAGAAGTCTGCTCTCCAACACACACCCCTGTGTTAGCACAGCCTCACACTAGGTAACAAACCCCCACCAGAACACAATCTGCATCTCCTCCTAGCAGCTGCACATGGAAGGCTGCCCTCCTGGGTCTGTTATGCTCCCAGAAGACATTCACAGGAGGGTCAAGTAAAAGCACCTCAGGGTGCAACTGCTTCATCTGCAGGCTCAGAAGCAGCACTTCTGCTCTGCTCAGGCTCCCAACCACAGGCATCAGACACTAAAGGAGCACCTAACTGGAATGAACACAGCTCAGCTCTGGCATGCAGGAAGGACTGCACAACTAGCCCAGAACTGCCACTGGCTCACCTCACCACTTCTTACAATGGGCTTTGTTCTGAAGAAGAAACACAAGTGGGAGTGTTGCACTCTGGCTGTAACTCAAGTCTAGAGCTACGTCACAGTGAAGATGCTCAGCAGCTGCCCTGCAAAGGCCAGAGCAGCTGTTCATGGATCTGTGCCTCACTGGGTCTCAGGCCACTTTTACAGGAGTATGAGATGGTGCACTGAGGTTAGAAAGCCTGTGGCAGGCCCCAGCTTAAACACATCCTCCCTACTTGGCTCATGGTTATTACTCAAACACACCTCTGTCAGTGCACAGCAGAGCAGCTCCTCCACAGACCACAGCCATACACAGCAGAGCAGCTCACCAGCTGTGGCTCAATTAGTAGGCTCCTCAACTACCCAAGATTTTATTACTAAATTCTAAGTTGGAGAAACCCCAAACCAAACCCCAAAACCTTAAGTTCTGACCCAGCCAGAGAGCTTTGATTCAGCAAGCTGCAAGCTTCCTGTCAAGCTACACTTAGCTCTTGGAGAGGCATTTGGTGTGCAGTGGAGAGCGCTGGGCAGCTGATGCTCCAGCAGCTGTTGGGGAACCCGTGCACAACAAGGGGCAGTGCTTTCTCCAAAGGAGGTCACTGCTTGCCTGCATCAGTTCCACAGTAGCTTTGTCGTTTTAGTGTTTGCCAGTTAATTAAAACAGAAGAGGGGAAAAAAAAGAGAGAACACCAAAACCCAACCCCAAAGCCAGGTGGGACTATTTATCTCAGCAACAGCTTCCTGAAGAAGCCACAGAACAGCCACTTCTCACCTGGCTGCAGTGTGCGTTACACTGGCAGGGAATGTTTCTGGGCCTCGGCCACAGCTGCTGCCTCCAGCCTGCAGCAGCGCTCCCAGCCTGCTGCTGGGGTGCTGTCTTCACAAGCTCATCTCTCCTCTCAGTAAAAACCTCTCTCTTTTGTGCTCTTCACACAGAACATGGAAAAAGTGATACTACCTCCTGTTTGCATGGAGTTGCAGATTATTTCACAACAAAGTCCAACTACCTGACTACAGGTTCTGAAAGTTTGGTTGTGAGACAAAGTAGAAAAGAGCCTCTGAGCAGTAAGGACCTCAGGCTGTGGACAGAACAGTCAAACACGTAGCTGTTCCTCGATTTCACCTTTCCACAGGGAGGAAATTCTTTGATGAGCAATACTGAAGGTATCTAGCTCTTTTTCTTCTTGCATGTGCTACAGAAAGCAACAGAAGCAACACCTCTATGGAGGCAGCTACCGATAGTCTCCCCGCTGCAGAGAGCGTGTGCGCGAGAGGCAGGCACCAGTGAGTTCCCACAGAGCAGACCGCGAGTGTGCAGCACAGCTCGAGCCAGACTTGGGTCTTTTCCAGCTCCTAGTCTCATGCCATTTCTTTTATACATTGCTGCCTTGATGAAAAGGAAAAGTCCACGAAGGGAGAACGTTTCCCAGAAGTCACAGCTACCGGAGGAGAAGCAGGAAAGCAAAAGGGTACAGCTAGTCCGGGGAGGAGGGGAACCAAAGCGACACACAGACCTTGGGAAACGCCAACCCCGTCACATGGACTCTGTTTCAGCCGTTGAAAACCAGTGTTCCAGGATACAATTTTTATAAACATGTTTTATTTGTCTTGCTTATACCATTAGAACTGTAACTGCTGGCTGTCATTTCCCTGAAAAGGGGAAATCGATTCAAACACAGACGGGTGCTTTTCCAAAAGAGAGCGATTAAAAGGGCAGCAGCAGCGGGCATTTGAGATTTCTGAAAACCTTCAAGGCTGCAGGAAAGACAGAAGGACATGTGACCAAAAGTGTTATGATTATCCATGAGAGATTTCCATCAGTACCGGCATCAGTTATTTAGGTGATAATACAGCAAGGTCAAGTATTAGTGACAGCCAGGGCGCGAGCCGCGCCGCGCGGCCCCGGGCAGCACGGCCCCGGGCAGCGCTCCTCGCGCCCCTCACCGCTATCCGAGGGACTGAGAAGTGTTTCAAAGAGATACCTAAATACTTCACAGCAAATATACAGTGGCCATCCAGATCATCTCACAGCTGTTGCAGAATTTCAGTCCAAGTGCCAAATCAGAGCTCTCAAAGTAACAACTCCACGATGACTACGGCAGCAGTCAGCCAGCGGCCTCAGACCCTTAGCCACGGGAAGCAGGGCCCCAGTGCCCAGGAGTGCTGCAGCCAGGGGTTGCTTCTGCTCTCTCAAAGATGGCTACAAGCCTATTTGGCTAGTTAGGGACAGGCATCACTATGCATCTGTAACTGTTCAGTGCTTCAGTATAGTAAGAAAAAGCTGAAATGCAGTTGCTCTACCAAGCCACACTTCACCTTTTCCATCCCTGGAGGGGAACACTACATTTTGTCAGCTGCCACCACTGAAAACCTTGAACTAATTGGTAGATTTTATCCAAATTTGTTACAGCACTTTTTAAATGTCAGAAGTGAGTCTTTGCCTATTTCTTTTTCCTGCCACTTCAGTTAACCATGGAGATTGGATCACCCTGAAAATTGCCTTTTTGTTTTTTTTCTCTTTTTCATCTGTTTTTGTTTTGCTTTACTCTTAGCAAGGGTGAGGAATCTGAATCTCATGTGCAAGGCTCAAGATGATGCTTAGGACAGAACATGCAGAGTAAACGTTGTTTCGTTCCTTTCGGTATCCAGGTAATGTAAAGCTGGCAACTGTAGTCCTGTCATTATGGGTAATGAAAATTGTCCCTTTACAACAAACTTCCTGTAAGGGAGAACAAATAGATAATAACTCTTCTGGTAACATGTATAGTACACTGGCCAGTGTGGTTTTGGCGTTAAATGTGATCCTGTGAAGCTCTTTAATTCACTTGCTGAGCATTCATCTGAGGCATCCCTCGGTTCGGTCTTGGGGGCCCTCCACGACCTAGGACACAGAAACAGAAAGGCTCTTGAATGATGCAGGCAGTCAGGTTCTTCAAGAAACCCCAAACCCATCAATCCTAGCAGCTCTGGTCTAAGC
Organism: Melanerpes formicivorus; assembly: GCF_026170545.1. Classification (NCBI taxonomy): domain Eukaryota; kingdom Metazoa; phylum Chordata; class Aves; order Piciformes; family Picidae; genus Melanerpes; species Melanerpes formicivorus. The sequence continues at coordinate 16,983,124 of NW_027142368.1, read as the reverse complement.
TGGGTAAGCATTCCTAGGTGCATGGCTGGGCTATGTATCACAGTGTCGCTAAGGCTGAAGAGACCTTCAGGATCACAGAGTCCAAGCTGTCACCACAGGTTGGTGGGATGGCTCTGGAAGCACCTCCAAATCCAAAAGCTTAACTGTGTCTCATTTGTCTTCACAGTTTTCAGCTTTATTCCAAGACTTTTTCTCCCAGAACTGTTGTAGCCACTTCAAGTAAGGCCTTCAGCAGTAATGAAGGCAATATTGGTTCACTGCATTTTAGATGCAGTGTGCTCAGGTGGCCAGGAGGGCCAATAGCATTCTGGCCTGCATTAGGAATAGTGTGGCCAGCAGGAGCAGGGAGGTCATAGTGCCCCTGTACTCTGCTCTGGTTAGGCCGCACCTTGAGTACTGTGTCCAGTTCTGGGCTCCTCAGTTTAAGAAGGACATTGAGACACTTGAGCGTGTCCAGAGAAGGGCAACAAGGCTGGTGAGAGGCCTTGAACACAAGCCCTATGAGGAGAGGCTGAGGGAGCTGGGATTGTTTAGCCTGGAGAAGAGGAGGCTCAGGGGTGACCTTATTGCCCTCTACAACTACCTGAAGGGTGGTTGTAGCCAGGAGGGAGTTGGCCTCTTCTCCCAGGCAACCAGCACCAGAACAAGGGGACACAGTCTCAAGCTGCGCCAGGGGAGGTTCAGACTCGAGGTGAGGAGGAAGTTCTTCACCGAGCGAGTCATTCGGCATTGGAATGGGTTGCCCAGGGAGGTGGTTGAGTCATCGACCCTGGAGGCGTTCAAGGGGAGATTGGACGTGGCACTTGGTGCCATGGTCTAGTCATGGGGTCTGCGGTGTCAGGTTGGACTCGATGATCCTCGAGGTCCTTTCCAACCTAAGTGATACTGTGATACTGTGATACTGTGATGCAAGTACTGTGAGCTAGCTAAAGGTACTGTAACTTCCATTCCTCTTGCACAAACAGACTGCCAGTGGCTCACACACTCATGATACGAGAACTGGAGGTCACTTGGGGAAGCCCTTTCCAAGTTTTCCTGCACAACCCTGACAACAAACCTCAAGACTTTCCTTCTGCTTCCTACAATATGCTCTCAGCTTCATCCCAGCCCAGTACTTCAGGCCACAGTTGCACACCACAGGGCTTTCAGTACCAGGACAGTCAAGCACTAAACCAAACCACCACACAGAACTATGGTTTCACACAGCCTCCAGCTGTCCCCTTTCACAAGGTGCTCTGCTGAGAACCCAGGATTCTCATGCAGCTGTCTATATTGAGACAGAAGGAAATCTCATCACCAACATCTACTGAAAACAAAGAACAGAACTGTGGAAGTGGCACTGAAAACATTTCAAAGTTGAGCTACAGCCTTGTTACACAGCAGGGGTTTGTCTTGTTTTCCCAGATGAGCAGGTGGCAAACACGCTTAGGAAGCTACAGGAGACAAGACACCTCCATGAGCTAGAAGCAACATCCCTACAGGATCAAGGAACTGATGAGCACTGATGAGAGGGAAGTTCTGTATCCTTAGAGACAGATGCAGTAGGACATCTTTCAGAACAGACAATTCTGAAGGCTGACAGCTCAAGCCCCATACTAATGCACCTAGTATGAGGATTTTCAGTCATGATAAATCTCACCAAAACAATCAACTTTCCTGGGGCTCTCCTTAGTAAAAGGCAACAAATAATTGTTATATTTAAAGTGTCAAAAGCAATTGTTGGTTTAACTCCTTTTTAAAGAAGTCTTCCCTCAACAGCCTACTCAACTTCCATCATGACTCCAAAGGATGAGAGGCGATTCGAGTCAGAATGGACCTCAAGAGGCTGTTCAAAAGCAGGATCAATTATGGGGTCTGAGAAGTAACTATTCTTCACTTGTGATCTGGTCAATAAGGAGCCAGGGTGCTTTTAAAATCAAGAAGTCCAGAAGATGGATCAAAACCTTCTGTTCAACCCCAATCTGTTATTCACTACTCAGGACCTTACCTCTAGGAGCTCCCCGAGGTCCACTTTGTCCAGAGCCACGTTTGAAGTTCTGCTGATATCCATCCTGAAGCAGAGAAAGGACCAAAGTTACCCTGTGCAGCCTGGGCATTTTGTCATTAACTGCTAGTGAAGCAAGGGGCTCCTGAAGCAATACACACTGACACCACACCCCTGTCTGACACACAGCTTTTTATTACAGTTTCAAATTGGGTCAGAAAAATCAATTCTGGCTCCTGTTAATAGCTGACAGCTCTAACAAAACCCACAGTAACAAACTCTCCCTCCAGCTGCAGGCCATGCCATTCAGACATTTTTCAAACCAAAGATCAAAGATTAATTTGCTGAAGGATGAGTCAATGAATGGAGGCTCAAAATCCGTCATCTCATTTGCTTACAAATACTTCTCTGGGGAGATGCAGACATCTTCCAGTGTAGGATTTGAACAAACTAAGCAAACTCCCTTCAGAACAAGAGTAACAGATCAGCACATCAGTTTCAGAGTTTCAAGGGGCTTAAGTTTCTCTAAGTGTTTCTCACAAAGCTGTGAAAATATATTGAAGCAAAATTGCTTAACAATTCACTCAACCCTGCTGCAGTTAGCAGACTAAAGCAGTCACAGGGCACCCAGGCAAGCAGAACACAGCTCCTAATTACAGCCAGCCACTCCAAATTCTGCTTCTGAGTAGGTGGCTAGTACCTGAAATTTCGGTCTTCAGGAGCAATTAAAAAGCCCTCAGAAAATAATCCCCAATAGATTGGAGCACTGTCACCCACAGCTGCTTGGGATTCTCCCCACTTCTAGGGTGGTGCAGCAGGGTGGACTCTTACCCGCTGGTAGTTGGAGTAATCCCGCGGAGCATTGAACTGGGGCTGCGTGTAGCCGCTGTTCGGAGTGTTGGAGAAGGACGGACGGTAGCCATCATACCCTCCTGAGGAACAGGGAACAAGGGAGAGCTATTACTTCATGCCATCACATCAGGAAAAGCAGTACCAGCACTTCACCTAGATCTGAGGGGAAACCCCTTTAGAAAGCACTGTCTGCCTGCAGTCAGGCAAATGTTTGCAGCATCAGTGCCGACACTACCACGAGAAACAAGAACGAGGATGCAGGACTGGGAGGAGACAGCAGTTCGGTGCACTTCTGCAGTAACTTGAGATCTGGTTTACAGAGCACTCAATCCAAAGCTAAACCTAACACTAGGATCTCAACAGAGCAGCTGTGACCTGCAAGGCCACAAGAGTCACCTCAGCAAGAAGCTGCTCCTAAGCCAAGGCTCTTCTGAGTGCTGTGAACCATATCACTAACCACACGAGGAAGAGAATGTGACAAAAGCAGACAGTGGTGTGCTCATTAGTCAAACCCCACAGCACCTGAGAAGGGACTTGCCTCTATCTCCCCTGTTCTGACACACACATCTTTGTAACATTGGCATTCACCTCTAGGAAGGGTGAGAGTTCTCCTGTTTATCCTCAGCTCCTCTTAATTCCCTCAGAGTAATGACTCCAGGGACATTTTTGCTGCTCTTTTTCTACACTATCCAGCCTGCTCTCAATAGGATGGGGCACAGAATTCCAGCACAACTGGAAAGAGAAACTATTTTTCTAAGTATCAACTAACCTTTGAATACCTCCCTTGATGGCTGAGACATTCTGTTGGCTAGAGCTCCATGTTGGATTATATTTGCAGCAGATACCTACTCAAACACTAGGCCTTTGGCACAGAACAGAGAAAAACCACTTTGTGTACATCCTGTGAGGAAGCACAGCCAAACACTCACATTTCGAGTTGCTTAAGCTAGCTACAAGAATTTTTACTACAAGTTTAGAGATACAAGTAGAGTACAGACCCAACAGCTCTCTCTTGCCAGGCTGTTTCCAGAGGGAGGCCCAAGCTGCTTACCTCTAAAGCCGTTGGCGGGTCCCCGGTAGCCGTTCATCAGGCCCCGCGCGCCCCGGGAGCCGCCCCGGGAGACTCCTCGGCTGTTGTAGTAAGGCTGACTGTTGCGTGGGAATCCAGTGTTCTGCTGGGGAGGCTGCTGGTGGTTACCTGCCACTTGATGGCTCTGGTCCGGGGAACCATGGTAAGTACCAACCACTAGAGGGGAATTGGGGGGAAAAGGTCCAGAGGTCTGTGTGTCTTTGTTCATATCCCGTCTGTGATCGCCTCAAACTCGACACTCACAGCTCTGAGACGTCACTGAACGCAGCAGCAAATGCTCACCCATCCCAAGCCTGCAGAACTGAGTGCTGAGTTTACCATTCAAACATCCCACAGGATTAAAAACAACCCAGAACTGGTACAGAGCTGGGTTAAGTCAGTCAGAAGCCTCCAGCACAAGCTCAGCAACAAGCACTGCTAGGTCAGGCACATTTCTTCTGTGTTGTATCAAACCCTTTAAAGAAATCAGCAATGCACACTAGAGAGAAGCATGACTAAGTTAACCTACTTCTGTAACTTCCTCCCCCTGAACTGGCAGAGAGCCACTGAGACATACTTGTCTTCCTTAACTAAGTTCTCTGTGAGGTGGAGCAGTGCAGACTAACAGAGCTGGGGTTGTGGCTGACAGTGAGTACTGCATTCGTTGATGCCAGCCTTCTCCAGCCTGCCTTTTGCTGCACATAGCTCAAGAAATGCACAGATCAACAATGAGCACCTGGATCTCCTGCTCCTCATCCATCCACCCCAGGATCCCAGAGAGAGCCTGATCCTTGTTCTCCTTACTTTACCTTCACTTAGCTTTTGTCATCTGTCCTATGTTCACTCAAAATTCCTCTCTGCATCTGCCAGAGCTGAAGAGAGTGCTGGCAGAAGGGCTTTGTACACACAAAATAAAGCCTCTGGTGGGTTTTTTTAAGCTGCTACATTGGAAAGCATTTTGCCTGCTGTACTCAAACTGGGTTTTAGCAAAAGGGTCTAGATGCTGGGGAGCCTGACCTCACCTGTGAGCAGCAGTCCAGCCGTGCTCTCAATTCTAGCTTCCTCATTTCCTTTGTACAGCATCACCTCAAACAGTGCATTTTTAAAGCAAATTTAAGGATTACCCAACCTTAAAACTCAGCAGAGGAAGTGCTTCACAGCACTGCTGCCATGCTCAGAACAAGCCTCAATTCTCTCCCTGGTTTTTGGGTTGGGCTTTTTTTTAATACACACAAAACTGATTGAAGTGGCAAAGTTCTTGCAGCAGCTGGAGTTCTACATCCTGAATCTCACCCCCTGTGGGTTATTCAAAGCAAGGCAGAATGACAAAAGCTGGTATTGCTCAGGGGAGAGCTTGGCAAGACTAGAACATCAGAGAACACATGACATGCCAGAGCACCACCTAGGACCTCAGCTGCCCTACTGAGCCTTTAGGTTTTGTTCATTTACCTGTCTGGAGTTGTTCTTGCTGAAGATCTGATTGTTCTACTTGGTGAGGCTGATTGGAGAAACTCTGGTTGTAACTGGCCTGGTACTGATTTTGCTGCTTAAGGGTTTCTGGCTCATTAACAGGAGGAACAGGAGCATTCATGTTGAACACCTACAAGGTTAGAAAAATAGCTCTGCTCCAGCTCATTCTTAACAACTCTTCATCACATCACACAAAGAAGCCTGAAAGTCTGAGACATGTGAATAACCAAAGACTATTTCATGTATTGCATGAGTGATTCCAGTGTCTGCACAACAACAAAAGGACTCACCATCAAAACATGTCTAGGATGCAGTATTCATTTCCTACTCACTGTTTGCATGGACTGGAATGGAGCTGCATTGACGTTGATTCCACTGCTATGCAAAGGCTTGCTAGCCCCAGCCTGGAACACCTGTGGCTGGGATGCAGTGGGAAGTGATGATGATGATGGGGTCTGGTCTGCATTCAGTGACATTGAAGCCTAGTAAATAAAATAAACAATGTTTAGAGGCTTTTGGATAACATCACAGCACTAGCTTCAAACCTTCCCTTTAACTAGAGCAATGAGAGCTCAGGGACACCTCGACAAATGAGCAGTTGCTACTGCAGCCCAACAGCCTCATTCACAACAGCAGAGGGGGAGAGAGAAAAACCCAACCTCCTGCTGCCTTCTACCTTTACTTGAAGCACAACTAGAAAACAGAGGGGGAAATGAGCCAATTTCTGGGGTAACTGCTAGCCAGTGCTAAAACCCAATGACATTCCTTAAGGCAACAAGACTGATGCTCATTTGCTGACGGTGGCAGGTTGCTCCTGGCTGAAGAGACAATCTTGTCAGTTAAGCCTTACTGTGAAGGACTTACTGATCACAGACAGGCTCAACACTGAAATGAAACAGAGCAGAACCAGCCCTATTCCTAGGTGACTGGCAGTTACACAACTTTAGTTACAGAGAAACACAGACTAACATTTGATGACATCTGAAAGGATTCCCACAGGGATGGGAAGCTGACTTGCCTGAATCTGGTCAATTGATTCTTTCTGTGGCCGTTGCTCTGTTGTGTGAGAAGGCTGATACATGGGCTGGGAGGCTGTATATCCCTCACTGGTAGAAGAAACCAAGGGAACCTGATAAGATAAACCCCAAAGCCCCCAGAAGTCAGCTGATGCTCACAGAGTTTTGTAAGAAGATTCAGAGAGCTCTGCAACAAATGGCATTGCCTACTCCAGAATGTATTCCAGCACAACAATGGAGTCCTTCAACAAGCAGAGGTTTAACCACTTCATCCTGACATGTATTCTAACATGCCACACCACCCACCCCCTGCCAGACAGTCCTCTGGGTATTTCTGGATCAGCTGGACATGTGTTTGCTTTCACTGCAGAACATCCTTCTCCTCACTTCCTCACACAAGCCCAACTATGGTAGCAAAAGGGAAGCTGGAGCAAGACAGAGAAACATCGTGAGCTTTACATGAGAGCTCCAAGCTCACACAGCAACAGGCAAGTGCTGGTTTCCAGTGAACACTGGCCAGCAAAGGACTTGGCTTTAAGGCCATCAGGGACTTTCAGCGGCAACTGGTAATGATTGATGGTGTGTTCACATCACCTTGCTGAACATTCAAAAGGTAAGAGGCAAGTTTAGCTACTGCCTGTGAGACCCCCAAGAGGTAAGCAAAATAAAAACAACCCACTGGAGCAAGTCACAGACATCATTAACAGTAAGGTGAAAGTCATGCAGAGAGAGCTCTGCCAGAAAATGTATTCTACATCTACAAAACCCATGAGCAATAGCAACTACTTCAGCAGGTGCAAAGAGGAAACTCAAGGGTGGGGGAATCCAACACATTCCTTTTTCTGTCCAAATGAGTGACTCACAACTTGCAGATTTGGTCTGGACATGGCAGAGGAAGCCATTGATACTGCCATCACTATCCAGGTGTTTCCCTTTTGTTTTTCCAATACCTACAGGGATCAGACTCATTATTGAGACCAGCGGAGTCGTTCAGAGGTGCCACACATGCTTAATACAAAGATCAGGAACTTCTTTAATCACTGAACAGTTCAGTGAGGGACTGGCACATCAAGGGGAATGCATCATTTCTGCATTGCAGAAGGAAGTTTAAGAGCTCACACTTAAATGGGAAATTGTGGGAATGCTCCACTGAAAACAGCTCTCCAGTTCCAGTATTAACACACTATCCCAAGCAGGCAGATGGGACTAAGCCTTAGTGGAACAGTGAGTGTGGAACATAAACCATAGAGTTAATCCATTGAGGCCAGCTGTGGTCTGATGACCACTTGAGTAGATACTGGCTGCTCTTTAACCAAGTGATGTTAGGTTTGGCATCTCTGTTGCAAAAACACAAACAGGCAGCCTGCTTTACCTAAATGAAGAGTATCACTGTGCAGCAAAGAGAACGCTGCTGGCAAAGACTGACATGTCAGGTGCTTGGTCCATCTTGAACAGACTGCACAGAGAGTTCTTCAAGTGCTACATTAGTGTGGGACTACACAGAGCAGTGCCCAAAGTCCCTCCTCTCAGTCATGAATAAAACTCCCCACTGTCACATGAACACAGACTCGGAGTGATGGCAGCCTAGCAGGCAGGCATGAGGAGGTGCATGTGTGAAAATCACATCCACACACTGATCCTGAGGATGAAGGTGAGCTGCACAGACTGAAGAAGTACAGTGAGGCACTAGAGTGAGCAGTGCAAACTGCAACTGCTTCTGTGCCTGCACCTCTCAGTTTAAGAGGCCTCCAATCAGCAATGCAGTTTCCTACTTCAGCCTTGAGCCTGACAGTTTTCCCAGCAGGATAATGCCTGGTAAGACTCCAGCACAGAAAACAGGCCCTGTCTGCAGAGCACAGAAACTGTACCCAGTCCAAGGCTCAAAGTGACAGCACTCCAGAGCTAAGGCAGATAGCAGAACTTCAGCTCCTGGAGTCTCCCACACAGTAATGAACAAAGTCCCACTGCAGCAACAAGCAAACTAAAATCCAGAACACAACTTAGTGAACATTTTACCTGTGTAGCTTCTGGTTGCACAGGAACTTGATTGGGCTGGGCAAGTCTTGACTCAGCATGAACTGAAGCAGAAGAATTTCACTCATTACACAACCAAACCTTTTACAGAATAGCATCACCATCCCACCTAATTCACATGAGAGTGGCCACTGCAAAAATGAAAGAATCCCAGAGTGGTCTGGGTTGGAAGGGACCTTAAAGATCATCTAGTTCCAGCCCTCTACCCTAGGCAGGGACACTTTCCACTAGAACAAGTTGCTCAAGGCCCTATTCAACCCAGCCTTGAACACTGCCAGGCCTGGAGCCTCCACAGCTTCCCTGGGCAATCTGTTCCAGTACCTCACCACCCTCAGGAGGAAGAATTTATTCCTCACGTCTAATCAAGATTGAGCTTCTTCCAGTTTGAAGCCCTTGTCCCCTCATCCTGTCACCACAGGCCTTTGCAACGAGTCCCACCCCCTGCAAATATTGTAAGGCTGCTTAAGGTCTCCACTGGAGCCTTCTCTTCTCCAGGCTGAACAGCCTCAACTCCCTCAGCCTGCCTTTACAGGAGAAGTGTTGCAGCCATCTGATCATCCTCATGGCCCTCCTCTGGACCTGCCCTAACAGTTTCATGTCCTTCTTGTGTTAGAGGCTCCAGAACTGAAGAGGATAATGTCTTTGGCAAGGCAAAGCTATACTCAATACACCAATTACCAGCTCTATGCATAACACATTTGTTCCACTCGAGCAAAATGATCCAGCAACTTCCAAAAGTCTAAGCAACAAAGAAAGTTCTGACCATCCCACATTTCCAATCAGAACCTAGAAACAAGTGAGAATCAGAAGTCTACAAATAGCATGCTTCCAAAGAACAGCCACACTTCTGAGGAGGCACAGCCTACCACACAGCAGTGTGAGCTCTCTCATGATCAGCCTTGGCACAGCAGTAACAAAGCACTTCTAACACAAGACCTGCAGGCCTCCCCAGCACTTGTGTTTAGGAGTCACCATTACAAACCTGGGGGGCAAACCATTTGTGGCATGTCCAAGTTCTGTGCTGGATTCATGGGCTGTGCAGATACAATGGCAGGATCCAGTGTCTGGTTCTCAAACTCCAGCATAGAGTCCTGGGAAAGGAAAACAAGTAAGAAAATCCAATCAGATTTGCTGTGCTTCAAAAATAGTAAGAGAGGAGAGAGAAATGACCAGGTCCCAACAAAGGAACCTTAACCCACAGCTCAGCAATTGCTGGCTTTACCATGCATTCAAAACCCAATACAAATGCCAATACTTACAGATACTCAAAAACTAATTTATCACAATAAAAGCTCAGCCCAGGTATTCAAGTTAGACCTTATCTGACAAACAGATAACTAGGGAGAGATTTTAACAGCAGGACAGGATAGGCTGTGAGCTAGATCCTAAGTTAGCACTTGAAGAAACCCAACAAGTAGCCTCTTCATTTGCTGCAGACTTTTGTTGTACCAAACTTTAGTGCTTGGTAGAGGAGGGGGATCTGACAGCTGGTCCCACTGAGGCAGAACACTAGAGCACCCACTGAGGCACTGCTTGCTGCCTTCTCTGGGGATGCAGTACAAACAGGGACTGAGAAGCTAAGAGCCACTCTGATGGTACTTTGACAGCAACACAGGTTTGCAGGCTTTGGGTGGATACTGCCATATGGTTTGGCAAGAACATTTTAGCTTTCAAATGAACTACAGCAGACTCTTATTTTATGACTAACAGGCAGAAAGTAGCATTTTGTTTCTCTGGCTCCTGCTCCACAGTGGGTGGTTGATCATACCTGCATGAAGTTATAGGGGCCCTGCATCTGTGCCATAAGGTCCTGTACTCGCTGTCTTCTAACAAGAGGATCTGCTTGAGCCACAGTAGTGAGCGTGTGAGGTTCAGGAACTGGAGGAGATGTAGCTTGTGTCTGTTGCTGCAGTGAATTTACAACCTAATGAGAAACAAGCAAGCAACTGAAATTCCCAGCTTAAGACAAAGCTGCACAGAAGTGCTATTGCCCAATTCATTATGGATGCAATCACTGTAGTGCTCATGGAGAAAAACACCACATCCTCCTACAGCCATGCCAGCACTGGTGGCCAGCTACTGCTCTGAGCACTTCACAGGACTATAAAGTTCAGCCTGTGCTCTGTTTTCTCTCCACCTACTTCATTCCCCATTAAGAACAACACTTACACAAAATGTGTTCAATGGGTTGGAACTGGATGTTTTTTAAAGTCCCTTCCAACCCTTCTGATTGTGTGATTACAGGGGTGTTTTTAGAGCAGGATTTGAGAGAGCAATTCATCAGCATTTGCAAATGTACAGAAAGCCAGGGAAGAGCAAGTTTCTGGGCTCTATACAGACAGAGAACAAGCTTCTCATACCTGGTTGATAACTCTTAAGGACAGGCAGAACTTCTGGCTCGCTCTTAAGACTTCAGAATGTTGTATTTGCTTGGCCATGTCTAGAGCCAAGCTCTCAGGAGTTACCCTAGCCAGCTGATCTGAGAGAACAATGGGCAGCACTGCATGACAGAAACACTGCAAGACTGCACTGTGGGGGGGACACCAAAAGGCCAGCAGCACAGCTCAGAGCAGGCAAGAAAGCTCAGCTTCACTGGACACGTTCCACTATGGTGCAGATAAACAAAGGTACAAGGAACAGCAACGAGCTTGCAAACAGCACCTCACCCAGGCAGCAGAGCAGCCAGGACAGCTGAACATTGGCACCTAAGAACATCCACCACCACATAACTTGAAGACAGACAGTTAACAGGGTGGTTGAGCTGCATGAAGCAACACTTTCAGGTCCCTGACCAGTTCTGCTCTTCACCAAAATTCTCATCACAGAGAGGAGCCATTTTGAGTCTGCTTCCCTGTCAACAACTGCCCTTCAAGAAGCAGCTCACTGTCAAGGGTTTGTCTCTATTTCCAGGAGTTTTGAAGTGTTAAAGCCTTAACTTACAGTTGTGTAGGGTGTAAGTGGGCACACATGCACCTGAGAGTTCAAGATTTGTGTACAATGCCTGGTTTCTTACTAGAACTGAAGACATTTTTTGTACAGCAGTCATGACAAACAGCAGGACTGTCCTACTTCAGGCCAGTTCTAGCATCACAGGTCTGAACTCTGAACTTCAACTCCTATCTACCCTCACAGGCTGCAAATCTCGTCTGATTTCTCAAAGAAACCCACAGCATCTTCCAGCTGTTTGTGACTTTGCACACACAACTGCCTCATGAACTCCACTGAGGCCTTTCCTGCCCATCCCATGCCATCTGGTTTTTTGACAATTACAAAAAAGACCTCTAAAGAAAAATCTCCAACCAGCTACAAGCCACATTCTTCAAGATGCCCTCAGACCCAAATCTCCACTGTTAGCCACCCAAGGAGAAGGATGTGCCAGTTCCCATGGAGGTCTATCCACGCTGCACAAGCAGCAACACTGCTCTGCTGTATCTCAGTCACAAAGCTTGGCCTCTAAGTGGCAACTGTTACTTTAATAGACCTCTTGCAAGTCACAGAGTTTTAAAGACCAAAAGCAAGGCAGATGAGGCAGAAGCCACAGGTACCCATCACCTAGGGAGTTATTACCAAAAGTGTGCTTGATTGTTTGGGTACTGGCACTCAGCTTCTCAAGTCCAAGACATTCCTAAACAATTCAGTATCCTCAAGAAACAAGCAAGCTGATGGAATAATCAAGAACACAGAAGAGGGACAAAAGTGTATCCAACACTTTCACACACAGCACAGTGTGACCTTCAGAGGGTGCTCAATATGCTACGGGGTCTCTTGCAAAGCTCTTTTTAAGGGCTGAAGGAACTCTTCAGGGCCTCTCTGAGTCTGATTATCACTGCAAGGCACTTTGACCTCCTATAATCACAGCACAATGAAACTACCACAGAAAACAGCAAGTTTTGTATGTGAAGTTATCAATGGACAGGATGTAGTTCTGAAGTTAACAGCTTTAAGTCTGCTGCATGATAAAGGTACAGAGACTACTCAGATAAGCAAGTTATTATCCAACCACACATCTCCACTGATCCTGGGGGCACAGCAGCGAGGTGAAACTTTTCTTTTAGGGGAGCTAAACCACACTGCAGAGCAGTATTTGACTCAAGTTGCACAGGCACCTTCTGCCACTCTGCCCCCTGACCTTCTCAGCAGGCAGAGCTACCCAGAGGAGAATGCTGGGGTAGAGAAGGCCAAGGGGCAAAGGAGGAAAGGTAAGAAGAGAAATTTAATGGAACCACAAACTAAGCAGAATGAACTTGCATTCTGGCAGTTTCAACACAACACTTTCCACCTCCACACAAAATTCACATCAACCCAACCAAAAGCTCTATAATCTAAGATGCAGAACTCTGGATACCACCAAATTCAGATACTCCTTACAAAAGAAGCAGATATAAAAAAAACCAACCCCAAATCAAAGGAACTACAAAAAACTCTCCCAAAACCCCAAGGCAACAGCACAGCCCCCAAACACAAGCCCCCTTATTACCAGTAAAGGGCTTCTGCACCAAAATCAAACCAGCACATCAGCCAAATGCAAATACATGGCACCAATCCTCAAGTCCTTTGGTTTAAAGCTTATGGAAGGCCCACACAGAAATGACTCTGAGACACCAGCACTTCTCAGACTATAAACACACCAGAGAGATCTGGAGTGTATCAGACCTACTTGAGGGTTACTGGAAGAGCAGCTAGTTGGTGACAGCTGCCTTCTTGATGAAGAATTGTGGAACTTGTGTGAATGCTCTCTTGCACAGTGTTACCAGCTTCCAAAACTCACTGTGATCACTCACACTCCTACCAGTGATGCCACAGCTGCCTTGGGCTGAAGAGCACCAAGGCTCTACACAACGTGTACCATCACCTTTCCTATGGACAATTCAGTTACATTCCCATGAGAAAAGAGATTGAAATAACTCTTGCTGTTCTTACTGGCATCAAAGACAGAGGTTCTCAATTGCCCCTTTTGATGTTGCATCTGAGAAAATCAGCAACTTCAGGAGCAGGCAGCAGTCTTCAACTGAGTTTTTCTCAATTGTTTGTTGTACATAGCCCAAGAAATAGGGACAGAAAGGACAACTAGACTGGGAACATACCACAGACATTACAAGGGACCAATCACTCAAAGGAGTAGAGTCCAGTACTTGAAGAGATGTAGCTCTTGTAAGCAGAGATGCACATAGCAGCACAGTTTAACATCAAATGATGTGCATATGAACTTGGAAATAGATATTAGCTAAATGACTAATTTCCAGCTCCCTCCCCACAGAGCTGCTCAACAAAACAAAGAGCTACACCATGCTCTAAGCAGCGGGGGAGAAAAGCTTCAGATCTGCATTTGCAGCTGAGTTCCCTTGAAAACAACAACAAACCACCAAAAAAACCCAGAACAAGCAAAAAAACCTCACAACCAAGCAAAAAGCCTTCAAACAAACAAAGAAAAAGCCACAAGCAAACAAAACAACGAAAGATTTTTCAGTCTTTTGAACCTTTTAAGTCCTATTTTCCCAAGCGAGCCCCAACTGAACAAAGCAAGTTCTCTGCAAACTTAGCTGGCCTCTGCAGCTTTCCTTTGAGGTGTTCCTGAGCTAAATATGCAACTGAAGGAGTAGGGGTCCAAGCCTGCTGAAATGTATTTTTGCACATGTGGGGGAAGAAGGGGTGCAGTGCTGAAACCTATCATGAATTGAGTCAGCAGAAACAGGGATTGCAATTTTACCTGCGGTACACAAGATCTTACCTCAACCGTTTCAACTGTCCACTCATCTACCTGTTCCTTCTCACTACTGCTGAACTGAGTCTCTGCCATGAATTGTCTGTTTACATACTAAAATAAAAATAAGAAAGGGTATGAAAGTAAAAGTAAGTGGCATTAAAGCTATACAACATGACAATCTTGCCAGTGAGCAATACCTCAGTTGATTCAACTTCGGTGGGTTCAGTAAATTCTTCTGCTGGATCAGGCTCTGTAAGAAAAAGGCAGCATTTCTGTGAAAAAACCAACACCTTAGAGACAGAGGAGAGAGTCAGATGAAAATGGCCCCCAGTCACAGTGCAGTTTGGAAGTCTGATTTGTTTTTTGCAGCAGTCATTTATCAAAAGCATTTAAGAAGTGCTGTGGATCATCATCAGAACAGAAGGACCAGACGTTTACTCCTCATCTATGCTAAGGAAGGAGCAGCTCTGTCACACATCTTCAAGTGGCTGAAGTTTTGATTAGATGTGAAATTAGAGCCTTAAGATGGCTGAGTTGTACAATTAAGTATCTGCTGGGCTCAGAAACAAACCTCCTCATGCTGGGGTCTGGAGAACAGGTCTCGTGAGGAGCGGATGAGGGAAGCGGCGTGGTTTAGTTTGGAGAAGAGGACACTGAGGGAAGACCTCACTGCTCTGTGAGGTTCCCTGAAAGGAGGCTGGAGTGAGGTGAGCATTGGTCTCTCCTCCCCAGTGTCAAGTAACAGGATGAGAGGAAATGGCCTCAAGTCACACCAGGGGAGATTGAGATTGGGTCTTTCCTGCAACAGTGGTCAGACTTTGGAGGAGGCTGCCCAGAGAGATGGTGGAGCCACCGTCCCTGGAGGTGTTCAAAGCAATGTGTGGACATGGCTTAGTGGTCATGGTAGTGTGAGGCTGATCGTTGGACTCATTGATCTGAGAGGGCTTTTCCAACCAAAACAATTCTATGTGTCAAGGTAGATTAAAAAGCAGCATGTCTCAGAGCTAAAAAGCCATCAGGACATGAAGAGACTTTGCAATCACAACACTTGCATTTGCAGTTTAGTCGCTGTGGTGAACCCAAGAGACAGGCCAGCAGAAGATAACTGACCATGCTAGTCATAGGCATCGTGAGACTCTTACCAGCTTCTGCTACAGTGTCTTCTACTGCAGGTGTGGGTGCTGCCTCTTCTTCCTCACACAGTCCATTCTGATGGTTATGGGTGCTATCAAAGTAACTGGTTTGAAGAATGCGTTCCACGATCTCCTTCAGCGCTTTATCTGGCAAGAGGGAAGAAGGCTGAATGGTGACTCAGGCCCAGGCATCTGTCCCTTCTTTGCCAAAGGTCCCACACATTTAATTGCACTTTTGCTGGGAGGATGCTATTCCAAGCCAGTCCACAGACACTAGTGTCAGAGAATTGCTTCTTACAAGATCATATTAAATCAACAAATAATCAGTTTCCATTCAAAAAAACCCCAAGGGCAGAGATTAAGAGCACGCAGTGCTCCTCAGAGTAGTTGTGAAACACTTCCAAGTGAGGCAAAATTTGTCAATTTAATCATCCTACTTTTTATTTCTGCTGTTTCAAAAACCTATGGCTGCTTGGTTTTCAGTTTGGAGAGTTTCAGAAACTCATTGAAGCTTCAACTGTAACTAATTAGATTGCAATTTCCTAATTCAAGCCCCACTGTAAGTCGATTCTGTACACAACAGCTCTCAGCACCAGCAAATTTACACAGCCACCACCTGCACCAAGGCTCTCTGCCTGAGGTGAAGTAGCTCAGAACAGCCCTTGTGAGTGAAACAAGCACTAACTGGCACTCAGGTCCCCTAATGAATGCTGTGACATCTTAACCCAAAACAAATCAGCTGCTTTGGCAATGCAGCTTCACCAACTGTCTAGGCCAACAAAAACCAAAGCAGACTAGGGATGGATGATTCAGAATGCCTGTCTGGCAGGTGAGAGTTGCTGTGTGAATCAACAGCTACAGGAAAAGCACAGACAGACATTAACATTCATCCCTTAAGACAAAGCAAACCAGAAGTGGCTGCCAATGACATCACCAAAAGTTCACCCTGAGATCCAGACACAGTATGGAGACTAACTGCACAGAATGAGTGACTGAGCAGCTCTTGAACCAGAAAATACCAGCCTCTGCCTCAAAGTGCCCCTGTATCTTCTCCTTCCTCTATCTCTGGTGTACAGAGAAGTGCAATGATGCTGATGTCTAAGAGGCTGGAGAAAAAAAAGTCTTGTGAGGAGCAGCTGAGGAACTGGGATTGTTTAGTTTGGAGAAAAGGAGGCCAAAGGGAGATGACCTGGCTCTCTACAACTCCCTGACTGAAAGAAGGTTATAGGGAGGTGGATGTTGGCCTCCTCTTCCTAGTATCAAGCAATAGATCAAGAGGAGATGGCCTCATATTGCACCAGGGGAGGTTTAGATAAGAGCCAAGAACTTTTTTCCTGCAAGGGAGGTCAGGCATTGGAACAGGCTGCCCAGGGAGGTGGTGGAGTCGACATCACTGGAGGTGTTCAAGACATGTGTGGACATGGCCTTTGGGACACAGTCTAACGGGCGTGGGTTGAGAGATGGACTTGATCCAACCCAAACAACCCAGTCACCCTAAAACACTGTTGTAAGGATCTCCTGGCTTTCACAAAGGCCTGCACATCTTGACCACACCACACCTGCACTACAAATGTTAAAACAACACCAAACAAAATTTCATTTCAACAATAGAAATAATCTGAAGTTTGCCACAGACAAGGAAAATCTTGTTACCATTAAGGCCACAGCATCTTAATCTCCTGTGTATCATTCCTCAGTGCAGCAGGTTAGGTAACAACTGCAATACTACAGATGGAACACAAAAAGCCCTTTCAACAGCCCAGTTTTACTCCACCCTAAGGACACTTGTTTTCTTTTTTAAAGGGGGAAGTTGTTAGCCACCTTACCTACAGGTAAGGAGCTCCTAAAAGTTTCCTGTTTATTTTCAGTTAAGGACCACAAAAAATTCCCATGGTACAGGAAACAGACAACTGCCTAGCTCAGCTCTTTTCCTGAGGTCTAATGTAGGAATCTACATGTTTGTGAGAATTTACATCTCCCCAAGACAGCAGCCCATCTGCATGACCATGCCCTGACTTCCAGAGTTCAGTCATCTGAACAAGGCAAATCCAGAATGCTTTTGGCAGGAGATGAGCAGGAGCAGAACATGACACTAAATAAGGCCATGCCAGTTTATGGAGCAGGTCACTATTGACAAAGCTCCTTGTTCACACACATTCCCAGAAAACAAAGCACTGCTGCTAAGCAGCAGCAGAACACTGCTGAAATGGCAGGAATGGACTAAGCTGCAATACTGAGTAAGGATGGACCAGTGACAAAAAAAGAAACATAAAACCACACCTCATAGTACGCTCATAGTACAGCCAGCAGAAAGGTCACACTTCAGTGAGTTACTGTTACAGGCCAGCTAAGCTTTGAAAAAGAGTAGCTACTCTAAAAACTCATGAAGGTAATTACCTGCCAAAGTTCTCTGTTATCAGCCACTGTAATTTGCTTCAGGCACAAATTCAGTGTGTTATCTCTTAATACAGAGGGTATACTTACAGGTTGTTCCACAAACTGGTTTCTCCTTCCCTTCCAGTAGGTCCCACAGGTGAACTGATGCTTGCTCATACTGCTCGTTCAGCCTTAGAAAAAGAATCAGCAGTAAGAGTTAATTTTTCACCAAGTCTCCCAATTACCTCAGCACAAATCCATCCTTAACTGACTGCTCACTAGGAAGAAAGCCACTTTGCCATAAGCTGACCTCATGCTCATGTCTCGCTCGGGGTAGACCAGCTTGTAGAACTCATCCAGCATGGTCAGCTCCTCCTCGGTCAGCACCGGCACGCCGCTCGTGCCTTGCTTCAGGTCGCTGCGCACTTCGTCATCCCCCAGCTTGTCCAAAATGAACTGCAGCTCCAGCACGGTCTTCAAACGCTTCTGCTCAGCTTCCTCCCTCATCAGCTGCTCCCTGCGAGCTGTCTTCTTTATTGTTTTCTGGATCTGTTTCCCGAAGAGATTTGCAAGTGCTTAAACTCGCCAGGCCCAACTGCACCTGCACTCCAGACAGCCAGAACCCCCAAGAACCTGCAGTGCTCTCAACTGCTGAGTTTATAGCCTATGGTAACAAAGAAACTAAACCCCTCACAGCCACTGGCCAAAGAGAAGCAGCAGCCCTGTGAAACTGCTCTGAGCAAATGGTCCTACTGGCAGTGAAGTGGCTGTCCACACTGCTGGTGTCCACACTGGCCTGGTCTGTGATTGTGCTGTTTTGAACAGCCATGCTTTGTCAGAAAATGGGCACTTTTTTTGTTCCCAGAGATATGTGTAGTCCATCAGCAAAATCTTTTGGGAACAGCCTTCAGAGAACCTGACAAACTACTACATGAAATAGAAGAAAGCAGCCAAAGATACAAGAATCATAAGCCTTTCACCTCTGTAAATAAAGCAACTACTGTGCCTAGTATCAGTGAGAGAGTTGGAAGCCCAAGCGTTTGGATAGCCCACACTGCACCACTTGCTCTTTACTTACATCCTGGCTCAGAGCCATGAAACTCCTCTGCAGCTCTTTAGCAAACTCCAGATTATTTGTCACTTCCTGGTATTTTGACACTGCATCCTTCAAAACAAGTTGAGAAGAGAAAGTCAACCATCACGACCAGAACGGAACACACACTTCCAGCAAACAAATTCCCCGGCTGGTAGCTCCTAAGTGAGACATGGCATCTTTGAGTGGGACTGCAACAATGCTTACTCAAACTCTGATCTTCACTGGCCAACATCCTGCAAAGGCTTTAGATTCTTAGACAAGCATACATATGCTCACATGCAGGACGGATGAGTTTTACAGTTGGCTGTAGCCAGCGCTGACAACACCGAGCTGGCAGGCTGGGGGATGGGGGGAGAAGAGCAAACTGGCAACTCCAAACTGCTGAAGAGATAAAGGCTTGAGAATTAATGCATTCAGTCAGAGCCAAAGCCAAAATGCTACAGAGCATCATGCTCCCTTCTCCACAAATCTTTGTAATTTGCTCTTTTCTTAAATCTAATATTGTGATTTGCACCAAAGCAATTCAAACTCCCTAACCTGCTTTCAGAACTAGGAAATTGCAGAGAATCAAATCAGGGGAAAAACAAAACACCACAAAAATCCCCCATGGCTGAGACACACTCCTGCTGAGTCAAAATTAGCAATGGCTATGCTCTTGGTAAGAGTAACTGAGCCAAGGAGAAGGCAAGGCTCTGCTTTATTTGAAAAGCAAAGAACAAACTGTATTTGCTTTTTTCCCCTTAAGGATTTCCACTTGCAATATAGCTAACTAGGAAACTTCATCGTATTACATACACACACAATTCATCATTCTTAACTGATGTCTACAAGCAGAAGTGAAAGCATTTCTCCAACCAAAAAGACCTTCTATCTTTTGAAGTGTGATAGCCAAGCTGTCATCTTCATAAAACTCAGTCATGTGTATGTGTAATTTCAGTTACCTTCTCTGCTTAGGTAAGAAAACTTACTGTGGTCTAGCTTCACAAATGCCATCAAAAACCAAAGGCACACAGACCCAGTTTGCAGCTGGCACAGAAAAACCAAAGTGGAGCCCAGAGAAATGTGAAGATCCCTTGGACCAAGGGAAGCAGCTCATTCTTGTAATTGTCAACAGCTGCAAGAGTTGCAGGCTACATTCTTTTCCCTTCGGTTTTTTCCCAGTGCTACAAATCAGCAACAAAACACTGCTGATTACTGAGCATCTGGTAATCTCTAAGTATCAATACCCGTGTTTGCATCACACAAATTCAATTTGCTACTTGCATTATATTTACTGTAACTGGAAGTGTGCTGTTGAGTCAAGCTCTACAATAACCTACTTTAAGAACCAGCCCCAACAAGGAGAGGTGCAGCACAGATCTGCTGCATTGCCAGCTGTGACAGACACATGGCCATAGCTAAACTTCCAGAGCCCTTGGTCTAAACTCCATCTCTGCACCATTATTTACAAGCTACCTCCATGTGACTAAGCTGTTTAAGTTCTCCCTGGGCACATTTTCTGTGAAGAAAAGGATGATGTACAGAGAACCTCAAAGGTGTCATTTAGCTCTTTCACAGCACAAAGCTGTAACACATGCCAATTTTCACCACAGCTTCTTCCCAACCTGACCTCAACAAGCATGAAACAGTGAGACTGGTTCCTCTACCTGTTCTTTTCAGTTTTTAACAGAAGAATTGAGATGTTTCAGGTCATAAAAAACTGAGGCAAAGTCAAAGCTCAGGAAGGTCTATCTTTCAACACAGGCAAGAGAAATTCACCCCCTTCTCCCCACCAAGATTACAAATCATTTTCATCTGGTTAGTATTTTCCCCCCTTTTTACCAGTTGATCTTGATTCAGACGTTCTCCCTTGTTCATTCTTTCCTGGTAATCATCAAGCTTGCTCTGAAATGAAAGAAAAATGCTATTAGGAAGAGCCAAAATCGGTTTACTGCTTCCTTCTACCTGTGCTAACAAAATTAGGTACTGCAATATTAAATACAGACTGCAAGCTACCACACAAGCACACAACTATCAGGTAGAAATAGTACCTGAGAAAAACTGGCTTCTTGGTCAAAACAATGCAAATACTTCCCTAAGGGACAAATATTTTAACCTTAAGTGGCTGCCCCAATACATCCTCATGACTTGTCACAATTTCTGAGGAAACACACAAGCTTCCTAAAGAGGAAAGCACTCTCAGTGCACATTGCCTTCCAGTCCCAACAACAGAGAGCTGAGCTCAGTTTTGAGTCAGAGATTATCCTCACTGGTTCACTAAACCACCAAAAACACAACTGCAAAAAACCACTATCAAGGCAATTAAGATTCAGAACTTCTTTGTAGTTGCACCAGTTGAGGTAGCTTTGAAGAATTCAGAACAGCCTCTAATCCTTTGTGCCCACCAACACACCTCACACGAATAGCTCCAAAATATTTTTGCTCAAGAGCAGATTTCTTTTTCATGGGGAGAAACTGAAAGGGGAATCATTAGGTTAACTTCAGCAGGGTCAGTTCTCTAATCTGCTTAAGTACAAACCCATGCAGATCTGTGACATTAGCCAAAAGGAGGCAAAACTTATGCATGGCCAAGTGACAAAGATTCTCCAGGCTAAGTAAAAGGTTCCTAGAAAGGAAGCAAAGTCTGTAAGTGTAATACACCTAACTCTTCAGCTCCAAGGTTTCCCCACTGCTGTATTATCATGTGGGTGTATTCATGGAATTTCCCTTGTCTTAGTAAAAGCAAAGCCTTAAAATGAAGCCTTCAAATGACCTTCCCAATCTTGCATAAACAACACCATGTAAGGGACAGTAATCAGAAATGCTTCTTTTTGAATGTCAAAAGATTGAAACCCTGGTGCAGCCACTGGCTCAGTGTTTGTGTTTGTTACTGACAGGTTTTGCTGCTGCTGCTGGTCTCTCTTCTTTAATATTTTTGTTCCAGGACATTTCAGCTAAAATACTTCACTGGTATTTTTCTGGCTAATCCAACTTCTGTGCTTGACCTCAGATCTTTGGGAAAGATCAAAGTCTGTCTGTGGTTTAGCAGGAAATCTCCTCTTACAAAGGATTTGATGCCCAGTATCACTTACTTACACACATAACCACCCTGAGGAGACTGGCCCTTTTGATGTCACCTAGTGCCAACAGTTTACTCTTTGGCAGTCCAACACTGAACTACTTCACCTTTCACTGCATCAGAGCCAGTAATGGCCTAGACAAAAAGTTAAGAACTTCCTGTGCTCCAAAAAATACATTACTGGGAATTTCAAGAGGGGGCAGACCCCAGCAGGGTTAATAGCTGTCAAATGCAGCAGCCCCAGTTTGTAACATGCCAACAGCCCAGCCCTGAAGAGCTTTGGTATATTGGAAATCTGCAACAGGGAACTAGGTCATTTTACTCTTCCACATCCTAATTTTAGAATAGATGATGGCATGGCTGGACAATCACAGAAGCAGTTTTGATGATTTAGGAGATGGTAGCTGAGCTGTGAAGTCCAGAGGAAGGGTGAAGAGCTCCAACACTGCAATGCCTCAGTGCAAAGCCAGCCAAGTTAACCAATGCTTCCAACATGCAAGGCAGCTTAAATCCTACAAGCAACTGGCTTTGCAGACAAAGACATGTTTAGAAGTCCCTACTTGCACAAGTCACTCCCATGCTGCAGATTACAATTCCCTTGGTCACACTGCTGCAATTGTTTGTGAGGCTGCACAGCAAACAGGCTGCTAACAGAGCCAGGTTAAACAGGGTCTACAAAAGACCCCCAACTGTTTCTGTGATCCAGTTTCCAACACAAACCCATGAACAACAACAGTCAAACTAACAGGACAGAACAACAAATTCTGGAACACTACTTAGATCAACTTTGGTGAAGATAACATACTGACAAAAATTGCTGCAAAACACTCAATCTAATCCATTTTGGTGGCATGAGCAAGCCTAACAGCCTCAACAACTACAGTTGTTTCTGTACTGCTTCCATGCAGCAAAGCTGCTATCTTCAGATTACCCTAACAAAAACAGTGCCTCAGGGTTTTCTTGAATGCTCAAATATTCAAGTCTAGTGTAAATTCTTCCTTCATTTTGACACAGTAGTTCACCAACTAAAACCCAAAAGGTAACCACTAGGAACATAACCAAGTTGCTTCTTTTCATGTTTTCTTCCTTAAAACATTCATAGCAGAAAGGCACAAGCACACTGGAAGCCCTTTCAGCTGCAATGCAGAGAGCAAGCACATGTGTAGTTACATGTTACCAGAGAGACTGAAGTGCCAAGTAAGCATTTTTCTATCACCCCTAAGACACTGAGAGATGCAAACGCTGTGTGACACAGAAGTAGTAAAGAAAATGCTTTATTTTCAATCTGCTCTGTCAACTAACAGCAACCAGGGCAGCACTAGTGCTGTAAAGTAACTGCAGTAACACTCCTGCTTAGCAACTACTGCAGTGTCTGCAAGTAAAGAGCCTAATTCTACCTGCCCTTAGACAACTTCATCCTCACTCATCACTGATAAGAGATCTCAAAGCATAAAAGCTAAACCAGCAGAAAAAAAAAATCATCAAGTGGGCAAGTGAGCACAGGAATGGTCTGTTCCATAGCTCCTGAGTCAGCAGACCCCAGGTCTGCAGGTAAGCCACCACACTTCAGCTTGTGACACCAAGACACTTAAGTATTCTGGAGTTCCCGAGGTGAAAAGGACTACACAGCAGGCACTGGGGCAGGGGGAGGCAGAGGGGTTGCTCACTGCTTATGCATGCCCTGGGTTTTACACTAATAGGAATCCAAAATCAAGTTACTTCATTGTGCTCAAGTTCTCATTACCTCTTCTGAACTGCCTCACAAATATGAGCCTAAAGTAGGGGGGAAAAAAAAAAGGCAGTTGCATGACATTAGCTTCCCAAACAATCCTGTGTTTAAGCATGCCTGACCACTCAGCTGTGCTGTTACAGTCATTTACAGTGCCATGCTATAAACTGGATCGCTGGAATGATCTGATTAAAAATAACCCTTGAAAAAAGGGGGCCAGGAGCAGGAGGGAGGCACTATATTTAACCAGATCATTTCAATGCAATGGTTTATCCCAGGTACAGCAGCACGAGTGCTGGAGACAAGCTGCAAGGTGGAAGGGAGAAGGCAACCTCTTGAATAGCTTAAGTGGCAATGCACACTTCACTGCAAGCAACGAAACAATGGAGAGGGCTATCAAGTGTCTTCTGACAGGTCTCCAAAACTTCATCCACTTTATTAACAGCATTAAGCAACTAAGAGAATCCCAAATTTGTACTAGCTGCCTAGTACATTTCACACTGAAACAAAGGAGAAGTTTATTAACCTGCTTTACTTTTGCACATTGTAACATATCTGCTCCACCGCCACTCACTCATCAGGTTAACTCCTCAGCAACACTGCCTAGAAGTGACTAAACAACATGAGAACAAATCAATCTTCTCATTTCCTCGGGGAAACTGGCAGAAAAATCATCAAAATGGTGAACACTTGAAACTGTAGCAGTTTAGTGACACAGGGAACCTCAGAACCTCTCAAAAACTGCCCCAGATGCCACATGCACTGCTGGGTACACTTCAAACTACCTCAAAGCTGTCCCAAGAAGCTCTTTTGGTCCTGAGTTATAACGAGGAACATCACTACTCCAGAACACTAAACCCTTGCATCTCTTCTGTTCAAACTGAATTTGTTTCTGAATAATGCTTGCAAATATTCTTGGGGTTTTTTTCCCCCAAAAAAAGTTTAACAGTGTGTATATATATATAAAAAATACTCTCCACACTGAGTTAGCTTTGAAGTAACCAAAACATTCCAGTTCTGAGCCTGCTGTCTCACCATCAGCTGATCACAAAAGGGGTATTCTGCACACCACACATTCCCGACCCTTCCCAGAGGGCAACAAGGACAGCCAGGCTGACAGCTGGGCCAGCAGCCCCACCAACCTAACACATACAGCAACAGCAATCCACGAAAGGCTAGGAGCAGGACCCACTCCTGCCCAAGTGACTGCAGAGCTGATGGAGACGTCCAGTTTGCAAAATCTAAACCTTTAAAACTCTCAGGAGTTGACTACAGATTAAAAACCCCCATTGCTTCAGCAAGCAGAACCAAATGAAGCCACAGATGAGTGCACCCCTGTGCCTGTGCATGCTTTACCATACTGCCACACAGCATTTCCTAGGGCACCACTATGAATGTATGAGTTCACTACAGTGCAAGAGACCCAGACTGTGTTCCACACAGAGGGTATGTACAAAATGTGTAGCTTTTACAACAGCAGATGAATCCTGAAGCAAGAATAGTGCTGCAGAGCACAGACTGGTCTCTCAATACACTGTACTGCATTTTCTTGTGACAGAAAAGCAACAAAACATCAAAGCAGTGTCTGAAAAGCTGTAGAAGATCCTTCCAGTTTGTAGGACTCTTCATGCATTAACAGAACCTGCTGTGAGAAACAGTCCTCATGCTACATAAACCAGTTACACATAAACCAGCTACACACAAAGCAGAGCAAACTGAAACCAGAGTACCAAACACCACCATTTCACTGGTAACTCTGCTGATTTCAAGGGATGAAGCTTTGTTATCCAGAACTGCTCTCAACAGAGCTTTCAGTGACAGATTCAATGCAGTTTTAAACTAATTTCTTGGTTTCAATATCACATTGAGGCTCTAAAGTTAAATTTGAAACCATGCTTCACAAGCAGAGCTTCTGGAGACACCAGCAAGCCTTGAACACCCAAATGGCCTCAACAGTGCAAAAGCACTTGGGAGTGGTGCTATGAACAAGCATGGTGCTTCACTGCTACCCTTACCTGCATCTTCAAGAACAGAAAACTCAGCTCAGCTTTCACTGTAACTGTTTCCTATAGGAAGCCAACCATTTGATGGAACCAAGTCAGAGGAACTTGAGAAATCCATCTCCTCTGGCAGTGCAGACTCTCAGGGAGTGACAGGGCCTTTTTTCAAATATTACTTCTTCAGCCCAGTCAGGATTACACTTCCTTGGAAATTCAGAGACAGGCTGATAAAGCAACAGCATCTCAAGTTACTGCAGCTACAGCTACAATGTGCCATCTCTTCAGCCCCACACACCAAGCTCAAGTCATGTCAAGCAGTTCCAGCTCACTTAATTCACATTTACAGCTGCCCAAGCCTGGTCTTTGTGATCACCTGCCCCTACCTCACACCAAGTGCTAGCAAAGGAGGAGCTTTGTCTTTCTGGGGGAATATTTGGTTTATAAACTGGTTTTATACAGTTCATACAATATTACACAAGTTGAAAGGAACAATAACTTTGTTGGGGTTTTTTAATGTGTCTCTGTATCAAGAAGTAAGTTTCATCTACATTCAACTGGCTTAACTTGCAAAGGTATTTCCCCAAATAAACAACAAAGGTAGAAAGGGCAGGGAGAAGAAAATGGTCTACCAAGCTATTTTCTCCTAGGGAGCCTGGAGAGCCAGTAGGATTTTAACATCAAACACCTCACAAGAGCCTAGACAGAGGAGTTCACTCGACTTTTAAATTACCTAAACTTGCCAAGACAGACTCCACTTGCATGTCTGAAGGTCTGGTAGAGGAAACACCCTTCAATTACCCCCTCCCAGGCACACACAAATATCTAGTTATCTAAGAAGAGAGGAAGAAAACATGATAGCACTCCT
This sequence comes from Melanerpes formicivorus, assembly GCF_026170545.1. NCBI lineage: Eukaryota > Metazoa > Chordata > Aves > Piciformes > Picidae > Melanerpes > Melanerpes formicivorus. The sequence goes on along the minus strand of NW_027142368.1, from coordinate 16,956,738 downwards.
ATCACTTCCAAGCACAAAGAGATAAAGAGAACACAGACATTTTAAGGCCATGCTTTCACATACACTTATGAACAGTAATTCAATTTACCCTAGTCCCTCTGAACACTAGTTACTCTTTCAGAAAATGAGATCACTTTTAGGAAGAGAAAATGAAAGCATTGACTAGTTGTCTAGTACTGCTAGCTTATGCAGAAGCACTAAAGAGCACACAACTGAACTGTCAATATGATTTCAAATGGTGTCATGTATTTTGAAGGTCAGGCCATTTGATGCTCAGTTTAACAGGGAAGAAGACAGTGAATGATTTACCTCATGGTTTCCTCATCTCTTCCCAGAAGGCCCTTTGCTCAACTGTGATGTGCACATCCCATTTAAACCCTAAGGTGGTACTCTCCATCCTTCAACAGCATGTGTCTAAGTCAAGTGTATTTGTGTAGCTATTCTCAAATGCAGGACTCTCAGAATCATCTACACAGCCCCATTACCAGCTGCTGACAAAGAAAGGATTAGATACTCACAAGTTTTCCATGAGATTTACTGGTTTTTACCCACTACTGCCTGTGCAGTACCCAGGACCATTTTACTTTCTGGATGGTTAAAAAAATATAAAATTATTCTCATTAAAAACTCAAAATAAAGGAAAACGAAGGAATTTTGCAGAGAAGTAAATGTACCAAGTACTGAACTAGAAATACTGATGCTCATGTGGACAATAAGCTTTGCTTTCAGGCTCCTAAGCACACAGGGCTCTCTTCATTAAAGCACACTAAGTCTTCATTGAAGAACCTTGAATTTACTACAGAATTCTAGGTTTCCCCATCAAGGGAGAGGATCAAGACCACAAATTAGCAATTCTGTCTTAATACACCAAGAGCAATCTACCTCATGACTTCTATAGTGTTTACATGAGTCTTACTTCAGCAGGTTTCAGAACTTCCTCAGACCTTCAAGACTTAAGAGGAATCTTGGAGCCTCAAATTGCTGGTGAGAGCACACCCCCAGCTTTCCTTTAGCAGGACTGAAGTAATTTTACTGGAAGATATCTCCAGAGAAGCCATCTGCAGAAGGCAGGCCCCCATCCCCTCCATTTGCCTCCTATGACACCAGCTAGAAAGTCACTCCAGCAGCCACAGATACCCACCCCCCTCCCCAGCCCAAACAACAAAAACCCTGGAGCCCACATGAGAACAGTGTCACCAATTTTCACTCTTCTGCCTAACGGCCTCCCAACTTAGGATATGATGAAAGTTGGCCTAAAGTCCATTCATGGACTAAGCCAAGTGTAAATCAGGTGTAAATTATTTACCTTAAAAGATAAATAGAAAGGAAAACTGAGCTGCCCACCAATAGGAGTGTGCTTAGCCTCTTTATTACTCCAAAGTGCAGAGCAGACCAGAAGAATGCTCAGCTGCTATCTTAGTTATTAAAATACAGGGTTTGAATACCATAGAAAACCATTTTTCATGTCTTTTGCCCGTTTTCAAACTACACTACTGTACTGAAACAACTGGAGACATACAGAGGAGGATTCTTTCTCCAGTGGAGGGCCAGCACTCTTGTGTGTGCACACTGACATGTATTACTGCCAAGACAGACATCTTGTCCCATCCACACACAACGCTGCTCACACAAGGATCAGGAAGAGATCCTCCAGTGCTAAATCTTACCTAAAAATGGAATGACAAAAAGCAGCAAGCCAGGAGCTTGTAAGGACTGAGAAAATTCAACAGCCATTTTTCAAGTGAGAAGCTACACTGTACCCAGATTTCCAGGGGAAGCACAGCTTGATCCCTTTGCAATTCACCTGTACAGACTTAGCTTGCTGCTAATATCTGCACCTTCTACATACACAAAGTACTAGCCAACACCATTGCAGTCTCAAGTGCTAGCTGGAATAGTAACTGTCCCTGTTTGTTTCTAAGTGCAGAAACAGATTTCGGGCTTCAACGAGAAATTATTTTGAGGGCAGGCAAAGCTCTTTTTTACTATTCCCTAATTTTAGCTTACCAGAGTACAGTGCTTTGAAGGAAATCTTTAGGCTACACGCACACTGGTGTTTTTCTGCTGGGCACCTCATGCTCTGTAGGCTGGAAAGCCCTCGGAGACAAATTTAATCTAGCAAGACGGAGCACGGAGCGGGTGCCACATAAACCGTGAGTAACCACGACACCCTTGTCTTCTTTTGTCACAACTCGAACCAGCCAAGGACCGTGGGTTTAGTAGCTGCTATTTCTAAAAATAAGCTCTTCAAGGCCGCTTCTCGCTGACCTGAGACTCCTGAAGGGCTGAACTTCAGGCGATGAAAAGAGAGAGATGCGAAAAGGCCTGGGTGGGGTGGCCGGCGGCCCCCGGCTTTGTGCAGGCTGCTGGCACAATGCAGTTCCGCCGGAGAGGCTGAGGCTGCCTCCGCCGCCGCCATGTTAGCGCTGCCTCCATGTGCACGGGCTGCGAGGGGAGCCCGGCCCGCCGCAGCCCCTGCCCGCCGCAGCCCTGCCCGCCGCTCGCCGCGCCGGGGCGGGGAAGGCTGCCGAGGCGGCGGCGGGGAGCCGGCGGGGAAGAGCGGGGAGCCGAGGGGCCGCTCCCTGCGCTGGGCCCGGCGCGGGGCTGCACTAGGCCCCGCCGAGGGAAACAAAAGGAGGAAGGGAGGGGGAAGGGAAGGGAGCCGCGCCGCCCAGGGGTCTCGCGGAGGGGAGGGGGCTGCGGCCCGCGGGGACGGAGGGGGCGACAGCCACGACCCCGCCCGCCGCTGCCGCACAGGGACAGGGCACGGGGGGGGCGCCCGGCCGGCTCCCAGGGCCGCTGCAAAGGGCGGCCGACGGAAGGGGCGCCGGGACCCCCGAAAGGCGAAAGGCCAAGGAAAAGGCGCTCGCCCTTCTGGAACCTTCCAGCGCGCGGCCTCTGGGGGCGACACCGGGAACAGCCCGAGCAGGCCGCAGGCTCCCGCGCCCGGGAGCGCAGGAGGGCACGGCCGAGGGGACCGGGCGCCGTCTCGCCGGTACAAGGAAGAGGAAAGAAAATGGGGATAAGGCTGTGCAACGTCCCTTGAGACGGGCCGACGCTGGGGGCAAGGCTCGCCAGCAAACGGGGCCCTCCCGGGGTGAGCAGGGTGTGTGTCCAGGGGCCCAGGGCCCACCCTTGGGGGCGAGGGGGGCCGGCCAGCCAGCCCGCGGGAGCAGCCGAGGGGCGCGGGACAGCACCTTTTTCTTCTCCAGGTTGCGCAGCTTTTTGTCGATCACTCCCAGGATCTGCTTCATAGCTTCGGTTTGCACCGAGGTGATGCTGCCGCCGCTCGCCGCCGGCGGGGGGGCTGCGGCCGCCGCCGGCGGGGCGGCCTCGCCGCCCGGCCCCGCTTTGCCGCTGCCGCTGCTCGCCATTGTGCTGTTGGTAGCCGAGGGCATCTCTGTGCGCGAGAGGGCAGAGAGGAGAGCGGGAGCGCGTTACGGGGAACGGGCCGCCGGAGGGGACACGCGGGAGGGCGCGCGCGCACACGGCCGCTTCCCCACGCCCAGGGTGCGCGCGTGCGCGCCAGCCGCACCTGCCGGCGCGCGCCCCCCCAGCCGCCCCCCCCCAGCGGGCTTGACTCAAGCGGGGACGCGCCAGGTCACGTGACAAGGCAGCCTCCCGCCGCCAGCGGCGCGCACCGCACCAACGGTCACTTCCCCCCGGGGCTCGGCTCGACCCTGCCCTCCCGCCCCGCCGGTGGCCAGAGGGTCTCGCCAACCCTCCTCACCGTGTGCGTGAGTTGGCCCAGGGGAGGGGGAGGGAACTCAGTGCGCCGCGTTCCTCGCTTTAGGAATGGCCGCCTCAAGCCGACTCGGCCCCGCCGCCCGCGCTGCTCCTGCTACCTCTGCACCGCGCTACTGAGGGAGAGAGCGAGGGCGCGCACGCCAGCGCGTAAGGCAAAGAGGCGGCCCGGGCACGAGCGGCGCGGGGTCCTCGCCGCTGCCGAGTGCCCGCGGAGAACGCCTGAGCCCGCTCGCCAGCGCGCTGCGGTGCCGGCCCTGCCCAGGCGGGGGAGGCGCTTCCCGGCCCCCGCGCCGTCGCGAGGCTCGCCCCTGGCGGGTCTTTCAGGCGCGCAGCGAGCGCCTCAGCGCCAGACACAATAGGCAGGCGGGGCGGGAGGGCCGGGAGCCCCGCCCCTCCGTGCCGAGCGGGGCCCCGCTGCGGGGAGCGCGGGGCCAGGCCGGGCCGGGCCGCTCCTTCCCAGCGCCCGCGCGGGATGCTGGGCTGCGTGTGGAAGGGCCGCCCGTGTCGGGCTGGTGGTGGCCACCCCTGCGGAGCGCCGCCGGCCGCTGGCTCGCTGAGGCGAGGGAGCATCGCCCCTCCCTGCAGCCCGCCGCCCCGCGCCCTCCTTCGCAGGAGCGAGGCCCTCTGGGCTCTTCACAAATGACATGTTGTGCCTTTCCCTGCCTGTGAGGCACGTCCCTAAAGCTGGGGGAGTGTTGTGGGGCGGCGGCGTGCCGCAGGTGTGATTGGCCCTTAATAACTGTGCTTCGGTCCCTGTGAGCAGTTGCCTCGTCTGTGCTTCTTCACGCTGGGATTGGTGGCAGAGGTTTGTGGATCTCCAAACAACGCTCCCCGAGTGCCACACAGCGTCCTCGACTGCAGGTTTATGACACATTTACGTGCCCCACCGCCGTGCTGTGCCTGAGCTTTGCTTCTGTGCTGGCTGCAAACAAGTGCCTCAGTATTGGCTAAAGAGTGCCTTGAAACGGCCTCAGGTTTCCTGTGAAGTACAGGGAAGTCCTGAATGAGTACTACACCCTAGGTACACCTTCAGAACGCCCTGCCACGGCACTCAGCAGGCTGGGGAGCCAAGCAGCACCAGCAGGGTTTAGTACTCACTCAGCTGTCTCTCTGCAAGGAATGGAAGAGAGGCTTGGGGAATGTAAAGCTCCAGAAATGGCAATTCCCAGTAACTGCAACCTGGAGATGACAGTTTGGGTTGGCAGACCAGTTTAAGGTTATGTTTGCACCACTGGTTCCTGAAGCTGAATTTGCCCTTGGTCTGTTTCATCGTGGGTCCATGGGAGCCTTTCAGCTGGTTGTCCATTGATCAGCTGGGCCAGCCTGACAGTTCTTCAGCACCAAGAGAGAGATGTCTCACCACCCTTCCTCACCACAGCCCTGCCCATGATCACACAGTCTTAGCCCTTGTTTCCTTTCTGGTTCTTGCTTCCCAGCAGTTCATTGATGCTGCTAATCCAGCAAGAAAATGTTGGGGGGGTTTTGACCACATGCTGTAGTAGCCAATGTTGGATGAAGGGTCAGATTGCCCCCTCTGCTCCCTCGGTTAAAGATGGGGCTTTAGGCTGCTGTGTTTCACATACTGAGCTGCACTTCCTCAGTGCTTTGTCATTTCACCTTAGCCTGTTTGCTTTCCAAATCACCTCCTTTTGCATCGCAGATTAGGAGAGGAGTGTCACAAATCACCCGACCCAGTGACTGCGGTTGAATAAAGGAGGTAGCAAAGAAATGGCTTTGGATATTCCACCTCTGTTTCTTTGCCTGTTCACCAAGAAGAGTTTGTTGGTGCCACTATATTCACAAGATTTGATGTGCTTACTTACCCAAGCCCCTTACACAGGGATCAGGAGTGCATTTTTCCCAGGCCAAATGCAGATTCCCCCCACGAGCATGTGGAGCAGGTTGAGGCTTTTTTTTCCCCACCACATAGGGCAATGCTGTAAATTAATATGGGATTGGTTCAGCCATTCTTATTAATTTCTTCTTTGCCTGACGTTACTATTGCAGTTCTGCAGTAGCTCTGGGCACTCAGCAGCTCGAGCAAGCCTTCCTGCCAAGTCATAAGATCCTAAAGTAGTTTACACTTGAAGCCTGTGTTGCTGAAGAGACAAAAAAACCACCAACCCAGAGTCCTCCTGGGGAACAGGGCCCTGGGAGAATCTGAGCTTTCACTCAGTTTTGCTGTCTGGAGAGGAGGTTACTCTGCAGATTTCCCAGCCTGCTTGCCAGGCCCTTCCAGGAAGTTATCACTTTGGGGGGGTGGTGGTTATTTAGGTTTCCTTTGCCCCAAAGAATTTGCTCAGGAGAGAGAAATTAGCATTCCCTCTAAGCACACAGGCTGGCTGACTCACAGGATGGAAGGAAACCCAGGCAGAATAAACCTCTCCCTGAGCAAGGCTTGAAGGCTGGGCACATGTTCCTGTCTGAACACAACCAAGCTGCAAGGTTTTTATCACCAGTGCTAAACGTTGTTGTGTTAGCAGCAAGATCAATAAGGAATTCAAAAGAGATTTGGGTTCAGAGGAGATTAAGTGACGTCTAATGGCATGTTTAGTCAAACCCAGCACAGTTCCCATCCAACACAGCACAAATTGATTAACTGCCCCTGAATGATAGATTACCCTACACAGCCATTGATGGGAAATCGTTGCCAAGTGTGTTTCTGCTCCTGCCGATGCCACACGGTGCTTGGGCCCTTGCCTGAAGCAATGGCTCGCAGGATTCTGCAGCTTACAGGAGTGAACAACCAGGCTGGGCCACTGCACTGCCACATGAGCTCTGTACAAAGCAGCCCAAGCGTTCATCTTCACCTACAGAGCCCTGCCAGGAGGGCACTGGGTTGGTCAGATGGCCCAAAGAAGAAGTTTCAACGCTGCAGTGTAGCTCAGCACTGCTTGGGGCTTTATGTTTGCCCTCTACAGTTGCAATTCTTCCACCCAAGAACTGCAAATGCCTCTGCTCAAGAAAGCCACAAACCAGCCAACCCAACCAGCCCCCTGAGCCAAACCAAAGGAACCCAAAGCCATACAAATAATGTCAGAGCATTTGAAGAGATCAACGACCTCCATCCAGATTTGTTCCTAATTGTTGCCTGTGCTTCAGCAGGGCGTTTTTGGAAGCCTCAGCTGTGTTGTAGAAGGCCCTTGCTCAGCCCTGTTCCCTGCTGATCATGGCTGGACCCCCTGGCTGGACCCTGACTCGTCTCCTCACCTTGTCTGATAGCTTCTCAGGTGAGGCCACCACTGCCACCAGCCCAGCTCCTCACGAGTACCTGGGGATTGTGCTCTGGCCATCGAGGGCACTGTGCCTATGCTGTCCTTTCCCTTGGCTCCTGCCTCTCCTTCCTTTGTGGAAAGCCAGCTCCTTGGCAGCCTGGAAGTGCCTCTAGCCAGGCACTTTTGCCACGAGGTCTTCTGCAGACATGAAATGAAATTCAAGGACTCTTGATGTCCAAACTGTTCAGGTCCACTGGACAATTCCCAGCACCCCAGAGATGTGATAAATGTCTTTGAAGAGCAATAGAGCTATTGACCAGGCAGCTGTCAGAGTCCTTGCCACACAGGGCAAGCCCCTGCTGCAGCTGAGGAAAGAAGACATTTGGGAAGAGCCTTCTGCCAGAAGGCTGCAGCATGCCCAGCTTCTCTGAGGACCAACACACAGATTTAAGGTGTGTTTTTTTAACATAAATGAATTTGGATTCACTGCCATTAGTAGCTAAGGTATTGCAATAACAGCATGCTGCATGCTGAGGGTTGCAGTGACAGAACAATTATCTAATTAGAGAGTAAAATTAATTGCATCGTGCTTTAATTACTTAATAGCCAAGAAATTGTCATCAGGATGAAGGCTGGGAAATGTCAGGAAAAATAATCAAGGAGTGCACTTTGCTGGGTAACAGAAAGTTTTCCTTGCCAGCATGGAAGGAGGCTTATGTCAGCCCCTCACAGGCCCACCACCGAGTTTGGGTTGGGTCAGGCTCCATTTCTTAGACCTGAAGAGCTGAGGGCAAGTGCCAAGACCTATGGCTGGCAGCAGTGAATAGAACAGGAGCTAGAAAGGGAGGAAGCTCCAGTCCAACAGTGGAAGGAAGCTGGAAGAAAGAGGACCACTGAATTCCAGGACCACTGAATGCCAGGAAGTCAGCACAGGTCGATGCCATCAGAGCAGTACAAAGGGTGATGCCATTAGAGCAGTACTGGATGTGCTTGGTGCTGTGGCAGGAGCTGCTTTGGTCCAAGCCTTTGTGCTGCTATGTGGCAGAGCATGGCTCACACCATGTGTTCTGTCGCTGGCAAGGAGGAAATCCTTCAGCAAAATCTAGCTCTGCAAAATGTGTGGTGTGGAATAAACCTGGGGGATCATAGTGCCAGCCAGGGTTGGAAGGCACCACAAGGATCATCCAGTTCCAACCCCCCTGCCATGGGCAGGGACACTCCACACTAGATCAGGCTGGCCAGAGCCTCAGCCAGCCTGGGCTTAAACACCTCCAGGGACAGGGCCCCAACCACCTCCCTGCACATCTACTCATCCAGAACCTTGCAGGGCCCAGGAGCTTTGCGTAGAGTTCTTCCTGGGGCAAGTCTCTGAGGTGCTGCAGACTCCTTGAACAGCAGTCTGGTGTTCAAAGTGATGGTACTATGATGCTGCAGGTAGTGACTGAGGAGCAAGGCAGACAAACAAGAAGCCACAGTCTTTAAACAAACAGAGAGTAGACCTAAAATAATCTGAATACATTCAAGGAGCTCGTGTCTGTGAGCCAGGCTGTTTGTTCTGCAAGACAGCTTGCAGCTGATGTTTGAAAAGGCATGCAAATAACGTTTCATGCAAATCTTCCCTTGGACACAGGCTTGTGAGCTATTAATTATTCACAAAACCAATGCAAGCATTTTGTCATCGCTGTCTGTGGCATGTTCTCGGCTTTCATCTGTCCTTGGAGCTGCCTGCCTTCCAGAACTGGGGCACCTGGCTCTCCCTCAACTTTGCTTTCTGCTGTGAAATGAAATATCAGCGTCGCCTGTGACGTGCACCCAGGGCTCCTGCGAGGAGCTGGAGTGGCTGTGCTAGGAAAGTAAGGAACCCTGAAGTGTGTGGGAAAACATGCAGGCAGGAGAGGACTTGTGGGTCACATGAATTCTCATCACTGACCTTCACAAGCACTCTGGCATGGAGGTTGCTAGCTGGCCACAGGAAAATGTTACCTGATGCACGGGAGTGAAGTCAAGGCTCCCTCTTTCCACTTTGCATAGTGAAAAGCTCTGCTCTGGTGCCTGAGAGTAAATGATGATCACGTCTTGTTATAATTACCAGAATGAGAACCGTAATTTGCAAACCTGTCTCGCTCAGAGACGCCTGAGTCAGAGCGAGTCAGTGATGAGAACGGGGAGAACGGGGCTGAAGGGGTGACAGCTGGCGGCCACGTCCTCGCGGTTCCATCCACTAGAGGGCGCGGAAGAGCTGCTTGCAGGACCCAGTTGTCGCTCACCCCTCGAAGTTCCCCCGCAGGGACGGTCCAGATGAGTGGGACAGGCGCTGCCGCTTGAGGGAGGAACAGGGAGACAGCTCAGTGAGGGGGCTCAGCTCTGACTCTGCTGGGCTGCACACGCCAGTGATGAAGAGGGTGATGAAGGAATGGAGGCAGTCCTTGGCTTGAGGTGTGCTCATCCCTGCTGACAAGCAACACGCCGGAGATGATCGGCAGGGGAAAAATAACCTCGGGAGTGTTTGTCCCCTGTAATCCTGGCAGAGTTGTTGGCAGTGTAACCAGCAGGGGATGTGGCAGGACCTGTCGTAATCCAAACCAGCCCAGTATCGACCATTCCGGTGTCCTTGACCTTCCCTGTGGAGTTGAGTCCCTGCTGCAAGTGAGGAGCTGGGTTTTGTAGCGCTGCACCCAGTGGCAGGCAGGGTGAGGTGAGCGCAGCAGTCGCTGTTAGGAGTAAAATGACAAGAAACTGGCTTGAGTCTGATCCTCAGGACTTGTTCATACTAATACTGAGGAACTCAAAGCTAATTTTCCTTCTGGTAGACAGCTCTTGCTGCTCTGCTGCAATGCTTTCCCATCCTTTATCCACCAGAAGGCAGAAGTGAGGCTTCAGGAGCGCGTTTGCCAAGAGACCTGCACAGCAAGCAAGAGGATTTACAGCAGAGTGGGTGCCGCTGCTTTGCTGTGGTTTCATCATCTTCCTTCTGCCAAGCACTTCTCATTTTCAGGGGTCCCGAGGCCTTCACAAAGCTGCCCTCGCAGCAGCGTGGCACACAGCAGTCACTCCCTGCAAGCAGTAGCGGGGGGGTGGGCTGCAGCGCTGCTCAGCCTCTCGGGACACGCATGGGAGAATCCATCAGCGAGCTGGAACTTCAGGGGGAGTTTTAACAGGCAGATTGTAATTAATTGAGTTGGAACTTGGCCAAGGCAGAGGCTTGAATATGTTTTCTTTCCTGTCTCTTCCCCACCCCACCCCCCAGACTCAGGAGTCATGTAACAATCTTGTCTAGAGCTTATGCCTTTGCCAAACCCATTTCAGTCTCATTCCCATCAGCAAGGTCCAGCCATGGGGCCAGGGCAACTCTAGCCCTTAGCCATGTGCAGTGTGTGTACCTGAATAGCTTGGCTGTTCTCTTCTCCAGGTCTCTCCTCCAGGATCCCTCCTCATCAGCACGTTTTCCCACTGCAGCTGGTCCCAGACCTTGATGTGACATCCTTGCCTGCTCCCAATTTCTCTGTCAGTCCTGTGCTGAGTAATTCCTGCTGCCTTTGCAGGAACTCCTGCATCAGCAGAGGTCAGAGCTCTCTTACTCAGTGCAGCCACTCCCGGCCTATGGACTGTTAGTGCTCTCTTGCAGTTCATGTCTGCTTTCATGCTTCCAGCTTTTGGCTGGGCACATCCTTTTCCTTCTGCTCCCCAGCACCAATTAAACTCCCTTAGCATGCACTGAAGAAACCCTTTTCTTCCTGAGACAGAAACACTTCCTCTTATCGATAGATGGACTTGAAACCCCCAGATGACTGCAGCAGCTTTGTCAATTACAAAGAGAATCAACTTCAGCTCATTCATCTGACAATTACACAATGTCATTTGCATAATGTGAATTTCAGATCTTCCACTGTCACATGCCTCAACTCATTTGCCATCCTAATGTCCATTTGAAGTGGATGATGAAAGCCCTGCTGAATCCATAGCCTTTTGTTTCATCCCAGCCGTGGTTTGAACCAGTTCCTTAATTTTCTGCCAGTCCCTGCAGCCCTGCAGGAGGTCTCAGGGTTTCTGCTACCAGTGTGCTTATCTGGATGTTGTATCACTTTTGCTGTGTTCCCTAATGGCTCCTTCCAAATAAAAAGCCTCCATAGCATCAAGGAAAATTAACAAGCACTTTCAAACCCCACTCTTCCTTTTTTATTTCCATCAGCTCCTGCTTCAGAGAGGTTGGGCTTGATGCATCATCTCCAAAGGTCCCTTCCAACTCCATGAGTCTGTGAACTCGAAAGAATCTGCATGTCTGATTAGTGCAACTTCATCCTAGGCTGAAGCCACACTGGCTTGCACTCCCTACTCACTCTAAACCACCTTTGATCTCTTGACTGCTACTTTCATCAGGTTTCCCCCCAGCTTTCCTGTAGCCCCCTTTAAGCACTGAAAGGCACTGGAGCCTTCTCTTCTCCAGGCTGAGTAAGCCAAACTCTCTCAGCTTGTTCCCATAGCAGAGGGCTCCCAGTCCTCCCAGCCCTGTTGTGGCCTCCTCTGGCCCTGCTCCAGCAGGTCCATGTCTCTCCAGAGCTTGCCCCAGCACTGCAGGTGGGGTCCCAGTAGAGCAGAGCAGAGCAGAGGGGCAGAATGCCCTCCCTCCACCTGCTGGCAATAAACCAGCACCAGGACACTTTCCTTTCAGTGTCTGTTAGTAGTTAAACAGTTTAAAAGCAAAGAGCCTCCTCTCTTGGCCTGGTGTGTGTGGGGATGTGCTTGTTATTTGTACTGCACTGGCAGATGCAGTCTGAAACCTTTGTGCATAGCAGATTGTAAACATCATGGCAACAGGTTCTGTCGAGGGGCTGGTTTTGGGTGGGAAGTGAATACATTTGGCCATTAAAAACGTGTGTTTTCTTTCAGGGTCAGAGTATCTCCTTGCCTTTGTCCTGTGGGAGGGCAGGCTGCACCACGGCTTGGACGTCACTGGGACTTCTGCTCTTGCTCATTGTTGTTCACATCTCTGTTAGGAGCAAACAAAATGAGCACTCAGGGCTTATGAGTGGAGTTTTAAAGTCCTTCTGTGTATTGTTCCTCTAAGCATGGCTGATGGTTAAACCAGATGCACTCAGCTGTTGCTGTGACAATAAACCACGTGGCCTCTTTGTGTCCCAGCTGCATTTTTGACCTTAATCAGCCATACATCATCTCATCCCTTAACTTTCCATTCTCTTTGCTAGCTCCCTCCAGCTCCTTTCACACTTGTGTCCATGAAATCCCAGGGCTGTTTTGTTTGGGAAAGCCCTCTAGGATCATCCAGTCCAACTCTCCCCCTAACAGCACCATGGCCACTTAGCCATGTCCCGGGTGCCGTGTCCACGTGGTTTTGTATCAGCTCCAGGGGCAGTGACTCCACCACCTCCCTGGGCCACCTACTCCAGTGCCTGGCCACTCACTCTCCTCTCTTCTCTCCCTCTCTCTTCCTCTGCCTGTAAGATTTTCACATCCAGAGCTCCAAGCCCCCCTTCCCTGCTCTGAACCCCCAGTGTGTGATCTCTGTGTGTGCCCTCCGAGGAGCCCCCACCGCGGCGAGGGGAGGGTGGTCAGCAACTCCCAGAGCCAGTACTTGCTTTTCTCAGAGCTTGGTACACTTTGTACACTTCCCCTTTTGGCTGCCAGCGTGAGGCATAGCTGTGACACACCCTGCCCTCTGGCAGAGGGGCTGTGGGGGTGTCCTTTCTGAAAGAGGAGGGGGGAGGACCCTCAGGGGTGCCTTGCTCCACGTGGATGTTTTGTTATCCACGTTCAGCCTTCAGGATGGGCTCAGGGGAAACAGCAGGGGAAAAAGAAAAGCCACCCAAGTTTTTGTTGCTCATTCTTCTCCCAGGCCTTGCCTGGTTCCGTTGCTATCGCTTTGAAGCCTCCTTTGCACAGCGCTGTGAAAGGAGCGGCTGTGCCTCTGGGGAGGCCGATAAGGGTGGCTGAGAGGTGGTGGTCTCCCCCCGCCCGCTGCCCACACTGCCTTTCCCTTTCCTCCCTGCCTGCTGCTCTCTCCGAGGTGCCAGGACAGCTGGCAGCAGGGATAGCTGTCCCCTCACTATCACCGGGCTGCAGGGCGCTCGGCACCAACCGCCGCAGCCTCTCCAGCCCTCTCGGCACCTCCTGCGCCCAGCTCCCTTGCTAGGGAGCTTTATCAGCTCCTTCAGCTGCTCCTCAGCAGCACACGGGGTGTCCACTCAGGGGACAGCGTTGCAGCACACGGGAGCAGCTCAGACCTGCAGCCCTGTGCAGGCTGAGTGTGAGGAAAGGACAGGCTCGGGCGGGGATGGTAGCTTTGGGCCAGCAGCGCTGTCTGTTTCTAGTGCTTGCTGTCCCTGTCTGTCCAGGAGATCAGGTTATCCTCTGGCAGTTGTCTTCATCAGTCAGGGATGGCCAAACACTGTCCCAGGCTGCCCAGAGGGGTGGTAGAAGCCCCATCCCTGGCATCATTCCAGTCAGGTTGTTTGTGGCCCTGAGCAGCCTGCTCTGTGGGGATGTCCCTGCTGCCTGCAGGGCCTTGGGCTGGATGGGCTTTTAAAGTCCCTTCCAACCCAACCCATTCTGTGGGTCTGTGTGCCAGGAAGAGCTTTTCATCCTCCCACCATTCCTCTTCAAAAGCTTTTCCCCACTAAGGAAGGAGCTCTGGGGAATAGCATACACAGAGCTGATTTCTTCTCAGTTTCCCACAGCTAGGAAGGATCTGGTGGGAACAACACCCAGCTGTGTTCTGGGAGCTCAGACCCTCACCAGGACCCACAGCCTTCAAGGGGAGCATTGTTGGGCTACCAGTAGGCAAGCTGGCCATCCCCACCCCACATTCCCACCAGCTCTTTGTCACAGGGGCTTGGACTGGATGACCTTCCAAGGCCCCTTCCAACCTGATGCCTTCTATGACTCTCTGCCCCTCTGTGCTAAACCAGACCTCCAGGAGCCCTCTCTCCTCCCACAGCACTGGTTTTGCAGGTAGCAGGGTGGGTCACAGGTTTGTAACTCTTCCTCCTGATTGTTTCTCACTCCCTGCAGCTGTCCCTGGTTTTATTTCAGTTGCACACATTCTTAGACATCCCACCCTGGTGGTTCTTCCACTCCTGGGCTGGGCTAGAGCAATCTGACCCTCTGCTCATCAGCATGGACCCCCCCTGTGCCCCCACCTGCAGCCTCTTGGCCACAGAATTAACCACGAGATGTTTGCAGCCCTGCTGAGTTCTGCCCAAATGTTTGCAGGTTATGAGAATCTTTGTAGGATTAGGCTCTGGTCTGCAAATGCTTGAGGCCAGTGACTGGGTTTATGGGATGGCTGCTATCAAAGCTGAAGCCTTACAGAGTGATTTCTGAAGGAACTCAGGGAACAAGGGAGGAGTTGAAACATGAAACATCTTGAGGCATTGGAAGAAGCTGCCCAGGGCAGTGGTGGAACCTCCGTCCCTGGAGGCTGGTGGGGACATGGCACCTGGGGACATGGTCTAGTGGTCATGGAGGTGTTGAGCAGAAGGCTGGACCTGATGATCTTAGAGGTCTTTTGCAACCTTAATGATTCTCTGATTCTATTCTGTGGCCCAGGTGATGTGAATGTTTCCTCAGGCAGAGAGAGCTCTCCACTTTTTGCTGAGGACAAACATTGTGAGCCTGGAAGGGAGTCTTGCTGAAGGAACAGTGGCTGTGTGACTCAGGCATAGGCAAATTCCACTCAGCCTCTTTCCTGCTGCCTTAGAAGACCACCAGAAGGGGATCTGTTTTCCTAGGTGTGTGCACACATTATCAGCCTGCACTAGAAAACCTTTTGTTTTACTCTGAGTCTTATCACCAAGCCATCTTTCAAGGATTGCTGCAACTGAGCAGGTGTTTAACAGCCAGGGACAAGTCCTGCACTCAACAAAAGAGATTCTCAAAGTGATTTTGGGGAACCTGACAAGAATCTGTTACTGCTGCCTCCTGACTGTGTTTTCTTCCTCTTTTGATGGATCTGGTGGTGTCAAGAGAAGTCTCTGTGTGCTTGGTTTAACACAGGCATGATGGATCTGACCCTTTGTGCTCCTTGCTATTAGAGCTAGAAAGCTGTCAGCTTCTTCCTCTGTTGCTGTCTTGCCAAACATCATTTCACTCCCAGGGAAGCCTGGCTTTGTGTCCTGCTGGGTCCCACAGCTACCCACCTCAGCCTCTAGCTGGTAGCCAAGCATGCCAGCTCTTTATTTTTTGGCCTTTTTTCCCTCCCCTCTATATTGCCAAAGGTTTGGATTTACTGTGCCTCAGCTCCTTCTGAGTTAAGGTTATTATCTTAGGAGAAGCTTCTCCTGACCACTTACCATCATAAAGGTTTCATTTGCAAGCCTGCCCCAGGGGATTTTGGACATTGAGCACCTTTGGGTCCCTGCTGCTCATCCCATGTGCCTATGGGATGCATGGCCAGCAAAGTTGGAGGGAGAAGAAGAGCTCCCATCCCAGCTGGTGAAACCAAGCAGTGAGGAACAGTGGGAAATGCAGCAATGTCCTTTCTGATTTCCTCATGAAGAGGAGGATCTGCTCAGGGGGTTCCCCCCAAATTCATTTCAGTTGAGCAGCTGCTTGTCAGAAGCAGCCTGCCAGGCTTGCTGCTGCTGGCCATTGGTGACTCATCTCTCAGCAAGCTGTTGGAAGCAGGTTAAGGATTTAGATTCCAGGGGTAATACGTGGCAGCAGCATCAAGCAGGAAGGCTTTCTGGAGCCTGCTGCTGAGTCAAGCCCTGGAGATGCCAAACACAATGATACCAACAAGAATGAGAGGGAGATGTTCCTACCAAATTCAGAGGGTGGAGGGAGGTGCCAGATGCTCATCCTGGGGACACCTCAGTGGAAAGGAGAAGTCACAACCTGCTGCCTTGTTACTGTAAGCCAGGAGGGCTTGTTTTGTGGTGAGATCTTGTGCTCCTTACCACCACTCCAGTATGGTGAGGAGAAGGTCCTGTGGTTGTGTCAGCTTTGAGTCATGTGGGGTACCTGTGTCTGGTTAGGCTGAAAACCTTCCCCCCTTCCACCTTCCCCCAAGCCTGAGCTGGTCCCAAGAGCTGCTGGCTCTACTCACCTGCTGCATGTGTTCTGCTGCTGTCTCCTGCTGAGTCTGGCTGCCCACTGGATGCTTAACCATCCTCCTACAGAGGAATCCCAGTGCCTGCAGCAGCCCTGGGGGCACAGAATCATTAAGATTGGAAAAGACCTCTAAGGTCATCCAGTCCAACCAGCAACCCAGCACCGCCATGCCCACTAAATCATGCCCCACAGTGCCATGTCAATGTGCTGCTTGAGCACCTCCAGGGATGGTGACTCCACCACCTCCCTGGGCAGCCTGTTCCAATGCCTGACCACTCTTGCAGCAAAGAAACATTCCCTAATGTCTGACCTAAACCTCCCCTGGCACAACCTGAGGCTGTTTCCTCTCCTTCTATTGCTGGTTACTCAGGAGAAGAGACCAACAGAGAGCAATGAGGTCTCCCCTCAGCCTCCTCTTCTCCTGATCAGACCACCCCAGTCCCCTCAGCTGCTCTCCCAGGACTCAGAGGCAACTACAACTACAAATGCAGCAGCAAGAGCCTTGGTCTCAGAAATTTTCCTCCCATCCTGGGGATGATTCTACTGCCAGACACAACCTGCACCCCCCCTGTGCTCAGCCACGGAGATGGGCAGTGCCAAGAGGGCGATGGGGAGAGGAGGGCAGGTTACAAGTGGCACATTCTTGTTGCATGAGGAGCTTCTCTCCTATCAAATCAGAGGAACAAGTGGGCCATTTGTGGCTGAGATGCTGCCCAGCTGTGGCTATGTCTAATCAGAGTTAATTATGGTGAGCTGAGTCTCTAATACTGCTGGTCCCCAAGCTTTGAAGGACCCACTGCTTTATCCTGTAGCTTCCCCTGCCAACTTCTGGAGCTGCCTATTATCAAGCTCCAAAAGGTAGAGATTGTACAGGATCCCTGGCAAGCCACACAAAGTGTCCCAGCTTAGTACTTAAAGCAATGACTAATCAGGGTGTCCCAGGAGGATGCTTTGCAATCGCTCCTGCAAGGGTAATGAGGACAATTTTCATAGCTCTGACATTTTAAGCCAAGCCAAACCTTGTTTGTTCTCCTGTCTGGCTCTGCCGGAGCAGCAGGTAACAGAGCTCCAAAAGGAAAAGGCCTGCAGCAAGAGGGGCTGCAGGAGGGGCAGCCAGGGTTGCTGTTGCCTCAGAGCAGGGCTAATGGTTAAATTCTATTAATTGCTGGAGGCTGTTTTGTTTGGCAAATACAGGAAGCAGTTTACATGGCTACGCCAGCGCCCTGCCTGACAGCCCCTCTCCAATGCTGTTGTTGTAAGGGGATAAGGCTGATTAGGGACAGTTCCCTGAGGAAGGAGGGCCTTTTGATGGTTGAGTCATTTCCTTTCCCTGCTCGACTTCAGTCAGATAGGGCTCCTCTCACCGCAGACACACACCCTTTGTAGCCAGGGACCTCTCCATGGGGAGGTGAGAGGGCTGGAAGTGCCTGGGTGCCTGAGTCCTAAGGAAGGCACTGAAGCACCAGGAGCTTGCCAGGAACCCCAGCAGGTTCCTTCCCCTCAGACATTCTGTTTCCCTGCCCCCTTTCAAAGCTACAGATCAGCACTGTCTCTGGCTATCCCACCCTGCTGCAATAACCTTTCAACCCTTGGCTCTTTGATTTTTGCTCCCATGGAGGGCTGGCAGCGATGGGTTAACCAGCTAACCAAAGGCCACCAAAGTACAGCCTTCTGCTTTGGGATGTGGTCAACAGCCACTAGTGAAGAGCTGACCGTGGCCAGCAGCTCCCTGAGATCAGAGAATGACAGAGCTGTAGAATCACAGAATCACCTGGTGGAAAAGACCTTCAGGCCCTGGAGTGCAGCCACAACCTAACCTCTCCCTCTACACAACAGTTAGCTCATGTCCCTAAGCTCCTCATCCAAGTGTCCCTTAAACACCTCCAGGGATGGTGACTCCACCACCTCCCTGGGCAGCCTGTTGCAGGGCTTGACAACCCTTTTGGTGAAGAGATGTTTGCTAATGTCCAAAGTAAACCTCCCCTGCTGCAACTTGAGGCCATTTCCTCTTGCCTTAGCCCTCGTTACCTGGGAGAAGAGGCTGGCCCTCACCTCGCTCCAACCTCCTTTCAGGCAGCTGTAGAGAGCAGCTCCCCTCAGCCTCTTCTTCAGCAGGCTGAAGAACCCCTAGCTCCCTCAGCTGCTCCTCACAGGAGTGGTGTCCAGGACCCCTCAAGCAGCCTCACTGCCCTCCTCTGGACATTCTGATGTGGTAGGAACATGGTAGACAAGAGCAACCTTCAGCCTCTCCTCGCTCTTTGTAATGTGTTGCCATGGGAGATGCTGGAATGAGCTCCAGCCTAGCTGCAGCTTAGCAAGAAAAGGTTCCTGTTATCACTTCTGAGCTAAAACTGGGCTCTTCCCAATGTTTTCCCTTTTGAGGGACAGTAATTGCTCTCCGATTAGGCAGGAAGCTCTACCAGCGTTATTGCTCGACAGGAGCCAGCCTTATCAACCCCCAACACATCAGGGCCTGTCCTCACAGGAAGGGAATCATAAGCAATCAGCAGGGCTATAATGCAATTGGCTGCTGGGCCCTCCACACTGATGGGATGGAGCACAGGGAAAACATTTTAGGACTTTTGTTTGTGGCCAAAGTATTTCAAAAGAGCCCTGGTTCCCTCTTGCCTCTCTGCTTGGCCTCTCCAGGCATGGCTGTGTCTCCTCAGCGGGACAGAAAGAGCCCTGGGGGTGTGCAAGGATGCAGCACGGAGCTCTTCCACCCAAAGGGTGCTTTTGCAAACTGGGGCCACCCCTTGCCTGAGTGATCCACCAGTTTGTACTGGGAGAGCCACCCTCAGGGGCAATGATAGTCCAGGGGCAGAAGTACCCTGAAGCATCAGGATGGTGAAGACCCTTGGGTTCTGCACACCAGAGTTCCTTCCCTTTCAGCAGAACATCCCTCCCTTGGATGTTGTCTCCAGAGATGGGCATGTCCCCATGGGTGTGACCATGGCACAGCCAAAGCAGTGCTGTGGCTCTGTGATGTGATCCCATCTCCACACGGCCTCAGGAGCCTGGGCTGCTAAGAGCTCACAGATGCAGTGTGAGGAGGCAGAGCAAGAGCATTGCCTCTGTCAGGGGGCCATGATTTCCCCACTTGGTGTGATCCCAGGGTCGCTGTGCTTCAAGCCTCAGCAGAAGGCTCTGACCTCAAGAGGTACTGTGGGTACTGAGCTGCTTGTACCCCTCAGCTGCTCTCCCTGCTACGACTG
Source organism: Melanerpes formicivorus (assembly GCF_026170545.1). Lineage (NCBI taxonomy): Eukaryota > Metazoa > Chordata > Aves > Piciformes > Picidae > Melanerpes > Melanerpes formicivorus. Next base: position 16,937,495 of record NW_027142368.1, on the reverse strand, counting down.
TTGTCAGCCTGGTTGGTTGTTTCAGTGGTGATTTTTCTAGGCTGAAGCCTACGTGCCCAGAAGGGACATAAAATCAGAGGCTTTTAAAAGCCAGAGGATAAATAAAACAGAGCCTTGAATAAACACCAGGCCTTTGTCCTGATTTCCTTCCATTCCTTACTGGATGCTGATAAACCATCTGAATTTCTCCTGCACAATGAGGGTGCCACGAAGCCCACAGCCTCACAATAGCAACAGGTTGCCCCAGTGCTTAGCTTCTAGCCAAGCAATTGTTTCACTGCCAGTGGGCTGCAGGCTGTCGTGCAGCCCCAGGCTGCTGCTTTCTCCATCACAGCCTATTGCACTCAGATACCTTCAGCAGAGGAAACTGCAAGAGCCTCTGAGACCTTTCATGGACAGAGAGATCTTGTGAGGTGAGGTAAGAGCACTCACAGCATGTGTTGGACTGCACACCGCTCTCTTGCTGCACAGTGTTGCTCCTCTTCTGGATCAAACCCTTTCTTGATGTGTAAGACTGTGGCCAACAGAACTGTTAATTCTTTCTGTGCCCTTATGTCCCTCTGCAGAGCAGCCACACAGTAAAGCAACATGATTTTCAGGACCCAGGAACATGCTTCTGAGTCAACTAAGAGAGCTGGAGTGATGTGCCAAGGAGCCTTTTGCTTTGGGAAGCAGCTTCACAGCAGCTTGAGCAAAGCCCACGTTGCTGCTTTGGTCAGTCCCAGTTCTGCTGGCTGAGATGTGAAGGGGAATTGTCAGCAGGGGCTGAGCTGAGACCCTCACTCAACAGCAGAGCCCATCACAAGTGTATGAACCACAGGCTGGTTGTGGAGGTGACTTTAAGCTCCACGTTTTCCAGGGGGCTCTCACCAATTGTCCTAACACATCACACATCCCTGGCAGGTCACATCCCTGTCCCAGCATTACTGCCAGCAGCATCTGTTTCACCCTCATCATCCTGCCCTGATCTATCTGCACAAGTATCACCACAGCTCCATCTGTGCCTGTTGTCCCCTGCAGTTACTTCCACCACAAGGATTTCCCCTCTGCTGTTTGTGGTCACTCAGTGCTCACCCTGGCCTGTCATGGAAGAGGTTGCTTAGTTCCTCCCCTCACCAAGGCTGTTACATTGGTATGGGTTTTCTATGATGAATCATAGACTAGTTGGGGTTGGAAAGGACCTTTCAAAGTCCAACACTCCTGAGGGTGTTGAGTTCCCAGGGAGGTGATAGAAGCTCCATCCCTGGAACCATTGCAGGTCAGGTTGTCTGGGGCTGAGAGCAACCTGCTCTAGCTGGGGATGTCCCTGCTGGCTGCAGGGGGGTTGGACTGGATGAGCTTTAGAGGTCCCTTCTCACCCAAAGCCTTGTGTCAGTACTGGGCTGTAAGTCCTGACACATAAGCTGCTAGTGCTAAAGAAGTGCCAAGACTTGTGTTTAAGTGCAGGAACTGCTCCTGCACAAACTCCTCCTGCTTCCAGCAGCTGCCACCCATGAGTCCACTCACCCCAGCCGTGCTCTGGGCTCTGTCTCAGGGGCAAGACAAAACAGACTGAACTCCCACCCAGGGTTTTGTTTTGAGACTATTCCCAGGGTAAGTCACACCCAGCTCATTTTTCTTTCTGAAAGCCTTGAAACAAAGCAAGCTGTGCTGGATAACGTGGACACACACTGAGCCTGGCCAGAAACAGGCACTGGGCAAAACACAGGGGCACAGTCTGGGGCAAGCCTGGAGAGAGGCAGAGCTCAGTCTGCATCTACAGGCACTTAGTGCTTATTGCTTGCTGATGGCTGTGTGGCAGAAAACTTTCCCTTCACTGTCATTGACTTACAGAATCACAGAATGCATTGGGTTGGAAGGGACCTTTAAAGGCCAAGCCCTCTGCAATAAGCAGGGGCATCCCCAGCTACAGCAGGTTGCTCAGTGCTCCATCAAACCTGGTCTTGGATGTCTCCAGGGATGGGGCCTCCACCACCTCCCTGGGCAGCCTGTTCCAGTGTTCCACCACCCTCACAGAGCTGGTGTCCTTCCAGGCATGGGTAACTTGAACCAAAGGGTGATGATCATTTTCACAACCAGATTTAACTGTGCTGCAGGAACCAGCAAAAGGTTCCAAGAGGCCAGCTGATAAAACCCACATTCAGATGTTGCCCATGAAATGGCTGCACAGCCAGGGCTGAAGCAGAGAGGACTGGAGAGCACAAGGGTTTGCTGTGAGAACCCTCCCAGATAGGGCTAGTATTTTCCCACCTGTTGTGCTTTTTCCTGAGGGATTATTTTCTCATACAGCAAGGAAAGAAGCCAGAGCTTACATCACCAGAAACTCAGCCTCTGAGCATCCACCTGAGAATCAAGCAGGGTGTGGATTCAGGTACTGGAAAGAACAGTGTGGGTTTGGAGAACAAAAAGGAGAGGCTCTCCTCCATGACCTTCAGAGGTCCCTTCTGGCCCCTGCCACTCTGGGATTCTCGGAGTCTGGAGTCTCAGCTTCTGCACTGTAAAACAGGCTGAGAAAGAGGAGCTTTGTGAGCTCAGATTCACACACATTCCTGTTGTGGAGGCAAATTCAAGTCGTTGTGTGCTCAGGATTAACCCAGAGCCAAAAGGAAACGGGAGCTGAGCCTTCCCTTTCCACTCAGCAGCCTTTGCCCTTCCAGCCCCCACAGCCTGGGCCACGGCTGCGTGTCCTCAGCCCGTCCCCAGCTCATCCCCGGCAGCTGAGGGCGCAGGACAAGGTCGGTGAGCAGCCAGCCTGGCTGTGCTGTGCTGTGCTGAATTCTCTCACTCATAATCATTTGGAGAAAAATATTGTTCCTGGGCTACATAAACAATTTTAATTGGCTCAGATGCCCCAAATGTGCTTTTTTTGTTTGGCTGCCAAGGTTGCTCTCTCTTGCTTGCTAATTATGCTCCGCTTTGGCTTTCAGCAAAAACAGGAAGCAGAGCATCCATTACTCCAGTGACAAGTGCTCAGCAGGCCAGCATTTCAGCAGCCACTGTGTCATTTCCGACCTGGAGCCAGCTAGGAGCTGCCTGCCTTCAGGACTGCGTAGTCCCTCTTACCAGGGCCTCAGCAGCCCCCTGTGCTCCCAGGTTTATGAGTCTGAACCGCGGGCTGGGGAGGTTTGCTGCTGCTACCCACTGCCCTCAGGACCTTCCTCACACACAGAACTCCATGAATCCTGCAGAGCATCTCAAGAGGCTTTTTCTTTCTCCCACAGGCTGGCTGGCAGCTACCTTCTGCATCACTCTGACTGTTGCCTGTTTTAATGATGTTTCTTTTCCTCTCCTGTACACAGCAGCAAGTCTCTTGTTCCAGGACAGATATTCACCGGAGCAGGCTGCCCAGGCTGCTGCTTGAATCCCCATCCCTGGAGGTGTTTCAAGGAGTCAGAGATGTGGTGCTGAGGGACATGATTTAGCACCAGCCTTGGAAGAGTTAGAGAAGGGTTGGACCTGGTGACCTTGAAGGTCTTTTCCTACCAGAACAATTCTATGATTCTGTAGCTGGTAGCTCGAGTTTGCACAGCAAGTGTTCAATGTCCACCTGCTCTGCTACAGCAGAGAGAAGGTGGAGGGAAGCTGGGAGCTGCCACCTGTGTGGCAGGCAGCCACTGGCTCTCTTGAGCCATCCATCCAAGTCACTGCTTCCATTTCTTCACAGCTGTATTCCAACCAGCTCTTGGTGTCCCCCAGGAGAGCTCAGTACAATCCATTTGCAACTTGATGTTAGCATCCCCCAGCTCAGTGGCCGTGGAGCTTGGTGCAAGCAAAGCACCTCCCAAGCTGTGGCTGCAGACCACAGGAGAGTAGGGGCTGGAAGGGAGCTCTAGAGGTTTTCTCTCCAGCCCCTGCTGAAGCAGCTGCCTTGAGATGTTTCTGCTCATGAGAACTCTCTGACATGAATGTTGTGGATTTGCCAGGGCTGTCTGCAAATCAAACTGGTGAAACAGATTAAAATGTAACTTCTCCTCCCTTGTAGGCAAATGTGGGTGGTCCCAAGCCACAGCACCACAAGAGGAGGGTTGGGCTGAGGAGGGTTTGTGTTTTCCTTCCACAGCTGCCTCCTTACTGCCAATATTGATTCTAAGCTCTGCTACATTGCTTTCTAAACAAGTCTCATGAGCTAGACATCTCCCCTCCAGGATGCTCTGAGGCCTTTTGTGGTTTCCAAACACACCCTCAGAGCCACCTCACACAGATGCTGTGACCCATTTCCCAGTTTGTGTGTGGAGAAAAGCCTCTGAGCCCCCTCCTCGAGGCCACAGAGCTGTCCTCAGCAAGGCAAGCAATAGGCAGGGAGCAGGGCGTGGGGGCAGCGAGGGGGCCCTTTAAATTACCTATAACCCCCTTTGATCCTAACTGCTGATGTTGCCATAGGCAATTTGCTAAGCTTATTGATCATCTTCTGTTTAAATTAAAGTTTGATGTCCTGGAACAGGCTATTCAGCACAGGGAGCTAATGGGATGGGATGAGATACAGGGAGCAAGAGAGACACACACACAGCAGGGAGAGGAGGGGGAAAGAGGAAGATGATGTGCTGAATAGGGTCCATGGTCAGCTGGCAGTAAATATTGTGGTGACATGAGAGTCCAGAGTGGATATCGAGGGCAGGAGGCTTGCTGGGTAATTAAGAGCAAATGGGCAGCATGTTAGGAAATGAAGTTTTCAGAGGAAGGAGGAGACAAAGAGTGTTGAGATCTGCTAGCAGGGTGTGCATGCAGGCTGAGGGATGTCTGCCAGGGATCCAAGCTCCTCCATGGTTTGCTGGCTTGGGTTAGATGAGGGCTGGCACAGATAAGAGATGACAGACTTCAGGTAAATGATGGCCAAGGAAGCTCAGCAGAGCTTGTCCCCAGCACCACCACTCTGGCTGTCTCCTCATCTGCCTCAGGCTCTTTAGCCTAGAGAAGAAGAGAAGGTCCCATGGGGCAGAGGGATCTCACCAGTGCTGATCAATACTTACAGGAGGATGGGGCCAGGCTTTTCTCAGGGGTGCCCAGTGCCAGGACAGGAGGTGACAGGCATGATCTTGAACAGAGGAAGTTGCACTTAGGCATGAGGAGGAATTTCTGCACTTGGAGGGTGGTGGGGCACTGCAGCAGGCTGCCCAGAGAGGTGGTGGAGTCTCCATGCTGGGAGTCATTCAAGACCCCCCTGGGCACCATCCTGTGTGACCTGCTGTGGGTGAAGCTGCTCTGGGGCAGGGGGGCTCGCCCTGGATGATTTCCAGGGTCTCTTCAGCACCCATCACTGTGATTCTGTGACACAAGCTGGGACTGTACTGCAAACCACGACCTCTGTGAGAAACCAGAGGAGCACGTGGGCAAACATTCCATCCATTTTCTGACACAGGTCCAGGAGGCCAAAATGATCCAACCACAGCCTAAACTCACAGATGTTCTACAACCAGCAGGACCCCCAGGGCTGGTGTATGTCACAGTACCCAGCAAGCTGTGGTGCCTGGGAAGAGCTATCACAGGAAGCCATCTGTGCAGAGGCAGCCTCTGCAGGAAGCCCAGCCAGACCAGCAGCCAGTTCTTATTATGATTTCTCCCCCTGACAGTTTTCTCCTTGACACTTTCCCTACACGACACCAGGAGGAAGGCAGCTGTCAATTGAAAATCATCACTTTGGGGGAGCCCCAGACTGCAGAGGGCTTTAGCTCAGCAGGGCAGGTTTGCATTGGCTTCCTCTAGGCACTGCTAGCAGGAAATCTGCTCGAAAGAGAACTGACCAGAAAGCTGCAGTGGGTGCTCTTCCACTCATGCAATCGTTTAGGTTGGAACAGATCTGTGAGAGCATCAAGTCCAGTCACCCAGCTTCTCCTGGGAAAAGTCACTTTGGTCTAGCCAAAACTTTCTTGCCAGTGTTAGGGTGAAGTCCTGAAAACATGGAAGGGTTAGAAAGGGGCTGAAGAGAAGAGGGGGGAAAAGCATCACTTAGTGGACAGAGTCTGACCAAAACTTTACACAACTCTAAGTCTACTTCACAGCCTGGGGCTGGTGGAAGGAGAAAGGACACCTGGTCACCACAAGAGTGCTTACAAAAGCTCCTGGGTCAGAACAATGAACCTCCTCAGAAGTGCCCTTTTGCCAGCAGGCTGCTTTTCACCCCAGGAGGGCTGGATGGAACTCCTCAGAAGATGCTTCAGCTGTGGCTACAGCATCAGCATTTGCTGCTTTGGTGGAGCAACACAAGCAAATCTTTCCTCTTTAGCTCTCTCCCAAGGTTCCTGCTCCACAGGCAGCAAAGGAAATAGGAAACCAGAGGCCAGGAAGGCAGTGAGGAAACCTGGGAGTCTAGAGGGGAATGTCCCAAAGCAGGACCCCTGGGGACCTCCCTGCCCTGCTGCAGCCCCCGCGGGCGGCAGTCACCCAGCGGCAGGGCATGAGGGGCAGAAATTGTGCAAGAGCCTCAATCAGGCACTGAAATGAGGAAGGAAATAATGTGTTAAATGATTTAATTTTCTGAGTTTTCAGTCCTCACAGATAGACCTGGGGTGGGGGCTGATTGCAGTGCCTTGTTTTGATTCACCAGCCGGATCTGAGACCGGGACACTTCTGTCCCTTGCAGAGCAAATCCACTGCTTCTCTTTCACTCCCATAGCAGGGTCAGGGATTCAAGGGACATTTATCTTTCACTCTTTATAGCTAAATAAATGATGCTCAGCCATGCTGGGTTAATGCCAGTCATCCCCACTGACCTTCCATTTCCTCTGCTTCGGTGGAATTGCTTCAGAGGGACCCCAGTGGCAGTGGGTCCTGATGCTACGGGACTTTGCAAGCTTGCTCCACTTCTTGGGGGCTTAGAGGGAATCCATAGGTAATCAACTCTTAGGGGGCTTAGATGGCATCCATAGGTAATCAACTCTTAGGGGGCTTAGAGGGAATCCATAGGTAATCAACTCTTAGGGGGCTTAGATGGAATCCATAGGTAATCAACTCTTAGGGGGCTTAGATGGAATCCATAGGTAATCAACTCTTAGAGGGCTTAGATGGCATCCATAGGTAATCAGCTCTTAGGGGGCTTAGATGGAATCCATAGGTAATCAACTCTTAGGGGGCTTAGAGGGAATCCATAGGTAATCAACTCTTAGGGGGCTTAGAGGGAATCCATAGGTAATCAACTCTTAGGGGGCTTAGAGGGAATCCATAGGTAATCAGCTCTTAGGGGGCTTAGATGGAATCCATAGGTAATCAGCTCTTAGGGGGCTTAGAGGGAATCCATAGGTAATCAGCTCTTAGGGGGCTTAGATGGAATCCATAGGTAATCAACTCTTAGGGGGCTTAGAGGGAATCCATAGGTAATCAGCTCTTCCAGCTGTGTAATGCAGCCAGAATTTGGGACTCAATGGCCCAAGTGCAGGCTCAGATGCACCATGGGATGCTGTTGAGATCTGACCCCCACCTGCCCAAGACTCCTTCTGCCAGCCCCAGGCAGATCTGAGCACCTCTGTGCTGCTGCAGGAGATTAAAGCCCCACTGCTTTTGCACTCCCCAGTGATCTTTATGCTTGGTGGTAAAGTTAATGTCCAGGACTGTCAGCCAACTCCTTGCACACTGCCTGCCAGAAGAGCCTTCAGAGGTTCTGTTGCTACCAGCCTAGAGCAGATCTGAGTCAGCATTCTAGAGGTGCAAGCATCATCCCCCAGCCCATTCCTCATTCCCAGGGGCTGTGCAGAAAGCCACCTCTGCAGCGCCAGCATCATCACCGTCACTTCCAAATGAGCCATTGGAAAGGCTCAGACTGATAAAGTGGAATCACACAATTGCTTTGCCTGGAAAAGACCTCTAAGGTCATCAGGTCCAACCACCCACCCAACACCACTATGGCCATGAAACCATGTCCCAGCATCAGACCACCGTGGCCATTAAACCCTGTCCCTGATGCTCAGCCCTGTATTGATTACTCCACCCCCCCAGAGTCTCTGATTCTCTAAGCTGGCACCCTCCTGAGGCGTGGTGAACAGGAAAGCAGGGGGAAAGCAGGTCTGAGACAGCTCTGCTCTTTAGGGAGTCTGTTCCTTTAAGCAGGGACTGAAGTCAGCCTGACGGAGCTGTCCCACGTAGGCATTCCCTGGCAAGGGGATGAGTTTCTGGCTAGCACAGAGCCCCTGGGTGATACAAAGGAAGGACTTCTTTAATCTTCTGCAGAAGTCCAGCAGTGTCCAGGCTTGTCAGAAGCTGCAGGAGGAGTGATGGCCTTGCTGCTGACAGCCTTCTAATTAGGTAGTAGAAAGCAGCTCTAAAGGCTGTGTTTGTGCCAGCAAGTGTGGCTCGACAACAAGAGGGATCTGCTGAGGAGCAGAGAGGGGGAGTGAAGTGGAACTGCAGAGCTAGATCCTGCCTGAGCCTGGCGGAGCTTGGACTTTGCAGCCAGCAGAGTTTCATAACACCAAGTTACCCACAGCTGGTGGAAGTGTGGCAGAGAAGGTCTGGGGCCAGAGGCAGCTGAAAGAGGCTGGCTTGGTTGCTCTGCCAAAAAGAGGTCTCTGTGCCCTGGCTATGCCACTCAAGCTCTGAGGGCTGGAGCACTTCCATGAGGACAGGCTGAGGGAGCTGGGGCAGAGAAGGCTCCAGGGTGACCTTATAGTGCTCTTCCAGTACCTGGGGGGGCCTACAAGAAGGCTGGGGAGGGGCTGTTTACAGGAGCTTGTAGCAGTAGCTGTGGAATTAAATGCCTGCTCTAAGTACAGAGGCTGAAGGACACACTGGAGAGGGAGCTGCAGCCCAGGCAGGATGAGAGAAGCACCCAGCCCCGGGGGGAGGCTTTGGCTGGGGCAGAAAGTGCAGGCAAATGTGCCCAGAATTCTTCAGGCTCTGTTCTTCCTGCTGCCCAGGAAGAGAAGCCACAGCTTCACCGTGGTAATTTGAGCAGAAGAGATCAGTGAAGGAGTCTGAAGGTCCCAAAAGGGGCAAAAACCCCCAAAACCAAACCAAACCAAAAAGAACCCCAAGAAAAGAAAGAGAGGAGAGCTTCAGGGGAGGCTGCACTCCAGAGCAGTGTCTGGTGTTCTTCTGGGCACACTTCCAAGCTGAGAGCAGCCCCAACCATGTCTCCAGTGGCACCAAGTCCATGGAGAGCTTCTGTAAGTAGCAGTGGAGGAGCAAAAATGGATGGTGGAGAGCAGATGGGATGGGAAAGGACTGATGGCCCTGCCAGCTGCCTCTGACAGCAGCCCAGCTCTCCTCCTGTGGCATGCCCCTGACTGCTCCATGTCCTGCCAGGGACACTGGAACAGGGAGGTGGTGGCATCCCCATCCCTGGAGGTGTTTCAGAGATGTGGTGCTGAGGCACATGGTTTAGCACCAGTCTTGGTGGAACTGGAGAAGGGTTGGACTGGATGATCCTAAAGGCCTTTTCCAGCTGAAATGATTCTGTGAGTCTAAGGAGGTGACAGTGCTGAGAGCTGTGGAGGTGCTCCAGAGATGAGCCAGGTGCTCCAGAGCCAAGGCTCGTGCAGAGGAGAAGGCAGAGCAAGAGGTTCCTCCATGCTGCAACCCAGGCAGGGTAAAGACTGCCCCAGGATAATGTCAGCCCTGCAGATGAGCTCAGAAGGGCTGGAAGGGCTCCCTGTGCTGCACTGTGTCAGGACTGAAGAGTGTTCAACAGCTGCTTTGATGAGGCCATTCTGAAGAGCAGCTTCAGCAGCAGTGTGGTTGGATACCAGTTGGGCTACAACCAGCACTGGTTTCTCATTTCAGGGGTGATCACCTGGAGCCTTGTGTGCCTGGGGAAGCCAGCCAGTCCATCCCCACAGCTTTCAGAGGCAGCCAGTGGTTTGGCCAGGGGTGGAGGCCAGCATGCTGCACTAACATCTGTGGCAACTGGACATTTCCCCATCCAATTTCCTCTTCTGTCCCAGCCACAAAGGGAGATGGCTCCAATTATTTCTCAGACAGAACTAAGGCTGGTGTTTACCACTAGCTCCCTGGTAACCCTCTTCTCCTGACTACATTATGCAACCTAATTGTAAGGCCTCCTCAGCTTGCTGGGGCTGCTGTTAGATGCACCCTGCTTCCTCTTTTCCCCAAGGTCAAGGGTAATAATTAGGTGCCTGTGACAGAGACTTGTTAGGCAGGGAAAAAAGAAACAGCTTCAAGCATGCTTCAGACATCCCCAAGGGAGGAAATTTCCAGGGAGCCTGAGGTGGTCTGCTGGAGGTGGCCAGTGAAACAGGGTGAGTTAGTGAGTATGAAGTGGTCCAGCATGCCTGTGGCTGAACCCTGGGCAGGTGGATGGAGCTATGGACCTCTGTGGATGAAGCTTGGGCAGACTCACAGTCTGCAGCTTGTTAGATGAACTTCTGTAGGGGATGTGGGAAAGCAAGGGGTGAGGTTTGAAGCTGAGCTCCAGCTCCTGAAAGGAAGAGGTGAATGTGGCATCTCTAGACTGCAGCAGGGTTATTTGAGCTGTTTGATTTTCTCCTGGCCATCTTCTCCCAAAGGTCCATGGCAGTGCCCCAGGGAGGGTGAGCACATCCTCCAGCCCCTGGGCCATGCATTCTGGGGAGTCTGGGATGGGACAGCCACTCAGCTGCAGCTCCCAGAGTGTCCATGGCCAGTCAGCAGGACATCCAGCAGAGCAGTGATTTGCCTGGTGGAAGTTCAGAGGCTGTGAAAGGAGGCTGTGGCCAGGAAAAGAGAAACTGAGGCACAAAGTCTCACCCCAGTGAGTGCTCGGTGGCAGAGCAGGAAGCAAAACTTTTCCATCTGCAGCCTGCTGCCCCTTAGATGACTCTGCCTCCTTGGTGTCAGGATGGGCAGTGTGAGCTAGGCACCACCAGACCTCATCAGAGCTACCTGCTGCTGCAGGCTGCCTGGGACAGGCCCAGAAGGAATGAAGAGCAGAGGTGGCACTGTGGGGGGGGACAAAAGGACCAATGCATTCCTGGGATGATGCCAGGCCTTCTGCAACCTCTCTCTCAGGAGGAAAGGCTGAGAGACCTGGGCCTGTTCAGGCTGGAGAAGAGAAGACTGAGAGGGGATCTTATCAATGTCTGCCAGTGTCTGGAGGGTGGGTGTCAAGGAAGGGCCAGCCTCTATCAGTGGTGCCCAGCTGATAGGACAAGGGGCAAGAGATGCAAACTGGGACCCAGGAGGTTCCACCTCAACGTAAGGAAACTCTTTGCTGGAGCCCTGGAGCAGGCTGCCCAGAGAGGTTGTGGAATCTCCCTCTCCAGAGACTTTCAGGACCTGTCTGGATGCATTCCTGTGTGACTCTGCCCTAGGTGATCCTTCTTTGGCAGGGGAGTTGGACTGGGTGGTCTCTGGAGGTCCCTGCCAACCCCTAGCATTCTGTGACTTTATGACTGCCAGCTAGTGTCAAGGCTCCTACAGCTACTTGGTGGCTCTCAGGTGATGACATGAGACAGTGGCTGCCTGGAGCCAGCAGTGATCTTGAAAAGCTGGGTTTGCTTGGGAAACAGCTTGGAAAGCAGCAAAAGATGGGGGTGGGTGGCTCACAGGTCTGTGTGTCTCACAAATACCCCCAAGCTGTGTAGTTAATTATCTGTGCACCTTCCAGAGCCCTGCACGTGTGTAAACACACAACCCCCTGCATGGGTGCATACTGGGCAGCCTGAGCTACCCTTCCTGGCTGGTCTCTGCCTCCCTCTGAAGCTATCCCTGAGGGATTTGCTCTCCCTGTCACCCATTCTTTTCTGAACTGAAAGTATTTGCAGCTCTGACTCAAAGCCCATTTTGGTTCCTGTGTCTCTCCTCTGATGTGTGTGGGTTGGGATGAGATATTTAATGCCATATTAAAAACCATCCTCAGTGCCCTACAGGGGCATTGCCACGCACAAGGGTAGGAGAGGGGACTCCCATGGGAAGAGGAGAAATGACTTGAAAGGACTGAACTGCCAAGCAGGAGCCTGATGAAGACCAGGAGAAGGCAACGGGACCTGGCTGCTGTGCAAGCAGCAGGGGAAACCAAGCCAAGGAGAGGAAATGGGGAGGAGGAAGCTCTCCCATTTTTGCAGTGAAACACCCCTTCATCTGCCTGCTGCAACTCACTTGCCATTGTCTGTGGTGTGCTCTGCAGCTGAAGGTTTCCCTCAGCTATAAACACAGAGCCGAGTTGCTTGGCTTTCTTTTTCACCTTTGTTGTTTGAGGAAGAAAAGCAGGCAAAACAAACCCAAAGCTTCTAACTGCTCCAACTTCTTTGTGCCCCAGGCTCCTTATCTAATGTCTGGACCTCACAATCCCAGGGCAAACCTCAGCCTGAGTGTGGGTTTTGTTGTTCTGGTTTCTTTTCATCCAGTTCAAAGGAGAGGTTAACCCCCCCAAAAAGAGAAGTGTGTCCTTGGTCAGGAGACTTTAAGACCTTTGAATCACACTTACCAAAAAGCCTCCAAAGTATACTCAAGTTCATGCATAAGGTCATCACTCAAGGCAAGTTCCTTAGCCTTCCTATCCCCAGTTCTGCTTTCAGGGCAGTGAGAAGCTCAACTTGTTCTGCAGTGTTAAAGCTGTGTTCAAAGAACCCAGGCTGGCCCAGACTTCATCCAAAGGGCTGATGTGGCAAAGCTTCAGCCCAGCAGCTGGTGGGGAGGAGGATTCTTCCAGCTGCAAGTAGGTAAACTGAGGAATGGAGCTGTGAGTATTCAAACACCAAGCTGCAGAAATCTCTGTTCCTCTGTGCCACCTTCCATGTTAATTAGTCACCCTTGGGCATGGTTTTGACTTCTCTATCCCACAGAAAGTGTTACCAGAAGATCCAGGCTACTGTCACTGGATTCAATGCTTTTATTCATGCAGAGACTTCAGCCTTCACAAACTGCATTCCAGGCAACCAGCATCACTGGCTGCCAAGGGCAGCAAAGTTAATCTCACTGAACACAGACTTCTCTAACCAAGGGTGGCCTGAAACACTTCAGCAGTATCCCTAAGCTCCTGTGGGGATAAAGCTAGGATTTGCTGAAGGAATAAAGGTAGGGGCAACCTGAGACTGGGTGCTGGTGATGATGATCCTGTGGCTTCCAAACCCAAGCTGGATACACTGAGTCCAATCATGGAGAGGCTGGAAAAGGCCTTTAAGATTATCAAGTCCAACCATCAACCTAACACTAGCAAGTCCTCTGCTGAGCCATGACCTTCAGCACCACATCTACATGTGCAGGGATGGGGTCTCCAGTGCTGCTCTGGGCAGCCTGTTCCAGGGCTTGGCAACCCTTTCAGGGAAGAAATTTTTCCTAATGTCCAACCTAAACCTTCCCTGGTGCAACTTGAGGCCATTTCCTCTTGTTCTGTCACTTGCCACTTGGCTCCAAGCTCCTGGGCTGGGGCTCAAGAGGGAGGGGACAGGCTCTGCTCACTTGCACCCTGTGATAGGACAAGGGGCAATGGATAGAAACTCCAGCACAGGAGGTTCCACCTCAGTGTGAGGAGGAACTTCTTCAGTGTGAGGGTCCCAGAGCCCTGGAGCAGGCTGCCCAGAGAGGTTGTGGAGTCTCCTTCTCTGGAGCCTTTCAAGCCCCATCTGGATGTGTTCCTGTGTGACCTGTGCTGGATTCCATGGTCCTGCTCTGGCAGGGGGCTTGGACTCAATGATCTCCCAAGGTCCCTTCCAACCCCTAATATCCTGTGATCCATTCAGGGAGCTGTAGAGAGCAACGAGGTCTCCCCTCAGGCTGAACCCCCCCAGCTCCCTCAGCTGCTGCTCCCCAGCCCTGTTCTCCAGACCCTTCCCCAGCTTTGTTGCTCCAGCCCCTCGATGTCCTTCTTGTGGTGAGCTGTCTCTTGGGGAGCAAGCACACTGAGTGGTTTCTGTAGATGCCACCACTCAGAGGAACAACAGAGTTTTACACCAGATGTTCCTACAGAGCAATACCCCAGCGAGCTGAGTGCCCTTCCCCCTGGCACCTTGCTGCCCGCCCCGAACGCTGCCCGCCGGCGCTGGGGTCAGCCTGCGGCACGACCTTGATTAATAACAGCTAATTGAAAACAAAAGTCATCCCCGGGGGTTTTCAATCAATGAACACAAACAGCCCACAGTAAAAAGCCGGAAAATGCAGCTTCAGAGAAAGGGACAATGGGGAGAAAAGCCCTGGCTAAAAATAGCCCTGGGCTTGTCCCTGCCCAGGAAGCTGCGGCAGCGCCGATTCCAGCACGGAACGCGGCCGGCTCCGGGGGAGCACGGCCAGAGGAAACCAGCGGCCAGCTCTGCTGATGGAAATCAGCAGCTGGGACAGCAGAGTCCTCAGCTGGGAAGGCAAAGTTTCAAGGTCCAGAGCAAGAGTTTATTCTTTGTAAACCCAATCAATGGAGATGGAATCATCCCAGAGAAGCCCTTGCTGTTCCTCAAGGGTGTCAGAAGTCACAGCTCTGGGTCAGCAGGCTGAGGTCCTGCTGGGCTTTCCGCTGCAAATCCACTGTGAACTGGCACCAAACACCAACACAGAAACATGAAGTTGCTTCCAGAGCTGCCCCTGGGACAAAGCACTCCCCAGCAGTTTGGCAGGCACCCATCCTGCCAGGACACTGTGTCTTGGCAGCTCCTGCTCCCATTCTGCCATGCTAGCTCCTGCAAAGCTGTGCTTTGGGTGGCTTTGAAACCCAGCCTGCTGCCTGGTGTCACTGGGAGCCTTTGCTGTGTGCTTTGTCCAAGATACTTGGACACCTTTGATCCTCACACTGCATTTGCTGATGAGTCTCTGAGCAGATGGAGCTTGAGCACTGTCCCATGGTGGAGCATCACATTTATGATGTCATTTACCAGCTCAAGACTGTCTGCCATCTCTTCTTCACAGGACAGAGCAGAAAGCAAGGCATCATCTTGTGCTCTTAATACCAATTAGTTGGGGTGAGGAGCCAAGTGGGGTCTGCAGGCTCCTGAAGTGAGCCCAGCACTCTCACAAGGACTGTGCTTAAAGATCTGGGGGCTTCTACCTTCATAAAGAAGTTCTTTCTACCTTCTTTGTAAAAGTCTGTTCTGGATCTGACAGAGAAAGAGGACAATAAGCCACACCCAGGTTGTCCTCTTCAGGACACTGTTCCCCGGGTTCTGTGCAGAAAAGCTCTCTGCAGTTTAAGGGCTTGCCCTTGTAAGGGGTTCTTGGTCTGCCCAACAGTGCCCTTACTCAGCTAGGGCCAGGAGAGAGACCTCGTTAGCTTCAGGGAGGTTATCTGCTAGCCCTGAGGGGGTCTGACCCAAGCGAGGGCTGCAAGTGCTGCAAAAGCTTGCAAGCTGTTTCCAGCCATCCCTGCTGCTGTGCATTGCAGCTCCTCCTTCTTAACTGTCACTTTGCTAAGCAATGAAGAAACTCTTTGTGTGCCAGTGTCAGAGGTTTTGGCCCTCACCAAAACTTCTGAACCAGACGAAGGGACAGAGGTCTTCCACTGCAGGGATTCCCTGTGACTTTTGGAGAAATCAATAGGATGCCGGTGTGTCACCTGGGGCCAGCGCAGCCACCTGGCCTCACGGAATTGTTCACATCGCTGCTATTCAGAAGCTGTTCAGGATATGAATACCCCAACCACCGGGGGCAGTTCTGACTCCCAGGTGGTACTCGATTAAACCTCAAGACACAGGAGCCAGGAGGAAGCCAGCTCACAGAAACGTCTGGGGCTTTAATTAACATGTTTGAAGTCTTTGTGCATGTGTTCTGATCCATCTTTACATTCAGTTTCTGAGGGTTTCTTAAACCAGCAGCAGACGGTTTTGGGAGGGGTGGGAGGGGTCTTGCCGTAGTTAATGGTTTGGTGCTCTCAAAGGTTTCCCTTTTTGCTTCTCTGATCACGGTGCAAAGGCATCAGGAATGAGAAAGCCATCACACAGCTCAGTCCTGCCTCTGAAAACCTCACAAAAGAGCCTTTTCCTTGAGCAGAAATAAGAGTGGCTGTTGTCCTGTAATAGCTTAAAATACATGGGAGATAGTGTTTTTAAAGAATAAGAGAGATGTGTTCTAATGAGCAGTGATGGCTCTGAAGTATTGCAGGAGCTTAGTTCAAAGCCCCTTGAAATGAGTAACAGCCCTTCTGCTGACACTCCTAATCTCTGAATCAGGGTCATTAATGTATGGCAGATATTCTGTCCCTGGCTGCCAAAAAGCTGGGGGGGAAAAAATAGACTGCAGCCATAAAAATAGACATCAAATACATTTCTCTTCTGGAAATTAATATAGAAGTATTCCTACTCCTGCCCACTGGGGCTTTCTTCTGGTTGTTTTCTTACTGTTTGGAAAGGAATTAAGAGGGCAAAGCAGCTCATCTCACCCAGAACTCTGCCCCCAGCAGCAGCCAGTACCGAATGCCACAGAGGCTTGGGAGATGCTGGAATTGCTGCCACAGTTTTCACTCTGGCAGTGTAAATCAGCCCTTTCCGGGATGTGCCGTGCTGATGGAGAGGAGGAAGGGTGGGAGGGGAAGCAGAGATGCTCAGGCAAGACTTTCCCATCTTTAGCTTCCCTGTGATTAATTGTAGATCGATGCTTTGCACTCTCTGGCTTTTATAGCTCATTAACATCAAACAGCATCGAGATATAAATTTGTTCTGTGGCTTGCCAGGAACCAGGGGATGGCTGGAAGCAGACACCAGCAAATGTTCACCGGGGATATAAACAAGACACAATTAACCTGACCAACGTGAATCCCAGGCAGAAAAACAATGCTTGGGTTCTTCACCCCTGAATCTCCAAGAGCCCCACAGAAATGTGTGTCTGTGTGGGCACCTGCAGAGATCTCACAGCATCAGTAAGGTTGGAAAAGACCCCCAAGAGCATGGAGTCCAGCCAGCAACCCAACACCACCATGCCCACCAAACCATGTCCTGAAGTGCAGTGTCTACACGTTTTGAACACCTCCAGGGACATTAACTCCACCTCCTCCCTGGGCAGCCTCTTCCAATGCCTGTTCCACTCTTGCAGGAAAGAAATGTTTCCTAGTCTCCAATCCAAACCTCCCCTGGTGCAAGAAGAGAAGGAGAGGGAGAGGAGAGTGACGGTTCCTGTCGCTTTGGTCCTGTGTGGAGCTGAGGAGGAGTCAGTATGATGGAACCAGGCAGTCATATTCTTTCCCCAGCCCTTAGGATCATTCCCAGGTTGCCTGCACACCTGAGCAGCCCCTGCCCACCTGAGCAGCCCCTGCCCACCCGAGCAGCCCCTGCCCACCCGGAAAGTGTTTATTAAATGCCCTTGCAGTTTGGAGGCGCAGCGTCAGCCCCCAACCCTGGCTCTGCGGAGCCCCAGCTCTGTCTCTTTAAGGAACCCAGCGAGTCGTGATGCTGCTGTTTGTATTGCTAAATCCCCAGGAGTCCAGTTAAGAAACGGGCAGCTGTCTCTTTAAGTGTGATTTCCTTCTATTGTATTTGAATCGTGATCAGGAAAAAGGAAATGAAACCAGAGACCCGGGGCTGAGCCACG
The DNA here is from genome assembly GCF_026170545.1 of Melanerpes formicivorus. Lineage (NCBI taxonomy): Eukaryota > Metazoa > Chordata > Aves > Piciformes > Picidae > Melanerpes > Melanerpes formicivorus. The sequence continues at coordinate 16,920,128 of NW_027142368.1, read as the reverse complement.
GAGAGTCAGAATAATCCCAAAGTGATGCTGATCTCCTCATTTCCACCACCTCCAGCCGGCTCCGGAGCATGTCCAGAGCTGCCCAGGCAAAAAGCCTGAGCGGAGCCCGGCGAGCCCCGGGCTGAGGCAGCGGTGGCAGCCGAGGGAGCCGAGGCAGCCGCTTCCCCCCCGGGGCCGGAGCCGCAGCCGGGGCCGGAGCCGCAGCCGCAGCCGAGGGAGCTGCCCCAGAGGCCGGTGCGCAGGAGGAGCGCGGCGGGGATGGGAGGTTAGAGCCTGCAGAGCCAGAGCCCGGGGGAGAGCAGCCCGGGGAGCCGCAGCCCCAGCCCAGCCTGCTCTTTCTCTTTCTCCCTCTCTCTCTCTGTCTGTCTTTGGTGTTGCAGGAGGAAATCCTGTGAATGTCATTGGGGGGCGGAGGGGGAACTCAGCTGCTGAGAAGGCTCCGAGAGCAGACAGCCTGTGCGGGGGCAGCGGGGGCAGATCCCACCACCACCGGCACGCTACAAAGGAACAAGCCCTGCCAATGTCATCGGCCATCGAGAGGAAAAGCCTCGATCCTTCCGAGTAAGTGGCTTCTTTTTCTTGCCAGTCCCCTCCTCACCCTGCTCCTCTCCCCTCAGGAGCCTTTCCACGGCCGCTCATCCTCCCCACCGCAGCCACTTGCCACCGGCATTGTGTCCGCCAGCGCCTGCCCGCCAGCAGCCCCCGGCGCTCCTTCACTCCCACTTCCATTCCCCGCACCGGCCACGCCGGGCACCGGGCACCGGGCACGGCCGCCCGGGCTGCCCCGGCCCCCTTCCCCGAGGGCGGAAAGGCTGCCGGTGGGGTGGAGATTGATGAGAGCTCCTCAAGTTGTGGGAAAGAACATCTGGGTGCGGAGAGAGGGCAACCTGCCCCCCGTTCCCCGGGTAGGGCATTTGTCATCCCTTCATCCAAGCTGGGGGGGCTGGGAAGGGCTCGGGGAGAGGAAGAGCATCCCGCGGGCTAAAGCTGAGGGTGGCTTTCATTTGAAGGGATCTTCTCTGCCCCATCTTTCATCCACCCAACTTGATGTCGCTGGTTACAGGGAAAGGTCAGGGCTGTTATCTGTGGGTGCCCAACTTCCACATTTTCAGAATGCAACTTTCAAGACCTTGTAAGATCTGCTGTGGTGGGGGCAGGGTGCTCTGCGAGGGGCACGTTGTCACTCCGATGAGATGAGAGGATGTTGAGAATTTCCCTCTGTGGGCTTGCAGGGAAGGGACCAGCTCCTGTGCCCTGAGCCAGGCTGTGCTCCGCAGCTCTCCCGTCTCACCCCAGCACCCCACCGGTGAGCGGCAGGGTAACAGCATAAACCCAGAGCCATTGCAGCCCTAACTGCAGTCGTGCTTGCCTGGAATCACGATAAGGGGGAGGCGGGGGGGATAAATAAATATAGCATCTCCCTTTGCAGAACACACCAAACCCATTGCTTGTAGTAAACTTGAGCCACGCAGGGCTTGCCTCCTGGGAGGTACTCGAAGTGCTGCCGCTTGAAGCCTGGAGCAAACACATGGGAACTGCTTCCCTTGGGGATTCAAGCAATTCATCCCATGCCACAGCTGATGTTTTATATGTTTTATATTTACTTATTTTAGCTTTTAGGGTGGGTTTTTAAAACCAAGCCAGAGTCCAAGCTCCCAGGTGCCTGGTGTCTGGGTTTCAACCACAAAGTTGTAGGAATCTTTATTTATTTGCTTACCTTCTGCTGTAGAGATGTGAGCCCATGGGCATCGAAAAGCTGATGTGCAGAGCAGCAGTTCTGGCCTGGGTACACATCCACCAGGCTGTTGCAGGGTTTAGGGCTCTCAGAGACCTGGTTTGTGATCCCTGAGATGAGAGGTTTGTGGAGTACACCTAAAGCTTCAAGGAATGAACACTGAATTGTAGTAATGTGGCTTTCCTTCTCTTGGAGAGCTCTCAGATCTTGTCAGAGCACAGCCTGCATGGTAGGGCAGGGAAGATGAGGTCCAAAAGGATAAACCTGGAATAAAACTAGGGCTTCACCAGAGCTCCCCATGATTTTAACACAAACTCACAGAGCTGCTGGGAGAGGGATGTGGTGATGCAGGGCACAGCAGTTTAAACTCAGAAGAGCAAGAACCAGAACAGAATATAATCAGCTAATATCTCAGGGCTCAGCTTGCCTAAATGAAACCTTCAGGATCAGTTTCCTGGCACGGGAGTTCTTGGGCAGTGGTAGTTTCTCCTTGCTGAATGAAGTAATTTTTGCCCAAGAAAACTGCTGACCCACTACATAAACAGCAGTAATGTGGTTTTTTTCCCCCTATTGCTTGCTGCTGGGGAGCAGCCTGATCCTTCTGCCAGCAGTGCAGGTCTCCTGTGCCCCCACCAGCCTAAGGGAGGACAGCTGAGAGGCAGAAGCAGAGTGCTGAGGAACTCTGGGTGAGAGTGAGAACCCAGCAACATACAAAAAACGTGGGGCTCCACTCCAGCAGAGGTTGAGCACCTTGCCCATCAGCAGCCAAACACAAACCTCCCTGCCACTAGCCACAGCCTGAAACTTAAGCAAGTGCTTAAAGGGTTGATCCAAGAGTTTTCTCACTTAACTTCCCTGGGATTTGGGTAAAGGCCTCTGTGGCAGCAGCAGCTCGCTGCAAACTTCACACACCTGAGCTGAGGAGCCTTGCTTTTAATCTTTTAATTATCCCCCCCAAGACCTTGTAGAAAATAAATACAGCACTGAAGGGAAGTAGCTTTGAAGCAAAGTGCTGCATTATCCCCAAGCATTCCCAGCACCACCCTGGATGAACAGCCAGTGCTAGTAGCACAAAACAGCTTTGGGCCTCTTTCACTCAGGGTTGTGTAAATCCTAAATCAATTGTTTGAGCTGTGTTGTCATAGACCTATCCAAAGGGATTCACATCCTTAGGTGAAGGGGGAAAAAACCCAACCCAGTCCTGCAGTACCAAGGGGTAAAAGCAGCAAAACTTGAAGCAGCTGGGCAGCAGCCTCATCTGTTGCCTTCATCCCCTCTGTGCTGTTCAGAGAAGTGACACCCCCAGAGGTACATCTCCCAGCAGAAAGGTGCCTGCATGGGCAGTCTCGTGGGTGCCTTCTCAAGTCCTTCAGCCTGTGGTGAGGCAGAAATTCCCTTTGCTCCCAGCAGCTGCACTGCCAAACCCTGCAAGCTCAGCTTTACAACATGAGCTCCTGCAGTTTTGGGGTTCACACACCCATGTTTACTGCTGGGGTTCTTCACTAAGCTACAGGTGAGTCCAGAGGTTGCCTGTCTTGATTAGGTCATTTAGAGTTGCTTATAGGTAAACCCTTAAAGTCTTGTTGGAAAGGAAAAAATAGCATTTTTAATGGAAATGAAACATTGCTGTGTGTGGTGAGCAAAGCAGAACTGCTTGGAAAGGTGAAGAGTCCAAGCAAGACCTTTGTGGTTGCTGGCACTCGTCAGGCGGCACAGACACAACCGGCAGGCTGAGGGCATGCTGGATCCAGGCAGCCCTTTGATTGCTCTTCTGAAAGAGAGTGATCTTTAATTATGGGAGGATCACACTCTGGGAAAGGCATTTCTTTTGTAAGAGCAGTGTGCATTGGGACACATGGCTGAGCAACCCATGCTCTGTCCAGGAGAAGGAAAACGATGTCCCTGGCCAGGCAGCAGTGTCCCAGCAGCGAGCAGATGCCTGTGCAGAGTGAATGCACAGGGGTGAGGCAGACAGTGCCGTGATTGTGCATCATGCTTTGAAGAAACAGAAAGCATTATCAAGCCTGGGGCCATGCTTGTTAACTCCTGACTTCTCAACCTGTCCCTTTGTTAAAGCAGAACGGTGAAGTCCTGCTCCCTCTCATGGCAAAGGGGACAAATGATTCACTCTGCTGGGAGGGGGAAGCGGAGGCAGTGTAATCCCTGCTCGAACTTGGCCAAACTTGCCTTCGGTTTGCTTTTCCTTCTCCTTCTTCTCAAGTGGGTGCTCTCAGAGCAGATTTTGCCTCTCCAACGATTCTTTCATTCCCCCAGGGAGCCAGTGGACGAAGTCCTGCAGATCCCCCCGTCGCTGCTGACATGCGGCGGCTGCCAGCAGAACATTGGGGACCGCTACTTCCTGAAGGCCATCGACCAGTACTGGCATGAGGACTGCCTCAGCTGCGACCTCTGCGGCTGCAGGCTCGGGGAGGTGGGCAGGCGCCTGTACTACAAGCTGGGCAGAAAGCTCTGCAGGAGGGACTATCTCAGGTACACAGCCCCCTCCTCTGCTTCACAGCAGCTCAGCTTTGCTTCGTCGTTTGGGCAGGGACCCCTGGGGCTGCTGAGCCTGCAGAGGAGCAGCCCCCGGAGGGGATCTTCTCAGTGCTCAGCAAGAACTAAAGGGTGGGGGGCAAGAGGATGGAGCCAGACTCTTGTCAGTGCTGCCCAGTGACAGGACAAGGGGCAGTGGGCACAAACTGGAGCCTGGGAGATTCCATCTGAACAGGAGGAGAACATTCTTTGGTCTGAGGGTGCTGGAGGCCTGGAGCAGGCTGCCCAGAGAGGCTGTGGAGCCTCCTTCTCTGGAGAGCTTCCAACCCCTACCTGGTCATTGTGATCCTGGGCAAGCTGCTGCAGGTGCCCTGCTTTAGCAGGGGGGTTGGACTGGATGATCTTGAGAGGTCCCTTCCAACCCCCTCCATGCTGGGATGCTGGGATCTAATTAGCACAGCCAGTGAGCAAATATCCAGGAAGAATTCATCCCTGACCACTCTTAAAACCTGGCAGCAGTTGCAGTTACAGCACAGCACCATTTGCAAGCTCAGGACTCACACCTTGGGAGTTCATGCACAGGTGCTTTATGGTGCTGCTGGGGTTCTCTGGTAAGTTAGAGACCAATCCAGAGGTGATCTGTGATGATTAGGTCACTTCTAGTTGCTCACAGGTTAAATCTTCAAAACCTTGTCAGGGGAAAACAAAGAACATTTTCCAATGCAAACCTTTGCTGTGTGTTGTGGACAAACCAGGTTGATTTGAAAAGGTGAAGAGCACAGAGTTACAGGGTGGGAAGGGACCTTAAAAGGTCATCCAGTCCAACCCCACTGCAGTAAGCAGGGACCTGCCCAACTAGAGCAGGTTATGATGAGTCCCTTCAAGCCTGACCTTGAATATCTGCAGGGATGGAGCCTCCACCACCTCCCTGGGTAACCTGGGATGGACTTTGGGGTTGTTGGCATCTGTCAGTGTGCACTGACACGACCTGATAGCTTCAGGGCAACCACACACTGTCAGGGTGGGATCCTGGCAAGTAGAAATTAGGAAAAGGTGATGGATTCCAGCAAGCTTCCCCTGAGCTGGCAGTGAACCACTTCCCCCAAAGGGTTTTAAGCAGTTCTGTGCCTCTCCAAGCATTGCCTTGGAGCTGAGAGGTCTCTAAAGCCAGGTGCCAAGATCAGTGGCTGATGAAAGATCATTCAGTTTGCTCACTTAAGAGCACGGTATCCAAGGTAACTGAATTCAATTCCTTTTCCTGATGCTGTCATATCAGCTTCACAAGAGATGCTGAACTCCACCAGCCAGCAGGGCTGCTCTGCCTGCCTGGTGCCTGAAGCTGCTGTCCCTGATACATGGCTTGATCCCTGTCTCCTTCTGCATCCCTGGTAAACTTCCCTGGGACCCTTCAAGCAGCAGGTGCTGTATGTTTGCTGCAAAGCTGCAGCCAGCCCAGGAAAGTTTCATTGCACCAATCTGGAGCCAGTGGAGCTTTAGCATTCCTAAGCCACTGAATCTGATCCTACAGAAGCACTTGGTGCAGGAGTTTGAGACACTGGTAAGGTTCACCTGGCCAGGGTGCTGAGCCCTCTCGTCTGAACTCTGCTTTTGCCAAGAAAGGTTGGACCAGCTGGTCCTTGAGGTCCCTTCCAGGCTGGTATCCCATGGTTCTATCATTTTCATTAACAGCTCTCAGCCTGCTTTGCCAAAGTCTCTAAGTAGAAGGATTAAATCAAACTTTAAAAAAGAAGAAGAAGCAAGAGAGTTAGCAAAGGAGCTTTACATTCCCAACTCCAGCTGAAGTGTGTTGGCCTTTGCTGTGCTGGTTGTGCCCCAGCTCATCTGATGGCTCCCAGGTGTGTCAGGGGGTCTTTGGAGCAGAAGGGTGGTGTTTGACAGCTCTTCAGCTACCTTCCTAAGCTTACCTGCCACTGAAAGGGAACCCAGACTCTCGGGGGAGTTCCTGGTTGTGCTGTCCCTGAGCTTTACCAACGGGGACTAAGTTCTGAGTTGTGCTGGTGGGACTGCTTGTAAATACTCTGGACACAGGAGAGTCCAGCAGTGATGGGGTGGTAGTTACACTCTCCAGATGGTTTCCATCTTAAAATGGAGGCAGCAGCCAGTGGGGCAGCACAATCAATGTCTTATCCTGCAGTGAAAGTCCACTTTTTATATCTTTAATAATGCAACATATATCTTCCCTCATTAGTGGAAGATGTGGCAGCCTTTGTGCCAGCTTTAGTCTCCCTCTCACCGGGCAGAAGCAAACACTGACACCTCCTGGTAGCTGAAAGAAAGGATGCCTTGTGCCCTCAGAGGACGTGGAGCAGGTGCAGCACATGCAAGAGAAGCTTAGGAGGTGGAAAACCTCTTTCCAGAATTGCTATGGAAATGCAGAAGTCAAACCCCACAGATGCACACTGCAAGCAAGCAACATGTAGTAGATGCATTAGAGGCTCCTCTTCACTGCAGTGATGCCACCAGGATTAAAGAGTGCTCCACACCAGCAAGCACAGGGCTGGAAGGTCTTTGCATGCACACTTCTGAAACTCAGCAGAAGTGGCTTCATGGATAGAGAAACGTTTGGGTTTGAAAGAGTCTCCAGTGTGGAGGCAATGAGCAGAGAGAGGGGAGTCTTAGAGCAGAGAGAGGAGAGTCTTAGAGCAGAGAGAGGGGAGTCTTAGGGCAGAGAGAGGGGAGTCTTAGAGCAGAGAGAGGGGAGTCTTAGAGCAGAGAGAGGGGAGTCTTAGAGCAGAGAGAGGAGAGTCTTAGAGCAGAGAGAGGGGAGTCTTAGGGCAGAGAGAGGGGAGTCTTAGAGCAGAGAGAGGGGAGTCTTAGAGCAGAGAGAGGGGAGTCTTAGAGCAGAGAGAGGGGGGTCTTGGAGCAGAGAGAGGGGAGTCTTAGAGCAGAGAGAGGGGAGTCTTAGGGCAGAGAGAGGGGAGTCTTGGAGCAGAGAGAGGGGAGTCTTAGAGCATGGTTTGAGACAACTCCTGTCTGGAAACTGCAGCAGCAGCAGCTGGAGATAGGCAACAGTTATCAATGGAAAGGTAATTTCTATTGATCACAGAGGTGGAAGTATTGGCATGGCACTTCTGTACACTATGACCTGGGGAAACTTTGGTCCTCCTGAGGCTGCTCAGCAATTCAGGATAAGCTCACTGATCACACTGGAAACAGGTGAGGACCTGGGGGGTTTATACCTCAGTTTTTGGCATTGTAAAGCTCAGAGCTCTGCTTAGCAGCCTCCCGTGTGCCCTCTGCCTGACTAGGTAATGACTAATGAATCACAACGTTGTGTTCTTGTTTTGAGCTGGGTTTTTCCCATCTCCCCAGCAAAGGACCCCTGCTTACTTCTCTGCTGTTGCTGTTCTAGGCTCTTTGGCCAGGACGGCCTCTGTGCCTCCTGCGACAAGCGAATCCGGGCTTACGAGATGACCATGAGGGTGAAGGACAAAGTCTATCACCTGGAGTGCTTCAAATGTGCTGCCTGCCAGAAACATTTCTGTGTTGGGGACAGATACCTCCTCATCAACTCAGACATAGTATGTGAGCAGGACATCTACGAGTGGACTAAGCTGAACGGGATGATCTAGCAAGGCCCTGCCTCAGCAGCTCCGGAAGGCATCTCACGGGCGACACCGACGCACGGCTGCAGCGAGGAGACCATCACCCGAGCCCTGGGATGGTGTAAAATGGGGGGGAACACCAGGGAGCCAGCCCTTTGCAGGCAGTGCAGCATAGAACCTGCAGTGTTGATAGGTGAGGAAGGGAGGCCACAGCAACAGCAGAGACACTGACTCCTCTTAGTGAAGGCACAAGGACCACAACTGACACCAGCCACCAGGAGGGAGGCACGGAGCAAGGTGACAAATGGCTTCCCGTGGCTGCAGGAAGAGCAGGGACTTGTGTGAAGAGATGTTTGGACTTGGCCACCTGCAGACTAGGATTGTGCAACTGAGCTCTCTTTTTGTCTTGTTTTAGTTACCCAGTGTAGACAACAGCTCCTAACGTAGGCATGAGGGAGAACCCTGGCAGAAAAGGGCTGCCACTACCGGGGGCGTTTGCTCTGGCATCACGCTTCAGGCGGAGGAAGGGGGAAGAGGGTGGGGGATGGTGTTGCATGGATTTAATTTTGTTCCTTGAGTATGGATCCTCTAGTCCCAAAGTCTTCTTTAAAACCAGGAAAATATCCTGCTGAAGAGTGGTTTGGGGGCACTGCTGTTTCGAGGTGAGATGTTCCACAGATCATTTCTATACAGATATAAATCTAAAGAGTTGTTCAACTATTTTATTAACTTAGATTCTATTGAGAAAATATTTGTTGTGTGTAGTAAGACTCTGCAGCCTTAATAAAAAGAACAGGAGGTTGGAGTCTTGTTGGTTCCTTCTTTTGGCACCGGGCTGGGGGTTTTTTTTTGGTGTATTATTGACTCTGGTTTTGTAGCAGGGTTTCTACACTTGCTCTGTGGCTGATGCCTGCTGGACCCACTTCAGGTTGTGTTCAAAGCAGTCGTGAGGACAATGAGGTTTCACTGAGCCTTGCAGAGTTCTTCATGCTGAGGAGAGATTAGTATTGTGTGACACTGAGGCTCTGGTCCTCATGAGGGTGTTTTGAGGCTGGTGGGCCACAGATCAATATGTTTCTGTTACTTCACATCACAGGCAGAGGCTATCTGATCTCAGAGCAGATGGTGTAAGGTCAAGGCCTTCTAGAGAGGTAGCTTCTCCTGATTTTGCTCTGGGTGATTGAAGCCCTGAGCCAGCAATGTGCTCTTGTGGCCAAGAAGGCCAGTGCCATCCTGGGGGGGATTAGAAGGGCTGCCAACTGCAGAGGGTTGGACTAGATGACCTCTAGAGGTCCCTTCCAATGCAGTCCACTGTGTGATGCTGTGATTTGATATCTACCTCCTACAGAAACAAGCAGTGAGTGTTCTGGCAGGCTGAGAGTGACCTCCCCACGGAGCCCTTCGATGCTTCTGTGATGCTGTTTTGCATTTCACAACGGAGATATTGAGAGCTCTTTCTTTCCTTGCTTTTGCTGTCACAAGCAGCGCTGGGGACAAAGCCTTTAAACCTCATTAGCAGTGAAGCTGGGGGCTGACCATCCTGAGATCGTGCTTAACAACTACACTTTGAGGGTGCTGCAGTTTAGCTCTTCCCAAGTGAGATGCTGACCTCTGGAGGCCACGGGGAGCTGCTCATTAGGATAACTCAGCCTAAACCAGATCCCTGCCAGCTCGGGCAAGACAGCTGTGTGCTTCAGGAAGGTTTTAAGCTGAACTGGCAGATGATAACTTGTGCCAGAAGAGCCTCTGCTTGGTCAGTAGCATTACCCTACCTGTTTGTTGCTGGGCTCTCCCCTACCAAATTCCTTACTCTTGCTGTCCAGATCCAGGAGGAGAGAGACAAGATTTCTCTCAGCACTAGTGTAGCCAACACTTCACACCCATCCTCACCTCAAGTATCTAAGGACTCTCCCCTGAAGCCACAAGAAAGTAAAATGTTCCAAAACCAACAGCAAAAATAAAGGCAAAGAGGCTTTGAAAGCACAGCAACCTGAGTGCGACCTCAGCAGCTCACACTCACAGGCATCATCCTTTCTGTGCTTTGGGATCAGCAGTATTTTAAGAGGCCTCTCATCATCCTCCAGCATTTCCCTTCTTTGTGCCCACTATTCAGTGTCATGGTAGGAAGATGAGAGCATTACCATCGATATTGCTTCCTTAACTCCCTGCCCTTGGACGAGGGCAACAGGGAGCCTGCACCACAGAGTTTTCAGAGGAGAGAGTCAATGGGAATGGGTTGTTAACTCAGGACAGGACACAGAGGCTGCCTCTCCTCTCTCTCTTTCTCAAGGCAATATTGTGCCTCCAATTGTCATTACACCCAAGAATCAAATGATTTGAATTCTGGACACATCAGCACAAAGCTGAAGACTCCCTGCCAGCTCCGCAGCCTGCTTGGAAGAGCAGATCAGAGAGCATCACTCATTTATACGACTGCCAGCCTCAGACTGTAAATTCAGCAGAGAGGAAGGCCTCAGGTGCTGCACTTCACCATGGCTTGCTGCATCCCCCCAGCATCCCATCAGGCACAGGGCAGGGAAGCTTCCAAACATCTGCCAGGCTGAGCGCGGCCTCCGCGCGGCCTCGACGCGGACGGCAAATGAGACTCGGGAAGGGTTTTAATTGATGAGACTCAGCTGTGGCTCTGAGGGAGCTCTGTGAGACTTGGGAAAAATAATCTCTAAAGATTGCTGTTGCTCTGAGCAGGCAGTGCAGCATCAGCTTATTTCTCTTGCAGCAGGTTCAGCTCTTTTATAGAGCACACCGCACTGCAGGCAAAGGGAATTGTCATGGCCACTGGCAAAAACTGATCTGCTCCTCTGTCCCAGAACAACTACAACAACCAAAAGGAACCATCAGAAGACCCAGAACAGAGAGATGCAGATATGGTGTCAGAAAGCATTCCAGGAATTCTAATTAAAGCAAGGTTCAGATGTCCATCAGTGAGATGAAGATTCAGCTGGCAGAAAGTTGAACCTCGTTTGAAGCGACTTGTTCCCTCCTGCTGAGCGCTGCTTTGTACCAGGCTAATGAGGAGGCACATCTCTGAAAGGTTCTTAATGAGCCAGCAGATCTCTGTTGGGTAATTAATGATACACTTTGCAGGAGTATCTCATGTCCTGTTCAGTGCTTTTCAAGGGTCTCACAAGCATTCATGGGTTACAGCTTTATTCTTTCCCTTCTTAATCGACAAGCCCTGCTCCAGAAGTGGGGAAACTGAGGCACAAGATGAACATGACCCAGCTAAAAAAGCAGACAGCAACTCAGCCAAGCTCCCACGAGAGCAGAAGTTAGCTCTCTGGGCTTGAGTGTGACCATTCAAGCATGGATGAGCCCCCTTGGCTTCAGCCTCCAGCCTTCTGGATTTTCAGCCCCCTGGTTCTGGGCTGGGATTAGGGACTTGGTTTTTCCCTCTCCTCAGATATGTGTCTTGCATCTCATATCAGGTAACTTTACCAAGGTATTTCACAACAGCTGGAAACTGATTTTGAGATACAGATGATTGACTTATTTGCATTTATTTTAGAGAAACAATCACAAGAAAGCTGAAATTCTCCTCCTGTGGGACAGAGCCTTCAGCCTGACAAGATCCTGAAGCATTTTGGCAGCTACACAAAACCAGGCTGAGCTCTCGTGTTGGTATCCCCCTGAGAAGATCCAGGACCTGCAACAGCCACCCCAAGGAGGCTTCCCACTGCTGGGGAACTCTTGGCTGGCTCCCAAGACAAGGCTCCATCACAACATGGTTGTGGCTCTCCTGCAGCCTGCAGGTGTGAGCCAGCACCCAGAGGCTGTGGTGCAGTCCTCCTGGAATTCTTGGAGCTGGACCAGCAGCAAGTTTGACCCCACACACGAGACATGTGCTGCTCAGCTGATAAGGAAACTGAGAATGTGCATCAGCAAACACAGTTTGTTTATCCCATAATAACTGTTTCTGAGCAGGACAAGCCAAAAGGAGCCGGGTCTGCACCAGCCAGATAAGAGCTCTGACCAAAAGGATGACCAAAGGTCGCATCAGGCCTCCTGGAAACTTCAGAAGAGGAGCCTTTGGTGGGAATGGATGACTAAGGGAATAGTAAAGGGCTTCTGGAGGCTTTTATCTTTGTGCCACCTCTTCAAACCCAGCTCAACTCTTCAGTCCTTTGTTGCTGCCAGGCTCTGATGAGCACACGCTGGGCTCAGCCTTGGTCTCGCCGCAGAGGTGTCTGCAGGGAGCGGCCACGAGAGCAGTCCCAGGCAGGAATCTAGGTGCAGGTCTGTGCAGGTGAGAAGGGAGCTTCTCTCTGCATGCTACAGAGGAGAGTTAAGTCAGGAGAGACTCAACAGCAGCAGAATTTTCTCTAGGGGTGCCTTATTATTCCCCATGTTCTCCAGGGAGACAAAGACCTCCTGACCTCCGCCCAACAGAAGAGCCAACTTCCACCAGATCATGGAATCTTGCTCCACTCCTGGCTTTCAGCAGGCTCTCTCACACACCCCTCAGGCCCTGGATCATGCTCTTGCATCATGCATCACTGAGGGAAAACACTGTGAGCATATGAAGTGAGGAAGATTCCTGAGGCTTTATCACTGCCTTTTTTTTTTCACTAAGTCTGAAATTAGGACTCTTGGTCTCCTGTGAACTTTGTCAGTGTTGCTCTGTCAGTGTTATTCTCTGCCAGGGTTGTTATTCTCTGTCAGCACACACAAGTGTATGTGCACAAAGCCTGAGGGCAGGTGTGGGCACTGCTGGCCTGTGAAGAAGGCACCTACTGATTGTCCCCTGCACTGAGCTGGTGTTTTGGAGGGGCAGCAGGTACATAACTGCCACGGTTCTGATGGCCAGCAGCACTTCACCAAACCTCTTTCCTGGCAAATGAAGCCCTTCTCCTGGGCTGCTTCCCCTGCAGTGTGGCCAGCAGGTCACAGGTGGTCATTTGCCACCTCTGCTTGGCTCTCCTGAGGCCCAGCCTGGAGCCCTCAGCACAAGGATTGGAGCTGTCAGAGTGGGCTGAGGAGGTCATGGATCTGGAGCTTGGCACGCTTCCACTCAGAATTCAGGGGACTGCCTGGTGGCTGGAATCTGGGGGGTTGTGGCTCAGGAGGGGATGTGGTCATGAGTTTGGGTTCTGGGGGGTTCAGCAGCGACAACACTTGAGCCATGCAGCTGTGTCGGAGACACTGAGACTCTTCACATTGCCCTGGGAGCTCAGGTAGCACAAGAGCTCAGGTTTGCAAAGATTTCCAGGTTCCAGTTGCAAAGGCAGGACTCAAGAACCCCCAAAAGGTCATAGAGGAAACCAGTTCTAGGGACAGGGCTCTGGAAAAAGTTTTTCTGAACAGAAGGAAACCAAAATGCAGCCACCCTTTCTCTGAAAGCAGATCTATTTTCACAATCTGGTGTTTGTGTTTACCCTCAATATGCAACACTTTCTGCTTTGTTTTGTTTTAAGATATTAATCTCAGCAAGTTTATTGTTTCCCATTTCCCACCATTATCTTTTCAACTTCAGTCCTAGCAGATTCTAACCCTCCTGGAGACTCACACTGCACAGGTTGCTCATGTAAGTAGTTTGCCTTTGTCTCCCAGCGCTGTTCTAACATTAATTCTTATCCCTTTGGTAAACAGAAAACTACAAAGGGATTGCGAGCAGCCCAGACGTTGGGAGCAGTCCTTCCCTGCATCTCCCAGGGAATTCTGTGCCCTCTCATCCTCCCCGCACGGAGATTCAGTGCTCTAAGCACTACAACCGAACAGGAACTCTCTTCTTGTTTGCTGTCCCCGGAGAGCAAATCAGACTCGCAGAATCACAGCATGCTTTGGGTTGGAAGGGACCTTTAAAGGTCCTCCGGTCCAGCCCCGCTGCAGCCAGCAGGGACAGCTGCGCAGGAGCAGGCTGCTCACAGCCCCGAACCTGACCTGCAACGGTTACAGGACCTCCCGCCTCTGCGGGGGATCTGGGACACGGAGTCACCACCCTCAGTGTAGAAATCGTCTCCCTGCTCCCTAGTCTCCATCTCCCTGCCGCAGTTTCAAACCATCCCTCCCGACCCTGCCACGCCAGGCCCTGCCCAGCGCTCCGTCCCCAGCCTTCCCGCAGCCCCCGTGTAGTACCAGGGGAGGAGCCAGGCGGGCCGCGGCCGACAGGGGGCGCTGCGAGCGCCCGCCCCGACGGTTGACAAGGCGGTGGGGGGGCGCGTCCCTGGCAGCGGGGCCGTGGGACGTCTACGCAAGATGGCGGCGCCCCTGGACATGGAGCCCTCAGCCCTCAGCCTGGAGCTGCTGCCCACCGACCCGCTGCTGCTCATCCTCAGCTTCCTCGACTACCGCGATTTGACGAGGTACGGGGCCGGGCCCGAGGCTGCCCTGGGCCTGCCTGAACCGCGCTGCCGAGGAGGGAAGGAGGGAAGCGCCGAGCCCGGCCGCGGCGGGGGGTGGGGGAGGCGGCGGCGGGCCGCGGGGCGGAGGTCTCCTCTCCTGCTCCGGCGGCGGGGCTGAGGGGCCGGGGAAGGGCTCTGCTGCGCCTGTCCGGGGGGCTCCCGGCTGGCAGCGGCTCCCGGCTGGCAGCGGCTCCCGGCTGGCGGCGGCTCGGCCCTGCGCGGCTGTGCGGATCCCGGGCCCGGCGGACGGCAACGGGCAGCGGCCGCCGCAGCGCTGCGAGCCCCCCCCCGGCGCTGCGAGCCCCCCCGGCGCTGCGAGCCCCCCCCCGGCGCTGCGAGCCCCCCGGCGCTGCCAGCCCCCCGGCGCTCCGCAGCCCCCCGGCGCTGCGAGCCCCCCCCCGGCGCTGCGAGCCCCCCCCCCGGCGCTGCGAGCCCCCCGGCGCTCCGCAGCCCCCCGGCGCTGCGAGCCCCCCCCCCGGCGCTGCGAGCCCCCCCCCGGCGCTGCGAGCCCCCCGGCGCTGCGAGCCCCCCGGCGCTCCGCAGCCCCCCGGCGTTCCGCAGCCCCCCGGCGCTGCCAGCCCCTCGGCGCTCCGCACCCCCCCGGCGCTGCCAGCCCCCCGGCGCTGCCAGCCCCCCGGCGCTGCGGGCCCCCCGGCGCTCCGCACCCCCCCGGCGCTGCCAGCCCCCCGGCGCTGCCAGCCCCCCGGCGCTGCGACCCCCCCCGGCGCTCCGCACCCCCCCGGCGCTGCCAGCCCCCCGGCGCTGCCAGCCCCCCGGCGTTCCGAGCCCCCCGGCATTGCCAGCCCCCCGGCGTTCCGCACCCCCCCGGCGCTCCGCAGCCCCCCGGCGCTCCGCAGCCCCTCCCCTGCAGCACCGACCCCTTCCAGCCGCAGCGCTGTTCCGGGGGGGGTTGGTTTGGTTTGGTTTGGTTTCGTAGCCTTCCCTGGTTTGCTTTCCCCCGTTCGGTGCTGGCTGTGATTGTAGCTAAATGGCGATTTAGAGGTGTGCCAATAGCTGCCAAATCGCTGGTTCTTCGAAGCTCTTATCTGTGGGCAAACAAAGGGCTGTCTTGTCGCCAGTACAGAGACCCTGCGGTGTGAGCGAGCTGTTGTTGGAGGCAAACCGAAGGAAGTTAAGTGGGACGGCTCCTTAAACAGAGAGACTCGGGTGGAAGTTGCAGGCTCCTCCTGGACGCTTTGGTAGATGGCTGAAGAGTTGAGTCGGCGAGGATGGGCTGTGCTTGTAGCTAAAGCCTCACCAAAGAAGGACCTGCACTGGCAGTGCTTGCAGTCACAGTGTTTAATCAGAGAGAGGGGCGTAGGTACGAGTGAAACAGAATGTTGTCAAGGCGGGGGTGGGGTATTTGGTCTGCTGGTTTGCCTCCACCAGTTCGAGTCAGGAGAGCTGAAGCCATCAGGCTGTGATAACAGCCACGAAGGAGATCCACACGCAGGCAGAAATGGCACTGCCTGTTACATGCCTGGTTTGGATGCTTTAGGAGTAGTTGTGATGCTGTGGCAAGTGCACTACCTGGTTTTGTTAGGTGTTTAACAGGCAAGAGGGCTTTGTGCTGTGCAAGGAGAATCGAATACTGTGTAGGTTTCTTATTTGTGAGGCCAGCACTGGCAGCTTTGCACAGCTGCCTGCACTGCTGAAGGCGTTGAGGAGATTTCTAGGCTGCATGGATTTGTTTCAGTGACAGATAGGTGTTCTCTGACCACCCCCAGCATCAAAGTTTCCCTAGTATTCCACAGGTTGGGCAGTCTGCTGGGGGCCTTTAAAGGATGGAAAAGCTGACAGGTGGCCAACTATTTATTCATGCAATTAATGAGAGTGGCTATGATTGCCTCCTTATCGTGGTTGGGGTCACATGCTCCTCTAATGTCAATGTAAGTTCACTTCTGTTGCATCCAGTCAAGATTGACCTCATTGATTCCTGAGGACAGTTCAAGCCTATATCCTACAGGTGTATCTGAGGCTGCACTCGCAGCAGTGCTGCCTAATGCAGGCTCTGTTAACTTCCTGAAACAGCAGTGGCAGCTTCAGTCCTACTTCAGGAGAGGGGAAAGGGAGTTTGTGTGTGGCCTTCATGAGAGTGAGCTCGCAGGACTTGCTGCCAGGTCAGCCCTCCTTTGGATTTGTCCTCTCTCTGGTTTTGCTTTTGGCCATGAAGTTTGTTATTTAAAGAGCCCAAAGTGGAAAGTTCTTTTGCAGTACTCAACTTGATAGTTTCTGTAGCTTGCTGCTGGAGCTTTCAGCAGCGTGGGAGAAGAGAAGGCAGAGCCTGACAATCCAGGTAAAGTGATTTAGGTCATAACAACTGGCCTGTGCTGTTGGAATGCTTCCACTGGTGGAGTGGAGTCACACCAAACTCTTTCAAGCAGTGTTTATGATGGGTGGGAGCACAGGGTGACCTGCTTTACAGCATTACTTAATGATTGACAGTGCTCAGTGTGCAGGAAAGTAGTTCATGCCTGGGAGCTCAGCCGGAGTGAAGGCTCTCAGCCACTGCAAGCACAGCTCTGGGAGGACAGCTACCTAACGTGCAAACTAGATTTCTTTCCCCACAGTGCAGTGCACTGGTCAGTGTTTGTCCCCAGTGGTGTGGCTGCCCTTTGGTAATCACAGTCAATGGTTTTGTGTTTCTAGTTGCTGCTATCTAAGTCGAAGATTAAATCAGCTCTCCAACCATGACCCGCTGTGGAGAAGGCACTGCAAGAAGTACTGGCTCATTTCAGAGTAAGTGCCTGGCTCTGGACCTCTTCTGTGTTCATCTGCTGTGTCCAGCTTCATTCCAGCAACTCTGAGACTTCAGTGAAAGGCCAGAGGCAGCCTCCTTCAGAAAGCCTCATGAGTGTACAGGCCTTCAGAGCTTTCACTGGTGGAGAAGAGATGCCCTGCTAATGACTAGGCTGAGGGAGGAGCTGCAGCTTGCCCTCACCAAACACCAGATGCTCTGTGGAGGAAAGTAATCTTCTAAGTGCTTCCCAGATTAAACTTAATCTACTTCCACCCCCTCTTTCCCCTCAATTCTTCTTCAAGAAGTGAGATTCTCCTGTCTAGAGCTTGAGAGGTCTTGAAAGTGGTGTGGAGGCTTTGTAAGTGCTCTGCTTTTAGTGAGGTGTGGAAATCTGTACTGAGTGTTTTAGATGGGACACACTGGCTGGAGCTGGAGTGCTTCCTGACACAAAGATGTGAGGGCTGCTACAATTTGCAGGCAAGCCTCCTGTCAGATGTTAGTCAGCACTTTTTTGGCTGCCACTCTTCCTGTAGGCTGCTGTTGTGCCTGTGAGGAGAAGTGAGTGCAGAGGAATTCCATGAAGGAAATGGCTTTCCAGATCAGTGCACAGCATTCCTCATTTAACTCTCTCTGGGGTTTGCTTCTTAGCCCTTCCTGGTGGGTAAATAAAGGAATAATGCAGTGTCAAAGGGTTGTGGTGTGGAGTCTCCTTCTCTGGAGACTTTCAAGACCCATCTGGATGTGTTCCTGTGTGACCTGTGCTGGATTCTGTGGCCCTGCTCTGGCAGGGGGCTTGGACTGGAAGATCTCTGGAGGTCCCTTCCGACCCTTTATCATCCTGTGAGCCTGTGAAGGCCTTCGCTGTGTCTGTGTGGAATGTGATGGGAATTAGCCACTCACCAGTTGGAAGAGTTCAGAACAGACAGAAGAGCACAGTTTCTAAACTTTCCCCTGGCACTGAGTAGCCTAAATCCTTCCTAACTCTCTTCCCAGTTCCTGTGAAGCAGATGCTGGAATGAGTTGAGTTTGTGTGGCTGCACCTGGCTCAGAGTGCCTCTGCCTTCGTGTTACACTTACTGTTTCTGGCAGGTCTGAGCTGCTTGGCTTTAGGAGTCAGGCCTCTTAGGCTGCTGGTCTAAGTTTGCTTCCTCCATGTCCACTTAGGGAGGAGAAATGTCGTCGGAATCAGAGCTGGAAAGCTCTCTTCATCAGTACCTACCGAGACCTGGGCAGGTACATCCAGTACTACGCCACGCTGAAAAAGGCCTGGGATGACCTGGAGAAGTACCTGGGGCAGCGCTGTCCCCGGATGATTGGCTCTCTGAAAGGTACAGTGTGAGACCTGCCCTCTGGTAGCTTGGGTGATGGGATGTTGGCTGGTGGGAAGCTTCCTGGTGCTCTCATCCTGCCTGGCTGCCTCAGTTACCTGTGCTCTCCCTGCTCTCTGAAATAGAATAGAACAGAATCGTGTCCAACCCATCAACCAATCCAGCCCACCTAAACAACTAACCCATGGCACCAAGCACCCCATCAAGTCTCCTCCTGAACACCTCCAATGATGGTGACTCCACCACCTCCCTGGGCAGCCCATCCCAATGGGCAATCACTCTCTCTGTGTAGAACTTCTTTCTCACCTCCAGCCTAAACCTCCCCTGGCACAGCCTGAGACTGTGTCCTCTTGTTCTGGTGCTGGCTGCCTGGGAGAAGAGACCAGCCCCTGCCTGTCTACAACCTCCCTTCAGGTAGTTGTGGAGAGCAAATGAGTGAAGCAGACCCCACATGTAGCTGGTGCCCAGTTAGCAGTGACCCACAGAGCCCCTGCAGAGTGCCTCTCAGGGAAGAGTCAAGAGCATTGTTTGTTTCTAATGCCCTCTCTTATCTCTTCTGGATAATCAGGAAAAGATCACAGCTTTACTGCTTTTCTCTCTGCTTGCTGTGATGGATTCTGCTTGTTGTTTACTGTTTAGCTTAATAATCCCCTTGCTTCAAGGGCCTGGCACCTGCTGGTGGGATCTCATTCATGAGATTGTGTTGAGACCTAATTAAAACACTCTCACGTGAGAACAGGCAGTTGAAACTAAGGCCAGGCAGGAAGGAAGCATTTTTTCCCCCTCTTCTGTGGGTCTTACCTTGTTCCTCTAAGGCAGGTAAATCAGTGGCTGAACAAGAATGTCTCTTTCTGTTTCCAACTGGAGTTTGTGGTTTAGTGCTGGAAGTGCTTCCAGTGCTCTGCTTCATGAATCTGGCACAGCAAGGCCCGCAGTGAGTTTGGGCTTTTTCTGCTGAAGGGACGAAACACCTTCCACACTTCCAATTCAGTGATCTCCAGAGGTCCCTTCCAGCCCCTAACATCCTGTGATCCTGTGCTTGGCTGCCCCTCCAGACTGCCCCTTGATGCCCTGTCTCTTGTGTGCACAGAGAGTGTGCAGGAGGAAGATCTGGACGCTGTGGAAGCTCAGATCGGCTGCCAGCTGCCCGACGACTATCGGTGTTCCTTCCGCATCCACAACGGACAGAAGCTGGTTGTGCCTGGGTGAGGAGCCAGAGCTTCATTCCTGCTGTGTTTCTGGCATAGTTTATGTATTAAAAGGCTAAAATGTCTGCTGAACAGGATAAAGGAAGCTTGTAGAGATGCTTGGAGGACTGGCTGCCTTCTGGCCCCAGCAGTAACTGCAAACCCAGGTGAATTGAGGGGAGCTCTGCAGATCTCCTGCTCTCAGCAGAAGAGTTGACAGTTTTAAGTGGTTTCAGCAATAAACATTCTCTCTATGTTAAGGTTGGAATGGAAGTGACCAACATAGCTTCCTGCCTTCCAGCTGTAGGGGAGGTTTTCAGGTCAGCACTTGAGGAAGTGCCACAAACCTTAGTGACAGCTGGAAAGCTGCAGCAAGCCATCGTGGTGTCTGTAGGAGGCAATGTGCTCACCTTGCCCTACCAGAGCCTTCACTGGTGAAGAAGGTGCAGCCCCCTCCAGTTCTAGTGTGGTGTGTGCACCAGGGGTATGGGAAACAGTTTTATGCAACCATAGGGATGACTCTTAAATCTGTTTCTCTTCCAGGAGAGACTTTTTTAGAGAGGAGATAGGTGCCCTAGTTCTGTAGACTTCAAATGGAGCTCTGCATCTCATGTGCTTCCTGCTCTTCCTACTCCTTTCTCACTCCCACAAAGCCTCTACTGAGATGATGTGCCTGTGGCAGGGCTGCAGGAGCAGCTAGATGCCTTTGGCATTGCCTTTCAGCTTGAGCAGCTGCCAGTGGGCTGTGGTCCATTGCTGTGTCCTCAGAGTGAAGGCCTGAGCCTTACATACAGGTTGATGAACCTCGTTGGTGGGGCACTGACTGGGGAGCTGGTTGAGGCTGATGTGGGACCCAGGAGCACTAAAGGCTGCCACTGTGAGTGGAAGGTGTGGGCTTACTGCTGGGGCCAGGCTTGCTTGTTCAGGGGGGATGGCTGCTGGAAGGATCAGGTGTAGGCAAGGGAAGTCTGCAGCAAGTTGTTGGTGTGCTAGATCAGACCTGGAGCAGATTCTGCACAAGTATCATTGCTAGATGGTTCAGGCCTCTGTGTCTGGGTGCCAGCCTGGCTTTCCAAGCTGTAGGACATGTGAATTGCAGGCAGGGCTCTGTGAGGAGGAGGAGGGATGGAAGGTGTTGCCCAGGATGGCAGCCAGGTTATGTCACACTGCTGTGTGGCAGCTTGCACCCACGCTGCTGCTGTCACAGCACCAGGGGGAGCTTAGCAAGAGTCTGCAGCTGAGGCTGGCAGTGAAAGGCAGATCAGGAGGGAGTGTGGGTGTGAGGTGTACAGCACAGGTTTGTGTGCTGCTGTGAGTGTGCCCTTCATTAGCAGTTGCTTAATTTGCTCATTACCCCTTGGCATCATTCTTCCACCATCTGCCTCTTTATTACATTGAGTGTAGGTCCCTTGCTTCCTTTCCTTTGCCCCAAGCTCTCATCTAGCCCAACATTCACAGCAGCATTAGCTTCATTCTCACCTCCACTCCTCAGCTGCTCCCTCTTTCAGATGAGTGCCCCTTCCCCCCAAATGTATATGTTCTTTTCTTACATGTAGAGGCTCCTTTGGCTCTCTTCAGTGTCCCTTCCTGATTGCCAAAACCAAGGCAAACAATCCCCTCCTTTGCTGTGGTGCTCACAAAAAGCTAGAGGAAGAGGGTGGTAGGAACAGTGCTCGGGAGAGATCTGAGGCTCTCTTTGCCTGATGAGTGCCTCGCCTCCTTCTGTCCCCCTGCAGGCTGATGGGGAGCATGGCGCTGTCCAACCACTACCGCTCCGAGGACCTGCTGGACATCGACACGGCGGCAGGAGGCTTTCAGCAGCGGCTGGGGCTCAAGCAGTGCCTTCCTCTGACCTTCTGCATCCATACTGGCCTGAGCCAATACATGGCCCTGGAGAGCGTGGAGGGCCGGAACAAATACGAGATCTTCTATCAGTGCCCGGTGAGGAAGGCCCAGCCCTGCTGGCCAGTGGCCTCTGCTGTCCCTGCTGCTGCCCCTGCTGCTGCCCCTGAGCCTGTTAGCATGGCTGCCAGGGAGCACTGAGACAGACAGCAGTCTGCATCAAGCCTGGGGTGATGTGTGTGAGCCTTGGGAGAAGGCTCAGGCTGTGTGCTCAGTGATCACTGGGGCCAGGCATGTGTGTTCTATGTGCTGGAATGTCTGAGTGGGGCTATAATGATGGAGTAGGCTCAGTGAATAGAGGAGCAGTGCTCCCTGTGTTGTGTTTGAGGTCTTGACTTTGAAGCCTGCAGGTCTGCTCTCCTGCTAACACAGCCCTGACCCTCTTTGCCTTGCAGGACCAGATGGCTCGCAACCCCTCTGCTATTGATATGTTCATCACAGGTAATGCCTCAGCCACTGCACGTGGTCTAATGGCACTGCTCAGACAATGCACCTCAGTCCAGCTGGAGCCAAGCAAAGGGGCTGCTGGCAGGACTCACCTCCTTCAGCACAGCAGCAGCTACTTGCAGTGGGCTGCAGGTTTTCTCTATCAGAGCTCATCCTTCTGTCTCTCTTGTGTGCAAGGTGCAGTAACCTGTCTGACAGGCTGAGCAAAGCCTGAGGTCAGCCATCTCAGGGCTGCTGTACCCAGACATTAAATACAGCACCCAGGAAGATTTGTTTATGCATTTCCAGTGGGTTTTGTAACCATGTTTAGAAATTGAAGCTATCTCCTGTCCTTCAATGAAATCTGAACTGGAGCTGGAGAAGAAAACTAACTGGCTTCTCCTTTGCTTTGCTCCAAGGACAAAGAGGGGAAAGGGAAAACTGTACTTGTTGTTTGGTTATGTAGCAATCTGTTCTCATCCTGAGTCTGAAGTGCATTGGCTGCAGCAGTGGTTTGATTCTTTGTTTGTTAATTCCCTTGGAGCTGGCTGTCTCTTAAGTTAATTCCCTTCAGTGGGAAAGCAGGCACCCCAGTGAAGATTAAAATGCAGCCTTGCACATTTGCTGGGATGTTGGGCAGTGCTAAAGCAGTGCTGCTTGGGGCTGAAGGGAGTCAAATCTGGGCCACACTGATTGCAGGAAAGCTTTCTCTGTACTGATTGATTGTATGGACTGGCTTCAGTGTGAAGGGGTCAACCTGTCAGCTGTTTTGCAGGGCTCCTAGTGCAGGATGGGTTGTGTGCTTTAGAACCATCATGAGAGTTGGATTCCTTGCCCTGTTCCACCTGAGGACTGTGGAATCATTTAGGCTGGAAAAGACCTTTAAGAGCATCGAGTTCAACACTGCCAGCCTGCTGCTAAACCATGTCCCTCAGCACCTCATCTTTAAATCCCTCCCTGGATGGGGACACCCCCACTGCCCTGGGCAGCCTGCCAGGGCTTGACAGCCCCTTCCATGAAGACATTTTGCCTAATGTCCAAAAACTTCAGGGTGCTGCAGTGCTGTAAAGCTGCTCTGTTGTGAAGTGGTGTTCCTGCTTGCATGGGCTTGAGTCAGTGATGAGGTGATCCAACACAT
Source organism: Melanerpes formicivorus (assembly GCF_026170545.1). Lineage (NCBI taxonomy): Eukaryota > Metazoa > Chordata > Aves > Piciformes > Picidae > Melanerpes > Melanerpes formicivorus. Next base: position 16,897,254 of record NW_027142368.1, on the reverse strand, counting down.
CACTGTATCCCACTTGGCTGGAAGGGTTAATTTGGGCTTACTGCCTGGTGGAGGGGAAGTTCCTGATGGGCAGGCTGTATCTTGTTCTGAAGGTGGCAGGGTGAAGGGTCCCCTTGCTGTGTACAGAGTTAATTCATACCAGGACTGCATTTTGTGGATTAGTGGTGGAGGGGAGGACAATGAACCTGGAGTTCCAAAAGATCAAAGGACAGTACACAGAGCTCTTGCCCAGGGGGGGAGTGCTAAGCACACTTAAGCTATCAGGAGTGGTAGTCCTTGATAACACCTCAGTGAAGCTGGGGATAATGATTTCTTTCAGCTTAAATCCACTTTTGTATCAGTAATATTGACAGAGAGTTGAAGAGCTCTGTCCTGTTCTATTGAACTCTATACTGCAGAGCTTGGAAGCTTGGTGGCTGTGGGATTCTTTTGTGAGGAGCCACTGTGTCCTGAATGAAACTCTCTTCTTGGAGGGTTAAGCAGGCAGCCAAGCTGCCAGGTTTGGAAGTGAGGCTGTTCCTGGATCATGGCTGTAGGTGTATGGAAAGCTGCTCTCAGACAATGGCTGTGAGGTTCTCCAGCATCCAGCTTTGGTCTTCTGGGTTTGTAGCAGGACTGCAGAGTATGGCTGTGGCTTACCTGACTTACCCCTGGCTTTAAGGAGAGGGAAATTCTGCAGCCTGTTTCTTTGCCACTTTATTGGGAGAAAAGCCTGGGTAGCAAAATGAAGCCCATAAACCCACCTGCAGGCATGCCTGCCTCCTGGGGTAGAAGCAGCATAGCCTCTGATGATGCTCCCCACTCACAGCAGGAGCCCAGGTGATGAGAGACACCAGCACTTGGAGGCCATGGCTGTAATGTGAGACTCCTGGCTAAGAGGTTTGCTGTTTGCTGCAGCATGCAGCCCTAACTCTCAGCTCTTGCCTGGCCTTTGTTGGTAGGATGGGCTGGAATGTCGATTGGCTCATCCCAGTGAGTCAGAGTTTGTTACAGCCACATTCAGAGCTTGAAGTGCTTTGTAATGTGCTGAAGGTGCCTCTCCTCCTGAATCCTTTCTCCTTTGCCATCTAGGTACATCTTACTTGGAGTGGTTCACATCCTATGTACACAAAGTTGTGACTGGTGGTTATCCTATCATCAGAGACCAGATCTTCAGGTATTGTGTCTGCCATTTATAACTTCACTGCCAGGGTTGGATGCTTCCTTTGGAATGCTGACCTACTTCCAAGTGGTTATGGGTGCCTGGTACAGAAGATAGTTGTGGACAGAAGAGAGAACCTGTCAGACTCCCTGCAGGTGAAGCTGGAAGACAGGATGCTTAAAGATTGATTTCTTTTCCCCCCCTAACCAGAGCTTCAGAATTTGTACCTTTGCCTTACTGGACCCAGAATGTTGCATCCTGACTGCTTTGGAGTTTAGCTGACAGTGTAGTTGTTCTGCCTGCCATGAGGCTGCTGCTGCAGGACTGCTCTGGGTTATTCTGAAGCAATTGCTTCAGAGAGCTGGCCTCTGAAACAGCACAGCAGTGCTTGACTCCTCATGCAGTCGTTGTTTCCTCTAGCTGTAAGCCTTCACTGTGTCAGTGAGACACTGCAGAGCCACCTTCCTGCCCTGTAAATGAATTTGCTGTGGGAGCTGCTAGGTTTGGGGTTTTAAACAGCATCATGGCAGGTCTTCATTAAACAAGGGTGGCTTCAGATCAGCTTGCACACCCAGTTTGGTGTGAGCATTGCTGCAGGCACAGAGGTCCATGGGGTAGGTGCTGGGGAAGTCTGCTGAGGACACTGAATCTATCCCCTGTTGAGCTGCAGGTGACTTCACACCTAGCAGCACCCTGCTCCTATGAGCAAACACCTAATCTCTCTGTGTTTGGCTTTCTGTGTGGGATGTAGAGAGCTGTTGGAGTGCATGTTCTCCTTTCTGCAGGTATGTGCATGATAAAGAATGTGTTGCCACCACAGAAGACATCACTGTTTCAGTGTCCACATCCTTCCTGCCTGAGCTCAGTTCTGTGCATCCCCCCCATTATTTCTTCACTTACAGAATCAGGTAAAATGACAACTGAGTTCACTCCTGCCACACAGCAAGGGCTGGTGGGATGTTCCAGGGATCAGTTTTGCACATCTGTATGCTCAGCATTCCTAGGCACACTGAAATGAAGGGGCCCTGCACAAGGTGCTGTCATTCCTAATAGCACCAAAACTCAGTCATTCCCTGTCAGCTATGCAGGGGCAGTCAAGGTGGCAAAGGGATGGGTGGGGGAAGGCAGCTGCCAGCAGCTCCTGTGAGTTAGAAAAGGGATAAAGAGCAGCAGTGAAGCAGAGGCTTGGAGATGGGTCCCAACAGCTGTCTCAGTGTTCTTTGCCTGAGTGGGGATTTTGTGACCAGTCTGCTTTGGGAGAGATCCCAAGGATGCCAAAGCCTTTCTTCAAGTGTCTGGCAGGCCACACCTTGAGTTCTGTGTCCAGTTCTGGGCCCCTCAGTTTAAGAAGGACATTGAGACACTTAATGTATCCAGAGAAGGACAATGAAGCTGGGGAGAGGCCTTGAGCACAAGCCCTGTGAGGAGAGGCTGAGGGAGCTGGGGTTGCTTAGCCTGGAGAAGAGGAGGCTCAGGGGAGATCTTCTTGCTCTCTGCAACTCCCTGCAGGGAGGTTGTAGCCAGGTGGGGGTTGGTCTCTTCTCCCAGGCAAGCAGCACCAGAACAAGAGACACAGTCTCAAGCTGTGCCAGGGGAGGTTTAGGCTGGAGGTGAGGAGAAAGTTCTTCCCAGAGAGAGTTGTTGGCCATTGGGAGGTGGTGGAGTCCCCGTCCCTGGAGGTGTTCAAGAGGGGATTGGATGTGGCACCTGGTGCCAGGTTGGACTTGATGATCTTTGAGGTCTCTTCCAACCTTGGTGGTTCTGTGAAGCAGTTAGCCATGAAGTGTGATGTTTGGCTTCTAGAATTGAGATGTCCAAAGATGCCCTCCCTGAGAAGGCTTGCCAGCTGGACAGTCGGTACTGGAGGATAATAAATGCCAGAGGGGATGTGGACGAAGTTCAGGGTCCTGGAGTAGTTGGTAAGTAGAAGATTGCTTTTCTGAGCCCATGAGAGAGGGTTTCCATGAGAAATGTACAGCTTAGGAAAGTCAGGAGTGACAGGGGGCAGGAGTTCTGTGGAGCTAGCCTGAGCAGAGGTAAGTGTGCTTGAGTTGTGTCTTGGAAGTCATTTCACAAGGGGTGTCTGGACATGAGTAGCTAACTGCCCTTCAGAGGTTTGCTTCACACCAGCAGTCACTGGGACTCATTCCTGCATCCCCTGCTGGGGGACACCACCTGCCTGATCCTGCTGTGGGGTGCAAGGGCTTGACCAGCTGCTCAGTCTGGGTTGGGCTTGAGTCCTGCTTTCCCATCCTTTCCCCACAGGGGAGTTTCCAATCATCAGTCCAGGGAGGGTGTATGAGTACACCAGCTGTACCACCTTCTCCACCACCTCTGGCTACATGGAGGGCTACTACACCTTCCGCTGCCTCTACTACAAGGAGAAGTTCTTCAACGTCACCATTCCCAGGTTTCACATGGTGTGTCCGACCTTCAAGGTGTCCACAGCACGGATGGTGAGTGGGGCCTTGGGCTGAGGGGAGCACAGAACTGAGCAGGTTGGTAACTCCATGGGAAGCATGCTCCAGACAAGGTCAGGGTCAGCAGCTGGGGTAGCCTCTGTAGCTGTTAGTCTGTGGTTAAAGCCGTGTCCTTGACCTGTCACTCTAGCAGGTCATCTCCAGAGCCCCAGCCCGAGCTGTCACAGGAAGCCATACATGGCTGCAGGCCTTCCTCCTCAAGTCCTCACCTCTGTCTGCTACCAAGGTCAAACCCACTGGTATCAGTTTGATCAGGGGGCCTGTGGGCTCTTGGCAGAGGCAGAATGTGAGCAGTCTGTGCTGCCCTGTGGCTGAGCACAGCTGAGGGTGCACAGGAAAACACACAAGTGTCTGTCCAGGGCACGTTTCAGGCTCCTGAACTTGCAGCCTTTGCTGTTTGGGTTTTGTAGCTTGTTTCAGTCTCCAGCAAGGTGTCAGTCAGTGACACTGAACGAGGCTGGAGGCCTGTGTGATGCTCAGGGGTTCTGTGATGTGCATTCCAGAGTCAGTGGCTGTGCAGAGCAGTGCAGTGCTTAGCTTACTGCCAGTTGCAGTGTAGCTGTAGTCTGGAGGCTGCAGGTGAGCTGTGGAATTCCTCCCTTTGCTTTGGCACCTTCAGAGCATCTGATTTGTTGTGGCACTACACAGCTCTTAGTGACTAACTCAGTGCTTGCAGAGAACTTGGAAGTGCCTCTGACATCTTCTTGTCCACTTTCTCACCGTGTTCCAGTGGCTTGGGACACTCACAACCAGTAACTCCATCAGTAGGTGTCAGCATCTCATGCTTCTGGTAGACACTGGCACCTCTGAACTGCTGCTCACATTCCTGGGAGCTCTCACCTGCTCAGCTCACTGTAACAGCAGTTTGCTTTTCTCTTCTGCTCTACCTCCCAGTCTAAAGGTAGTCCCTACCCTGTGCTCTTGCTCTCGAGAGAGACCACCAGCAGCCAGGAGAATTGGCTCAGCTGAGATGCCAAGTGGGGGCTTTTCCTAGCTGCACCTATGGAATAATGCAGGCTGCTGGACACTCACTGAGTTGAGGGTCAGGCAGCTTGGCCAAACGCTCTCTGGTGCAGATTAAGCTCTGGAGCTGTAAGGCGCTGCTGTGAGGACATGCAGAGCCACGTCTGCCCCAGCTGAGGGGCAGTAACACACCCCAGAGCTTTCTGGGCTGTTGCTAGGCCCTCTTCTAAGGAGCTGGCCTCAGTGTGGGTGTGTTCTGTGCCAGGAGACCAGCCACAACGAGTATGCAGTGGATGAAGACGAGGACTCCACAGACACCGACGAGTACGAGGAGCGGCGGCGAGTGCTGGACATCCCCGCGCCTGTGGGGCGCTGCCCACGCCACACCTGAGGGCACACAGGCTCAGCTCCTGGGGCCCTGCACAAGGACACTTCTGACTGCTGGCCCTGGACTCTGCTGCACAGCAGGGCAGCCAGCATCAGTGTTGCTGCCAGCTCTGATACTCTTCAAAGTACAACCTCTTGTTTTGGTGGTTGGTTGGTTGGGTTTTTTTCCCTGGTTTGGATGTGGGGAGGGAGCTTGGGGGGGAGCAGGGACAGGGTGGGAAGGGAGGAGAAGAAAAAGTGTTTGGGCTTTGTTCATTTTTTTTTCACCCAAAGTGCAAACCAGCTTGATCATTGGAGGTCATTTTTAAACTTGCCTGGCTGTGGTCATGTTGCAGGGGGGGTGGGGAGGGTTTGTGCAGTTGCCGACAGAGCAGGTGGCGCAGGAGGGGCTGCGCTCCGGCCCTCCTCCCCGAGCGTCCGCTCCTCTCACCTCTGCTGGGAGGGACTCTTGCAGGGGGCTGGGGCTGCTCTCTGGCTAAGATCAGGTGCTCTTATGCTCTTCTTCTTTTTGTTAACACAGAAGTGCCAGGAAAATTCTGGTCGTGGGATCCATGAGCCAGGGTTGAAGCTGGCCTTATTTTGTAGACAATCCATTCCCAGCTTCATTCTCTGCGAAGTGACTCTGAGTGGGTGATGCCTTTTGGAATGCAGTGCACATGCAGAATCTGCCTCCTGTAGCCAGGGGATCTCTCACTGACTACAGAGTGTGGATGTGTAAATACCTTTGGAGTTTGGTTGGTTTTTCTTTGTATGATGTTTGCTGTTCTGACTTTTTCATAGGTGACAAATCCATCTCGAACTCCCATGTTTCCCTGAAGCCTCTCTGGGGTTTTGTAACTATGCCCAAATAAAAGTGGAAACCAAAAGGGCTCTGTTTGGCAGATAACTGGAAAGTTTCTAGTTAAATAAGGACCTGTCTGCTATGTCACTTCTGCTTCCACTGTCATTTGCTTGGGCTGGAGGTGAAGAGAAAGCCCCTGGGATGTGCTGCCCAGGGAGGTGGTGGAGTCCCCTTCCCTGGAGGGGTTCAAGAGGGGATTGGATGTGGCACTTGGAGCCATGGTCTAGTAGCCATGAGGTGTTGGGTGACAGGTTGGATCTTTGAGGTCTGTTCCAACCTTGTTGGTTCTGTGACAAACAGCTTCCTCCTTGGCTCTGCACTGCTGCATGGGGCTGGCCTCACCAGGACCTGAGCAGGAGCTGTGACTGCTGTCCTCCTTTGGACACCCAGCATGAGTAGCTCCAGTACATTGTGGTTCCAGCTGCCTGCTTCCATTGCTACTTAACTCCTCCTCCAGCATGCCTGGCTGGTTTGTGACACCCTCCACGTGCTCATCTTTCTCAGGTGCCACACAGCATTTGGATCTTCCAGAGTGGTACAAGGTAGAAGCTGAGCATTGGGTGTGACCTGTGTGAAACAGCTGAAGAGGCAACCCCCTTTGTGCTACATTTCTTCACTTTCTCTGCTCAAAATCTGCAGCTCACTTTTAAAGGCATAGCCTAAAACTGCCACAGTGCTGCCCCTCAGAGAAATCTGAGCAGCATGGGAGTTGCCACAGTGCTTTAAAAACGTTTCCATGTTGAGGATGCCTCAGAGAGGAGAGTGTCGTGTTTGTTCTCCACTGGAAGGTCATTGGCTGCTGCAGGGATCAGTCAGAAGGGGCTTAGTGGAACTGGGACTCCACAGAGTGCTGCCAGCCTGCTGTGAGGTTTGAAGGACAGAAAAGTCTCATGGCCAGAGGCCAGCTGGGTACTTTAGCAGGATCTGTATGCTCCAGTTAAGGGATAGCAGGGGGAGGTCTTGAGGCTCCCCAGAAACAGCCCCAACTCCTGATTCTCCTCCTCTCAGGGAGTGCCTCTTGGGCTCGTTGAGGAGGAATTACCATTTTTGCTTGCTGCAGAAGAAGCCAAGGTGCAGGACAGAGCTGAGCTGTCAACTGCTGAGCACTGTGCTGGGAGAGTTTGAGGCCTGCGCTACACAGCCAGCCAAGGGTCACAGGGCTCCTGTGAGCTCTCCATGTGTGAAGTGAGCAGGTAAGCAGGCAGGGGGGGACAGGGTGCTGCAGCAGCAGACACCTCTGTGCTCATAACAGGAAGAAGGTTGTTCCATTACTTCAGGCAGCTATTTGGGCACGTGGCACACTGCCTGAAGTTACCAGATGCAGTTACTGCAAGTCAACAAGTGGACACCTCATCCCCCAAGTGTTGAACGCCAGGCTGGATGAGGCTTTCAGCAGCCTGGTCTAGTGGGAGGTGTCCCTGCCCATGGCAGGGGGGTTGGAGCTGGATGATCTTGAAGGTCCCTTCCAACCCAAACCATTCTGTGAGGTTGTGTAACTCTTCCTTATGTGCAGCTGAAGTTGAGCTTAGGGCAGTGGTTCTCCTCACCCCCCCCAAAAACCTGAGCTTGTGCCAGTCTGGTGTGCAAGGTGAACGAGGAACCAGTTGTCTTTGCAGCACTGTGGGGCTGTGGAAGCCTTCACTGAGGAGGGGGAGAGAGGTGACTCAAGACCCTGCTTCAGAAGACAGCACTTCACCAGGGCCCTGCCCTGTGCTGGTAACCACCAGTGCAGTGCATCCCCCTGGGAAATGCTTCTAATGGTTGTAACTGGTCCATAAGCATGCACAGCTTACAACACAGCTACACATCCTCTGCTTTGGCCACCATCCTTCAGCTCCTGCCTGATAGTGATGCTGCTGAGGACTCCTGCTGAGGTCAGGTAAGCCTTGTTGAACACCACATGTTGTAATTCATAGGCTAAAAGCTTAGCACAGCCACCCCAAATCTGTACCTAATCTGTGCCTTTTTTGGCCCATGGAAAAGGCCTCTGCTGGCACTCTGCAACTGCACTGCAGGAGCCCTTCAGCACCTGCTTGCTGACAGCATGGTTTAAAGGAGAGAAGCTTTGACCACTGTCTCCTTGCTGTGCCCACACCATGTGGCAGAAAAATGACCAGGGTGCCAGCCAGAGGGAAAAGAAACCAACCCCAGAGCTGTGCAAGTTCTTCCAGTGCTGGAGGGTTTGTGCCACTTCCCAGCAGCTATGAGAAGAAACCAAAGTGGAAAACTCAGCTGGGCAGCTGCCCTGGGTGCCCCTGCTGTAGCAGAGGGGTTGGGCTGAATGGTCTCCAGGGATGCCTTCCAAGGCCTAGCATAGAATTGTCAGGGTTGGAAGGGACCGCAAGGACCATCCTGTTCCAAGCCCCCTGCCAGGGGCAGGGACATCTCACACCAGAGCAGGTTGTTCAGAGCCACATCCAGCCTGGCCTTCACCACCTCCCTGGGCAACCTCCTGGAAACACCAATTTTCTGTGGAGGTACAGCTCCCTGGATGCTCTGGAGGAGGGACTGCTCCCAGAGTCTGGAAAGGGAAAACTTGCCTGCAGCCATAGCTGAGCATTTCATTGCTTGTCCCCAGCTCCTCACTGGGAAGATTCTCCAAGCCAGCTGATCAAGGATGTTCCAATATCAATTCTTAGTGAATCTCACTCGTTGAGCTGCATACCATCACCCCCAGCACCTTGGGCTTGCCTCCTTTCTTATTTGTGGCTTAAACAGAGCTGAAAACTTGGGGAGAGCAGATGCTGAGCTGACTGATACCCATCTGCACACCAACAGAGTGAGCTGGCACCGGTGAGCTTTGTGCCAACAGCTCCAGAATGCTGTTTCATAGTTTCATTCAGGGTTGGAAGGGACCACAAGGATCATCTAGTTCCAGCCCCCCTGCCATGGACAGGGACACCCCACACTAGATCAGGCTGGCCAGAGCCTCATCCAGCCTGGTCTTAAACACCCCCAGGGACAGGGCCCCGACCACCTCCCTGGACAACCCATTCCAGGGTTTCACCACTCTCATGGTGAAGAACTTCCTCCTCACCTCCAGCCTGAATCTCCCCACCTCCAGCTTCATTCCATTCCCCCTAGTCCTGTCACTACCTGAGATCCTGAGAAGTCCTTCCCCAACCTTCCTGTAGCCCCCCTCAGATACTGGAAGGCCACAATTAGGTCACCTCAGAGCCTTCTCTTTGAAAGACCTCTGCTCGTTCCTGGTGTTTCTCACTGGGCTCAACTCCACACTCTCTGTTTTTATTCTCCCCTAAACCTTTTCATGTAATAAAAACCATTTGCTGCTCCTCAGCTCTGTTTCTGTTGCCCTCCTCCCATGTTTTTCCTGGTTGTGAGTATTTAGGTCTATATTCAGCTGCCTCTGGAGGGACCCCTCCTGCTCTTTCCATTCCTGCTTGTTTCCATTGGTGTGCTCTAAAACTCATCATTTTCCTTAACCACAAGAGGGGATTCAGGGCAGGGCCACTGCTTTAAGAAGAAAGCTTTTGAGGGCTTAAGTGTTTGATTGCAGTCCAACTAATCCCATTTTCTTACTCTCTTGCTCTGTCAACCCAAGATGCTGAAGGCCATGGTCATGGTGGCTCCCTCAGGACCCATCTGCTGTGTGCTGAACTGGGGTGGGTTTAGCTCTGGGTGTTGAAAATAAGTGTAGGAAGAGCTACACCTAATGAAGGGTGAGAGGAACCTCAGCAGCAGGAGCCCCACACTGCCTCAGCTGCTGCTACACCATGTTATACCTGTGTGTGAGGGGGGGACCCTCTGGCTCTACAGCTCCCTGAAAGGAGGTTGGAGTGAGGGGGGGGTTGGTCTCTTCTCCAAAGGAAAAAGCATCAGGACAAAAGGAAAGGACCTCAAGTTGTGCCAGAGGAGATTTTAGGTTGCACAGCAGGAAATAACTCTTCCTAGAGAGGGTTGTCAAAGCTTGGCCCAGGCTGCCCCGGGCAGTGGTGGAGTCACCATCCCTGGAGAGGTTTCAAAGCCCTGGAGAAGGGATGCTGAGGGCCAGGGCTCAGTGGTGAGCTGGCAGTGCTGGGTAGAGGGCTAGACTTGACGGTCTGAAAGGTCTCTTCCAACCCAGCCGATTCAGAGGTGTGATGCCGTGCGCAGGCTTGGGGGGAGGCGAGATGCTTTCCTCGCTCTCCGTGCTTGGTGCGCACAGGGACTGCTCACGGTCCCCGGAGCCGCTTCTCTGCGGCTTCCCCGGCTCGGCTCCCGGGGGCGGGCGGTTTACGCTTCCCTGCCGGGGCCCGGGCCGTGCCCACGCCGCTGCTCCGCCCCCGGGGAGGGCGGTAGGCACAGCCCATAGAGGGGGCATCGGCTCCGCATCTCCCCCACTCCGCCAACAGACCGTGCGGGGCTGGTCGGCCGCGGCTGCTCGGGGTAGGTATGGGGCGAGAGGCTGCGGCGGATCCCTCCCGGGCCGACTCCTACCGTGGAGCTGCGCGGGGAGCGGAGGCAGCCCGGTGCCCCCTGCTTCATCGGGGCGCAGGTGGAGCGGGGGCTCGGAGCGCGGCGAGGCGGAACGGTGGCCGCCGGGGGAGTGCGGGACAGGCGCTCGGTGGGGCGGGGAGGGGGCGGGGGTGGGGTGCGGGTTAGAGATGGGCTGAAGGATTGAGGTGTAAATCTGTACCGCTACCCTGCGGCGGGAGGGTTTCCGAGCCTTCCCGGGCTGCCCCCGGGCTGAGCCAGGCCGGCCGAGCGGCCGCACCGCACTGCGCTAAGCGGGGCGGGCTGCGGCGGCCACGGGCGCTGGACCCGAGAGGGGTCGGGAAGCGGGGAGCCGGGACACCCCCACGCCACATCCCATCGCCACCACGGGGGAACCCCCGGAGCCTCGGCTGGATGGCAGCGGAGAAGGCAGGGGCGCAGGGACTGCCTGGGGTGTGCTGCGGCTACCTTAAAAACAGCTGGGGGGGAGGGGGAGAGAGCCAGGCTGCATCTACCAGGTGGTTGCTGGCTACAGGGTGCCTCGGCAAAGCAACCCTGTGTGCACCCTCCAGTGCCCCCAGGAATGGAACGTTTACTTCTAGTTACCCTTTTCTTGCTTTTTTTCTGCTGGGGGGGGGTGATGGAAGTAGCAGCTTAGCCCTGGCCCTGCCTCTCTCCCAGGTGGGACTGCAGAGAAACCCTGTTCCATCCACCCGCTGCTGGCTCTCGTCACTGGGACTGGGGCAGACGCTTCAATTAAATCAATCATGTAGAAGAATCCACTTTCAGGGAAGATTTTTCTGCCTTTTCTTTCCCAGCCGTGTTGTGAATTCCCGTCTGTGTATTTTCTGTTATCATAGGCTAAGATTGTGCAGTTGCCTCCTCTCTGTCATTTAGGAGTACAGAAAAATTACCCAGCTCCCCCAAACCAGACCGGCTGAGTTACTGCTGTCAAAAGCCTCTCTGTTGGCTGTGCTGCTCTTTATCGATTCACCTCCCGTTTATTCTGCTCATGACTTTGCAGAAAGGCAAACCTGGTTTACTCCGCCGACACCCGGGGGTGACTGGGGGAGAGCAAGAGGCTGCCAGGGAGATTCTCAGCGGCTGTCCAGAACGGCTCTTGCTTTAGCTGCCAGCATAATGGCACTCCTTGCACAACCACATCACTGTGGGATGTGCCTCTCTGGTCTTGGAAAGCTTCTCACAAAGTTGTTTACCCCAAAAAATCATCTTGTCCTGCATGTGGCTTCCGTTGACTCACTTCTCCCACTGAGGTCATACAGCAGCAAAAGCAAGGGGGAAAAGAAAAGGATTTTTGTTTTCCAGTAGAGAAGTTAACCAGAGTTGAGTTTGAGAAGGATTTCAGTATGATTTATCATGAAGCTGTCTTTTTGAGTCAGTACTCAATCTTCTGGGAGGAAAGATCTCCATCCCAAGATAATTATGGTCTGCCAGGCTGCACACAGAAATGCCCTCAATCTATTGAGTCCCACTTGGCTTTTGCAGCCAAACATGGCCTCCTGCCCTCCTGGCAGAAGTGTGCTGCTTCTCCCTCTCTCTCACCCCTCTGCCTAGTCTGAACAGCCCACTGTGCCAGAGCAGAGATGCTTTAGCAGTAGATATCGTTCGTAGCTCAGGCTCTGTGCAGAAGCCCATCCAGTAACTCCTGCTCTGGAGCTGTCGGTGTTAAAGCCACCCTGACCTTGATGGCTCACTGCTGCCCATGGGTTGTAGTTGTGGTGGAGGACCAAAGCCATTGCTGAGGTCGCTTGATGGGTTGCTGTGTCAGTCCACCAGCAAGAGGCAGAAACCTTGTGAGGGGAGAGGCAAAAGCCCCCTTAGTGCAGACGGATCCCCCGCAGCCCCATGAGAGAGAAGGAAGGAGCTGGGCTGGCTGCGGGGTAATGGGGAATGAGCAGCATTCCGGCCCTGCATGACCTCTCTTTGTCAGCTGCGTTTACAGCTGTAAGAAACAGAGAGACCTGTTGAAGGGTGCAATCAGAGAGGAGAAAGGAGACTCATCTGCAGCCTGTGGGCTCCTTGCTCTCAGAATAAAAGCCCTTTTCTCCCAAGAAAAACCCTCTCAGAAAGGGCAAAGTTGTTTTGCCCTTCTGCTGCCGACGCCTCCCGTTCCATACTGAATCCCATTTTGAGCTCCCGATTCCTCACCATGGATTCTGCTGGTTTCGTGCTCCTTTTGAGTAGAACAAACAGACTAACAGCTCTTTGTGCCTTCACATTAGGGAAGAAGCATGAGCAAGATGAACTGCATCCTGTTAACAGCCTGCCTGGCTCTGGCTGCTTTCTGCAGCTCTGGTGAGTATCAAGCAGGTGCTCTTCGGATGTGCTGCTCTGACAGGGGCTGAGGAAATCACGGGCAGCGTGTGGAGAAGGAGCTATGACAAGAGGAGTCTGGATTATTCAACAGCAGTTTGGGGGTGACAGGAGCCAAGGAAGCAGGGCTTGGTGTCTGCTGCTTAGTGTCTGTCTTTGGTCAGGAAAGGAGGGCTTTGGGGGCAGGATGTGATGTTGCTTAATAGGGAACTGGCTGTTGTGTTCTGCTGCCTGCAGACTGTGTTCCTGCTGTGTAAACTGGAAACCAGGTGCACAGCACAAGGGAGAACTAGGATGAAGTAGCAAAGGGATGGAATCAGATTCTGCTGATGGAGTGTCTTGCCTGCCCTTTGCAGAAGGCAGGCTTTAGGAGCAGGTTGGAGGAGCCATGGCTGCATACACTGCTCTGCAGGCACGCACAGGGAAGTGGTCGTTAAAGTGGCAAATCCTCCTGTCAGAACTGCCACCCTCAGTTTGCACACCGACAGGAGCTTGTTCCTTTTAGCTTCTGAAGCCTTGAGTTTAGCAGCCAGGAGTATACCTGGAGGCAGTTAGATGCAGGTAGTGAGTCTCCTTTTGTTCCTTGTGAATGCTGTCACCGCCTGGGTGCTTCACTGCTCAGTAAGGACAAACCTTTGTCTCCCTAGGTTCTGCCCTAAGGTGTTACCACTGCGAGAACAGCCCTGCCTTGTGCAAGACCAACAGCACTTGCTTACCCACTGAAGACACCTGCTTGCAGATGAAATTTGGTATGTGCCCAGTCCTGCAGACAGGGCTGGCTCAGTTTGCCTTGCCTGGACACTTTTAATCTGGCCTTAGCCTGCTTTTGCTAACCTCACTCAAAAGAATACCGTTGAAGGTCATGTCTACAGCTAAGCAATAATGATGACTTAGGGCTGATTTGAACTGGTACAAGCATATACACACAGAAAAAACCATCCTCAACAAAACTGCCCCCACCCAAGAGAGCTGGAAAAAGCCAGGAACCAGCATAGATTTTAACATGCAAGCCCTGTGCCCTGACTTTATTACCCTTTACAAAGAGAGAAAAGCTGTGAAATAAAGCTGCAGGGACCGGGCCAGCCGGCTATGAACTGACTCCATTGGAATAAATTCTCTTCTCCTGCATCTCAGGAAGGTGGCCAGGGGTACTCAGGGCACAGAGCTCCTGGCTGAGTTGTTAAACAACACTGAAGTAGCAGGTTTGCTGCCAGTGATGGGAGTTTCACTGGAAGAGCAGAAGAACTGAGGCACCTGAAACAATCTCCTGCTTTTCCAGCTGGTTGCCTCTGCTCTAGAAAGACCCTTGGGCAGTGGGAACCAGGATGGGCTTGGATTGCTTTGTTCCCCAGGGTGGTACTCACTAAATCATGAAGGAAGCTTACAGTGCTGTTGGGCCAGGATTCTGCTCTGTGCTGCTTGCAACCTAAGGAATTTTCTCTTTTGCTCTTTCCTTCAAGCTCAAATCTTTGTGAACACAAACTGTAGGCTTCCTAGCACGCAGCCTACGGTGCTTGTCCGTTGTCAGAGTCAGGAGTTGAGTACCTGAGGTGTCAAGCTAGGAAAGATGGAAGACAAGGTGTGTGATCCCTGGTGTCCAGGGCAAGCAAAGTCCTTCAGTCTCTGCATGTTCCCTCTGGGGCTGAGGCCAGTCAGGTTTGATGGGACTTGTCTTCAGCCCAAGCATTGCCTTGAGCTGCTGGGCTTGCTCTGAACTTTGTGAAGTGAGAAGAGCTGTGCTGCAGGAGGGCGCAGGAGCAGTGCAGGCTGACAACAGTGCTGCCCTTCTCCATCAAGAGCCCCAGGGCAGGCATCACTCCAGCTCCACTCTGCATCTCCCAGCAGGGCATGTGGGCTGGACTGGAAGCACTGGTCAGCTGGAGCTGGAACCCTGTCCTAAGCTGTAACTGGAAGGTGCAAGAGAGGGCTGTGGAGGCAGGACCACGGCTCGCCATCAGACTTGGAAACTTTTAACTCCTTGAAAAGAAACTGAAAAAGCAAATATGTGGCAGTCTGGGCAGTGCTGCTCTCCACACCAAAAGGGAATTGCTTTCAATGGGCTCTGAAACTGTTTTGTTCTGTTGTAGGTAAATTGAGAACCTCCTCCTGCTGGAAGACGTCCCAGTGCCGTATGAATGACATTGCTGAGTTCTTCCAGTTGGATAACTTCGACTTCTTCTGCTGCCAGCACGACTTGTGCAATGGGGCTGCCATGCCTGGGCTGGACAAAGCAGCCTTCAGCATTGCCTCTGTGGTGACCTTGTGGTGGCTGCTTCTGTAGTGGTCCTGGTTTGTGTGCCCTGCTTCCCAGCTGCCATCACCCCCGAAGCATCCACTCCACTCTGGGCTGCCCCTCTCACACTCTCCGTTCCTGACCGTGGGCAGGAGCATTGCCTTCCACGCTGAATTCTCTTTCCCTCTGCTCAGTTGCTGTGTCCGTGGGTGGGAAGGGTAATTATTTTTGGTAGGGATTTCTGTCACTTTGGGTGGGTTCTTTTGACTGCCCCCTTGTCAGACCCCAAAGAGTGGATTTGAGAAGTGTTGGATCATGACTCAAACTCGCTGCAGGCCTTTGTGATGAGTGGGGATGCAATTACTTCCAAGCGATGTAGAGTTTTTGTTCCCATCACTGTGGCAGCTCTGCTCCATGTTACAAGCCAAGGATGTGACCTTGCCAGCACTGTTATTTTTGGGAGGAAGCAGCTGCATTGCTTAGCCCCAAACTGAAATGTTGCTTTCAGTGAGAAACCCTTTTCCTCTCGGTTTTGCCTGTCTGTGAGCAGGCAGGCAACACCTGCTGGCTTGCCTTTCCCCCCTGGCTAGGACTTCCAGGAAGCATGTGCTTTGCACTGAGCATTTAGTGGCAAGCTGGGAAGTGTTGATGAGTTGCTGAGGAAGTGCACTGGCACATCCAGATTATCTTTCCTCGTGGGTAGCTGTTGGGTTTGGTTGGAAACTGTGAGATGGAAACTTAACCCCTCAAGCTTTCACCCAAGAGTGTGAAGCCAAACCTTGCAGATCTTTGTATGTTGACTTTCATGCAACTCTGTAAATGCCAACACAAAAACCTCTGTGTTTATACAGCATGGATACACAACTGCTCAGTCTGTGTGCTCAAGGGCTCTGGAGCTGAACCATTCTGTACATTGCTCAAGGGCTCTGGAGCTGAACCATTCTGTACAGTGCTCTGCTTTAGTGGTGGGGACAGACCTTTGGTACTTCTCCAGTCCTTAGGGATCCTCTCAGTCAGGGACCATGTCAAATTCTCCTTTTCCCTTCTGGAGCTCTTGGCATGTCCCTGCCAGAGCCACGGTCCGTTGCCAGTGGTGTATTCTCCTTCTGAGGACCCTTGCTTGTGCTCTGCAGGGTGCCAGTGATGCCAGCTGACCCACTCCCAGCAGGGGTGGTGCTCCATGCCATGTATCTTTTGGTTAAGCTTAGCTTAGCTATGACAGCATCCTGGGAGCATTCTCAGCTCTCCAAGTATGGAAGTCCTCCTGTCTTTGGTTAATAAAAGTGTCAAAAAAAGAGGAAATGTGGAGAGTGTGGTTCCCTGTTCCTTACCACTGGGTGCAAGGTAACTCCAGTGGCTGCCGTGTGGCTTCCCTCCCAGAGACCCTCAACACACTGCAGAGAGTCTTCTCCCTGCAGCTGGGTGCTGTGCCTAGTCAGTCCTGGCAGCCTGGTATCTCAGAGATTTGGGGAGGACAAAAGTGGTGTCCCTGTGTGACTGCCTTAACAGCTGGAGTGTGGCATGTGGCATGCTGCCTGTGGCTGCTCTCAGAGCAATCCTGTCTGCAGCATTCTGCTCTCTCATCTGTTTATTCTGTGTACTGACTAAATTCCTTTGTGGGACAAAGGAGTTATCTTTCCCTATGGGCCTGTGAAGAAGGAGCTAGAAACTGGGCTGCAGTAGCAGGAAGTGGTGTGTGCAGAAGACCAGGCTGAACAGCCCCAGGGCTCTCAGCCTTTCCGTCTCTGCATCTCTCCCAGTCCCTTCAGCATCATTGCAGCCTCCACTGGACTCTCTCCAGTAGCTGTCTGTCCCTCCTGAACTGGGGAGCCCTGTACTGGACCCAGTACAGCAGCTGTGGCAAAGTAGGTGGGGAGGAGAACCTCCTTTGACCTACTGGCCACACACTTTCTCATGCACCCCAGGAGCCTGTGGGCACTCACAGTATCACAGTATCACATTGCTGGCTCATGGGCAGCTTTTTGGCCCCCAGCACTGCCAAGTCCTCCTCTGCAGAGCTGCTCTCCAGCAGGTACTCCTCAGCTGTACTGCTGCAGGGAGTTGTTCCTCCCCAGGGGCAGGCTCCTCCACTTGCCCTGGTTGAACCTCAGGAGGTTCCCATTCGTGCAGAAGTTCATAGTATCATAGTATCAGTCAGGGTTGGAAGGGACCAGAAGGATCATCTAGTTCCAACCCCCCTGCCATGGGCAGGGACACCCCACACTAGATCAGGCTGGCCAGAGCCTCATCCAGCCTGGGCTTAAACACCTCCAGGGACAGAGCCCCAAACCACCTCCCTGGACAACTCATTCCAGGGCTTCACCACTCTCATGGGGAAGAACTTCCTCCTCACATCTAGCCTGAATCTCCCCACCTCCAGCTTCATTCCATTCCCCCTAGTCCTATCACTACCTGAGATCCTGAGCAGTCCTTCCCCAGCCTTCTTGTAGCCCCCTTCAGATACTGGAAGGCCACAATGAGGTCACCTTGGAGCCTTCTCTTCTGCAGACTGAACAGCCCCAACTCCTTCAGTCTGTCCTCATAGGAGAGGTGCTCCAGCCCTCTGATCATCCTTTTGGCCCTTCTCTGGACACCTTCCAGCACCTCCACATCCCTCTTGTAATAGGGGCTCCAGAACTGGACACAGTACTCCAGGTGGGGTATCCCCAGAGCTGAGTAGAGGGGGAGGATCACCTCCCTCGACCTGCTGGCCACACTTCTCCTGATGCAGCCCAGAATCTGATTGGCTTTCTGGGCTGCAAGTGCACACTGAGAGCTCCTGGTGAGCTTCTTGTCCACCAGCACCCCCAAGTCTCTCTCCTCAGGGCTGCTTTCCAGCCAGTCCCTGCCCAGCCTGGATTTGTGCCTGGGATTGCCTCGACCCAGATGCAGGACCCTGCTCTTGCTCTTATTGAACTTCATGAGGTTGGCTTGTGCCCACCTCTCCAGCCTGTCAAGGTCCCTCTGGATGGCCTCCCTTCCCTCCAGCCTGTCTGCTGCACCACACAGCTTGGTGTCATCAGCAAACTTGCTGAGGGTGCACTCAGTGCCACTGTCCATGGCACCCACAAAGATGTTGAACAAGCCTGGTCCCAGGACTGATCCCTGAGGGACTCCGCTTGTCCCTGGCCTCCACTGGGACATGGAGCCATTGACAGCCACTCTTTGGGTGCAGCCATCAAGCCAGTTCCTTATCCATCTAGTGGTCACCCCTCACACCCATGTGTCACCAGCCTGGAGACCAGGATGTGGTGCGGGACAGTGTCGGAGGCTTTGCTCAGGCCCAGGTAAATGACACCAGTTGCTCATTCTGGTCCTTTCCCGTAGGAATGGTTCCTCAGGCTGGGAAAGCACCACCAGCTCATTCAGCCTTTCCTCGGCCGCTTCATTCTTTTTCAGCGAATAATTCCCTTTAGCTCAGATTTTTGTTCGTTTTTTTTCCCCTGGGATATAATTTTTTCCCCTTTCACTCGCCGGGGACCCACTTTGAACGCTCCACGCTGTAGCACCAGCAGCAGAGCTTTTCCCGCAGCAGCACAACATCTCCTTCCTCACCTCCGAGGGCAGGGCCGGGACCCGCAGCGCCGGGACCCGCAGCGCCGGGACCCGCAGGGATGGGACCCGCAGGGATGGGACCCGCAGGGCCGGGACCCGCAGGGATGGGACCCGCAGGGATGGGACCCGCAGGGATAGGACCCGCAGCGCCGGGACCCGCAGCGCCGGGACCCGCAGGGATGGGACCCGCAGGGATGGGACCCGCAGGGCCGGGACCCGCAGGGATGGGACCCGCAGGGATGGGACCCGCAGGGATAGGACCCGCAGCGCCGGGACCCGCAGCGCCGGGACCCGCAGGGATGGGACCCGCAGGGATGGGACCCGCACGGCCGGGACCCGCAGGGGTGGGACCCGCACGGCCGGGACCCGCAGGGCCGGGACCCGCAGGGATGGGACCCGCACGGCCGGGACCCGCAGCGCCGGGACCCGCAGCGCCGGGACCCGCAGCGCCGGGACCCGCAGGGCCGGGACCCGCTGCCACCCCGGGGCGGGTGGCGGGGAGCAGACCCGCCGCGGTCCTCCGCTCCGCCGGGGGGCGCTCGCACGGCAGGCGCTAGCACGGCCGGCGCGCCCCTCCCGCCGGGGCGTGGCGGATGCTGCGGGGGCCGCGCTGAGGGGAGGCGGCGGCCGTCAGCGGCGGCTCTTAGCGGGGCCCGGCCGCCCCGCGGGTGAGTAGTGCCTCCGGCATCGGCTCCGCGCTGCTCTGTGCCCTTCTCGCCGTCATCACCTTCGGCGGGGCCGCCCCGGGCCCCTCCCCGCCTTGCCGGGGGTGCGGCGTGTGGGGGTGCAGCCGGAGCCCCCTGGGCGGCTGGCGGAGCAGGCCCGGCCCGGGGCGGTGAGGTGAGGTGAGGTGGGGTCGGGTGGGATGGGGAGGGGAGGCTGCGGCCTGGGGTGGCGTGGGGGGGTTGCCTGCCTTGTGGCTGTGTCTGAAGCGGTGGCCCGCGACCTGGGGCTCGCTGTGAGCGCCGCAGTCAGCACGGGGACCCCTGTCAAAAACGGGGGGCAGCGCGGCTGGGGGGCAGCGCGGCTGGGGGCCAGAGCCGCTGGGGGCAGAGCCGCTGGGGGGCAGAGCCGCTGGGGGCAGAGCCGCTGGAGCCCCCCAGGCCCCGGCTGCTGGCAGCACTGCGGCGCAGGAGCAGCAGGCAGGAGGAAGCGCAGCCGGCTGCTGGCTCCCTGCTCCTCACCAGCGGCTCCGCATCAGTCTTTGGCCTCTCCCCGGTGCCCTGCAGCACAGTGGCCTTGCCCTCCAGTGCTGTTTTGAGGAGAAAAGCCAAGAAATAGTGCTTGCAGGCGGCAGGGGCGGCGGTTGGAGGAGCGTAACCGCTGCAGTGCCTTGGCAGAGCGCTCGCGGCTGGGTTAGCTCTGCTCCAGCCTCAGTGCTGCTCTACCCTGCGCTCTTCCCAAGAGCTTTAAGGTCCGAGGTGGCACAGGCCATTTGAAAACGAGTTTAGCTCATTCAGCAGAAGAGGCAACACCCTGGGGAGCCAGCAGACGAGGATGACAGCAGAAGTGTGCAGAGACAAGAAGGAAAGAGGGGTTGTGAAGTGCTCCTCTCTGGGTGTGCATGCTTGAAGGACAGCATCGCCATAGGGAATTTATGTCAAGCAATGACACACCTGAGTCTTTGCACACTGCTGCTTTTCTGCAGCAGTCCTGTGGAAGAGAGCAAAAAGCACTGCTGTTACCTTACTTGGTAGTAACAGGAGTGGAGTTCTGCCTGAAGGTTTCCTTCCATCCTCTGTATTTCTGCAAGAGAAGGGGGAAAGGACCTGACCTGCCTTGATGGCTTCATCAGGAAAGCTCAAGTGAGGGCTCTGAAGGGTTTTTTGCATCAGAAGGCTTTTGGAACAGGTGTGGGGAAAGTTAAGCAGTTATGAGTAGTTCTGTGGGGGTCAGTGAACTCTCTCTGTGCCTGGGTAGTCATCCCAATAGGTGTCTGTAACTGCAGTGCAATATTTTGCTCTGTAGGTTGCTCAGCTGTGAGGTTTCTGTGGTTTCTTCAGCGTGAGCTGCTGCTGAAGTCTGCCCTGTCTGCTGGTGTGTGCTCCTGAGTGCCCCTTGTGCTGCGCCCTCTGAGGAGTGGCTCAGGGAGAGTAGGTAGGCTGGAAACTCTGCAGGTGGTTAGGGTTGTGGTTTTGGTTTGGTTTTTTAAGCTGGATTTGGTTGTGGTTAGAGAGTGAAGGTGAAGACTAGAGATAAGGAGGACACTTTTTACCCTGAGGGTGGTGAGACCCTGGCCCAGGTTGCCCGGAGAGCTGGGAGGTACTCCCTCCCTGGAGCCGTTCCAGGCCAGGTTGTCTGGGGCTGAGCAACCTGCTGTAGTTGCAGCTGTCCCTGCTGATTGCAGAGGGGTTGGGCTAGGTGACCTTTAAAGGTCCCTTCCAGCCCAAACCAGTCTGTGGTTCAAAGCTGCCGATGGGACTTCTTTTGATAACAGCCTGTTGTGATGAGAGCCAAAACCTCAGCTGTAATTTGAGCACCAGAGGAAACTTGTTTTGTAGCATTAAGTGGCCCTCTGTTGTTACCTGGTGGAATTTGTGAAGGATTTGAGTGTCCTTCCTGCTCTTCAGTGAAGAGGAGTGGAAATGAGTGCCTGGTGGGCAGCCAGGAGAGGTTATCAGCACAGCAGGACATGCAAGGTGAAGAGCAGGATGGGCTGTGGGCAGTGATGAAAGCCAGGGTGAGTCTGTGAACTTAGAGGGGAAGGATGAGTTACCTGGCACTGGGAAAACTGGAGAGGGTAGCTGCAGATAATTTGGAGTCCCTGCTTATGCTTCATGTTTGACAGTGCTGTGTGCAGGCCACTGAGGGAAGGAGAGTGGTGAGAGAAAAGTGAATGGAATTGTGTTTAGAAGTACTGATGGGAGAAGGATGTGAGTTGGGTGGTCCAGCACTCAGACTGCAGCTTCACCAGCTCCAGTGCTTTACCTTGCTGTCTGTGCCCCAGCAGAAAGGCAAAAGCATTGTGGTTTCACTTCCTGCTGAGCCAGGGCAGTGTCCAGTTTTGTTTCCCAGCTGGATGTGGAAGCCTCGTCAATGTTTAGTGCCCCTTATGCAAATAAAACCAGATCAGAGCGTGGCAGTGAAGGGCCTCAGGTAGGAATGCTGGCACATGAAGTGAGCAAAAGGGATTGCCTCAGTCAGAGCTGGGAATGAGCTAAAAATACTGATCAATTAAACACAAGTGCAGCACCGTGCTCCCTGCAGTGAGTCATTTTGTTCTCCTCCTGCCTGGGTAACCCTTTCATGTGCCTGGAAAGGAGCCTGGTGCTGGGAGCAGGTCTGCTGGTGGAGCTCTGAGCTGTTAGGAGGGCAGGTTTGTACTTACAAGTTCTGTCATTCCCATCCCCCTCCCAGGGCTCCTTTGGTGATGTTAATGTTAGAAGAGATTCTTGCCAGGCTGCAGTTTGGCCCTGTGGATGACACAGAGGCTGCCATCTGTGGTGCCTGCCTTTGGCTTTGAAAGGGTAACAGCTTTACCAGCAGCCTCTGCTGTCATTCTGGGTAGCCTTTGAGAGCAGCTGTGTGCTGCTGTCTGTTGTAAACTGCTTTCCAGGCTCAGGCCTGCTCTGTGTGTGCAGATTGCAGCAGGCTCATACGCATTACAAAGCACAGATCATTTTCCTCTGGACCTTGCTAGTTGAGAGGGGAAAATGCCTGCACAGGAACAGCTTCTCTCTTCATGCTGCTGTGTGGAATATCATCCCAGGCCCAGCAAGGTCTGTCAGTCTGCTCTTGAGCTTTTCTCTGGGCTTCACTGCTTAGGCTATTTAGAGACTTTGCCCCTTTTTCTTTCCTCAGGTCAGTAAAGTTCTTACCCTTGGGGCCCTTGTGCCTACTTGATCTTCAGGATTTTGGTTTCAAAACCTTGTTGTGGCCTCTCCTTGTGTTTGTTATGAGTCCACAGCTTGCTGTGATCAGAAAGTGTAATCTTGTCTGGTGGTGTGGTGCCATGTAGAGACTTGTGGTACTCTGTTGTGAGCAGGAGCAGTTGCTGTTCCTGGGGCTCCAGGTGCAGGCACTTTCTGCTGATCAGCCACTTCAGGGCTTGCAGCACCCCTCCTGTTTTTCACCTGGGCACCAGTCACACAGCAGTTACAGCAGCTGGATGGTCTTCAGTGTTCTCAGGGTTGATGTGTGTAGAAATAACCATTGATATAACCCTGGTACACTGCAGTGGCAGGCAGTGTGTGAGGGCAGGGTAAACATTAGCAAGCTGTATGTGGTTTGTGTCTCCTACTTAGAGGTGGGAGAAGCAGCTCTGCTGAAAAATGCTTCATGGTGTTAACTCCTTGAAGACTTCCTTGGGGTTGTTTTTGGTAGTATTGATGCTTTGCTGACTAGCAGCTGTTAGAACAGACCCATTGTGAGTGTTTGATGCCTCATGTCATTATTGCTTGACAGCTGGCAACGTGATGGAGATCAGAGGTGCTGTCAGAACCAACCAACCAAATTGGTTTCAAGCATTTTGCAGTGGAATGTATAGAGAAGTGTGAGCTAATGGTAGTTGTCTGAGAGTCTGTGGTACTGACTGTGGTATTTATTTCCTTTGTTTTCACAGCCATCCTGAAATTATGTGGAAATGGGGCAGTGGAGAAGATTCTCCTTCCAAAACAGCAGTAAGTATTGAATTGCTCTTGAAACATTGTTGTCTTAAGGCCTTCTGATGTAGGGAATCTTCAGCTGATGATACACTGATGGGATGTATTTACCATGCCTCAGTTTTAGGACCTCTCAAAGGCAGCTTGGGCTCTTGCTTGGTGTTTAATCTCTTGTGTGTAACACAGCTGCTCTGCTCCCCTTCCCTGTGCTCAGCTTGCTTGAGGAGAACAGCTGTGGGACTTACATAAGCTTGATCCCAAGTGTGTGCTTTGTGTAGAGTAAATTCAGTATCAGTACTTTGCTGCCAGGGAGGCTCAGTAACACCACTGCTGGTTGTTGGGATGCAAATCCAGTGACTGAGGAAGTTCACTTTTACACACCTAGATGGTTTTGCTTTATCTTCAATTAGTTTTTCAGTTTTTAGCAGCACCTCTGACCCAGTGTCCAGGGTCTGGCAGAGCTGCTAAGCAGGGGCTGGTGTCACTGCATACAATGCATGCAAGTGTTAGTACTTGCTGCCTGTGTTTGCAGAGAGCCCGAGGAGGCCCAGCTGAAGGCCTGGAGCAGGTTGTCAGCACTGTGTTTGCTCCAAGTGTGCTTTGTGTCTGCAGGCCGCAGGCTCCCAGGATGCGAGCAGCATGTCGGTGACGGATCTGACCGAGCAGCTGGCCAGCACTGAGCAGCTGGTGGCGCAGCTGAAGGAGCTGGTCAGGGAGAAGGATGCTGAGCTGCGGAAGAAAGATCTCCAGTTCAAGGTACCCTGCCTGTCCCCTGGGCAAGCCCCCTTCAGGCCTGCTGGTCAGGAGCTGGCTTTGTAGATACAGGCTGAAAGTCAGCTGCAGCAGCTGGAGGAGCACAGGGAGTGTTGCTCACAGTATCACTTAGGTTGGAAAGGACCTCGAGGATCATCGAGTCCAACCTATCAACACAGACCCCAGGAGTAGACCATGGCACAAAGTGCCACATCCAATCTTCTCTTGAACACCTCCAGGGACGATGACTGAACCACCTCCCTGGGCAACCCGTTCCAATGACGAACGACTCGCTCGGCGAAGAACTTCCTCCTCACCTCGAGTCTAAACTTCCCCTGGCACAGCTTGACACTGTGTCCCCTTGTTCTGGTGCCGTTTGCCTGGGAGAAGAGACCAACCCCTTCCCAGCCACAGCCACCCCTCAGGCAGTTGTAGAGGGCAATGAGGTCTCCCCTGAGCCTCCTCCTCTCCAGGCTAAACAATCCCAGCTCCCTCAGCCTCTCCTCACAGGGCTGTGCTCAAGGGCCTCTCCCCAGCCTTGTTGCCCTTCTCTGGACATGTTCAAGTGTTTCGATGTCCTCCTTAAACTGAGGGGCCCAGAACTGGACACAGGACTCAAGGTGTGGCCTAACCAAAGCAGAGCACAGGGGCACAATGACTTCCCTGCTCCTGCTGGCCACACTATTCCTAATGCAGGCCAGGATGCCATTGGCCCTCCTGGCCACCTGGGTATCGGGGTGACGGAGATGGGAATCAATACGGCTGACCAATATGATCGAGTATTGTTCCTTTTTTGTTCCAGTGTCGCAGGCCGATGGTGCAGGCCTGAGGTGCAGGCCTATGGAGCAGGCCTGTAGTGCAAGTATAGCACTGTAAAGTGTAGAAGAAACAGGAGACAGGAGAGGCAGAAGTGCGTAGCGAGGCAACTGCTACAACTTATATAAGCTCGGAGTGCCCTGTTGGCATAGCTCCATTGGTTCCCTCTGAGTGACCATGCATTGCACTATTGCAGATTATTGGTCCAACTACTAATGACACAACGAGGTTGTTGATGCAGGTGCACGTCCTGTTGTCCCAAGATGTTTATAGCTACCAGTGTCTTGTTTTAGTTGCATGCTGCAGGCACAGCACTGTGTTGCTCCACTGCTAGCTGGCTCTGCATTTATGCTGAGCATGGCCTACCATCATGTCAGTCTCTAGGCCTGCACTGCCAGATTGCTCACACTGCTTGTCGCTGGCATTGGCACACCTGGGCACGCTGCTGGCTCATATTCAGGTGGCTGTCGATCAGCACCCCCAGGTCCCTCTCTGTTTGGGAGCTCTCAGCCACTCTGACCCCAGCCTGTAGCTCTGCATGGGATTGCCATAGGCAAAGTGCAGCCCCTGGCACTTGGACTTGTTGAATGCCATCCCACTGGACTCTGCCCATCTGCCCAGTCGGTCGAGGTCCCTCTGCAGAGCCTTTCTGCCCTCTAACTGACCAACATCTGCTCCTAACTTGGTGTCATCTGCAAACTTGCTGATGACTGACTCAACCCCCTCATCCAGATCATCAATGAAGATGTTGAAGAGCACAGGGCCCAGCACTGATCCCTGGGGGACACCACTGGTGACTGGCAGCCAGCTGGATGTTGCACCGTTCACCACCACTCTCTGGGCCCGGCCCTCCAGCCAGTTCCTAACCCAGCACAGAGTGTAGTGGTCCAAGCCACGAGCTGACAGCTTAGCCAGCAGTTTGCTGTGGGGGATGGTGTCAAAGGCCTTGCTGAAGTCCAGGTAGACCACATCCACAGGCCTCCCCACGTCCACCAGATGGGTCACCTGATCATAGAAGGAGATCAGGTTGGAGAGGCAGGACCTGCCCTTCCTAAATCCATGCTGGCTTTCCCCTGCTGCATCCTTGGGCAAGCAGAAGGCTGCTCAGCTCAGTAGATGATGTAGCGGACGATCTTGGGGACGTGGACTTCTCTCAGCCTGCAGCAGTGGCGCAGGATGCTGAGGATGGTGTGGAAGCGTTTGTCTGTCTTCTGCTGGGTGAACTCCTTGATATCAGCCTCCACAACGAAAAACTCACCTTTGGTGTCATTTGTTTCTTCCTCCTTGAACCTGTGGTAAAGGTTTCTGGTTGCTGCATTCATGGATTTCAAAGGCTGCTTCAGGATCTTGTACTTGCTCTCCACAGCTTTGTTGATCTCAGTCACAGTGCTGTTAACCTGCTCATAGCTGATTGTTGTAGGGTTGGAAGGGTAAGGCCAAAAAGCCTCTTCCCTCCCCCCTGTAAAGTAAAGGGAAAGAAAATTGAAGGGAAAGGGGAAAAAAAACCTCACAGCTGAATTAGCAAAGCAATGGGTGCTGTATATTTACAAAGCAGGGAAACGCAGGGAAATGTATACAAAATTTATAATATTTACAGTATATACAGAAAGATACAACAGAGTAGCACAGAAATGAGAGTTCCCCCCTCTGCTGAGGAGGTTCCCCACCTCTGCTCCCCCCTCTCTCCCCCTTTCCCCAGAGCTGGTTAGAAAGAGAGAGAAAGAGGAGAAAGTTGGAAGCAGTTATGTGTTAATTGGAAAGCAGTTACTGCAGGCCTTGCAGCTTATCAGTTTCAAGGTCAAGCCTTGGCCGAAAGCCCAGAAACAGCGAGCCGCTGCCACCGAAGGAGCGGAAGAAAGACTGACTGCAAAAGTGCAGGAATTCCCAGGAAACTCTGCTGCACTCCCAGTTCAGAAGGTGCTTCCTCCCAATCTACCAATGAAATTAGTTTAGATCCGTCTTTTCGTTTACAAACATCCGTCCACCATATTCCCTTTCTTCAGGGGACAGCCTCAGACGGTCACACTGATACGACCTTTCATATAAGCAGGGATGTCTGAATTCTTCTGCTGTTATTAATCCCCTCTGTTTAATGACTCCTGGCTCTCTGGCTGGGTTCTTTGGTGGCTCAGGGTTGGCAGCTTTTCCTTGCTCTTTGCTTTTCACAGCTGATGGAGCAGTGCTTGTAGGAGGTTCTTTAAGCAGCTGGGAAATGTTTTCACACAGGTGCTGTGCTTCCTGCAGATCTTTCTGAACAGACTTCTGGAGGTCTTTTAGTGTATCCCTCACTTTTT
Organism: Melanerpes formicivorus; assembly: GCF_026170545.1. Classification (NCBI taxonomy): domain Eukaryota; kingdom Metazoa; phylum Chordata; class Aves; order Piciformes; family Picidae; genus Melanerpes; species Melanerpes formicivorus. Next base: position 16,870,422 of record NW_027142368.1, on the reverse strand, counting down.
CCTGCTGGTAAACTTCCATTTCCAATTTATTCAGGAGCTCATGCTCAACAATCAGGTCCTTGCCTGTTTTACAGAGCATAGATTTGAGGGAGGGCTCTTCACCTATCCTTCTTAACTGAAGGGTCCTTGTAACAGTGGCAATCTTGTTGTTGATGTGAAGGCACAAGCTTTCCAGGTCTGAGGATGCCATGTCTTCTGTTCTTGTGCGCTGCGATGGCCGCAGCCCGTCCGATCCCAACAGTAGAGAGGAAGGAGGCCACCCGACGCAGAGACCCGGCTGGCGTGGTGCGGTGGGACAGAGGCCGAATCCTGCGCGGCAGCCGCTCCGGTTTGAACAGGCCGCGCTCTGACCTGCCTTTGGAGTGCGTGGGAGGCGGGGAGGGTGGGAAGCTCGTGTGCTTCCTGGACACCACTGCTTTTTGTCAGGGTGTCTGCTGTCCTAAAACTGTACACAGGCAGCACGTTCCTTGTGTGAGCAGATGTACTTGAGAGGGACAGGCTTGGCCTGCTGAGAGCTCAGGCTGGGCATGGTTGTTTTAGGCTGAATGTGGGGAAAGCTACCAATTTCAAATCCTTGCTGGAGGTGTAGTGGAGCATGCTGCCCAGAGGTTATGGAGTCTCCCTCTGTGAAGAGATTCCAAACTCCCCTGGCCACTGTGCTCCTGGGCAAGCTGCTGTGGGTGCCCTGCTTTAGCAGGGGCTTTGGCCTGGATGATCTCCAGAGGTCCCTTTGAAGCCCAGCATGCTGGATTCTGCCCTACTGTAATGGCTCTTCAGAGGAAAGAGTTGTTTGTTTTTCAGTATTTTTCACAGTATAACTTAGGTTGGAAAGGACCTCGAGGATCATCGAGTCCAACCTATCAACACAGACCCCATGACTAGACCATGGCACTAAGTAACATAGTATCAGTCAGGGTTGGAAGGGACCACAAGGATCATCTAGTTCCAGCCCCCCTGCCATGGGCAGGGACACCCCACACTAGATCAGCCTGGCCAGAGCCTCATCCAGCCTGGTCTTAAACACCCCCAGGGACGGGGCCTTGACCACCTCCCTGGCCAACCCATTCCAGGGCTTCACCACTCTCATGGTGAAGAACCTCCTCCTCACATCCAGCCTCAATCTCCCCACCTCCAGCTTCATTCCATTCCCCCTAGTCCTATCACTACCTGAGATCCTGAGCAGTCCTTCCCCAGCCTTCCTGTAGGCCCCCTTCAGATACTGGAAGGCCACAATGAGGTCACTGTGGGACAACGGAGATGGGAATCAATACGGCTGATCAATATGATCTAGTTTTGTTCCTTTATTGCTTCAGCATTGTTCCGTTATAAAGCAAGCACAGTGCAGAGCAGGCAGCAGAGCTGACAGGCTAGGAAGAAGTGCGCAGAAGTGCGTATTAAGAAAGACTTTACAACTTCTATAAGCTCGGGGGGCATTGCTGGCATGGCTTCACTGGCCCCCCAGGAGTGACCACACACTGTGCTGCTGTGCATTATTGGTTAACAGGTGGGATTGTTGCTGTACGTGTGCGTCCTGTTCTTCCCAGATAACTCTCTGTGTTTATGGCTACCAGTGCCCCGCTTGGGTTACACAGTGTGGGCACAGCACTGTTCTCAGGGATCTCGGGGTTCATGCACCGTAGATTTCCTCATTGATTCTTCCTTTGGACGTGATGTAGTTGTACAACAGTTTGAAATTAACCTCTTTCAGCTAAAGTTAAATTTCTATGTGGAATACACTGAATTTCACCATTCTCCTGCATTACCCAATAAGTAATGGACCTTCAGCTGAAACCACCCCTCGGATAGGCTTAGCCTCTCCTGAGGGTGAAAATACCCAAACAGTTCTACCTAACAGATTCTTTTCTCTAACAACAGGAACTCTATCACCTTCAACTTTCCATAGCAGATCTGAATGTGCAGGTCCAGCTCGGTTCACTGAACCTCTACTATTTACCAGCCAGGTTGCTTGTGCTAAATGTTTTTCCCAGTTTTTCAAAGATCCACCCCCCATGGCTTTAAGAGTGGTCTTCAACAAACCATTGTAGCGTTCAATCTTCCCTGAAGCTGGTGCATAGTAGGGAATATGGAATATCCACTCAATACCGTGCTCTTTTGCCCAGTTCTTTACAAGGTTGTTCTTGAAATGAGTTCCGTTGTCTGACTCGATCCTCTCTGGAGTTCCGTGTCTCCACAGGATCTGTCTCTCCAGACTGAGAATGGTGTTGCGTGCAGTTGCATGTGGAACTGGAAAAGTTTCCAACCATCCAGTGTTTGCCTCTACCATAGTAAGCACGTATTGCTTACCAGAACGAGAACGCGGTAGAGTGATGTAGTCAATCTGCCAAGCTTCACCATACTTGTACTTGGACCATCTGTCACCATACCACAAGGGCTTAAGTTGTTTTGCCTGCTTAATAGCAGCACAAATGTCACAGTCATGGATGACTTGTGTGATAGCATCCATGGAAATGTTTATGGATCTGTCACGAGCCTATTGATATGTTGCATCTCTGCCTTGATGTCCTGACGAATCATGAGCCCACCGAGCTAAGAATATCTCACCTCGGTGTTTCCAGTCGAGATCAAGATTAGAGTCCATGTCTACTTGAGAAACTCTTGCAGCTAGATCTGCCTGATGGTTGTGTTGCTGTTCCTCAGTAGCTTTGCTCTTAGGAATGTGAGCATCGATGTGTCTCACTTTCACTGGAGTTCTCTCGATTCGATCAGCAATGTCCTGCCACAGGTCTGCTGCCCAAATGGGTTTTCCTTTCCTCTGCCAACTACTCTTCCAGTTCTTTAGCTAACCCCACAGAGCATTGGCTACCATCCATGAGTCGGTGTAGAGATAAAGCTTTGGCCATCTCTCACGTTCAGCCACGTCGAGAGCTAGCTGGACAGCTTTTACCTCTGCAAACTGATTGGATTCTCCTTCTCCATCCTTCGCCTCTGCAACTCGGCATGTTGGACTCCACACTGCAGACTTCCACCTTCGCTTGTTTCCAACAAGACGACAGGAACCGTCTGTGAACAAAGCATATTTCTTTTCATCATCAGAAAGGTCATTGTAAGGAGGAGCTTCCTCAGCACGAGTTACTTTCTCCTCTGGAGGTTTAGCACAGTTGATGCCTTCAGGCCAACTTGAGATCACCTCCACTAGACCAGGTCTTTCAAGATTTCCCATTCGAGCTCTCTGTGTTATCAGAGCCATCCACTTGGACCAGGTTGAGTCTGTGGCATGATGTGGTGTGGATCCTTTGCCTTTGAACATCCAATTCAAAACTGGCAATCTGGGAGCTAAGAGAAGTTGTGATTCAGTTCCAATCACTTCAGAAGATGCTTTTACTTCTTCATAGGCAGCCAAAATTTCTTTCTCTGTTGGAGTATAATTAGCCTCTGAACCTCTGTAACCTCGGCTCCAGAAACCAAGAGGTTGTCCACGTGTCTCACCTGGAGCTTTTTGCCACAAGCACCAGGTTGGACCATTGTCACTTGCAGCTGTGTACAAAATGTTCCTAATGTCTGGACCATCTCGGACAGGTCCCAGACCCATTGCTTGAATCACCTCCTGCTTTATCTGGTCAAAGGCTGCTTGTTGTTCAGGTCCCCAGTGGAAATGGTTTCTCTTTCGAGTCACATCATACAGAGGTTTCACAATCTGACTGTATCCAGGAATGTGCAGTCTCCAAAATCCCACTATCCCTAAGAAACGTAGGGTCTCTTGCTTGTTTGTGGGACTCGCCGTGGTGGAGACTGTTTACCACATCCACTGGAATGTGTCGGCGTCCATCCTGCCACCGCACTCCCAGAAACTGAATCTCTGTGGTAGGTCCTTTCACCTTGTCTCGCTTGATGGCAAAACCTGCATTCAGAAGAATGCCAATGATTTTGTTCCCTTTCTTGAAGACTTCCTCAGCAGTTTTACCCCAGACGATGATGTCATCGATGAACTGGATGTGTTCTGGAGCACCGCCTTTCTCCAGAGCATCGTGGATCACTGCATGACAGATGCTTGAGCTGTGGATCCAGCCCATTGGCAGTCTGTTGAAAGTGTACTGGATTCCTCTCCAGGTGAAAGCAAACTGAGGCCTGCATTCCTCTGCTATGGGAATAGAGAAAAATGCATTAGCAATGTCTATGGTAGCATACCATTTGGCCTCTTTGGATTCCAGCTCATACTGTAGCTCCATCATGTCTGGCACTGCTGCACTCATAGGTGGTGTCACTTCATTCAGGGCTCGGTAGTCTACCGTCAGACGCCAGTCTCCATTCTGCTTCCGCACAGGCCACACTGGACTGTTGAAAGGTGAATGAGTTTTGCTGACGACTTTCTGACTCTCCAACTGACGAATCAGATTCTGAATGGGCAACAAAGAGTCACGGTTGGTTCTGTATTGTCTGTGGTGCGCAGTCTGAGAAGCAACCGGCAATTTAATGTTCTGTGTCTTATGTTGTCCCACAACTGCAGATTCATCAGAAAGCTCAGGTCTAGCAGATAGCTTCAATTTTTGTCCATCAGTTTCTACAGAAGCTACTCCAAAAGCCCATTTGTAACCTCTAGGGTCCTTGAAACGCCCTTCTCTCAGAAAATCAATTCCCAAAATACAAGGTGCATCAGGTCCGGTTACAACTGTATGCTTCCTCCATTGTTTACCAGTTAAACTTATATTAACCTCTACCTTACTTAACTCTTGAGATCCACCAGTGACTCCCAGAATAGTTATAGACTCTGATCCCTGATAATTTGATGGTATTATGGTGCACTGAGCTCCTGTGTCAACCAAGGCCCTGTACTTCCGAAATTGTGAAGTGCCAGGCCACTGGATGTACACATCCCAATAGATTCTATTATCTCTGTAATCCCTCTCCTCCCCCTGGCGGGAGGCAGGGCACCCCTAGTTATGGGGAACATGCATACATGTGCATTGCACATAGTTTGCAGGGTTATAACTTTGCATGTTATAACTGGAGCCACTGTTGGAGCCACAAGAGTCCTTCTGGGGAACTGTGGAAGTAACAGCTACCCTTCTGGTATTGCTACCTCGGGTTCTGCCACTTTGCAATTCCCTCAGTCTCCTGAAAAGATTAGAAGTTGGTTGGCCATCCCAGCGGTTCATGTTCTCACCAAACTGATCACGCAGAGTTATCCAAATAGTTCTACGTGATTGCCTTGGTGGTCTGTTTTGGAATGATCTGTTTTGGAATGACCTCCTTGGAGGATGTGTATTCCTCACAGATGAAACTTGTATCCACCTGGAGGGAGAATTGAAATTATCCTTTTGTGCCAATTGGGATATGGAATTTCTAAATTCATCCTTTAACTCTTATACAATTTTGTATATCACCAGACATAGTTTTAATGGCTGAAACCAAAGAACCATGTGTCATGCTGTCCTCCAATTGTCTCATTTGATCACTGAATTGGCCAACCGTAGGGGAAGCTCCACCATAATTTCTTGACACAATTCTGCTTGCCAGAATGTTTGCATAATTAGAAGGAGCAAGTTTGATGATCTTTTTAGCAAGACCAATACCCACAGGAATGTCATCAGGATTCAGAGTTTCATGTTCACCATAGAGTAGCTCTCTAACAGCAAATTCTCTCAAGCACTTAATTCCCTCATCTATGGTAGTCCAGGGTTTAGGATTCCATGGAAGATCATCTCGGGAAGGGCATTTTAGGGCAACCGCCATTAAAAGGCGTATCCACAGATTAACCTTACCGAGAGCCCTGCCTAGATGTCTATCTATTCCATTATCCCTCGAGAGAGTTCCTAACTGAGCTGCTGACTTGTCTCCAACTGTTAGAGCTGGAGCACCTGTATCATAACACCTACTAAGCCAAGCTAGAACTGGCTCCTTATCTGCCCTGGTGAAATCTTTACGGACATTTTGCAATTCCTCACGTGGTGACGAACACTCTAAAATATCATCTTCCTCTTCTTTTCCCTGAACTTTTGTCCATATAATCCTGCTGTCATTTTCTCAAGGATCTCTTTGAGCTGCGAACCACCTTTGCCAGCTGCTTTCCTAATTTCATCTCTATCCTGCTTTGATCTCACTAGGTTAGCTAGATCTTTAAAACAAACCGTCTCTTCCTCCTCAGCAGGATTTCTTAGAGTAGAGGGACCCTCACCAGGATCAGTCTCCAGCTCTTCTTCTCCATCTTTGGCCATACACCTCTAGTCTTTAAAACAGCCACCTTAACTGGAGCTGTGTTTGAATTTACAGCCACCTTAATAGAAGCTGACAGGTCCTGAGATAAATCAGCTGCTGGGGCAGTGACTTCCGGTCCCACCGAGGGAGTGGGTGGAAGTGTCGTTGCTCCGTTAATGGCCGACGGAGAAGAAGAAGGAGGAGAAGGAGTGGGCGCCATGTTGATACCGGCCGCCACCCTTGACAGCTTGCCAGAATCAGCAGCAAAGTCATTTAGAGCTGCTTTACCAATTAACTTTTTAGTCCTCTTTTTAACTGACACAGATTCTCCACATTCCTCGTCACTAGATGACTCTGGGACTGATCCAGAGCCACGGCATTTTCTTTTTGATCTAGTTTTAATAACAAAACAAGCTTTGGATATCTTTCTCTCTCGCCGCAGAGAGAACAGTAAATATGCAATTACCATCACCAGCAACAGATTTATACACATCACATAAATCACCTTTGGATCCCAGGCATCACCTAACGTTACTCTCTCCTCAGGTGGAATCTTAAAACCCTTTATCTCAATTGGGAGAGTGGTGGAGGTAACATTCCTGTATCTTGCAGGCCACAAGAAATCCACGCATTTTCCATACCATAATCTAACTCTATACATAACCCACATATAAATTGTCCACACCAAATATTTGCCCAGGTAATCCAAAATCAAACCCAAACAATATCTGTAAACCAGAGCCCCAAAAATTGAAAAGAATAATCGCTCCACAAACCACAACACCTTCATGTTTGCTAATTCAGCTAGAAAACACTAAATCAATCAAGTAATAAATTAAACTAATTATCTGCCCCACGTTGGGCGCCAAGAAAAAAAAATGTCGTAGGGTTGGAAGGGTAAGGCCAAGAAGCCTCCTCCCTCCCCCCTGTAAAGTAAAGGGAGAGAAAATTTGAAGGGAAAGGGAAAAAAAACCTCACAGCTGAATTAGCAAAGCAGTGGAGCTGTATATTTACAAAGCAATGTAGGTTATGCAGGGGAATATATACAAATCTACAATATTTACAATATATACAAAGATATACAACAAAGTAGCACAGAAATGAGAGTTCCCCCCTCTGCTGAGGGGGTTCCCCACCTCTGCTCTCCCCTTCTCTCTCCCCCCTTTCCCCAGAGTGGGTTAGAAAGAGAGAGAAAAGAGGAAAAAAAAAGTTAGAAGCAGTGTTGTGTTAATTGGAAAGCAGTTAATACAGGCCTTATCAGGTTTGTCAGTTTGAAGGCCAAAGTCTTGGCCGAAAGCCCAGTACAGAGAGCTGCTGCCCTGTGGAGGAGCGGAAGCAAGACTGAAGATAAAGTGCTGGAATGCCCAGGATACCCTCCTGCGCTCCCAGTTCAGAAGGTGCTTCCTCCCACTTTACCAATGAAATTAGTTTAGATTGTTCTTTTCATTTACCAACTTCTGTCCACCATATTCCCTTTCTTAAAGGCACAGCCTCAAACGGTGACAACTGTTCTGTTGTACTGCTAGCCACTTCTGCACTCATGCTGGGCACGGCCTGCCACCATGTCACGCTCTAGGCCTACACTGCCTCACACTGCTTGTTACAACCATTACCACAGGTCACCTCGGAGCCTTCTCTTCTGCAGACTGAACAGCCCCAACTCCTTCAGTCTGTCCTCACAGGAGAGGTGCTCCAGCCCTCTGATCATCCTTGTGGCCCTTCTCTGGACACCTTCCAGCACCTCCACATCCTTCTTGTAATAGGGGCTCCAGAACTGGACACAGTACTCCAGGTGGGGTCTCACCAGGGCTGAGTAGAGGGGGAGGATCACCTCCCTCGACCTGCTGGCCACACTTCTGATGCAGCCCAGGATCTGATTGGCTTTGCAGGCTGCAAGTGCACACTGAGAGCTCCTGTTGAGCTTCTTGTCCACCAGCACCCCCAAGTCTCTCTCCTCAGGGCTACTTTCCAGCCAGTTACTGCCCAGCCTGTATTTGTGCCTGGGATTGCCTCGACCCAGCTGCAGGACCCTGCACTTGCTCTCATTGAACTTCATGAGGTTGGCTTGTGCCCACCTCTCCAGCCTGTCCAGGTCCCTCTGGATGGATCCCTTCCCTCCAGCGTGTCTGCTGCACCACACAGCTTGGTGTCATCAGCAAACTTGCTGAGGGTGCACTCAATGCCACTGTCCATGTCACCCACAAAGATATTGAACAAGCCTGGTCCCAGGGCTGATCTCTGAGGGACTCTGCTTGTCCCTGGCCTCCACTGGGACATGGAGCCATTGACAGGCACTCTGTGGGTGCGGCCATCAAGCCAGTTCCTTATCCATCTAGTGGTCACCCCTCACACCCATGTGTCACCAGTTTGGAGACCAGGATGTGGTGTGCCACGTCCAATCTCCTCTTGAACGCCTCCAGGGATGGTGACTCAACCACCTCCCTGGGCAGCACATTCCAATGACCAATGACTCTCTCAGTGAAGAACTTCCTCCTCACTTCGAGTCTAAACCTCCCTTGGCACAGCTTGAGACTGTGTCCCCTTGTTCTGGTGCTGCTTGCCTGGGAGAAGAGCCCAACCCCTTTCCAGCCACAACCACCCCTCAGGTAGTTGTAGAGGGCAATGAGGTCACCCCTGAGCCTCCTCTTCTCCAGGCTAAACAATCCCAGCTCCCTCAGCCTCTCCTCATAGGGCTTGTGTTCAAGGCCTCTCCCCAGCCTTGTTGCCCTTCTCTGGACACCTTCAAGTGTTTCGATGTCCTTCTTAAACTGAGGGGCCCAGAACTGGACACAGGACTCAAGGTGCAGCCTAACCAGAGCAGAGTCCAGGGGCACTGTGACCTCCCTGCTCCTGCTGGCCACACTATTCCTAATGCAGGCCAGGATGCCATTGGCCCTCCTGGCCCCCTGGGCACACTGTTGGCTCATATTCAGGTGGCTGTCGATCAGCACCCCCAGGTCCCTCTCTGTTTGGGAGCTCTCAGCCACTCTGACCCCAGCCTGTAGCTCTGCATGGGATTGCCGTAGCCAAAGTGCAGCCCCTGGCACTTGGACTTGTTGAATGCCATCCCATTGGCCTCTGCCCATCTGCCCAGTCGGTCGAGGTCCCTCTGCAGAGCCTTTCTACCCTCTAACTGACTAACATCTGCTCCTAATCACTTCAGAGTTGTTTCTCTCCTCATGGCAGAGTTGAAGGATGCAGTTGTTCACACAGCTAAATTCTTCCTTCGTGGTGTTTGTAGGAGGAGAAGGAATCTGCTGATGCCAAACTCTCCAAGCTGAAGCTACAGAACAAAGCCAAGGTTGCTTCATTAACCTCACAGTTAGAAGAGCTTAAGAAACAGTTACCAGACTCAGGAGGATTAGAGGGGAAAGCAGAACCAAAGAAGGTATGTGTGCATTTTAAAGCAGACATCATTGCTGCAGGGCTGTGTGCTGGACTCAGCTGGGGAACCATAGGTCACTGAGGATCGGGAGGGCTGTGTGGATGCTGTCAGTCCGTCTGTCTGTCTGTTTCATTCTTCTTTTGTCTTTCTACAGCCATTTGGAACATTGTACATTCCTTCCAAAGTGATGTAGTAAAAATACTCCTACTGATCTTCATCTTACTACCAGATCAAAGTTGTAGTGCATTTGAGTCAGGAAGAGAAGCATTTGAGAAGCAAGGGAAACAAAACCTGGCTTGTTATTTAATGGTAAAAATAGAGACATTGCCTTGATGGCAAAACATAACTTGTGTGGGAATGTCTGCTGCCAGTGTTGTGCTGCTGGCAGAGATTCTCAGATCTGGCTGTAGTAGTGCAGACTTGCACTCCCTCAGCACAGTGTATTCTGACTCCCTGCTTCAGCTGTAACTTCAGTATTTCTGGGGCACTTTGTAAGGTGTGCTGGAAGGGAACAGAGGCAGGTGAGCTTGTTGAAGCCCTTAAAGACATGCAATAGCTAATTGTTTATGCTTCTGAGCTCTTTTGCTAGTAAAACATACTCCTAGCAGCTGCACTTGGCAAAATATATCTGTGACCCAGTAGTTACACATCCTGAAATTGAGATTGGAAACACTGTGCTTACAAACAGTCTTGCGTGAACCTTTCTTCCTTCCCCTGGTAGTCCTTTTCTCCCCTGAGTTCTATGGACTACACCTGCCAGAGGAAATGAGTGCCCTTCCTGCTCATTTTACTCCACTTTGCAGCACCAGTTACCATTAATAATTTAAATGTCTTACAGGCTTGGCACAATTCTGTGCCTGCTTTGTCTGGCTCCCACACTGAGTGTGTGGTGTGTAAGAGCCCTGAGACACGAACCACGAGTCAAAGGCCACTTCTCAGCAGTGTTAGCCAAGCAGGCAGCGGTGCAGAGGTCAGGTGTTGCCCCTTTACAGAATGCTCAATTCTCTGCTTTGGCTTTTTTTTTTCCCCAGGCATCAAAGGATGGTGACCAGGAAAATGCTGCAGCAAATCGTGGGAAAATCCTAGTACTGAGGAGGAGGATTGAGGAGCTAGAGGGCCAGCTCACACAGAAAAATGAAGAGCTGCAGAAAAAGGTGGTGCCCTCCCTGCTGCTCAGGCTGTGCTTTGCCACCTTGGCAGTGCAGGGTTGTGTGTAAATACAGTGAAATGCATGAATACATGGAAATGAAGAACAGGTCCAGTATTAAACAGGTAGTTGGGAGTTCTCTGGTGAGTAGGCAGAGCAGTTTGTGCTACAGCCTGCCCAGGCAAACACCACAGGAGCTCTGCCGTTGTGCCCTTGGTGAGCACCGAATCCTCAAGCAGCTGTTGTGGTGGTTGGAGAGTGAAGGGAATGCACAACCTGGGATCTGTGGGTTAATGCTCTCTTTAAATCCTGTGTTTGTGGAGAAAAATGATTTTGGTTTGCTTCAGGGTTTTTTTTGGTTGCAAAAATAAGTTTCAGCAGGAAGAAATGTGGGCAAGGGATGGTCTCATGTTGTGGGTTGTAGCTGCGGTGTGCAGCGGTGTGCGGACCTGCCTGGTGGCAGGAATGGGAATGCTGCAGAATTCCAGAGGGCAAGGCTCAAGAATTAAAGACTACACTTAAAATGGAGCCAGGTCATAAATCTGATTGCTTTTCCCCACCCTAAACCAGGCACTAGGGAAGCAAAGGCAGCTGTGGAAGAGCAGATTACAAGCACTGCTCTCTCTTTGTTTTCAGAGCGTGGAGCTGGAGGCCCAGCGCTGCCGTGGGGCTGAAATGGATGCCATGCTGGCAGAGAAAGAGAAGAAGTTAGCTGAGAGAGATGCTTACATCATAGATTTACAGATGGCCTGTGGCTCAGGTGCTGCTTCCAGTGAAGTACTCCTGCCTAATGAAGAGCTGAAGGTACATTAGCAGCTCAGATAGAAAATCTCCATAGAGGTTTCATGGAATCAACGAGTTCTGATGCGTTGTGTGGTGGATCCTGCTCTGAAGCACAAATCCTCTGCAGTTATTCATGTGAATAAAAATTCTTTACTGATTATTTTCATTGAATGGCAAGGGTTTGAAACTAGGGCAGGGTAGATTTAGAGTAGAAATGAAGAAGTCCTTTACTGTGAGAGTGGTGACACTGGAACAGGTTGCCCAGAGAAGTTGTGGATGCCTCATCCCTGGGAGTGTTTAAGACCAGGCTGGATGAGGCCTTGAGCAACCTGGTCTAGTGGGAGGTGTTCTGGTCCATGGCATGGGATTGGGACTGGATGATCTTTAAGGCCCATCCAGTTCAAGCCATTCTGTGATTTATATTGGTGGAATATGTATTTACTTCTGTTGCCTGTGCCTTTGATGTGTGTTAGTAGTGACTTCAAAATGTGCTGCCAAATTTAAGTCATACTAGAACCAAACCTGAATTTTCAGTTGAATGTTGCTTTACCTGAGAGAAGGGTTAGGAGGTGACTTCAGGATGGGTTTTCTGGGGCTGTTCTTGTAACTGGCTTTTGGTTTGCATTCTAAAGAATCAGCTGGCTGTGAAAGAGTCATCACTGCAGAGCATGGAGGTGCTGGTGCAGAACCTCACCAAGAAGGTTGGAGACAGCGAAGAAAAGTGTAGCTTGTTCCAGGAGCAGATTGAGAGTCTTAAAAATATACAGAACAAAGAGAGGGAAAGTTTCCAGGGGAAAGAAGCTACCTACATGGAAAATGTAAGTAAACACACTGGGCAAACTTTTCCATTCTTTGAGAGGAGAAGTGCTCTCTTGGCTGTGGTGTTTCCATCTCAGTAGTTAAGAAATGCTGCTTCTGACTTTGGGTGATTCTTGACTAAAGCTCTGGGGTGTTCAGGAGGAGGGAGAAGAATGAAGCAAGAGGCAGGCTGTGCTGCTGGTCACTGAAAAGTTTTGTGCAAGGGAGTTTAAGGATGTGGAGGGACTTGTGTGTGACAGAGCAAAAGGAGTTGTGCAGAATTTCAGTTGAAGAGCTTCCAAACATCTCTTTCTGCTGCATCTCCCTGGTGGCAGTGGGTTTGGGTGACTGCAGCCAACCATTTTAGGCACAAATGGCTGTCTGGGATCAGTCAGCTGTGCTGTGAGCTCCTTGGCACACTTTGTGCCAGGGGAGCATGGGGAAAGAATTGGATTTTCCTCCTGAGTGGGCAACTTCTCGAGAAGTTAGCAGTTGTTTAACAGGCCAAGGCAAGTAACACCTTGATAAATAATGCTTTAAAAAGCTAAAGTGGGGCTGTGGGGCATGTTACCCACTGCTTGGTGTCCTCAGACCCTCCCAACTCCCTTGGAAGCTAAATCTCAGAACTGCAGGTATTGTGCCTGATCTCTCAGCCTCAGAGCTGTACCAGGTAGGAAAGTCCTCATCTCAGCCTTTCTCACATCACCTGATGTCTGAGTTTATTTTATCTGTGATGAAAAAGCTGCTTTTGATGCTGAGCATGAGCAGAGCAGCACACAGGGAGTTAGTTTTGGTGCAGAAAAGAGAGAAAAAGATGAGCAGCTGGGGCAGTGGAAGCCCTTTTGGTGAGCCCAGCGTCCTCACTCTGCTCTGGCTAGGGCTTTATAGGACTTTATTCAAATTGCCCTTAGTGAGATGGCCAAAGTTCTAGCCAGCTCTTCCACACATTGCACCATGGCTCAGAAAGGGCCTGCTGGAAGTGGAATAGAGGTTTGGAGGAGGAGACAGCCAGGTTTCAGAGCTGCAGTTTGGGCTCCGGTGGTAGAAATTTGCTGGAAGTGATCTGTGTCATTTCTGGTAGAAATCAGCAGCTCCACATCAATGGCATCCAAAAATGGGAGGGGAAGGGCTGTGATGCTGAGCACAAATGGGCAGTGTGGAGCTGCTTGTCTACAGTGCATGGAATTGGGACACCTTTGCTGTGAGCTGGAGCTTTGTCCACGTGTGCCGCTGGTGCCGGCGATTGCTCACCCATTGCTGTGCTCCTCGTTAGCTGGAGGCCAAACTGAGACTTGAGATGGAGCACAGCATCTGGCTGGAGACTCTTAGGGTGTCTTTCACTATGCCTCTGTGGACTGGTTTGGTGTTCACTGCTGATGTGATTTTAGGTCCGTGTGTTTCAAGATATTATCCGGGAGAAGGAGAAGGAGCTGGAAGCACAGAGAGCAAAGCACGAGCAGGAGCTCTTCAAACTGGCTGCTAAATCTGATGCCAGTGCTGACCTAGAACAGGTAGGCTGCTCTGGACACTCAGAAGCTTGCTTTGACTTAGATGTGACTCTTTGGAATCATGTCATTCCTCACCTCCATGGTGGAAGTACCTGGCTGTGAAATGGAGCTTGTGCCTGCCTTTCTCTTCTGAGAATTGTAACTCTTACTGAGGCTCCTTCTGTGGAGATCTTCAGACCCCACCTGGAGCTGATCCTGGGCATCCTGCTCTGGATGAACTGCTTTAGGAGGGGGATTTGGCTAGATGGTCTTCATGAATCCCTTCCAGCCCCCACCATGCTGGGGTTCTGTGCTTGATTGCTTCATTTGTATTTTACTGTATTTTTCTGCTAGCTACTAAAGGCCTTGAAACAGAAGCTCCATGAAAAGGAAGAGGTCATGCTGGGCAGGACACAGGTGATAGATGTCTTGCAAAAGGAACTGGATGCCAAAGACCAGCAGTTGCAGGTAAGCAGCCTGTGTGCACCCCTGAGCTCAGCAGGTCAGTTACAGTTCCCTTGTGCTCAAGAGATACTTTGCATTAAATGTTTGGGCAGCTCTCTGGGAGGTGTGGGCAGAGCCAGAGCTGTGCCCATGCTGATTCCAGTTAGGAAGTGAACTCAAAGGGGAGGTAGAGCCTGTAAAATGTGTGACTGTCAGCTCTCACCCACAGTTTGTCTTGATTCTTTTGGGAACCTTACCATAGAGGGAAGACCTTTTGCTGTCAAGAGATTTTAGCTTCTCTAGGTAGACCTCAGGAAGCCTCAGTCTGAGGCTTTGTTTTGCTGCCTGCCTTGCCTTCTGCTGTATTTCTTCTGATTGCAAAAGCAATAGCTAATCAAGGTTCTTTGTGTTGCAGCACCTAGAATGAGCTCTCATAGTAGCCTTTGAGTGCTGCTGCTTCAGTTCAGAGGTGCAGAGAAAGGGTGTTGCAGTCTCTCAGGGTCTCCCTGCTGAAAGAGGCATCAGAGCCTGTCTGCCCTGCCAGCTCCAGCATTTTAGCTGTGCTCTTCCCAACTAATGTTAGCTTACCAGGGAAGCTGCCAGAATCAAAACCTGACTAGAGATAGTTTCAGCTATGTACTGAGGTAGATGTCCTGCCTAGGTAGTTCAGATCCATGGTGGTTCAAGCCTTGCCCTTCCCATTTGTTAGGCCTCCTGCCTTAAGCAGGCTGGGTTGGCTGCATCTTCCTGCAGTGATGCTTTGCCAGGACTGATGGTCCCTAGTGCTAGGGCATTGAGGGGACAGGCATACACACCATGAGGGTAGGAGGAAGGGGTTGACTGTGACAAGATGTAGCACTTAGGATGAGATTCCATTGCAGTTTAAGAATTAAACCAGCAGGAAGCCTTGCTTGTTTACATCAGTTTTAACCACAGCTTGGAAACATTCCCTCTGCTGTCCTGCACAGCTGCTTTACTTGGATAGTTTATATTCCTAGAGCCATGTATCATGAAAGTAGTTATTTGTACAGCAGGTCTAATGTGAGTGGACTGCCCTGCTGCTGCAGGGATCTGTAATTGCTCTTTATTAAGGTAACTAACACAAAGGCACTGGCAGTGGAGTAAGCACTGACATAAAACTGGTTAGCAGCAAGATACTGTGAGAAAGGACTGGATCTGTTTGCCAACAATGGATGTAGGGGAAAACACCTGCTGGCTGTGTGGTGAGTGTTAGGAAGCTTTGGGTTCACAGTTGGAGACCTGCTGCTGTTTGTGGGGTTTTATTTCACATTCCTTTTTATTCCCTTTTCCCCTCTGGGGGAGGCTGTGTGTAGCTTGCACTCAGAGTGGTGCTCCTCAGCTCTGACCTTCCAAGACAGAAGCTTTTGTAGTACAGCCAGGTTCCAAACAGTAGCCTGACTTCTGCCTGTGTGGTAGGTGGGAACACAGATGCAGCATTTGCCAGTGACACTAAAGATACTTTGCATCCAAATATGAAGGTGGTTTGTTGTTTGTCTTTTCCAGGAACTGAATGAAAACCTGAAGCGTCTTCTGTCTGAGAAAGAAAACCTGCAGTCTAAGCTGGATGCTGAGAAACATGTAATGAGAGCCCAACTAAGAGACATGCTGGAGAAACATGAGCTGGAAATGACAAAAGTGAAGGAGAAATATAATGCTGAACTGCATGAAATTAAAGAGAAACATGAAACTGAGCTGCAAGAGAAAGAGCAGGCCCTGTTCCAGCTCCAGAGACAGGTGGCAGAGTTGGGTGGTGGCAGCCAGAGTAACTCCAAAGAAGTTCATCTGGAGTCTGTAACCAAAGAGAAGATGGAAGGTTTAGAAGGTATCCTGCTTAAACAGTTGCTGCATACAAAAGGTTTCTTTGCCCCAGCATCTCTGCCCACTTCCTGCCTCTTGCAAGTAGAACTGCACTTGATTGCTGGAAAAGTTATTGCCAGGCTAATCTGTGATCCACTACTGTAAGGGGGAGGCTTCTGGGGTCTCCAGGCTGGTCACAGCAGCTGCAGATTTCTCACCACCTCTTATTGTGAGGTCTTTCTGGAAATGCAGTTGCCCTGTGTGTGTGTGTGTGACTCCCAGCTGTGTGAGCGTGGAACTTGCAGCTGCTCAGAGAATTAAACACAGGCCTGGTATTAGTGATCTTTCTACAGTTTTGAATCCTTGGTTTTGTCCTGTTTCTCAGCCCAAGTGAAACTGAAAACAGAGGAGGCCAGCAAGTCTGAAGCAAAGTTTTTGAAGATGAAGGCCTGGTCCAAGTCAAGAATCAAGCAGCTGGAGGATGAACTCAAACGTGTATGTGGGACACTGTTTTCATATTCCACTGCTCTGCTTGGAGGCTTGACTGGGAAAAGGGGGAGGTGGGGTGCACAGGGTGTTAAAAGCATTTCCTGGAAGTATCTTTCTGTATGAATGCTGTGTGAAAATGGAGTGGACAGAAAATGTGGCTGCAGGGTGAAGTGTCAAGAGGCAGCGCTACCCAGGCCGGTGTTCCCAGCGTTCAGGAGTAAGGTTGGTGAAGGTTAGGTAGTTTGCTGCACTTCCCAATTCTAGAAAGGCAGCTGTTGTCAGCCAGAGGGAAAGCTGCTTTGCCTTTGCCAGGTTTCTGCTGTTTTGGGGCATTTGAAGGACTCAAGGCTGTTGGGTTGGTTTTTTCTCTCTTTAGTTCTCCTCAAAGGACAACGATGTGTCTGCCTTGAACGGTCGTGTCTCCCAGTTACAGATGGAAAATGAAGAGCTGCAGGCAAAACTGCAATCCCTGCATGAGATCAGAACCCAGAATGGTAAACCCAGCGTTTTCTTGTGCAGATGATTCAGAGAGACAAGGAGCAGTGAGCTTTCTCTGGCATGGTCAAAGTGTTTTCTGAACAGACCCTGAAGTGACTCCAGTCCTGCATGCTGTGGTTCAGTTACAGCTCAGCTTTTCCTTCCCACATCCACCTGTACACGATTCTTCTTGCATTTAGATTTGGGCAGAAGAGGTGGAAACTTTGCAGGAAGCAGAGGAGGCACTTCTTTAGAGGGAAAAGGAGACCAATCATAGCTGGAACATTTGCCCAAGTACATGCAATGCACTTGAGAGCAGTGAGGGGCAAGGCCAGTAGCTGTTGCCATGACTGCTGTCGTCTCCTTGGAAAGGATTTGAGAGAGAATGTTTGCCTATAACCACAGGCAGTTTAAAGCAGAGCTCTGAGAGGTTTCTGTTTCTCCTTGGGTTATTTTCTGTGCTATTCTTTCTGTAAATGGCAAATGGTAGTTTTCAGTTCTTCCCTCTAAATTGCTGGCACATTAAAGCACTCATTAGTGTTTAATAATGAAGTCAGTTTCATGGGGAGGTGGATGCCACAGCCCAGCACCCCATGTTGTCTGAATTTCCATTCTGAAGCTGTCTTGTAAATTTTTGTTGGACTTCCTGTTGGGTTTGTGTCCTAATGACCCAAATGTATTATGTTTCTGCAGAAGATCTGCTGACTAAGCTGGAACTCTATGAAGAGCAGCAGAGGAAGTTGCAAGCTGATCTTGACCAAGTTACCAAGAGGGCAGCATCACAGGTTAACTTTACAACTCACCTGCAGGAGTTACTGATTAACTCAAACTGTGTTAATGAGACTTTGATGGGTGTGTTAGCTGGCCTTTGGAGATGGAGCTCTCACAGCAAGCAGCTGTTCAGCTGGATAGCAAGCCGACAGGTTTTGAGTTAGAAACATGGAGTCACAGAATGGTTTGGGTTGGAAGGCACCTTAAAGACCATCTAGTTCCAGCTGACCTTCCCCTAGGCCAGGTTGCTCAAGGCCCCATCCAGCCTGGCTTTGAGCACTAATCAATTCCTTACAAAGATTGGTTTCTGCTTTGCCACATACCTTACATGATGTTTTCCCAAGCAGGTTGCTGTTTATGTAGTTACATTTCAGGTGGCTCCTCCAAATGTGGCAGTTACTTTGTCTGCAGTGCAGAAAGCTTTGGGAAGGAAATAGCTGCTGTTAGCTTGACAGATGTGAAGGTCCAGAGAGCAGAGTGAGAAGGGTCAGAAAGCACCACTGAAGGGCTGCAGATGGATTAGCAGTGTGCATTCATCATGGTAACTTTGTACAGCCCTAGCAGCAGGGCCAGTCTGAGATCTTTCATTATATACTTGCTAGGAGGAATTGGGATCTTTGACTTTCTTTTTTTCATATGAGATTTTAGAGCAGTCTTAATTCTGATGGGAAGGCAGAAACCTTTTTATTCTGTCTGCAGAAGAAAAAGTGACTTGAGATTTGTTAGCCCACATAAAGACAGCAGGATATTGCTTCCCTTTGAAACACTGCTGGGATGGAAATGTGCAACACAGATCCTTGGATTTTAAAAGCCATTTTTTGTCTAGAAATATTGCAGATCAGAAGCTCAACTGGCAGCAGTGGTTTTGGTACCAGGTGAAGTGGTGAGGCTTCAGGCATAACCTACAACAGCACTCAGCACTGCCACAGGTCTTTGTGGATGCAGAGTGGTGAATTGCAATGGGCTGTTGTCTCTGTGAATGATTGCCAGCTGACAACGTTACCTCCATTTGCAGTGGGGGCTGGTAAATACCTTTTCACACACAGTTTCTCTTGTCAGGCCAGTGAATCAGGCAGTGTGGATGAACTGCAGAGTCAGCTCCTGGAGTGGCAAGAGAATGGGCCAGAGTCAGAGGAGTCCCGTGATCAAGTCAGAGAAGAGAAATCAGCCATGGCCCTGAGAATGGCTCAGATTGAGGAGGAGAGAGAAGGTGAATTGTTTTCCTTATGGTCAGTTATCCTGTGCCTGATGTGTGTGTCTCTGCTGTACCTCAAGCCTGAACTTGTAGCACACCACCAGGACTGTTTGCTGTAGCCATAAGATTTGTGTAGTTAGTGAAATTGCTGAAACTTGCAATTTCTCCTTTTTCCTGTGTCCTGGAACCTGGTTTTCATGCATTCATCTTTTTTTTGGCATCATTTTTATGAGTAGATGTGCTTGTGCTGTTTGCCATCTGAGCTGCTGCTCTGTCAGACTGCTTGGACTTACTTGGAAAGCTTATTGTTTGCAGAGAGATGATCAATGGTACAGAGCTCACTGTTGAAATAGGAGAGCTGCCTGCCTAGAACAGCTGGTGAAGGTGTGGGGAGCACTGCTGCTGGCTTGAATTTGATGAATGAAGGTGGTGGTGCTTCTGTATTATGTAGCTGAGAAAGTTTCTCTTTAAATAGAAGTTACTAAGAAGCCTTTCTTAGGCTGTTCAGTGATCTGAGTGTCACTGGTGTAGGTCAGCTGAATAATATTGGCTGCCAATAGCTGGGATCTAGCTAAAAATATTCCATTACCCACAGAAAATACCTTTTCAAGTAATCTCAGCTTTTATAGCCTTCTAAAGTATTGATAAAGCAGCTGCTGAGAAATTGAAACAGCTTCTATTAAACCCCACAGAAATCTGGTTACACCCCAGATAGTTTTGCTGCTTTTTCCCCCCATGCCATCTAGAACTGTCACAATTATTGTGCTGTTAGTGAACTGCCTGGGGGTTGCTGGCACACCTTAATGTGCACAAGCTATCATCAGTGTTAATCCAATTTACTGATTGAATCTTCTCTTCCTGATCAGCAGTTGAATTATTGTTCACTTCCCTAACCAACTTGATCAGCTGTTGAGTTCTTTGTCCTGTACATAACCACTCGAAGCTCGCTGTGCAAGCACAGAGGTGTTTGAAGCATCACATCTCCTCTCCCACACCTGATGCTTTGGGATTGAAGGACAATAGTTGTCCTTCATGAAAGCTACCTGCTGCCTCATCTGCAGTGATACAGGTCAACATGAGTATGAATAGAAGTTGTTAAGCCTCATCTGTGTCAGCCCATGTTTAATTTTGCCTTTGTTTGGGATCAGCATGACCTTTCTGTTTCTTTTTTCCTGCCGTTACCTGGTGAGCACTCAGCGTCCCTTCCCCCTCCACTCCTACCCTGCACTGTGATTTGGTCAGCCAGTGAGAACAGTTTCCCATCAGTTTTGTGCATGCAGGTTCCTGCAGCAATGGCAACTTGTAATGCACTGATGCTGATTTCTTCTCTTCTTGCTTCCTTTGAGGAAATGGCCATCAGTGCCTTAGAAGCTTTGCCATTGGTGGTTTGTGGGTTTAGCAGTACCTGTAACAAGTGCTGGGTTTAACTTGAGGGTTTTTCCTGCCTTGCCTTTCTTAATTTGTATTAACCAAACCAGCTTTCTTCAGTTTCTTTTCTGCTAACAGCTGACTCCATACTTAGACTTCTAGAGAGAAAATTCTTGGCCTCACTGTGAGTGGTTGTGACTAAGAAACAAATTCACTTACATATTCCTAGGAGCACTTGGAATTCAGTACTAAATGGTTTGGGTTGTAAGTGACCTCAAAGATCATCTAGTTCCAAACCCTTGCCATGGGCAGGGACAGTTTCCAACAGATCAGGTTGCTCAAGGCCTCATCCAGCTTGATCTTAAACACTTCCAAGGATGCAGCATCCACAGCTTCTCTGGGCAACCTGTTCCAGTGTCTCACCACCCTCATAGTGAAGAACTTCTTCCCAATGCCCAATCTAAATCCACCCTGCTCAATTATATTCCATCGCATAAACTGCAGAAGTTGGCATACACTGATATGAGGCACCAATGTTTTAAGTACTGTCTAAGTCCACTACTCATTCCATCATAATCTGAGCCAGGTTGCCACACCTGGTGGTTGTCTCTCTTGGTTTGAATGAGTGTGGAGCTGCAAAGGCATAGAGGGTGATGCTGTTGATAACATTTGTAGCTGGGCCTTGTCTCCTCTGCAAACCACTACAGATGGTGATACTTAGTGTTGGGTGGTGACACAAGAGAATCCAGAAACAATCCCTCTACCTGCAGGAAGGTGTTCTGGGGAGATTCTCAGATTTTATGTTGGATGTAATTGCAAATGAAAAGCTCCCTGAGGTGCTGTGAAACATCAGAACATGAATTTACTTCCTAAGTGTTGTTAAAGCAATGCTGACTTTAACTGAAAGGCTTTTAACACTTCCCTGAGAGTTCCAAGTTGGTGTAAAGCTCAATTCCTGTGCTCTCCTTTCTCATGTGGCAATCAGAATGTCAATCATTATCAAATACTTAGAAGTCTAAATAGTTTGGGTTCCTAACAGCCAGTGTGTTCATTAGTCCTCTGACTATACTTACAGCCAGGTGAAACTTTGAAGAAATGGATTCTTTTCTTTCCCCTCCAGTCCAAACTGGGGGTTGAGTTCTTACCTGGAACCTCCTTGAATCTCTTCACTGCCTTCACTGGCAGCTCTTATAAAGAGAGGTTTAAGGCCTGTGATCAAATTTGGGCCTTTATTTGTACAGTGTGGAAGAAATAGTGATAAAATAGTGATTACTAAAGTGAAGAGGAGAATCTATGCTTGAGGGTAAACCAAGGGGTGTCAGATGACTGCTGGTGCCTGCCAGCAGCCACAGTGTGACTGAACAAGAAGCAAAATCCAGTGTAGCAGCCCTGCTTCCACAGGATCATTCATCATCATTTTTTTATTTAACATTTCCCCTCTAATCTTTTCTAACAAAGTGTTAAATGTGTAATTTTAGACTGTCACAGGGAGAGCTTGCATCTGGTAGGTGTTACCGAACGGTGGTAATGAGATCCGTGGCCTAAGCAGTCCGTGGAGGGATGAAAGCTGAGTGTTCCCAGCAGGGCTCCTCTAACAGCTTCTGGTGCTTACCTCCCAGATGCATGGACATAAGTTCTCTGAATTCTGCATGCTGTGAGAGCAGCTGTGGATTGATATGGCTGAACTGAAAGCTGTGTTTGTGATTACCTCATGAGCCTTCCACCTGAAGTATGGAGCCACCTGTGCTTTCATTTCTTGTCGCTGGCTGGTCCGTTCTGTCCGCTTTGCATGGAGCATCTCTTCCCTAACCTCTTCCCCCAGCTGTGTTTTGTCCTATCACAAAACAGATGGGAATGTCCTTTAAAAGAGCAGTCATTTCTAACTGCACAGATGTGTACCTGAGCTCTCATGCTCTGAACCTAGTGTGTTTTATTTACAAGTGATTCTGAATGATGTTATTAATCTACGACAAGATGGTTGGATGCCAGTTTGCAGTGTAATGCATGCTTGTGACTCCCTCAAATGGTCTGGCTGTGTAGCTCCTACTACAGTGAAAGCTGAAAGGGACACATGGCACAGCCACCAAACTGAATGTGATGGTTCTGATTAACAACCCAAGTGTTTGAGGTCATGCCTTCATCAGATTAAGTGTATGTTAACCTGGTGAATTGGAATGTGATGCCATTTGGCATTCTGATTGGCTGGCCTTTTTTGGTAGTATCAGCATAACCTCACCCTTTCCAGTCTCCTGTAACAAGTCTTCATTTAGAACTGATGAAGAGGTAAAGTTAGAGTTCAGTTTGCTGCTTCTGGGTGAGACATGCAGACTTCACTCTTGTTTGACATAGTATTGTTGGAGGGAAATCACAAGGTGAGCGCAGTGAATTGCTGCTTTAATCTTGTTCCTGTCAGTCATTCGTAGGGACTTCAGCCTGTCCTTGTCTTTTCTCATGTGGTAGTGTCTGATATATATGTATCTGCTTTCCTGTGGCACAAAACTGATTGAGGATGACTGGTTCTTTCCTGGCTGCTCTGATCCAGCCATGGTCTCAGGGCAACAGGAGCTGGAGGAGGAACTGGCCACAGTTCAAGGAATGGGCAGGCTGCCGCAGGCAAGAAGAAAAAGCAGTCAGAGCAACAGGAAGCTTCAGGTGGGTCAAGAGATAAGGATTTATTTTTCCCCCTGTGGTAATGAAAGTGCCAGCATGTGTATGATGCTTTACACTTAAAAACACAAGAGGCTCAAGAGTAGCTGTGTAACTGAAAACCGGGAGTTGAGTGCCTATGTACGTAGCCAGATGATCAGCATCGTACTTCTATTCCTTAATCAATGAGTCTGCTTCATTTCCCTTTGACAAAGATGAGCTTCTCTCTGGAGTGATTCATATGCTTGAAGCTATGTGCTGCTCCAGCATGGTAAGGCAGTTTTTTGGTTTAGATACAGTCATTCCAAATCCCTTTGTTGGAGCATTCCTGACTAATGAGCCAGCAGTGTCTGAGGCCATTCAGGTGCACTTCTGGGTCGGTGGTGCTCTAGAAGAGTGAGTATTTCATTGGCACAATAACATACCATTGGGAAGAGTAGTTCTGGATTTAAGCACCTCTTGATACTTTACCCTGTTCACCAGGGGAGCAGTTAAGGTGTTCAAACGTGGTTGTCCTCTGGCCTTTCAGATGCCTTCAAAGGCCTGGCAGATCCCATGGCTTTTCTGGAAAGAACAGCTGGGAGCTGGGGCAGGTGACTCTGCTCTTGAGGAGTTTCAGGACTTTTAATTGCAACTACACTTTTGATAACAGAATGTGTGTTTTGCTCTTTCTTCTTTGACTGAAACTTCATTTTCCTGGTTTGTGCACAGGAGGAATACAGCTTTGATGGGAAGCCATGCTTTCAGGAGCTGAACGTCACCTTGGCCAGCCCCGATTCAGCTGAAGGAGAAAACATGGGAGGTTGGTGGCCAGAGTACACTTCACCTAATGCAGGTGTGATAGCCACTAGACAGTTTATGAAAGCATGCACAGCATCTGTATTCTGTGTCCATTCTGTTTGCAAATTCCACTAGCAGCCCATTTGTGGAGTACCTGACGTGTGTGGGAGTTGTCTTGGCTTGCCTTGCCGCGGCGCTGGAAGCATGTGCGTGCTGCATGAACTGCCTAGTGCTGCTGCAGCTCCTCAGCACTGGCACTCAGCACTGCAGCTGCTTGAGCCCTGGTGCACATGGAACAGCCTGTGTGGCAGCATCACGTGGGTTTTAAGTTCCAAGTCGTGTTCCTCTGTTCCCAGTCCGTAGAACAGCTCTGTTGCCAAGCTGAGTTCCATTCCACTGCTGTGTGCTTTACCTTTACAAACCAAATGCTGATACAGATATCTATATTTTAATGCAAATGCTTTTATCTGGGTGACTAGGGCTGCACCTTTGCCTTCTTAGTGAGATGGAATAGACTCACTGCAGATTCTGGTACAAACCAGTTTGTTTATTAATAATTGCTGACAGTCTGATCCTGCAAGTGCATAACTAGCTTGTGATTGAAGTTCCCTCAGCTGCACTGTTGACTGGGCCACAACAATGCTTAGAGTATTTCTGCCAGGTTCTCTGAGCTCCTGAGATAGGAAACTTCATTTTGACTTCTCAGCACTTCAGCTGGAACACTATTGCCACCTAATTTTGGGAAACGCAGGGCCTCAGGCATTTCCTCTGGCAATGGCTGAGGCTGGTAGTGTCCCACACTGGTGAGAGCCATGAATAAAAAGCTGGAACCGTTTCTAGACTTCAGGAATTGTAGTAGCCCTTTCTTCTTTGACCTGAGTAGGCTTACGGAGTGTGGTCGAGGAGCTGGAACTGGAAAGAAATCAACTGCAGGAACAAATCCTTTGCCTGGAAGAGCGTTGTCAGGATTTGGAAGACAGATTGCAGCTTCAAGGCAGAATGGAGGCTCTTCAGGTGAGTGTTTGGAGTTGTGTAAAACCTGCTGATGTAAGAGAATCATCTTATTCTGTTTATCTTCCTACAATCATAGTCTGCAATAAGACAAGAGCATCTCTTTGCTGCCAGCAGAAATGTCTTCAAACTTGCTTTTTATCCATCATCACTCTGCTGGCAGGGTGTGCAGAGGCTGTTTTGCACTCTGAAGTTGAAGCCTGTCACTTGTGTTCAGCATATGGAGCAACTTACTTGGAAATAGCTTTGTTGTTTGTTTTAGAAACACAGTGAAAGGCAACAGGATTTTCATTATTCCTTGGGGGGAGCCTTTGGCAGAAGCTCCAGAATTAGACTTTGGTCCTACTGGTATAAATCTCCTTCCTCTGATGTACCTCAAGTTTCTTTTCTAGAAGAGTGTGTGTGTTATTGTATATGCTGGATATGTGATCCAGGACAGTGTATCTGTAATGAATGTATAATGCAATAGCTTTTATCTGTATGCACATACAAGAGCAACTGTACACACAGAAACCTGCTTCTAGACACAGTCCAAGCCCCAGATATTAATTCACTGTACATTTGTGTTGTAAGTTTATGCAGTGAAGGCATCAGGAGGCACAGTCACCATAAAGCTGCCTGCCAGCTTGCTGTGTTTGACAGACCTCTGCCTCCAGGTCTTTAGGGCTGTGTTCATCTCTTGTAGTGCTTATCTGTTAAGCTGGAGCTGTGTACAAAAGCAGGAATGGTTTGAAGCTGAAAGCCAGCCTTGTGTTAATTGTCACTTGAGCCCCTTGTAACCAAGCCTTTCAACGCAGGTAACGTTTGATGTAGATGAAGAAGGGCAGCTGTTGAGGGCAGCCCAGGTGTGTTCTGCCTCCTCCACAATGCTAGCTCCTTTCCTTTGGAGGTGACAAGTTTGCCTTGTTTGTCCTATCTGCTGTTTGGATCTGTGTTCTGCTTCTGAGTTTTGGTTGCTGTGGGCAGATTTTCCTTTCTGTGGTTTTGAATTGGTGCAGTGGGTCTGGCTGTAGAGTAGGAGATTTGCAGTGTGCTTTGAAAACCAGAACAAGCTGTGTGAGTGAAGCTTGCTTCCTTTTTCCTGTTCCCCACCATCCCACTTCAGCCTGGAAAAATAGACACAAAATCCTGCCAGATTGGTACTGTCCTCAAACCAAGAAGAAAAGTAATTTTTTCAAAGCAGTAGCTTCCCCTCTTAAGACAAGTAAGCTGCCTTAACACAGTGTGAGTGTGTGTGGTGTTCATTGCTGAAGGAGGTGTTTCTGTAGGGTGGGTGGCATCTGTCTGAACTAATCTCACACCTGAGCTGGTGGTATTAGTGGTGTATCTTTGCAGTGCTATCTGCTCAAATACTAGAACAACCCTCTCTTACTACATTGGAGGATGTGAGTCTCCCATAGAGTCAGGTTTTCCTGGCTCCAGGTAGCTCCTGCTGCCCTGGATGCTGTGTGTGCTGATGCTGCTCGTGGTTCTCTTGCAGAATGAGAACGACCGTCTGCAGGCTCAGCTCAGCCAGCTGCGCAGCCAGCAAGCACGAGATGTGGAAAAGCATCAGATCCTGGTCTCTGGCTTGAATGAGCAGCTTAAAGGGTAAAGTAAAGGGTCTTGACAATTTGATACAGGACTTCTCTGCTTAAAGCCTAAATTCATAATGAGGAGCATTACCTCTTAGAACACCTGGAAAAACGTTCCTCAGTTCCTGCCTCTGTTTGCAGCAGGTTGTTGTTGTACGTGGGAGGGTAGAGGGAAAGTGTAAGATGGAGGCTTGTAAGTCTAGGAAGTTTAAAGCAAGGCTTGTTTTGAAAGTGTCTAAATACAAATTTCCTTCTTAGATTAAGTGACAGAAATAGCTTCCTTGAAAATTCACTTGGAGAAAAAGAACAAAAACTGTTGAGCACGGCAGAAAAACTGGAACAAATTGAAACGCTGAGGAAAGTGCTTGAAGAAAAGGATCTTCTGAACAAAGAGCTTGGGGAAAGGCTCATGCATACTGAGCAAAAAGTAAGTTCAAGCTATAGTTAAATAGCGTTTAGCTTATTCCAGCTGGTGAGCATTAGCCATCCCTTCCTGTTCCTAGGAGCAGTATTTCACTATCTGAAGGGTTTTCTCTGTTTCTTTACAGTTTTGCTCACTTCAGGTAGTTGCTTTGTTTTGAGTTGGGTGTAAGGATTTCTTAGACCCCACACAGAGCTTTGCAAGGATGTATTTGTTTTATTGTTATCCTCATTTACTAATTTCAATGTATAAACTCCACTGTTGTGTAAACTCAGCATTACAACTCTAACAGCACAATTCTGAGCTAATTCTCTATATTTGTTTCACGTCGACTTTTGTTTTTAACACTAAGCTGAATGAAGCCTCGAAGAAGTGCAGTGTACTTGAAGTGGAGAGCACTGAGCAGAAAACAGTCATCAGTGATCTAACAGAAAAAGTTGCTACACTGAAGGAAAAGGTAACATTAAAGAGAAGAGATGTTGTGTTCTTTTGACATGGCCCATTTGAATACCAGCAGAGTTACAGCATTTGCAGCTTAACCTTTCATACGCTGAACTTGCCATGTGTGGAAAGCATCTAAAGAATAACAAAGTCATCTTGCAGCTATAGAGTGGGGTACAGTTTGATGATTTAGATGCTCCTCCTACATGTGGAGTGTAAATGCCATTCTCCCTCTGCCATGTGTTTGAAGTATTCTTGTAACATTATTTTCTTGATGTTTAGACCTTGAAACAAGACAGCGTGGTAGAGTCGATGCAGCTGGATCTGGACCAGACCACCGAAGAGCTTGACAAATTGAATACAAGCCATCTGGAGGAAAGGTCTCAACTTATTCAAGATCTTCAGAAATGTGAAAGAGAAATTGACACTCTTAAAGAAGCACTGGCAGAAAAAGACAGGGAGATGTCTGCCCTGTCTTTGAATATGACAGAATATTCTGAGCAGGTTATCATCCTGAAGCAGCAAGTGCAATGCAAAGAGGAAGAAATCCGAGGGATGGAAGAGGCTTTGTCAAAGGCTGAAAGGGAAACTCATTTACTGAAAGAAGTGCAAACAGCTGATGTAAGAGATGCAACTGTGAAGATATCTGTCCTCTCTGAGCAGAGTAATGCAATGAGGTTGGAGCTGGAAAGGGTTAGAGTTGAGAATGAGGCTAAATCCAGAGAAAATGAGGAACTATTAAAGCAAAGCAGTGAGAACAGCATCACAATTAAGGATCTCCGTGCTGAAATCAAGGCCAACAGTGCTGCATACCATAACAAACTTGCAGAGTGTGAGTCACAAATTACTTTGTTGAAAGAACAGATTAGTAAATCTTCTGAAAAGCTGCAGGAGATGGAGGATAAACAAAGGAAAGAAACTGAATATTTGAAATCTCAGCTTGAGGAAAACAATACTCTAGAGGAAAAATGGAACAGTGTGCTTAAAGAGAAAGAGAGCAAAGCACAGACACTTGAAAATGAGTTAAAATCAATTAAAGATTCATACAACAAACTGGTTTTGGAAAATAGTAAAAGAGATGAGGAGCTGGCCGAGTTATCTGGGAAGCTTAAAGAAGGTACTGAGCTCCAGGAAACAATTAAAAGAGAGCTACAAGAGAAACAAGAGTTCATTATCTCCTTAGAGCAGAAGCTTGGGCGTTTGGAGCAGCAAAATAAAGAGACTGAAGTTAAATTAACTGGAGAACTGAAAGCCAAAGAGGCATGTTGCAAGGAACTTAATAACCAATTAAATGAAGTTCATAAGCAAATCAACAGAATGGAAACGGAGGCACGGGAGAAAGACTCAGCTAATAAACAATTGCAGGCAGATCTGGAGGGGAAAGGAGAAAGATTGGCAGAGCAAATAAAAGCAAATGAGCATCTGCAAAAAAATATAGAGATGGTGGAAAAAGAGAAGGAACAGCTAATGAGTGAAAAGGAGAATTTGTCCCAACTCCTGGATGCAAAAGAGTGTGAATTGCTAAGGCAAACCCAGGCTGTGGCAGAAATAGAGAATAAGTTCTCTGCTAGCACTGCTGAGTACGAAAAATCTCTTTCGAGTCTACATTGTGATAAAAACACTCTGGCAAAAGAGATTGAACAACTTTCAGTACTTGCCCAGCAAAAAGAGAAGTCAGTTGCAGAACAGCTGCAGGAGAAAACAAAAGAGTGTAATGTGCTGGCTGATCAGTTGCTGGAAAGCAAGGAACAGACACAGCAGTTGCATGAACAAATGCAATCACTTGTCATTCAGCTGAAGGATGCTAGGGACAAAGAAATAGAGAAAGAAGAGATGTTAAATAATAAATTATCTGAATGCAGTAATCTAACCCAGGAGCTCAATGACAATAAGGCAAAGAATTTACTGCTGCAGGAACAAATTCAAAGTGTAACTTTGGATGTTGAAACTGCAAACAGGTCTCTAGAAGAGAAAATCCTTCAGAACGATTCATTGCGTAAGGCAGTGGAAGGGAGTGAGCTTTGCATTGTAGAGTTGCAGGAGAAAATAAGAAATCTTAAAGAGGAAAAAACAAAATTATCTCAGTTGGTAGAGGAAAGAGACCTGGCTGTCAAAAGTCAAGGTTCAGAACTTGAGGAGTGTTGTAGGCAGGTTGCTGAAAAACTGGAAGAAAGTGCAGTGTTGAATAATCAGCTGCAGCTATTAATCAAAGAGGTGGATGTGCTTAGGCACGAGAAGGAGAGCTGCTCAAGCTTACTGAGTGAGAAGTCACGTGAATGTGAAGTTCTCCAGTCACAGCTGGTGCAGCAGCAGGCTGAACTTACTTCAGCAAGGCAACAAGCATGTGCAGCAGCTCTTGAGAACGAAAAGTTGAAAGTAGACATTGAAACGGTTAACCTTACTGTGACACAAAAGTCAGAGGAAGTAGCTGCTTTAACTTCACACTTGTCCCAACAAAGTCATAATATTTTAGCCCTGAAGGACCAAATTGATGGCCTGTTGCTTGAAAAAGAAAACTTGAAAGTTGTCTGTGAGGAAAAAGAAACCCTTATTTCTGAAAAGGAGGCCTTGCTCGAGCAGATGAGAGAGAGTAAAATGGCAGGAGAGGGGCAATATAGGCAGATCATTTCAGACCTGCAAAACCAAATACAAGCCCTAGGTTCTGAAAGGAGCCAGCTTAGACAAGCAGTGCAGGAAAAGGAAAATGAATATAAGAAGCAAGCCCAAGAATTAATATTGTTGAAAGATAAATCTGAAGAGTCTGATGTACTTAGGGTTCAACTGTCTGAGAATATGGAGGTTATTTCTGCCCTCCAGTATCAGCTTAAAAATGCAACAGAAAAGTCCTCCCAGTTGAATGATTCAATTGTGCAGAAGGATGAATCACTCAAACAAAAGGTAGATGAATGCATCAGTTTAAAAGCACATCTTTCTGAGGTGCAGGAGTCTTCTGCTTTGCAGGAGAACCAGGTCAAGCTTTTAGCCTCTGAAGCTGAACAACTGAAAGGACTTGTTGCAGAAAAAGAATTAGCCATCAACAACATTTCACTATTCAGTGAGAAATTAAAGGTGCAGCTTCAAGAGAGGGAGAGTGAATGTGAGGTCTTAAAGCAGCAGGTGGTGGAGCTGGAGGAAGTGAGAGGGAATTTACAGAAAGAAATACAACGTCAGAAGGATGTAATAGTTGAGAAGGACCTGTCCTTAACAGAAAAGGAATCATCTCTTAGGGAGAATAAAAGCCTCCTGGAAACTCTGAAGGAGAAAGAAAGGAAGGATGAAGAGAAGACAAATTTAATTTCTCATTTCCAAGGGCAGATCGATGAGCTAACAAGAGAACTACAGAAATCTGAGCAACTGGTCCGTGAGAAAGAAAGTGCCTTTTTATCTCTTCAGGAGAAAGTTGGAGCAGAGTATGAGCGAAGAACTGAGATGAATGCAGCCCTGGAGAAAAAAGAGGAGGTTATTGCTGACCTGCTGAGTTCTTTAAAGGAGAAAGCCAGCAGTCTAGCGCTGGCAGATGGCAACGTTCGTGATCTTTCCAGTGAGGTTGAGGTGCTCAGGGGCAACCTAGAGAGAAGTGATGCAGCCATGAAAAGCCTTACTGAAGAACTGCAGGAAAAGAGTGAGAAGCTTGATATTAATCAGAAGAAAATGGATTCTTTGGCTGTGGAGCTTGACTGCCTTAAAAATGAACACCAGAAAGCACTGGACCAAGTAAGAACATGGGAGGAAGAGGCACGGCAGAAGGAAGTGGCTGTGGAGGCTCTGCGTGTGAAGCACACGGAGCAGGCAGACCGCATCGCGCGCTTGCAGTCGGAGCTGGACAGCCTGCGTTCCAAATCGGCTCGAGACTGCCGTGACAGTGAGCTTTTGGTAGGCAGTCTGCAGAGCCAGCTGGAGTCTATAGAGAAAGAAAACAAACTGTTACAGGAAGATGCTGATAAACTGATGGTGGAAAACACACAACTTAGTGCCTCCCAAAATGATCTGCAGAAGAAATTGGAGGAGCTCCGAGAAATCAAGGAAAAGCTGGAGACCAGTGAGAATTATTCAAGAATGCAGATAGATGCTGTCAGACTGCAGATGAAGACTGAAAATGAGAAGTTACAGATGCAGGTTAGTGCAAAGGGTGAAGAACTTGCTAAATTAGAACTTAAATGCAAAACTCTAGAACAGAGTCTGCTTGAGTCAGAGAACACATGGGTGACAGAGCTTGATAGGGCAACTTTACAAAATAATAACCTTGCTGAGCAATTGAGCAGCTTAGAAAATGAGATGAAATCAAAGGATAGCAAAATGCAGTCTCTGCAGCAAGAGCTGGATCTTATAAAAGAGGAATTAACTCAAAGCTTATCTCCATTACTTAGTAGCAGGCTTTTATGTAAAGAAAAGAAGTCGCAGACTTCAGCCTCTGAGCTACAGCTAACTGATACTAAAGTTCAGTTGGAAAAATTCTCCACTCTGGTAACCACTATTTTGAGCAGAGAAACGGAAGGGGAGCAGTGGCAAGTGATGCTTGTAGAAAAGCAGAAAGAAATAGACACCATGAAAGACGAATTAAAAAGTATGCAGTCACTTGAGAAGCAGAAGGAGCTGCTGCAGAATGATATTGAACAGATGAAGGGCAACTACCAATCTGAAATTGAATGTCTGTCAGCAGAAATGGCCTCAGTCAAGGAAACACTACAAACCCAGCAGTCTCTCTGGCAAGAAAGGGAAGAGTCTTTTGCAGAACTAAATAAGCAGGTTGAATTTCTTCAAGGCAAGATAAATCAGTCAGAAGAGATCGTAAGAACCAGTCAAGACAAACTGTGCCTCGAAAGTAAGAAGGTAGCAAGTCTCCTCGAAGAAATGGGGAAGAAAGATCAACTCATCCAAAACTTAACTTCCCAGGTGAATCAGCAGAAGAATTTAATTGCTGGTCTGAGCCAGCAACTGAAAGAAAAGGACTCTTCTGTTACCCAGATTATGGAGTCGTTGTCTAATGAGATGCTGAAGTTTTCTGAAGAGAGAAATACATTAAACACCAAACTGCAAGGCCTTGAAGCTGCCCATAACAATTCTTTAGGAGAATTGACCAGAGCCTTGCAGGAGCTTGAGGATTGTAAGAAAGAACTGGAGCAGAGTCAGGTTGTGTTGAGCAGTAGAGAAGCTGCATTTCAAGAGCTGATGAATGAAAAAGAGGAGGTGCAGCTCAATCTTGAGAAAATGGGCAAAGAGAAAGACAATCTGAAGAAGAAACTTCAAGCAGCATTGATAATGAGAAGAGATCTAATGCAGAAAGTTGGAAGATTAGAGAAGTGTGGGCAAGAAGAACTAGAGAAAGAGCAAAGAAAAGCAGAGGAGCTGTTGAGGGAAGTTAATGAGTTATCGGAGAAGCTGAAGCTAGTCGAGGTACAAAATAAAGATTTTGAGTCTCATCTTGGAACTCTGAAGCAACAACTTTTAGAAAAAGATGTGAAAATAAATGATTTGACCACAGCCTTGTCTGCAAAAGCCTCTTCCTTCCAGCAGCTTCAGGACCGTGTTGCGGAACTAAACGATGTCGTTGCTGAAAAGCAAAAGGTATGTGAGCAGAACCTGAAGTCTTTAGAGGAAAAGGACCTCATGCTTGCTCACATGCAGTCTCTGCTGGATGAGAAAGCAAGTGCATATGAAGGGCAACGCTCTCAGCTGCTCTTAGCTCTTGAAGAAGTTAAGAAAAAGGAAGAGTTGTTGAAAAATACCAGTTCAGAAGAGCCTGATTTGAGTGCTGGGGACAGGAAGAAGTGCCTGGACCCCAATGATGACATTAATCTCACAGATCAATTAAAGCAGGAAAAAGAAAGGGATTTGGAATCAGACAAAGGAAGAAGCAAAGTTCAGGTTGTGTCCTTAAAAGGGTCAGGAAACATGATCAATTCGGAGGCAAGCGAAGACACCGAGTTAAAAGAACTAAGAAGCCTTAATGCACAACTTCAGGAGGAAACAGAAATGTTCAAGAAAGAATTGAGAGCAATATCAATTGAATTTGGTGATGAAAGAAAAGAAAGAGTCGACTTAAACCCTTTGAGACAGCAGGAGCAGCACCAGGAGCAATCTAAGGGCAGCTTTTTGGAGGACATCAAGTGGCTACAGAAAAAGTTGAGAGCGTATGAGGCTGAAGCTGTGGATGTCAGGACAGTGCTTGAACGTGTGAATAAGGAGAAGGAAGCACTTATTAAACAAAGGGAAGAGGATTGCAGGATGAGCCAGGAGCAGCTGCAGAGACTGAGAGTTGAAGCTGAGGAGCAGGTGGCTGCAAAGAATGAGGAAGTAGAAGCCTTGCGTTGTTCACTGATGGATTCCAAAGATAAACTTGATCTGGAGAAGGAACTACTAAAGGAAGCTATGAAGAGGGTTGAAGAAGAGGCCGACCGGTACAGAACAGCCTTTGAAGAAGAGAGGAGTGCAAAAGAGAAACTTGTCAGTGCTTTGGAAAAGTCCAGTTTGGAGCTAATTAATGTGAAAAAGGAGGCAGAACGCTTCAGTGAAGAAAACAAAGGACTGCTGACAGAGCTGTGTCTGCTCCGTGAGAAGGCTGAGGTGAGACCTGTGGGGTCATGCAAGGAGGAAGGAAACAATGCTGAGAAAGAACTGGGAGAATTCTGTTTGGAAAGTAATTCCCCTCAGGGAGAGCTGCAGAATAAAGGCCTCTGCTTTCCACTGTCAGAAACTGATCACTCCAGGGAAACTAAACTGGGAGAAGCAGCACAGTGTCAAACCCAGAAAGAAACCCCAATGGTGGAAGAGCCACTGGCAAAGCCAGTGAATGGGAATGACACAAAAGCAGGAGAGCAGAGAACCGCAGCAGAAGAGAAGCCCAGGGAGCGCCTGCAGAGGAAACTGCAGGCGGCTTTAATATCGCGTAAAGAAGCCCTGAGAGAAAATAAATGTCTGAAAGACCAGATTGATAAGCTGATGTTGGAAAGAGAAGAGCTGGTCAACAAGACAGGGATGCTTGAACATTTGTTGGAGCTTGGTAGAGAAAGCCAAAGTAGCAGCACTGTTTCTCCGCTGCCTGGAGAGGAGAGCCTCGTGTCTGAAAACGCCAGGCTGTTGACCGAGAACGAAAACCTCACTGCCGCCTGTGAAAGTCTGAAATCCACCATGGAGACCATAGTTCAGGAAAAAGAGGCCTTTTCTTTCCAGCTGAACACCTTAAAAGATTCTCAGACAGTTGAATTAACAGGATGGAAAGCTAAACATAGTGAATTAAAGCAGGAGTATGAATCACTTCTTCAGGCCTATGAGAATATCAGCAGTAAAATAGCAGATATGAGGCAAGTTATTGACCTCAGTAGAAAAGAGAAGCAAGAGGCTATCCAAAAACTGAGGGAAGGACAATCTGAGAAGGAGGCTCTTGAGAAGCATTTACAAAAACTCACTGATGAAAATGAGGTTATTAAGAATCAGCTGAAGCAACTCAGTGAATCCAAGAAAACAGAGGTTGAAGAACTGCAAAGCAAAGCAGAGAGGCAGATCCGTGAGCAGGAGGCAAGGATGCAAGAGCACCAGGATCGCCTTCATGAACTCACCCAACAGAACCATCAGCTAATGGAGGAAAATGAGCAACTGAAACTGACTTCTGAAAACTTAAAGCAAGCTTTAGAGAAAATTCAAGATGAAAATGATACCCTTCATAATAACATCACTGTAACTAAAGCAGCCTTGGGAGAGCTCCAGGTTCAGATGGAGGTGTACCAAAATGATATGCAGTCTAAGATCAGTGATGCTTTATGTGAGAATGAATCACTGTTGAAGGACATTAATGTATTAAAAGATAAGCTCTCAGATAAAGAACAAGATGTGCTTGTCCTGGAGCAAGAAAGAAAACTGATCTCAGAAAAAGCAAAAGAAACTGAAAAGTCTTTGGACCATAAGAGTCGCTGCCTAACGAAGCTGGACATGGAATGCAAAAGTCTTACCCAAGAGATTGTTAGTCTAAATGAAAAAGTTAAGATTTTAGAGGATGATAAATGTCTGCTCCAGGAAGAGTTAGAAAACGTGCAAGAAAGTTCTTACAAAGTAAAGAATGAGAGAGAGTTTCTTGAGACTGAGTTGCTTAATCATGTCAAAAAAGTCGATCATCTCACCGACAGAATGAAATCAGCACAGGTACAGAACAACTTGCTCTTACAGCAGCTGGAAGAGCTAAAGGCAGAAAAGCATAATGTGATTAGGGAGAAAGAGGAACAGCAGCTGCACCTTGTCAGGGTGTTTGAGGAGAAGGTGAAAAGTGCTCAGAGGGATACCAGTGGAAGCAAGAGCAAAACTAAGGAATTGCAAGAGCTCTTGAAGGAGAAGCAGCAGGAGATCAACCATTTGCAAAAGGACTCTATAAAGTTCCAAGAGCTGATCCTAGATTTGGAAAAATCTGTGAGACTGTCGCAGTCAGAAAGTGAAAAGTTTGAGAAGGACTTGAGGAATATGTCAGAAAAGCTGGCAGAGTCCAACGAAGAAATACACCAGCTCAAGGAAAAGCTCACTGTGCAGATGAACCTGTTGGATCAGTCAAAGAATGAAGTGGGCAGGCTTAGAGATGAGAATCTAAGCTGGCAAAAAGAGCTTAAGAAGAAGGAGGAGGAGCTACAAATCCAAAAGGGAGAATATGAGAGAAAGTTGGAATTCAATCTTCAACAGCTAAAATTGCTTCACAAAAGAGAGTTGTTGAGCCTGGAGGAGAGACACGGTGCCCTTGAGAGAGAGAAAGACAGAGCACTAAGTGAGATCCAGGGGTTGCAAGAGGAGGTCAGCGTGAGGGACTCTCAAAAGCAGCAGCTCCAAGCAGATCTGAATGCAGCTCTGGCACGGTTAGCTGCCTTCACCAAGTGTATGTCCTCCCTGCAGCACGACCGGGACAGGGTCATCACAGAAATGCAGAGCTGGGAAGCGCAGTTCAAGGAGGTGATCCAGAGCAAAGAGAAACAGATTGAAGAGGGGAATAAAAGAATGTTGTCTTTACAAGATGAATTGAAAGACAAAATTGCCCAGATTGAAGAACTGAATATCAAATGTTCTGTGGTAGAGGAAACAAAGGATGAGCTGCGTTTGAGACAGAAGTCTGTTGACAGACAGCGCTACGAAGAGCTCTGCAGAATAAAGGAAGAAAACACCTTCTTTATCAACAGGCAGCAAGAACTGGAGAGTGTTCTTCAGTCCAAAGAAGCAGCTCTGCAGGCCCTCCTTAAAGAAAATACTTCTCTTAATCATCTTGTAGAGAACAGTAAAAGTACAGGAAGAGAGATAAAAGCTCTGGAAAGCAATTTTACCCGGCAGGAACAAGAGCTGCAACAGCTTCTGTCTGAGAAGGAAAAGATGAATGCTGAATTGCAAAAGCAGGTTACCCTCTCTGAGCAAATGAAGGTCATGCTCAATAATAAAGACAAAGAAATTTCCTTGCTCCTTTCCTCAAAAGGTGAGGACATTTCTGATTATCTGAATCAGATACAGACTCAACACAGAAACCAAATCCAAGAGTATGAGCTGCAGCTGAGGTCTCTGCAGACAGAGAGACAACAATCTGCAGAGTCCTGTCAAAGGCTGGAAAGCGAACTGAGGAACCTCCAGATGAAAGCAGACAAAGCAGGTGAAGAGAAGGCTGCAATTGCCAGTGAAATAGATGCCTTTAAAAGATCAATGTCATCCCTGCAGAACGATCGAGATCTCCTTCTGTCCAAGTACAAGGAGCTGGAGCAGCTTCACCAAGAGGTCTTAGATCAGCGGAACAGCCTCCTGGTTGGCAGCGCGAGTGAGAGCAATGCTTTGAAGGAAGAGCTGAGGGTGCTCCTCAATCAGATAGATGACCTGCATTCTCAGAATGCAATGCTAAGTGCACAGCTGATCAAGTACAGGGAAGACCTTAACCAAGTGTTATTTCTGAAAGACCACCAGCTGAAAGACTTACTTAAGCAGAAATTGGACTGCATTAAAAGCCTGGAACAGGAGAAGTACGATCTTCAAAAACAGATCAAAGACATTCAGCTTTCCAGGGAGGTGCAGAAGGAGGCAGCTGTGTCTTTGGAGCATGAGAATAAAAAGTTAGTGTTGAAATTAAAGGACTTAGAATCTTTAATTGCATCATTGAACAAAGAGAAACTGGTTTCTGAATCTGGAGAGAAACTGCTCCCTAGTGGTGGTGCTCAGAGAAAAGAGTGGGTGTTGAATGGACAGCAGGGAGAGAGCCTGCAGAAGAAGGTTCAAGAAGCCCAGAGAGCAAGGGAGAGAAATGCTGAGGATGCAGATGAGGGCTACAGTAAGACTCTCCTGACTCTTGAGCGTGGAGATGAACCTGATGCTTTTGCAGAGAAAATGATGCTGGAAGTGCAGTCTCAAAACAGTGAGCTGAGGTCCCAAAATGAGGCCTTTGGGAGGGCAATGACTGCCCTGCAGAATGACAGAGACAGGATAATAGAGGACTTCAAGGTACTTCAGAGCAGGTACACATCCGAACTCAAGACTGAAAAGAAGAAAGGAGATGACCTTGGAGCTGAGCTGGATAGCTTCAAATTGCATCTTCTCAGTGTGCTCAAAGAAAATTCTCTCCTGAATCAGGCCCTTTCTGATGCTGCAGAGAAGGTGACACTTGCCCAGCTTGCTGAGGAGATTGAAAAGCTCTGTAGGACCTTAGTCAGTCGAGGGATGGAGGTTAGCAGGCTCTCGTCTGAGTGTGGCAATTACCTTCACCAGCTTGAGGCGTTTGCCAAGGCTATGGCCAGCCTTCAGGATGACCGAGACAAGCTGCTGCAGGAGCTCAGCAGTCAGAAGGTAACTTCTGAACCCAAGCAGGGCACAGCTTCCTTTCCCACTGCTGACAGCAGCAGTGAGGCTTGCTCCTCTGGCAGTGACCTGGCTCTGCCATGGGCGGTAGGGGCAAGGCTGGTGAGTGCTCCTTAGCTGCACTGCTTGGTGAGTGCTGCAGAGAATGCTTAGAGACTTCTGAGCTGTAACTTTGTGAATGACATGGGTGCTAAGAAAAGCATGGGCTGAGTAGAGAAGATGTGCTTACAGCTCTGGGAGGAGGCATGATTGTCCTGTTAAACAGCCCCACGTGGGGAGCAAACGTTATTCTGTGCTAAGAAAACTCTCAGGTCTGTTGTTGTCCTTCAGTTCACTAATCATGTCTGTTAAACATAGGCTAAAGAAGGAGCCAGCCATGCAGCCCTTGAAATATCAAAACTGAAGACCAAAGTTGATGATTTGGAGAAGGCACTGCAGCAGACCAAAGCCTTCCAAGCAGAAACTGAGAGAGAGATTGCATCCTACCAGAATGAGCTTGCTGGATTAAGGTATAAATGTTCACATGAAACAGTTCCTGTGGCTCTTGGTTAGAGCTTCTCAGTGACTCCACAACCCGACAGAGAACTGACAGAACCCCCAAAGTACATGAGATTTAGCAGGAGATAGGGTGAGACCATTTCTGTGCTGTGCAAGATCACCTTCCCCAGGGCTGCCTTTGTTTGCAGCTCTTCTTGGATCTTTGGCTGCCAGCCTCTGGGTTTGGGTAAAGTTTCAGTCAGTCTCATTTGAATGTTTCCTGGTCTGTAGGAGACTTGGATCTGTGGAACTACAGTTGAAGGATCTTGTTCCAGTGCTGGGTGTCATGTTCTCAGTGGTGTTTGCTATGGCTGAACATTCCCCTCCTAAATCTCTTTTTGACAAGGTTTCAGCAGTGTGTCATCATGGGCCCAGCTCATGGACAACTGAGGTCCTTTCACATCTGAGCATGAGCTCTGTAGCTCCACCAGTGCAGCACTGTCCACAGCTTGCCTTGTCTGTGATGAATGAGTGACATCTTGGGCCTGTTCCTGTGGATGCTTCCTCAGTTCTGCTTCACAGTAGAGGATGTTAAGTGGCATTCAGTGGAGCTACATCAAGATATGGTCATCTTAGACCAAGCTCCTAAGCTTGTGAAGGTGGCTGAAGTGCAGTTCAGCAAAGACAGTTTGGGTTGAATTTGAGGCTGGGGGTAGGGTCCCAGTGCTTTACTGCATCTCATTGTCCATAGTGCAATTTGTAGAGATCTCTGATTAAAGTCTGTGTCAGGTCCTAGCTGGTTTGTACTAGAAGCTTTTAGCTCAAAAGCCCAGCCTCACTTTTATCTTGGCTAATAGGAGTTAGCATGAGGTGGTCAAACCCTGTTCTGACTTGGAGCCTTCATCAGTGAGCAGCAGGAGCAGTCTTTTTCCATCTTTTTTTCCCCTCAAACTTTAGAACCATAAATTAAACAGAGTGCAAAAGCATTTCAGTTCCTTTTATGCCCTTTGTAGCGTTGCCTGTGTATGACAGCAGTTTCTGGAGGTGTGGTGTGTCTATTTCAGCACTTCCCACAGCTTTGACCTAGAGCTGCTTTGCTGCACAAGCTGATTCTTCAGGCAGCTGAAGTATTTATTGCATTAACAGCTGTTGGGGTCTTTGCAGCAGAAACCTTCTCTTGTCTCCAAGCCAAGGAAGCCAATGTGATGTCATCACTTCCCAGCCTTCACTCTCAGATCTCTAGCAGCTCTGTGCTGCATATGTGTTGAGAATGTCCACATTGTGCTCCATATTGCATAGAGCTGACCCCCAAACACCCTGATTTGTGTCAGAGATAGCAGGAAGTGCAGCTTTCCCCTTTGCATTGACTTGCTTGCAGTGTGGCACCATCTAACATCTGCTCTAACATTTTATGTCCAGAATGGAGAAGAACCTTCTCCTCTCAGAGTCCCAGGCACTGCAACACCAGTGCCAGCTCACAGTGGCTGAGAAGGACAGGCAGATTGCAGAACTGCAGAAGCTGCAGCAGGATGTGATTGCTAAGAGATCCTTTTCCCCTGGCAGCAATTACCCAGTCAAGGTAAGGAAATGAAATGCAGCAGAAGGCACAAATCTGCTTCAATCAGTTCATCACTTGAAGTTTGGGTTCTCAGGGCCACATTTCTCAATGTAGAGGATCAAGAAAGAACTTGGTAGTTTGCCCTGACAAAGGGGGGTCAGAGCTTGTATACTTGTTGCTAACAAATCTAAAGATACAATAAAGTCCTTTCTCCAGAGCCTAACCCAATCTGCTCTTACTGCAGCCTGGAGTAGGACCTACCTGGGGGAAGGAGGGAGAGATGTGCAGGTGGAAGTGTTCCTGCCCTTCCCCTGGAGCAGCTGGACTTGCCTTCTGCCAGGAGCAAAACACTAGATGCAGAGAGGCAGCAGGGAGAGCCAGTCTGGCAATTGCTGTCTGCTTTTGCAGACTGGAATGAAAGGTTCAGGGAAGTGTTGACTTTATTTGCCTTCCCTGTGGCAAAGGAAGCACACCAAATTCCTTTTGGATGCTGTTAACCCCCACTGGCATTACTGGGTGGAATGGCACTAACTGCAGGGCTGTGCATCAAGTGCTGTGAGCAAAATCACAGCTGAAAACTACTGATCTGTAATGACTCATGGGGTTCCAGAATGTTTTCTGTGGCATAGGTCCTTGATTTCCTGATTGGATAGGGAGTCAGATTCCCTGAGGCATCGGGGTGGCACACTGCCCTCCCCTGCTGGAGATGAGCATCCAAAGGCTGACCTGCCCAGAGGGGCAGAGCTGTGGCTCAGCCAAGGACCAAGCTGGCTGCTTGTTTGCTGTTTGCAGCTTGGAATGGTGTGCTTAAAACCAGAGCTGCTGTTCTTCAAGCCACCAAGGCCAGCCCTTAGCAGCTGGAGGTGGTTTTGCTGGGTGTCCTGTGTCCACCTGCAGTTGGACATTTCCCCCCCTGGTTTGTTTTTTTTCTTGGGGGGGAGGGAGGGCTCCACCCTCTCTGCAAATGAAAAATGAAGTTGGGTTGACCTTCCCATGGTCATTCTTGATGTGTAGTGGGAGTATTTTGCAAGCCCTGCCCATGGCATCAAGGTTGGAGGAGATGATCTCTAAGGTCCCTTCCCACCTAGGCCATTCTCCATGGTTTCAGTTGAAACACTAAGCAGAGTTTATTGCTGGATGAGCTCTTGCAGATCTGGCATTAATGTGTGAGAGAGAGATCTTGGAGGTCCCTTCCAGCCATGGGGATTCCATGCAATGATCTTGTGAAGGGCAGATTGTCATCCCTGTGGCTGTTTGGTGTTGGAGCTGTGTTGTCATGTCAGAGCTGCTGGAGCCCTTCCCCTGAGCGTGCTGTGCTGTCTTGCTCTTTAAGGCTCTGGAAGCTGCCTCCCTTGCTGGAGGTGCAGAGGTGCTGGAGGACACCAAGCATGTCCTGGCTGAGAAGCAGCAGCTTCAGAGGGAGCTGCAGCGCTGTCTGCAGGAGATGCACCAGAAGGAGCTGCACTTCCAGCAGGTGAATTCCAAGGTAACTTAGAACAGCAGCTGTGAGGGTCTGGGCTGCCATCAACATGGAAACAGTGCTGAGCTGCTGCCTTGTGTGACTGGAAGTTCATTTGCTCTAAAACCTCAATTCTTCCCCAAGCCCTCTTGGCTGAGAGCAGAGATTGCAAACTGAAGCTCAGGACTCTCTCTCTGTCAGGCTTTATTCCCTTTTTCCCTGCCTGGGAGAGGTTTAGTTGGATCCACGTTCTGGAGGCATTGGAGGGGCACTGCTGAACTGCTCAGATCAGATCTGTTTGCAGCCTGAATCAGATGTCTCTCTCAGCTGGGACTTGCTCTGCTTGGTGGTTGCTTTCAGGTGGTGCAGTCAGCAGAGGAGAATGCTGTGCTGTCTGCCCAGCTGAAGACTCTCTCCCAGGCTCTGAGGGACAACCAGCTGCGGTACACTGACCTGCAGAGTCGGTACTTAAGGCTGGAGAGGGACTACCAGACAATGCAGGTGGCATCCTTCCAAGGCACTGCTCAGGTAAGCAAAGGCATGGCAATGCTCTGGGCAGCCTGCTCCAGGGCTCCCTCACACCAAACAACTTTCTCCTGTTCAGATGGAATCTCCTGGGTTCCAGTTTGTGCCAACTGCCCCTTGTGCTGTCCCTGGGCACCACTGAGAAGAGCCCAGCCCCATCCTCTTGCCCCCCACCTTTTAGCTCTTGCTGATCATTGATCAGATCCCCTCTGGGGCTGCTCTTCTCCAGGCTCAACAGCCCCAGGGTTCTCAGCCTTTCCTCACAGAGATGCTCCAGGCCCCTCAGCATCTTTGGAGCCTCCACTGGACTCTCTCCAGTAGTTAGTTCCCTGTTTCTCTGGAACTGGGGA
Organism: Melanerpes formicivorus; assembly: GCF_026170545.1. Classification (NCBI taxonomy): domain Eukaryota; kingdom Metazoa; phylum Chordata; class Aves; order Piciformes; family Picidae; genus Melanerpes; species Melanerpes formicivorus. The sequence goes on along the minus strand of NW_027142368.1, from coordinate 16,828,068 downwards.
GCCCAGAACTGTCCCCAGTACTGCAGCTGTGGCCTCAGGAGGGCAGAGCAGTTGTGCAGTGTGCCCTGCAGCATGTGCAGGCAGTGTGCACTCAGACAGCTGATTCTGCACCACCTCTTTGACAGGAAACTGCTTTGGGTGATTGCAGCTCTGGAAATGAAGCGATTGAAGGGCACAGAGTGGTTTGTCCCACACTGCTTTGTGGTGCTTATGGCTTCTTTAATTGGCATAAAGATTTTCAGTGATAGAGAAATGGTGACTGAATTTCTCCCCTCTCCCCTCTTGAATGTGTTGTAGGATGAAAGCAGGGCAGAAGTTCCCCCTGGAGCACCACAGGAACGATCTGCAGTTGTTGTGGAGATAGACAATGTGGAGCTGAATGAACTCAGGAAAAGGTCAGGACTGGGGGCATGCATTGGCAAGATTGGTTTGCTGACAGCTGGGCTGTAAGTGCAGAAGTGATCCTCTCCCATCCCCCCCCAAGGCCTCTGGGGGGAAGGGAGTGGATTTACAGTGGGTCACAGCCCTGGTCTTGAGCTGTTGTCAGCTGCACACTTGGTTCGGCAGAGACACACACCCATGGGTGACTTCATTTCAGTGTCCATCTAAAGCAGCTTGTTAAAGTGAAGTGTCACCAGAAAGACCATTCCTTAATAAAGAGCCAGGAAGGAGTGGAGTCTCCAGAGCACTGACTGCAGGTTCCATCTTGTCCCAGGCTTGCAGAGACTGAGCAGCAGTACGAGTCGGTGCAGCAGGCTCTGTCTCAGCTCACAGAGACACTGTCAGAAGAGAAGAGGAGGAGGGAGGCTGCAGAAGAGGCTCTTGGGCTCTGTGAGGAGCAGAGTAGCAGGTAAAACACTCCTGCCTGGAAGACAGGAGGGGTTTTTCTTGTGGAAGAGAAATGTCTTTGTCTTTTCTTGGACTCCCCAAGCTTGTGAGAGGCTGCTGCCCTGAACCCCCCCAAGGCTCCAAAGTGAGCTCTGTGTTCAGAGCCAAAGGCAGTTTTCACTGCTGCTTTGAGTGCATAGGGAGGCTCTCAGTTACACTGTGCCTGGAGTGAGGGCAAAGGGAGCTACAGAGCTGGGAAAAGCAGTGCCAGGTGTGGGTCTGCCTTCCCCTGAGAGCAGTGGCAGCTTTGTCTGTGGGTGTTGGGTTTCTGAGCAAAATAACAACCAAGCAAGGGAGCTGGTGAGTCTGCAGTGGCTGAGCTGATGGCAGTGCAGGTGGAGCTGTGGTAAAAAGCCAGGTTTAACTGTAGGGGGCAAAATGGTTGAGCTCTGGGTGGGGTTGGATTGGTTGTTGAATTTGCTGCTCCAGATGCTGAGCTCAGTAGTCAGTGGTGTGCTGTTCCAAGTCAGAGCAAAAGCTCAGGCACATCAGCTTGGACACAGCCAGTGTTCAGATGGAAAGCAGCACTGTCCAGCTGCCTGCACAGTCTCCAGCTCTGCCAGCATCACTCAGGCTCTGGCTGCTGAGGGTGGGGTGGTTGGGAGTGAGTGAAACACCTTGGGAGCAGGTGGCAAACAGAGGCTGAGAGCCAGCCTGGCAAGATGAGCAAAGTCTTGCTGCCTTTTGTGGGCACCTTTTCCCTGGGTCAGTACACAAAGTGTGGCTGCAGAGGAGCAGGTGATCAGTGCTCCAGCTTCTCCCTCTCACGTGTCTCCAGGTTGGAAGCAGGCAGCTACAGAGCTGTGCCCAGCGACTACAGCGTGCAGGTGGAGAGCGAGGAGGAGAGGGAGGCCTTGATCCTCAGCCCTGGGGAGCATGTGGTGGTGAGGAAGGTGAGTAAAGGAAACCTCCCAACCCCTGGCTTGGAAACTCCTCTGAAGTGATGTGCATCTTGTGTGCTGCTAGGTGCAGGTGAGGTGGAAGATGGCACAGCTCCTCTCCTTCATGCTGCCTCTTTCTTTTCTGCCTCCCCTCTGCTGTCCCTTTCTCTCAGCCACAGTTCAATCACTTTTGGAGTGCAGATTTCCCTTGCTGAGTGACAGAAGTCACTGATTCTGGGTTGTCCTCTTTATTGTTGTGAGGATGGGTGGGACATGGGGGCCTGCAACTACTGATCTGACATTTTGCTGGGGAAGTGTCCTGGATTTCCTGCTGTTTGGGCTGTGGGTGGTGAGTCAAACACAGGCAGCTGTGTAGATCACATTCACAGAATCACAGACTTCAGCTCTTGCAGAGCATTGAGCAGATCCCCTCTGGGGCTGCTCTGCTCCAGGCTCTCAGCCCCAGGGCTCTCAGCCTTTCCTCCCCACAGAGATGCTCCAGGCCCCTCAGCAGCTTTATAGCCTCCCCTGGACTCTCTCCAGAGTCTGGCCTCGTCCTCTTGTCCTGTGCCCTTTAGCTGTTGGTCAGCATTGAGAAGATCTCTGTCTTTTCCAGCAGAGATGGCTGCCCCATGTGTGTGCAGGGTAGGATGTGAGTGATGCTGTCTGGCACGTTCCAGGGGTGTCCCTGCACATGGTGGTGCAGTCCCAGCTCTGGTTTGTCGCTGTCATTCCATAGCACAAATCCCTTCCCTCCCTCCCTGTCCCCTGCCACCAGGGCTGCTCTTTGCCCCTTCGATCAGTGGTGCTCCCAGCCTGTGCTGTGGCACCAGAGGCAGGTGGTTTGCAGGGGAGCTTCTGCTGGCCCGTGCTGAAGGGGCTGTGGCTGATGTGTGTTTGTTTGCCGAGCAGATGAAGGGAGGAGCCCTCTCCCTCCGCCGCTGGCTGCGAGGCCGAAGTCTCTACTGCTCCAAGCTGCTGACCTCCAGAGCCAAGTCTCGCTACCTGTTCCTCACCTACCTGCTCACCCTGCACCTGCTGGTGCTGCTCTGCCTCTCTGGGGTGCTCTGAACACATCTGGGTGGACGACTTCCCTCTAGCTCTCGGTGTGCCAAGGTGGTGGACTTCCCACATGCTGCTGCTACGCTATGCACTGGACACGGTCGTTGTACACTCTCCTTGCACTACACAGACCCTGAGCTTCTGCCCAGAGCTTTGTGTCTGTCACAGTGGCTCCAAAGCTGACTTGAATTGCTCTGCACCAGTGGGATGCTATGTGTGCTAAGGAGAAAACCTTCCCTCAGCCCTACAAAGGAAGTGCTGCAGATGAGTTCTTCAGTACTGTCTGGTTCCTGCTGAATGGTTGCCCAGGAGAGCTTCTCTAGAGAGACTTTGAGAGTTCAGCTCTATCCATTCTGAAGGAATCTCCAGCTACTACTGATCAGGGGCTTCTTGATTGTAACAAGAAGCTTTACAGAGTGCAATAAAGGAAGAACTACTGGATCTCTGCTTGGTTGATTGATTGATTGATTTCTCTTTCTCTTTCCTTTGTCTGTTGGGGATTTATTCTTTTCTTTTTCTGAAAATAAAATAAGAATAGAAGAAATGTCTCCTGGGTGTGTCCACACTCTGTGAGGGCTGTGAGAAGGTGTCACCACCTGGAGCCAGCCAACCCTGGGCAGCAGAGGAGGTGGTGCTGAGAGTCAGAGATTCCCCTGGGGTCAGCGGAAGCAGAGTGACACCAACTGGCTGCTGGGTTGGGTTTGCTAGAGCCAGGGAAGGCTCTCAGCCATGGAGCAGAGCAGAGGGAAAAGGATGAAAAGGAGAGGGGAAAATGGAGACAAAAAGAGAAGACAGCAGCAGCCCTTGGGTCAGATCCAGTGATGTTTTCACAGGCCCAGTCCAAGCCTGTCAGAGGTGGGTGTGCATCCCAGCAGGGCCTTCCAGGGGCAGGTGCAACACCTGGCCCCCAGAGGCGGTGGTCCTTTGGCACCCTTTTGGCAGGGGTGGGGGAAGGTGTGCTCCCCAAATCCCAGAGGGGTGTGCAGCAGGGCCCTGCAGGGCAGGGTCTGTCTGGCACAGGTGGTTGAAGAGGGAATTCTCACCTCCACAGCAGCCATCTCTTCCTGGTGAAGCCTGCAGCTCTCCTCTGTAGCTTTGAAGGCCATCACCCTTTCTATCCAAGACCAGGTATGTCACACCTCTGAGACAACAGAGTCATGAGGAGCTGAGCCATGAGGGGCTGTCATCCCTGCCCTGCCACCTGCATTGCTTTGAGACAAGGGAGGACTGGGCTGTCACAAGAAAACAACAGTTTATAGCAACATGAATGAAGGTTCTGAAGCTGGTGGTGTGGTGTCCTGTCCTCACCTGAGCTGTGGAGCTGGTGGTGTCCTGTCCTCATTGGGGCTGTGGAGCTGGTGGTGTCCTGTCCTCATTGGGGCTGTGGAGCTGGTGGTGTCCTGGCCTCACTGGGGCTGTGGAGCTGGTGGTGTCCTGTCCTCACTGGGGCTGTGGAGCTGGTGGTGTCCTGTCCCCACTGGGGCTGTGGAGCTGGTGGTGTCCTGGCCTCACTGGGGCTGTGGAGCTGGTGGTGTCCTGTCCCCACTGGGGCTGTGGAGCTGGTGGTGTCCTGTCCTCACTGGGGCTGTGGAGCTGGTGGTGTCCTGTCCTCACTGGGGCTGTGGAGCTGGTGGTGTCCTGTCCTCACTGGAGCTGTGGAGCTGGTGGTGTCCTGTCCTCACCTGAGCTGTGGAGCTGGTGGTGTCCTGTCCTCATTGGGGCTGTGGAGCTGGTGGTGTCCTGGCCTCACTGGGGCTGTGGAGCTGGTGGTGTCCTGTCCTCACTGGGGCTGTGGAGCTGGTGGTGTCCTGTCCCCACTGGGGCTGTGGAGCTGGTGGTGTCCTGGCCTCACTGGGGCTGTGGAGCTGGTGGTGTCCTGTCCCCACTGGGGCTGTGGAGCTGGTGGTGTCCTGTCCTCACTGGGGCTGTGGAGCTGGTGGTGTCCTGTCCCCACTGGGGCTGTGGAGCTGGTGGTGTCCTGTCCTCACTGGGGCTGTGGAGCTGGTGGTGTCCTGTCCTCACTGGGGCTGTGGAGCTGGTGGTGTCCTGTCCTCACTGGAGCTGTGGAGCTGGTGGTGTCCTGTCCTCACTGGAGCTGTGGAGCTGGTGGTGTCCTGTCCCCACTGGGGCTGTGGAGCTGCTGGTGTCCTGTCCTCACTGGAGCTGTGGAGCTGGTGGTGTCCTGTCCTCACTGGGGTGTGGAGCTGGTGGTGTCCTGTCCTCACTGGGGCTGTGGAGCTGCTGGTGTCCTGGCCTCACTGGGGTGTGGAGCTGCTGGTGTCCTGTCCTCACTGGGGCTGTGGAGCTGGTGGTGTCCTGTCCTCACTGGAGCTGTGGAGCTGGTGGTGTCCTGTCCTCACTGGAGCTGTGGAGCTGGTGGTGTCCTGTCCCCACTGGGGCTGTGGAGCTGGTGGTGTCCTGTCCCCACTGGGGCTGTGGAGCTGGTGGTGTCCTGTCCTCACTGGGGTGTGGAGCTGCTGGTGTCCTGTCCCCACTGGGGCTGTGGAGCTGCTGGTGTCCTGTCCTCACTGGAGCTGTGGAGCTGGTGGTGTCCTGTCCTCACTGGGGCTGTGGAGCTGGTGGTGTCCTGTCCTCACTGGAGCTGTGGAGCTGCTGGTGTCCTGTCCTCACTGGGGCTGTGGAGCTGGTGGTGTCCTGTCCTCACTGGAGCTGTGGAGCTGGTGGTGTCCTGTCCTCACTGGGGCTGTGGAGCTGCTGGTGTCCTGTCCCCACTGGGGCTGTGGAGCTGGTGGTGTCCTGTCCCCACTGGGGCTGTGGAGCTGGTGGTGTCCTGTCCTCACTGGAGCTGTGGAGCTGGTGGTGTCCTGTCCTCACTGGGGTGTGGAGCTGGTGGTGTCCTGTCCTCACTGGGGCTGTGGAGCTGCTGGTGTCCTGGCCTCACTGGGGTGTGGAGCTGCTGGTGTCCTGTCCCCACTGGGGCTGTGGAGCTGGTGGTGTCCTGTCCTCACCTGAGCTGTGGAGCTGGTGGTGTCCTGTCCTCACTGGGGCTGTGGAGCTGGTGGTGTCCTGTCCTCACCTGAGCTGTGGAGCTGGTGGTGTCCTGTCCTCACTGGGGCTGTGAAGCTGGTGGTGTCCTGTCCTCACTGGGGCTGTGGAGCTGGTGGTGTCCTGGCCTCACAGCTGTTGAGAGGAGATGTCTACATTCCAATGTATCTGAAGGCAGCTGCTGTGCCACAGCCACAAGGCCAGAGGGGTAATCACAGAGTGCTCCAGGGCTGGTGCTGGAACACCAGTTGGGATCTGGCAGTGAATTGTCCACCTGCTCCTCTAGATGGAAGCACAGCATTTGCCTTTCATAGCTGCACTGCTTGCTGGGTGGACACCTTGCTCCTGCCTGCAGAGCAGAAGGCTTCTGCTCCCACATCCCATTCCAGTGTCCTTCCTGGTAGTTTTCCTGCTGGAATTGTATTTCCCTGTAGGAAAACTCAAATCAAATGTGGAGGTTGCTATCTATGCTCTCCCCTTAGCACCTGGAAGCTGCCTTGTGTATGACTCTGGTGTGTGTGCTGTCTCTGGGTACTGCTGGATGCTGGAGCTGGCAGCCTGAGATCTGCTGGGGAGGAACTGGAGGAGCTATCCAAAGGCTTTGTGCTTCAGTGTAAACTCCTGCCTGGATTGAGTGGCTTTTGGTGTCCTGTGGTGGAGGCTTCAGGCAGTTCAGTAACTCAGAGAATGCTCAGGTATTGCATGGGTCTTTGTGGTTTGAACTCTGTCACTGAAGTGGATGAAGGAATTGCTTGGGCTTGGGCTGGCAGCCACTTTCCTACCTCCTGACAGGCAGCTTGCAGCACAGATGCAGGTATAAGGTCACCTGGAACTTCAGCTGTGGCTCTGCACTTCCCTCAGTGCCTACTTCTGGCCTGTGTTTAATAGGAAGATTATGCACCAGTGTAAACAAACTAATGAAGTCCTGAGCTTGACAGCACAGGGAGAGAATCCAAGTGGGAGATGATAACCCCCAGCAGACCTCCAGAAAAGCCTGGCTGCTCCCAGGCAGGAGCTGTGGCTCCTCCAGGAGACATGTCTGGGACTCTTTCTCTCTCATTACACTGTAATGATGCTGCCTGTTCCTCAGCTGCTTGTTTGTCACTGGTTGCATTAAAGCCAATCCATTAATTAGGGAATATTGGCAATTTGTGGAGTCTTTAATTGAAAGCATTCTTCTCATTAAAAGTGAACTTCTTTGCAGAAGATTAGCTTCTGAAAGCCAAAGTTCAGCCCCCTGGGGTCTGGTTCTGGTGGGTACACTGCTGCTGGTTGGGTCACCATCCCTGGAGATACTTTAAAGACATGCCTGAGGGCAGGAAGGCTCTGCAGAGGGCTCTGCCCAGGCTGCATCCATGGGCCAGGGCAGGAAGGCTCTGCAGAGGGCTCTGGCCAGGCTGCATCCATGGGCCAGGGCAGAAAGGCTCTGCAGAGGGCTCTGCCCAGGCTGCATCCATGGGCCAGGGCAGAAAGGCTCTGCAGAGGGCTCTGCCCAGGCTGCATCCATGGGCCAGGGCAGGAAGGCTCTGCAGAAGGCTCTGGCCAGGCTGCATCCATGGGCCAGGGCAGGAAGGCTCTGCAGAGGGCTCTGCCCAGGCTGCATCCATGAGCATGTCCAGAGAAGGGCAAGGAGGCTGGGGAAGGGTCTGGAGAGCAGGGCTGGAGGGGAGCAGCTGAGGGAACAACTTATGAAAGTTCTGTGGGTTAACCATGGAGCTGTTCCTGTGTCTCTCTTTCCATACCCCCATCTGGCAGGCAGTTTTTAAGGCCCTACTGCTGCTGCAGAGCTTTAGCTACCCAGCTCTGCTCTTTATTAAATAGAATGATGGGAGGGAGGGTAGCAAACTGCTCTGACTTTGCTGCTTGCTTTTAATTGACAGCTTTTCTTCCTCACAAGAATTTGCTGGGCAAACATCACTGGAAGAGGCTCAGGGCAGGCAAACACTGTGGTGGAGTTTGTTGGCTGCACAAGTGTGGAGCTCTGGGACCTGCAGCGTGTGGAGCTGGGTGCTTGAGAGCTTTTCCCTTCCACTGCCTGCCAGTGGATGTCAGACTCACACAGAAATGCTGCAGCAGATGTCCACTTCTGCTCTGGAGACTGTCCTCTTGCACTGAATCTTCACTGCCTCCCCCCAGGAAGCTTTGGCTGCAGCCTGGGGGAAGAGGAGAGAACTCAGCAGGCTCAGTGAGGATTTTCTCTTCTGCTTTATGAAACCAGAAGGACAACTTCCTTATGGCTTCAAGTGTGAACAATGATCAGATTTCCCTGTGAGAAGAGCCTTGTCCCTGTCCTGTCAGTGAGCTGCAGCTGTGCAAGGGGATTCTGTTACAGCTGCACATGGCTCAGGCACAGCCAGGCTGCCATCCCTGTTCCAGGGCCAGAGCAGTGTGGGCCCAGCATTTCCTTTCTGTTCTGGTTTGGGTTAGAGCTGATGGGCAGAGCTCCTGCCAAGGCCTGGGCTGCAGAAAGGCTCTGCCTGAGACTTGCTTCTGGGCACACCAAGGGCACTGCCACAGCTTGTGCCCCATCCTGGGGGGCAGGAAGGCAGAGGTGGCAGCTGCAGGGAGAGGCAGCCAGGACAGGTGAGCCTCAGCTGACCAGTAAAGGATTGCAGCCCATGGATGGCCTCTTCAGGATCAAGCTGAGGGATCTCTTGTGTCAACCTGCTGCTTCTGTGACTGGCATCTGACTCTGTCCCTTCTTCCTTTGATCCTGAGCTGTGTGTTCCTGAATCCAGGTCTCATCAGCTGCTGAGTCCAGTCTGGGACTTCCTCAGTGCCTGCCCCCAGGATCAGTGCTGAGGGTGACATCCTTGCCATCAGGGGCTGGGTTCCATCTCAGGTTTGTGTCTGGTTCTGTGTATTTCATGTCATGCTTTCATTTCTTCCCCACCTCACCAGCCTCTCTCCCTTATTCCCTTTCTCTTCCCTGTGGGAATAGAGAGAAGCTCATAGAGGGTCTGTCACTGGTCTGGTGGCCAGCCCAGCTCCTGGCCCTGGACTCTCTCTGCTGTGACTTTTGAGGTGCTTTCTATCTCAGCAAAACATCAGGCACAGGGCTGCTGCTGTTAGGCTTCTGCACCCTGCAAGAGCCAGTGCCCAGTTCTCACCTGAGCTCAGCTCTGAATTGCAAAGCAAGAGTTCAAAGGGTGCTGCACCAGAAATGGAGGTATGCCAGAGCACCTGCTGGAGGCAGCTCTGGATGCTGGAGAGGTTATTGCCGTGCCCTGGGCCACAGCAAACATGAGAGGCTTTGCCAGAAACTGCAGCAGGTTGTGGTCAGGATCCTATCAGAGCTGGAGAGGAATTCACCTGGGGCCAGCTCTGGTCCAAGGACAGAGGTATCACAGCCTCCATGGGCAGCCTGCTCCAATCCAGAGCTCTGCTCAGAGAGCTGGAATAGGGAAGGTGTCCCTTAGGACTGGTGGGAAGGGAGCTCCCTGCTGTAGTGGGAGCCTTGACCCTGAGTACACTGAGAGAGAGTTCCACTGCTGTGGAAGGCTGGGGTGGCAAAGAGCTCAACAATGACCCTGGCTGAAGCAGCTCTGTCCCCATCCCCTCTTCCACTGCCATGCCTGGGTTGTGCCAGCCCAGCTGCTTGCCCAGCCTGGTGATGCCTCCCTGGCAGTTGTGGTCAGTTGCTGCACTGGAAAGCACAAAGTTTGCTGCTGCTTCTTTCCCCTCTCCTAATACATCTCAGCAATAGTGCAGAGCTTTTCCTTGTCATTAATACAGCTGTTAATGAATTAATCATGCTTGCAGCCCCCTCTAATGAGTTGCTAGTCTACTCACACATATCCTTCCCACTCCCTGATGGTATCTGATGTATCTGCAAGGGCTTCTGTGAAGCTTTGCTTCTCCACAGTACATTTAACCTGCTTTTGATTATCATTTAGGCTCATTAAGGTTTATTATCTCAGTTGTCCTCTCTTGAACCTTCTCTGCTGTCCATTTCCTCCCCCCTTTTCCTTTCACCAGAGCTATGGAGTTGCCCTAAATTCTCTTCAAATTAAATGTGAAAAAATAACCCAACCCAGCCCTGAATCAGGATTAACTCTACCAGGAGCCAGGGTGCAGAGTTATCATAGACTTGTCAGGGCTGGAAAGGCCCTCAAGGCTCAGCCAGTCCCAACCCCCCTGCCATGGGCAGGGACACCTCACACTGCAGCAGGTTGCTCACAGCCACCTCCAGCCTGGCTGCAAACACCTCCAGGCAGGAGGCTTCCACCACCTCCCTGGGCAGCCTGGGCCAGGCTCTTACCACCCTCATGGGGAAGAACTTCTTCCTAACATCCAATCTGAATCTTCCCACTTCTAGTTTTGATCCATCCCCCCCACTCCTATCACTACCCAACACCCTACAAAGTCCCTCCCCAGCTTTCTTGGAGCTCCCTTCAGGTACTAGAAGGCCACAGTAAGGTCTGCTTGGAGCCTTCTCCTCTCCAGCCTGCACAACCCCAACTCTCTCAGGCTGTCTCCATAGCAGAGCAGCTCCAGCCCTCTGCTCATCCTCGTGGTCCTTCTCTGGACATGTTCAGCTGTGCTCAGCAACTCAGGCTTTGCCTCTTTGGTCCATGGCAAGGTGCAGAGCTAGCTGAATTTGCTTTGCTTTGCATCTCTCAGCAGCATTTGTCCCTGTGTGCTGCTCAGGTACCTATGGAAAACCCAACAGCAAATGTTGTGCAGCTCCTGTGGGCACAGGGGGGATGTGATTCAGAGCCACAGCCTGGGAGTATGGGGAACAATTGGGAGGGGAAAAAATAGATTCCAGGAATGATTTGGAGTCTCCAAAGTCCTGAGCAGCAATGAGAAGCTGAAGAGGTTCAACCTGCTCCACGTAGCTTAGAGTAAAGCTGGGGAGCCTCCAGGGAAGAGGGCTGCAGAGAGTGCTGGGATCAAAGGAGCCACACAAAAAAAACCCAGCTGGAAAACTGGAGACAGACTAATTCAGGCTAAGTTTAAGATTCCCTGAGATTAATTAACCACCAGAGCAATTAACCTATGGACATAATGAAGTTGTTGAAGTGTTCAAATTGAAACGAAATGGTTTTTTTCTCCTCTCCCCAGCTTCCTGCGGCTCCTCCTGAGCAGGACCTCTCTGGTGGGCAGGGAGCAGATCTGCTCCTCAGTGTGACGTGGTCCAGCTCTTTTGTTTCACCCAGCACTTGGAGTCTGAAGCTATCGATGTCCTTGCCACAGAAAGGTCTTTTAGTGCTGCCTGTAACAACCAAAGGAGCAAACCACGGCCTGCCCTGGCCGCTGCCTCTCTGCAGCGAGTAATGGCTGCGGCTCCCTGCACCTCACCCCTGCCACCTCCTGACGGCCAGGCTCACTCAGCCCTCTTGCTGATGCCTTGGTGACCCATTTCTGTGCTCCGTGGTGCTGTTCAAAGGCAAAAGAAGGTGAGACCAGCTGAGGGAGCTTTCCTGATTAATTGGTCTGTGCTGCCCGTCCCAGAATGCAGCCTGAAACTGGAACGCCTCAGCTCCCAGAGCTCGCTTCCCAGAGAGCAGCCAGGGCTGGGGGTTCGAATAAGCAGCAGACATCTGCCACTTGCTGTGGAGATGATCCTTCCAACAGCAGCCTGCTTCAGCCAGAGCCAAGGCAGAGGGCAGCTCCACATTGGCCGTTAGGAAAAGACGTGGTGGATATTAGGAGAATTGTCTTTGGGGCCAGAGGGGTCAGGGCCTGGCACAGGCTGCCCAGGGAGCTGCTGGAGTCCCCGTCCCTGGAGGTGCTCCAGAAAGTATGGCCATGGCACTTGGGGCCATGGCTTAGTGGCCAGGGTGGGGTTGGGATGATCTTGGAAGCCTTTTCCAGCCTTAATGATTTGATGTTCCTCTGACAATGGCCATGGATACACCCTCTTAAACCCAGCCCCATCCCCATCCCCTTCCTCGCTGCCCATCACAGGCACAGAGAGGCACTTTGGATCCATTCCTGTGCATTGTGCTCATGTTTCAGTGGACAGCTCCCAACAGGAGCTGATTTCCACTCTTTTGGCTATGGGCAATCATCTTTGGGAGCCTGCTCATTTGGCACACTGATGAGAGCAGGGACTTGAGCTGGCTGCAGCACATGGACCATCACTGCGGTGCTGCAGCAGCTCACTCTTGTGTGTGGATTTGTTTTCCAACAGCTAGTGGGAAGTAAACAGGGAATTGGAGCATGGAGATGTGCAAACACTTCTCTGTCTGCCTAGTAAGGAAGACTGGAATCAGCAAGCCCCCTGCCAGGAGTCAGGTTAGAGCAGCCAGGCCAGTGTTTGAAGAAATCAGAGCAGAGCTGCTACACTTTCAGCCCAGGAACACGAAAGTGCTTTGAACAGATGGGAAAGGGATCTCCAGAGCCCCATGCCAGTGCTTAGCAAGCTCTATAGCCGAGTGGAAGCACATCTCACTTAGAATATTAAGAGAAGGGATGATAGGAGATGGAGCCAGAGCCAGGGAATAACTCACTGAGCCTGCTGAAATCTTTAAACCCACAGGAATCTGATTGGAAAACCCTTTGGAATGGCTGGATCTGCTCTGACCCAGAGGCTGTTTGTTTGTCCTTTGTGTGTTGGGCTCTGTGGGGGATGGGGAGTGGAGGGATCCTCTTGGCACTTTGAAGGTGTTTGAGACACCTTTTTGGTTTTGCTTGAGTTTGTGTTCCCCTTGGATGCCTCCAAGCACACCACCTGTGGCTCTGCACACAGACACAGCAGGGGCAGGAGCTGGCAGCAGGTGGATGTGCAGCTTGCTGGGGAAACCACTGCACTGCTCTTGCTCTCAAAGCCCTTCCAAGGCAGTGCATTCCATGACCATCTTTGGCTTTCACAGGTGTTGGCTCACCCAGCTTCACCTTCTCCTGAAGCCATGGTTTGTGTGAGGGAGCTGTGTGGAGCTGAGCAGGCTTTCATTCTGGCTCAGACTGCCTGGCTCTGTTCAGCTCTTGCCTGGTGGCCATCTCTAGACTGACTTGGAGCTAGGCAGTTTCCACTCTTCCGGTTTCAGGCTGCAGAGACACAAGTGACATCCATGCACAGCTGCTCCTGCAGAGGAGCTGACAGCAGAGAACCTGAGCTCTTTAACTCTTTAAGTGTGGCAGGGCTCTGACCAGGCAGGATCACAGATCAGAGGATGTTAGGGGTTGGAAGGGACCTCAGGAGATCATCAAGTCTAACCCCCTGCCAGAGCAGGACCAGAGAAGCCAGCACAGGGCACACAGGAACACATCCAGATGGGGATGGAAAGGCTCCAGAGAAGAGACTTCCACAACCTCTCTGGGCAGCCTGCCCCAGGGCTCTGGGACCCTCACAGTGCAGAAGTTCCTCCTCATGTTGAGGTGAAGCCTCCTGTGCTGGAGTTCATATCCAGTTTATAGCCTTCTCTGCTTTGTGCTGGGATGGCTGCAAGGTGCAGGAACCTGTGAGAGTCTCCTGCCTGCTGACACCCCTGGCTGATGCTATTCCTGGGCAAGTGCTGCACTGCCAGACGCTGCTCCAGCCCCTGCCAGCCGTGGATCCATCCCTTTGTGCACAGGGTGGCTGTTTGGAAAGGGTCTGAAGAGGAAGCCCAGGCAAGGAGCAGCCAGGGGCAGCTGGTTTGTGTTTAGCAGCTGTCACAGGTAGCTCCAGTGTCTGCATTAGCTGTCCCCCCCCTTGGACAGGCAGGAAACTTGCTTTTGAAGCAGCACAGAGGTGGTGCTGTGACATCTGGCACTCAGCCTGAATGGGAGCTGTGGCATCGTAGCTTTCACAGCAGTGCCCAAGCAGCTTTCTGAGGGGAAGGCTCCCACAGATGCCTGCTGTGGAAAGGAAGGGTTTTAGGTCTTCTGGAGGCTGTGTGTATGACACAGAACTGTACAACTGTTTGGGTTGGAAAAGGCTTCTAAATCGAGTCCAACCATTGACCTAATACCACCATGGCCACTAAGCCACGTCCCCAAGTGCCATGCCCACCCAGTTCTTGAACACCTCCAGGGATGGGGACTCCACCACCTCCCTGGGCAGCACATTCCAGTGGCCAATCTCTCTTTCTGTGAAGAACTTCTTCCTCACCTCCAGCCTGAACCTCCCTGGCACAGCTTGAGACTGTGTCCCTCTGGCCTATCTCTATGAAGGATAAAAACCACAGAGGTGGCATTGGAGTAGCTGTAGGTGATTGGAAGCTGCCACTGTGTAGAGAGGGAGATGCTTGGAACGCTGCAAAGGCTGCAGCCTGATTTCCAGTTCTAAGCCTCTGCGAGCAGTGGTGAGCAGAGAGCAGGCTGTGACGAGCAGGGAGCCGAGCTGGGGCTGTGCTTGGCCATGGGCTTGGGCTCTTGTCAGGCCCTGAGGAAATCCAATCTGTTACAACCATTCCAGGCACTTCTGTGCCACTGCACACGGATTCATCTCGACTGCTGATGGCTGATACTGAGCACTCTGGGGGCTCTGTGGTTACCAGAGGAGCAGTGAATGTTTCACATCGACTCGTGCAGAGCCAGCCCCAGCCCAAACCCTGCTCCGCCGCAGCGCTGTGACCCTGCTGAGAGCAGCAGCAGGACTACTTCAATCAAGGCTAGCTCCTCGTTTCTGGGTTATCCTAAAAGGCTTCTGATGCCCTGCAATCCACTGCCAGACAATCTGGGGCGAGAAGGCACACAGCAGCGTTTTGGTATTTTGAGAAACGGGGACAAAAGAATGAGAACATTCTTGCTGCCTGCCTTGACTGCTGCTGCATGACAGCAGCTCAAGGCTTTGCAGGAGGGGAGAAGAGAATCCAAGCCTTCCCAGCTGCATCTGCAGTGTTGGGTTGTTGGGGGTGTGGTTTGGTTGGGGTTTTTTTAAGGCAAAAAAGGCAACTTTCTCCCAGCTTTACCAGGACATGCAGTGAGCAAAGAGAAAGCGACTTGAAAGCAGCTACTCTGAGGCAGCTAGCCAGAAACCCCTGGGACTGCACTTCCCTCACCAGGGTCAGACAAGGCTGATGAAATTCAGGCAAGATTTCCAGTTGAACGTGGTGCTGGCAGGAGGTTAGTGTCTGCTGGAATGGTAACACAGCCCCCAGCTCCCTGACACCGATTCACTGTGGAACTCAAAGCACTCTTGCTGCATCTATCACATTTGTAGAGCTTTGCAGACAAACAGCATTCAGCTTGCCCTGAGGAGTGACTTAGCACTGAATGGTTGAGGCTGGAAAAGACCTGGTGTCCTGTGCACCAAAGCTGGAGTTCTGAGCCCCAAAAGAAACCCTTTGAGAAGCACTTTTTACTCCACCACTGGGGGATTTAATCTCCTTTCCTGCTATTAGCTTTCATCAAAGGTAAACAACCTGCTAAGAATTAGGGGAACCAAATATTCTGTGCAGAGTTGAAGCTGTCTTTAAGGTATTATTAAAACCCAAACCCCCAACATTGCTTACCAATATCTGAACAGCTGGGTTTCAAGAACTCTGAAGTTAACCACTGTGCTGTAATGACTGTGGAGGGGTGGCATGGAACATCCTCTGCCTGGGAGAGTTCATGGAACTGTGCCCCTGGATTCAGCACTGTGCTGGGGAGTGGCTGCAGGTGCTGCTTCCCTTGGTGGCACAGCAGCAAGTGGCTGCTTTGTGCCCCTTGGGTGGCTTACACCCTGGTCAGACCTTTGACTTTGAAATGATGGTTATTTCTTTCCCATGAGCATCTGGGTTGTGACAGTTGCCTGCTCAGATCTGTCTGCAGAGCACACTCCCCAGTGACAAGAGCTGTGGCCAGCCTCTCTTCACCTGGGAACCAGGGAGAATACTCTGGATGGGTTTCTCTGTGCCTGCCTGGTGTGGAATGTTTTGCTTCATGCAGACATGGCTGGGAACCATGTCAGGGCCAATTTCTTCCTCAGCTGAGGCTCCTTAGGTGACTGAGTGCATTCCTACAGGGACAGGAGCCGTCCTGTTCCATCCAGCAGGAGCAAATCCACACAACAGAATGATTCATTAGGTTTTTTTAAGAGGGATAAAAACTGTATGAGCTTGCAGAGGGTTATGTATGTTTTATAGCAGGAGCAGCCATCAGAGCAGAGCTACATTGTTCTCCTCTTTCCTGCTTCCCTTCTGCTTTCAGACCCCATCCCCTGTGAAGTCAAGCAGGACTTGCTTTAGTTTGACAAATGTCTGGGTGAGCAGATCAGCAGCGTCGCTCTGTGCTGCTGCTGTGCTGCCTTTAGACAGGTGGTGGAAGTTATACCCCAGGCCACCTGGGCAGGCAGGAGGGCTGTGAATGCAGAGTGCTTTCCCAGGCACATCCCTGAGCCGGCAGGAAGCTGATGGTGCAATACTTTGGGTGTAATTCACTGTAGTCGGAGGCTGAAGCATCCCAGGTGTGACTCCCGCAGGGTCTGCTCCACCACTGCCTCACTCCACCTTATTCCCAGGATCCAGGGGGATTTTCAGCAATGGCAAATGAGGCTCTGTAAATGCTCAGTGACAAGCCCATAGAGGCTACACGGTGACTGCCATGAAGTTATGCTGTTAACTTGTGCCATTGGGTAGAGAGGCACAAAGCGTAATCCCTGTGCAGGCGTGTCGGGCTGTGGGTTTTGGAGGGAGCCTTGTGAGGCAGAACTGACTTCCTGGGCTTTGTTTTTTACAGGAAGGGCAACATGATCTGCAGAACCCTGGGGCCTGCCTCTCCCTTGTGCCTGTTTCTGTAAGCAGATGTTGGACCAAGGTGGACTCTCAGCAGGTGAGGTGTGCTGCTGTGCAGCGCAGCCAGCAGGGGATTTTGAGGGGCTTCTGGCACGCTGCTAGACCTTTGGCACCCAGCAGTCATCTGCCTACTGACATGCTCGGATTGGCTTCTGTCCTCCCTGAAGTGAGGATCTGTTTATTGCCTCTGAGAGCAAGAGGAAAAGATCACAGAATCATAGAATTGTTAGGGCTGGAAGGGACCTCAAGGATCAGTTTGAGCTGGGGGTGGGTCAGGTACAGAGGCTTGTGTGCAGGAGCTAAGAGCAAGCTGCCTCCTCCCTCAGAAGAACCCCAAACCATGAGATTTGGGGTAAAACAGGCAAACAAAAGCAGTCATGAACTGCCTGCAGTTGGAAGCCCAAGGGTTTGTGTTCTGTGAATCCATTCCCACAGGAGGCTATAAATGTTACCTTGCTCTGAATTAGCTGAGGACGATGGCATCCTCCAAAGTAGGTGAGGACCACTTTGTCCTCAGCCAGCCTTCTGTTTCCTACCATCACAGCCACCTGCCACAGAAAATGAAGAACTAAACTAAACTCAAAGCTTTTTCCTATCCCTGAAGAAAGCACTGCAATCATTTACCTTGTCTCTAACACCCTAGTACCTAACATTCAGTTTAAATACTAATTGTCAATTAAGCACTAATTAATATTAGCATTTTCCATCAATGATTTCAAATGAAAAAAAAACCAACCCAAGCCTCTAAAAATACCACGGTGGGAGGAGGTTCTGCTGAAGGAAGGGTGGTTTGCACCCAAGGAGGAGTGCAGTCTCCACCACTTTGAGCCAAGTGCTGGGGGTTGGCCTCTTCTCCCTCATAACAAGTGACAGGAGGAGAGCAAATGGCCTTAAACTGCCCCGGGGAGGGGTGGGAGGGTGGTGTTAGGTTGGATATCAGGAACAACTTCTTTGCTGCAAGAGTGGTTAGGCACTGCCTGGAACAGGCTGCCCAGGGAGGTGGGGGAGCCCCCATCCCTGCAGGTGTCCAAGAACCATCCAGAAGGAGCCAGTTAGCTGATTTTAACACATGTGAGGCTCCCTGCCCTCAGCTCAGGTGTGTATCCACCTGCAGCTTCCTCCACAGCTGATATCAGGAGTAAAAGAGGTGCAGTGGAGCCAACCTTTATACTCAGCAGCCAGCACTCTTGCTCAGTGGCTTGCTACCAGCTGCTGTGTTGTTGGTTCAGAGGAAGGAGTGATGGCACCCAGCCAGCAGGGCAAAACAGAAAGCTGAGAGAGGAAAAAAACCCCAAAGGTGTTTTCTCTGCTTTGTGTTTGCCCTGGGTCTCTGGGATGTGGCACTATTCATGTTTCAGACTTAAAACAGATTACAGCTTGCAGGAGACAGAGAGGCAATAAACCCTAAGCTTATCTAACACCTTGTGGCCTTAACTGCAGAGCAGAAGCTCCAGACTAGGAGAGAGCACAGCTTGGATGTAGCAAGAGGCAGGATTCATGGATTCTCCATCCACTGTGACTGACACAGTGAAAAAGGGGTGGGTTTTTTTGAGGGGTGAGTTTCTCAATCTCTACTTTTTACCTCAACAGCTCCACATGGAAGAAGAACTTCTGTGGGAATGCACTGAAGGTGTTTGTGAACCTTGAAAATTAGGTCTAAACCAAACCAAGAGTTGTGAAGACATTTTAGTGTTGGCCCTAAAGACAATAATGCCTCTGCTCTTCTTTACACAGGTGGCTCAGCTCTCCCTGAGGTGCTGGCTAGTGAGTGCTGAAGAGTGCAGTGCTTTGCTTGCTCACAGGCTGGGTACCTGCACAACACAAGACTGCTTTACCAGCCAGCATCTCCTCCCCTTGCTGAGCAACCACCTCACTTGGGCGAGCCATGCTGGCTGGAGTGCCAGAAGCCCTCCTGGTTTTGATGAACTCTGTCTGCTAACAACAAACCTCAGTCAGCTCCTGCTTCTGGAGCCCTGGGGTCTATGTAAGCCCCAATTTGAAGAACTGAACTCTGCTAACAACAAATCTCAGTCAGCTCCTGCTTCTGGAGCCCTGGGGTCTATGTAAGCCCCAGTTTGAAGAACTAAACTCTGTAAAAGAGTCTTCCTGGGTGACTTTAAAGCCAGCAGCAGCCTTAGTAGGTGGGTGTTTCTGGCTCTGAGTGGTTGAACCTCACCTATTCCTGATCCTGAGGAGTAAGTTTTGAGACAAAGCAGCAGAACATGAAACAAACTGTTAGTAACCCTTCCTCCTGGCAGGGAAAGCAGAACATCTGCTGAAGTCACGAGTGGTTTGTTGCCCGGGTTAGCAGCAGGATGGCCTACAGCTGATTAGCTGTGGCGTGATGAGGGAGCAGGAGGGCGCTGGGTAGAAATGCTCCTCATCTGAAGGTGCTTGAAATCACTCCAAAGGCATTAAAAACACCATACCACACTACTCTTGAAATTCTAGCCCCCCCCCTTGGTGTCTTCAGAACCTGCTGTGCTGACTGCACAGCTCTCTGCACACCTGCAGATGCGGTGCCCAAGGACAAGGGACAATGGACACCAAGTGTGACCCAGGAAGCTCCATATGAACATGAGGGAAAGCTTCTTTACTTGGGGGGGGTGTGTGACAGAGCACTGCAATAAGCTGCCCAGAGAGGTTTGGAGTCTCCTTCTCTGGAGATGATCAAAACCTTCCTGGATGTGGTCTTGTGCAACCTGATGGAGGTGAAGCTGCTTTAGCAGGGGCGTTGGACTAGATGCTCTCCAGAGGTCCCTTCCAGCCCCTGCTGCTCCGTGAATCTGTGAACTGGAAATGCCCCTCACAGTCTGACCTTGTCTTCAGCAAAGCAGGTAAGCAAGCACCCACCAATCCCCACCCACCAGTCCCCATAGGCAGCTGCAAAAAGCAGAGCACAGCTTGCAAAATTCACCTTAAACATGTATTTAGGGTTCCCCACATCTGCTTAGGCACCAGCAGGGGCAGCCAGAACATACAATGTGCATTCTCTTGAGCCTGGGGTGTGTGTGTGTGTGTGTTTGGTCCTGAGAGCTGCATTGCCAGCTTTGGACCATCAGCCCCACACTGTTCTTGGCTTCCCTCCCCCTGCACTCACTTTGTGCATGGCCAGTTGTGATTTCAGATGGCTCCAGCAATTCAAGCACCTGTGGATTCCAGATATCCTACAGTTAGGTTTGGTGTGAGGGTGAGGTAATGATGGATGCCAACATAATTAACCTTGCTGGTCTGTTATGTTAATTCTCAAAGACAGATGTGCTACGGAGTTGGGAACAGGAATTACCTCCCGTGTGTGTCACTGCTCTCCCTGATTCTCTGCAGTCTGACCTGGAGGAGGAGCTTTGCCTGCGAGCACCACCGTGGAAAATTGGCTGTTGACTTCAGGAAGAATTTTGTTGCAGTGAAGGTGGTGAAACACTTCCCAGAGAGGTGGGAGATGCCCTGTCCCTGCAACCATCCCAGCTCAGGTTGTTTGGGGCTCTGAGCAACCTGCTCTAGTTGCAGCTGTCCCTGCCGGCTGCAGGGGGTTTGCTCTGAAGGTCCCTCCCGACTCAAACCACGCTGTGAGCTGGCTCTAGGTACTCAGAGGATGCTGCTCGCTTATCCTGCAGGCACTTCCCCTCCCTGCCTCCGGGGGGCTGGCCAGCGGGGGCTGGGACGGCCTGGGAGGTCACTCTCGTGTGTGATGCTCTTGACAGGCCAAGCACAGCTGAGACCAGAAATGAGGCTGTTGTGTAACGGTGCCACTGTGCGTGAGCCTGAGGAGGAAATGAATTAGCCTCTGAAACCAGAACCTGCATATTACAGATCACAAATCTATCAGCAGGAAAAAAGAAAGAAAGCCCTTCCAGCCTCTGAGACAAGATAATTAGACCATTTATTATCTAATATTTGCCACATAAGAATAATTTTTGCTTGTACAGTCATTTATAGGGTAATTATTTCCTTCAGCATGAAGGAGGTAAGGAGGGGAAGTTAGGGAAGACTCTTTTTTGGTTGGTTCCTTATTTTTTTTTCTCCCCCTCTCCTTTTTAATTGCAAGAAACTTGCAACAAATGACTCAATGGTAATTTACCTCTGATGGAAGAGGAGCAGATCCATTTCTTTATCAGTTGTTAATTAAAAGGAGTATTTCATCTTGGAGCGCGAGGAAGCTCTTGAAAAGTGACACAAAGTATTTGTATTTAAATGCCTTATTATTTTAAAGGGCACAATCATCTTGCATCAGGACATGCACAATGTGCTTCACCCAGCTTCTCCCAGGCCTGTGCCGAACTGGAGCTCTTAATGACTTTATATTATTCTTGAAGGACAAGGAGAGCTGATGAAAAACCTATTCACACTCCCAGGGAAAAAAAAACACAGTAATAATTCTGCATTAATTTAACTTTATATTGGTTTAATAAGCTGCCTGATTAAGGCCAGCTGATAAATAGGAGGAGGGAAACAGTTACTGAAGAAGTATGGAAGCAAAGAACAAAAAGGGGTAAAGATGGCAAAACATCTCACACAAAAAGAGCTCAGGGGTGGGAGTGGTGAGGAGAGTGAGGGGTTTGAGGTCTTGTCTGTAAGCAAACACGTTCATCAGAGTTTCCTGAGAGTTTCTCTGGCCATGAAAGGGTTTTGTCTGGGCTTCACAGAGTGTTAGGAGCTGGAAGCACCTTGAAAGATCTTCCAGTCCAGCCGCCCTGCAGAGCAGGTCACATAGGAATGCATCCAGATGGGTTTTGAATATCACCAGAGAAGGAGATGCCACAACCCTCCTGGGCAGCCTGTTCCAGTGTCCTGTCACCCTCACAGTGAAAAAAGGTTTCCTCTGCTTCAGCTTCACCACTGCCCCTGGTGCTGGCATTGGGCAGCACCCAGCAGAGCCTGGCTCCAGCCTCTGGGCACTCCCCCTGCACAGCTTTATCAACAGCAATGAGGTCACCCTCAGGCTCCTCCTCTCCAAGCTACAGAGCCCTCAGCTCCCTCAGGCTCTCCTCATGAGGAAGATCTTCCACTGCCTTCATCAGTTTTGTGGCTCTGCCCCGGACTCTTTCAGGCAGTTCCCTGAGGTCCTTCTTGAACTGAGGGGCCCAGGACACAATACTCCAGATGCAGCCTCACCAGGGCAGAGTAGAGGGGGGGAGGAGAATCTCTCTGACCTACTAGCCACAGCCCTTCTAATCCACCCCAGATTGGCACTGGCCTTCTTGGCCACAAGAGCACATTGCTAGATCATGGTCAACCTCCCATGCACCAGGCCCCTCAGGTCCTTTTCCCCTTCAGTGCTCTCCAGCAGCTCAGTCCCCCACCTATACTGCTCCATGGGGTTGTTCTTTCCCAGGTACAAGACTCTACACTTGCCTTTGTTGGATTTCATTCAGTTTCTCCCTGTTTAAGTGCAAACCAATCCCAAGTAAAGCTAGCTAGCTGATGCAACTGGACCCTTCTTGAAGCAGAGAAGTGCTAATTGCTAATGCTGTTGCTTCAGTCCTAACCTGGATGCTTATAATTCAGCTCCATGCAGGCTCTGTTTGATTGGGGTTTTAAGCACCTTGTACTGAAGCCTAATGCTTGAACTTGCATTCAGAATTACCCAACTGCACTAACCCCAGGTCATTAATCTGAAACAATCAGAAGTTTAGAAGTCCTTGAGCTTCCTTTGCTGCCAATAAGAAGCATGGGGCTCATCCCACACAACCCTCTCAGGCTTCAGCCAGTCACTTCTCCAGCCTAAAGTGAAGAAGGGCCAGGAGCACCCATGGAAGGCAGCTCCCCAAGGCTGCAGTTGTGACATTTCCATGAGGTCTAGAGACTTGCTCCTGCTGTGCTTCCCTTCAGCAGGAAGGATAGCTTCTTGCAGGCAAGATTTCCTGGTATCATGTCCCAGCTTTCCAAGTTCTTTCCAAGGCGTGTAGTTGGGAGTAGCTTCTTTGACCCAGATTTCTTCTCTCTCACTCAGCTGAAGGCCATCATAATTTCATTTCATTTTATTTTAGAGGGAGAATGCAAAAAGCAGACACTGGAAGTGCATTTAGTTGCAGCTAAAGCTCTGCCAGCTGAGGTTTTAGACCTCACAGCTGAAAGACTGGGGGACAGAAATTCCTTTGTGCTTTCCTGTGGCCTCCATCAGTATGAAGGACGCCCAGCTTCCCTTGCACCTTAGCCATGACCAAGAGAGGGCAATTTGATTGCACTTTGGGACTTTCTGTTTGCAATTTGTTAGCAGGTGGTGGGGAGATGCCAGCAGAAATGCAGAATGATGCAGTTCCTGCAGAGCAGCTCCCAGTTACTGCCCCTGATGAAAGCAGCTTCCACTTGCACTTCGGGCACGCTGCTCACTGGATTCCCATGCTGAGTTACTGCAGCATTAAAAGGAAGGAAACACTTCTCACTGGTGGTTTGGGTTTGGGGTTTTTCTTTTGTTGCTGTTTTGGAGGGTTTTTAATTGTGAAAGATGCTGTAGATGGAGTTTTTCTACTTAGCACTGCTGTCCTATTTTCCCATGATATCCCCCGGGGACCTAACATGAGTTTAAGTAAGTCCATTTTTTTCTCGACTGACAGAACAAATGTTCAGATGCTTGAAAATTTAAAGAGCACAATGCAGGGGTGGGTGAAGCAGCTTAGACGAGGACGTTCCCACCGCAGCCCAAGCACCTTCCTTTTGTTTGTTTGTTTGCTTGCTTGTTTGCTTGCTCAGCTTGCTTCTGGGCTGGGTTTGTTTGCTTTTAATTTCCTTTAACAACGTTACACTGTGAGTCCCGAGCAGTTCCAAACATCCTTCATGCTGCCTGAGAGGAAAGGCCTCTGTGTATCACCAAGGGCTGGCACCCAGCGTGGAGAGCGATGTCTGAACCCCGCCGGTGCCTGCGCTCTGTGTGCCCGGCACCTCTGGCGTGAGAACTGCTTCCACGGCATGCCGGGCAACCCTCATTAATATTTATGAGGCAACGAAGTCGCTCCATTTGTGTTAAGGAATATTCTCCTTTCCAAGGGCGTTTGGTGTTTAAAAAGAGCCATTTGAGAGCTACCCGAGTAAAAAGCTTTGTGACTCCACAGAGCAGTTCAGAGAGCCCAGAACTGCATTGCTAACGCTAATGACATTTGGTCTTCTGTTTACTTTGAAAGGGCTTCTACAGGGGGGAAAACACCAATGCTTCTCACCCTGTTGGGGTTAAGCCAGTGTGGCATTGTGCCTAAAGGCTGACTCCTTCAAGGGGTCTATCATCCATGGTTTTGTGTGTGGTAGCTTGATATTCAGGCTGTGGCATTACTGATTTGAAGCTGCTGTCGTTTAGGGTCAAAGAGGCAGCGATTTTAGACCAGTGTTTTACCAAGCACTGGGCCTAACTTTGTTGCATCCACCAAGGACTCACACAACGGCTCTCGTGTCCCCCAACCCTTTCAGTGCCTTAGCGGTGATCCTGGACTGAAATGAGTGTTGGAGCTTCAGCCCGTGCCAGGACAAACTGGGGTACGTTAGGGGTTACCTCTCGAGCTGTAGCTGCCCCCTGGCTGCAGGTGTGTGATGCCTGGGAGGATGAGGAGAAACGGGAGCAGCACTTGCACGGCTGGAGTGCAGGAGACCAGCACGTCCCATACACTGCCTGAGTGCCTCCCTCTGCCTGTCCACGTCTCACAGAATCACAGCATAGTTTTAGCTGAAAGAGATCTTTAAGATCACCAACTCCAGCCCAGCACTGACCAGGTCACCACTAAACCCTGTCCCTCAGCACTACAGCTGCAGGGCTTTGAAATCCATCCAGAGATGAGGACTCCAGCACTGCCCGCGGCAGCCTCCTCCGGGGCTTGACCACTCTTTCAGGTGAGAAATTGTTCCTCACGTCCAAGCTAAACCTCCCCTGGGTGCAACCTCAGGCTGATTCCTCTTGTCCTGTTGCTTGTGTCTTGGGAGAAGAGCCCAGTCCCCGCTTCACTCCAACTTTCTCTCAGGGAGCTGTAGAGAGCAAAGAGGTCTCCCCTCAGCCCCTTCTTCTCCAGTGCAAACAATCCCAGCTCTCTCAGCTGCTCCTCATTAGCCCTGTTCTCCAGACCCTTCCCCAGCCTCGCGGTCCTGCCCTGCACCTGCTCCAGCCCCGCGCTCTCCTCCACGCAGGATGAATTTCCCCTGAGCTTCAGCTTTCTGCTCCCCGCGCCCGCCCCACGCTTGGGTCTGCTCATGGGCTGCGCCTGACACCTTCCGTTCCTGTAGGAGACCCTGTAGGTGCCAGGGGAAGTTTCGCGTCGGCTGCGATACTCAGCCCAGCTGGCTGCCGAGTCTGCCGCTGCGTGCTTCTGCGACTCGGGGCTCCCGGCAGAGTCTCTCGGCTGGCTGCCTCCGACCCGTCGAGCCGTGTTGGGCTGCATCCTCTCAGCGCTGTCAGGGGCCGAAGCGGAGACGGGAGGGAGGAAGAACAAAACCAAAGCAAAGCAGAGAAGCCGAAGGAACTCGGACATGCAGGGAGCGGAGGTGGCTGAGCTGCCGGACAGCTCTCCGGACCCCGGCGATTGAGCCAGCCCCAGCGAAAATGCAAGTATCCCGCAGCGGCAAGCGGGGCCGGGCCAGGCCGGACGGGGAGGAGGGAGCGGCCTGAGTGCGGGGGGCGGCCCCCCGGTCCGGCCCCCCCCTTCCCCTCCCGCCTGCCTGCACCGGTGCCGCCGAGCCCGGGCGGCGGTGGCAGCAGGCGGGTGCGAGGGGAACGCTGCTCTCCCTGCCCTTTCACCGCTTTCCGCCCCGTCCCGCCGCAGGTAGGCACGGCCGGGGGGTGCGTGTGGGGGGTGCGTGTGGGGGCTGCGGGGGCCATGGGGTATCGCCCTGCTGGAGGCGGTTCCCGGGGATCGGTTCTGCCCCATCCGGATGTGGGTGGCTGCCCCCCTTGCCCGGGGGCGAGGGGTGTTGGAGGGGATGTTCAGCGAGGGAACCCCCTGGAAAGCCGCGGAGCTGCCCCCAGGCAGCTTGGCTCTGCCCGTCCGCACCTGCACTTTGGCGGTGGAGTTGCGCTCGCTCGGCGGGGCGGGCGGCGGCGGCCGGCAGCCGGGGACGGCGGCGGGCAGGGGCGGGAGCTGATGGGCACCGTCCTGCCTTCGCTGCCGGCAGGGGCTGCGGGGAGCGGGCAAGCGGCACGTCTGGGGCTGCCAGGGTGGGGAGGAGGGGGCCATGCGGCCGTGAGGAGGGGGGCAGGGGGTGGGCGCGGCGCGGGCTGGCCAGGCCAGGTGCGGGCAGGTGGACCCGGCGCTGAGTAGCAGGGGCTGGAGGGGGTACGAGCGAGCGCCGCCGCCTTGCACGGGATGGTAGAAATGAGCAAAAGGGGCGTGTGGGAGGGCTGGGGGTCTGCTCAGTCCTCGCTTGACGTAGGGCGATCTTCCCCTCGCGCTGTTTGTGTGCCTGGGAGCGGCAGGGAGGGGAGCAGCAGGATAAGGTAAGAGAGGGGGAAAGGATCGGAGTATGAATAAAGTGCTTCCTGAGGGCTCCGTGGAGTAGTGGAAGCAGTGGGAAATTCAGTTAGCTGCCGCTGAGCTGCTGGCATGCTGCTGAAACATCTCTGTAACCGGCCCTGGTCTTCAGCGTGGAAATCACAAAGTATCCCTGCAAGCAGCACGTCAGTGAGGTTATTGCTCTGAAAGGTTTTACATTCTTTGAGTTTTTTCTCTCCTTTTTTAGCTCTTCCTTGTCTCCTTTCCTGTGGTCTTGGCTCTGTTAAACTCTCTGCATCACCTGCCTTGTTGAAGGGAGGCTTTGTCAGGGTGGAAGGAGGGGAAAAAAGCCCTCAAAAACAAGTGGTATCTTTGTTTAAAGCTATTTGTGGATCAAGGTGGTGACTTCACCGTGAAATGGCTTGGCTCTTCTTTGCTTATATTAAAAACACAATAACACATTAAAATAATCAAAGTCTGGGGAGGTAACTAGGCTGAAATGTAATTCAGCAGGGTGAGACTTTAATGTAGCTTTTACAGTGCCTCATCTCTCTTGTGAATAGAAATATAATTAGTGGAAGGCCTTTGTGGGTTTTGTTAGGCAGCTTTTCTTTTGGTGTTTTATTTGAAGGAGGACTTCAGGGCAGAGCTGAGAACTGGTAATGCTTTTTACATCATTCCCACGCTCTTCCTGAGGTCTGCAGCTGTATCTTTAGGTGCCTTGTGTTTGTTGTGGCATGCTATGTTGTTTCACAGGAGGTTGTGGGCTGGTGAGTGGCTTAGATGTCCCGTGGACCTGCCTGAACTCAACTTGTGATTGCCTGTGGTTGTGAAGAATGAGAATCAATAACAGCACTGTCCCCCCAGTCTCTTGTAATGCACCTGCATCACCTAGCACAGCATGGCCTTAACCTGCTTGTCCTTGTGGAACAAACCACAGAGCACTCAGCACTGCTGTACCTGAGGGAGGACCTTGGTGAAGCAGCAGTGGCTGTTGCCTGGTCTGCCTGGAGCGTGGCCTTTCAGCTCAGCAAGGTGCTAATCAGCACCTCCTGTCTGCAGGGAGAAACTGGGAGCGCTTCCACATCCACTGGCTTGGATATAACAGCAAGAGAGGTTGAGTTCAAGTATGGAGCCACTCTTCCCAGGTTTCTGTTCTGTTTAGAAGCTGCAGCTCCCAGTGGTGCACTGCTGGCTGTTAAATCTCTGGGTCTGCTGCTGGATACATCTGGGAGAGTTTCCTGGCCTGGCTATGGATGTGAGTGGAGGTCTTCAGCAGCTCTGAAATGCAGTGAGCTTTGAAGAGACCACCTACATGCATTTCAGAGCTTCAAGGCACTGAAGTCCCAGTTGGCCTCCTGGGGACAGGAGTGGGGGGTGAGCAGGCTAGCCAGATCCTGGTCAGGAGAAGCACTCCTGCTCTTGTAGAAGGAGACAAAAGGGCTGAAAAGGTCCTTGCTGAGTAGAGGCAACGCTTTTCCCTGCCCTGGATTTGGTGGCACATACCTACCCCAGGTGTAAACACCACCCAAGCATCTGCAGTGGTTGTCTGCAGCACCTCCAAGCCACAGTGCAGCTTTGGTATTTTGTCTCTGGTTTGATGCTTTGGAAGAATTAAGTTGAAAAAAGCAGCAGCTGAATTTCGGGAGCCAGGCTTGCAGGCTGGCCAAGCACAGCGTTGTTTCTGCTCACCTTTTCCAGGTGCTTTGCTGTGAGCTAGAATGAAAAGCCCTGAAGGGGCAGCTGAGAGTCAGGGCCATCTGAGAAACCCTCTGCATCGATTCTGGCTGGGTCTTTTGAGAGCTCCTGTTTTATCCCCGAGCACTCGTGTGTCCCCCTGCTGCTAGGTCCAGAAAAACAGCTTTTAATTTCTGCAGGTTGATTATCCCCTGCCTCCATCCCAGCTTGTCTCTTTCCCCCCACACTTGTGCTTCTGTGTCTCTCAGCTGAGGTTATTCAAGCTTTTTGTTTTCCTTTAGCATACAAATGTCTCAGATGCTGTGACCCCTGGGGTACTTCTCAGCCCCCCACTCCGAAATAGCCCTGGCTCTCTTTCTCTGCAGGCTGCTCGAACCTGGCAGCCACAGGCACTTTCTGAGTACTTTGCATCCCAGAAGTAGTCCTCCTCCACCTTGCACTGCGTCCCTGGAGCAGGACCTGGTCCTGCAGCAGCTTTAGCCCTTTCAGATGTGCCTGTGAGCTACCCAGCATGAGAGGAAGGCGGAGGGCTGGGAGGCGTGGTGCTCCATCTCCAGAGCAGCCAAGAGCAGTCCAAAGAAGAGGAACTGAATTATGCAAGAGACTCCCAGGGCCTGATCAGATTTCATTCTTAAGTTTCATTGGCAGACTTCAGTTTCCCTGCTTCATGAGGGCAGGCTGCTAGGTTGGGAGGTTTGGTGGCTGGTTGCTGTTCTAGGGGAGCCCCTCAGAGCCCTAGCCCCACCTGGGGCTTCCAGCAAGCTAGCTTCCCATTAATTAAAGCATGTGCACCTTAGCTAGGGTGAGCTCTGTGCTGAGGGTGGTGGAGACAAGTTGTCTCTAGCCTTTTAACACTTGGGTTTGAGCTTTGCTCCTTCCTTCTGTGTTATTCATATCTCCTGCATATGTGAAAAGCCTTTGCTGAGACCTACAGGAGGATGGTTGCTCTATTTTCTAGCTTCTCAATCTTGTCCTAATCAAAAATGTAAATGCATGCATAATGATTTGCATGCCATTACCTTCAGAAAAACACAGTCATGCTAAAATCAGCGGGGCTTGGAATCTCATCTCCCTGCCTGCTCTGGAAGAAGCACCTGGAATTCACAAGCCAAGACCTCTGGGAAGGCAAACTCCTCTCAGCAGTGCAGTTTGCTTTCTGCAGTTGTCAGTGCAGCCAGGGCCCAGCAATGCTTCTGAAACACAGTGCTGGGCACTTTTTAGTTCATTGTTTTCTTCTGGCCAGGTTCTTCCTTCACTCTGCACCTTTCCATAAACCCCTCCCTGGCTCTTTCATGTAAAAGTGAAGAGTCTTGCCGTGGCATAGACTTGCACTCCACTTGCCAGCACTCATCTTGTTGGGAGCACATGTGAACAGCTGACACATTCAGGGAAGTACCTGTTCCTGTGCACAGGAACCTGCAGATGCTGAGAAGTGCAGGGAGGCTAGGAGAAAACAGTGCTGTTGGGGGGGAGAGTGTGGCTGAGCCTGCATTTCAGTTTGCCTGGCACCGAGCTTTGTGTCTGGACTGAAAGGTCAGGCTGTGAGTCTCTGCGTGGAGCAGTCAGTAGGCAAGGATACGACCCAGGCTCTTTGCCAGCAGTTGACACAAGTGTCTTTGCTTGGTGGCAGAGATGCTGAGAGGGAAGAAATCTTGGGCTCTTGCTTGGCTGTGGAGGTGATTGTTGCTGACATCTCTGAGAGTGTGCATTTGTCACAGGTGCTCTAGCTTTCAGAACAAGCAGATGAGATGTAGTCCACGTTAAAACCCTGGGCTCTGAAATAAGCCCCTGGTGTGCATCATCTGCCTGGAGCTCAGCTCTTGCTCTGATAGGCTGCCCTCAAGCTGGTGAGCCTGCCAGCCAGCAGAGAGGGTTGCCTTGGATCAGATGCCATGGGCTGGAAGGGCTATCCCTACCTGAAAGCTTTCCCAGCCTGTGAAACCAGGACTCTCCCCAGTGCTGCAAACACTGCTTGCTGCTGGCGTGCAGCGTGCTGCTGGCTGGAGAGGCACATGCTGGAGCCCTCAGGAGCACACACAGGGTGCTGCTGCTGCTGATGATCCAAGGCAGCAGCTTTTACCTGGCTTTTTGCCTTCAGGGAGGAGGGGAAGTAGGTGTACCACATGCAAATGAAGACTGAGTTGTAAATGGTGAGAGAAGGCATAAGGCAGGCTGTGGACCAGAGTGAAGTTCCAATTGCATTTGAAGCAGCATGTTGATTTTCTGTGCTGTGGCACTCTGGGCATGCAGCTCTGGCTGCTGTCTGAGCTGTGGCAGCTGTGCTCTGTGCTCAACATAATTTCTCACAGGTTTCTGCATTAGAAATAAACAGAGTATGATCTCTCACTTAAAAATCCCCCCCCCAAAGCCCCCAACCACCCTCCTTTCTGTTCTTTTTGGAACCAGCTGAGTTTTTAGACCTCAGCTAGGCCACTGTGTCCTCCTGGTGGGGAGCAGCACATGGGAGCAGTGCACCCAGCATGGCACTCCAGCATTTCTCCCCCTTCTTGTGTAGGGGTCTCTGGTAGCACTTGGGGAAGAGTCCATTGTGCTGTGAGGATCTCAGAGCTCTGCATGGTTGAGCAATAGGATGCTTAATGAGGGGATGCTGAGTGATGCAGGAAGTGTTGTGCCAGCACCTTCTCAGGGGCACCAGAGACCATCCCTTCACAATTACATAAACCAGGCCAGTGGCTGCTCTGCATCCCCAGGGCCAAAGGGCACAGCATGGCTCCTTCCCACGTACCTGAGCCTGGTTGCTCTGCAGAACAGAGCAGCAGTGACCAGCCTGGCTGCTGGGAATGGAGCCTGGGGTCTCTGAGCAGCTGGGTTGTGACCCTTCTCTGCCTCTCTGCGATCTGGGGTGAGCAGACAAGATCCATGCTGGTGAGAGGGCAGGCAGCTGAGCCACATCAACAATCCCTGGCTCATTTTGTTTGCTGGCAGAGCTGTAGCTGTGGTGTTCAGGACCTGTGACATCCTTCTTCTGAAGCTGTTGCTGCACATGGAGGGAGTTGCTGGATAAAGCTGATTGAAACCATTGCATTGCTGTGTTTGGCTTCTAGCAGTCTCTGGTTTAGGTTTTGGGGCCACCGTTGTGCTTAGCCCCAGCTCAGAGCCACAGTGCACACAAGCTGCTGGCTTCATTACCTTGTGCTGACAAAATATTAGCAGAGCAAAACCTGAGAGCTGTGATGAGGATGCAGTTGTTATGGAAATACAGTGGTGGAGCTAACATTCAGCTACACACAGAGGGAATGAACTCTGAGTGAAGGTGGGGAGTGCTCTGGTGACTCTTTGTCTTGAGAAGGGAAGATCTGAGCAGCTTCCAGGAGGAAGGCTGGGCACTGCTCACCATTGTCTTCTCAGATGAGCCTGAAACCTGCTTGGGAGGTCAACAAGGCCCAGAAATGTAACCCTTGTCCCCTTTCTCACTTGCAGCCCTGTTACATCTGCTTGGATCCCTCAGAAAGCCCAAGCCCAGCAGGAGGGAGGAGTGGTCTGCAGGGTCACCTCGGGGGTGCCAGCCACGGTGCAAATGACTTGGCTCTAGGACATGAGGTGAGGTCACACAGTGGGGAGAGGCTTCCTGGGGGAGGGAAGAGCCATCTCAAGGCTGACACTAAATATCCCTCCTGGGCTTGTGCCCCACACCTGAGGCTGCTGGTGTTTCTGTTTCCTTTCCCTCAGCTCTAAGTCTGAGATCCTCCAGTGCTGTCCTCTGTAGTTGCAACTTAGGCTGCACCTTGAATCTTGGATTCAGTTTTGGGCACCTGGCTCCAAGGAGGACATTGAGGGGCTGGAGCAGGTCTAGAGCAGGGCAACAGAGTTAGTGAAGGGTCTGGAGAATGGGGCTGGTGAGGAACAGCTGAGGGACCTGCAGGTGTTTGGAGAGGAGGAGGCTGAGAGGCTCTCTACAACTCCCTGAAAGGAGGCTGGAGCCAGGGTCAGTCTCTTCTCCCAAGGAACAATCAACAGGATAAGAGGAGATGGCCTCAGGTTCACCAGTGGATGTTTAAGTTGGACATGAGGAACAATTTCTTCCCTGAAATGGTTGAAAAGGCCTGGCCCAGGCTGCCCAGGGCAGTGGCAGAGTCCCCATCACTGGAGGGGGTTTCAGAGCCTGGAGATGTGGTGCTGAGGGACATGGTTTTGTGGTGACCTGGCAGTGCTGGGGTGATCTGAAAGGTCTCTTCCAACCAAAATGGTTGTGTGTGAGGGCTGAGTGCTGCTGGCAGAGGGGCAGCCATCACACTCCTCTGCAGTCTGACCTTGGCTCTGAGGTTTCCTGCAGCTGCCATTGCTGCTGCCAGTCACTGTGTGCCACCCTGAACGTCTGTCCTCTGTGTGCCAGCTGACCAGCCTGCAGCTGCAGCCTTATCTGTGCTCTGAACATGCCACCAGCACTGCCTGTACAGCTGAACTGAACCTTCCATGCTTCTATCTGATGAAGAAGCTTCAGAGGAGAGAAAAAAACAACTCTTTTTTTCCCCCCCTATTTTTTCCTTTCAAGTGCTCCTGCTGTGTGAAGCAGCAGAGCCTGCTGCACCTTGCCATCAGCACAGTGTTTACCTGAGAGCAAAGCTTCCCTCTAAACAAATATTGGGAAATGTTATCAGGAAAGAGCCTGGCATTCAACAATCTCTGCTTTTCACTCTGGCCTTGGTGCCTTTGCAGGCAGGTTTGGGAAGTTTTGTGTTTGGTTGTGGCTTTGTGTGTGTGTGAGTGTGGATGCTCCTCACTCAGCTGGGAAATGGAGGTGCAGAATAAAGCAACCTGAAAGTTTTAGACTTCAAACCCTGTGGAAAAAAAAACGTTTGAGGAGCAGAAGTGTTTATTTTATGTGCTTTGAGATCCTCAGCTGGTGTCAGCAGCTCTGCTGAAGCCAGCCAGCTCTGCCACCTCAGAGCTGCCTGCAAAATCCCACATGCTGGTGCAGGGAGCAGCCACTGTGAAGCAGCCTTTGAATGCCACATGGAAGAGAAGATGCCAAGGTCTCTGAAGACCTGCCCCAAAAAATAGCCCAGGGTAGGGTCTGGCATGGATGGAGCAGTTCAGCAGCGTCCTCCAGCTCCCAGCAGCAGACTTTCAGCAGGAAATGGCTGCTGACTCTTTGGCTGCAATTTCTCCAGGCTAAGGAGTTTGCTTCTGTGGCAGATCAGTGCCCAGCCCCAAGTGCCATGCACAGGAGGGTGGTCAGGATGTTCACATGCATTGACACCCAAGCCCCAGCTCTCCTGCTCAGCAGCAGCAGCAGGAGGTGTTTTGCTGGACGCACACCTAGCCCTTTCCAGGGGGTGGTGTAAATTCCTGCCCTGCTTTTGGGATGTGGAGGACTGTCTGGCAATGGGGACACACCTTTAATCCAGGCTTTCTGAAACAGGACAGAGTGTGGCAAGGTCCTGGCAGCCTCTCTGAGTTGTGATGCTTGCAGAAGAGTCACTGAACCAGCTCAGAAGTGTTCTGGGTGCACTGAGCAGTTGTTCAGCCAGATGAGCACCAGCAGGATTGTCTCTGCTCCCTGGGTGCAGCTGCTCAGAGGTAGATGGAGAGAGTGTTGGTATTGTCACTCCTGGAAGCATATAAAACTCAGTGGAAGGCTTGAAAGGAGCTCTTCATGGACTTCCCTTCCATTGCCAAGGTTATCCTGGTTTCTTGGGCCATGATGGGATGTGCTGCCTCGAGGGCTGTTCATCCAGGTCTTCTGAAGAGCATCAGTAAGGTGATCCCTCCTTTGCAAGATCCTTAAAGGAGAAGAGCAGGTGGTGGCCTGAGAGCAGTTGTGTTCCAAGCCCAGTGAGAACACAGCTGTGTAAGCAGCTGACTTCCATCTGCACTGGCAACCTCTGTCTGTTTCTATTGCACCCCCAGCCAGTGCAGTGCCAGCAATCCCAAATCAGGCATGAGTAAGGTACAGGATTTTTGTGGGGGACATTTAAACTCAAGGCCAGAGCAGCAAGCAGAGGTCATGCTTCATCCAACTTTCAGTTCTGCCACAGTGTGGGTTTAGTTCTGCTGACACAGCTCTGAAAAGAAGCTGCCAACAAGGTTGGGTTGGTTCAGCAGGGCTTTAGGAATGTTGTTGCAGCAGAAGGTGAAGCTCAGGTGAGGTGCAGAGCATTCACACCTGTTCTGTCTCTTGCCAAGAGAGCAAATCTTTAACTGCTCTGTTTCCTTCCTTATTTACTGGCTTGCATTCCAGAGCTGCTGTGGAGAGTGCTGCTGCAAAAGGCAGTGGTGACCATGCCAGGAGGGAGCTGAGACCTGCCAGAGTCTTTGCTAAGAGCTCTCTCCCTTTCTCAACAGCAATGTGGCAGGCGGTAAGGAGCAGAGGCTGTGAAGACCTTCAGGCCTGGCAAGTGCAGGACAGGGAAACCAGGGCAGCTGTCACTGAGGGCTAGGTGTGGGTGGAAGGGGTGGGATGGATCTCCTTGCAGAGCTGTCCTGGAGCTAGAGCAGCCAGAGGATGAAGCTGGAGTTAAATGTTCTCATCCTTGGAACTCTGGGGTTATTCTGACTCAAGCTTTGCCAGCAGGAAGGGTAGAGTGTAGCTCCAGGACACTTGTGTGAGACCCGCTGGGAGGCACTGTCACAGGCTGGCTGTCCTGCAGCAAGCAGCAATTCCAACAGGTTGGAACTGATCCTTTAGTCTGTAAGGGATGAAGAGAGGTGACCAGTGTTGTAGCACAGACCCCTGGGTGAAGGCATTTGGGTGCATGGTTGGAGATGTTGAGGAAAGGAATAGGCTTGAGCTTGGAGAGAAGTGGAGACCTCACCTTTCAAGTCTCTGCACTGAATTGCATCCCTCAGGTAAGGCTTCAGCAGCAAGAGGACTCTCAGGGTGTCTGAAGCAGTTCCTGTAGTGCAGGCACTGGGAACAGAAGTTGTTGTGTTCAGAAAGCCTCTGCTGGGTGAGTGCTGCTGAGGGAGAGGCTGTAAGAAGAGGGCAGGTGCATGGCACTGTGTCCCCTTCTGCCCCTGGGTCCTTGTGTTTCAGGGCCTTTATTTAAGTCAAGCACTTGGTGAACTCAAGGTGGAAGCTGACTTGTTTTCTCAGGGGCTCAGGTGTCTGTGTGTCAGCTGGGCCATGGAGGGCTGGACTGCTCCTGCTGTGTGATGAGCTGCAAGTTCTCCTCCTGCAGTCTGCAGGGTTTCATTGCCCTTGACTCAAAGGACTGTTTCCCAAGGCAAAGGTTACTCAAACAGAGGTTGCAATGCCCCTGTGTGTGAGAGTATTTGAACACAGGAGCTGCCTGGGCAGGCTCCATGGCCCTGCACTGCCTGGGGCTCATTAACATGTATTTTTCCAGCACAGGTCAGTTCTCCACATATTTGTAGAGCTGGGTGAGTGACCTGTAGGACCTGAGTGCCTTTCTGTAGGTGTGCAGGACTTTTTCTGTGCCTTCTCTTTGGAGGATACATGTTCTTAGGATGCTATCACTCCCTGCTCTTTGTGGGTTAAACCAACACATTTGTGGAGAGCAAAGCTAGGTGGCATGGAAAGACTCATCAGCCTGTACAGAGGCAGAGGAAAGCAAGGAAGCACCAGAATCCATCCCTTGGTGGAGGGTGGAAGGGAGTTCTGGAGGTCACCCAGTCCAACCTCCCTGCTAAAGCAGAGGCACCCACAGCAGGGTGCCCAGGACCACAGTGTCACAGAATTATGAAAGGTTGGGTTGGGAGGCACCTCCAAAGGTCCAATCCTGCTACAGTCAGCAGGGACATCCTCCCCTGGTTGCCCAGAGCCCTGTCCAGCCTGACTTTGAATATCTTCAAGGATGGGGCCTCAGCCACCTCCCTGGGCAACCTGTTCCAGTGTCCCAGTACCCTCCTGGTGCAGAACTTGTTCCTCACATTCAATCTAAATCTCCTCTAATTTAAAACCATTGCCCTTTGTCCTATGTCCAGGTGGGGCTGGAATCTCTCCAGAGAAGGAGGCTCCACAACCTCTGGGCAGCCTGCTCCAGGGCTCCCAGCACCCTCACAGCAAAGAAGAAAGCATTTCAAGAGGCAGTGTGCCCCAGCTTTGAAGGCTAGGGGAAGGTGTGTGTGCTTGCTTGAACTGCAGTCACACTTTCTGTGTGCCAAGGCTGTGAACACTGCAGACCCTAAGTGTATTTAGACCGTGAGTGGAGGTGCAGTGCTGGGTACAGCCCTGTGGGAGTCATAGCTGCTGCTGTGGGCAATGGATCCTTACTGGAAGACCCAAACAAAGGTGCAAATTGCTGCCTGGTGTAGCTCTGTTCACTGCAACATGTTGTATGAGTGAGGATTTTCTGCCCTTGGCGCAGAGGCTTTGCTGGGGCTAGTGACTGAGCTTCCCCTGACCTGCTGGGTGGTGACTGAGAGCTGGGACAGGACTTGCACTTCTCCTCAGAGCCCCACTCAGCAGAGCTTGAACTCAGTCCTTTGGTGATAAATGTGATGGTGTGTGGCAGCACAGTCCTGTCTGTCTGGGCACATGAGCAGCAAAAGCCCAGGCAGGGCTCCCTGGGGCTGGGCTCCCACTCTTCACAGGAAGGAGAAGCAGCAGCACCATGGAGGGGCAGATGGGTGCAGCTGTTCCAGAGCTCAGCACAACAGCCACAGAGAGCCAAGGCAGTGCAGCACTGCACCAGCCTCAGGACCAGCAGGGGCAGATGGGTGCAGCTGTTCCAGAGCTCAGCACAACAGCCACAGAGAGCCAAGGCAGTGCAGCACTGCACCAGCCTCAGGACCAGCAGGGGCATGCAGACACAGGCATGCCCTCACACAGGTGCTGTGTTGCATGAGGAGAGCTCAGCACCACGCAGCTCTGTCCCACAGGTGCTCTGCTGGAGACAGCTGCAGTCAAGTGTCCTTTGCATGGAACCTCCCAGGCTGCCTCCTCAGAGCTTGCTTGGTTTGGTTTGTTGTTGGTTTTCCTGCTGTAATGATTTTGCCATGAAAATTTCAGCGTGTTTCCAGGAAGAGGGAAGCAGTGTTGCACAACTGGGGTGACTGGCATGGGGTCTCACTGGGGATCTCCATGGAGATTTGGGTCCATCTGGCAATGTCACTCTCCTTTCTCCCATCCCTTTAGCTGTGTTTGTCTGGGAGCAGACTGCCCTGGGGATGGGGGGGTGCTACTGACACTCAAACTCAATCTGTGGTTGTTTTGAACTGAGATTGTGACCCTCATACCTGGCTTGCATGTGGCTGTTCCAAGTGTGCACAGACTGGTGAAGGATAAGCTGTGGAAAGCTTTTGTATTCCTCCATTTGTTGTGCTCCCAGTGCCGCTGAGCCTTGCCTGCTGGCTCTCTGTATCCATAAGGGAAAAGGGAGAATCCTGTCCTAGAGAAAGCTCCTCACTTGCAGTGGTGCCCAGGGACAGGACAAGGGGCAGTGGGCTCAAACTGGAACCCAGGAGGTTCCCCCTGAACATGAGGGAAAACTCCTTTGGTGTGAGGGCTCCAGAGAGGTTTGGAGTCTCCTTCTCTGGAGAGCTTCTAACCCCAGCTGGCCATTGTGATCCTGGGCAAGCTGCTGTGGGTGCCTCTGCTTTAGATCTCCAGAGGTGCCTTCCACCCCCAGCATGCTGGGATTCTGTAAGGGACAATGTTGTGTCAGTACACATGCCTGGCACCTGCTTCTGCTCTCTGTGTCTGCTGTGTTAAAGCACCTCTGCTGTGTTCACCTGAAGTGTTGTGAGATCAGTGAGTCTGAGCCTGCTCAGCACTCCAACACAGGAGGAGATGATCCCATCCTTGGGATTCTTTTGTTCCTTGCTACACCTGCTCAGGTTGCTAAGCACTGCTGACTGCCAACTGTGCTTGCAGCACCTCATGGGGCTTGTGCTCTCTTGTGGTTTTATCTCCTCTCTGCCTCCCTTGCAGCTCACCACATTTCACAAGCAGATGCAAGGCAAGGAAGCTACCTCCCAGATCCTTTAGAATCAAGCAATTGCACCTGGGGAGGCAAACCCTCTGCTGGAGCTTAGCCTGAGGTCTGCTGCGAGGAAAGGTTCACTGCTGCTCTGTCAAAGGGCATCTTCCCCTGGGCTGTGTTAATGGAGCAAGCAAAATGTGTCCTTGGGATGTGGGAGAAGCTGAACAGCCTGTATTTAACAACTTGTGTTTTCTGTGCTGTGCCCTTTCATTGCTTTGCTTGGGATTTTCTCAGTGAAGAGCCTGGGCACTGTCAGAGTAGTTCGGTCTGATGCATTTTCTTGAGGTCATGCAGCTCTTGACCTTTGTAGCTGGCTGTGCATGGCTGGTGCTTAGCTTGCTAGACCTTCACCAGAGCCTGAACTGGCACACATTTATTTCCTCAGTGATTGTCCTGCCTGTTTTCAGTAAGAGAGTTTGATCTGCCATGGCAGCCTCACCAAATCACTGGACACACATTGCTGCACTTGATTGTGCATCTCCATCTCCTGCAAATCCTGCTGCTCTCCCAGCTAGTTTATTTCTTCTGACAATGGAAAATCATGGAATCACAGAATGGACCTCTGCAGGTCATCCAGGCCAAGCCCCCTGCCCCAGAGCAGCTTCACCCACTGCAGGTCACACAGGATGGTGCCCAGGGGGGTTTTGAATGACTCCCAGCATGGAGACTCCACCACCTCTCTGGGCAGCCTGCTGCAGTGCCCCACCACCCTCAAAGTAAAGAAATTCCTTCTCATGTCTAGCTGCAACTTCCTGTGTTCAAGATCATGCCTGTCACCTCTTGTCCTGGGCACCCCTGAGAAGCCTGGCCCCATCCTCCTGTAGGTATTGATCAGCACTGGTGAGATCCCTCTGCCTTCTCTTCCCTAGACTAAAGGCTCTCAGCCTTTCTTCATGAAACCCCAACTCCCTCAAACACTAAACCCCTGACCTCCTACCCCAGCCTCAGCACAGTGCCGCTGACCTGATCCACATGGGAAGGGGCTGAGCTGTTGCTGCCACCACAGGAGCTGCAGGTGAGACCTGGCACTTGGGTAACTTCTGAGCAGGGTGGCTCTGCTGGCAGAGCTCAGCCACAGCTCCCGCTTCCCTCTCTCTCATTACTTCATCTTCCCTCACTGACCATAGCTCAGCCAGGAGAGCTAATAAATTCCTGCCTTTGACTAAAATTGCTGGGCTTAGGAGGGTGCTCCAGAAGCAGAGGCTGCAGCTGGCTTTGCTGCTCTGTGGTGTGTAACAGGGGCACAGCCTTCCTCCTGCAGTTAGCATGGTCCAAGTGTTTCAGTGGCAAAAGACCTCCAAGGTCACCAAGTCCCAACCACAGAGAGCTGACACCACTGTGGAGCAAGCAGCCCTCTCCTGGCTGGTGCACACCATGGGTAGGTTTTCCTTTGAGTTTAGGCTCAAAATGCAGTTCTAGGTGAAATAAATGAATAATAAATGGGTGGAAGTCTTTCTGTGGATCTGCTTTGGAGTTGTCCAGCTCCTCACACCCCTGAAGAGCAGAGCTGCTGCCCTGTTTAGGGTGGGCAGGTCTGCTGAGTCCCATGACAAATGCCAGCCAAGGTGAGAGCCTGCTGGCTGTGTGAGCAGCCTGGGCTGTGTGCTGGGTGTCCTGGGGAAAGGAAATGATGAGCCACGAACTGTGGCTGACACATTCTGCTTCCACCACTGATTGCTTGCAATTTGCAGCAGTACTCCTGACTTTAATTACACAGCCATTTGCTGTTTGGATAAGCATAGGAAGGAAGCCTTTTGCTTTTTGCTTTCCAGAGCTGAACTCTTTCAATTTTATTTTAACCTACTAAGAACAGGCAGCCAAAATTCAGGGCCTGATTCTAGGGTCTGGTTTGTTCTGTTATCATGGACTCAGGAATTGAAGCTGTTTGCAGTGATATCCTCTTTCCTAAGCTCACTCCCAGGAAAGCAATGGCATGTGTTTTTGGGGTCAAAACATGTCCTGTTGGAAAGCCTGACTGCAGGCAGTGAGCAGTTTGCACACAAACCATTAGCAAGGCATCCAGATGTGCTTTTTGGGGTGGAAAGAGCTTGTTGTCAGTGTGCATCTTATTCTTAGCTTGACTTAAATATCCAGCCAGAGCATTGCATATGCTGCAGTTGTGTTAGCAGCTAAGGAGCATCCCTGCATGAAGTGCCAGGTGAACAAGTTGCTTTGTGTGGCCTCCTCCTGTTTGAGTTCTCCCTTGCTGATGGCAGGCTCAGAGGTCTGGAGAACCTTCATCCTGCAAGTTAAACCTTGCTCTGCTCCAGGTGCTTGTCAGCCCAGCTGTAATACAACTGCTAGTTAAATGTCTTGCAGGCTCTTCTGATGCTGGCTCCTCAGTGTTGCCCTGAAGAGCCTCTTTTAATGAAGGTTATAGCACATAAGTGGTCTGTTAGGGCAGCCAGCAGCCAGCAGTGGCATGCTCTGGATTTGTGGCTGTCCCACTTTATGAGAGGAGGAGGCCAATCTGGAAAGCTGTTGCCCTGAGGGTTCCTGCTGTAGTTCCTGTACTTGGGGAAATCTCTGGGGTCAGGCAGCACAGTGACAGGCTGCATGAGCAGCTCTGCAGGACTGGTTTGGCAAGGATTTTTTCCCTGTTCCTGTGCTTGCTCAGTTTAAAGCAGGTCCTGGTAGGTTCTTGTTTTTATTAACTCATTGACTTAAGAGTTCCCTTATGGGTTACTGACCTCCCCCTTTGTTCAGGCTGATCAAACTTCATGCATCAAATCTATACATGCCTGGCTTTTGCTCTCACAAAGGTTTGCTTCATAGTTTTAGCACCACACCTCCCCCGCTCTGCTTCCAAATCATCATCTGGCCAGTGGTGCTTGGCTTGTGTTGGCCACTGAACAAAGAGTGCCACTGAGCTTCAGCAGGGGCTTTGCTTGGACTCCTAACCCATGCACTGCTCTCTTACACTGTGCATTGCCCAGGTGCTGAGAGATCTGCAGTTTGCATGCAAGTCAAAACCACTACGTGAGGTCTGACAACTGCTTCATCTGCTTAGGGTTTTGGAGACAGGTTTACAAGGGGCCAGTAAAGCCAAGTCAGCTGTGACAGGAGTCCAAGCAGGGTCATAAACATCACACACAGCTAGGAAAAGTGCAAACAGCCCTGGTGTAGTCTCTGCTGTTACACACCCAGGCAGAGTCCCTCAAGGAAGCAGTCTGGGGCAGTGAGGAGACCTGGCCACAGGTCAGACAGGAGGTAGCTGTGGGGTCCTGATCATGATTTTGCACCTTGTCTTCCCTCCTCCTCCAAGTCCAGGGGACTGGAAGAAGCCATCCAGTGTGGGAAAAGGTGGCTGAGGATCACTTCTATCTGTGTGCCTTGCACCTACATGGAACCTCCCTGCTTTTGTGCTGACTTGACTCATTTTAGCACCTTCTGCTGCCCAGACTCTTGGTGCTGCCTTTCCCCTGCGTCTGTTCCGTGCCTTTGAGAGGCAGCCTGTGGGAAGCTTTGGTGCATGTGCAGGGCCAGTGGCTATGTCCATGGTCTGCATTTGGAGAGGAACTGAACTTTGGGGCTGTGTTGCCAGCAGTGAGTGCTGTGAGGCTGCCAAGCAGCTGGCGTGGTTGAGGCCACACAAAGCAGGAGCGGTGGAGCCGTTACGCTCAGGCTGCTGAGGAGAAAAAGGATGAGAGTAGTGGAGCATAAAAAACCCAGAGAGTCACAAATCTGTGCATTCATTTCAGCAAGTGCTCAAGCAGCTGTAGGCTTCCTATTTAGCTCTCAAAAGGTCCACATGGAGCTCTTGCTGTTCTGAATTCTAAATATCTGCCCAGCTATGGGCTCTCCTGATGAGTGAAGTAACTCTTCCCCCTCTTCCCCAACTGCTTTCCTGATCCTGTTCCCATTTCAACCCTCTGAACAGACTTGCTTTGTTTGCTCTGGCTTTATGTAATGGCAGAATTGGATGATAGTTGTCTCCCAAAATCTCAGGTCTCTCTTCCCTTGCTAAGTTCATTTTCCCCTGTGCTGCTTTGTCCTTTTGCTGAGCTCTGCTGAGGAAGTCTCTCAGGCAGCATTTGCATCCATGGTGCAGCAGGGCAAACCCTGCTCCTAATATTTACCTCAGTAGTGGAGCTCTCACCTGAGCATGGGGACAAAGAGCAGAATTCAGTGTGTGTGTGCAGGGTCTAGTAGTGGTAAAAACATCTGGGAGGCTTTGACCATTGCCAAGCCAGGAGCTGCCAGGAGCCACACAGTGCAGAGTGCCTTCAGCTCTGCAGATGACACGAGGTGCTGTGCTGTGCAAGCAGCAGTTGGTGCTTTCATGTAGCATAACTGGACTGACTGCTTTAGGAGGTTTTTGACCAAATTTGGTGGTGTAAAATATTCTGTGGTCACATGGACTCTTCTGGTGAGAGCAGCTGGTGTTCAGAAAGGTTAGAGGTAAGTTAATGAAATGTGTTGTTGGAAATGGCATTCGTCAAACCAGGCTAACCCTGCAGCTGAATGGTCCCAAATGCTTCATCTCTGAGTGGTTCAGGATGGCCATTCCTCTGTGCCATCCCCACAGATGGACAGAGATAGATGGAGATTTCTCTGTGGCACTGCAGACATCTGTGCAGAGGAGCTGGCTGCTCAGCTGGGAGCCAGGGCAGAAACTGGCACTGCTCAGGCACTGAAATTGTGTTAAGAAGTTAAGCAGAAGCAGTCACTTGAGTTGGTCACCGTGGTGGTGTTTGAGTGAGTCACAGCCCTGGCAGAAGTCCTCTCTGTGTCTGCCCTGGAGGCTGCAGACATGCCTTATCTGCTCAATTGTTGAGTTTACTTCAGCTTTGCTCTTAGTAGTTAGTAACTTTTACTTTCCTGGGTGCACCTAGGCATAGAGAAATGCCCCCAAATGAGGCTGTAGAATCACAGAATTGTTTTGGCTGGAAAACACCTCTGTGATCTTTGAGCCCAACCCCACCATGGCCACCAAACCATGTCCCCAAGTGCCATGGCCACAGGTTTCTGCAACATCTGCAGGGATGGGGACTCCAGCACCTCCCTGGGCAGCCTGTGCCAGTGCCTGATCACTCCAGCAGCAAAGAAATTGCTCCTAATCTCCAACGTGAACCTCCCCTGGGGCAATTTCAGGCCATTTCCTCTCCTTCTATCACCTGATGCTAGGGAGAAGAGACCAACCCCCACCTCACTGCAACCTCCTCTCAGTTTTTATCTCCCTGTGTGGAGGATTCATCCACCACACAGATTGCCACGGGCAAAAAGGAATGTGAAGAGAGTGACATTTTCATTCCACTTGATAAAAATCCATACAAACATTGGAAGGTTTTTAATTGGGAAACTCGCCAGCTGTGGAGGAAGGTTTGACCTGTGTCCTCCTGGGCATGTTTGTTCTGCAGCAGCAGCTTTCCTCCAGCACTGGAAGCAGCTGCAGTGCGCTGGGTTCGGGAGGCAGCCTCCTGGCTGATTGGCTGGGGGGGCAGGAGCAGCGAGGAGAAGCTGAGGGAGAGGACTGTAAATAGCCTATGGCTGCAGCAAGGCTGCTCCCCGAGCCAGGGCAGCGCTCCCCGAGCCAGGGCAGCGCTCCCCGAGCCAGGGCAGCGCTCCCCGAGCCAGGGCAGTGCTCCCCAGGCTCTGCAGGGCGCAGTGCTGGTAACTAACCCTGCTCTGTGTCCCTCTTTTGGCCGGGGGTTAGGGTTTGGTGGTGTTAAGGTGGATTTGATGAGGGACATGGTTCCTGTCACCGTGCTGTCAGTCTTCTCTACCCTCCTGACCCATCTCCTACCTTTCAAAGGCTTTTGGAT
The DNA here is from genome assembly GCF_026170545.1 of Melanerpes formicivorus. Classification (NCBI taxonomy): domain Eukaryota; kingdom Metazoa; phylum Chordata; class Aves; order Piciformes; family Picidae; genus Melanerpes; species Melanerpes formicivorus. Next base: position 16,784,807 of record NW_027142368.1, on the reverse strand, counting down.
TCCCTGCAGCTTCAGCTGAATGTTTTTAAAGGCATGGAAAGCGTTGAAGGTTCTCTGTTGACTTAGAGAATGACACACAAGAGACTCAGTAAGTTTCTTGTATTATGCTTCTATTCTGGCGCGCCTGACACAGGTAGAATCATTTCAAAAGACCTGTGTGTCTTCAGAGAGTTTTGGGCAAGCTTTTATACAAAAAGTTATCTGTCTATAATGACAGGGGTCCAGATGCTTCCTATCTATACAAAGCTTATCTATCCAGATGCTTCCTATCTATACAAAGCTTATCTATCCAGATGCTTCCTATCTATACAAAGCTTATCTATCTAAAAGAGCAGAAGTATACATATCATGTAGGTGTCCTTTATCTTATACAAAAGATCATCTTGTCCAAGACTAACAGAAGTAAATCACTGAAAAATCCTGCTATTCCTTATCTATCCAAAGGCTGTCTGCCAACCCCTCTCCCCCTCCCTGCATTCCAGCATTTCAGCTAACAAGCAGAAAATTCTTATCAACTCTGTTGTTCTGTTAATGAGACTTTTCTGTTCATCAATTCCCCCCTTTCTTACAGCCAAGAGTATATTCCTATACTATATTTTCTTAAAATAATGTCCTGTTTCCAGCTCATGCCTGAGTTTATAATTTTTATACTTATGGTAGGATTCTACACTACTCTTTCCAGTACACATAATTATCTCAATCAAAACTAGCAGTAATATTATTAATAAAACAATCATTACAATTCCCAGCAACAACTGTTTAAGCCAGCGTATATTGGGCATCCATGAGGTTAACTCTTCCCAGAGGTCTGATAATCCATATGATGTATCATCCTTGCTTACCTCATGTAATACTTTCCCCTGTTCCCATATATTTTGTACATCAGTTTTAATTTGTCCTGATCTATCTACATAGGTGCAACAAGTGGTGTTTATCAGGGTACACACCCCTCCCATTTCAGCTGTAATAATATCCAAAGCCAGCCTGTTTTGTAGTGACACACTGCTCGCAGACTTAACTTCCACCTGCAGATTCTGCACTGCATCAGCTGCTGAATTAGCAATGACTTCCATTGTAGCTGATATATTTACAATTGCTTTTTCAAGTTGTGCAATGCCTAATGCAGGGAACAATGCTCGAACAAAACTGTGATATCCAGTCCAAGCTTTCTGAGCTATCTTTCCCATGCTGACAATTGTGGAAGTTACTATCAGATGTAGTCATCCAGTCTGACGGCCCCCATGTCCAATTCATTGAGGCTACCCCAAATAAAGGGGTCCTCATTTGGCCTCGAGGAAGTTCAGTGCATATCCAACAGTTAGAAAGATTAGTTTGCAAAGCCAATTCTTGACTAACATTTAAGTACATATTGCCTTCCCATCCTTCAATAGTATTAACCAACAAACAAATCACGATTATCGATACAGCTTGAGCTTCAGGGGTCCCTGAGATTCGAGTTTCCATTCTCTTGCTGAAGTCTTCTTGACTCTGGTGTGGTGAATCCAAGCAGCTTGTTCCTTGATTTTGATGGCTGTGAAGGATGTCAATAACACCTGATATGGTCCGGTCCACTTAGGCTCCAGAGGGTTTTCTGAAAGAGATCTGACATAGGCATAATCTCCAGGTTCCACATCATGGGCTGGTCTGTCTAACCCTCTCACGTTGGTTCCAATCACCTGTTTGTTAACAATGCTCAGGTTCTTATAAATTTGCTGAACATACTTGTTCAACATTTCCTCTCTAAAATGCCCTGGTTCAGAAGGGTCCATAGTTCCTACTACATAAGGTCTTCCAAACAGGATTTCAAATGGGCTCAACCCTTCCTTTATTCTTTGCTTAGTTCGAATTCGCAACAGGGCAATTGGTAATGCTTGTGGCCAAGGAAGGTTTGCTTCCTGTCCAATTTTTACTATCTGGTTTTTGATTAAATGGTTCATTTTCTCCACTTGCCCACTCGAATGTGGATTGTAGGGGGTGTGGAGTTGCCAATCAATCCCTAAAATTTTGCTCACCTGTTGTACCACCTTGGCCACAAAATGAGGTCCCCTGTCTGAGGAAATAGCAGCAGGTACCCCAAAACGAGGTATTATTTCTTGTAACACTGCCTTAGTAACCTCCCGTGCTTTGTTTGTGCGACAGGGAAATGCTTCTGGCCAACCAGAGAAGGTGTCAGTGAGTACCAACAGGTACCTGTATCCCCCCTTTCTTGGGAGCTCAGTAAAATCAATTTGCCATTGTTGTCCTGGATAATTTCCTCTGCTAATTTGTCCCAGTCTAACTCCTCTTCTTACTTTGGGGTTAGCCTTAAGACACACCTCACATTGCCAGGTTACCTGTTCGACCGTGGTGTATAATTTCCGTGCTATACACTCCTGAACCAATTTTCGATACAGGGCTTCTGCTCCCCAGTGAGTCTTTGCATGTTCCATCTGAACAAAAGCCCAGAGAAGGTTCGTGGGAATGATTAATCTCCCATCCAGTGTCCTGGCCCAGCCCTTTCCTGTCCTATTCCCCAAAAGGTCTTTAATTAATTTCTGATCCTCTGTGCTATACACAGGTTCTGGCTCTTTTTGCTCAATTGACAGTTTACCATCTGGGATCAAAACAAACTCTGACACCTTTCTCCCCTCTCTGGCCACCCTTTTAGCTGTTTCATCTGCCAGTCTGTTGCCTCTTTCTTGACCAGTATTTCCTTTTTGGTGTGCTTTGCAGTGCATTATGGCAACTTTGCTTGGCTTCTGCACTGCTTCTAGCAGCCTCAGTATTTCTTCTGCATGTTTAATACCTTTTCCTTGAGATATCAACAGTCCTCTTTCTTTCCAAATGGCTCCATGGGCATGTACCACCCCAAAGGCATACTTGGAGTCAGTCCATATGTTTGCACTTTTCCCTCGGGAAAGCTCAAGAGCTCTGGTCAGTGCTATTATCTCTGCCTTTTGAGCGGAGGTGTTACTTGGTAGGGCTTCTGCCTCGATTACCTCTTCTCCTGTAGTTACAGCGTACCCAGCTTTTCTTTCTCCCTGGATCACAAAACTGCTTCCATCGGTGTACCAATTATGGTCTGCCTTTTCTAGGGGTTCTTCCTTCAGGTCAGGTCTGCTGGAATAAGTGGCCTCAATTGTTTCCAAACAATCATGAATAACTCGTTCTCCATCACCACCCTGGAGGAAAGAGGCTGGATTGACAAAGTTAGCAACTTTAATTTCTACATCATCCTGCTCTACTAGGATGGCTTGGTATTTAAGAAATCGTTGTGGAGACAGCCAGTGTCCTCCCTTGGCTTCTAGAACAGCAGAGATGGTGTGTGATACTAGGACTGTGATCTTCTGCCCCATTGTGAACTTTCGAGACTCTTGAATGTTAATTGCAACTGCTGCCACAGCCCTCAGGCATCCTGGCCATCCCTTGCTTACCTCATCCAGTTGTTCAGAGAGGTATGCCACCGCCCTTCGGTAGGGTCCTAAGGTTTGTGCTAGGACTCCGAGTGCTATCCCTTGGCTTTCATGGGAATACAATAAAAAAGGTTTAGTGACATCAGGTAGGCCTAGTGCTGGTGCCCTCATCAATTCCTTCTTTAAGGTACGGAAAGCTTGTTCAGCTTCTCCATTCCATTGCAAGTCCTTATCAGTCTCTTTCAATAATTCATAGAGGGGTTTCACAAGCAGGCCATAATTATAAATCCACAACCGGCACCACCCTGTCATTCCCAAAAAGGTTCAGAGTGCCTTTACTGTGTTTGGAAGTGGAATAGAACAGATGGCCTTCTTTCTTTCAGGGCCCAGCACTCGTTGTCCTGCTGTTAATTCATATCCCAAGTAGGTTACTTGCTGCTGTACTCTTTGGGCCTTCTGCGGGGAAACTCGGTACCCATGAAGTCCCAGGAAATTCAGCATACTCACAGTCCAGCTTTCACATTCCGCTCTGGTCTGGGTGGCCAGCAGGATGTCATCTACATACTGTAGCAGAGCCCCGTTGCCTTCTGGCCTGTTCCACTTCTCTAATTCTTTTGCGAGCTGATTTCCAAAGACAGTAGGGCTGTTCTTAAATCCTTGGGGCAAGACTGTCCAAGTTAATTGACACTTTCGGTTAGTTTCTGGGTTCTCCCATTCAAAGGCAAACAGTGGCTGGCTCTCAGGGGCCAGGGGTAAACAGAAAAAGGCATCCTTTAGATCCAAGACGGTAAACCATTCTAATTCTGTTCTCAATTGAGTCAAGAGGGTATATGGGTTTGCCACCACAGGATGGATATCCTTTGTTATTTTATTTATAGCCCTTAGGTCCTGCACTAACCGATACCCTCCAGCTGCTTTCCTTACAGGTAAAATTGGAGTATTGTAAGCTGATTCACACTCTGTTAGCAGCCCATACTTTAAGAATTTTTCTACAATAGGCAAAACTCCTTCCCTATCTTCTTTCCTTAAAGGATATTGTTTTAATCTAACAGGTTGAGCTCCAGGCTTAAGATCTATTATCACAGGTAGGGCATTTTTGGCCCTTCCAGGCTGCTCAGTGTCCCAAACCCCAGGATATACTTGATCTTTTATGCTTTCTTTTATTCCGTTTTTCTCTTGTTGAGGGCTCATTAATGCAAGACTTAAAACCTCAACCAACTGTTCCTCCCTTACTCTGAATTCTACCTTCCCCTTATTAAATTTAATTTCAGCTCCCAATGCTTCTAACAAATCCCTCCCCAGCAATGACTTTGGGGCATTTGGCATATATAAAAACTTATGTAAGCCCCAAGTTTTACCATATTTATATTTAAGAGGTTTAAAAAAATATGCCTTCTCAGTTTGACCTGTAGCCCCTACCACAGAAACATAGCTCTCATCCAGAGGCAGCAGTGCTTGATTTAAGACTGAAAAGGTTGATCCTGTGTCAACTAGGAATTCCAGTTTATTTTCTTGTTCCCCTAGCTTCATTATAACCAGAGGATCTGCTAGGGTATTTATAGTCTCCTCCGGTCCTCCCTAATCATCCTCTTCTAGTTGTGCCTGTATTCTGTTTTTCTTTTTCCTCTCTGGACATTCTCTTTTCCAGTGTCCCTTCTTTCTACAAATCGCACACTGATCCTTTTCCAACCGCACTCTATTAGTCCCTTTAGTCTTCTTACTTTCCTGCAACGCTGCTACCAACATTCTCTTCTCTTTTCTCCTACTTTCTTCTTCCCTGTTAGAAAATACTCTCCATGCTACATCCAAAAGTGCCTCTAAATCCCTTCCCTGCGGGGGTGACAACTTTTGCAGCTTCTTTCTGATATCACTAGCAGATTGGCCAATAAATAGGGATACCAGTTGTTGTATACCTACTTCTGATCCGGGGTCAAGAGAGGTGTTTTTCCTCATTACTTCCCTCAGCTTATCCAAGAATTCTGAGGGTGATTCACCAGGTCCTTGTCTGACTGAGTATAACACAGACCAGTTAATTGCTTTCGGAATGGCTTTTTCTATTCCCCTGGCTACAAACTCCCGGTATTCCTCCAATCTAGTCCTTTGCAGCGCATTGTTTGTATTCCATTCCGGATTTTGGAGTGGAAATACATCTCCAATGTTTGCCCCCCCTCCCCGGGTTTGAATTCTTTCTGTTGCAAGCTCCAATCCATGTTTTTCAATTAATTGTTTCTCTGTTTCAGTCATTTGTTCTAATAATAACTGGATATCGTCCCAGTCTGGATTGTGCTGCCTAACCATGAATCGAAAATGTGTAGCTGTCCCTGTGGGATCATTACGATAATTTTTAGCCTTTTCTCTCCAACTATCCAAATCATGACTTGTAAAAGGCACCTTAATCCAGACTGGGTCCCCCTCAGGCCCTACTGCTTGTCGCAGGGGGGCTTGAATGAGTACCTGGGAAGCCGGGGCATTTGCTTGCTGTCCTCGGGTCCTTCTTGCCACTGGGCTTCCCTGAGCGTAGCTCTGGGAACTTACTCCAGTATCACTATCTGAATTGCTGCCACTCCCAAAACCTCCGACATTATTTTCCGAACTCTCTGTCACTACCTCTTGCAATTTTCCTGGAGATTGATAAAATTCAGGCAGGTCTTTTATTTCCTCAAGTTTAAGACACCTCTGCCCTATACTACACGCAGAGCAACACCTTTTCAACTGTGTCTGCTTCTTATTCTTGGCCTTGTTTTCTTTTTCAAGGGCCAAAACCATTGGATCTGAGGGAGCTCTAACACCACAGTCCCTTTGAAACTCCGGATGCTCTCGGAGATAGAAAAACATATCAGCATATATTGTCTCATCCCATTTCTTTTCTCTTCTTAAAAACAACATCAATTGCAGTAAAGTATCATACTCCAGACTCCCATTTACAGGCCATTTCTCTCCACCATCTAATTTATATAATGGCCACCACCGGGTACAAAATTTAATTAGAGTCTTTTGATTTGTTGACCCTCCTGGGGGTCCTCCAATTTCCCCCCAGTGGGCAAGTATACAACCAAGTGGGCTATGTCTTGGGATCTCACTACTTTGTCTCCCTCCCATTTTACACAATACAACACAGTACTTTCTTTTTACAGCACACAGAACACAAAACAAATACAAATACAACTACAACAATAATGACCGGTCCTTAGCACACAGTTATTGGCCACACACACTCAGCCACACATTCAAAACCTCTCGTACTTTATGTTCTTTAGGGACCCTCTTGGCCCCTCGCACACTTAAACGGTACTAATAATTCCCTTTGGGACCCCCCTGGTCCCACACTACAGACAATGTTCATGATACATAAACAATGCCTATAGTTACCTTTGGGACCCCCCTGGTCCCAACCCAAGAGCTCTTTTACCTAGGGGTGCAATAAATGCCTCTCTCCCGCGCAGGGCGTCCCCTCGCGACTTACGGAGCTACCCCTTTCATAGAAGCATACCTTCTCTGTGCTGGCAGTCTTGTCTGTTCCTGCAGCGATCTGATGAGCAGCGGAGCTCTCCTCGAGAATTTCTCGGCGGGCCCTGAGAGGTCCGGCTCCTCAGCAGGTCCTGCAGCCAAACAGAGTCGTCCTGCCGCGGTCGCCAAATTGACTTAGAGAATGACACACAAGAGACTCACTGTTCCTAGAGACAGGTGCAAAGTGCAGGGGAGCCACAGGAGCTGCCACCCAGAGGACAAAGGCCTGAGGTCACCTTTGGTGTGCTGCCTGGATGGGTGAGCCCGTCTGCAGCTCTCCCCCAGCCACTGGTGGAAGCAGCATCTGAAGGAGAAGCCCCCTGCAGTAGGAGGTGGGAGGGATGTGTGAGGAGCTTGGGGTTTCATGGCATGGGGATTGATTTGGGGATGCAGTGGAGCCCCTGGGATAAGGAGGAGCTTCTGCTCTACTGACCCTGTGCTTGAGGAGAGTTAAAAGGCAGGAGCTGAGGAGGAGCCCAGCAGTTCTCTCCCTCTCTGGAGATATCCAAAACTCACCTGGAGGTGTTCCTGTGTAACCTGGTGTAGGTGACCCTGCTCTGGCAGGGGGTTGGACTGGATGGTCTTCCAAGGTCCCTTCCAGCCCCTGTGATTCTGTGATTTTTTTGTCTGCCTGTGGGTGTTAAGAGAATCCTTCTGCAGAGGCAGCAGTGAGGGCAGTTGCTCCTTCCCCAGGGACGGTGCCCTGCTCCACCCTGCCAGCTCCCTGCAAGCCCTGGCACCACCTCCCTGCTCTTCCACGAGTTTGCAATGTCCAAATGCTCCCCTTTAAGGGCAGTTCCTAGCTCTTGGCAAACCTCTCTTGCTTTTTGTATCCTGAGGCTTAGCTCTGGAGAGGAGCAGTGTGAAAAGTCAGCTAGGACCCACGGTGCAAAGCGGAGCCGTGCCGTGGCTGCTGTGTGTAAACAGAAGGATTTAGCTCTCCCACAGAACAAGCTGCTGGCACTCTCTGCTCCTCCACAAGCAGAGGCAAAGCTTCCCTGCAAGGAATTTCTGTAGCCTTGGTTTGTGTGGAGTGTTCAGCAGCTGCTTGCTTTAGTGTTTGTGTTGCTGTTGTTGTTCGTGTTGTTTACCAGCAAGGTCCCAAACTGTTTCCTGCGGAGCAGACCTTAGCAGCAGCCATCTGAAACTGACCAAGTTATAAACTGCTCCTAAAATCAACAAAGCTTGGTGTTGGGAGCACGGAGCAGATGTGTCTGCATGGGAGAGCCCTGGTGGGAAGCAGCATCTGCGGGGGATGTAGCCAGTCCCGGGTAACTCCTCCTCTCTCTCCAGCTCCATTTAGAAGCTGAGGGCTGGTGGGTGGGAAAGAGAGGGTTCAAAAGTGGAGGCAGTTTGTCCTGGCTCTCAGACATAAGAACCCTCTTAGGTTAGCTATGAACTAAGGGAAGGGTCTGATAAAGCAGGGAGTGAGGAGGGGTGAACCTGTGGTGAAAGCAGTTTGTGCTGATAGTGGAGTACATGGTGCAGGGCCAGGGATGTGCACAGAGCCAGCCTGGAGTAATTCCAGCTGGTGGTCATGTTCTGTACTTCTGGAGCTGCATGACTGCTTTGCCCTTCTCTTGTGGCTGGTGGAGAGGGCCTGCTTAGCCCTCTTGCTGTGCTTAGAGGATGTAGCATAATCCAGTATTGCCTTTCCATGCAGTGACCTGCACCCAGGTGCACCAAAAGCTTAAACAAGTTCATCAAAGTTGCTTTTGCAATGGAAAGCTCTGGATTTCCCCCTTGCATTTGGATCTGTAGAAGGGGGAAATACTTGCTCTCAGCATGAGCTTCTACCCACCCATGAAGGCAATAAACCCATGCACACTTCAGAGCTTATCAGTTAGCTAGCTCCAGGCTATTCTGTGCTGCACTGTGATGCTCAGCACATCTCTACTGATTCTCTGGCAGGGTTGGAAACAGCAGGCCCTAGTTTCTGGATCTCAGCTGGACTTGGTGGGGAGAACCCCAAGCATCTTGCTGCACAAGTGTGGGTTGTTAGCAAGTGCACATGCCCAGGCTGCTCGGTGCTTTGGCGAGGCTGAAGCCAGGGGAGCTATTGGTGGGAAGCAGCAGAGCAGCTTTTCACCCTCTGTCAGATCTGGCCTGAGTTTCTGTCTGTCATGACAACCCAAAGAGCCTATTTTTGCTGTAGTACTGACTTCATGCTGCCAGAAGCACTCTGAAGTGAGTGAAGTTACATCAGGCTCTGCCCTTGCAGAGCTGTGCATTTATTTACGTTGCTGTTGCTGTGTGATGAAGATGTTGGGGACTTGCAGCCTCTCTTGCAGGCTGACCCCAAGCCCCCTTCCTGCCAGCAGTGCTTCTGCTGGGCAGATTTTAAACTGGGTGGCCCTTAGCTCACTGAATTTCTGTCTCAAGTGTCACTCTTCTTTATGTCTTCCTGTGTTTTTCAGAGGAATCTGAGAGGAGGGCAAGCTAGATTCTGATGGTCACCTTCACACCACTGCTCTCACCTGTAGACTCGACAGGTAAGTGTGCAGGGAAACCACTGCAGTCACTCCTGCCAGCTGGGCAGACCTGCACTCACAGCCCAGGGCTTCCTCCCTGTGTCCTGCTGGATTCCCCTCAGATTCAATAAGCAAATGCTCAGAAATTCTTGCAAATCCTGCTTGATGCCCCCAAAGGAAGGAGCTCCTCCTCCTGCTTCACAGTGTTGGGTGGGGAGCAGGGGTGCAGCCTGCAGCGAGGCTGTCTGCTGGGGCTTGGTAACTGCTGTTCGTTTTAGCTCCCTTCCTCCTCCTGCTGAATATCCTTTGGAGGTGAACTAGCAGGCAGGCTAAAGTTACAATACTTCTTGTATTAGACATGCCAGTGCAGAGCCTCCTGTGAGACAGCACCACCACAGAATCACAGAAAGGTTTGGGTTGGAAGGGACCTTCAGGATCATCCATCTCCAACCCCCCTGCTATGGGCAGGGACACCTCCCACTGGACCAGGTTGCTCAAGTCCCATCCAGCCTGGCCTCAAACACCTCCAGGGAGGGGGCAGGCACATCCTGGGCAACCTGTTCCAGTGTCTCACCACCCTCATTGGAAAGAATATTCTTTGTAATCTGCAGCCTGAACCTCCCCTCCCTCAAGCTCCCATCCATTCCCCCTCATCCTATCCCTTCTGCAGTGGTGAAGTCCCCACTTCTGAAGGGGTTTCGAAGCTGTGGAGGTGAAGGAGATGGTTTAGTGGTTACCTGTCAGTGCTGGGGTAGTGGTTGGACTATCAATGATCTTAAGGGTCTTTTAACCACGGCCTTGTGTCTGCTGGGGTTTTACCTGAGAGCTGCATTTCCACTTTCTCCTATTTAAAGAGGCTTCTGGTCTCTATCTTTGTCTTCTTTTCTTTTCTTTTCCCCGCTCTTTTTAAGTTTTCTCTCTGATTCTCCTAAAACTCAACTTGGAAAACGTTGGCAGCACTCTGGAGATGACTTCTAACTTTTAATGCAGAGCAGTTCCCTCAGCTAAGATGATTTTACTGGCTCCCAGTTCAGTCATTACAGAATAAATAGGGACTTCAAACTCAGCATTCAGAAAGCCTGGCACGAAAGGGACAGTGACTCCAAATTAGGTTTCCTTTGGTGAAGCTTAATGCTTCAGTATGATCTGAAAACTAAACCCTTCATTTGCTCTCTGCCAGGGAAGCTGAAGCTGCCTTCTCTTGCAGCGGCTGCTGCAGCTGGCTGTGTTAATGCAGGTGATGAGCACAGATGAAAGATGAGGCAGGGAGTCCTAACAGGATCTTTGGATGAGCACTGGAAGGAGGGTGGAAGTACAAAAGGGATGTGGGGTAGGGGGGATGGGTTGCCATGAGCAGTGTGGTGACACGGAGGGGAGTCGTCGGGAGCAGTGCTCTGGAGAAGTGAACTAAAGAGAGAAAGATGAGAAGAATTTGTGCCTCCACAGCTCAGCAGCCCCTGCCCTATCAGGCACTTAATGATTGACTGCTTGCTGCTTGCCACTATCCAAGAGGGAGGCATCCACAGCCTGCCTGGGCAGCCTGTTCCAGTGTCTTCCCACCCTCACCGTCAAGAATTTCTTCCTCATCTCCAGTCTGGATCTGCCCTCTCCCAGCTCAAAGCCATTGCCTCTCCCCTCATCCTACCACTCCATGCCTTTGTGGAAAGTCCCTCCCCAGCTCTCCTGTAGCCCACTTCAGGTACTGGAAGGCTGCTCTAAGGTCTCCCTGGAGGCTTCTCTTCTCCAGACTGAACAGCCCCAACTCTCTCTCAATCTGTCTTCGTCGGAGGGGTGCTCCAGCCCTCTAATCATCCTTCTGGCCCTTGTGCCAGCTTACATTGGGAATATTTTATATCATCATTCCATCAAGACTTTTCTGGGTAAGTGTTTTTCTATTCAGTTGGCATATCTTGATTAGCCTGGGATCATTTCCATGGCTGGAATCTCCAAAGTGTGCTGTCAGAAAATTATACATGGTAATGAATTCACTTAATCAAGTCCTACAGGAGCACAATCAACATGAAATCCAGTCAGGTAGAAAGAAATCTGGGTAAAGTATTTCTGCTTCTCCAACAGCCTCACTTTAGGCCTTGCTTTGCCTGAGAGTGAATTAGGGATCTGTATTACCAGGGAGGAATTACAGTTTCAGAGAAATCACTGGAAGTGGTGGGAGCAAAGCCTGAAGCTTTGGTGCTGCTGATGCCCAGCAGTCTGTGTTGCACAGGTTGGACTCTGGTTGATGGCAATTCAGAAGGTGATGTCCTCTTGAGAAGCACAAGAAAGGACTGATCCTGCCATTGGTGGTGGGTTTGACAGCCAGCTTTATCCACAGCTGTGCCTTCTGCAGCATGTGAAGGTGTGGGGCCATAGTCACTGCAGAGGGGTGCTTGCCTGTACACAAGCTTGCAGGGGGCTCTGGGGCTGCAGGGCTAAGCCACAGCTGTAGGTTAATCTTTGGGGTTTATCTCAACCCTTACAGCTCTGGTGAAAGACAAAATACAGATACAAGTGCTGCATTTTGCTGGTGGCATCAGTCAGACCAAGCTGCCTAGCCTGCAGGGCTGCCAGCTTAGTCCTCACCTTGCCCTTCCTTCTTCATAGGGTCAAGTGAATGGTTTGGTCATGACTTTGTTACATGCATCAGTTCAAGGGCAGAGTGACCTTACCTCTGTCTCTGACCTGGAGGAGGCAGTGGAGTGTGCTTTGGTCAAGTTGTCAGATGACAGCAAACCTGGAGATCAGAGCTGCCACCCCGGAGGAATGGGCTGGCAGGAGCTGTGTGAAGTGCAAGGAGGACAAGTACTGAGTGCTGCACATGGGCAGAGCCCTGCAGCAGTGCAGGTGGGGACTGGCTGAGAAGTGTGCCAGTGCCAACTGCATGAGGCTCAACAAGTCATGGTGCAAGGTCCTGCATCTGGGTTGAGCCAACCCCAGGCACAAATGCAGGCTTGGGTGCAGAGTCGCTTGGGAGGAAGAGGCTTGGGGGTGCTGGGTGCTGAGCAGCTCCCCAGGAGCCAGCAGTGCCCTCCTGCAGCCCTCAGGCAGCTGAGTGCTGGGCTGCAGCCAGAGCAGTGTGGGCAGCAGGGCAAGAGAGGAGATTCTGCCCCTTGACTCTGCTCTGCTGAGACCTCACCTCCAATCCTGCCTCCAGTTCTGGTGGCCCCAGCATGAGAAGGACACAGAGCTTCTGGAGTGAGTCCAGAGGAGGCCACAAAGATGACCCAAGGGCTGGAGCAGCTCTGCTGCGAGGACAGGCTGAGACAGCTTTTATTTCTTGGGCTGTTTACTGAAGCTAACAATGAAATGTTGCAGTCAGGGAGGAAGTCTGGTTCCTTCCATCACTTTTATTGTGCCTTGATTGCCCAAAGCTTGGCTAGCTATAATTTGGTGAAAAGGAGTTGCTTATCATCACAATGAGTTGAATCAAGACCTGAAAGGTCAGGAGAATGATGCATTCTCAGGTCTGCTGCAGAGGCACTGTGCTGCCTGGGTCATCTTGGCTGATCACTTAACCTTTCTGAGCCTGCAGATGTTTTCCTCCAGGCTGCTGTCACCATCATCATGCACAGGCACAGTCCTAGCAAATGACCTCGGCTGCACCAGGAGTGTTTGCTGGCACAGGCTGGAGGGAGAGATGCAGCTTACCTTGGGCTGCAAAATAAGCAGGCAAGATGCAGATAAGGTTCAGCAGAGGTCCTCTCAAATTTTCCTCTGACAAACATTGAGGTGATGTTTGTGCAGTTAGGCTAAGGGAAGGCTGGAGCCCATCTGCCACTGGGAAGCAGGGAAGTGTGCTGCAGACAGACACAGATGGGCACAGAGAGGGTGAGGACGCTGCACTGGGGGCTGGCTAAACCAAGGGCTGGTCACCTGTCCTAGTTGTGCAGTGTGCACATCTTTTCTGGGTCACCATTTGGTTGTTGCTTCCCTCGTGGTTAAGAAATGAGGTACCTGAAGGCCAGGTCATTCCTTCTGCCTTTCTGTCCTCCTCTTTCCATGAGTTGGCTGAATGGTCCTGAGTCCAAGGCTTGCTCCTGCTCAGCTCTTTGGAAATCGGAGCAGCACCTGCACTAGGTGTTTACTCACCTGCTGTATTGCCTCCTGTGCACACCACTATGCTCACTGGCATGAGAAGTAATGGCCACAGCACTGCACAGCTGCTCCTGAGCTGAGATGTCTGGACCCTCATGTTAATAATAATTCAAATGAAACCTAAATACCAAAGAAGTTGAGCACTGAACTTGGTCTCTGCATTCAGCGGCTTGCAAACTGCTTCTCTTAAAGCCTGGAATGGTTTCAGTGCTTTCTCTTTTCTTAGGTTGATTTTCCTAAATGCAATAGGTTTAACCTTTTTCTGCATCTGCTTCTCTGCCTGTCTCCCAGCCTTGCTCACTCACTACAATGAGCTGCTTGTCTCCTGCCTTCTTTTCAGCTGTCCTGCCCCCAAATCTCACTTTGCATCTGTCTGATTGATTCAGCCTTTCCGTGAGGCTACCGTGACCAGCTGGACAGTTTACAAGGGAAATAAATACCAGGTAGAACAGACAGAGGACAAAGGAGAACTTTAGCATCTGAAGCTGCTTGTAAACTGAGGAAGCTCTCAGGAAGCCCCCCTGGATTTGCAGAAACAAGCTGCAGGTGTAGATCTTGTAAGTGCACAGAGTGCTCCTGGGGAAGTGCAGTAGTTTCAAAACCAAACCAAACCAAAACAAAGGAAAAAAACCAACCCAAAGAAACCCCCAAACCAACCCAAAGTTGTCCATTCTCATAGTCTGGTCTCAAGAGCCACTCACTCAGGCAGTGCTGGCATTTAAGACTGAATGCCAGAAGTTAATGGAGCTTAGCCTCTTGGTGGCCAGGCTGTGCTGTGCAAATATGCCTGAGCAAGGAGGAAGCAGCTGCCTCGAACAAGCAGCAGATTCAAGAGTTACTCAGTTTTCTTCTTAATTGTCTCAAAAAAACCCAACCAAAACCACCCCAAAAGTCACTTTTGTGCCCTTTTGCCAAACAGTTTGTCACCTGAGGAGAACACCTAGCAAAGAAACTGAGTGCTGCATAAATCTGCTCTGAAACAGGGCAGGAAGAAGGAATGTGCTGCCCAGGGAGGTGGTGGAGTCACCACCACTGGAAGTGTTTAAAAGGAGCCTGGATGAGGCACTTGGTGCCAGGGTTTGGTTGATCAGATGGTGCTGGGTGACAGGTTGGACTGGATGATCTCAAAGGTCTTTTCCAACCTGGTTAATTCTGTGTTCTGTAAGCCTTGGTGGCACTGGGATGGACTCCCCAGGGAGGTGGTGGGGTCACCACCACTGGAGGTCTTCAAGATAAGCTTGGATGTGGCATGGGTTAGCTGATGTCATGGTGTTAGCTCACAGGCTGGACTTGATGATCTCAGAGGTCTTTCCCAGCCTCAATAATTCTGTGATTCACTCTGTGTGACCACTGACTGTCAGTGCTGCCTTCAGGTCAGTGTTTCAGGTTAGAAGTGGGAGATGCCAGGCTGAGAAGCAGCAGCTTCAGAGAAATGTAAAGGAGGACTCTTGCTTGGGATCCTGGGGTGTTGTTACTTACACCTCAGCACACATCTGCTAAAATATTCATTTGGGTGGCTCAGTTATTTAACAGAGAGATCAAAAATGCATTACCAGGCAGTGTAACCAAAGTGAATTTAAGTGAAGGACTGGTGTGTGGGGAATAAAGCCAGGTTCAGGAGGGTTATGAGCAGCACAATCATGTATGAGAAATTTGTTGAGGTGATTGCCATGGGGGGAGGACTTTTCTGCATAACTTGCAAGGGGTTTGGTTTTCCAGCATTTTCTGCCCCAGAGGGGAAGTGCTGTAGGGAAGTCTCAAGAATCAGTTGCCCCATTTTGCAGAGGCAGACCAAGGGAACTGCAGAGCAACAGGTCAGCTTCCTTCCAGCCTTCACACATGTTGTCTTCACCATTTTTCAGTCTCCAACACCACAGCCATATTTCTGAACAAAATCAGACCAGGAGGTGTTCCCTGGTGCCAGGATAAAGCTGGCACTGGGGTCAGTGCTGGAGAAGACCTCCCAGGGCTGCAGCCTGACCAGCACAGCTTCACATCAGCACCAAGGCTGCCTCCTTATCTGGTGGGCCTGGGAGAGCAGGGGGAACACTTTGTCTCCCCTGAGGTTTTGCTGTGAGCCCTTTAGCACTCCCCCTGCAAGGTCTGGTCTGCCTCTGTGGATGTATTCCTGCAGGGTTTGCATTTGCCTGGGTGAATTGGGCACCGTGGGTTTCAGTGAGCTGTCCTGTTTGGAGTTATTTTGGTAGTGGTAATCAGCAGATTTTCATCAGAGTTAATCAGAGGGCTGTGTTTGGGTAGGCTTCTTTCCTGTCACTTCGGCAGCGGTGCCTGGGATTCATTTCACGCTGCCAAGCATTTATGCTGCCTTTGGAAAGCGTGGCTCTGCCCTGCTCATGCCCTGGCTGTTCGCTTCTGGCCCTCTGCCAGCTGGCCTCTGCTGCTCAGCCACACATTTGCATAGTGATGCAGTTCAGAGACCTGAGGGATGCTGAAGCTAACCTCCCAAACCAAAGAAGCTGGCGTCTGACCTGGGCTCTAATGCTTTGTTCTGCTCCTCTGTCTCTGCCAGTGCAGAGATTGCAGCAGTCTGGGGGCAAGAATGGAGTGGTCTGGGGTGCAAGGGTGGAATTGCTTCTTTGAGGGGCAGCTTTAAAGTAGTGCCAAGAGGAGTCTGAACCCATCAAATTGCAAATTGCCCAATGGAGTTGGGCTTCACTGTGTATTTTCTTCTACAGAGCCCTTGCTGCAGAGCTGTGGGGAGGTGTGAGATGCATGGTGTGGGGTGCTTGCTTCCTCCATCTGCAGGTCTCTCTGAAATGCATTTCTGGTTTAATATCAATATGATTGCAGAAAGGCAGAGCTTGATCTTCTCCAGCATCTTCCTTTGGTAACCAGGTGAGCTGCTCCTTCAGCTGATCTATTTAATCCTGAAGAGAGCTGCAGAATCCAAAAGTGAGGAGCTCTGGCAGGTTTCACAGCTGTCAATCCCTTTCTTGAACAGTTTTTCTCCAGAGTTAATTACCAAATGCCTCTTTCCAGCAGCTGCTGTTACTCTTAACAGCAAACTTTCCTCCCAGTCTGGTTAATGGCATTACTCAACCCGTAACAATGCTGCCTCTGTTTCTGAGCTGTTCTCACAGGTACATTCTGAACCTGTCTGACAATAGCAGTCTAGAGGAGCTCTCCCTGCAGCCAACAGGACTGCTATTGTGCAGCTTAATGTTTGTATAGAAACAGTGTTCTTGTCAGGGCCAGGAGCTGGTGACCCTTGCATGTGAAACCCTGCTCTGAGATCTGGCTGTGCTGGCCTTGGAGAGGACTTCTCCTGTGTGAGCCTCAGCTGTATTTCAGAGAATGTGGTGACCAGTGCAAAGTGGCCACTCAGGTGAGACCACATCCTGTGATATGATGTGGAGAACAGCTCTGAACTCTTCTCCAAGCCACGTGGAATTCTTGCAGCCCTTCCATTTCCAGTGGTCCTTCTCCATTCCTGACAGATGGATCTCAATGGCTACATTGGTTCCCCATACATTTCCTTTCCTAAGCAGCAAGGCATAGGGCAAGCAGTGTTAGCTGCCAGCCTTTCTGTTCCCAGCCTCTGCTTGCACTTGGCTGGGTAAATATCAGAAAGATTACAGTGTGCTGGAAAGGAAAGGACAGAAGAGAATCTGAAAAGACTTCCAACAGGAGTTGGGGGGGGAAAAAAATCCAGAGCTTGTAGATAGAGCAGCTTCACCTCAGGTTCATCTCCCCATGGGCAGCACAGCTTAGCTGCTTGTTCATTTGCATTTTATGCTTATCAACCTTTTTCCTCTGTATCCATAAGGAAAACATTTTTGTGATATTTCAAATACAAACATAATTAAATGTTAACAGAGAGGCACTGCTGCTGTCTTGTTATGTAGATTAGATCAAGTCCTGGGAGCAGAGAAAGTAGATTCCTTCTTGTCCTTACATGTGGGGGTAGCATTCAGAGGCTGCTGGGAAGCAAAGCCTGGATCTCCTTCCTGCTGGGGGCTGCTACCTTGTCTTGTTTGCTGTGTGGCCAAAACTCATCTCCTTGTTTGCTTTATGCTAATCAAACAAACAGTGTCCCAGGTAAAAAGGCAAGGCCTCAACAGATGCTCTGCTCCCCTTACAAAACAAGGAGATACCTTTGGCCAAGAGCTGGCTGAGACTAATTCCATTCTCCTTGTGCTTGTTGGGCTTTTGGCCTTGTTTAGCTTGAACAACTTCATTTTCATTTCAGCCCTGCAGGAAACACCCCCCAGAGTCTGTAGAGGACACTGGGCACCCCCTGTCTTCAGCAGCACACTGGGTGGGATTTAGGGGCACAGATCTCAGACTCTTTGAGACCTGCAAATCTGGGGCTGTACCTCACCACTGTGCCCTGCAGCTGGACATTTCCAGGTCACAGCACTGCACTGCTCTAGGGAGGACACTGAAACTTTAGAGGTTTTGTTCCAGAGCCCCAAGAAACCAGGTTTTGATAAGCAGAAACCCTCCCTGGTGGCAGTGAGCATCTCCACTGAACTAGTGGTGGCATCTCCCATTTCCACACAAGAGCCAAACAACCAAATTGCCCTAAGGTGTTTGTAGACTTAGGGAGATGTCTTTGAGCTCTGCTCCCTGGCCCACACCAGGACCTCTGAGGATTTAGTTTCTCCAGTGCTTGGGACTGGCTTGTTTAAAAAGAGGCATTTAAATGATCTGCTCCTCTGGTGCTGGTGAGACAGAAGTTCTCTTCTTTTTGCCCCACACTTTCAGTAGCTCTTCCATGGCTCCTTGTGCCATTTGTCTCCTTTTTAACCAGCAGACTGGTGCTTGGTGCCTTGTTGGTGCATCTCCAAGGATTTCCTTCCCCTCCTGAGTGCTTGATACCCAGGGGTTGGTTCTTCAGCTGGAGATTGCCATTTGCTAGTCCATGATGGGATATTGCTGGGTAGTTTTTGCAGGCAAATGCATTTGCCAAAAGCCTGGGAAGTGCTTTTTTCCCCCTCCTCATTCAGCTCTATCTGTGTGCTGTATAATTGCAGTTTTTGTATGCTGAGTAATTACAGTTTGCTGTGCTCTGTGGAATCCATTGCTCTGGAATAGATCCTGCTCTCAAAAGGCTTTAGGGAGAGACAAACCCTCTGATGGTCCCAACAGCTTTTTCTTCTCCCTCACTGGACTGCACCCTCAAATACTGTGTACTGACCTCCTGTGTTTTGGCTTTCTGTGATTCAGCACTGGGAGATAAATAAGGAAGGCATCCTAATGTTTATGCTTTTTATTGGCTTAAGGTGCTTTGGAGAGCAGCATTAATTTACAGTTCAGTGAAGCAGTAAGAAAATGAAATGCTCCCTCCAGAGCTTCCTTTTGTACACAGAGCCTTGCATTAGGCTGCTGTGAAGTGGCATGATTGCAGACTGTTGAATGTGCTGGGTCTGGCTTCATTAGTGATTAGAGCTGAGGGTAATGGCACTGGAATGGTCCTGCAGCAGAGAGGACAAGGAGGCTTGGGGAGGTGGGGGTGTGTGATGTGCTTTGGAAACACCTATGGCCCCAAGCTTTAGGTCTGTCTTCTGCTGCCAGCTCTGGCCCCAGTGTAAGGTCACCTCAAAATGCTCAGTGAGGAGGGTGACCTTTTTATACCTGCTCTGCAGAAGCAGCTGGACAGTGAAGAGGAATTGAATTCTCTGCTCATGATATGTGGTTGGCTCAAATGACATCCTGGAACCCAGTGGTACTGAATGTGCCCTTGGTGCCTGCTCTTTCTTGGCTGGATTTACTTTGAGGGGTCCAAGTGTAAGACCATTCCAGAAGACATCAATTGGGATGGCTCAGTGCAGTCCCCTGGTGTGTGAGTGGCCCTGGTGAGGCCAGTTCACCTTTCTGGGCTTTGCTTTTGCTTTCTTGGCATTTTATCACGTGGGCCAACAGTGGAGTCGGTTGGGGGTTAATTGTTGTGGTGCTGTTTTTCTTTCCTTTCAGCTGAGGGGGTTTTTAATTACAAAGGAGAGAAGTTGTCCTGGAAGGTTTCTTATGGAAAATATGAAAAATAAATTGGTGTTTTTCTGGCCCCTTCAGGCTGCTGAAGCAGATGGTTCCCATGCACAGTTCAGAGTGGGCTCTTCAGCTTCCCTTCCACTAGAGTTTTTTCCACCCTCATTTCCCCATAGAACAATGATTCTCATTTCCTCTGGGGGACTGAAAGAAGGTCTTTGGCTGCTGTAGTTGGAAGAACCCAGAGGGAAAATAGTTTGCTGTTCTTATTGTGAGACCTCTGAATACAAATTCCATAGTTTCTGGGTAAACATGACTTTGATTTTCCCCTGCTCTATAGCACAGGTTACAAGCTGTGTTGAATCTGTGTGTGAGTGTGTCAGACAGATTTGGGTAGTGACTGATATCAAAGGATGTTTTGTGAGCCACACACCACAAAGCAGCATCTGCATCTGTCTGGCATGCTGCAGGATTTCCTTTTCTGGTTGATTCTGCTATTAGAAGTTGCTGTCTTTCGTTGAAGCCTCACCTGGAGAGCTTCCTGGGGCACAGGCTGAGGTTAGTTTAGCACCCAGGTTAATTGCACTGGGAGAAGCAGGCTTCAAAGCCAGATCTAGGTCTAAGTACAGTTTACAACAGTGCCATTTAGCAAGGGCCCTGATGTTCTGCTGGGTTTTTCTAGATCCTTTGGGAATCTGGGATGCCTGGGAAGAAAATTCCTCTTCCCTTTTATTGCTCTTTTTGCCTTCTTTTGTCCTTCTTCCTCTTCTGTAGCCAAACTTACTTCCATTGCACTCTGCCTACCCAGTGTAGAATACAGAAGGAAATAAAAGGAGGACAAAACACAAGATTGGGTGGTTGAATGCATGTTACCCCCAAGGGGACAAAACCTGTAGCTCCATCTAAGGTTGCAACCAGAGCTTAGCTTCTCCTCTTTCTCGTTTGTGTTGGCAGGATACAATCCGTGGCCATGCCTCGTAGCCCGACGTCAAGCGAGGATGAAATGGCACAAAGCTTTTCTGACTACTCTGTTGAGTCTGAATCAGACAGCTCCAAAGAGGAAACTATTTATGACACAATCAGAGCAACTGCAGAGAAGCCAAGCAGCAGGATGGAGGACAGCCAGAGCAACACGTTGGTGATTCGGGTTATCATACCTGACCTGCAGCAAACGGTGAGGCACTGCTGCACGGCAGCTTCCAGGGCTGCCTTTGCTGCCTGGAGCCTGCCCTGCAGCTCTTCTGGTTTCTGACCACCTTTTGACATATTGCAAGCAAAATCTATGTCATATTTTCTTTCAACCTCTGTATTCTGTGCCCTGGTGGTATAGCTGACTGCCTAAAGGCACTGTCCCATCCCACAGTCCTGTCCCATTCCTATCCCATCCCACCCCACAGTCTCATCCCAGAGAGTCTATTTCCTGCATTAGCTGGATGAAAGCTGTGATCCTAAGGCAAACCACCTGCCTGATCTGCAGTCAGAGGCATTTGGGCAGAAGAGAATTAGGAGTCTGGAGTCTCAGCAGCAGCAGTTTGAAGCCCCAGATCAGGCTGTGTTTAGCAAAGGCTCACACACATGCACAGCTCCACTGTCTTCTCTAGCTCCTCTTTTCATCGGGCAGTTGTGGCTGACACCAGACTGGAGTCTCTGTGTCAAGTTTTCTCTCTCTGCTTATTGTTGTGCCCTCCCATGGAAAGAAAAAAGCTCTCTTGCTAGGCAGCTTGTGATGTTTAGAGCATGAAAATGAGGCAAGAGAAGCACAAATAAACCCTTCTTTGCTCCTTTGCCTCTGTGCCTTCCCTGCACCGTTGCTGTCTCTCACACTTCCACAGGACGTTTGGGTTGTTTTGGGGGGTTCCTTTGGGTTGTTTTTTTCCTTTGTTTGGTTTGGTTTGGTTTGGTTTTGTTTTGAAACAGGAGCATTCTGTGCACTTACAAGATCTACACCTGCAGCTTGTTTCTGCAAACCCAGGAGGGCTTCCTGAGAGCTTCCTCAGTTTATAAGCAGCTTCAGATGCTCAAATTCTCCTTTGTCCTCTGTTCTACCTGGTATTTCTTTTCCTTGTGAGGAATCAGCACTCACGTGGGAGGAAGAGCCAAGTGTGGCACCAGCCTGTCCTGCAGTGTCACAGTGACATCAAACTGCTGCTTTGCTCTCTGTCACCTCCTCACCACTCACAGCAGGAACAGAGCAGAGAGCATAGAATGGACCTTGGCTGCTCTACCTGGAGGAGTTGTTTGTAAGCCAGCTTCTGGATTTATGGCTGTCTCATGTCCTCACATCCAGGGAATGAAAACAGAGACTTTCCAAGAGCTGATTTGATCTCTAACCTCTTACAGAGAGAATTGAGCAGACTTTTCCCCTTGTTAAAAGGTGTCTGATTGAGGAAATGAGAGCAAAAGCTTTCATTTTAACTACAACTCCCCTGAAGAGTTCTGTAGGTAGAAATCTGCTGGCCAAATTCCTCACCCTTTCCCACAGGGAACTCCTAATGTCTTGTTGCTTTTCTGGTTGGTGGGGCACGCAGAGTTCAGTGTCTGGTGTGCTAGGGACACAAAGCTGCAAAGGTTTGCTGCTGTTTGTTTGTCAGCAGGCAAATCCTTCCACGGGGTTAAGCCTTGTGCTGGAGAAGGGCTCAGGAGTTACTGACTCTTATCCAGAGCTACAACTTGTCCAAGTTTGTCATTAATTATCCAGATTACCCTGGGCCTCCTTGAATGCTTCTGTCAGCTGATGGGAGGCATCAGACTTTTTTCATCTCAGAGATGATTATAAAAGCAGATTCTTTTTGTGCATGTGTGCTACATAAATCACTCTGTGCTGACATTGAAGATCTGCATCACACTGCCCTGCCACTGAAGATCTGTCTCAGATGCAATTACTCCTTTCTTTTTAATTAAGTTCATTTTTGGACTGATAGGGAAGGGCTGTCTGCAGGCTGACAGGGAGGAGCTCTTCTGACAGCATGGCCTCAGGTGTGGCTGTTGAGCTCTTTTCTGTAATGCCCAATCTGCACAGGGCTGCAGGGATTCTCATGGGGAGCATCCCCTCCTAAATTCTTGTACTCAAAAGATCACAGAATCACAGAAACATTCAGGTTGGAACAGACTCTCAGGGTCACCAGATCCAGCTGAGAACCCTACTCTACAAGGCTCACCCCTAAACCCTATCCCCAAGCACCACATCCAAACCACCTCTAAACACATCCAGGGTTGGGGACTCCAGCACCTCCCTGGGCAGCACATTCCAATCCCTGACCACTCTGGATGGGGAAAAAATTTTCCTCATGTCCAGTCTAAACCTGCCCAGTGGCAGCTTGAGGCTGTTCCCTCTTGTCCTCTCACTAATTACCTGTGAGAAGAGAACAGCAGCAGCCTCTACAACCTCCTTTCCTTTCAGGTAGTTGTAGACAGCCATGAGGTCTCCCCTCAGCCTCCTCTGTTTCACACTAACCATCCCTAGCTGCTTCAGTTGCTCTTCATCAGATTTATTCTCCAGGCCCTTCACAGCTTCCTTGCCTTCCTCTGCCTTGGCTCCAGCACCTCCACATCTCTCTTGGATTGATGTGCCCAAAACTGGACACAACACTTGAGTTGTGGCCTCCCTAGAGCCGAGTCCCAGGGGACAATCCCCTCCCTGCTCCTCTGGACACAGCATTGCTGATCCCTGCCAGGATGCCTTTGGTTTCTTGGCCACCTGGGCACACTGCTGGCTCCTATTCAGCTGCTTCTCCATTAGAAACCCCAGGTCCCTTTCTGCCAGGCAGCTCTCCAGCCACACTTCCCCAAGCTTGTAGTGGTGCTTGGGGTTGTTGTGACCCAAGCGCAGAACCTGGCACTTAGCCTCATCGAAGCTCCTCCTCAATCAGTCCAAGTCCCTCTGTGGAGCTTCCCAACCCTCCTGCAGATCATCACTGGCACCTCACTTGGTGCCATGTCTTTCAGATGAGAATTTCTGCTGGAATCACAGCACTGCTCCACTAGTTGCTATGGGGTGAGATGAAGCTCTGTGAGGAGGCAGTGGTGTGGGACCTGAGCTGGACAGGAAGAGCTCAGAGGGCAGAGCGGGTCTGAGGCAGCCGCGAGCCGCACGTGGGGTGGTTATTAAATCTTGGCTGAAGCAGTCATCTCCTTGGGTCTTTCATTTTGGTATTGATTGAAATACTGAAATCCACTCTTGTACTTAAATTTAAAAGGATTTTGCCTGCAGTGAAGTCCTCTGTCAAGACAGCTCTGCTTGGCTGTGGCTGGGGTTTTATTGATGACCCAACCAGTTTGCTGTCTCTTTGTGTGCGGTGCTCAGTGAATAGCTCCAGTAAAATGGAAAGCTTGGCTGTGCCCTGCTGCTGGAAACAGAGGGATGGGAGCCTCCTGAAGCCCCTCTCCTTTCATTGCTCTAGCTTTTAGCCCAATAGTAAGTTATTTATTGACTCTATTGAAACAATTTCATCATTATTATGAATTTTAAATCACTCTTGTGCAGGAAATGCAATAAACCAGGAGGGGTCTCCAGGTTTGTGTTTTGTTTGTCCATTTTTATTGCTTTACTTCTGGCATTATTATGTTTGGGTTCCCCCCCCCCCCCCCCCCCCCCCCCCTTTCAATAAACTCTTAATGAAAAGTAACTCAGTTGTTTTAATCAGCTCTGTGGCTGGTGACCTGTTTGTGATTTAATTTATCAGCCCACAAGCTCTTGTACAGAAGAGTGAAATCTGGATTCAGGCTTGCAAAGAGGGAGGCTGAGAGCTGAAATGTGGTGTAGCAGAGGTGGGAGAAGGTCATGCTTCATGAGCTGGGTTATAGCTGCAAGCCAAATCCAGCAGACAGGGAACTTGCTAAGTGATCTCCCACTGTAGGA
Organism: Melanerpes formicivorus; assembly: GCF_026170545.1. Taxonomy (NCBI): domain Eukaryota; kingdom Metazoa; phylum Chordata; class Aves; order Piciformes; family Picidae; genus Melanerpes; species Melanerpes formicivorus. The sequence continues at coordinate 16,760,538 of NW_027142368.1, read as the reverse complement.
GCTCTGTCCTGCTGCCCTTTTATTCTCATCTGAAGCTTTAAAGACAATGCCAACCTCAACAAGCTCACCCCAGGCTCTTCAGAAGGCTTTGCTTAGAGCAGCTCCTGTTTTGTCTCCTCCTCAGCTCAGGTGCTACTCCAGTGTGCTGACACTGCTTGGTGGAGAGAGTAACTTCTGACTGCTGCTGTGCACTGTCTGTGTCCAGGGAAGTGTCTGCCTAGCACAGGGGTTGAAGAGTATTTAACTGAGTGGCTGAAGGACTTCCTGAGCTTAGCAAAACTGAGGGGAGACCTCACTGCTCTCTACAGCTCCTTGAAAGGAGGTTGGAACCAGGTGGGGGTTGGTCCCTTCTCCTTAGTACAAGGTGATAGAATGAGAGGAAGTGGCCTCAAGTTGTGCCAGGGGAGGGTTTTGTGAGTCACTCCTCCCTTGGTTGTTTCATGTTGGACTTCCAGTGCAAAGCATTGTTTGGTAAGTGGTGGTTTGGTAAAAGAGCAGTTTCAGTTTGTTCATTTTTCCTACTGCATTGCTCTTTATGCTTTCCCTTTCCCTTCTCATTTTCAGTGTTCATTGGCCCTTCAAGACAAACTTTCACAGCTCACCTGGTCTTGAGATGCGACCAAAAGGGTTCAAAGAATGAAGCCCACATTTGTCAGCACAAAATGTCTTGCTTTCAGGCCTGTTTCTCCAGCTCTTTGCCATTAAAATATCCTCCCCTTTTTTTTTTTTTTTAGCTGAGTAATTCATTTCAGGAAGTTATTGAAGATTAGAAGAAGTTTTGCAGCCCTCTGCCCTGCCTGCTCCAAGGGCTGCATTCAGTCACTTTCCTCACTGCCTGCACCCATCCAAGCCTGAGAAATTGTGCTAGGGAGCAGTTGCTTGGTTCTTGAGTTAGCTTTTTGCATAGCTGCTCCTGATGAATTGTAAATTGCTGCTGGGGTGTCAGCATCTCTGAACCTCAGCACATTTCTCTTTCACTCATTGCATTTAGTTTTAAAACGATTCCTCTTTACAGAAATGCATCAGGTTCAACCCAGAAGCTTCGGTGTGGGTCGCAAAGCAACGGATTCTGTGCACTTTGAACCAGAGCTTGAAAGATGTCCTGAATTATGGACTGTTCCAGCCTGCAAGCAATGGCAGGGATGGGAAGTTTCTGGATGAGGAACGACTTCTGAGGGAGTACCCACAGCCAGTGAATAAAGGAGTTCCTTCCCTGGAGGTATTTGTAGAGCTGATGTCTGAGATGTTTGTGTTCTGAGGCAATTTCACAGCAAGCTGTACTGGAGGTTTCCACATGGACCTGGATTGCACTTGGGAAGCAGCCTGGAGTCTGGGCTTGAGCCTTTGCTCACAGAGGTGCTGGTGTTCACTTGCTGGGTGTTACCCCCAAAAGGCTGTGAAGGATCAGCCTGTCTGGGAGATTTGGAGCTGTCCTCTGCTGAGGACTGCTGAGCTGTATCTTACCCTGTGATGTCAAAAAGCAATGTGAGGTTCTGGATTAAGCTTTTGGGCCTCTTGGTTTGGTTTGCAGTAGTAGGGCAGGAGTTGCAGAGTAACCAGCCTTTGCTTTCTCCCAGACAGGATCTTTCTGTCTCAGTGAAGCCTTTTTACTTTTGTTACCCCTTCCCCCCCTGCCTTGTCTCGTTCCCCCTGTGGTCCCCTTCAGAGGGCACAGATGTCCTTTCTCTCTGTCCTGGGAAAGCAGAAAGGAAGGAGGGGGGCTGTATGTGTGAAGCCATCCCAACACAGAGCCTGGAATTTCCCCCCTCCCTGTTGCTCATGCAGAGGCTGTGCAGCTGGGGGATAGGGTGGGCAGAACTGTCAGGGCACTGGGCAAACATGGAGCAGAGCCAGATCCCACTGAAACACAGGGTAGCAGGAAACTGGGGCATGAAACTTGCATTTAATTAACTTGGTATTGCTTGTATGGTGGTGCATCAAGCACTAATAATCTGCAGTTAATAGACCTTGCTCCACTATAGCACATATCCAAAGGGGACAGAGCTGGGGTCCAGAGATGGCTTCAGGTCCTCCAATCTCCAGCAGCTCATTTTGGAGATTCAATCACTGATGCCCAGGGTGTAGTCATAAGCAGAGGAAACAATCACAGCCATAAGCAAGGTAAATAACCACAGCTCTAAGCACAGGAAACAACCGCAGCCATGAACAAAGGAAACAATCAGCCACAAGCCAACAGAACAACTGCTTCATTGTTGTCACTGCTTGCATTGCATTGCATTGCATTGCATTGCTTCATTGTTGTCCCTGCAGCCCCAGGACTGGGTTTCAGGGGTTAAAGCTGTTATCAAAGCCTCCTTCAGTGCAGCCTCCTGGTCCAACAGACCTGCTGCATTCCTTGCATTCTGGGGGCTAGGCTTAGCTAATCGTGATTTATAACCGGGTAGAGCCCAGGAGTGCTTTGCCACAGACCTTGCTGCTCTGGCCACAGGGGCAGCAAACTGCTCAGGGTAAGAGGGGAGTGAGTTTCATTCAAAAGAGGCAGTGCTCTGAACCACCTGCACAGCACCAGTCCCATTAAACATCAGAAGAACTTTCCCCCTGTGTCAACCCTGCCAGTGTAGACTGAGGGATTTTTCAGGAATCCTTTTTCATTGTTTCTTAGTTGTGTTTCGTATTCCAGGTTGCAGGAATGGTGACACAAGGAGTCCTGCGGGGTTTGTTTAACACCTCAGCTCTTTCTGCCTGAGAGTGCAGAGGGAAGTGCACAGATACCCTTATGGAGAAGCTCTCTTTCACTCTGATTCTTGCTTATTTGTCCAGATTGCCCAGGGAGGTGGTGGAAGCCTCAGCCCTGGAGGTGTTTGCAGCCAGGCTGGATGTGGCTGTGAGCAGCCTGATGTCCCTGCCCATGGCAGCGGGGTTGGAACTGTCTGATCCTTGAGGTCCCTTCTAAGCCTAACAATTCTGTGATTCTAGAGGCTGCTCTCATTTCCCAGCCACCTCCACTGGTTTCAGTAGTTTCAGGCATTTTGCTTACCTGAACTCTCCATCTGTGCTGCCGCTGGGGCGAGCAGAGTGCTGAGCACTGGTGAATGCTCCCAGGCAAACGCTCAGCCTTTCTTTGAGTGGTGCCTGAATCGGCCCCACAGTGGGGGGCATGCTGTGGGTGTCAGCAAAAGAGGGCATTTGAAATGCAATGTTTCTTTCCTCCCCTCAGTTTCGCTACAAGAAGAGAGTGTACAAACAGCTCAGCCTGGATGAGAAGCAGCTGGCCAAGCTCCACACCAAGGTACGCCCCAGTTGCTGGAGGGGTCAGTGGCTGCTGGCTGAGCAGATCAATGTGCTCCAGAAACTGGAAACGAAGAGGAACTCATTCCCCCCTTAGGGCAGCTCTTGAACAGCAAACAGGACTAACTGGGATGTGTGAATTGTGGTTTGGGAATGTCTTCCTTAGGACTCTTCCATATGCTGGAGACTTTAAATGACCCTTAGTTACTGTGTCTTTACACTCCCTTGCAGGCCAAAATAATCACCATGATCAGCACAGGCTGAGACACCTTCGCCTGGGGAAGAGCAGCCCCGGGGGGATCTTCTCAGTGCTCAGCACAAGCTAAAGGGTGGGGGGCAAGAGGATGAGGAGCACAGACCCTTGTCAGTGCTGCCCAGTGACAGCACCAGGGACCATGGGCACAAACTGGAACTCAGGAGGCTCCATCTGACCAGGAGGAGAAAATTCTTTGGTCTGAGGGTGCTGGAGGCCCGGAGCAGGCTGCCCAGAGAGGCTGTGGAGTTCTCTCTTCTCTGGAGAGCTTCCAACCCCTCCTGGTCATTGCTATCCAGGGCAAGTTGCTGTGGGTGACCTGCCCTGGATGACCTCCAGAGGTATCTTCCAACCCCCACCATTCTGCGAGGGTTGGCTGTAATACACCACCCTAATTGCTTAATGAATGAATCCTCCACTCATTTTTCCCCTCAAAACGGTAGACCTAGGCTCTTCTGACCTTAGTTGACTTTTGAACATTATAAATTGTGGGATTTGTGCTCTCAGCATCAATTCAGCTTCCCCAGGAACGTGCCTTAGCTCCTGGGCAGTGATGTTAATGGCTGCTGACAGCAAGTGGCAGAACACTGCACTTGGAGTCAGACCTTTCCTTTCAGACTCGGGGGGTGATTCATTTGCCACTCTTTGTTTCAGGCTAATTTGAGGAAGTTTATGGACCACGTTCACCACCTCTCAGTGGAGAAAGTCACAAAGATGTTGGACCGAGGGCTGGACCCAAACTATCACGACCTGGAAAGTGGAGGTCAGGACAGTAGAACTAGCAGTGTAAAGCAGTACCTTGGGTTTGTTCCACCTGAACTGATGTCAGACATTCTTTCTGCTGCCTTCACAGCTCCAGGCCGAGGGAATCGGCATGGGTTTGTTGTCCAAAGGGGAAAAAAAAAAACCACTCTGATTTTAAGGTTTTCTTTTGAGCATCTCTTTTAACTTGCCACCATTAGAGCAAATGTTCTTCGTGCTGCTAATTCGCTGATCTCTTTTTTTGAAGTACCTGCTGTTCTCCTCTTTAGAAACACCCCTGACTCTGGCAGTTCAGCTTGACAATACAGTAGAAGTCATAAAAGCTCTAAAAAATGGAGGAGCACATTTAGACTTCAGAGCCAAAGATGGAATGACAGCTCTGCACAAAGCAGCCCGAGCCAAGAACCCAGCAACCCTCAAGGTAAATGCTTTCAGTAGCAAATGAGACATGATTTTGGAGGAAGACAGACATAAAGGGGAATGTTGGCAGTTAATTACTGCATTGTCCTCCCCTTTAGCCTTTAATGTGTGCTTGTTCTGGTGTTCTCCTGTGGCTTTCCTTTCAATAAGGAGCCTTTTCATTGCTGATCTTCCTTTGGTGAGAAGAAAAAGTGGTGAAATTTAACCTTATTCATTGATCCATTGAGAGAGAGCTGTCTGAGGACTCGGGAATCGTGCTCCTCTTTCTCCTGGGAAGCCCAAGCCAGTGGCACGAGTGACTGTGCTCCGTCTTACCACGGTTCTCTCTCGCATTTTAGCAGGCATTCTTAAATCCCCTCGACAGACCGGACTGAGCCTTACCTTTGTGGCTCTTGCTAATTGCCTTTTGACAGCCCCTGCAATTGCATGACATTCTGATAAGGCATCTTGGAGCTGGAGAGGTGAATGTGCTGCAGCATCTTCAGAACTGAACCGAATGAGAGGCTCACCCTTTCCTGGCTGCCCCCATAGGCTGCTTCAGGTCCTAATTCTTGCAGTGCCTTTTCTTGCTTGCCCATTTCTGTCAGCTTAGGAAGTGAGCAAAAAAATACACGTTATGGTGAATAGTGCCCTGGTAAATAACTTTTCCGGGTAGGAAAGTCACTTTATCGTTCAGAGTCCCTCCAAAGTGTGTTTTTCACAACCTGTGATTGCTTTCAGACCCTCTTAGAACTCGGAGCATCTCCTAACTACAAGGACAGCTGTGGGCTGACGGCGCTGTACCACACTGCTGTGGTGGGAGGGGATCCTTACTGCTGCGAGCTCTTGCTGCATGAGCACGCTGCCGTCAGCTGCAGGGATGAAAACGGCTGGCAAGAAATCCATCAGGTAGGGAAGATGACTTTTTGTTTGAGGAAATGTGCCACAGGTGTGCAGAGAATCTGAACCGGGGTTGGAAAGAACCTCTGGAGATCATTGAGTCCAGGGAAGGTGACAAAAGAACACATCCAGGTGGCTTTTGAAAGTCTCCAGGGGAAGGAGGTTCTGCAACCTCTCTGGGCAGCCTGGTCCTGGGCTCTGTCACCCTCACAATGAAGAAGTTTATTTTCTCACGTTGAGGTGGAGCCTCCTGTGCTCCAGTTTGCATCTGCTGCCCCTTGTCAGCCTTGATCAGATCCCCTCTCAGGCTGCTCCTCTCCAGGCTGGACAGCCCCAGGTCTCAGCCTTTGCTCATCACACAGGTGTCCCAGTCCCTTCCTCACCCTCGCAGCCCGCGTTGGACTCAGGCTCCTTGTGCCTCCTCCCGGCGCGCTGGCGGCTGGCAGCAAGCGCCGGTGCCATCTGATCATCTCCGGCGCCATCTAGCGGACAATCTGCCGCAGTGCAGCAGGACAAAGCCCAGCCCGTGCCCGGCTGCTTGGCACATTCGGCCGCTGGGAGCGTTAGCAGACGAAGAGTGCCAAACTTTGTCTTTTCTTGATACCTTGAGCTGCAAAACCCAGCAGTGCACAAATGGAAGTTTGGAGGCAGGTGTGCACATGGAATGGTTGCTCAGGGCCTCATCCAACCTGGTTTAAAACACTTTTGGAATGAGGTGCCCACAGCTTCTCTGGGCAATCTGTCCCAGTGCCTCACCATCCTCTGAGTAAAGAATTGTTCCTAATCTCCAGTCTCAGTCCCTCGCCTTCCAGCTCAAACCCATTGCCCCTCATCCTGCCACTCCAAGGCCCTGTCACAAGTCCCTCCCCAGCTCTCCTGGAGCCCCTTCAGCTACTGGAAGGCTGCTCTAGGGTCTCCCTGGAGCCTGCTCCACTCCAGGCAGAACATCACCAGCTCCCTCAGCCTGTTCATGTAGCAGAGGTGCTCCAGCCTCCTGGTCAACTTTGTGGCCTCCTCTGGACCTGCTTCATCAGGTCCATGTCCTTCCTGTGTTGAGGTCTTCATGGCTGGACACAGCACTTCAGGTGAAGTCTCCCCAGAGCAGAGGGGCAGGATCTTGTCTCTCCATCTGCTGGCCATGCTGCTATGGGTGCAGCCCGGGGTAAGGCTGGCATCTGGGTGTTGCCTTCCTGCTCAATCCGGGGGTGGTTCTGAAAATAAAAGCCTGAGCAGCAAAACAGCATCTTCTGCTGCACATCTCACCTGGAAGGCTTGTCTGGAGCACCCAGTAACCCCCACCTGGGTGCATCTCTCCCCAGGCCTGCCGATACGGACACGTCCAACACCTGGAGCACCTCCTGTTCTATGGCGCAGACATGGGCGCCCAGAACGCCTCAGGGAACACCGCGCTGCACATCTGTGCCCTCTACAACCAGGTGAGCTGCCCACCCCAGGGACACACTGCCCTCCTTCAGCGACATACAGCAGGAGCTGAAGGGTGCCTGGGCCCCCCCTGTGTGGCTAAGCGAGGAGGGATGTCTTGCTTTGAGGGAAGGTGGAGCTGGAGAGTCCAGAATCACAGAATCACCCAGGTTGGAAGAGACCTCCAAGATCATCAAGTCCAAGCAATCACCCAACCCTGACTAATCACCTAGAACATGGCACTGAGTGCCTCATCCTGTCCCTTCTTAACACCTCCAGGGATGTCACCCCCACCCCCTCCCTGGGCAGCCCATCCCAAGACCAATCTCTCCATCTGTGAAGATCTTCCTTCTAAGGTCAAGCCTAAACTTCCCCCTGCACAGCTTGAGACTGTCCCCTCTTGTTCTGGTGCTGCTTGCCTGGGAGAAGAGACCAGCCCCCAGCTGGCTACAACCTCCCTTTGGGCAGTTGTAGAGAGCAATAAGGTCTCTGGGGACTGTGTGTGGTGGTTTTAACTCTGAGCTGCTCTGGCAAAGTTCATGCTGGGGGGAAACTTCAACCCACCACACTGTGAGAAGGTGGCATGCAGCCAGGGAATAAGGCTACAACTGAGGTACAAGTGTGAAGTCTTTCATGCCCAGCCATGGAAGCAGAGGCTGGTTGGGTTTCCTGGTGCAGAGGCTTGGTGGCAGGCTGTCTGGAGGTGGCAGTTTCCTCGCCGTTATGAGATGCATTTGAGATCAATTTCCCCTCGCTGCTGATGCGTAGAAGCAAGTTGCACAGAGCAGCAACAGCTCGTTAGCTGTCATTCAGTTTGCTTAACGGGCAATGGAGTGTGGCAGGAAAGAGAAGGAAGAGGATGAAAACCTCTTTTATTAGCGTTTCACTCCCTGGTCACAGAGAAAGCTGCTCTGTGTAGGTAGCGAGAGATTCCCTGTCGAATCGGGAAGCAAACCAACTGCCAGCCTGTATTTAATTCTGTGCCACATCTAATTATTTGCTTCCTGATAGAATTCATTGCTGGTTTGCTTGAACTGCCATTAGAATCCAGGAAGAAATCCTTGGAAAACCCAGTTGGAATGCGTGTGCAGACGACACCAGATCCCAGGTGGAGTCACTTGCCAGCAGCAGAGCCATTCGAGTTTGGCAGCATCTTGCCACCCCACTTGCGTGGCTGGGATGGGCAGGGGAGGAGTTTGGGGACTGGTTGTACACTGGTGCATTAAATTAGGCAAACACAAGTCATGGGGTGTGAGTGTAACCAGTGAAACATCTGCTGCAGCATCTGCTGCTTAATTAATTACCACCTTCAGGTTTATTCAGAAGTCCTGTCAAGGCAAATTCCTTAATTAGCTCTAAAATACCCTCAGCTTCTTAACAAAAGTAATAATGGATTGTTGGGGACAATCTGATGGTTTTCAGGACTGCTGGCCTGATATGCATGTCATAATTGATATTAAGGCATAAAGCTGTGAAAGTCTTCCTTGGTGATTCTGGTTGTGATCAGAGGGCTGCAGCACTTCCCTGATGGGGACAGGCTGGGAGAGCTGGGGCTGTGCAGCCTGGAGAAGAGAAGGCTCCAGGGAGACCTCAGAGCAGCCTCCCAGTACCTGAAGGGGCTCCAGGAGAGCTGGGGAGGGACTTATCACAAAGGCATGGGGTGACAGGAGCAGGGGGGATGGCTTCAGGCTGGAAGAAGCTGGGCTGTTGTTAGACACAAGGAAGAAATTCCAGCCCATGAGGGTGGTGAGACACTGGAGCAGTCTGGCCACAGAAGTTGGGGAGCCTCCAAGCCTAGAAGGATTCAAAGCCAGGTCAGCTGGGGCCTTGGGCAGCCTGGCTGGCTGTGAGGTGCCCCTGCCCATGGTAGGAAGCTGGAACTAGGTAGTCTTTAAGGTCCCTTCCAACCCAAACCATTCTGTGATTCTGTGATTTTTGCTTTGCCTTTTAACCTGCTGACCTCTTTCCTTGCATGGCTGAAGCTGTCTGCAAGGTCAGACACTTTCAGCAGAGGTTATGCAGTGTGATGCTCCAATTAGAGCACTCCTGGAGAGCAACAGGGCTTCAATGCAGAGACCTGTTTTCCCTCCTGTCCTCAATGCAAGTAAATTATCCTGTAGGAGACTCAGATTCTGAAATTGCAACTACAACTGTGCAAATATTTTGGTGCTCCTCAAGCCTGGCTTTGGGAGTGAAGGTTTCACATCTTGTGAGGACACTGCCCCACTTCTGTTTGCCTTCATCAGCTGCATGTGAAATGAAGGAGTTTCTCCCAGGTGCTGTGAGCCATAAGCCCTGCTGATTGTTTATTTTTCAGTGTCCCTTTCACTGGCAGCAGTTCCTGGGTGCTGTGGCAGGAGCAGTGCTGGCCTCTGTGGAGAGGCTGGGAAGGGCAGCAGGATCATTCTGCCTCTGGGCTCCTGCAGATGGAGTCGTTACCCGTTTGATTCTCCCTTCCACTCTTCCCCGGGGAGTTTCCTTGGGGTGTTTTCTGAAGTGGGTAGTTGCTTTCCTGGCTGTCAGCTGAGTGCTGGTCTGGACGAGTGAGTGGTTTTTAAAGTCATCCCGTGGCCATCCAGCAACTCAGTGAAATCCAGACAGCTGGAATGCTGCTGTGTTTTGCACACAGCAGCACTGGCATGAAGAGCCTCTTCCTTCTGTCAGTCCATGGGATGCAAGATGAAAACTCTGCTGGTATGAAGCCAGGCAATTAGCTCTCAGACAACAAATTGAGTCTAATCTGCTGCCAAGTCCACCCTTCTCTCTGAAATTCTCTTTAATCTTACAGAGGCTGGAGAGCTGCTGCATCCTCAGTTTGTGTGATGTTATGAGTGAGCAATGCTGAGCCCTCAGTAGCAGAGGTGGTCAGAGCTGACGTCTGTGTAAGCAGCAGCTATGGCATCCACCTTATCAGCAGAAAGCTCTGAGATGTGGAATTTCCATTGCAGCAACAAAGGAGAAGTGATCAGAAGTGATCAGGGCTTGTTTGCCCTGGCTCACTCCCTTTGGTACTGTAAGAGTGAGGGGGAGGCAAGAGAGAGAGAGGATGAAGCTCAGAATGAATCTGTTTCTTGTGAAAGAATAAAGAAGCAAATGCAGTAAGTTTCCTTGGTGGGTGGAGTGCATATAACCAGGTCAAAGAATTCCAGCTGGAGATAGGTTAAAACCAAAACAAACCAACAAAAGAAGTGCATGCAAGAGGTAAAACTAATCTGGAGCAGGAGGAGAGGATGTCATTCATCCCAGGTACTGGTTTCCCTAGCAATTGGGCAAAACACATGAGAGAGTCAGATCTCACTTTGAACCATCCTGTTTTCTGCCAAGTTTGATTTGTCAGGTGTGGAATTTCCACAGTACAGCTTCTTAAGCATGCAAGAAGTTTGCTTCCCCTCTGCCTTTCACACCTGTGTTCTACTGTAGCACCCTGCAGAGCACCTCAAGCCTTGCTAGACTCTTTTAATAACAGAGTTTCTCAGATGGATGTATTTATTTTCTTCACTTCTTGCCTGGGAAGAGAGATACCCAACAGGAAAACCTCTCCTAGCCACAATATCTGCTCAGTAACTGAAGCCCCTTCCTCCTCTGCCACTTTCAGGAGAGCTGTGCAAGAGTGCTGCTGTTCCGGGGAGCCAACAAGGAGATGAAGAATTACAACAGCCAAACTCCATTCCAGGTACAACCCCAACCCCTTCCCCTGCTCCCCCTGAAAGGCTTGCAATGAAAGTCTCAGGGGAACTTGGAGGAGCTGCCCTGCAGGAGGCTGAGCAGAGCTGTGGAGTGAGGTGATCACTTTGGAAGCTGGCTGCTGTGTAGTGCAGTGAGTGAAGTCCTGCTGCAATCAAGGACGAGAGCAGGGCACGCTCCCTCTTCGCCGTTCTGGTGACACTGTTGAGGGGTTTATTGTGTGAGCTGTTGATGAAAAAGCACAGGCAGGGCTGAAAATTAGCTGGGCTGTGTTTTATCCTTGCCTTTCAAGAAAGGAAATCATAGAATCATAGGATTGTCAGGCTTGGGAGGGACCTCACGGATCATCCACTTCCAACCCCCCTGCCGTGGGCAGGGACTCCTCACACTCCATCAGGTAGCTCAGAGCCACATCCAGCCTGGCCTTGAAAACCTCCAGGCATGAGGCTTCTACTCTTAAATGACTTTCCCTCTTTTTATTCTGTGGTGTCTCTTTGGTGTAGGGAACATAGGAAAAGTTCTGGGTTTTTTACTGAATGGAGGGAGCAGAGAGAACCCTGATGCCAGCTCTCCAGTGAAGCAGCAGCAGAATTAATTCTTTGCCATCTGTCTGCAGCTGACCCAGTCGACCAGACACCACAAGTGGAGCTGTTACAAAATGATGCAGAATCCCCTCGAGTTAACAGCACTTTGCATACTGAAAATGTTTACTTGTGTAGTGGGGAACATGGAAGCAGCTCCTATGTGCATCAGGAGAAAGGTTGGAGCTGCAGCAGCCAGTCCTTCTGAGCTACCTCCCCTCTGTCCTCTCTGTGCCCCAAGATCCAGGACCAATTCCTGCATCAAGGTCTAAGTGTGAGAACTTTTGATGTCCTGGGGTTTTGGTTGAAGGCTGACAAGGAGCTAGAGGCAAGATGCAACCTGTGCCACATCACTGCAGTCTGTTTGCCAGGCCTGTTTATTAATCACTTACTCATCCTCTCTTGGCTGGGTGATCTCAGTACCTGAGTCTGTGCTAACAGATGGAGCAACAAGCTGGCATTGCAGAGTTGGCAGTGCCAGCCAACAGTGCTGTTGTATAGATGCTGCTTGGCTCCTGTTCTTTTGAAGTGACTAGGATCAGAACAGGTCTCTGCTCTCATTCATGGCACTGAACCTGGACATGCCCTCAGCCATGCCTGATGTAAGTGCTGCTGATGCCTCCACAACCACTCTTACCTTGTGACAGAGCTTATGTGGTGCTGAGGAACATGGTTGAGTGGTGGACCTGGCAGTGCTGGGTTGGTGGCTGGGCTTGATAGTCTTAAAGGTCTTTTCCAACCTAATTCTATGGCTCTGTGATTGCCACCAACACACAGGACACTGAGATACAGTTCTCCTATTTGCTTATGAAATGCTGAACTGTGACTCTTGTTCCAGCTGGGGGTTAGCTCTAAAGTTTCCAGTGCTTTTGAGAGGGTTTTCATGTTCCAGTAAGACCTTCCAAATGTCCCCTCAGGAAAGCCATGATAGCCTAGCAACATCCACAGCTACAGCTACTTGCTTTTCCACACCACTTATGTACCCCTGGGTTAATGTAAACCAATTTCTTACCCCTCTGGCCAATGTTAATCCAGAAACCTCAGCTGTGCAGTGTTTTCAGGCTGTTGAAACTCTGTATTGCAAGTTAAAACTAACCTCCACCTCGTTTAGCTCGTTTGTCCTTTTCCCCTGTGGTGAGCAGAGGCTCTGGGTGGATAATTCCTGTTTTCATAGGGGATATGAAGCACTCCCAAGCTCAGAGCTGATGGTGGTTTTAAAGCAGTGTGTCCAAACACACAGCACAACTATTCCAGGGTGGCATCCAGCCACACCTTCCAGAGGCAGCTGTGCACCTGAGAATGGTTTCTCCCTCAGCTGTACCTCTGGATTGGCCACAGCTGTCCCAAATCTGCATGGCTTATTAGTGTAGCTTTGTTACAGGGGTGGCAGGAGGAGCAGGAACCTTCCAGATCCTCTGCAGGTAGAATTGTTCCTTCCAGCCTGTTGGCTTTACATCTATTTTAATTTGCTCATATTTTTTTGCCAGATTTGAACTATTTTAACTGATTTATCTCCTTCCCCTCCCCATGCCTGGTCTCTCAGGCAGCATTGTTTGGAAAGCCAAAATGATTCAGCCGTTTAGGAGGACTGGTGAGGGAAAACATGTGCTGTTGTGCTTGGACTGAGAAACCCTGCTGACCTGCCTCCCCTCTCCCATCTCCCCTGTTGGGTTTTGTTTGGGTTTGCTTTGTTGCCTTTAATCACTCTGCCTGCTGTGGGTGATCTCCATGTTAATAACGTGGCAGAGTTAGCCAGTTTGCCTTCTGACTGAAGCAGAGGGGCTTCAAAGCCGGAGGACATGTTTGGAGGCTCAGCTTAGCTGGCTGGCAGCTGAGTTGCACCCACAGGTGCAGTTGGACAGGTGTCAGTGATCATTGTGATGGGAGATGGGTGGGAAGGTACAAAACCAGCTCGGAGTGGGGCCGGCAGCCTGAAGGAGAGGAGTGCGTGGGGGAAGAGCAAGATTGAGAAGGGTCTTGGGGAGGTTTTTTTTCATCATCAAGAGCAGAAGAAAATCAGATTGGAGAGGAAAACTTGGACTGAGTGTGTGAAAAGGGAATCTTGCTTGGGCAGCGATGCTGGAGAAGAAGCCTTGGACTGGGAAGGCTGAGCTGAGAGGCCAGGTAGGATGGGGCTATCACCAGGTGGATGTGTTGGCTGATCACTCAAAACCTCTGTCCTTTGGCAGAAAAGCAGACAAATGGTAAATAAATGGAGTGAGGCTTGCTTTATTGATGAAAGGCAAAGCATTGCCATGCTTGGAGGTGCCAAAACTGCTGCCCTGCAGAAGCTGTCTGGTTTCAAACAGCTGTTGTTGCTGCACAGTGGTTATGTGACTGTAAATTTATGGAGGAGTGTCCATGAGACCCTCTTTGATGTTGTGCTCCGTGGAAATGACCCAGGACCCTTTTTTCCCTTCCCCTTTGTGCTTGCTTTCCCTCCCTGCTCAGACAAGGGTGTCCAGCTGAGATGCCTCAGGTGTTCTCACAGACAGCAACATCTCCCTGGGTAAAAGAGTGTCTCTGAGGTAGCTGGGAGCCAATCTGTTTGTTATTTCCACCAAATGGATGAATTTTCAGAAGCAACTGAAACTAGGTTATAAAAGGGAACAAATTAGGCAAACTGAATTGTAGAGGTCACTACCAGTCCTTGCCTCAAAGTGAGGAAGGCTGCAGTGTGATTCAGAGGCGATTAGTTGTGAGGGGTGAAGCTGCAAAGAGGCAACTGGAGATTTGGATAATCTCATCTTAATTATAGGGCTTTGAGAGCAAGATTGAATATTGCTCCTGTGCTTTTATTTATGCCATGTGCTGGAAGAGGAGGCAGCAAGGGTAAGTTCTTTAAGAGCCTGATCATAACTGAGCAGCCCTGCATGGTTTGTCCTTTATCCTTAGAGGAAAGGTCAGCTGTGACGACTGTGCCTGTTCTTGTGTGTGGCTACAAAGGGGTGTGTGAGGCTCATCATTAGGAAGGTTTGATTTCATTGTTGTGTCCAGCAGAAGAAATGTTCTGTATAGTTTGTTTTTTATTGGTTCAGAGCAAATCTGGGGTGAAATCTTGCATTCCTGAGGCATCAGGAATCCCCATTAGCCCTGAGAGGGGAGCTGTGTGAGCAAGGGCAGTATAAAATACTCATTTATTGGTGTTTTATTGTTGCCAGGGCTTTGCAGGCAGTGAAATGGAATTGATGGGCATCCCATAAACACCCAGAGAGTTCCAGAGCCAGCAAGTTCTTTTTCTCAGTGTTCTTGAAGGAAAGATTTAACTGCAAGGGAGATGTTGTTCTTGTAGGAATTCTTGCTTCTGGACCTGTTAACCCTTAAGGGCAGTTTGTTTCACAAGCCTGTGGCACTCTGCTCCTATCCAAGTGCTCTTGTCCTTGTTCTGAGGTGCTGATGCTCTTCAGTTTCTCTACACAACAGAGCACCTTACTGCTTGCTGTATTTTGTGTGTTGCTGCTGTGTAACACCTTTAGTGACACTGAGTGAATTGGTCACTAGTAATGAGCCAGAAAGATCACAGAAACTGAAATCCACCTTTTGTGCCCAGGCTGCTTCTGCCACAGGGACCAGGATGCCCATCAGTGTCCTGCTGTTCTCCTGTGCTCCTCTCTCTGTCTGTATCCAAATGGAGTGTGCCAACTTGAGACAGAAGGAAGACACTTTTACAGTGAAGGTGGTGAGGCACTGGCCCAGGTTGCCCAGGGAGCTGGGAGATGTCTCATCCCTGAGACCATTCCAGGTCAGGTTGTTTGGAACTCTGAGCTGATCTTGTAGAGGGTGTCCCTGCTCACTGCAGGGGGGGTTGGACTGAATGACCTTCAGGGTCCCTTCCAACCCAACCTGTGCTATGAATCTCTCTGGCATTTCTGGTCAAGAATGGTGTCTTGGCTGTGTGTCCATGCAGTGCTGGACACACATGGGCACTGCAGACCTGCGAGTACAGAGTCATGGCTGGGTGAGGTGGTGACATGATCTCTTGCTTTTGTGTGACTGTATGGGCTACTCAGTGTTAACTTCTGGCAATATCTGAGTTGCTGCTCATAAAATGGGAGGATCTATGCCTCTAGGACAGACCTAGCATCTTCTCAAGGTGCCGTTTGGAGAGGAGTCTGGTGCCAAGCCGCTGGTGTGAGCTGCTGCCCCCCCGGCCGCCTCCGCTGGAGTGTGCTGTTGGCATTGACTTTCCCTAGAGTGCTGCATCCAAAGGCTTGGTGGGAGTGAACCCCCAGAGTCTGGAACAAATGACTCCATGCATTAGATAAAACAGTCCCAGGGGTTCATGCCCCCTGTGCATTTTATCCTAAGGGCTTTCAGGCAGTGTTTTCAGCCTCTCTGTGGAGCAGTGCTGTGCATTAGTGTGTGCAGGGCTGCATCCCCTGGGCAGCTTTGGCGGTGGAAGGGTGGGCACTGCCTGCAGTCAGCAGCAAGACCTCTTTCTGGAAGTGTTTGGTGAAGAAGCTGCTAAAGTAGAACATTTTGGCTTGTCCATGAGGTTGGGCAGCCTTCAGAGGGGCAAAGGTTGTTTTCCCCTCCAGCAGCACAGACCTTATCCACACTTGGGCTGCGTTTTCTGCATGGCCTGGCATTTGCTGTAATTTCAAGGGAAGCCACATCCAGCAAACCCCAGACTTCCTCAGTCTTTTTCTAGAAGAATTCAGCTGAAGATGATTGCATTTCATGGCTCTTTGATTTAGCATATTATTGGGGGGGGGGGGGGAAGAAAATGAAGTCAATTTTATTACTGGCTGTGTCTTATCTGATTCATCTGATGCTGCGACCTGGCTTTATCTGCTGTTAGTAAATGCTCCTTTGCCATTGCTGCTCACCCAGGCAGCAGCAACAGGGATTATGTAAGAAGTGGCTTCTGATGGCTCAATTTTCCTGTGGAATGAGTCTGTGATGGTGAATGTGTGTGGATCCCACTCTCTGCTGTTGCTTTTCCACATTAATTATTGAAACAGGTGCAGGAAGACACTTTGGTACTTGGGGATGAGTTGGCTTGGTGGCAGTTGAGAAGCAAAAAGAAGTCCTTTCTTTCCTCTGCTTTTAAAGCAGATGTAAACATGACATGGCCCAATCCATGCAGTGACTGTGGAGAAGGCTTAGTGTGATGTGCACAAACATCTTGGTTATTTCTCCTCTGAAGAAAGAGGAAATGAAAGAAGCAGTGAGGGCTGGAGCTCCTCTCCCATGAAAACAGACTGAGAGAGTTGGGGCTGTTCAGTCTGGAGAAGAGAAGGCTCCCAGGAGACCTTACTGTGGCCTTCCAGGATCTGCAGGGGGCTACAAGAAAGCTGGGAAGGGACTTTTTAAGATGTCAGGGAGTGATAGGACTGGGGGGGGTGGAGCAAAAATAGAAATGAGTAGATTGAGATTGGATGTTAGGAAGAATTTGTTCCCCATGAGGGTGGTGAGACCCTGGCACAGGTTGCCCAGGGAGGTGGTGGAAGCCTAGAAGGCCAGGCTGGATGTGGCTCTGAGCAACCTGACCTAGTGTGAGGTGTCCCTGCCCATGGCTGGGGGATTGGAACTGGCTGCTCCTTGAGGTCCCTTCCAACCCTGACAATTCTGTGCTTCTAAGTTGTGGGATGGATTTGCCTGCACGATTCTCTCGCCCTCCTATTCAGTTCAAGGCTTTCTGGCAGCTGGATCTAGCATCACAACAAATCCTTTTGTCATAGGAGTTACTTTTCCATTGCAAAGCCAAGAGGCTGGGATGATTTAGAAGTGATTTGCTGGCACCTGGTGAGGAAAGGGCTTAGTTGGTTGTTTTCCTTTGGTGTCCATGCAGGTTTATTTTAGTCTGAGTGTTTTTCATGAATAAGAGTTGTTAAGCTTTAAGAAGGCAGTTGTTTATGTTTATGAAAGGAGAGTGGGGAATAAACCAGAGGTTCTACTCTTCAACTCCTAAGAAGGCTGCTGGGAAATGAACAAGGCTGCCCACAGGCAGTTTGAGTGTCAGTCCTGCAGAGTCCTGCTAAGACAGAGAGCCTAGAAGGTCATTCAGTGTGCTAGGCTTCTCTTCATCTTGAATTCACTAAGCAAGTCAGCTCTGGCACTCTCATGGCTACTGAGTGGATTTCAGGGGACCCACAGGGGCTGTAAATTCTCTTGCAAGCAAACCCAGCATTATAGCAGTGAAAATGTGCCAGCACTGGTGTCTTGCCATGTGCTTTTGGGATAACACTCAGCTGGATGCACCCTGCCTGCTCCTCCTTGTGTTTGCTTCTCTTTAAAATATTCATTGCTCAAAAGGTGTTTATGGTACTTCCTTCAGAGGGAATGAAACTTGGTGGTGGTGTTGGGGGGGCAGTGTGGTCCTCCTGCTTAAGACCCTTTCAGAGCCTTGCTAACCAGAGTTTCTGCAGAATGCACTCTCCGAAGTCTGATGATTTCCAGGCAGCAGGTCCTGATTCCAGAGCCATGCACTGAACGCAGGACTTGTGCTGTGCAAGCTCCTTAGCTACTGGTAGCCTGATTGCTAATCTGCTGCACCTGAAACCAAGAGGTTTTCTCTTCTGAGTGGGACCTTCCTAAGAGTTTTGGGAGGCAAACCCAGTGCTTGGGAGGCTATAATTCTTTTTCCATGTGCCACAGCCCATTGCTGTGCTCCTTACAGTAGCTGCTGCTGCAGAATCCTCTCTTGTCACTGCCCAGCTGGGACACTGACCTTGTCCCAGCCATTGCAGGGTGCTTCCCATGAGGCTTCAAGGGTGTGAAAAAAACCTCTAAAACTGCTGAATGTAACAGCACTGGAAGATTAAAAACCTAGTCTTGGATTGCTGTTTGAAAACAGAGCAGCAGTGTGAAGTGATCCTCACCGGGGAAGCCTCTGAAGTGATGCTGAGGGACTTGGTTTAGTGGTGACTTTGGCAGTACCGGGCGAACTGTTGGACTTGATGCTCTTGGAGAACTCTTCCAACCAAAGGGAGTCTATGATGCTGCTCTGTGAGATCCCTTGGAGGGCTTATGTAAAGAGCTGCACCCAGCTCAGCAGAGCTGCCTGCCGCTGCTGCTGCGCTCTGCGAGGCGTCGGTGCTTTGACCTTAACGCTGAGGCAGCGCGGCAGGGGCAAGCCTTTGTTGGAGCGGTGCTGAAGTGATCAAGGGAATGGTGAAGAGCCTCAAAGAAATATTGGCCCTTTCCCATAATTTATATTTTCAGATGCTAAAACTAGTTGTTGAGCAAATGTAAGGTACCTATTTTAAGATACTGCATGTCAATATCTGACTACAGATGGCTCCGTGAATCATAGTTGGAAGAAGGAAAATGTTAGACACTAAGATATTGTTGCTAAGAGATTTTTGTACACAGTATGCTAACATGTGCTGGCAGATTTGGGAACAGTAGCAGCAGCATGCTGGTGGAGGGGGGAGAAAAAAAATCAGTGGTGAAGAAACTGTCTTCAAAGGACTATTTAAAGGAGAGTAACATTATTGTGCCTTGTTGTATCAAGAGCTGATGGAGATGAAATTGTCTTTCCAAGCAGATAACACACAGAAAACCTCCAAAAGGTAAAGCTGCTCCTGCTGTCCGAGGACATACAAAGTGGAGGCTAGAAAGGAACAGGGAGAAGCTGCACTTGGGGATTGAAGTTAAGCAAATTTCAAGGAGATGAAAGGTGATGGCAGCTGATACTTTGCCATCTGCTGGGCATCAGCTGTGAATATACAAAGGTCCTTTCAGAATGCAGACTGCTAAGCTCTGTGTGATGCTGTAGGATTAGAATGGTTAAGAAGTGGTTTCTGTCCAGGGGAGAAGGTATGGAAATGCTGAGTGTGGGATTTTAACTGATATTCTTTCATAACATTCCTAGCAAGTAGCTTAGGAGAAATTCCAGCATTTTATTGTCCTGTGGGTTATGTCTGCTCTTAAGAGAAACCTTTACTATTATTTAAAGGAGGAGGAGGAGGGGGGGAAAGAGAATCAATTTAACTTCATTTCTTTACTCTCTGCATGCCTTCTTTTCAGTGAGTTTTACTGAGAATTGAAAATGCTACACCTGAAACAAAGCTTTTGGTTTAGTTCTAGTTAATTTGATCAATTAGTTGCATTAAACACATTGTATCAATTGATGTTTTGTACCAAATAGTATTGTTAGCATTTTATCAGGCAAAGTAGTTTGAGCAAACTCCTTCAGCTCTGCTGCTTTCTCACCTGAGTAGTGGTTTGCTGCTGGTGTGTTTCTAGTTGGGTGAATTGCATCCCAAGTGCAGAGCTCATCACTCCCTAGAGTTCACACTGGGCTGCAGGCTGTGCTCTGTGTGTGCAGCAGTGCTGTTAGCAGAGGGAGTGAGATTAGTGATGCTAACAGTGCATTAATCAAGCATGTGCTTTCTGCTTGATCATGAAGCCTCTGCTAGTTTTGTTTCACAGCTGCAGCCTTGAAGTCCAGAGTCAGCTGTGGTCACTACAGCTACAGGATGTGGGATGGTCACTGGAGGGCTTTAAGAAAAGCTTGGATGTGGCACTTGGTGGCAGGGTTTAGCTGATGATGTGGTGTTAGGTCAGGGGCTGGGCTTGATGATCTCAGAGGTCTTTCCCAGCCTCAATAGTTCTGTGATTCTATGATCTTTTGCTCTTTCATTCTGGGAAGTACCATACAGAACTCCTGATTAGTCAGCATTTCTGGTTTGGATTGGATTGGAACTGTAGGGAATGTTCTGGTTGGTTCAGGACACCTCTCCCACACACACATTTTGTATTATGGGATGTTTAGTGTCTGCTCTACTTGAAAACACCTCAAGTCTGCAGGGGTTTGGGCTCAGAGCAGTGTGTGCCATGGTATTGCAAAAGACCTTTTCCAAAGGAAGCTGAGTTCCAGGTGTGTTCTTGTAGTCACTGAAGGAATCCCCACAGCTCCATGGCCTGAGGAGCCCATGGTGTTTGAGCAGTACATCTTTTCCCCACACCTATGCAAAAGAAATTTGGAATGCAGATTGCTTTCTGCTCTCCCAAACCAAGCTCCATCTGTAGCACCGAGGGGAGATCTCAGATCTGCATTCTGCTCCCCCTGAGAGCTGCTCCATCTGATGAGAGCCACAAATGCACACCCAGGGCAGAGTCAGCAGAGCCTGCTGGGTGACTGCTGTGCCACTGCTCAGCAGGCATGGAGCCTCATGGTGCTGTGTGCTGCATGGGCAGCAGGAGTACAGGAGAGCAGGGTCTCTGCACTCAACAACCTACATCTAACTTCCTAATGGCCTCTTGGGTGACTGCTGCAGGGAATCATTTGGGTTGGAAAAGCTCTTTAAGATCACAGATTCAACCAGTCTCGAGCTCTGCCAAGTCTGGGGCTGACCCACATCCCTCAGCACCACTTCTCTGCCTCGTTGAAATGCCCACACTCGATGGTACACTGTGGCAAAGTTCAGAGTGGCTTTAGACTTTGGAAAAGCCTTTACCTCCTCCTTTTACTAGAGAGAGCTTTTCTTTTGAAAGGAGGACACAGAGGAAGTGCAGAGAGGCTGAACTGGGTTGCCTTTTCCTTGCCCCACAGTAAGCACCAATGACTGTTGGTGTCAAACTAGGGAGGTGCCTGTCTCCAGAGGTTGAGATGATAATGGGTTGGGTTAGAGAGTGCCCTGCTGTTGGATTATCACCTCCTGCTAGCGCAGCCACTGGGGGGACTGTTGGTATGTTGGGGTTTGTTTTTGGTTGGAAGCTTGTGCTTGTTAAAAGTGAGAGCACTTCACAGGTTTTTGCTGTTAAGAAAAGGTATCCTAGCTGTGGCACATGGAAGAGCTTTCCTGATGGTCTTCTCCTTGAAGTGATCCCAACCATTCCTTCTAAATTCCCCTCTGTTTCTTCCTCACCACTCTCTGCTGGTTGTGATTCCTGTTGTGTCATGGCTGTGCCTGCTTGAGTGGTGTTCCTTCATTGTTAATGCAGACCTCAGTGGGGCAATGAATTAGTTCTGATTTTGCAAGTCTGTGATTCGAGTGGAAGGCAGATTCTGGAGAGTCTTACAGGCTCCTTCACAGGGAGCTACCATCTCTTTCTTCCAGTTGCACCCAAAGATGCAGGGCAGGTCTACCTCAGAGTACTCTGTGTCTGCCTGTGTTTCTGCTGCTTGGCTGAGACTGAACAAAGTCATGACAGAAGTCATGGTTTGTCCCTGGGATGGAGCTGTCCCCTTCAATGTGTGGTGCCATCCCTGAGCTTGCTGCAGCATCAAGCTTTCATGTTGGTGAGCACTGCTGGCCAGCAGAGACAATGGAAGGGTGAAGCCTCAGCCCTGAAGGCAAGAGCAAGGAGATGTGCTTTCAGCAGGAAAGTGAAATTGTCAGGAAGAGTGGAGAAGGGGGAGACAAAGCAGGGGAGGTGGGGGTGATGCTGACTGCTTCACTGGAAGCTGCTCATTGTGAATTGCAGCTGTGCAGCCCCAACAACTTCCACCAGCTTCCTTTTAAGCAGAGCAGTTTGAAGCTTTACGTTTTGCCTGGTCTGAAATGTGAGGAGGTGGAGGAGGAAGTGCTGCAGCCTTGCTGGGGAGTGAAACATAAATGAAGTGAGAGATGCTTTCCTCACACATGGAAAGTCTGTTGACTGGATTTAGGAGGGGACAGCTTCAATCTCTGCCTTTGTTGTGCTGTTTCTCCTGGGGTGAGCAGTTTGTTCCATTGAGCGATGGTGTCCTACAGTTCTGCTGCAGGTCTTTTGGGGGCTAAGCCAGAAAGCTCTGCAGTTATATTTGCCAACAGGCTGAGCAGAAACTCCACCTGGGAAACATTTCAAGAGTGGAAAAAAGAAAAAAAACCAGTTGTGAAAGGTTAGTGCCAGGTAAAGCACAGAGAGAGTTTCCAGTTTCCTGAAAGGAGCAAAACTCTGCATTAATCACCATCCAAAGATGTCTCAGTACTCCGGGGTAAGGCACTGACACTGAGGACTGAGCAGAGAGATGGTGGTGAGTCAGTGCTGCTGCTTGTGCCTGGTCCAGAGCCTGAAGATGCTGTGGAATTCTGTGGCACTGAAACCCGTACCTGCATGTCTGTTGGGTTCCACTGCTGGCACTAAGGGGTCTCAGTTACACTAAATTTCTTTGGGCACCAAGACTGCAAAGCAGAGCTAGCCAGATGTGCCAAAGGGTTCACTCCTTGTCAGCTTCTGAAAGACAACTTAAAAACTGCTTCTGTGCAGAGGGAGCACCTCTGGCTGTAAATACAAGACCAGAGGATGGGAGCAATGCTGTGTCAGAGAAAGCTACACCCCTCCATAGATGTCTCACCAGTGGTGAAGGCTTCTCTCCTCATCCGGTGCCCTATGCTAGACTAGCCAGCCTGGGGTGCCCCCTTCTCCTGCCAGCTCCCCCTCAGTCTGGCTCACAGCAACTTCATTCATTCAAGATGCTACTTCACTGAGCTGTCACTTGGTTACCATCCATAGCAACTCCCCAAGTGTCAATTAAACTCCTTCCCTCCCTCACTACAAAGGTGGCAAGGCATCTGGCACTGCCTGGCGAAGAGTAAGGTCTGTAACCAGCTGCATCGAGCAACATCTGTCTGTGAGACAGTGAGGGAGACGATGGGGCGGCTGCAACGAGCTTTGCTTCTGCCAAGGCAGAGCACACAGCTGCTTCTCCTACAGCACACTGCCTGCCCTGGCAGTGACAACCTCCTCTCCTTGCCCACTGAGCTGGTAACCCCATGGCTTGGTGCTTCACAACCCTCTGCATGTCTCAGCTGTGACCTCTTTCTGTGACTCCATTAACTTTTCCTTACACTTGCATTACACGACAGAGCATCATGGAAGCATGGGGTGACAGCAGCAGCCTGGCTGCATGGCTTTACCCTCTTGGCTTTTCATTTTCTCAGGAGTTACCTCCTACTAAGATACATCTTCCTGCTCAGCCTTCCTGTCTGCTCCCTTCCCTGGTGTAAGTCTATGAACTTCTTGAGGCCAGTCACACACAGTAAATATTCCCAGGAAAGGTTGTCAAGCCCTGGCCCAGGCTGGGGTCACCAGCCTTGCAGTATTGAAGAGCTGTGGTGCTGAGGGGCATGGCTTAGCAGTTAGAATCATAGAATTGTTAGGACTGGAAGGGACCTCAAGGCTCAGCCAGTCCCAACCCCCCTGCCATGGGCAGGGACACCTCACACTACAGCAAGTTGCTCACAGCCACCTCCAGCCTGGCCTTAACCACCTCCAGGGATGAGGCTTCCACCACCTCCCTGGGCAGCCTGTGCCAGTCTCTCACCACCCTCACGGGGAACAACTTCTTTCTAACATCCAATCTGAATCTTCCCACTTCTATTTTTTTCCCCCATTCCCCCCAGTCCAATCATTCCCTGACACCAAGCTGACTTGGTAGTGTTGGGTTTGTGGTTGGACCTGATGATCTTGAAGCTCTTTTCCAGCCTAAATGGTTCTATGATGATTGTTTCAGGTGCCCATCTTAGCACCCTTAATGGGGTCAGCTGAAGTTGGAGGGCAGGGAGCTGTTGAGTGATTCACTCTGGTTGCTTTCACTCAGATGAAATTGCTTCTGGGGATAAAAAACAGATATCCCAAGAGAGTTGCTGTTCTCTGTGCTGCACAGCAGGGATGTGTGGCAGAGATCCCAGCCAAATGTCAGTGCAGCAGCCAAAGAGCCTGGGCTGGGTCTGGCAGTGCTGTACTGCAACCAGGGGGTTGTGCCTCGCAGCTGGACCTGGGCTGATGCTGTGCTGTGGTGCTGCAGGAGCCATCTGTATGACTCTGGTCTTGTGAGGAGAACAGTGCAGAAAGCTGCAGGTTTGGGGGGAAATGGTGGGTGAGTGATCTGCTTTATTAGCAGCTTTCCCCAGGTTTAGAGAGTAGTGTGAGTGAGGACAGGTGGGGTTTTCCTGGGTCTGTGGCAGAAGGATGCCAGGCTGCAGGAGTGAAGGTCCTGAGCTGTGAGGAAGCTGCTGAGCCTTTGTGAGAAGCTGCAGCGTTTGGAGCTTCAGCATAACAGGGCCTGAAGATAGCCTCTGGTTGAGAAGTGCTCCTGCAGCCTTTCATGGTAATCTCACATGTCTGCAAACATGCATGGGATGCATTGGGATGATGAATCCAGTTCCTGCTGGAATGGGAGGAGACTTTTCACTGTAGCTTTGCAGGCTGTGCTGCTTTCTCACTGCCAAGAAGAGATGCCTTGTGATCGGGGTGGGGGGTGGGGGGGAAACCAAAACAACAACAACCCAAGCCCAAACAAAAGCTTCCTGCCTGCCATCACCACAGAAATCCAGCACTTGCCTCCAGAACCTCCTGAAAAGCAAACTGTGGCTATCTGGAACCACGAAAATGATTTTAGATCCCATGTGAAGGGTGGAGAGAGCCAATCCCTGGTGTTGATGTAAAGATACCTTGGCCAGTTTGAAGACTCAGCTTGCCAGGGTGCTGGGGGAGGTAATATTCAACTCCATTATTACCTAGAAAGGTTGGACCAGGTGATCCTTGGGGTCCCTTCCAACCTGCCATTCTGTGATCCTCATGGGCCCTGGGCAACCTGATCTAGCTGGGGATGTCCCTGCTGACTGCAGGGGGCTTGGACTAGATGACCTGTAGAGATCCCTTCCAACCCAGTGCCTTCTCTGGCTCTGTGATGCTACCTGAGTACTTGATTTGCAAGCTCCACAGGAGTGTACTGCAAACACAGAACCTCAGTCAGCTTCTGCTTTTGTTTTCATCTTAACTGGGTGGAGATTTGCCACCATCCTGTGCAGACCATTCACTTGTCCTGCTGCCTTCACGCTCCTCACTGGATTTGAGCAGGCTATGCTTTAGCTTCCAGACACATCCTGGTGGAGAAGAGGCTGTGCTTGCTGTGCTATGTAGTTTGTGACTGGAGGAACTGAATGAGTATGATTTTGTCTTTCCAATTTTTCCCTGGCTTCACTTTCTCCCACACTCCTTACCCCTCAAATCCGAGCGAAGTACATTGGTCTCATGCCAAGAAATATTTGTACTCTTTAACTTCTCCCTGCTTTCTTTAGATCTTAACATACTTCTCCTTTAGTTCTGCTGGGAGGATTTGACTTGCTGTTTTTAGGCAGCTGAAGTAAATGCAATGGAGGGGAATGGTACCTTGGGCTGGCTGGGTCTGGTGGCTGATCCAGGAGCAGCTCTCTGCAGAGCTGTCTCCTGGCTACCTGGCAATGTCTCTTTTTTTTTTCCCCCCAGTCATGCAATGTGGTTAGCTCTTGAACAGCCTGTTTATACTTGAGCTTTGAAGTCTATTCTCTATCAAAAATTCTTTCCTTTGAGTACCATGGCTGCTGTCTAGCAAGCTGCCTGGCGCTGCTGAATGCCAAGTGCCACTTTTAATTAGGGCTCCAAAGCTAATTAGGGCTAACATTGCAGAGGGGTATTGATGCTTACTTAGAAGCCCCAGACCTACACACAAGTGCTGTTTTTAGCAACCAGAACCAAGCCAGGGTGCAGAATATGTGCTTCAAGAGATGTAATTTGAACAGCTCTGCTGTGACTTCCATAGTGGCCTTTGCCAGGAGGAATCAGGAGTTACACTCTGGAGGCTGGGGGCCAGGTTCCACTGGGTGCTCTGTGCTGAGCAGCAGTTCCTTTCAGGAGCAGTTCCTGGAATAAAGGTTTCCTTAGCAGTGGTTAAAATAGTGATTTTCAGATGGGCAGTTGTCTCTGTTGGTGCTGGGGCGGCTCTGCCCCAGTCTGTCCCTGGCCTCCCTGATCTTTGCAGATGCTGTGGCTTGCAGAAGCCTTCTAGCTGAGGGCAAGAGGAGATGCCCCCAGGTTGCTCCAGGGGAGGTTTAAGTCGAACATTAGGAGAAATTTCATTTCTAAAAAGGTTGTCAAGGCCTGGCCCAGGCTGCTCAGGGCAGTGGTGAAGTCCCCATCCCTGGGGGGGTTTCAGAGCTGAGGCAATGTGGTGCTGAGGGAGGTGGTTTAGCAGCTAACTTTGCAGTGTCGGACTTGATGGTCTTGAAGGTCTTTGTCAGCCAAAACAACTCCATGAGCCTGTGATGTCTCTGAGAAGAGACACTTTGTGCAGCTGCAGGAGCAGGCTGCAGCTCATCAGTGTTATTGATTCATTCCAGTGCCCCCCAGAATCCATCATGTTTGACAAAACACAACTGAGAGGTGCCCAAAGCAAAACATTTCCTTCCTCTCATGCTCTAACGAGGAAACAACGGCAGGGTCTTCATCAGGAAGTGTGGTGATAGTCTGTGCAGCTTAATTACTGGAGGACCAAAGTGCTGCTGCTGCACATGCCATGCTCATGGCTGCCTCCTAAGAATTGATTGATTGATTTAAACCCCCAGAAGGATGAAGTGTGTGTTGATTGGAACTGCTAGGTGCTGTGCAGATGTGGAACAGGATTTCTGCTGTGAATAGATGGAAAAGAAAAGGTTGAGATCAACAATAGACTGAGATGAAAAGCAAAGACAATGACTGTACTTAGCCTTTGTGTTGGGTAGAAATTTTTAATGAACCAAGAAACAATTTAACAATTTGCCAAGAATAAAAGACAGAACCTGATGAGTATTGGGGGGGTGGTGGGAAGAAGCCTCCCAACCCAAAAACTGAGGGAGAAGAGCTGGATTCAGGGTATAAATGTGCTGAGTGATGTGCTGGGTTGGTTGATTTAAACTTTCCTTGGTAATTTACCAAAGTTATTCTGCTGCTGTGTTGTAATTAAGAGGGAATGATGGCTCTGAAGCCTTGCTTCTAGCTTGCTGGCCAGCAAAGTTCACAGCCTAAACCAAACCCACCTGTCTCTCTTGAGACCAGCTAGTGCTTGGCCCAAAGATAAACCAGAAGTAACTTCACTGTGCTTGAAGCCCTTTGTTTAAATCTGTGTCCTTCCCCGAGGATTGCCAAGCCTGCACACAGAAAGGATTCGTGAGGAATGGCTGGAAGGATGGGGGTCTACAAAAAGACCTGAAATGAAGTCCCCAGGAGGACTGCAGAAGGGAGAAAAGTGAGAGAGAGAATCTGAGTGACCACAGGCCCCTCTGGCTTTCTTCAGGAGTGTAGCAGTGACCTCTCTTTTCCAAGGCACTGCACCTGTGCCCTTAGTCTCCATAACACCACCCTGCAGTCAGCCTTCTGCCAGTGCTGCGGTGGGATGTGTGGGAAGGCAGTGCACTGCGAGCCCTGCATGAGACGTGCTGACAGCAGGAGGAGGCATTGTGTAAGCCTCGGGTGCTGAAGGGACAGCGCAGGAGGTCGTTGTTGCCTTCCTAGGTGACAGGGCTGGGATGCTCATGATGCATGGTTTAAGCCTGCTCTGAGCCTGCCGTTAGAAGCAGGTTTGGAAAGTATTAAATACATAACAGTCGAAGATCTTCTGCCTGAGGCTTGCTCCTTGCAGGCAGAGTCTTTGGTGTTGAGGGATTTCTGTATTAGATTGTTTTGGTTAATAGTAAATAAAATCCTTTCAGTTTCCTGGGGTGAGTGCAGAAATAAGGTCATTAAAAGCTCTTGCTGACACTAACTGTGCTCCACACACCTCCTGAGACCGTTTCAGCACTTTAAGCTTCCTTTGCATTATTCTTCATCCCTAGGATCTGTGCTCTTTCTTCAGGTAAGTAGAGAGGCAGGGGCAATTCCAGGGAAATGATATCCTTGGCGTGTCTGAGTCTGCTCCTGGAGCACTCCCCACACATCCTCACAGCTCCCAGAGCTTTGGGGGTGCTGTGTTTAGTGTCAAAAGCTGCCAGCTCTGCCAGCAGTCTCCTGAGGCATCCTCGCTCACAGCACTCCCGGGGGATGGGGGCCTGGCAGGGCTACAATGGCTCCAGCAGCTGCAGTGGCTCCAGAGATCATTCCTCAGCCTTGTGTAAAGTTCCTCTGCTGTGTGAAAATGCAAATAGGTGTGTGTGAAGCTTGCCAGGAGTATCACCTGCACCTTTCCCTGCTTAGGGAGTGATGAAATGAGGAATGATCACTTACTGAGTGCTGAGATGAAAACGTGTATGGAGTGTGTCAGTGAAGTCACCTGCACGTCTCCCTGCTGGCTAAGTGATGACAACACAGTAATTGGAGCTGTTTTCTTCAATCCTTTAGGTGGCTATAATAGCAGGAAACTTTGAGCTTGCTGAATATATCAAGAACCACAGGGAAGCTGATATTGGTAAGCAAAATCTTTCCAGACACTGCAAAGGGGCTGTGTGTGCTCAGCCCAGGACTTGGCAAGCTGTTCCATGTGCTCCTGTGGCAGCTCTGCCCCCAGGGCTGAGGGCACCATTGTCCCAGGGGGGATTTCAAAGGAACTTTGCTATGAAAGAGTGTGTGGGGGGGGGAGCTGAAATGTTTCTAAAGTATGCTTTAAAAATGAGAATTTGATAATGCAAGCAAGCAGGAGATGCTTTGTGAGTGTAAATGAGAGAGTGTTCAACAGATTAACTACAGATCCACATGCCTGGCAGAGCCAGGTTGGCTCTTGTAGCTCTCTGGGTTGGGATCAGCCTAAACCAGCTCTCAAGCACTGGTCAGAAGAGGGTGGGAGGGAATTGCTTCTCCACAGTGAAGTGAAGAGATGGCAGAATGTGCCCATCCATATCCATGCAACCATCTCCTCTCACTGCCTGTGCTGCGTGGTGCTGGGGGAAGGCATCAAGGGCCCCTGACAAAAAACAGCCTTCAGGTGCTTGAAAAGCTCTTTTTACCTACAGTCTTTTGCCAACCAAATAAAAAGGGGGTTGGCAAAAGTGATTTCTCACACAGTTTAATGAGCAGGCAGTGAAGCTGTTGAATTCAAGCTAATTGCAGTTCCTCAGAAACATGCTGGAGCTGAGCCTTAGGAGGTATTGCTTTTGGAGTGGGGGGCATGGGGGTGCTGTGTAGGTGCCTGCACTGACCCAGCTCAGGGATGTGAACCTGTGCCTGGGCAGCACTTAATTTACTTGGAAAACTAAGCCAGCTCACATAAAAGTTAGGACTGTGAAAGAGTTGCTCTGGATTAAGGCTTCCCTTCCATCTCTCTTCCTGGCTGCGTCTCATCTGCAGGGATAGAGTGAGAAACTCTGCCTGGTGATGTGGATTCTGGTGGCACTGTGAGAGTTGGAAGCACCACAGTTTGCAGAGTGTGCTCTGAGAAAAGTGAGCACACAGTGCCTGGAAGTTCTGCAGGAAAGTTCACCGAGTTGGGAAGGGTTTTCCCCAAGAGGGTGGCAATAATTCCCTGCTAGGACAACGAAGCTGGGGAAGGGGATAGAGAACAGGGCTGGTGAGGAGCAGCTGAGGGAACTGGGGTTCTTTATTCTGCAGTAGAGGAGGCTGAGGAGAGACCTCACTGCTCTCTACAGCTCCCTGAAAGGCTGGAGCGAGGTGGGGGTTGGGCTCTTCTCCCTCGTCTCAGGTCACACCAGGAGAGGAAAGGGCCTGAAATTGTGCCAGGGGAGGTTCAGGTTGGAGATTAGGGAAAAACCTCTTTGCTGCAGGAGTGGTCAGGGATTGGAACAGGCTACCCAGGGAGGTGGTGGAGTCCCCATCCCTGGAGGTGTTCTAGATTCACAGGATTAGTCCAAGACCTTCAGTGGTGGGTGTATAGCCAAGCAGGGTTTTCTGTGGTAGATTCAACAGCTGGACCCTGGGAGTGGTGCTCCTTTTACAGCCTTTTGGTGGGGGTAGTCTCTCCAAATCACCAGGAGAGGTGTGCAGGGGGAGGTGTGCCCAGAGGGCTGCTGTTGGTCTTCCCATGGTGCTGTTGTAGTGGTTTTAAGAGGGAAACTCCTGTTACCTCTTTTCATTGCTAAACCCTTCTGCCAGGCCAGCAGCTCTCCACAAGGGCTGCTGAAGGCCATCACAACCAGCCCCCTGTCTGTTCAGAGCAGGCAGTGTCACACCTCGTTTGAGACAAGGGTCATGAGGGGCTGCCAGCCCTGCCCTGCCACACACATTGCTTCCAGCCAGCAGAGGGCTGGGCTGGCACACCTCTCCAACGGGTCCCTGGCCTCCTTGTGCTGGGGGCTCCAGAGCTGGACACAGGACTCCAGGTGGGGGAGGATTGACTTGCAGCCTCTAATCTTACATGGTGAGGACCTACAGTGCCTGTGCCCATCTGGTTTGCCATGTGCTAATGAACGTTATTCTTAGCTGGTGCTGTTGTCCCAGACTCCTGTGGCAGGAAGTCACTTGTACTGGCAACGCAGGAGGCATTGTGTGGGTGTCTTCCAGCTTGTCAGTAGTCACAAAGCTGTTTCAAGTCCTCTTGCCAAGACTGCAATTCCAGGGCTCTAGCAGCAGCAGTGGAGTGCTTGTGCCTGATGGTCCTGTGCCCTGTGTGGCCTGAGCGAGCTGTGGTGCTGGGTGGCAGGGGGCACAGCTCAGGGGTGCCACTGCTGGTGCAGCACAGGGGTGAGGGTGCAGCAGGGATCCCCCAGCTCAGCACACTGCGCTCCACCAGCTCCCTGTAAACCAAGAGGCAGGCTTGAGTGCTGGGTCTGTCACTTCTGATCTCCTCCACCTTTGCCTGCCAATTATCCTCCTTTGGCATTCAGAGGGGAACGCTGCTGTAAGCTGTACGCAGAGCCTGGGATTGCTCAGCTGAGAAGAGGCTGAATTGCATGTCTTAGAGGAAGGGTTTTTCCTTTTCTTCTCTCTTGGTTTGGATCTGTGCCAGGCTGTAGTGCTAGGACTGTCTCTGCTGTTGAAGCTGATGGAGAAGCAGCTCAGGTGGAAAATGACCAGAGAAGCCTCCAGAAGTAGGGAATTCTCCTCTACAGCAGAACTACCAAATCTTTCTCCTGCAGATCCAACCCCACAGAGATTTTCCTTTGCTTTTTTGTTTAATTATAAAGCACTTAGGCCAGACAGATGTGTTGAAATGCTGAAGAACTGGGAGTGTAGAAAATTAGCTTCTCAACAGCAATCATGTCTCCACACCTCTTAAAAAAGGGAAAAAACCCACAAAAATAGCTATTTTAGAGCAAAGAAGGGCAGGAACAATGAAAAAGGCAAAAATAATGACCATGGAGTGATCTGACATCAGAATATGAGAGGTGTGTGGTGTCTGGTTATCTCACCCAGACCTTGCCAAATCAAACCATCTGCTTGGGGCTGGTGTGAGCATACTTGCTCAGTTCAGGCAGAGAGGTTAAGTCTGAGCTTCCCTTCTGTTGAAGGAAAATGGATTGAAATCTGTATCCAGACCAGAAGGTGGAGGTGCACTGGGCTCTCTACCTGATCATCTGTACAAAAGAACACAGAGGAGATTTTGGCAGTGAAGTTTCCCAGCTCTGTGACACTGGGCTGGAGAGGCCACTCAGATGGCTAAGCTGAATGTGTTTCAGGACAGGTGAAGGCCACTGAGGGCTTCAGAAGCAGGAGGGATCAGAGCTGGTGGAGCAGCAGAGGAGCCTGTACCACAGTGGTATAGAGCACACATCACAAGGGTCCTGCACCTTGTTTCTCCAGTTTGGAGAAAGCCTGGCTGCTCTCACCCCCTGCTCCTGGGTGGGTGCATCTTGCTGTCTCTTGGATAATGTCACAGAGAAAGCCCATGATGAAATGAGAGGAGGAGCCCTGGAATCCACACCTGCTGACTCTGCAGTGCATAAGTGTTGAGGCAAGGCTGCACTAAGCAGTTTTGTTTCTCTTTGGCTGTGAGCCCCCCACATCTCCCAGCAAACTCTAGATCCTGCTTCTGCATAGCCACCATCCCAGCAGAAAAATCTGGTTGCTCTTCCACCCTGCAGACAAGTTGGACCTGTTCTCCATGTTCAACATTGTGTCTCACACATGTTCTCAGAATCATAGAGTTGCTAGGGTTGGAAGGGACCTCAAGGATCAGCCAGTTCCAACCCCCTGCCATGGCCAGGGACTCCTCACACTAGATCAGGTTGCTCAGAGCCACATCCAGCCTGGCCTTAAAAGCCTCCAGAGAGGCTTTCACCACCTCCATGGGCAACCTGGTCCAGTGTCTCACCATCCTCATGGGGAAGAACTTCTTCCTTCTCTCAGCAAGTTACCTCTTCCTTACCTTCCTCCTTTTCCCACCATCAGTTGCCAGCTGGTCTTCATCTCAGGTAGTCCATCAGTTGCCTGGGGTGGGGGGGTGTGGGGTGGCCAGTGTGTTGAAAAAGTGGCATGAAAAGCATTTGGCACAGATACCTGGGTTTCAGTTGTGATTATTTATGTAATTGGTGCTGCCATTTCCAGAAACAGAGGGGGAAAACCCAAAGCCCTGCAAATGATTCCCCATGGCCTAGTGCAATAAAAGACACCTCGCAGCTGTCCTTTCAGACAGGGCTGCTGCAGCTCTGTGAGAGCAAATCAAACATAAAAGGTAAAGGATACAGAGGAGGAGAGGGGAAATAAAGGGATATTAGCAAAGGATTAAAACCAAGATCCAGATTTCATTGTATTTATCTCTTTTATGAGGTTCCTGCCATCAAGGGATCCCTTTGGTGTTCTTGGCACATTGGAAAGGTGAATGGAAATTGCCATGTCATTTACACAGGAGCTCTGCTTGAAACAAATGAAACTCCTGTTTTCCAGGCAGCAAGCAAACCTCCTACCCCAGGGCACAGGGAAACTTCTTTTGGTGAGCACTGTGAAATCCTTGGTCCAGCTTCTCAGGTTATTTCAATTCATCATGCCCCAAATTAGTCTTTTTCCTTTCTTTCCTTGAGGAATAACAACATCATCAAAGCAGGTTATTAGAATTGCCACTTACTTTGGTATCTTGCAGCTCAGTGGGTGGTGTTCCATCTTCTCTCCTGCTTTGAGGAGGGTGGACAGCACAGCCTCTGGTGGACAGCACAGCAGTTCCACAGCTTTAAAACAACAACAACAACTGCAATAATAATAATAATGGCCCTTTAAAAAGCTCTTTTATTTCAACTGGCTCTAGCACATGCATAGCTTCTTCAACTTTCTGCATTTATTTATTTGAAAGTAAAGAGAAAGTGATGGATTAAAAGCTGTGATGAATAGAAAAGTTAATCCCTGCTTGTTTTCATCCAGCCTGCAGCTGTCTGCGAGTAAATGAGCACAGCAGATCTAGGAAGCATTTGCTGCACAGAATTTGCTGTGGCTTCCATGGGATGGAGGTACAAAAAATCAATCATAAATGTGAGACTGGAGCTTTCATTAGACACAGATATGCAGATATTAAGCATGTTGCAGGCTGATAATCCTTTGCCTTGGATAACCTATTTTTAAACCGCTCTCTTTTTTCCCCCTGCCTTTGGTTCTTTGTGCTGAGATGCATTTTCAGATGGATTAAATGACATGGGTTGTTCTTCTTCGAGTGAACAAGGTTTGTTTTGTGTTGTGCCTCTTGTCCTTCGGCAGCTCTGCAGCTAGCAGTGACAGGATCCCTTTCTGGTTTATTTTCATCTGCTCTTTGCTTTGGGAAGATGAAGCCCTGGGAGCCGGCGTGCGAGTTGGGGTAGCTGATTAGCGGAGTAACTAAGGCTTGGATACTGTTGCTAGGCTTCGAGTCAGAGTTCCTGTATGGCTCTATAATTATGCAGAGATGTGTGTATGTGATGGTTTGTGCTTGCACAGGGATTTCTTGATTATTTCATCATTTTTTTCCCCCCCTTAATTTGATGTTGGGCAATCTGCTCACCCGCTAGGCTCAGCCCTTCCAACGCGCGCCCTGCGCCCTGCCAGTTGCGTTTTGAACCCAAGGTTTTCCCCTCGTTAGCAGAAGTATTTATTTGGGTTGGAACTGTGCCTGTGAACGTCTTCAAATGTGCATTTTATTGTCAGATAAGCAGAACAGGTCTCTCAAAGCAGGAGGATATTAGTTGGTTTGGGGTAAAATTGCTGTCCTAACCCATTTGCTGTAATTAGATCAGAGTGATTGAGGTCAGCACTTGTGGTTTTGCCGGCTGCAAGTGTCTCCGCGAAGTGCCAGCCAGCCTGGTGAATATTCTGTTTGTTTACTCATTGGGGGAGCCATGCAGGAGTTTTTCTTAAATCCCTGCAGAATGCTTCTCAAGTTTAGGGGAAATCATGTCTGGAAAGAGAAAGGCAGCACCGAGAAAGGGCAGCAAGCCTAAAGACTTACATCTACCAAGCTGCCGGCAGGACGCGAGGACTTTGTGCTGTTTCTGTGCCACGTTACTTAATGGAAGCTGAAGGGGCGCCAGGGTGTGGCACAGCCTGTTTGTCACTTGAACCTGGGTAACATTAACCTGTTTCAGGTGGCAGCGGGCATTTGAAGGTGGAAACAGGATGAGGTTGGTGTAGGCAGGATGGCAGAGAGAGCGAGCTCTCAGCTGCCCACGTTTTACACGAAGGTTCTGTGGTGCATTCTCACCACCCTGCCTTCCCCTTTGCTGTTTCTTTCAAACCCCTCTGCTAAACTCATCATTGTTTCTCCTGTCTGTAGGGAAAAACCCCCAAAGCTTTACATTAGTGACTTTTTTTAAGCTGGGTTGTAACCAGTTGGGTCTTTAATCGGTATGAAAAGAATTTGCTGCTGTTATTTATCTGTTGGTTTGTTGTTTTGTTGTTCCTCTGGAGAGTGGCAAGGAGCAGGACCTCAGATGCTCAGCCTTGCCTGTGCAGTAGCAAACAAATTGGAAAACTGGGAATTGTGCTCTGGTAAGGTAATTACAGCCCAGAATGTAGGACAGAGCTTGAAAAACTCCCAGCCCTTCTCTTTCACCCTTTGATCACAAGGCCTTTTTTCCCTTTCCCCCCTCCCTGTGTGTGTATTAGTAGCAGCCTGGGCAGTAAGTGGTTTTGCCTCAGAGTTTCAAGCCCCTTTTCAGAAGCTGTTTATTCCTGTTGCCCTTTGAAGTTGGGTGCATTCCGTGCCTGGAACCTGGGCCTGCCTGAGGAGGGGTGCAGCAAATCACCTGGGGGTTCCTTAGGCTGGTTTGAAGTGTTGAGTAGCAAAGGAGGTAGGGAGCTGATGACACCTAACTGCTGAGCTCAGTGCAGTAGGTTTCTGCATGGTTTGGCCTGGTTTTGTCAAGCAGTCTGTAAACCAGCCTTGCCAGCTGCCAGGTAGGCAGCAATTGCCACAGCTACTCCTCTTCAGAGTTTATTTTGCAGCCTGGCCAAGAACCACCTTGTAACTGAGCCCAAACTGAACAACTGGAGGAAGCTCAGCTCATCTCCAGCATCCTGGAGTTAGTTGTGATCTCAGGCAGGAGCTCTGTGGTCAGAGCAGTAGGTGCAGGTCATGCAGAGCTCATTGGCTTATCCCCTAAAGGTGTTTGAGGTGTTTGGGAAGGGTGGAAATTGGTTTGTGTTTTGGGTTTTACACCCAAATTGAGTCATTGAGTGGGTTGCCCTGTCTTCCACAATTCTGGTGAAGTACCCAAGAGGATAATGCCATGGAGCTGAAGAGGCAGCTCAAGGGGCATGGTGTGAGCAGAGAGCAGTGCAAGCGCCTCAGAACTCAAGTGCTGACATTTTGAACTCCTGTTGCAGCCAGACTGGGACTTAGGAGAATGATTTTGGGTTATTGCTTGTGAGTGAAATTCCCAGTGGTGGTCAGCCTGCTGGTTGGATCCTCCTATCCCTGTAGCTCCCCTTGTAGTTGCTGAAAGGGGTCAGCAGATGATCCAGCCCTTGGGAGACCCCTTCTCAATTCAGTCTGTGACATGGTCCCTGGTCCTGCACCAGGGTCCTCTTCAGGGAGCAAGGGCAGGGACTGGAATAAATTGAGGAGATGAATTAGACCAAGGGGGTGTGAAAAGACAGATTGGGGTTTCTGTGGACTTAACATTTGTGCAGTCATCTCCAGCTCAGTTTTGTAGGTCACAGATCATAACCCTGGAAGGGGTTTATATGCTCACACTGTCGGAACCTCTCCATGGTGCAGATTACAGAATTGAGCCTAATTCCTGCCTGGGCTGGATTATAACTGGAGGAAGCATTTGGTCTTGTTAAAGACCTGTGAGAATGGAAATAGGATTTGGAAAATTGCATTGTGAGATTCTGATGGGTTTGGACCCATCTGTTAATTGTTCTGGAGTTGATTACCCCTTCATTAAACAGGTTTCTCTTGTTCCTGATACCAGCTGGTCTGTCTGCAGCCACTGGACCCTGCAGAGGCCTGAGCCTTTGTGGTGTCTGTGCCCATCATTCTCTTCCAAACCCAGTCCCTCCTGAGTGTCAAGGGGCTGCTCCCAGCTATTAGAGAGATGTAAAACTTGAGTGGAGGTCTGCACTGAGTATGAGAAGCTGCCCTGGGCTCTGTGGGCTGTATGGCCACTGAGCAGCATTATCTTACTTGCCTTGCTGCTGACTTTGTGCTCTGCATCCACTAAAACCTGTGTCCCCAGACTGTCTACAGCAGGGCTTCTTCTAGGAGGGTACATGCTTGGGCAGGATGTGACCAGTGCTTTTCACTCATGGGATGTATAGGATCACAGGGTGTTAGGGGCTGGAAGGGACCTCCAGAGATTGAGTCCAACCTCCCTGCCAGAGCAGCACCATAGAACCCAGCACACAGGAATGCATCCACATGGGGCTTGAATGTCTCCAGAGAAGGAGAGTCCACAACCTCTCTGGGGAGCCTGTTCCAGTGCTCTGTGACCCTCACAGTGCAGAAGTTCCTCCTGATGTTGAGGTGGAACCTCCTGTGCTGGAGTTTATACCTATTGCTCCTTGTCCTGTCAGAGGGTGCAGCTGAGCAGAGCCTGTCCCTGTCCCCTCCCTCTTGACCCCCAGCCCTCAGATCTTTAGAAACATTTATTAAATAGGTCTCAGTGAAGGAAAGAGAAGGGTTTGGCTGGCAGTGGTTTGGATATTAGAGGTTCCATACCTAGTAAGATAAGGCTGGGAGCCTCCAGTGCAGCTCTGAGGTTTGAGTCAGCCCAAGAAGGGTTTCTGCAGAAGCTGAGTTGTTTGGAGTCTCTCACAGAGAGCTGCAGCGTTCCTGGAAAGCTGATGTATGCTCTTGGAAACATTTTTCAACACGAGCCTTGAGCTCTCTAAGGTTGTGTTAAATGCTCTGTGGGATGTCAAGCAGTGGCACAGTGAAGCCAGGTCAAAAATAGAGGTAGGACAGATGCAGAAATAGATGTGTGCAGAATCCCATGGCTTTCTGCCTCTCCCAGTTACAGTGCTGAGAACACAAAGAGATGAAAGAACACGAAATAGCTGCCAGAGTTAAAAAAGGAAAGGGTGAAATAGAGATTGATGGCAACAGTCAGGGATGCCTCCTGAGGGGAAAGTCCTGTGCTTCCCACAGGAAATGCAGAAACACCACCAAAAAAAGAAAGAGAAGGAAGAAAGAAAGTCTCAATGGAATGCCAGCCTTGATGCTGAGCACAGCAGCACTCCATCACAAGGCCTTTTGGGCACCCAGTCCTTTCCTGTGTGCAAGGAGCTGACAGAGCTGGGAGTGGAGGCTCAAGGGTGGGTTGGTGACTTGGGGACAGGTGGACTTCTGTGTGCCAGTGCTGATCTTAATTGTTGCAGTGTTGAAAAGAATTGGGTGCACTGGCATCTGGGGAAAGGACCATCTTCCATGGGCTGGTTGGATCGGGGTGAGGGTAGGAGCCCTCACCCCTGGAGGTGTTCAAAACCTCTGCAGACATGGAACTTTGGGACATGGCTTAGTGGGCACAGTGGCGTTGGGTTGATGGTTGGACTCAGTTTTCTCAGAGGTCCTTTCCATCTGAAATGTGCTTCTGTAGCCTTCAAAGGCAGCAGCAGCTTGGGTATGTTATCCATCATATAAACCAGGTATTGGCATGAGTAAGAATTTCTGCAGGAAGGCAAAGCCAGGCTGTTGTCTGAGCTCAGGGACTGCCTGGATGATGTTTTCCTTTCAGATGGGTACAAAACCCCTCTTTTATCGTCCATTTTAAACAGGCTTGCTCCACTCTGACTCCCTTGCTTGGAACTCCTCTTTCTATTGTGCTCAATTTATATTTCTCTCATTTTTTACCAGCTAAACATCCTGGTTTTCTTCCCCCTCCCCAGCTGGTTTATCCAAATGAAGTTGATGTTATGTTTTCCCTTGTATTTACTGTGGGGTCTGGGACTTCTCTGCAGCAATTTGTTTTGCATGCCCTGTGAATAATCTGCTTTTCATACCAAGGTGGTAATGCCAGCCTCTTAGTGCAGGCTGATCTTGTGAAAATGCATTCCCTTGCAAAGGCACTGGTACCCTCAGAGAGGACCATTTGTTGTCAAATTATAGCTGAGGCTTGATGAAGGGCTAGGCTTTGAAGCACGCTGCTTTATGGGAGTGTAATGCTTCACACTGGATTTCACACTGGTGGCAATCTTCACTCCATTTATAGCTCAGTCTCCTGGGCTGTGTCTGAGCTGACAGCCTTTCCCTCGGAGTGCAGGATAAGCTCTGGCTTTCTGCAGTCAAGGTTTTGTCACACTGTGGAAGATGTCTCAGAGTAAACACTTTCCAAGTATTTAACTCGCAGCCTTAGGATCTTGGACAGAGCTCCCAGGGGAGTCTGAGGCCACTGAAACTCCCTGAACCACTTCTGTCACTCCTTCTGTTTTGATGAGCTGCTGTTGGGAGATGATCATTTTGTTCTCTTCTGTTTCACTGCCAGATGTCCACTTCATTGACACCCACAAGGTTTCAGATGATTTTTCCCTGTCTTGTGGTTGTAAGGGCAGTGGATGTGGGCAGATGTTTTGTTTGCTGGCTGGCCTGGCTCTCTCCAGCGCAAGCAGTGGTCCTAAAGCCTGTCCATGTCCTATGTCTCCATAGGAACTGGGCTTTAAGGGCATCAGAGAAATCATTACCTTGGGCTTTGAGTGCTTTGTGTTTGGCATTGTGTGCTTGCAGAAATAGCTGGAAATGTAAACTACTCCTGAAGATAGTAATGGGAGACCGTTTAGGGGTGGCACACGTGGTTAAGGGAGGGCAAATTACCTTTCCCCAGCTCCTAAGTTAAGCAATTCAAGTCTTTAGTTACTGGCCTGTCCAAACCTGGGGCTGTGCTTGGATGTCACTATAGGTGTGAGTGCAAATAGATCAGCTGCTTGCAGAATGAGCTTTTGCTCTGCAGCAAGACATTTCTTGTGGAGGTGTGGAAGTCCACGTGCTCTGCTCCCTGTCCACTGGTGCTGAAATAATTGCTCAGATGCTTTTTCCCTAGCAGGCAGAATTAGGGTAGCACCTTGGCTCGGGAGAGGTTGCAGAGTAAATGCTGTCCTGCAGAGGGGCTGTAATTGGGTGAAATCCATGCTTGAATGAAAACCACAGAGGATTTATTGACTTGAAGAGCCACAGCATTAAGTTTGCATTGTTTGTGTGCGTAGGAGGATCTCTGCTTTTCTCTTAATTAGGTATTTCTACTAACTCCAGCAGGCTAGGACTTCAGTACCCTAGTAAAGATACCAGCCTGAAACTGTCATCCTAGTTGGCTGCCTTTCAGGAGCAAGGAAATATTGAATGCCCAGATTTTATTCCTCCCCCTGAAGCAGTCTCTTAAAACCCTCTCCTATTACTTGATAAATTTTATTCTCTCTCTCTCTAATCTTTTGTAGCTTTTCCTACTTGGGAAACTGCCTCTTGTGTCTCTTTGAAACATCTGAGATGGCAAAATTTGCCATGAAGCCTGTGATGTGTTTGCAGTTTTAAATGTGCCTTATCAAATCTATAATTTAACACAAATCATTTATTTATCCCGAGGAAATTATTTGCTGCTCCTGAAAACAAACAGAAGGCCTTCCAAGGGCAGGCTGTCAGCTTGCTGGTTGGTGTGTGGAGTCTCTCTGACAGCCAGCCCCCAGCATTGCTGGCACTGCAGGCACCGAGGGGGGGGTGGGTGCTTTTTGCCCTGAGGAAGTGAATTCCTTCCCTGTGCACAGCTGCTGCTCTTCCTACACAGCCCAGCCGTGGTGTGAGGGGTCCTGCAGAGAGGAGAGGCCCAGGAGCCCACAGAGACTTGCCGGACCTGCTGCTGTAGAGGCTGATCCTGGCTCAGCCTTTGCCTTCCAAAGGAAATCACAGAATCACCAAGGTTGGAAGAGACCTCAAAGGTCATTGAGTCCAACCTGTCACCACAGACCTCATGACTAAACCGTGGCACCAAGTGCCACACCCAATCCTCTCTTGAACACCTCCAGGGATGGTGACTCGACCACCTCCAATGGCTGACAACAATGGCACATTCCAATGGCCAAGAACTCTCTCTGGGAAGAATTTTCTCCTCACCTCCAGCCTAAACTTCCCCTGGCACAGATTGAGACTGTATCCTCTTGTTCTGGTGCTGGTTGCCTGGGAGAAGAGACCAACCCCCACCTGGCTCCAACCTCCCTTCAGGTAGCTGTAGACAGCAAGAAGGTCTCCCCTGAGCCTCCTCTTCTCCAGGCTAAACAACCCCAGCTCCCTCAGCCTCTCCTCATAGGGCTGTGCTCAAGGCCACTCCCCAGCCTCGTTGCCCTTCTCTGGACATGTTCAAATGTCTCAATGTCCTCCTTAAACGGAGGGGCCCAATCCAATCCCTCCTGCACAAGGACAACCTTGTAGCACTTGCCCAGATGTCTGGGGTCCCACCTTGCAAGCAGTCAGAAGAGGCTGTGAGTCCACAGAAATTTGGGTGTTAGTCCCAGTTTATCTTTACCCTCCTTTGGAGGGCTAAGCTTTTCATTTTGGGTCAGAGCATGGTTGCTCTCGCCAGCTTCATTAACACTCTGGAGAATGCCAGGTGCTAAAGAGCTCTATTTCTGCTGCACAGATCAAGTGTGTCTGCTTCCTTGTGGCCTATTTTTACATGTTTCTTCGTTCCAAGACTAGGAAAAGCTGTGAGGGGAACAAAGAGATTGCAAATAGCCAGAGAAAACTGCTGTGATGTTATTACAGGGGAAGAAAGGGAAGGATGTATCTGTGAGACTCCCTTTCTGGGAGGGCAGGGGATTAAAATGGAAGGCAGGAAATGATGCATTATAAACCCAAATAAAATAGCCAGTGGGAGAGTGCACTCTCTTAGCTGTGTTTCATCAGGCAATTGACTGCTTCCAGATAATTCTCTGCATAGTGCTTTTTAGGCCTTTGAATAAAGGATTCTCAAGTATCAGTGACTCAGAAATGTTCTTCTTTAGCCACAGGTATTCCAAACACTCTTGGTTAGAGTTCCATATGAAGCAGTTACCAGCAGAAGGATGTTGAGGACTCTGATGGCTCTTTCTCCCCAGCATATGGGCAGCCTGGAGAAGAGAAGGCTCCAGGGAGACCTCAGAGCAGCCTTCCAGCATTCAAAGAAGGCTACAGGAGAGCTGGAGAGGGACTCTCCATGCAGGCATGGGGGAAGGGGGATGGCTTCAAGCTGGAGGAAGCTGAATGAGGCATTAGGAAGAAATGATTCTTTTCCCTGAGGGTGGTGAGGCACTGGAACTTGTTGAGGAGAGATGTTGTAGAGGTTCCAAGCCTGGAAGTGTTCAAAGCCAGGCTGGATGATGGCCAGCTGACTGGGCTGGAGGGAGGAAGGGGAATGCTCTGTTCCTTTGGGCAGAAGCTCTCTTCAGGAGGAGACTTGATAGGGTGCTTGGTTGCATGGTTTGGTTGATGAGGTGGGTTGGGTTAGTTCATAGGTTGGGTGCAATGATCTTGAAGGTCTCTTCCAACC
Source organism: Melanerpes formicivorus (assembly GCF_026170545.1). Lineage (NCBI taxonomy): Eukaryota > Metazoa > Chordata > Aves > Piciformes > Picidae > Melanerpes > Melanerpes formicivorus. The sequence continues at coordinate 16,718,824 of NW_027142368.1, read as the reverse complement.
TGGTTTATTCTACCAAGCCATCAGCCAATGCAGGGAGTCTGAAGCAACCTGCCTCAAAGGGTAAGGACTGGGATCTTGCTGTGTGGTAGCTGATGGAGAGTTGATACTTCTGGGGTGGAAAGCCAGGAAAACAGCAGAGAACCACTTGGGATGCCTTTCAGTAAGGTAAATTTCCTGAGACTAAGCTGACTAAATGGTTTCAGTTCTTCAGCTGTGCAATCACACATGACTTCTGCCATGTCCAGAAGCTTGGAGGGGGTAGCAGTTCCTGGGGACTTTTTGATGGTGTGGTGGACTTGATGCCATGACCTTCCCCAGCAGCAGTGGGCTTTGCTCATTGCCTTCCTTCCATTTCCTTATTTCTGCAAGATCAGTGACAGACTTATCCACAACACAGGGGTGGAGGCTTTGAAGGTTCTCCTTTCTGAGGGCTTTTTCTTTGCTGGAAGTTAAAGTCATGGAGTGCCTGTTAGGAAGCCTGGGATATTGCAGTGGTTTGGAGGGCAGAGTCCCCTCCTGGGGCAATGCTCTGGTTGCTGTGGTGCTGTGTTCTAAATGCTCTGCCACAGCATCCTGCAGGTGCCCACCGTGGCTGCTGCAGGTACCCACAGTGCCCTCTGCACCTTCCTCTTCACCAGGCTGCTGCCTGACACCCCTGGCTACCACCAGAGAATCAGCTGCAGTTTATTTGGTGCCAGCTGATGAGGGAATTAGTTCAGTGGCTGGGGGAAGATTCTCTGTTGTTATGCAAGTGACACATCGTGCTCTGCACTAAGGAAGTGTAAATCTGGGTAAAACCCACAGAAATTAGTATGGATTTAGGCTACTGCCTTATCTTGGGGTGTGTTTGGGTTGTCTCTTGGAAAAGAAACACACAAACAAACCCAACAAAATCTATTGAGTCTCTTCCTGGCAGCTGGTGGCCTGTGTCCTGTGCCTCTGCAGATTAACAAAGAGCCCTGCTGCTCCTCTGGGCTGCATACTGTCCAAGGGTCTAGCTTGGGACTTCAAAAAGGCCTTTAAAACCCAAGACCCACAACTGGGTTAGGTTCAGCATTTGATTAAGGATGTGTCCTGGACATAGGGAGATCAACATTACCTTTGCCAGACCAGCTCAGCTGGAAGCAAGTGAAGTTGTATTGACAGGCAAAACTACAATCTACAAGGAATGCAATGACTCTGGGCAGAACATCCAGGATTTACAATATTTACAATGAACAAACAACACAAAACTCCCCCTGGTCGAAGAGCAGGAGAGCTGTGCCTCTGCCCCCATGCCCCCTGCTCAAAAGGGAGAAAGTAGTGGTTAGACTTCACCAAGACAACGCAGCCAAGGTCAAGCAGAAGCAGATTAGCCTCCCTCCAGAGCACGAAGCAAGCAGAGAAGAGGAAGATTGTTATAGAATAGAATTAACCAGGTTGGAAAAGACCTTTGAGATCATCAAGTCCAACCTATCACCCAACACCATCTCATCAGCTAAACCATGGCACCAAGTGCCTTATTCAGGCTCTCCTTAAACACCTCCAGTGATGGTGACTCCACCACCTCCCTGGGCAGCACATTCCCATGGCCAATCTCTCCTTCTGGGAAGAACTTCTTCCTAACATCCAGCCTAAACCTCCCCTGGCACAGCTTGAGACTGTGTCCTCTTGTTCTGGTGCTGGTTGCCTGGGAGAAGAGACCAACCCCCACCTGGCTGCAACCTCCCTTCAGGTAGTTGCAGACAGCAAGGTCTCCCCTGAGCCTCCTCTTCTCCAGGCTAAGCAACCCCAGCTCCCTCAGCCTCTCCTCCCAGGGCTGTGCTCCAGACCCCTCCCCAGCCTCCTTGCCCTTCTCTGGACACAGGCAATCCTGCAGCAGACATTTCCCCAATGAAACAGCCCAGAGTTCTCTTTGGGTTTCCTTTTCACTCCCAGTAGTCCTTTATTTATGTTTCTCTACTTTTCTGCTTGGAATCTGTAACAGCATTTCAGAGGCACAGCCTGCAACTGCCCCCAGTGCTGCTGCAGTGTGAGGTGCCAGGGGAAGCTGCAGTGCTCTGCAGGGCACTGGGCTCCCAGGGAGGAGGAGCAGCGACGCCGCTTCTGGAGTGCGAACTCCGTGACGTAAGCTTCCCATCCAGCTCCCACAGCTTACCCCAGCATATGGCTGAGACACTTGGGTACCATCCCCACCACAACAGCCTCTCCTTTTGGAATGGCCTTTGCTGCTCACAGATGAATTGCTTTTGTCATCTGCTGCTTTTTTCCTTTTATGTTGTGTTTTTAAAGTAAAGGTTTTGGGGAGTTTTTGCTCCCCCTCTCCCCTCAGTGTTTTAATAACCATGCTCAAGTCCATTAAGCTTTCTAGAAACTAGAAGGAAATAGGAAAACAATGAGTCATTAAAATACATGTTGTGGAGGATTAAATTCTCTGCTCTGGTTGAATTGCTTCCAGGCAGTGAGGAGAAGTCAGCCAAGAGATTTGCTTAAGGAAGCCTTGGAAATTTAGCAAGGTTGGGTTGGGTTGGGTTGGGGTTTTTATTGGGTGGTTTGTTATGTCTTCTGGTTGCTTTGTTGTTGTTGTTGCTGTGGGGTTTTTGTTGTGTTTGGGGCTGCTTTTTTGGGGGCTGGGTTTTGGGGTTTGGTGTGTTGGGGTCTTTTTTTGGTAAATATCCCTAAAATTGGACTTTGGAAGTACCATAGAAACATAGAATGGTTTGGTTTGGAAGGGACCTTAAAGGATGATTTAGTTCCAATCTCCTGCCATGAGCAAAGATAACTCCTATTAGACCAGGTCCCTGCTGTGAGCAAGGGCATCTCCTACTAGACCAGGTCCCTGCTGTGAGCAAGGGCATCTCCTACTAGACCAGGTCCCTGCTGTGAGCAAGGGCATCTCCTACTAGACCAGGTCCCTGCTGTGAGCAAGGGCATCTCCTACTAGACCAGGTCCCTGCTGTGAGCAAGGGCATCTCCTACTAGACCAGGCTGCTAGAAGTCATCCAAGTGATCTCAGCTAGGTGAGAGGGGGCTGTGCTGGCAGGGGTGAGCAGAGGGTGATGCTTGTGGGTGGCACTAGGGTTGAGGTCAACTCCTTTGACCATCAGTGGTAAAATAAGGCAGGTTTCTGCACTCCTCTGAAGTCCTTGCCACTCCAGATCAGCATTTGATGAAGCAGCTTCCATGAGCAGAGCTCTTTAAAGGGGTGAAATGCTGGAGTCCAGGATTTGTTTCATGGGGTGTCAGGCTCATATGTGGATAGATCATTAGAGGTCATCATCAAACCACTACCAGCCCCTGCCTTACCTTCCTTCTACAGATCTCTAGGTGTGGAATGAAAAGAAATGGATTTGAGTCATGAGAGTTCATGTGTGCAATAGAATCATGGAATGGTTTGGGATGGAAGAGATCTTTAAAGGCCATCTTAGTCCAACCTCTCTGCAGCAAGCAGGGATGTCCCCAGCTAGAGCAGGTGGTGTGGGGTGGTTATCTTCTGACAGCAGCCTGTTATGATGTGAGTTGGAAATCATTACAAAGCAAGGTTTGAAACCAGTTTCCAGAAGAGAAGTGATGCTTTTGGGGTGCTGATTTTCCTGCTGGTACCTGGAATGTCTGACATTCAGAGTTCCTTTTTGTCTCGGGCAGTGTGAGAGCCCTGGATGGAAGGGCTGCAAAAGCAGATGACTTCAACAGGGTTTGGGTCCACCTAGACAAGCCATGTTTGATTGGTTTTCTCTGTCATTTCCCACCTTCTAATTCCAGAGTTGGGACAAGAAGGTTTTCTGCTGTTATTTATCATTCAGTCATTTCATGAGATCAGATCTAGGGCTGCCAAGAGAATTTTTGGGTTCAGCCAATTGTTGAACTAAGTAAGTGGCTGATTAAATCTGGCTGCCTTTTCTTTTGCCTTGCAAGTGTCTTGTCTGAAAAACAAACCTCAGTTGCCACTGAAATAAAACCCCTTTTGCTGGGGGGGGGAAGCTGCACTGCTGAAATATCAACAGTGTGTAATGATTCGGAGAGTTACAGCTATTAAATGCTGCTCGAGGACATTAATGCATGGAGTTTCCACTGCCTGAGTTTGCATCAATGAGAGTAAATTGGGATGCAGGAAAATACTTCAGGTTTGTGTCAGTTTCCTGGGAAATTTGCCCAGGGTAATTTGTATCAGCCTGCACAAAGAGGGTGCATGGCTCTGCTGCCCACAGCAGCTGCTCAGGGCTGGTGTGTAGCTGCTGAACAGGCAGCTGGGCTTTCAGTTTCTCACTGTGATTTAAAAATCAGTTATTTGATTTTTGTCCTTCTCTGCTCTTACTGGTTGCTGCTGCATGCTCCCAAAGGTGAGGAAATGGTTGTTATAAATCATGGTCTAAGGAAATTCCCCTTGGAGCTTGCTATTGAAACTGAAGCAACAGCAACAACTGCTTTCCTCACTGGAAAAAAATATTATATGACTTCAATATTTGTCTTTATGCTTGGCTGGGGAAGAGCAGCCCCAGAAGGGATCTGGTCAGTGTTCAGCAAGAGCTAAAGAGGATGGGGCCAGACTTCTTAGTGCTGCCAGTGACAGGAGCCACAGACTGGAACCCAGGAGGTTCCATCTGAACAGGAGGAGAAACTTGTTTGGTGTCAGGGTGCTGGAGGCCTGGAGCAGATTGCCTATAGAGGTTAAGTCTTCCTTGGAGAGCTTCTGACCCTTAGCTGGACAATGGGATCCTGGGCGAGCTGCTGTTGGGGCCCTGCTGGAGCAGGGAGGTTGGACTGGATGATCTCCGAGGGTCCCTCCCATGCCCCAACTTGCTAGGATGCTGTGATTCTGTGACTGAAGTTTCCTGGTCAGTAGTGAGTGTAACTGTGGGCAGTGCTGCACTGAGCACAGGCTCTTCATCAGTAAGCCAGAGATCAGGTTTTCTGAGGTGTGCAGAACCACCAACCTGCTTTTGTTGTCGGGGCGAGAATCTGCTCGAATGCACATCAAGAAAGGGACCTTCTGAGATCCTGGTTGGAGGTCGGGGCTTTTGCCAGCCCTCCAGGAGCAGGACAGTTCCCAGACTGCGCTGCAGCAGGCGCCGCTGCCGTCGGGGCTGGGATGCCCGCGGCAGGCTCCCGCCGGCGGCGTGGAGGAGGTTCGGGAGTTGTGAATGATCCCCGCTCCGAACTGCTTCCCCTTGCTTTGCATTTGGTTCTGAGCTGCTTAAGCACTGGTAGCTTATTCCCGTGTTCCTGGTGAATAATGCATGAGGGTATGTAAGTGGCTGTTCCTTGCCTGAGTGGGCTGCAGATGAGAAGTGTCAGCTCCTCTGCAGCATTAATGTGCATTTGCTTCTCGGGTTAAAGCTGCGGAGAGCCTAGCTCTGCTTTTTTGGGGGTAACTCCTACAAGTGCCAAAATATTGGCAATGTTTGCTTTTTCTCTTCCTTCCCCTTTGAATACCTGTTATTACAATGAAAAAGTCAGTTGCCAGCTTTCCATCACAAGCTGCTTCTCCTTGGGACTCTCCAAGATTTGTCTCCAATTGCTGTACCTGCTGCTTGATGAAAACGATCAGGAACAGGGGGGTTGTGTTTGGGAGGTTTTTTGGTTGGTTGTGGGGTTTTTGTTTGTTTGTTCTATTTTCTGCCATTTACTTGAGTGACTCAGAACACTGATTCCTTCTTGCACCTCCTTGCTCTTCAGCCTGTCCCAATGGGATAATCGGGGTATCCTTTCCTGCCCGAGCAACCTGGATGCACATAGGTGAATTTCTTGTGTCTAAGATGTGCAGCTTTTCGTGTAGGGAGATCTAAACCCACATGGAATGCTGCAGTAATTGAGGCTGCGCTGAGATCCGCCCAGCATCCACTTAGTAAATTAATAAGGGGAAGACCCGAGGTGGTTTTCTCACTAAGGGGCATTTCGGCATCTTTTGTGTTGTTAATCGCTTGCCTCAGCCCCTGGGGTAGGCAGATCCTGTTCTCCTTTGTCAAATCTTTTCTATTCCAGAATGCTGGAGAATTGAAGCACAGTGATGGTTCTTGCTGGTGGTTTGGGGCTTAGAATTATCTGTTCAAGATCGCAGTCTGGTCCCTAGAGCATCCAGACTCTGCAACTTTGATGTCATGGGGCCATTCAAACCCAAATATTTAACTGAAGGGGTGGAAACTTCCGGAGGTGTACCTGACTCACCAAATCCTTTGGAAAATGGGGTTTGATAGGAGAGTCCTGGCGGGGGAGAGGGGAATTGGGTAGGGAAAACTTCCTAAAATATGAAACCATGCCACTGAACTCCAGCGTCCTGTGAAATAGAACTCCTCCAAACTGCCCAAATGTGACAATGCCCCCGGAATTTGCAGCCATCCAGCCCTGAGCTGCAGAGCAGTGTGTTTTAAAGCAGTGCTTCCCAGCTAACTGCGGGCTGATATCCTCAGATAAAAGATTGAAAGCTGTGAAACTGGAGAGGCTGCGTAGTAAACAAGGCAGCAGGTTGTGCAAATGCTTAGAAAGCAGAGAGAGTTTAATAGCTCTGATAACAGAATCCCACAGACAGTCAGAGACAGCCCTCGGCGTGTTTCAGGGATTTTATTTCCATGGTATTTGGCGTAGAGACATTGACAGCTGCAGAGCAAATAGGTGGCAGAGAAGTACCTTGCTTAGAAGGGTTGGGTTTGACTGGTGCCAGGTAGCCCAGGTTGAATTTTGGGGATCAGAAACCAAAGAGCAATGGAGAGGAGAAAGATGAAAGATAATTTGAGGAGATGTGAGTCAAGCTTGAAATAACTACAAAGCATGGTCTGGGAGCTGTTTGCCAGGAAGAGAACTTCTGGTGCCATTGGTTCTGCAGTTCCAGTGCTACCAAGGCAGGGTTGAGGGGGGAGGGTGCTGGGGGGGGGTCTCATCCACCACCACACAAAGTGGGGCCCTGGCTTTCCTGTGTCATTCTGAAAATGACACAGCCCTTTCATTGCTCCAGATGTATGGCTGAGAGATTCCAGTCTTCCAAGCCCTCTGTCATCTTCCTCTGCCATCCTTGATCACTTGCAACATCCTTTGTTACCTCCCATTGCCTCGTTTTTCATTCTTCATTTCGTCTACGAAGTGGCAGCAGGGTAGGAGAAGCTGAGAGACACTGGAGCTGGCTTCCTCATCTGCTCTAAATGCTTATATTGTCCACACTTCCATTTCCCAGCCCTGCCATCAGGAGAGCTTTGCTTACATAATCTTCTGCTTTCACATTCCCCCCTCTTAAAATCAAATTCTGACTCCTAACTTCTTTTTGATGTTGCCTTCGTTCCTTGCCCTTCTTGAAGGTTCCTGCTTCCCATATCCAAGTAGAAGTCCCTGGAATGTGTTGCTGGCAGGTAAGGGTTAATCCATGGTAATTTTTTTGCTTGGGGGCTCTAGCAGGAGGGTCTGGTTTTGGTGCTCTTCTTCCCAGGGAAGGAAAATCGACAAAATACAGAGGTCTTGTAAGAGCACAGCTTTCCCATAAGGAAAGGCTTCACAGACCCATTTCTGGTGTGCTAAATAAAGGGGGGGGGGTCTGCTAAAGATCTGGGGCTCCAAACAGCTCTGTTTGGCCTCAGAATGAATGGGATAGAGGAAGAGTTTTTAATGTAAAGTGTTAATGATTGTGACTCTCACAGTGTTCTACCCCATGCCCTTGTACCTCTGACCATCCAGCTAAGGCAGTGATTCAAAGCTGTGTTCTCCACTGAGGCTGTCAGAGTGTGCTTGGGGGCTGTAATATCCTAAGATCATAGAATCAGAGAATGCTTTGTGTTGGAAGGGACCCTCAAAGGTCATCTTGTCCCTCCCCCTTACAGTGAGCAGGAACATCTCCCAACTAGATCAAGCTGCTCAGAGCCCCATCAAGCCTGACCTTAAATGTCTCCAGGGATGGGACCTCCACCACTTCTCTGAGCAGCCTGTTCCAGTGTTCCACCACCCTGGTGGTAATGAACATCCTCCTTATGTCCAAAGATGTTTGATTTTCCATGGAGGGGACTGCTCTTAGACTGTGTTCAGGTGAACTGTCTTGGCACTTCTTAGCTCCACGTCCCAGGGGCACACAGGTGGACACCAGTGCCTCCCCCCCCTTGCTCCTCTGCTGGATTTCCTATAGCTGGGAAGAAACTGCAGCATGCTCAGGTGCTTCACAACCAAATTGGAGCCATTGGGGAAGGAGGGAGGGCTGTTGGAGGTACTGCAGAGGACACCCACCATAAGGGCTAGAGCTGGGATAAGTCTTGATGTAGCCTAATGGTAGCAAAGTAGTGTAATGGGGCAGTGCAAGCAGCACCAGGCAGCTCTGCAGAGCTTTCTTCTGCCTTTGTTCACAGGAGAGACAATGATTAGCGATAAGGCAGACAAAGCACAGCCTGTGCTGGAGGTGTTATTGACAGCAGTTTTTACATCACCTGTCTCTCTGAAGCACAGAGATGTGGTGCCTGATTAGCAGAGCCTCACTCGCTCTGGAGCTGCTGGAAAAGGCTTTATCTAACTGGGGGCCACCTTCTGTATGAAGGCCACCGAACACCTCTTGAGCACATCCAAACAAGGTGTTTGGAGTAGCAGATTTGTTTTCTTGTGAAGCATGGTGTTCCTGTAAGGAGTACTGGGATTTACAGTGTCATGTCAAGGGAAATCATGCAGAGCTGCACCTCAGCTCCCAGCTTTCTTACAGATGACTTTTCAGCTAGGATTCTGTGCACAGGCAGCCTGCTGCAGGAGGTGCCTTTAGCCTGGGGAAGCCAGTGAATGTGCAGCAGAAACAGGACAACTTTGGTGAGACTCTGACACTGTTTGGTGGTGTGGACCAGCTGAGCAACTGCAAAGTGTAAGCTGTCAGGACAGCAGGCTGAGAGGGAGACCGATGTGCTGTAGGGTTGCTTTTTGAACTGGAGATTAAGATGCACGTTGCAGTAAATGACTTAGCACCAGGTTTGGCGGAGCTAGATGTTGGTGGGACTGGAAGGTCCTTTCCAGCCACAATGATTCTCTGCCCCTGTGATGAATGAGCTGTGAGGAGTTCTCAGGGAGCCTCTCTTCCATCCATGATCAAGTGCCATCCATTTCATTTCGCTGCCTCCTTCCCTCGAGTCCCAGCTGATCACAGGAAGCTTTCAATGCAGTTTCATTGTTTTTCTTGCTGTAAAGTTATAATCCTAGGGGCTCTGGGGTTAAATAAAATACTAAATTAGGCTAAGTGGTAAAAGTAAGATTACAGGTTGTCAGATTCAAATTATGCTGTGTTTTCTCCCATGGTTACAGCCTTTGTAATGCAATGCATGGATGTACCATGCTCTGGTTTTATTAGGCACTGGAAATTATCTCCAGGACTGCTTAGCACTGCTTGGTTTTGTGCCACTTTCTGTTCTTGTCACAATCTGCCATGACAATTGCTTAACAAGGAATTAGAATCTCCGGGGTTCCTAATTCCTCTCCATCTTTGCCTGAGGAAAAGTTCAGGAACACACAGCATGGGGCATGACCACCTGTCTGTGACAAAGGCATCGAGAGCTCAGCTAGTTCTGCAGGCTGTGGATGTGCCACTGAAGAGGAATTTGTGCCAAGTATTTGTGGAATTTATGCAAAATCCTGAAAACCAAAATGGCCAAACGGGTTCCAAAGCAGTGAGCAGAAGTCCCAGCCCTGCTTCTGCTGCTTTCGATCTCTGCAGCAGCTTTGAGCTGATCCAGGCTTGACCTAACTGACAGTTCAGCAGTTCCCTAAGCCCAACAAGCTGTTGTATCAGTCCTCCCTGTTCAGGAGGCACAAGGAGAGCAGAGGCATGACTGGAGCGTCCCCATCACCCAGGCCTCCCCAGCTGATGGACCGAGAGAGGCTCTGCTGGGGAGCTGGGGATTAATTACTGCAAGCTTTGAGCCACCCCCCCTCCATGAAGCAGCTCAGAACTTTGCCTCGAGTTCATTTTGCACAATTGTTTTCAGTGCTCACATGACCAAAGTCTAACCCAATTAAAGAGCTGAGCCTCTCAGAAGCTAATGAAGGCACAGTTTCATAACCAAGCATTGGAGCAACTTGCACCACTCTCAAATCCTTGTCTCTTACTGAAAGCAAGTGACAGCTTTCCAGCCGGGGCTCCAAGGCTGCCAGCTGCCTTCTGTGTCCTCAGAGGCTTCTCACTGTGTGTGAGGGAGGTCTCAGCAGGATGCATCTTGTGGTATCAGAAGACACTATGCAGTGCACCCATCGGGTTGCATCATCGTTGCACCCAAGGCTGCTCAGATCTTGTCTTCTCCTTACACTGAAGCTTAATGAACCCCAACAACTGAAATGGCACAAGGAGAACAAAAGGATCCCTGCGAGTGTGGCTCTCAGGCTGAGGTTTCAAAGGCTGAGGTAAATGGAGGTGGAAGGGTCTCATCACTGCTGAATGCAGCAACCCTAATGAAGAGTTGTGAAATGTCAGAGCCTCAGCTTTGTGAACCCTTAGAGGTTTTCAGCTTCCAAAGGTAGCTGGAGGAATTGGATTTGCTGCAGACCTGGTGTAGTCGAATCTCCTTTTCCCCAACTTGCTATCTTCCCCCAGCATTTCGTGGGGGTGGCTGCATCCTCTTTAGCTTCCCATATTATTCCAAGCATTTCCAGTTTCCCCTGGGACAGTTTTTGCATGTTCCAGTCCCCCTTCTTGTTCAGAATTGAAGTCAGAAACATGAGAGAGGCCATGACAGATTGCCAAATCAATTAATACCTAAATGACCTGCAGTCCTCCTTTCCTGATAGTCCTTCTGTGCCTGAATGGAGACAAGGTCCAGGGCAGCAGCCAGGCTCTCACACAACTGATGAACTCACAGGAGTAGGAGGGCTGCTCTGTGGCTTGCTTAGCCATTGTTTTGGTGCCATACTACTACGTTGTGTAATTCTCTCCTCACATCTGTTTCTGGAGGGAATTTCAGCAGTGCCTTGCACAGTGAACCAGCATCACTAAATAATTTAAAGTAGGTAGAGTCCTTCTTAGTGGCAGTTAATAATTAAAAAACCCTTTTAAGAGAGAGGCAGCTCCACAGAGACCTTTGGTGAAGGCCTGAGAACCTTCTTGGAGAGCTGGTGGCTCTGGCCAGCACCTGAGATATTTTTTTGGGTTGTGATGAAGTTGTCAGCTGTGACAGTTAGAGGAGGAGGATCCTCCCAGGCAGCTTGTAGTCCCCAGAGCCTTTCATATCACTTAGCAATTTCAGACCTGAATTGTCATTGCTCATTCAGATCATGAAAACATTTCCCCCTCTCTTCAGACAGTTGTTTAATCATGTAAATGCAGCTAATAACTTGAATCTGTTACTTTAAGTAGTACTTTATTAGCAGGTCCAGCCTCTTGGCATGCAGTTCTCACTCTCCTGCCATGTGTGCAGGTGCATCCAGCTGGAGAAGCCAGGGCCTGGCATCTTGTTTCTCATCCATTCAGCCCTGGGTGCAAACTGTGGTCTTAGCTTGAGATTCCAAACAGCTTCATAGAATCATAGAATTGTCAGGGTTGGAAGGGACCTCAAGGATCAGCCAGTTCCAACCCCCCTGCCATGGGCAGGGACACCTCACACTACAGCAGGTTGCTCACAGCCACATCCAGCCAGGCTGCAAACACCTCCAGGGATGAGGCTTCCACCACCTCCCTGGGCAACCCCTGCCAGTCTCTCACCACCCTCATGGGGAACTTCTTCCTAACATCCAGTCTGAATCTACCCATTTCTATTTTTTTCCCATTCTCCCCCTCCAAGTCTGTACAAAGTCCCTCCCCAGCTTTCTTGTAGCCCCCTTCAGATACTGGAAGGTCACAAGAAGGTTTCCTGGGAGCCTTCTCTCCTCCAGACTGCACAACCCCAACTCCTTCAGTCTGTCTTCACAGCAGAGCAGCTCCAGCCCTCTGTTCATCCTCGTGGCCCTTCTCTGGATACCTTCCAGCACCTCCAGAGCCTTCCTGTAACAGAGGCTGCAGAACTGGATGCAGTGCTCCAGGTGTGGTCTCACCAGGGTAGAGTGGGAGAATCACCTCCTTTGCTCTGCTGGCTCTGCTTCTCTTGCTGCAGCCCAGGCTCTGCTTGGCTCTCTGGGCTGCAAGTGCTCACTGCTGGCTCCTGTTGAGGTTCTCATGTCCCAGCACACCCAGGTCCTTTTCTTCAGGGCTGCTCTCAAGCCAGTCCCTGCTCAGCCTATATCAGTGCTTGGGATTGCCCTGAGCCAGCTGCAGGACCTTGCCCTTGGTCTTGTTGAACCTCATGAGGTTGCAATGGGCCCAGCTCTGCAGCCTGTCCAGGTCCCTCTGGATGGATCCCTTCCCTCCAAGATGTTCATTTAGGAAGCCATGCAGAGAAAGGTGTTGCCTAAGGATGTAAAAATGTTGTATTTCCCCTGGGGAAAACAAAGTGGTTGCTATGGGACAGAAAATGATCTGCTGATGGCTTTTCACAGCTCTGTGCTGCTGGACAGAGCTGGCATATTCAAAGGACAGTGGGGGAATTGTTGGGTTTTCTTGGGGATGCTTTGGAAAGGTTTTTCTGAGGAGGTCCAAATAATTTCAAGAAAGACAAAGCAGCAGGCATTCCTCCTTAGGGTACAATCACATTGGTGTTTTCTCTCCAGGCCTCCCGGAGCACTGTGCAAATGAGAGAGATTTGTTTAGTTGAGGTAGCTTTGAAATACCTGTGAGGAAAAGTGCAGCCCTTTCTGAATGCTGCTTTCTCCAGGTACCAGCCAGTCCAGAGGAGGAGTTGTGATTTCCCTGGCTAGAAATGTAAGGAGAAAAGCTAAGCAGGAAGTGAAAGTCCTTCCATGAATTTGATAACCCTCTTGCTTGGCACTTGTCAATGACACCACTAGAGCTCTACAGGGAGTGGATGCCTACTGCTGTAGAAAGAAATACTCTTGTCCACTTTAGGCTGTTTGTTTGACCTGGTGGTGTGCTCAGGCTCCACTGCAGTATTCATTTCAGGCTGAGATGAATGAAAAGCCCAGGTCACCCTGGCTTTCAGCAGGAAGCAGGTTTTCTTTGGCTTCTTGTTCTGGGACCAAGCTGCAGAAATGGCCAAGCCCAGCAGCGCTTGCTGAGTTTTGTTCTGTGCTTGCTGCATTCAAGTTTCTGTTACTTGGATGAATTACTCAGCACTTGCACTAAATCCTTCCAAGCTTTTCATGGGCACTGATTTTTTTTGTGCCCTTTGGTTGCTCATGAGTAAGACCCTTCCTAATGCTTGAGGAAAATCAGTCTGTTCTGGACTGAAACAGAAACCAAAGTTGTCATTCATTTCATAACTTCTCATAACTTCATTCCCCTAGCAAGCTTGAGAACCTTGGAGGTCTTATCTCTCCAAGCACATTTTCTGTTGTAGTTATGCTTGAGATTCCCACTAGCTGTGTGTGGCTTGCATGAATGCATGGAAGGAAATTGCTGCTTGAGGTGGTGCTGCTTTGGGCATGAATAGCTGAGAGTGTGGTCTTGCAATATGGGCAGCATTGGTGCAACCTCCTCAATTCCCTGAGTGTCCTAGCACCTGGTGTCGAGCTAGGTAAGTCTGACTGTGCTATTCCAAACCTTATTCTGATTGTGCCATGTTTTGAGAAGTTACTGAAACCAGCAGACCCTTGAGAGAGCCCATTTGCCCCAGGGAGTGGCTGTGACTCTGTCCTTGGTGTGTGCTTGCACCTCTGCTCACTCAGAAATACCCATCCATGTTTATTGCCACTGGGATTACATTTCCTACCTCCTTTTCCATGTGCTTTTTTGTACTGCTTGAAACTACTCCCTAAGCACTGTCCCTCAGTAATCCTTGGATTCCTGTTTAACAACTTCAGCTCTCTTTCACAGCCTCTCTACACCAGCTCAGTAACTTCTGGAGCATTCCTGGAGCTGTGATGTTCTCTGCCAGCCAGTTTCCTGAGCTGTCCGTTCTTACACTCCCTTGATGTGCTGCTCTGGCTTTAGTGACTCTGTCCAGCTCTGCTAACCCAGCCTCCAGCCCATGAGGGTTCTCTTCTCTCCTCTTTTTCTCCTCCTATGTTTGCATGTCTTTTCCTTACAGTGCTCCCTGTTTCTTACCTGGCATTAAGAGCTGTGTGTTGAGGGGTTTGTTCTGTCACTGGCTAAGCACCGCCCGCACTAGGTAGGTATTGAAACTGCAGGACATTGATAGATGTGAAGCAGCAATGTGGAAGCCAAGAAAATGATCGTCGGCCACAGAACTTGAGTTAGGAGGCAGCTGCTTCCCCCTCCTCCTCCTTGTCCTTTTTGTAAAGGAGGGTGACAGAAGAGATAAGAAAGATCAATGGCATTTAGAGACAAAGGTTTTCCCAGCTGGAAGAGTGCTCAGCAACAATAGCCCTGACAGTTCAGCCCTTTAAGGAGCACAGCTGAAGGTTAAAATGGGTTGGTAAGGCTTAATCAGGTTCTGAATAAAAACCACCTTGAGGCAGAGTAAAGGAGAGAGTCTCTGTGCTTGGTGCATGATGGTTGTTTACCGCTGCAGCCCTGGTTTTCAGAAGAAGCTGTCCCATCCTGGCAGGCAACGACCACAAATGCTCCTGCAGTCTCCTCTGAACTGACCTCACAAGCTCTGGAGTGCTAAGCTGCTTGGCCATGTAAGCTGCAGAGTCCTAAGTGGGGCAAAGCCTGCCTGTTCTTTCAGCTAATGGCCCAGTGGAGCACTAGTTAAAAGTGAATTTCCTTGTTAATATTTGGAACCTTGTCTGTTGCAATATTGATGGTGTTGGACTAACAAGATGGAAGCTTCCTGGGCTGTGCTTCTGCTGGAGCTGAGCTCTGCAGAGTACAAGGCGCAGCGACTGCTCTCTCCGGCTGTGAAGTTTTCACTCTTGCTCCACAGATTATTCCCTTCCCTCTCTAGGCCAAAGCAGCAAACTGCTTGTCTGAATGTCTTTTGCTAAGCCTGGGCTGCACAGGAATGCAGGGCAACGGCAGAGGTAGGAGGAGCTGCACTGCTCCACACAGCCTATAGATGGTAATGGCAGTGGTGACCGTGATGGGCTCTGCACAGCTACCTGCCTGCCAACTTCCCTGGCCCTTGTGATCCAGGGCTGCAGCCTGATTGCTCCTCCTGGTTCTGTGCTTAGAAAAATCCATGAACTGTGATGGTTTGAAGGGATGATAGGAGAAGTACTTCTGAATCTTTTGATACTGTTCTGTTCTTCTGCTTGTCCTCCATAAGGCCATTTCTACTGTCCTGTAATAGTCTGTCTTGCATCATTCAAATGTGCTTTTATTTCTTGACTGAAATTCTGGTCCCATGGAAGTCCACAGCAGAAGGCAGACCTCCCATACTGGGACTGGGATCTAAACAGCTCTGTCTCTCCATTTAACTATCACTTAACCTCTAGACTGTGAGGTCCCTTTCCCTTTCTACAGCCTGGGGACTGTGAGGTCCCTTTCCCTTTCTACAGCCTGGGGACTGTGAGGTCCCTTTCCCTTTCTACAGCCTCAGGACTGTGAGGTCCCTTTCCCTTTCTACAGCCTCAGGACTGTGAGGTCCCTTTCCCTTTCTACAGCCTCAGGACTGTGAGGTCCCTTTCCCTTTCTACAGCCTCTAGACTGTGAGGTGCATCTCTTCCAATGCCCTCACTGGGTGACTGGAACAGCAGCTTGCTCAGTGTTTGTGTTTCGTAGCCTTCCTTACATGAATTTAAATCACTAATTAGTCATTCCTGCATCTTAATTGTTTCCTGTGTTGCCTGTGGTTGCTATATGGTTTGATGACTCTCTGTGTTAAGCTGGTGCCTGGTGTTCAGAAGCTGAACAAGAGGCTGCAGGGCTTGCACCTTACTCCTTTGTGCAAGGAGCAGACGTGGGCTGCTCTCCTGTCTGCGAGCTGCGCGCCGCACGCGTCCCTGAGCCTCCGAGCGCTGTGTGACTCCTGAGCATCTCAGAGCAGGAATAATCCATGTGAGTTTTCTCCACTGAAATTCTCTTTCAGATTCTACCTCCCACGTTCGCTGGCAATCACTGGAATTTCTTCCTACCTTCTGGTTCTTCCATTTATACTTCATTCCTTGACCTTGGATGTGCCTTGTGGGTCCCATCTATTTCTCCTCCTTCTTTCCTGCCGGTAACTCCTTTGGTGTTCCTGCACCTTCTCGAGACAAAGGAAAGCATGGTCCTAGCCAGGGGCACTTAGGGTGACTCATTTACTAAATTTCTCACCAAATTCTCAGCCAAGAAAAAAATATGGAAAATGTCCTCTCTTCAGTGGTTCTGTAAAAGCTTCCCCAGCTTCAGAAACCTCTGTTTATCTTAGCTGTGTTTCCTTCTGGTCTGCCAACCTTTCCCCAGCTGAGGTGAGGAGGCAGTCTCAGGTTTCCCTGACTTCCAAGGCCTGGGGGCTGCAGACAGTCCTTGGCTCCCTTTCTGTCCCTCCCCATTGCAGCAGAGACATCTTGGGAAGGGTGCTCACCTGTGGCCAGAAGCAGTGGGTCCTGAGAAGTCAAAGCTTCTGGGGCAGCTTGGAGGATTGCTGTGTCATCAGTTCCCAGGGAGCCTGTCTGGGGTCCACTGGTGGAGCTGAGGGCTGGAGCTTTCCTTTTCCTGTTTGGATTTCTAGTGCAAACATTGGCAAAAGAAAAAAAATACTGCCAGGAACTTGGATTTGCTTCCTGACCAAAGCTCCCCAGTCTCACACCTGAAATGCACATCTGATGTGACCCCTTTTGCACACAGGGTCACAGAATCACTGTGTTCAGGAAAGATCTCCAAGATCAGCAAGTGCAATCATTAGCTAGCTCCAGCAGGGCACTACCACACCATATCCTTGAGCACCATACCTAGGGGGCTTTTAACTGCATCCAGGGACAGTGATCCAGCTGCTTCCTGGGCAGCCTGTCCTGCTCCCTCTTTGCCTTCTGTACTCTTCTCTCCTGACCCATGCCCTTGTGTTGCTTCTGAGGATGGGCTGCTGGTTACTTAACATTCTCATGCATGAAACTGTGCCCCTGGATTCCTGAGTGCATCATCAGAGCTTAGGTTAGATGTGCAGTAAGGTGATAGGACAAGGGGCAGTGGATGAAAACTCCAGCACAGGAGGTTCCACCTCAACATCAGGAGGAACTTCTTCACTGTGAGGGTCACAGAGCACTGGAACAGGCTGCCCAGAGAGGTTGTGGAGTCTCCTTCTCTGGATGCTTTCAAGCCCCATCTGGATGTGTTCCTGTGTGACCTGTGCTGGATTCTCTGCTCCTGCTCTGGCAGGGAGGTTGGACTCAATGATCTTTGGAGGTCCCTTCCAACCCCTAACATCCTGTGAGCCTGTGCCTGGTAGGTGCTGACAGGCTAGGTCCTAGGTGGTGAGTGCCAAATGATTCTTCCTCTGTGTGGACAGACTGAGTGGTTCTGCATGTGTGGTCAGTGCCAACATGAGCATCACTTCTCTCCTAAGCACACTCTGCAGTTGCTCTGAAACATCAGGAGCCTGCTCCTGCGATGCCCTGGCTTGGGCAGCAGCACAGGCATGTGCCTTGTTTGTACAATTCCTCTCCTTTCTCTGATCCCACTCTCAGGGCTGTGCCATTTTCCACTGGCTTCATGTGCATCACTTCTTGTCCAGAAGCAAACAGAGTTATGTTGGAGCTTGAACAGGGTAGTCAGGTTGTGTTGTGGTGCTCCTCATGTCCAGGGTGTGACTGCCAAAGAGCATCCAGAGCACCTCTCCTGGGAACGTCTTGGAAGTCTGAGCCATCCCTCTGCTGTCCTTCCCTCCACAGAGCCTCCTGCCCCCACTCCACCCTGCAGACTTGGTCTGATCACCCAGCCACTCATTTTCCACTCAGGGAATGACTCCTATGTGACTGCAGCACTGCTGCCAGAGATGGGAATGTTTCTGAGCTAAGGTGTAGATGAGATTGACTTTGGATCCTGGGGTTTAAGCTTGCATCTTCTGTGTTCTTTGGGTTGATCTTGTCTACCTGCCTTGACTTACTGCCCTATATAAGCAAGAGTCCTTGTGCATATTTGAGTTCCATGAGATCCAAACTGCTCTGTCAGTTCACCACCAAGACTTAATCTGCAGACAACATCGAGACTCAGGCCCTGTGGGGGAGGGGAATTGTCTTCCTTCACCACTTTCAAGCGCTGTGAGGTGCAGGTGGCCACCCCTGGAAGCAGGAGCAGGCAGAGGGTTGCTAATACTGCTTTAATTATTAATCCATCTCTCTCTCCCCTTCTTCAGTGAGCAAAGCCAGGCCTTCCTCTCCTTTCTGAATGGGATTAACCACGGAGAACATTACAAATGCTGCAGACACCTACATGTTTGTACAAAGATAACCCCCTGCAGCTACAGCGGATGCTGCTTTTTTTATCCTCTCTTATTTTTACCACCATGAGTCACTTCTGATTTTCTTTCTTTTTTTTTTTTTGAGATGAAGGAATGTAGGCTACCAATACAATTTAAAATGCTGTTATTTTAATGAATAAGTCAGCAATGTTTTACTTTCTTTTTAACACCAAATGTCTAAATGGAACTAAGGGTAGTGAGACAATTATCAGCTGAAATTATTGGGTTTTATCTTGTAAGGATCCTGCTGCTTAGCATGCCTGTAGCTGGAGCTTGCTCTCCTCTATTTAGAAGGGAAGATATTTTGGGGGTTGCATTGCGTAGCTACTCTCTGTAGCATGAAAGACAATTGGAAACCAGCAGTGAGAGACTCTCTGCTGGGGTAACCCAAGCGAGCAGCCTCTCACCAGTCTGAGCACTTACTTGGTACTCAGCAGTGCTTAGGATCATTGCGTGGGCAAGGGTTGGAAGGGACCTCCAAAGGTCCACTTTGGAATTGAGATGATGAGAAGAGGAGCAGATGAGGAATTCTTGGAGACTGCTTATACTTTTCCCTCTTTTCTAGTATGCAGAGTGGCAGGAAGATTATCCTCAGAGAGGGGGTGATGGAAGCAGTGAAGGGCAGCTGTAGCTGTGAGGAGAAGAGAAGATGAGATTCAAAAAGGGAAGTGAAGGACACTGAGATTTAAGAGGTGGAAGAGAGGAGCTCAAGATAAAAGAGGGTATCATGGGGTTGTTTCTTCGCTGTTCTTTGTGATTCCTGCCTTGGGCTCACTTAGTAAATCAGGAGTAGCTGCACAAGCCCGGGATGGGCAACAGAGGTGGTGAAGCTGCATCTGGGCAGCTCTGAGCTGCCCAATTCAAGGACAGGGAACTACTTGAGAGGGTACAGCAAAGGGTTACAAAGATGCTGAGGGGACTGCACCACCTCTTGCCAAGAAAGGCTGGGGGGGCTTGGGGCTTAGAGAAGAGAAGATTGAGATGGGAATTCGTCAATGCTTGCCAATACTTTAAAGGGTGGCTGTCAGGAGGATGGGGCCAGGTTTTTCTTGGTGGACCCCAGTGGCAGGACAAGAGGTGACAGGCATGATCTTGAACATAGGAAGTTCCACCTAAATAGGAGGAGGAATTTCTTTACTTTGAGGATGGTGGAGCACTGGAGCAGGCTCCCCAGAGAGCTGGTGGAGTCTCCAACTCTGGAGTCATTCAAAACCCACCTGGACACCATCTTGTGCAACCTGCTGTAGGTGAACCTGCTCTAGCAAAAGTGTTGTGCTGGATGACCTGTGGAGGTCCCTTCCCACCCCACCATTCTGTCACTCCTAGCAGGTGCCCTCCTTCATCCTTATGCACCTCACCTCATCATTTAGATCTGCAGTGGTGCATTTAGATCTGCAAAAGTGATGTAGGACGTTGCCAGAGCAGAGAGGATGCACCTCAGAGCTGCTGTGCTGGGGGAACAGTGCTGATAGGTAAGAAGCCTGAAGAATTGGATCCGACTGACTGGCACCTAAAGTAGCACAAATAAATGTCTCCAGTGCCTCCCACCCTCCCAGTGCTTATAGCTGCCTGGAGAGACACGCACTAGTATAAGGCCTGTACCTCTGGGACTGCATGTGACCACTCTGGCTGGTTCCATATTTCCTAACTTCTCCAAGAGCCCAGGCTTTTTTTGTGTCTGTGTCTTTCCTTGCCCCCTCCCCTCGCCCCCTCCCCCCTTGCGAGCAGTCTCCACTTTTCAGTTATGAAAATGGTGTTGTTCTAAATAAAACTGACACGATCCACCAACACTTTGGGAAGCACAGATGCTTTGTCCCACTATTTACTAAAGAGGTTCACACTTAGATTAAAGCAGTGAAATCAAACCACTGAATAGAGCCTGGAACAAGACGATGAGTTAAGAAATTCACTGAGAGCTTTGTGGTAGGAGGAAAGTTACGCGAAAGCAAAGTGAGATTGTTTGCTGTGCAGCCCCGGAGCACAGAGGCAGCCTGCAAGCCGCTATTGCTGCTCTTGTTTTCCCAAGCTCCTCGTGTGGTTCCCGTTGTCTTTGCTCTCCTCTGCAACCTCAGGCTGCAACCCACGAATTTGGGTGCTACATCCCAAGCCGGGTTCTGCACATTGGCCACAACAACCCCAGGCAGTGCTACAGGCTGGGGTCAGAGTGGCTGGAGAGCAGCCAGGCAGAGAGGGACCCGGGGGTGCTGGTCGATGGTAGGCTGAACATGAGCCTGCAGTGTGCCCAGGCAGCCAAGAGGGCCAATGGCATCCTGGCCTGCATCAAGAACAGTGTGGCCAGCAGGAGCAGGGAGGTCATTCTGCCCCTGTACGCTGCACTGGTTAGGCCACACCTCGAGTCCTGTGTCCAGTTCTGGGCCCCTCAGTTTAGGAAGGAGGTTGACTTGCTGGAACGAGTCCAGAGAAGGGCAACAAAGTTGGTGAGGGGTTTGGAACACAGCCCTGTGAGGAGAGGCTGAGGGAGCTGGGGCTGCTTAGCCTGGAGAAGAGGAGACTCAGGGGTGACCTTATCACTCTCTACAACTACCTGAAGGGAGGTTGTAGACAGGTGGATGATGGTCTCTTCTCCCAGGCACCCAGTACCAGAACAAGAGGACACAGTCTCAGGCTGCGCCAGGGGAGGTTCAGGTTGGATGTTAGGAAGAAGTTCTATACAGAGAGAGTGATTGCCCATTGGAATGGGCTGCCAGGGGAGGTGGTGGAGTCACCATCATTGGAGGTGTTCAGGAGGAGACTTGCTGGGGTGCTTGGTGCCATGGGTTAGCTGTTTGGGTGGGTTGGATTGGTTGATGGGTTGGACACGATGATCTTGAAGGTCTCTTCCAACCTGGTTTGGTTTATTCTAATAAAGGTTTATTCTAATCAGTGTCAGGCTTTGAAAGAAGACTCAGAAGTCTTTGTCTGCAGGAGCTGCCAGCCATGAAACTCTCCCCTCTCCGAAGGGCAGTGCTTATGGAGTTACTTTTCTATGGTATTTATTAATTTTCAGCATAAACTTCGTGTGCAGCCCCCCCCTGACGTTAAGTGGCATTTCCCCCAGCCCAGTGCATATCCACAATGCAAAGAAGGGAAGGAATTATTTGTGTGGTTCAGAGCTTCTGAATGGTGCTGCGTCAGGACTGGGTTTCCTGGTGCATTATTGGTGGAGAAAGTGGCACCATCCTTTCAGCAGCTTGCTTCAAGTGCATTAGAATTTGTAGTGGGCTATAATTGCATCAGATTTGTATTCTCTGGCTTTTATTGTTGGAGGTGAAAGAATGCAGCTTTGGGAGTTCACATTTGAATGCTTAGAGTTCGAGCTGATAGTCTGAGCTAAACAGATCTTCCTTTCCAGACATCATACAAGTTGTTAATCTCTTGCTTCAATGGCACTTCTGAGTAGCTGTTTGCTAATACCCCATTGGAGTATAAAGAGGAATGATTCTCAATGAGTTCTCCTTGCTGATGAATCACAGAATTGTGAAGGTTGGGAAAGAGCTCCAAGATCATCAAGTCCGGCGTCAACACAACACTGCTATGGTCACTAAACCATGCCCCAGGGGGAACACAGATCTTGCCATCAGCCCAGTCCCTGTTTAATGGAACAGGAGGTTTTGTGGCTTATCTTCTGCAAGTCAACCACTGCCATTTCTGGGCAGCCTTGCGGTAACTATCTGCCCTGTAAAAGGTTTTCTCTCTCCTTCACAACCATCAGAAAATGATTTGTTGGCTGGGTGCACAAATGTATGGAAGATAAAATCCTTACTGGAGTTGTTTGTGTTGTTCTGAAGCAGACAGGATGTTGCTTTTAACCCAGACATGCCTAATAGAAATGTGGGGCTGTGGATTCTCCAGGAGCATAAAGCTTTGAGAAGTCCTTGTTAGAGGTGGCCTCGGGTTCCTCGCCTCTGGCTGGGGAAGAGCGCTGCCGAATCAGAGAGGTTGTTTGGATGAGCTGCTTTTTGATCCAGCAGAATACCTGTTGGAATGAGAGTGAGCTGCATGGGTTTTATTCAAATGAGCTGCTTTTTCTGTGTTGCTGATGGATTTCAATCATGCTTTACATTTCTCCTTCAGCTGTTGTAGCTTTCTCTCACTGCATTTGCTTTTCTCTCTCTCCAAGCTGCTGCTGGCAAGAGTTCTCCCTCGTTATTGGCCATTGTTTCCTCCCCACTCCCAGCTTTCTACACAAAATCAAAGGGTTTCATTTCCCCACCTTTTAACCTTCCATTGTTCCACTTCTACCTGCACCCCTGACCCAGATTCGTCAGGCAGCTGAAGGCTACAAAGCAGCCTCTCATCCTCAGGGCTGGAGGTTTGTTTCTGTTCTCAGGTAAATTCTGATCTGTGCTTCTGTATTGCTGCAGCAGGGCCTCAGAAGTGTGTGGATGTTGCCAGCCTGAGCCTCGCACACCCTTGGTTTTGCAAAGGGACCTCCATGCCAGTCAGGCTTTTTTTGGACTTCCAACCTGTCAAAGAGGTTCCAGATGTTTGTTCTGAGTTTTAAGCAATGCTGAGCAATTAAGTGGGATCTAAATAAAAGATTCTCTCCTTCTTCTTGCTGTTGTGTAAGCATCTGAATGCAAAACCCTTCTGCAGCAGCAGGCAGCTCTCAGAACGTTCTTTGCCTTGCTGCCGTGTTGAGAATTGGGTGAGTATGGCAAGGAGGAAGGGCTGGGGTTTGTTTCCCATGGTTTTAAGCTTATATTCGTGTGGCAGCTCCCTGTTCATCTCTCTCTTCACTGAAATGTACCCACAGGCACCTCACACTCTTAATTACTGAAATCATTCCAATAACAGGAGCTGGGTGAAGTGTTTCCAGCAGAGCCCGGGAGCCCAGCAGCGGCCAGTTCACTCCACCACATGCAGAACTGCTTCTCATTAAACAGTTCTAACTTCCTGTCTCTTGTTGTTTTGAAAGCAAGCTCTGAGAAGGCTCCTTGTGAGAGCAGAGCGAGGCTGGCCCTTGTCACAGAGAGCAAGGCTTGGGGTTGGCAGGGTAACAGATGCCAGGTGACGGAAGGGCTGTCTGGCACACGGCTGTGGAACTTCCACTGCTATTTTGTGGGTTTCTTTCTAATTGATACCTCCTGCCATCTGTTCCTGAGCCATCCCTCTGCTGTCCTTCCCTCCACACAGCCTCCTGCCCCCCCTCCACCCTGCAGACACGGGGCTGACCACCCAGCGGCTGCTGACAAGAGCTGATGGGCAGTAGCTGGGTGGTAAGAAGGTGCTAACGGTGGCGAGAGAGACACCAGCTTAGGTCAGGCTGGGCTGCTGGAGCACCATCTGCCTGTGCTCAGGTGCTTCTCTCATTGCTGGTTTGACTGCAGGGTCCTGAGCAAACTCCCCAGATTTCTGTTTTTCAGATGAATAACAATTTAAACCCCCTCCACCAACCCCCTTTTGCTTTATGATAGGCTTAGTTCTTCCTCTCAGGTGGACTCCTGTCACCACTGCCTGTGCTCCTGAGCACCTTGGGGCGTTCTGGAAGCAGTAAGTGATCTGGAAGCACTGCACCAACCTACATTTTCTAATTTCTTATTTTTTTTTTCCTTCTCAAGCATCTTTTTGTACTTTCCAGTCTATATTTGAATCTGTCTTTTCTTGTCTAACTCCATTTGGTGCCTTAGCATACAGGAAGCCTATTTCATAGTGGAGAGCAATGCATTTGCAACATGCTAAGAGCTGTATTTTTAACAGAACCCTGGCTGGGTGTACAAGCTGAAGGGATTTTTCTGGCAAGAACTGCAGGGTGAACAGAGAATAAAGCATGGCAACCATAGCTGTGGGCAAGCATTATCTGAGGAGCCCCTGCTCTGAGGGGTGTCTGGGTGGGACAGTTAAGTAAGGCTGTAGATTTGATCAGATGATTTTGTGCTTTTTCTGAAGGCATTTAAGCATCTAAATATAGATCTTCAAGAGTAGTCTGGAGAAGGGGAGGCTGAGGGGAGACCACCTGGCTTTCTACAACTCCCTCAAAGGAGCTTGGGGCAAGGTGGGCCTTGGTTTCTTCTCCCAAGGAACAAGTAATGAGACAAGAGGAAATGGCCTCAAGCTGCACCAGAGAATGTTTAGATTGGACAGTAGGAGAAATTTCTTCCCCCAAAGGGTTGTCAAGCCCTGCCCATGGAAGTGATGGAGTCTCCATCCCTGGAAGGGTTCCAGAGCTGTGGAGGTGTGGTGCTGAGGGGCAGTAACAACACCTATGAAATTCAGTTGCCTGTGCAAAGAAAGAAAAGCTAATCAAAGTGAAGCTAAGAGCCTGTGGCTTGATTTCAGTGTGAGGTGGCCTGTTCTTCCCAGAGACATCCCCATGCAGAGCTCCCACACATTCTCCTGAGGAGCTACAGAAGAAACAGGGCAAGCAGGGCTTCCCCCACCTCTGTTGGTGTAGGACTCTTTATGAGTTTTGGATTATGGATTCTAACGGCTTGAGGGTTGCATCTTTGTTGTGTGTTAACACAGTCAAGTTAGGTTTTTGTCCTCAGTTAATAATACCACTGCAGAAAATCTTCCAGGAAAGGATGGAAGCTGCTGGAATATTTTCCTGGTTTAACTTCCTAACCCCACAGGTTTTAGGACTTTGGATAAAATAAATCCAAATAAGGTATTGAAGAAAATGACCAAAGAGGAAAATGAAGTCCCACCCTGCAGCTGCAGGCAGTGCCCTGGCTTCCCTGGCTGTCAGATCTTCCTGCTGTGCTCCTTGCAGTAGGCTCTGCCATGGAGGGATGATGCTTCCTGCATTGGGGAAGAGACAGGCAGACAAATGAAATAAAATGCTTGCTCCTCAGGTGAGGTATCTGCTGGTGTAGAGCAGGAGGAGCTCCCATGATTGCCATGAAACTCAATGATCTCAAGTGACTTTAATGTATTTCTATGTTTTTATAGCAGTGATTAGACATCCCCAGGTGAGGACATGCTGCAGAAGCTAATAAAAATAGCCCCTGGGACTGATTTTGGAATGACTACAGTTGCCTGCTTGGCTTTATTTTACTGCATGTGAACAGACCTGAGTGAGCACAGTTGAGGTAACTTCGAGGTCTTTTCCAGCCTTAGTGATGCAGTGGTTCTGTGGCAGGGAATGCTTAGCCTGCACCTCGCTTCTGCCTCTGGGGCTGTGGTTCCTAAAGCACAGAGCTGAGCAGGGGGGCCTGGGATTTTCTCCTGCTCCTGGGGGCACGACAGGTCGTGCTCCTCTGGAAGGATACAGGGATCAGCCCATGCTCTGCATCATCCTGTGTTGTCCTATGCAGTGTAAGATTAAGATGCTCGCTCTGGGAACCCCTCAGGCGTTTCAGCGGTGCCTGGGGCTAAGGAGCCCCTGAGCCCTTATGTTACCGTGTGAGGATCACTTTGCTTTGCTAAATGCAAGCACTTAGTGCTTGCCTGGCTTTTAGAAAGGACTCTCTCAATCCCATCGGTAAGCAAAAGTTCAGATTTTGGTCTCTTTCCCGAGCATTTCAGGAGCTATCACCATAAAACTCCCTGCCGTCAGTCCCTGCTGGGCTATCAAAGCAGAGACACAACCCGAAGGGTTTTCCTGCAGAATGCAGGAGCCTTTGCATGCTATGAGCTGAGTTCAGTTAGCAAGCACTATGGAAATCTGAAATAGCCCTGCTCATTAGCATCCCTTTGTCATTTGTAGCTTCAGATAGAATCAGAGGATTGAAGGAAGATAGTAGAAAAAGTAGCAGAGAGAGTAGTGCCCTGAAGGAGGCCAGGCTGGACAGGGCCTTGAACAACCTGGGCTAGGGGGAGGTGCCTCTGCCCATGGCACAGGGGCTTGGAGCTGGATTCTCTCCAAGACCCCTTCCAACCCAACCTATTCTGTGACTCTCTGAGTAAACATTTGCTACTCCAGGTGGGTGGCTTGGTTGTTGCAGCGGAGCTGTTCTTGTTCTGGGAGCAATGTTGATTCTTGGGGGGGAGGGAATGACTGCAGGTATTTGTTAGTTATCTGGTATCAGTTTATTCTTTAGAGAGCTTTGCATCTTCTCAAAGCTAGGAAGACATTTCTCCTTGTCAAAACAAAGCTGGTGAGTGATGGCCACCTGTGTCCAACGTTTACCCTCCAGGAGGATTTCCACCTGCTCAGAAGAGTTGCTTTTAAAAAGAAGTTGAGCCCAAGTGTGAGAGGATTATGAGAAGTTAGAGAAGCATTGCTTTATAAATGAGTGACTGTGTCAACACTGGAGTGCTCAATGAAGTTTGAACTCTTCAATTTATTTATGCCTGCTGCTGCTTTCCGGCCTCATGTTAAATATGGGATCATTATGCATACAGAGCTTAAACTCATTTAAGTAATTTATTTTCTGCCTCTCTTGAAGCAGTTTTCTCAGCGAGGAAAAGACCTAATTTTCAAAATAGATGCACCAGCAATCAGCAGGGATGGCTGAATTGGAAGGAATATTTATTAACTGCTGGGTAGCTTATACCCTTTGAAGGCAATTTTCTAGTGGAGGTTACTCTTTTATTTGAAATGGTGAATTTCTTCCTCTTTGGAGCCTTTCTATCTTGCATTCCACTACTTCTGCTTAAAATTGTGGTGGTTGTTAGCACCTCCCCACTGCTTCCTCTGCCTGTCTCAGTTATTTGCTCTTCCTCTGGAAGCAGGATTGCACTGCCTGGCACAGCTAGCTGTAGAATTTTTATTCACAATCGGTACTTTGAAGCCTACATCTCTTATCTTCTGCCATCTGCACTGAGTTTAACAAAAAGCTTGGTCCAGACTTTTACCTTGTGCACAAAGAAACCCTGGTTTGTTCCAGTAGAGTGGGAGGGGAGCAGAGCATAATTGTGCCTGTCTCTCATCTCTTTCAGGCTGGAATATAGGGCAGGTTAAGGGATTCTGTTTAGTGGCAGCTTTGTGTCTCTTTTTTAATGTGGTTAGTGCATAAAGCATGGTGTGGTTTGCACTTTCCCTCATACTGGGTCTTTGGAGCATTGGGGGAAGCATACAATTAAATGGCAAAAAAAAGTCCAACAAAAAAAAACCAACCAAAAACCAGGCCAACCAACCCCAAACTGAAAAAAATGAAGAAGAAAAAAAAGAGAGAAAAATTAATAAATAGCAAAAAGCAAAGAAAAAGTGATGGCAAAAAAAGCAAAGAAACAGCAAAAAAAAGGAAAAGAGGTGGGAAAAAAAGCAAAGAAATTGCAAAAAGCAAAGAAAAATAGGTGGCAAAAAAAAGCAAAGAAATGGCAAAAAAAGAAAAAGAGGTGGGGGAAAAAGGCAACGAAATTACAAAAAGCAAAGAAATGGCAAAAAAAAGCAAAAAAATTGTTAAAAAGCATGGAAAAGAGACTGGGGGGGGGCAGGTAAAGAAATGGCAAAAATCAAAGAGAAAGAGACGGCAAAGAGCAGAGGAAGAAATGGCAAAAGGCAAAGCATTAGGGAAAGGCAAATCAGGTATCAGAGAGCAGATCAATCCCACGAAGCCTCTGCACCCCGCGAGTTTGAGAGCTCCGTGCACTTCCACCGCAGCTCCCAGCACTGCCAGGGTTTGCCTCGCCCCACTCGCAGCCCGTGGAGTGCCGCTCTGAAGCACCTCTTCCCACCCCGTTCCTCCCTGCCCTGTGCCAGGGGAGTCTTTGGGGCGCTCGGAGCCCGGGCAGCTCCGCCGGCTCCCGGGCAGCAGCGCCGCTCCCGCGGGAGCATCATCGCCTGCGCGGTCCGGTGCTGCTGTTCCCATGACGAATGCTGTGCACGGTGGCGAGATGGGGCTTGCCTTTTTCTTCTTCTTCTTCTTCTTCTTTTTTTTTTCCTCCTGAGCCGCTCCAGTCTGTGCACAGTTGGCTCCCAGCTGACAGACAGAATGTGGGGTGGGCTTTGTCACCAGAACGCTGGGTACCGCATGCCCAGCGATGCTCGCGATTCCACAGTGCCCAGAAACCTGCTGCTCATGTCAGGGTGCAGGCAGCCTGAACACACAGAAATTGGCTAGTTTGGTTTGACTGGAGATTTTTTTTCCTCTTTTTTATTATTTTGGGTTTTTTTTTTCCTTTTGCCTCTCTCTCTCTCTTCCCAGCAAAGGTTATATAATGAGGGGATTGCTGCTAAAGTAAAAAGGGAAAATGAAGTCTTTGTTAAATGCCTTCACAAAGAAAGAAGGTAAGCAATGAAAGCAGAACACTTTGATGTTTCAGACTGCTGTTTGCTCGTGTACATTGAATAGGATTGGCTTGGGGACTCTGGAATTAATTCCTGCCTTTTTTCTTAATGATGATTGTTTCTCAATTATTTTGTGTTAAGGCTGGCTGTGCCTTCATTCATCTCAGTGGCTTGGGGTTTTCTTTTTTGCTTTGAAGAGTCAAGTAGTTATAACAAAATGCTTTGCTTGCTGCAAAAAAGCCTTGGGAGCATTGCTGAGGTGAATGCTGTCCGTGAATGGTGCTGAATTGCCCCTTCAGCTGTCTGAAATGCCAGGAGTAGAAGTCTGAGAGCTGGAGGGAAGGGGCTCGGTTTCAGCTGTCTGCTTCGAGGGAGGGGAATTTTAAACTTTATTAGGGACATGAAATCAGCTCAGGCATTTTCGTGTCGTTTTTATAGCACTCGTTTTTCCCCAAACAAGTTTTGCTACAGTTTTCCTGACAGTTCTGAAGAGGAGGAAATGGGAAGGGAAAGCAATATCCAGCAGGGGTTAAAGCACGGACCTTTCATTTCATCCTTTGCTGTTGTAGGTTTGGTGTTGTGGGGTTTTTTTTTCTGGGAGGGGAGGTGGCTGTTGTGTGTGGGGTTTTGTATTTTATTGTGAAAATAATATAAATAATGGGTCTAGGAAGCAGCTAAAAAAATATCCACCCACTTACAGTTTGCAGATTGCTGGGGGAAAGAAACAGTTGGGTGGAATATTAATCACTTTCGGCTGGGAAATGCTTACTTTTAACTCTTTCTATAAAAGGATTGTGTTAGACATATGCTAATTAGTGAAATTAGTTGTCCCCTGTCCTGGTTATTTTCTGTGGTGAGGACTAATTTTGCTTGTAGCCCTCTCCTGAAGAGGAGAATGTGAATAGCAAAGCAAAAGCAAACTCCTGAATGGCCATGCAAAACCCTTCTGGGGTAGGTAAGGGAAGAGGGATCCGTTTGACCTGGTGCCTGAGTGTGTGTGCATCCAGAACATCCCTGGTTTGCAGCAGGAGTGGATGTGCCAGGGCTGTGTTTGCTACAATCCAGCATCCTAACCACGCTCAGCAGCTCTCCCTCTGTCCTGTCACCCTGCCCCTTGTGCTCCCTCCCCTTCCCTCCAGGAGACATCCCACCAACCTCTCCGAAGTCACAGTAAACAGCCCCCAAATGTTGGCAGTGTTTAGTTTATCAGCCTGGCTGGCAGGCTTGGAAGGCTGGTGGGGTTGTGAGCAGTTTAACTTCATGAAAGATAAAAACCCGAGGGTCAGAGCCAATTTTTACTAAGTGTGGTGACCTGAGGGAAGGGTGTTAGACCTTCAGGGAGCAAACCTGAATGTGCTAAGGCATGCCCTATATTGCTGTGCTGCTGTACTGAAATGGTTCCAGTAGCTTCTCCGCTTTATTGGAGCTGGGAAAGATCCCTGTCTCCAGTGAGATGATTTCTGGAGCCGTGTTCTGGGTGTCAGGAACCCGGCAGTGGCAGGATCTGTGTCCCATAAGGCTGTCTGGGAGTCTGTAGCTGTCAGTGCTGCCAGGAGTGCCCTGAGTTCTCCTCACATTAGTGTTAACCAGGGCACTCGCTGTGACATTGGAAGCACCAAGGTGCTTTTGGTGACATCCTCTGCTGCTTGGAGACCTTAAAAACCCCGTGAAAAGCTTGGGATGCGCTGAGAATGAGAGTTTCTAGCAGAAACGTTGGGCTCTTGGGCTGTGTCCCCTTGCACAGGTTTTAAAGAGCCCTTCCCTTATTTCAGCCTACTTTCAGATGAAATGTTCTGGAGGTGAACGAAGCCCCCTTTGTCTGCACACTCTTCTCAGCTGCCTGTTCTGGTGTTGTTGAGCCTAGGAAGCAGGGAAAGTTTCAGCTCGTTAAAATGACAAAGGCTGTTGCTTAAAAATAACCAGAATCACCAGCTCTGGTGAGAATTCTGTCAACCTGCAGCTCCACCTTCACTTCCCATTAGAGATAGGCTTCCAGTTTTGCTCTGAAACCTCAAGCTTTGCTCTGTTTTCTCCCTGAAAGGCTCTGTTTCAAGGCAGGGCAGATTGATTTCTGTGGATATTGATCTTTCTGTGAATTTATTTCCTTGCACATTATTGCCAGACTCTCTCGTTCTGGGGTTTGTGTGGTTTTTGAAGGGTACTGAATGCACAGGCAGCTCTGCACTTCATAAACGGCACTCACTGGCACTTCAGGAGTGTGGGAAGGTGTTTGTGGAGCTTCTTTCCCAGCTGAAATGGACTTTATCTATTTTATTTATTTATTTAGAGAATTGCAACAGCTCAGTAGACTCCTGGGGGTAATGCTGGGCTGCCTTTTGTTAGTCGGACTGCTGTGACTTTTCAGATGTAAATCTGAGCACCCGGGCTCAGACCCCGTGATGAATGAGTGGGTCCACGAATGGGGAGGAGGCAAGCAGGGGATTTCTTCGGGGTCAGATCCTTTATGACCTTAAGGGAAGGAAATGTTATCATCTCTAGTGATAGCTGGGGGCCTGGGGGGCCTTTTAGTAGGAAATTTGCCTTTCAAGTTGAACTTGGAACTGTCTGACCCTCTAGAGGGAGAAAAGGAGGTCTGGAAAGCCAAGCGTCTGCTTGTGGCAGTGCTGGTGTGGCTGCAGGAGCACTGGTGAGGGGATGGCTGCCCTGCCTCGTCTTACACTTCTCTTGCCCTTGCTTTTTGTTTTCTGTTGTGGCTGTTTCACTGAGCAGCATGCTACAGCCCGGGGATGCAATCCTGCTGCAGCCTGTGGGTGCAATCCTGCCTGCCCTGGGACCCAGCACGTGGCCGAGCTGCTCTGTTCCCCGCGGGTGATATGTTCTATATACCATAGTAATAGAGGCAGTAGAAGTGCCTAGATTAGAAAGAGAGGAATGCCTGGGGATTATAGCAGTGTAATAGAATTCTGCCAGGAGAAGCAGCTATGTCCTCAATTTTTAACCTGGAAGATGGGGATAAGGTGACTGTTAACACTCCAGACTTCAGGTTCAGCCTGAACTTGCAATGGAACCAAATCCTCCCAATTTGGGTGCACACAGGAGGAGGAGGTTAGGAGAGAAAACATCAAAAATCATAGAATCCCAGGCTGCTTTGGCTTGGAAGAGATCTTTGAAGGTCAGCTAGTTCAACACCCCCTGCAGACAGCAGGGACATCTTCAACCAGATCAGGTTGCTTAGAGTTTCATCCAACCTGACCTGGAATGCTTCCAGGGATGGGGCATCTCCCAACTCACTGGGCAACCTGGGCCAGTGTTTGGCCACCCTCAGTGTAAAGGATCTCATCCCATCCAGTGTGAATTTCCCCTCTTTTTGGCTTCAAACCATCACGACTTGTCCTGTCCCAGTAGGGCTCTGCTCAGCTTTCACATAGGACCCCCTTTAAGTACTGAAAGGCCATTGGGAGGTCTAAAAGGTTCTGCTGCTCAGCTTTGTTCTGTGGCTTTCTGACCGAACACAACAACATAGCTGGAGTGTAAACTTCTGAGGCTCAAATGGGGCAATGAGGAAGTGTTTGCTGTTTCCTAGACCCTCATTCAGACTGCTCAGCAGACTCGTGGCACTGGTGGTGCCCAGCTCTTTGCTGAAGCCAGCAAGCAGGTTGATGCTGCTCCATTGTTCCCAGGTTGATGATGCTTTGCGGAGAAGGAGTTTGGTTAGCTGTGCAGCCAAGGCAGAGTGTCTGTCTCTGCAGAGGAATCAGTGCCATATGCTGCTAAATCTTTTTATGGGGTGGCAAACACAGAGGAATGATGAAATCATCTGAGATTACCCTGCCTGTCTTTCTTCACACAGTGCCCTTCAGGGAGGCTCCCACCTACTCAAACAGGAGACGGAGACCTCCGAGCACCTTGGCGGCACCTCGGATCTTGCTGCGTTCCAACAGCGACAACAATCTCAACATCAACAACCTCCCCGAGTGGTCAGCCTCCTCCTCTGCTTCCTCACACCGCAGCCTTTCGCCTCACCTGCTCCAACAGATGCAGAGTAATTCCAATGGGACTGTAAAAACTGTGGGCAGTTACGCTGCGTCCTCCAGGAGCCGCTCCCCGTCCCTCAACCGGCTGGGAGACGATGGCAAGCGGCAGCAGCACCGGCACATCAGGTGACTGCTTGGGGGGGGAGGTGTCCCTAGGGTCATCCTGCTGCACTGCCCTGGCCTTTGGTGGTTGCTCTGTGCCTGCTTTGCTCCTCTAGAGTGTGTAGGTTAGGAAAATGTCACAGGTGTGGGGGTTTGAACTGGAAGCTCCAGTCAGAGCCAGCAGTTTCGCAGGGGCTGGAAAGGGACTTCCAGAGGTCCTCCATCCCAACCCCTCTGCTTGTGCAGGCTTACCTAGATCAGGTTGCACAGGAATGTGTCCAGGACGTTTTGGAATCTCTCCAGGGCAGGAGATGTCACAGCCTCTCTGGTCAGCTGGCTCCAGCACCCCCAGAGGAAAGAATTTTCCCCTTCAGTTCAAGTGAAACCTGGGTTCTATTTGGTGCCCACTGCCCCTTGTCCTATCATTGGCCACTGCTGGAAAGAGCCCAGCCCCATCCTCATGACCTCCACCCTCGGCATATTTAGGTGCATTGATCAGATCCCTTCTCAGGCTGCTCTTCTCCAGGGTAAACAGCCCTGGGTCTCTCAAATTCTCTTCATAGGTGAGATGCTCCAATCCTCTAATCATCTTTGCGGCTCGCTGCTGCACTGTATCCAGTAGTTCCCTGTCCCTCTTGAACTGGGGGGTCCAGAACTGGAGACAAAGCTCCAGGTGCAGCCTCCCCAGGGCAGACTAGAGGGGGGAAAAGAACCTCCCTTGACCTGCTGGCCACGCTCTTCATGCTCCTCAGAGGATTTCCTCACAGAGCTCCAGCAGCCAGGCAGGCTTGGGAGTTCAGCAGTGACTTAGCACTGAGCTTGCACCTCTCAATCAAGGTGCTAATTCTCAAGATCTTTTAACAGTTGAAACCATGATTGCATTTGGCAGCAAAGTAAAATGCTTCTGAGAAATGTGGTCCCTTAGTGGAACTCTTTGTCATGCCTGAGACTTCCATTAGAGCTGCTCATGGGGGATGAGGCAGAGGCTGGTGAAGTTCTCTGTTCTGTAGGTGTGTGTTGAAGCAAAGAATAAAACAGGAGGAGTGATAGGTGGGGCTGTGCAGGAGGCTGGCTGAGAGCAAAGGGGGCTTCTTGAGGTGGTGGTGAAAGATCTCATGGGCTTCCTTCATGATTCTCCTCACTGCAGGGTTTTGCATTCCCTAAGACTTTGCTGCCCTTCCTTCCCTCTTGAATTACAAGTGTGATTGAGGAGGCACTCTGCAAATATCCTCCAGCTGCGTCCCACTGGAGAGTAAATCCTGGCTAATTAGAGTGTTGTAGGTGGTGTGGTATAATAAAGCAGAGAATTGCCTTGAAGGTTTTATCACAAACAGGGGCTTCAGCTCTGTGAAGCCAAAGCCTTGTGCATGCCATGGCAGGGGGGTTGGAACTAGATGATCCTTGTGGTCCCTTCCAACCCTGACTGATACTATGATAGGCAATTCCAAATCTACTGTGAGGAGGGCTCAGGAACTGCATTTGTAAGGTGTGCAAGTGATGGAGCTGGACCAGGATGGGAGGTGGAAGTGAAGTAGAAAAGGAGATGAATACTGCTGAGAAATGCAGCTCCTGGTTTCTCTTTGTCAGTTGCAGATGTAAGAGATCTTAACTCAATCAAATTGGTGACACAAAGCATTGTGTAGTGGCAGCTCTCATCTGCTGCCTTGCTCATTGTTTTCTCCTTGGCTGTAGGCACCCAAACTGACAAGCTCCTTTTGTGATGGTAGCAATGCTGCTGCAGAGTGGAGATGCTCTGCACTGCAAGGGAAGTCTGAAGTGTAAGAAGCACTGGAAGGAGCAGCCACGAATTTCTGATGCCAGTGTTTTTATGCACCAGAGCAAAGTCCTCTTGCCTGTGTGCTATAGCTGCAGCCAAACCTCATTTGGGTGACCCTTTCTCCGTGTGACCTGTATCAGCTTAAAACCAGGTTGTCTGTAATGAGGCTTCACTTAGGTGAGGATGTGGCTGTGAGGTGCTTCTCAGAAAAAGAATCAGAGTCACCAAGGTTGGAAAGGACCTCTAAGATCATTGAGTCAACACACCACCACCACCATGGCCGCTAAGCCATGTCCCCAGGGGCCAGAGCCACAGGTTTCTCGAACCCCTCCAGGGATGGTGACTCCACCACCTCCCAGGGCAGCCTGTTCCAGTGCCTGACCACTCTTGCAGGAAAGAAATTTTGCCTTATAGCCAACCTGCTGCCCATCTGAGGCCATGGGGTAGTCCTCATGTACCCCTGGGATCGTGATGTGACACCAGAGATGGGGGAGGAGGGCTTTGCCTTGGAGTCAGTGACTGTTGTAGCTAGTGGGGATCTAAAGTGCCTTTTCATCCTCAGGCCTCCATGTCCTTGAAACAGAAAACAATCCTTTGGAGAGGAGGGAATTAAAGATTTATGTTCTTTTGGAACAAGCAAACATTGATTTGCTTTGACTTTATTCAGCCACTTTCCTCTTCCCTTTCTGACAGCACATGGTTTTGAACACCAGCTGAAGGGATCATGGGGACCAGTTTCATGCCTCAGATTTGGTGGAAATAAAATGTTTGCCTTTCTCCTGGTGCATCAGTGTCACAGCTCCTGAAAGTGCTGCCCCGCTGCAGGGGCTCCTCTCTACCCTCAAGCCCAGTTTCAGAGGTGACCAGAGGATAGGCAGGCACTG
The DNA here is from genome assembly GCF_026170545.1 of Melanerpes formicivorus. Lineage (NCBI taxonomy): Eukaryota > Metazoa > Chordata > Aves > Piciformes > Picidae > Melanerpes > Melanerpes formicivorus. Next base: position 16,683,707 of record NW_027142368.1, on the reverse strand, counting down.
AGAAGAGAGCTGGAGGCTCTCTTGAGTGTAAAGACAACTAAGGAGATTGTTTATATCGTTTTTTCCTCCAGTGATGCCTTCTCTTGCCACAGGCACATTTTGTAGGCACAAGTGGCACCTTCCATGACACTTTCCTCACAGATTTTGTTTAGCTGCATGGCCACCTACTTGCTGTCAGCTACATGTGGGAATTGTTGCTGTCTCTGCTTATTATTTGTAAATAATACATCCCCACGAGGCTGCTGCTCTGCTCAGATGGAGAAGCCCTTTCTGAGACAGCAGCAGCTTGGGCTTTGCAGCAGAAGCAGCCAGACCTCTCGGTCAGTGGGGAAGGTCAGAGAATGACAAAAGGTTAATAAGACTCAGGGGGTTTGTGTGGTGGAAAGGGGCTGGAGAGCCATGCTGGAAGGGGTCTGTGAGCTCCTTACAACCAGTGTGGCTCAGGTGCTCATCTTCTCATGAGGCTTCTGCTTTCCATACCAAACTGGTTTGGGAAGGGGGCTGGGGGAGGCAGCAGAGCTGGCATCTTCCTGTAGGATTTGTCCCATGGTGATGAGTGAAAGGAGCTGCCCAGCACAGCCTCAGTCAGGATGGCTGCAGGATGGCTGCATTCTTCTGGGTGACAGGGAAACATATCCACACCCTGCTGAAATCTTCACACCCTCCTCTTGCTCCTTCACAGCGAGGGACTCGCTGGGCTGGGAGCCCGAGCAGAGGACAAGGCAGGAGAGGAAGGTCCCTAACCACAGATAACTGCTGTTCAGAAGCTGTTTCTATACTCTTTGCTATCAATCCTTAACCAGTAAAACCCAACTACAGAGATAAGCTAAAATCTTTGCCCAGTGAGAGCTGCCAGCATGTCCAGGAGGTGTCTGCTGCAGCATGCTCCCATCCAAGGGTGCCAAGGTGAGGATGCTGCCCTTGACACACGGGGAATGTGATTGTTTTGCTCGAGGCAGCTAAGGAATTGGTCAGCTCAGGAATCTTGCACTCTGCATGTCTCCAGCAGCTGCCCTCAGAGCAGTGGCTGCAACAGCAGATCAGACATGAACTTCTTCAGGCTCTGTGAGAGGGCAAGTCTGATCAGAGAGGAGCTGCCAGCGTTGTGCTGTGGGCTCTCTGAGCCACCGTGAGCAGACGAACATCCGTCGTGGCTTCTGATGAGCCTGTTAGAAGCTAAACCCCCTGTGTGCTTTCTTCTGCAGGGAGAGATGGCTCACTGGAAGACAATTAAGTTATTCACTGCCTAATTTCATCCTGCTAATGTGGTGGTAAATGATGAACTCTGTCCATTTTGAACAGCCACTCAGTGCTCTCTGATGTCTGCTTGCAGTGCCGTCTACAGTCCCGGTGCCAACAAGGATTCTCTCTCTGCCTTGGATTATCAGGGTCCCAAACGCAAGCTTTACAGCGCTGTACCTGGGAGACTTTTCATTGTTGTGAAGCCATATCAACCTCAAGGAGAAGGGGAAATTCATCTGCACAAAGGAGATAGAGTCAAAGGTGAGTGTGGGAACATTTTCTTCTGCTGGGTGGACGTTTTGGTTTGGAGTCCTCTGTTCTAAGGTCAGGAAAGCAATCTGCCCAGCAGAAGTGCTTCTGTGTGTGTGTTTCCTTGCAGGGGATTCTGCTGCTAGACCTGCTTTGTAAGCAGTGCATATTTAGCTGCCATTCTAACTGCTAGTGGCTTCAGAGTACCACTACAATCCCAGCTATGTGCAGCAGCAGCAGCATTGTCTTTCACACACAGCACCTGATTTGCTTCTGTAGCCATTACAGAAAGGCAACTCCAGGGCTTTCAAAGGTGGCAAACACGTCAGCTATCTATGCAGCTCAGGCAGGAAGCAGGATAAGGTCAAGTCTGTTTCAAGCCCTTTCCTCAAAGAGCAGTTTATTAGTTAAGTAGAAAAAGTCCCCTCCTGGGACAGGATGGGCAGGCAGGTAGAAGCTACTATAAAGCATTTTGGGGAGGAGGTGTGAGGGTGCATTTGTAATTTCTGCTCCCTGCTGCTCTTCCCCACTAAGAATCTATTAAAATCAAGGCCAAACGTCATATTATTGTTTTGCAGACAGTGAATACACTGAGGTGTGGCTGAAAAACTGGGCAAGGTGGTCTGCAGGCTTGACCTTCCCAAGGCTGCACTTTCACACCCTTCCAGCTGTGGGTTTGCACTTCCAGGTCATGGAATAAAGAGACTTCCCAGTCCATGCAAAGCAAATACCAGTTCTGGAAAACAAATAAAAGGGAATAAGTTCAGTGTCCTAAATAAAAGTCTTAAGCAGCAGAAAATTTCCTTGCAACTGAAACCACTTATCTCACACAGGAGAACTTCAAACATCTCCTCCCTTGAGCCTGCACTCAGTGGTTGGGAGGGGGGAAAAAAAAAGACCAAGAGGGAGCTGTTAGAAGGTAGCTTTGCATTTCTATTTTTAGATGTGGCTGGTTCTGAAGCATCTGTGGGTTTCATAATTTCTGTTAAGCCTTCAGAGGGTGTAGGACATGAGCCTGAGGAATGCTGCACTTCAGGGTAAAGCACTGGGTAAAAGCAATGATGGAGGAGGGAAGCTGAGCTTGGGAGAGCCGCTGGTGTGTGCAGGGCTGAAGTGCAACAGGTCCTAGGGGCATTTGCTATCTGCCTGCTTGCTTACTTGAGGATTTGAGACTATTATATGCAAAGATATCCCAAGCAGAAGAGATTTAAATTTCAATGATGAGCTTAGTATTCTGAAAGAATTACTTCAGGAGCTCTTGGTTCTAAGTTCTTACGACAGGAAATGGAAAACACCAACAGAAATGAGACAGAAATCCAGGCTCAGGTAAATCTGGATTCACCTCCCTGCTCTAGTCAAGAGGTAATTATGTCTAGGGAGTAAAAATCTTACTCCAGTGCAAGGGGCTGGTAGGGTCCCTCTCCATCACCCAAAAGCACAGGCAGCAGAGTAGAGCTCTGAGAGCCCTCAGTACCTGCACGCTGTGCAAGTGCCAGAGCCGCTGGCTGTGAGGAGTTGCTGCTTTCCTCCTCTTTCTGAGCAGAAATTCCACTTGCTAGTGGATAAGTTTCTGCCTTCCAGAGCCCTCCTTAGCCAGACCATGCACCAGTCAGCACTGGGGTTTGGATCTCCTGGGGGCTGTGTGTGCCTCTTCAGGGGTTAGCCATCTGCTGGGTGCAGTGCTTGGAGGAAATAGCATTCAGTTTTTCATCCCCTTTGGAAATGTCTTCACCTTTTAAGAAAGAAAAGCAGCTTTGTCTTAGGCCCTCTCCTCTGCCACTCTGTAGCTGCACTGCAAATGCTGGTGCCAACGTACTGGCTTCTGGGATGCTTTGGGGGGTTTCAAGCTGGTACTGGCATTTGCTGTGGGATTCTGACCCTGGGGGCATGCTCATCACATGTACATCCCATGAGACTAATCACAGGGAAGATGTAGCAAGGCATTTATTACAGGGATAAAAAGCCAGCACAACATATTAGAGGGAGGGATTAGTTGGGAGATGTTGCTGTGGATTTTCTTTTGTAACTTGGCAGAGTTGGAAGGGTCACAGAGAGGGACAAGTTCCTAAACTCCTGATGAAAAGTGCTTTCCCCAGGCAAAGAGGAGGCAGATTTGTTTTGCCTTTCTGGAGCCCCTAGCAGTGTGTGAGAGACAAGAGTTCACAGTGTCTGCTAGAAGGAAGCTGCTCAGAGAAAGCTCTGAATGGGCAAGGCCCAAGGAAAGTGTAAACTCGCCAGCTTGCATTAATGGGCTGTTGCGTAGCCTGGACCAAAATACCTGCTGTATTTTTAGTGGTTAGTCATGCATGCTGACATCATTTGTGTGTCTGCCACTCCTCAGGGAGGGGCCATGGCTGTTGTAAAAATAAATCTGGTGTCTTTACTTGCACAAGAGCAACCCTCATCTGATGCTTTCACAGAGAGGAAGAGCAACAAGCTGCATTCGTCACTGAAAAATCTCTGAACCTCTTTTCTTTCTTCCTCTCATATCCAGAGGTCCATAGCAATCCAGCTGCCCCAGGCATAGACTCATAGAATTGTCAGGTTTGAAGGGACCTCAAGGAGCATGCAGTTCCAACCCCCCTGCCATGGGCAGGGACACCTCACACTACAGCAGGTTGCTCACAGCCACATCCAGCCTGGCTGCAAACACCTCCAGGGATGAGGCTTCCACCACCTCCCTGGGCAACCTGTGCCAGGCTCTCACCACCCTCATGAGGAAGAACTTCTTCCTAACATCCAATCTGAATCTACCCATTTCTAGTTTTTCTCTATTCCCCCCAGGCCTATCACTCCCTGACACCCTAAAAAAATATCTCCCCAGCTTTCTTGTAGCCCCCTTCAGATGCTGGAAGGCCACAATTAGGTCTCTGTGGAGCCTTCTCCATACTGAACAACCCCAACTCTCTGTCTGTCTCCATAGCAGTGCAGCTCCAACCCTCTGCTCACCCTTGTGGCCCTTCTCTGGATACCTTCCAGCACCTCCAGATCCTTCCTGGCACAGAGGCTCCAGAACTGGACACAGTGCTCCAGGTGGGGTCTCAGCAGAGTGGAGCAGAGTCCAAGCACACATCTGAAATAGCTGCAGAATGCTGCTGAATTCAGTTCTCACCCTGGAAATCAAGTGGCCTCTTGAACAACAGAACTCAGAGGTCTGGGAACAGTGCCACTCTCCACTTCTTGTGAGGAAAGAGTTAGCAGTTTTCTGGGCTGTGAAGATGAAGCAAGCCAGGAGGACCTTGCATCCTTTGGAAGGTAGCTGTGGCTCCCATCTGTAGCAGCACACCTTGCTGAGGCTACAGCTGTGACGAGTTGTAGGTACCAGTCTGCAGGGTGCAGACAGGCTCTGGCTGCTCAGAAGCAGAACAATCTAAACTGCTTCCAGGGTCTGTGTTATGTTGGAGCATCCCTGAAGTGTGCAGAGCTCTCCCTCACTGCCCTAAAAAGGAAAATCCCAGGTGGCTGCCTGGTTCAAACCCTTGAAGAGCTTTTGCAGTCTCACCCTGCTCACAGTTTTGCTGTCCTTGTGGTTTTGATTGCCCTCTTTCCATTTGCCATCTAATTTCCAGTTACTTCTCCCAGTTTGCAGGTCCCAAATCAGAGTCCACTTTGCCCCCCACAGCTTCCCACTGTGATTTTTCACTTTCCTCTACTGGTATTGCTGGCCTGGTAGTGCTGTCTCTGGGCTTTCATCTGGAGGACAGAATCCAGGGCTAGTTCTGGGCAGTATTCAGTTTCTTGGGCTCTGACTGTAATGAAACACATTCTCTAGTGTAAGCATCTACAAGACCTGGGTCTTGTTTCAGCAGCTCAGCTATGCTCCACCAGACTCAACCTTCCAAGATGCCTCCTGTGCAGGAACAGCCTGAGCAGAGCTTGCCACAGCTGAGGTCTGTTCTCAGCTGCATCCTCCAACTTCAGAGAAATGGTTGTGATCCAGCAGTAGTGACTCAAGCATCTGCTGCAGGCAGGCAGTCAGTGGCTCCCAGCATTAGAAAGGTTGACCCTTGCAAGAGAGCTTTTGCTGCAGTGTGATCTCAGCCAGGAGGGCAATCCAAATATATCACTAACATTTCCAGGCCTGCTGAAATCTACTTGTAAGTCATTTTGAAAAAGGAGGATTATTAAACCCCTGCTGTGCTTGGAGATATTGCCAGCAGCCAGTGCCTGTGGGCAGAAGGGAAGTTGGGCTTCTGGGCTTCTGCACTTGTTAGATTAGTAAATAAAGCACTGGAAAGGGAAGAGCCTCAGACTCCCGAGGTTTTCTTCTTCAGGAGTGTTGTGTTCCTTGTGTGCATAGGGATGGCAGCAAAGCTTAACCTCAGGGGTCTGCAGAAGCATTCTTTCACTCCTCTTCTCTATGAAGGATGAAATTAATGGCAGAGGGAATATTAATCTTACCATGATTCATTGCTCTTTTTTGCTGCCTTAGTGTCTCCTGACCTGATTGGTTTGATTTGGGTTTGTAACAGAAATGATTATGGAGTCACAGAAGGGCTTGGGTTGGAGGAGACCTTTCAAGGTTATCCAGTCCAACTCCCCTGCAGGCAGCAGGGACAGCTGCAACTACAGCAGGCTGCTCAGAGCCCCAAACAACCTGAGCTGCAATGGTTCCAGGGATGGGGCAGCCCCCACCTCTCTGGGCAACCTGGGACAGGGTTTTCACCACCCTCAGCGTCAAATATTTCTCCCTTCTCTGTTGTCTGAATCTCTCTCTTTTAGTTCAAATTATCACTCCTTGCCCTGCTCAAAAGACAGGCAGACAGCTGAATACTGAATTATAGGTAGCTAAGGTAGCTTCTCAGCCAGCTGAGCAGGTAACCTTACAGAGAGGTGAGCTCCTTGAAGGGGCAGCTGGACCCCACACTTGTTTTGGAAGCCAAACTGGGAGTTAAATGTGAGGTTAAAAAGTGAGGACCCTTCTCTGTTGATGTGATCTCCCTGCTTTTCTTTCTCTCTGAGCTCCCATGGCTCCAGAATTCCTTCTGCACTGACAGCAGTGTCTGTGGAGCTGCAGTGCTCAGGTCAGTCACCCAGGCTCAGGAGCTGCAGGCACAGGAGGCTTTCCTCCCAGCTTGGCTGGGGACTGCACGAGAAGAATTCTACATGGCAGCTGGGGCACAGTCCCTTGTTTGTGTGCTGGAGGCCTTCATGTGGCTGTCATCAGGGAGGCAGACAAGGACTTCCTCTGCAGTCCTGTGGTGCTGATCTCAAGCTATGGCAGCCTCTCTTGCTGAAGGGCTCGAGAGCCAGGACTGGTCTGTGTTCCCACTCTGCTCCTGCTGTCAGGGATTGCTAAGGCTTGATACTTCATGTCATGATGATCTGAAGCAAGACTGGTTTTGCTCTGCAGTAATCACTTTTTGCCTTGCATTCACAAATAGTCTTACCAAGCAAATCTCTTTTCCCATCCTGATTTGGTTTTCTCCTCAGCTGCTACCAGCAGAAGCACAAGAAATTGCTCTCTGGGTGTGAAAGACCCAACTTCCTCCTTACGGTGCAAATGCTTTCTGGAGATGGAAATATCCATGCAATTGGAAGCATCAAAATAGCAGATCTGACAGATTAATGACATGCCAAATTAGGGAAGTCTTTCTCAGGCTCTGAGTAGGTTTTGTTCTCCCCATCCTGCCAGTTTGTGAAGTGAAATCAGGGCTGAGATTCAGTGCTGAAAACTCTCCTCCAAAGCACCCAGGCTGCCTGCAGTGGGAGTCTCGCTGGCTCCCGTTTGCAGATCTCTTCTGGCTGGAGCCCTGCACTCTCTCCTGTGATTTGGAGTCAAATCAGTGTACAGCAGGGTCCTTCCAGAATCTTAGTATCTGGATGCATCAGAAACTTCAGATTTCCTACTCCCTTATCCCAGGCACTCTAAAAATGCACTGGAAGCTGCTGAGTCCCCAGCTGTTGTACTGGACAGCTGAATGGACTTCTCCCTTGTGCAGGCTGGAAGGATCAGAGGGGCTTGGTGTGTTAATGTGCCCAGGCTGTAAACATTTTCAAGAGCAAATGGAGTTGTCAACGTGTTTTAGGCCCTGAAGGCATGTTTATTACTCTTTTTACTGATGCATTATTTATTTTCTCAAGACAATTAAATCATAGGTTTGCTTTCTTCATCTTTGCCTGCATTTAAATGTGGAGATGAAATATTTGCTGCTTGTGTTAACAATGTCAGTAGGTGTCAGGCAGCTAGAGGAAAAGGCACACTAAACACTTTCTGTTCAGCTCAAGTCTCACAGCAGAGTTGGTATCTTCCAAGGTGAGCATCCTCCCCCACTGCCCCTTGAGCACAGCCCTGTGAGGAGAGGCTGAAGGAGCTGGGAGTGTTTAGCCTGGAGAAGAGGAGGCTCAGGGGAGACCTTATCACTCTCTACAATTATCTGAAGGGATGTTGGAGCCAGGAGGGGCTTGGTCTCCCAGGCAACCAGCACCAGAACAAGAGGACACAGTCCCAAGCTGTGCCAGGGGAAGTTTAGGCTGGAGGTGAGGAGAAAGTTCTTCCCAGAGAGAGTTGTTAGCCATTGGGATGTGCTGCCCAGGGAGGTGATGGAGTCAGCATCCCTGGAGGTGTCCAAGAGAGGATTGGATGTGGCACTTGGTGCCATGGTCTAGTAGTCATGAGGTGTTGGGTGACAGGTTGGGCTTGATGATCTTTGAGGTCTTTTCCAACCTTGTTGATTATAGAATCAACATAGATAACTACCTGTAGGTTGCTTCATGTACGTCAGAAGGGTGCTTGCAGTGTCTTTGGGACCCTCCAGGTGTGGGATTTTGCCTCAGGGGATTCCTTCCTTATTGGCAGTGCTGTACAAATAATGCAGCTGAAGGAATCTCTGAGCTGACTTCCAATGGACACATTTGAGACCCCTTTGTCCATGGAGCATCTCTGTTAATCAGTCCCCCTGCCCTGTCCCTAAGACCACAAGCAGCTTAGAATGGCATTAATGAAAAGCTCTGTAAACAGTCCATCTCCTGTGCTTCTGCAGCTCCTGGGGTGTCAAACCAGGCTCCTTACCACCTCTTTGGTATTACCAAGATTTCTTTCTTTCTCTCTTTCTCCTTTTTTTTGTATTAGCTGTCATTGATTTGATTTCATCATGCTCTCTACAAGTGCAAATCAAGTTCCAACGCAATGCCATTGTGTCACAGTAGTTGCCCTGATACAGAATTCAATTGCAGTCAGGGTCAGGGACTGTGATTAATGCCTGATAGGGTAGGTTTTAACAGCACAAAGAGTGCTTGTGCTGGAGATCATCAAAGTGGCTCTGAGCAAGTTAATATTCTCACCACACTGAAGTACCCTGCAGAGGTATTATCTCAGGGCTTGAAAACCATGTGCAGGCTCCAGCAGAGAGATGGGCTCAGGCTAATTAGTCTGGGTTTTGAGCAAGGCCAGTCAGCCAGGCTGGCTCAGTCTGCACACAGCTACCAGAGCCATGCTGCTTCCATTGCCACAGGCTTCTTTGGGGGAGCTCACCTGGAATATTGCATCCAGTTCTGGGCTCCCCAGCTCAAGAGGGACAGGGATCTGCTGGAGAGAAGCCAACAGAGGGCTGTGAGGATGACAAAGGGGCTGGAGCAGTGCCCTGTGAGGAGAGGCTGAGAGCCCTGGGGCTGGTCAGTCTGGAGAGGAGAAGACTGAGAGGGGGTTTAATAAATGCTTATAAATATCTGAGGGCTGGGGGTCAAGAGGGAGAGGACAGGCTCTGCTCAGCTGCACCCTGGCATGGGACAAAGGGCAATGGGTGGAAACTCCAGCACAGGAGGTTCCACCTCAACATGAGGAGGAACTTCTGCACTGTGAGGGTCCCAGAGCCCTGGAGCAGGCTGCCCAGAGAGGCTGTGGAGTCTCCTTCTCTGGAGCCTTCCCAGTCCTGTCTGGATGTGTTCCTGTGTGACCTGTGCTGGATTCTCTGGTCCTGCTCTGTCAAGGGGGTTGGACTGGATGATCTCTGGAGGTCCCTTCCAACCCTAACATCCTGTGAGCTGTGCCCTCTCCACTGAACACTGCTCTGTACAGATGGACTCTGAGCAGCAGTGTTGTGTGCCTGGGCTGTGTTCCTGCTCACCATTCAGGTGAGGGAAATGTTTCCAAAGGCATCTGTGGTGTGCATCGCACCTCTGGGACCTGCAGGGTGCTGCCTGGGTACTCAAACCATTACATCCTGAATTATGTGAGGGGCAAGGGAAACTTGTGACAAAAATTAGCCTGGGCAGAGGTTCCAAAGGCAGATCTGGGAGGGTCATGCCCAAAGCTTACTCTGTGCCCATGCTTTGGGTACCAGCACTCGAGGTCTTGTGCAACGTTTGTTGATACCAAGGTGATGTTGAGTTATTACTGACCATGCTCTGTAGCTGAGGATGACATTTGTGTGAGAAGAGGAAAGAAGTCTGACACTTGCTCTGTCTCTCTCCATTTAGTTCTGAGCATTGGTGAAGGTGGATTCTGGGAAGGCAGCACCCGGGGACACATTGGATGGTTTCCTGCCGAATGTGTGGAAGAGGTCCAGTGTAAACCAGGTGAAAGCAAAGCAGGTAACTGGATCAAGCTCCTGTTGAGTGCTGACAGTGACAAATGCTATGTGCCTGTCCCAGCAGAGAGGCAGCCCATGTGCTTGCACCTTACACAATACCTTTGTGCCTCTCTAGAAGCTGAGCTGCTGAGTTCCAAACCAAAGGTGGGTTTAGTGATGAGGTTTTGCTGGGTGCTGCCCAACAAGTGGTCTTTCTCATGAGCTTTGACACAGGGCTGTGTGCAGAGATGTTGTGGAGCTGTGTGCTGTGTGTCACTGTCCTGCAGTCTGGCAGAATGGCTAATTAGGGAATTAAGTGATGTCATTAGAAGTGGTCAGTCCTCTCCCGGCATGGGGCAGCCATACAGTGTAGGTAGCTCTTGGTCAATGAAGGGAACCTGGAGCTTTACTAGACTTCAGAGGATGCATCCCTCACTGGGGTGTCCCATGTAGATCCTCCCTGATGGCAAAGGGAGCAGAATCCTCCTTTACTGCACCCCTGTGTTGTCCTAGCAAGTAAAACCAAAGTGGCTTCAAGCAAGGAGGCTTCATCCTTCTGCTCTAATCAAAGGAGGAGAAAGGTCCACTGGAGCACATGGGTATGAGGATTCCCTACCACCTCATCTCCCTGCTTCTGCAGTTCCCTGTCCTTCTTGAACTGGGGAGCCCAGAACTGGAGCCAGTACTCACCAGGGTAGAGCAGAGTGGGAGGAGAACCTCTCTCTACCTTCTTGCCCCACCCCAAGAAGCCTTTGGCCTTCTTGGACACAAGGACACATTGCTGGCTCATGGCTCCCAGGTCCATGTGTCTGAAATGCACAGCCTGTGCCCACATTGTCACTGAGCTGTGGTCTGGGCTGCAAGAGGCTGATCCCTGAGCCAATGAAGGAGGAGAGTTTCCCAAGCAGAAAGCAGCCAGTGCTCCCTCACTGTGCCAGTGCAAAGGAATTGAGAAAGCTGAGCTAAGCACAGTGGAATGATTAGAGATTAGATTGGGTCTGCTGGGATGGCTGAAGGAGCATCAGCTGAGAGACATCACAGACTTGCAGGGGCTGCAGGAATTTGCATCATGGAGTTTGCAAAGCTGCAGAAGTTCTGATGGTATTGATGCAGAAAGGAGATCACCTTCGTGTGCAGGAAGGGAATCTCCACTCAGCCTTTTCAGGCCAGCACCACACACACAGAGTTCTCTCCTGCAAGTGAAATGTAGGAACATTTCTTCCAACAGCTAGCAGGTTTGAGCAGTTGTGTGTAATAGTAGCTTGTCATTTGGGTGCCAGGAATGGAAGAAAGAGGAACAGTCCTTGGAACAAACAAGCCCCCATTAAATGTAACGGTGCCCAGCAGCTCTGGCAGGCAGGTGTGCCATGGCATGCTGGTCTGTCATCACTTCTGACACAGGGGCAGTGCTCAGGGAACTTGGTTGCCATCCTGGCTGCTCTCTGAGGTGGGCAGTGCAGAACAGCACCTGGTTCCTGTGGTCTCTTCAAAGGTGCCATGCTAGCTTGGCAAGTTCTGTGTTCCCCCCCAGGCTCCTGTTGACTGGCATGAATCGTGTCTCTGCTTTCACCCTTTATTACCAGAGGCTTGCAGGAATGATTCCATCGTGTTGCTAGGATTGATGCCAGGCTTACAGGCTTTTAATTATCCAGGTTGTCTCATTTGCCCTTTAATAGCAGAGGCACAGGACCTGCTGCTTCTCGGTCTGAAGCAGCTTCTTTGACATTTCAAAAGCTAATGGAAAAGGAACAACAACAAAGAAAATCTTTACCAGTGCTCTGTTAGGTTCTTCTGCCTCCTTTAAAGAAAGCCTTAGGCACAGAACCTTTGTACCAGCTGACTGTAAAACCTGTCACCTTAGTAGCCAGGTATCACCACTCTCCCAAATGACTCTTGGAGTGGAAGTATTCCTGCAGATGAGATTGATACAAGGTCTTGCTTTGCCCCTGTGCAAGCACAGCACACAAATGTTAGCTCTTCCTTCTCTCTCCTTTCACACTTTTCCTGCTACTCAATAATGAGCCAATTCCCTTCTTCAATTCCTTTGTGTCCCTGAGTATGTGGAGATGTGCTCTGCTGTTTTGCCAAGGTGTGCTGGGTAGATTGAAGAAAGTTATGGCATCACAGAATGCTTCAGGTTGAGAGGGACCTTTCAAGGTCATCCAATCCAACGTCCCTGCAGTGAGCAGGGATATCTTCATAGAATCATTGAGGTTGGAAAAGACCTCAGAGATCAAGTCCAACCTATTGCCTAACACCTCCTGACAACTAAACCACGGCTCCAAGTGCCACGTCCAGTCCCTTTTTGAACACCTGCAGGGATGGTGACTCCACCACCTCCCTGGGCAGCACATTCCAATGGCCAATCTCTCTTTCTGGGAAGAACTTTCTCCTCACCTCCAGCCTTAACTTCCCCTGGTGCAGCTTGAGACTGTGTCCTCTTGTTCTGGTGCTGGTTGCCTGCCTGGGAGAAGAGACCAACTAGATCAGGTTGCTGGGAGCCCCAAACAGCCTGACCTGGAATGATTCCAGGCATGGGGCAAAGTTCTGTGCAGAAGCAGCTTGATTTGTGTGGAACCCAAGTTAATTGGTAAATCTGTGCAGATGTGAGGCACTGCCCTGGCTTCACACACCCCTCAATTCCATTTGTTAGCTAAGTGCTGGAGGTGCTGCAGAGAATCAGAGGTCCTCCTGGATCTCTGGCAGCCGCAGCAGCTTGCGGCCAGGGAGGGTACAGCAGGTGACACAGCTTTGCTTACTGCTTACACCTAGGAAACCCTTTGTGTGTTTCCACTTGATTCTCCCTTCAGAATTCGTTGTCATTCTGAAAATGGTGAAAAAGAATCCCTACCCAATGCCTTCCAGTGGGAAATGAACTACAGGAGAGTTTGTTTGCCATCAAAGCAGCTGCTCCACCAATCTGAGGCAGAGTTTTCTCCTGCTGAAGATTAAATATTTCCATTTGCCTTTCCCCCCCCCACCCTAGGGTGTTTGATTTGCTTTCCTATTAGGCTGGTGATTTTATGCTCCACACCCTTCAGAATCCAGAGCTGTAGATGATCTGGCAGCTCCTGGCTGAGCTGAGGGCCTCGTTTTGAGGCTAGAAGTTATCTTGAGCTATGTTCTGTCCTCACCAGTTACCATTCTGTCCTCTCCCACCTGCTGAAGAACTCTCAGGTCATCCAAGTGCTACTGAAATGAAGGCAGCCTCAGCATGTCTGTTAGTAATTCTTGCTTGCTTTCAACTCTTGGCCTCCTCAGTGCATTTCCCTTGAGCTCTGTGCTCACCTCTGGTCCCATTTTTGGGCTGATCTGTCATCGATAGCATCCTGCATGCATTTCCCTGCCCTGTGGCCTCGCTCAGTAGGAGCTGTAGATGCTATGGCAGTCCTGGTAGTTCAGTGCAGCCTAGACCTAATCCAGGCACATGGCATGGACAGCCCCAGCAAACGTTCAAGAGTTCCTTTTTTTTCCCCAGGAAAGAATTCAGTTTGCAGACTCTGAGGTCTGCAGAGTGAGTGCTGTGTGTGCAGCAGGGTGGGCAGCCCTTGGCGAGCACATTCTGCCCCAGCCTGCAGTGCTGGTGCAGATGCACCCATGCTGACCTCTAGTGTCCCTGCTGCTCCCAGCAGACGCTGCCTGGCACCCAGCCTGGGCTTTCTCTTGCAAAGCCTCTCTGCTGCAGCTTCTGCTGTAGCTTACTCCTGAGTTTCCAGCAGCTGGAGGCTATGATGCCAGATTCCCCAGCAGGGCTGCCCTTGCCTGGTTTTCCTCCCTGTGAAGCCATAGGTAGATGTCCTAAGTGGAAACTGCAGCGTTGCACACAGCCCCACTCACAGAGTCACTGTGCTTGGAAGAGACCTTCAAGATGATCAAGTCCAACCATTATCTGACTCTGCCAGGGCCACTACTACACCCTGTTGGTGTCCAGCTGGACCTCAGGAGGAAGCTCTTTGCTATGAGAGTGGTGAAATACTGCAGTAGGCTGCCCAGAGAGGTGGTGAAGGCCCCATCCCTGGAGACATTCAAAGTCAGGCTTGATGGGGCTGTGAGCAACCTGATCTCGTTAAGGATGACCCTGCTCACTGTAGGAGGGTTGGACAAGATGACCTTTGAGGGTCCCTTCCAATGCAGTGCATTCTGATGCTGTATCCTTGAGCACCAGCTCTGGACACAGGGATGGCAATTCCACCGCTTCCTTGGGCAGCCTGCTCCAGGCAAACGCTTGGATCCCCATCCCTGGGTCTCCAACATCCTCTCTGGATTTCAGAAGCTACCAAAGAAGTCCAAGTTGTGAAATGCACCCTGCGTGCTGTTTCTGAGGCACAGAATCTTCTGCACTCTGCTTTCTAGCACCTTCTGCATTCCATCAAAGCAGAGCTGTTCCTCAGCTGCACCTTCCCAGCCCAGCACCTTCCCAGCCCAGCACCAGGCACATTGCTTTCCCTTCTTGCAGAGAAAGAAAGTGGCCTTCCTGGGACCTGAGGAGCTGACATCAGTGCCAGCAGCTGGGTGCTGGGCTGCCCTCTGTGCCTTGGCACATGCTGTACCAATAAGTTTTCTTCCCTTTCCTGTCACACCAAGGTTGCTTTCTCCACATTGCCTTTTGCAACCATTGCCAACGGTTTTTTTTGGTCCACTGAAACATGTCTGGTGCTGTGCAGAAGAATTAATAGTTGGCATAAGTGGAAGCTGTGCCAGAACTCCCCTAGCAGTGGATCAGGATGGATGGTGACACTCCAGAGCACAAATTGCAGCCTTGGCTGTGCCCTTTAAGGACATAAGGAGGGTGCCTGAAGTTCTGAGATCCTGAGTTTCCCTGTCTTCTGCTCTTAGGTGGGTTAGAGCTGATGGCAAAAGGCAGCACAGTGACCACCCACAAAGATGCTGTGTGCTGGTTTATGACCTAGGTGAGGAATGTGCTGCAGACCATATTTGTGCATAAACTGCATCACCTTCCATCAAGCAGTGGGAAGAATACTTTGTACTGGAACAAAAAAAATCAATGCAATAGAGCTAGCTCTGAGGGGCCAAGGAGCCAGGCCCCAAAGCCCAGCTGACAGAAAGCTTGGTGCAGTAATCTTCAACTGATCCTGACAGCTCTCTGGAGCTGAGGATGTAAATCAACTCTGCATTTTGTCTCAAGCCATGGAAATGTAAAGAATGAACCTCAGCAAGTTTCTCCACTTTAGCTTTGCTGAGCAAAGCATTTTGTGCTCTCAGTGCTGATAAAACAGCAGCCTGGGAGAGGCTTCTCAATGAATCACCACTCAATGGTAATGAGGACCTGGGAGCAGAGAGAGCTCCAGAGCTGGGTTTGTCTGCGGGCTGCCTGTGGGATGGAGTCCTGTGCTTCCCACACAATCTGCTCATGTCCTGGTATCCTCTCAGGTCTTGCTCTTCTGACCAAGACACAGTTGTGGTTTCCTGCTGTAATTGTAGGATGTGGAAGGAACACTCTGACAAACTGAGTCTGCCAACTCCCTGCCTGGTCAGCTCCTCTCTCGATTGCAGTGGTGTTCCTTTGCTAATGAGCAGCCTGACCTAACTGGAGGTGTCAGCCTGCAGGGGGGTTGGGCTAGGCGACCTTTAAAGGTCCCTTCCAACTGAGACCATTCTATGAGTCTGTGTGAGTTTGGTTTACAGAAAAGAGTAGAACAGAGTATTCCCTGGGAATAACTTCATCATCCATCCAGTTTCTGGGAACAGCACGAAGCAAAAGTGTTACCAAACTATTTGAAAGCAAGAAGATAGAAGCCCAGTTCTGGAGCTTGGGGAGAATTCCAGCCTGTCTGCATCTTTGTCCCTGAATAAGTAGCTTTTAATTCATAACATTGTGCTGTCTGGGCTGCTCAGCTGCTGTGCACTTCATCCCTTTCACTCTTGATTTTCATGCCTGCTAAGAGCCACTTAGGAACAGCACTAATCAGC
This sequence comes from Melanerpes formicivorus, assembly GCF_026170545.1. Lineage (NCBI taxonomy): Eukaryota > Metazoa > Chordata > Aves > Piciformes > Picidae > Melanerpes > Melanerpes formicivorus. The sequence goes on along the minus strand of NW_027142368.1, from coordinate 16,667,775 downwards.
TGGAAAGGAGCAACACAATTCTCCAAAGCATTGAAATAGGCTAAATATAAATTGCCCAGCAGTATGGAATTAAAGCTATATGTTGGGAAGCTCACCATTTGAAATGCAGCTGGAGTTGCTGAGGTGTGAAATTGGACATGCAAGATGTCCCTTCCCTCATTCTTTCTGCCTCTTTATTTCCCCCTCCTTAAACAAGTTATATCTATCTAGCTCTGTGTATGAGATAATGTCTCTCAAGCCATACAGGACTAAAAAGTGCCCACTGAGGAGCACCCCCAGCAGGCTGAAGTTGCCATCCTGGATTCTGCCTTTTGGTTCCAGCGCTCTGCTCACATTTTCCTTTCGGAATCGCAGTCCATGGAACACTGCAGCTTTCAAAGCCTGGCAGCAGAGGCAGACACCAAAACTCTCTCACATTACAAACTGCTGCTAACAGTGAAGGATTTCTAAAGAGAGAGAGGGATTCCTGAGAAGCTGAAGCCCAGTGATGAGCTCAAGCCAGAGTATTTCAGCCTGGGGCAGGATCTGAGCAGCTCTGTTGGGCAGTGTGCTGATGAGCTAGAAATGATTCCCAGGGTTTTGGTTCCTGGGTGTTCTCCTGGAAACTACACACGTCACAGGCAGGGCTTTGCTCCATCCACCAAAACATGAGGTCAGGTTATTTGAGTCTGAACCAGTTTGGCATATCTGAAGGACTGCTAGAAGGTAAAAATCCTCAGCTTTCACCTTCAGGATCTGGGAGCATTTCCACTTTCAGAGTGTACATTTTGGTAGCAATATCTCTTCCCTGCAGTCCTACTGCTTCTACTTCTTGATCTGAGCTACATCTTACTCTTTTATGAACCTGGGGGTAGATGTGTTTGGTCTTTGCACTTTCTTGAATGTCTTAAATGATTGTAGCCAATAGGGCTTAGCTTTTGTTGTTATTCTACAGCCCTTTTGCTCTGGACTGCTCTCCAGCAAGGGTTCTCTGACTTGCCTGTGCTAATCCAATTTCTGTCAGAATTCCATCATGCTTGGGAGGTCTTTCCAGATGGGAGCAGACCAGTAATTCCCAACTGGTTATAATTTTTACTTATTCAATATGATTGAAAACAGTGTGAATACAGAACAGAATACAGAATGAGACAGGTTGGAAAAGACCATCGAGATCAAGTCCAACCTCTCACCCAGCACCATCTAATCAACTAAACCACGGCACCAAGTGCCTCATCCAGGCTCTTCTTAAACACTTCCACTGATTGTGACTCCACCACCTCCCTGGGCAGCACATCCCAATGGCCAATCTCTCTTTCTGGGAAGAACTTCTTCCTAACATCCAGCCTAAACTTCCCCTGGTGCAGCTTGAGACTGTGTCCTCTCCTTCTGTCACAGGTTGCCTGGGAGAAGGGACCAACCCCCACCTGGCTGCAACCTCACTTCAGGTAGTTGTAGACAGCAATAAGGTCTCCCCTGAGCCTCCTCTTCTCCAGGCTAAGAGGTCAGGATGAAACAAGGAGCCAGGTTTCATCTGACTCATTTCATTTAGCTCTTTTAAAACCACTTACTAAAAATGGCTGGCATGAAGCAAGGCAAGTCTTAGATCTCTGTGTGTTCCCAAAGTGTTGATAAGCCATCTTTTCCTCCTCTCTTCTCCTGGACTAAATGACACATTTGGGCTTTTTTTCCCCCCTCTTATTTTCAGTGGTTCAGATTAAAGCCTTGACAGCAGAGGCTGAGGACTCTTTGAAATGCCTCCCCAGCTATTTGGGATCAAATCCATATTAATTTAAGGGAGATGATAGAGCATCTACTTACTGTAATGGCAGTGGAGGTGAGCAGCAGAGTGCTACCTGGATAGCAGCAGCTGTCAGATGCTCCATGCTCTGCTCTTCAGCTGTGATGCTGCTCTGGGATGCCAGAGGGGTAGGCTCTTTCATGGGAAGGGTTTTTTGTTTTTCCCCAGCTTGCTGAGAGATCTGCCAGTGTCTGCTGGTGAGAAAATGACTTGGTAAGATGCTACTTGATGACAGAAACTGATCACAGTGGCAGCAGCATGAAAACAAGCAGGCTATTTTGATTCATTAGAAAACCCAAGGAGTTCTTGCATCACACACCACTCACCAGCTCTGCTCTGTAGTGGAAGTGGAATCCCTCCTTAGCTAGAAAGCTCTGCTGGCTGCATCACTGGATTGGTATCAAAGGGAAACTCGCCATGCCTTGTGAACTGTTAGCTCAGGCCAGTGAGGGAAGGGTTTGGAGGTGTAATTGCTTCAAATGAACATAATTTTCTCTTTGAGATTTCATTTTGGGCCCAAGCAGCTCTAGGTAAGAAGCCTCAGACCCAACCAGCATCTCAGCTGGCCTTCAGTACGGCTGCTGAGCTCACACAGGGAAGTTTTGCTCTTAGGAGCCTCCCACTCTCTCCCCCCCTCATTTTCTGCATCTTACTGTCTCCAGATGTCTGATGGTTTTCTTCCAGTCCAACCATTAACCCAGCACTGCCAGCTCACCACAGAACCACCTCTCCATGGTTTTGAAACCCCCCTCCAGGGATGGAGAGTCCACCACTGTCCTGGGTGGCTTGGGCCAGGCTTTGACAACCCTTTTGGAGAAGAAATGTTCCTCATGTCCAACCTAAACCTCACTGGGCACAACTTGAGGCTATTTCCTATTGCTTGAGGCTATTGACCTATTGCTTGTTCCTTGGGAGGAGAGACAACCCTCCACCTGGCTACAGCCTCCTCTCAGGAAGGTGAAGTGAGAAAGTGTTGTCCTTAACTACCTGCCCCTGTCCATGTTGTGCAGCAGGGCAGAGTGCCAAGGGACCAGGCAGCACCATTGCAGCAGGTTTTTCTGTGGCACTGATTTTAAAGGTTATGCCTCCAGTGCTGGGCTTTGAGAGGTGCTGTGGCAGGGCTGTGCTTCCCCAGACTACCAATGTTACTGAGAGCATTTGTTCAGCTCAGTGAAAGAACATCAGGAAATGGGTTATTTCTCTGCAGGTAAAGCAGACACAGCTGAGGAAATGTTTCTACCTCTGAACTGACAAAAAGCTGTTGGATTTCAGATGGAAATGGAGCTTGGCTACACCATGTTTGGATTTAGAACTCAGCTTAGGAGCTGGGTTCTGCTGTCTGATCTGAGGTGAAAGATGAGAGGGATGGAGGAAATGTTGCAGCAGGGGAGGTTTAGGCTGGACATTGGGAGAATTTTCTTTGCTGTAAGAGGGGTCAGGGATTGGAACAGGCTGCCCAGGGAGGTGGTGGAGTCCCCACCCCTGGAGGTGTTAAAAAAACATGCAGATAGGGGACTTGGGGATGTGGTTTAGTGTCTGTGCTGGCGGTGGCTTGAAGGTGGGACCTGATGATCTTGGAGGTATTTTCCAGCCTTAGTGATTCTAGGATTCTATGCCAGGTGACTTTTTTAACCCTCAGTTTAGGCAGCAGTTCACAAATGTGCAACATGGCTGCAAAAGCCAAGGTAATGCTGGGGATGATCCAGAGGCAGAAGGGCCTGGGGTGCATTGTTGGGAGCTGCTGTGGTGGGCAGGGTTTCCTTTGGTTTTTGTAGGAGTGTAGTTGAAGCCCTCAAGTCTTCACTTCTTGCTTATGGCTATCTTAGACACAGATCACACACTACTTTATTGTTATCCAGAGAGACATTTGAAAGAGTTACATCTTTTGGCTGCTCTCCTGGAAATAATAAAAGGAATGATATTGAATTCCCTCTATAGTACATTAGTGGTTCAAGGAAATGAAATATAAAGCAGCCCTGCCTCATTCATCTAAAAATCCCTTGTGTTTAAAGAATTGCAGTGGAGGCAAGGTTAACAAGGAGCCTCCTGAAGCTGTCACATTGCCTTCTTGGCTGAGCAGTTGGAGCATATGAGTTAAGGAAAGTGCTTCTGCTCTGTGGGACACGTGTGTGTGTGCAGTAATGAACTGCAGCAGACAGGAACCCGAAGTTAGATAATGAGAGTAGGAGTCTCTGCAGCCACGTTGTGATGAAAGGCTGAGAGGATTCATGTTCCACTGTGTGCTGCAAATGTTCAGGTGTGCTCTGGGAGCTATGCACAGGCAAAGCACAAATGGCTTCACCAAAGCAGCCCAGACAGGTGCCAGCAATGCTGATAACAGGGCTTGGAAAATCATGGCAGTGAGGAGGAGGAGGAGGAGAGATGCTGCAAGGGGTCTGTGCTGTGAGCCTGTCTTTGCCTGTCTTTCTGCAGGAGGGGAAGGGGCTTCATGCTTCTAGCACATCTGCACTTTGGAAGTTGTCAGCTGGACAGTACCCAGGGATGAGAATTGAGCCAACATTGGGGTGAAATGTTTTAAGTTGAAGTTGGTGCTGAGGTGCTCAGAGATGCTTTAGGGTGGCTGTACAAAAGACACTTCAGCGGCTGCTGAGGGAACTCATAAAGTTCACAGTAACATCTCTGTCTTGTACAACGTTGTCCACACAGCCACATCCTTTTTGGGCACAAAGTTTGTACAATTGTGTTTTCTCTGTCAATTACAAGTTGGGTTTTTTCCTCCTCTCTCCCTGTTTCTGCTCCTCAGTAGTAGTGGCACAAAGCTCTGCCTGGCTGCACTTTGGACTGCAAGGGAAAAGCAGATTGCTCTTCAAGGCACAAGCTGTAGGTTTGTAAGGCTGTAAGCAGATTCCCTTGGAGCAATGCTCAGGAGCCTCATCAGCTGATGCTGTGTAGAACTACAGCCTGAGTCAGCTGGCTGATAGCAGTCACCAAAGAACAGGAGCTGGCCAGCTGCTGCTGGCAGCTTTAGGGCACTTAGAAACAAAGGGAATCCTTTCCACGCTGCTTTTGCAGCTGAGGGCAGTTTCACTGGCTGACCATAGGCAGCAAAGCTACAGTGGGGAAAGGTTCCTATCACCTGGCTAGGTAAATGTCTGCTGTTAGCATTTCTACCTGAGCTGCTCACCTGCAGATGCCTTTCTGTCTTTTTAGGATGTCTGTGCTTCAAACATTTGGCTCGTCCTTGAGTGATGGAAGCCAATCCTTTGCTACTGCAGTTTGCCAGCTTGAAATGAGGGAGCAGAAGGAAGGCTGGGGAAATCTTCATGACATTATTTGTTTCCCATCAAAAGTAAACTCCATGCTAACAGATTTCTAATGAAAAAATAGAGGGGGAAAAAAAGTGGGGGTTTTATTCTAAGTCTTCTGTCTCTCAGCTGAGATAGAAAACTGCTTTTTAATGCAGGGTTAATATTTGTTAGTCAGCACTTGGTAAAACCAGCTTTATTCCTCCCTGCAGATCTCCATGGACTATGCATTTGACAGAAGCAGGGGAAATGGCCTCAGGATGCACTGGGGGAGGTTTAGGTTGGACATGAGGAACAATTTCTTTGCTGCAGGAGTGGTCAGGCACTGGAACAGGCTGCCTGGGGAGGTGGTGGAGTCCCCATCCCTGGAGGGGTTCCAGAAACCTGTGGCCATGGCACTTGGGGACATGGCTTAGTGGCTATGGTGGTGTTGGGTTGAGGGCTGGACTGGATGATCTTAGGAGGCTTTTCCTCACTGATGTGGTTCTGTGGTGTTCATTTGCCAGAGTAAAACCTGTGCTTTGGTTTGGCCTTGTGTGAGACTTTGAGGCTTTAGCAGGCTGCTTGCTGAGAGAAAATGCATAATGCATAGATACATAAGAAATAAATCTCTGTACACACAGAGGAATTGCCCAAGGCACTTTCACACAAATCACAGACCCACCTTGCTAAGATTTCATCATCCCCAGACAGGATGCAGCTACGTGCAAGGGACAAGGGACTGGAAGGACAAACAGTGCCAGGATTTGCTTATTTTTAAGGAGCAGAGGGTGTTGCAAATGGAATGGAGAGAATGGTGGTTCCTGCAAAGTGCTTGCCCCAGAAGGCAGAAGGGGAATTGCAGATGAGTGCATTGCTGAGTGCTGCAGGAAGAAAAGCTTAGATCAAATCAGTGGAGAGGTGCAAGGTGAAATTGGGATGGAAACGTTAACCCTGCAGCTTTCTCTGCTGCCCTTCCGATCCTAGGTGTGGGCTGCGTGCTGCTGATAGAGCAATGCTCACAGCAGGGGAAGCTGGCTGAAAAGTGAACCAGCCTGGAGATAAGGAGCTCCTTTGGCTGGGGAAGGGCCTTGCAGTGCTGCCCTGATTCTTTGGTGATAAAAATCTCAAGATCAGGTCTAATTTTGAACTCTTGAAAGTCTATCCTCAGCTGTTCCTGCTTGTGAGGTGAAGATAATGATTGTTTTTAAAGTGATCAAGGCATCTGTAGCTCTGGGGCAGTTCTGGGCTTTCCTCCCCCCCATTCCTCTGCTCATCACCCAGCTGTTTTCTTCAGGTTCTTCCCCTCAGAGTTGTCTTTTCTCTTGTGAGACAGCAAACTCTTTGCCGTGCAGCCACAGCAGCTGTGCCAATAATTCATGGCTATGGAAAGCCACAAACAGATGTTTGGTTTTCCCACTTTGTGTGTGTGTGCTGCCACTATTTGCTGGGAGTTGTTGGAGTGGAAATTTGTTTCCCTTACATAAGGCAGACTATTTGAACTCGCTGCTGAGTTAGTGTCTGAGGCACTGTGTGCAGCAGGCTGCTCCCACCCATTCTTTGGTCCAGAGGGTGGCAGAAGAGAAAGGCAATGTTTGCTAGCAGCATCACAGGTAGTCTTGCACACAGGGAAGAGGATCTGGGCTGTCTAATGAGATTCACCCCTGATATGGATTTCCCCTTAATCCCTGTGTTTCAGAGGGCTCAACCAGATTACTTGGATACTGAAATGGGTAGGCTTAAAATCCCATTTGTCTCTGATTGCTGGAATCTCGTTCTGGGAAGCAGTTGGGAGGGCAGCAGTTGCTTGAGGTTTTAAACCAGGACTTTCAGATTAACCCTGGAAAAACCTTTTATGGTGCAGGCTGGGGATGATGCAACCTGTCACTAAGTGGCAGATTTATGGTTTGGCCTTCAGCTGCCTTCTCAAAGCACAGAGAAAGCCTGCTGGCCACAACAGCCTGTCAGACAGCCAAGAAGCAGCTTGGAATGGTTCTGGTGTGAGTAGCACTTGATTCATAATGTGTGGCATGGCCACATCCACAGCACCTGGCTGCAGCCCCATCATCAGGCCAGCTTTGGGCTCACATTGGGAGGCACAGGCTGGGATGACAAAGAGTAAGTTGAGTCACAGAAAGGTTGTGGGTGTCACAAGAAGTAGCCTGAACTGCAGGTGTGGAGTTGAATTGCCACAACTCCCTGCCATTCTCATTTAAAGTTCTTTTAACCCCTTCAAACTTTATGCCTTGTGGTTACATTAATTTTGCCCAAGTTGGCTGAGCTTTAAGGTAAAGGCTGTGAGTCACAGAATCACAGAGGGGTTTGGAAGGGACTTCCAAAGATCGAGTCCAACCCCCCCCCCCCCGCTATCCAAAGATGATTGTTCTTCCTCAAGTAAAGGCAAAATTCATCTGACCATCTAATGCCAGCAGAAAAGCAATGACCAAACAATGAAGAGTGGAGCTGAGGCAGTGATGTTCTGCAGATGGAGCTGTGCTGGTTTTCTGCACTTAACCTCACACAGCAGGGCACACTCCCAGGCTTCCAAAGATTAGCCAGGGAAGGGATGGCTTGAACTGCTGAGGAAGTTACCTTGGTGTTTCCTCTTAAGGAAAAGAAGAGAAGCTGGCAGCAAGAGAACATGGGGTCTAGAAAATGATGGGACACCAGAACTGCCTTGGTGTGGAGCTGTGGGCAGAGGCATACAGAGGGAATTTCTCCTAACCATGTTCTGGAAGCCTGAAGCCACCTTCTGGAAGGAGCAGTTGAAGCATGGGGGGAAGTGACAAATCTGCCTTGAGTAAAACCACTCTGAGGAAGATTTTATCCTTTCTGTCTCTCATCCATGCACATCTCCCTCCCCCTCTAAACAAACCAACCAACCAACCCCAAACGAGTCAGCACACAGCTCAGGTGGAGCAAGGAGCTTCCCAGCTGCAGGGAGCTGCCTTGTTGGTGCCAGTCCTTTGTCAGTCCGTGGTCACTAGATGGCATTCTCTGGGTGTGGAATTTAAGAGGAAATCCAAGTGTAGTGTTTAACTTGTGTTCAGCTCCACCTCACTCCCCTGTTTGTGATGCCTGAGTATACAAACTTCAGAAAGGAGGTGTTAGGGCAGTGGGGGGGAGGGGGAAGGAAGCCTTTTGCTGTGTTTTGTTGTTCCAGAGGCTGCACCTTCCCAGCAGTGTAGTTCATCTTGAACTCTACTAGCATTGCATAAACAGGGTTTAACAGTTCTCTAGTTAGTGTGTGTGGAGATGGAGAGCCATGGAAATAGAGACCTAAGGCACCTGTGGCCTTTGTGCTTAAAGCTGCATATTGGAAAGCTGGGGACAGACTTTTTAGCAGGTCCTGCTGTGAACAGCACAAGTGGTGATGATTTGAAACTAAAAGAGGGAGATTTATACTGGATAAAGGGGGAAGTGTTTGTGCTGAGGGTGGTGAAGACCCTGTCCCAGGTTGCTCAGAGAGGTGGGAGCTGCCCCATCCCTGGAACGTCTTCAGGTCAGGTTGTTTGGGGCTCTGAGCAACCTGCTCTAGTTGCAGCTGTCCCTGCTGGCTGCAGGGGGGGTGAACTGGGTGACCTTCAAAGGTCCCTTCCAGCCCAAACCATTCTGGGATTACTTGAAGTATCCTTTCACATCATAGATTCATGCAGGTCTGTGAATCTGTGTCTTCAGCTCACACTCTTCAGAACTGATAACCAGTCACTGTGAAACATTCCAGCTAAGATCACATCTTCAAAGCACTTTGTGCCTCTTGAAATGGGGAGCCCAGAACTAGCCTCAGGACTGCAGATGAGGCCTCACCAGGGCAGAGAACCTGCTGGCCACACTCTCTTGGCTGGCCTTGGCCATGGGGGCACACTGCTGGCTCATGGTGAGCTTGCTGCTCGCTGTGCCCCAGCACTCCCAGGTCCTTCTCTGCAGTGCTGTAGTAAACATCTGTTGCTCTAGTAAGAGCTGTCAGTGCTAACTGGCTGCACAGCAGTTGCCTCCCTTCAGTCAGTGCCATCATTAAGGATGAGTAAAAGCCATCACTGTTGATTTCTGAGCTGTTTCAGACCTGACTCATCTATTTTGTTCCAATTTCAAATGAGAGATGAAGTGTCTCAAGTGGCCACGAGCCCTGGTCGGTGCTGGTGGGGAGCAGCAGGTTTTTGCAGGCAGCATGCCCTGGGCTTGCAGCTTTTATTGCCTCCATGGCAGAGCAGGAGGCTTGCTGAGGTGGAACACTGGTGTTCACATGCTGCCTGAGCTGCCTAGTGGGTGAGGGAAGGGCCACATTGTCCACCTGGAGTAAAGTAAAGCCTTTGACTGCCTCCCCCAGCATTCTCCTGCAGAAACTCCTGGCACAAGGCTTGGCTCAGTGCCCTCTGCCCTGGTTAAAAACCTGGTTGATGGCCAGGCTCAGAGGGTGGTGGGGAATGGAGCTGGACCTGGCTGGGGCCCAGGCACCAGTGGTGTCCTCCAGGGCTCATTGCTGGGACCTGTCCTCTTTAATGTTTTTATCAATGATCTGAGTGAGGGCATTGAGGCAGCCTCAGTAAGTCTGCAGATGGCACCCAGCTGGGTGGCTGTGTCCCTCTGCTAGAGAGTAGGGAAGCTTCACAGCAGGGTCTGGACCCATGGGCCAAGGCTCATTGGGTGATGTTCAAAAAACCAAGTGCCAGGTCCTGCATCTGGGCCACAACAACCCCACAGCGAGCTCCAGACTTGGGGATGTGTGGTTGGAGAGCTGCAGCTTGCAGAGGGAGCTGGGGGGGTTGGTTGGCAGTCACTGAACATGAGCCAGCAGTGCCCAGGGGGCCAAGAAAGGGTTTTCAACCAGTTACCAGCCAGAGTTTGCAGTTTAGTACCAAGCCAGCTTCTGCACCAAGGGAAAAATGCTGTTCAACACTCCACTCCTTACACATGTAGATACTTTTTAGTGTTTTTAAGTATAAATCAGGACCAGTAAAAGCTGTTATCAAAATTCTCATGATTCAAAGGTAATGTTCATCTCTTTCCTCATAGCAGATAAAGGTGTGAGGGCGTCTCAGTAGGTGGCAGTCCTCTGAAGGCAAAGAAGAAGAGGTGTGAATGTAAGAGACTGGGATGTGAGTGGAGTAAACTGTTCATGGAGTACTTCTGCCTCAGCTGAAGTCTGTACAGCTTGCATCTTTCACTGAGACTCCTCAGGGAGGTGTCCCTGCCCGTGGCAGCACTTTGGGACTGGATGGTCTTTAAGGTCCCTTCAAGCCTAAACCATTCTGGGATTCTATTCTGCGAATGCTTTGCCCTGTTTCACTCTCTGCCCACGGGAGCAGTGCTCTGCCATGGGTTTGCACTGATGGTGCTGTAGCATCTGCCCAACAAATCATTTCCTCCAGGCCAGTCTTCCTCAGCAGTGTGAGGGAGGGACCTCTCTGGTTCAGTCCTGGTTGCTAAGAGAGGGACTGAATACGTGGTTTAGATCTTACCTACGTGATAGATTTGTGTCCCCAGCAGCATGCAAGCTGTTTGGAAACTAATAACACAAAATTATACTCTCCTTTTTTTGTTGGGGGGTGGGGTGGGGTGGTAAATAAATAAGCCAAAGATTTGCTGGTACAAAGCAGCCTGTGCTCTAAACAGGTTAAATATAATTCAGCTTGCTTCAGCCCACTGTGCGCTCGCCTCGCTCCCGTCCCTCTCAAGTAGGCTACAATCACTCCTCTGCAGGCAAGGAGAGTGATCACAAAATAGACAGCTTAAAATAAAGCCCAAGGAGCTGCTTATTTTCATGTAACACAGAAGGTGTGGGTGTTGGAGGCTAAAAAGCTCTGATAGCTTGCTTCAGCTGATGAAACAGCGGAGACAGAGGGAAAGCAGGGCTGAGCAGGGCAGAGGAGTTCTCTTGGCGCTTGGGAAGGTTTGGCAGTCGACCTCTCCAGCCCTGCTGCTGGGTGTTTGGCCAGGTGCAGAGTGACAGGAGAAAGGCAAACATTGTCTGGAGGTCACTGCAAAGGAGACCAAGAAAGGTTGCTGGGTGATGGCTGAACAAATGTTGAGAGGGCTCCATGTGGATGGTGTAGAAGTGAAAATTGATAGCTTTGGATTCTCGGCGCAGTGTCTGACTGCATCTCGCTGCAGCTGTTTCCAATAGGTTGTGCATGGAGGGATGGGAGAGCAGTTGTTTGGTTTTAGCCAGGTGTGGATGCTACATGGGTGACAAATCATGCCTCTGGAATGAGAGGGTCCTGGAGCTGCTGGAGAGTATCCAGAGGAGGCCACCAAGATGATCAGAACCTCTGCTATGGGCACAGGCTGGGAGAGTTGGGACTGTTCAGCCTGGAGAAGAGAAGGCTCCAGGGAGACCTTAGAGCAGCCTTCCAGTACCTGAAGGGGCTCCAGGAGAGCTGGGGAGGGACTTTGGACAAGGGCTGGGAGTGACAGGAGCAGGGGCAATAGCTTTGAGCTGGGAGAGAGGAGATTGAGGCTGGAGATAAGGAAGAAATTCTTCACCACTCTAAAGGGCGAAGCTGGGGAGACCCTGGAACAGGTTGCCCAAGGAGGTTGTGGCTGCCCCCTCCTTCAAGGCCAGGTTGGATGAGGTCTTGAGCAGCCTGGGCTGGTGGAAGTGTGTCCTTACCCATGGCAGGGGGCTGGAGCTCAATGGTCTTTAAGGTCCCTTCCAACCTAAAGCATTCTGTGCCTATGAAGCTGTGCATATTCATTGTTCCTAAGGCATTTCCCTTTGAAAGTAAAATGAATTTATAGAAGCCCTCCTCAGGCTGGGCCTCTTACACCTTTACTCCATCCTCTAGGATCAGAGGTTGGGGTTTTGTGTGTGTGGCCATTGTGGGAGTCTGCCATAACTGTTAGGTGCTGTTTTAATGGTCTTGTCCCCCAGCAATAAATATCCTTTATGTAAGGACTAAGATTTCATCACTTTGCACAGTCTCCTGGGGATGCCATTGGTTAGTTAGAAATAATTAGAGGAGGGTGGACGGTGGCTCTCTGAGTCTTTCTGTATGCAGCATAAATGCCAAAGTAAAACATGCTCTATTAATAGCTGCTTAATGATCATGCAAGATATTATGCAGGGGGAAAATAACTCTGCAAATGAATAACTGCTGCAGAAATGCTGTTAACCAAAAAAAGAGAAGCATCTGTAAGGAAGAGAAGTTTTGAACTGTGTGTAACCATAGAAGAGATTGAAGTGTGATGGAGTCTTATCACTGCTCTGCTCAGGTGAGCAGAGATAACACCCAGCCCCCTGCCAGCCCCTGGGAGCTGCTCCACACAGTGCAATGCAGGACTCCTGTCTGGTTGTCCTTGCTCCCTCTCTGCAGTGCTTGCAGCACTGAGATGTGGCTGAGGCGCAGTGAGCAGCTTCCAAAAGGTGGTTTTTTGTCTTTTTAGTATTCCCAGGGCTAGCACTTAAAAAAAACAACTCTCCCTCTGTATCCTGAGCAGGATTAATGGCCTTGGAGCACTCAAGAGGATAATGTCTTGAAAGGCTCTCTCCTACCTGGCAGCTCTTTGCTTTTCACCCTTTTGAGAGGGAGACAAAATACTGTGTGATAGTTCTGAGGAGCCTCGAACATGCCTTGAGAGCAACAGGAGACTCTTGGTCAAGAGAAATCCTGAGTCCTGGCTGTCCAACTTGTCATCTGAACATGCAGCCCAGGTGTAAAGAAAACCCCCCTCTCACCCCATGAAACCTGGGGCTTTGGGAAGGGGGAAGATCTGAAAGCTTTTTTCCTTCCTCCCCACCAGGGATTCAGCTTTAATAACGCGTTCAGGAAACTCCTCATCCCTTTTCTGGCTGAGTAATGACCTTTCTGCTTCACTTCACCTCAGAGCAAAATGTATGATGGTTTCTGTTGCTTCAGGAATAAAACTGGTGGCCTTCAACACAGCATCTTGGGGGGAAAACATCAGATCTCTGAGGCTTCTTCAGTAAACTGTGCTAGCATGGGATGGTCGCTGGCTGGCTGGCTTGAAGGCAGGCTGGTGGAGTTGCTGCCTAGTTTGAGTGGTTTGTATCTACAGACAGGCCTGGAACCAGCTGTGTCTAAGCAGCCTCTCAGCTGATGACATCTCATTGATAAAAAGCTCTGCAAAAGAACTCTTAGCACTGCTTTGGGTCTGGGGGAACAGCCAGGCCTGAGAGGGCTGCGGTGGAGCTGGGCTGCTGCTGTCAGCAGTGAGCAGCTCTCCATTGAGTTTTGTGGCTGCAGGGCAACATAAACAAGGAATTAAAACCCCACCACCTTGAAAGTACCCTGCAGCATCCAGAGCATTGGTGAGGCTTTATTAATAACCTGAATTATTGATCAGTCCATTTTCTGATAATGAAATGCACTCAAAGCTGACAGAGCTACGTTCACCCAACGACTCTGCTGTGAGTGGCAAGTCTGCCTTTAGCCACCTTGCTCCTGTGAGCCCTTTGCAGATGGGACTTTCCCTTTCAAGCAATATTACCTTGAAAGCTTTGCCATCAGAATGTCAGTGAGGTGATAAGTTGTCAACCTCAGGTTATGTGATGGGGAAGAAGATTATCTGAAAGTAGTTCTCGGTGCTTTCTCTCTTACAGTGCTTGTGGTGTTGGAGGGATGCTCATAACCTGTGCTGCCCTAGCAGTCCTGTAAAGAATAATTAGAGAGGGGTGTATGAAAGCACAATATTTCAACCAGTTAGATTATTGGAGGTGTCAAAAGAACTCCTCAAGCTGTGCAAATTGTGATGGCTGCTGGGTGATTGTTCTGTGTGCAGGACTGTGGCAAAGAGAATGAAACAGGAATGGTTTTTTAGGGTCTGTTTGGAGGATTAGGCTTGCATGGCCTCTTGGAGGATTTAGTTTGACTATGCTGAGATGCAATTTCTGTGTGAGAAAGAGATAAGGAGAGAGGGAGCCCCGGGAGAAGGAAGGAGGAGGGAATGTGATGGTTGGGGGCAGAGAGATAGCTAAGCCAGGCTGGCTTTGTGGCTCAGTTTCCTTTAGAGGAGGGAATAAAGCTGCTGGGTGCACACCTCAAGGAAATGCAGCCCACTCCAAAGCAAAAATTCACCAAGTCTAAAGCTCCTCCACTTCTCTTTTTCTTTCCTTTGTTTCCCTCCTTTTCCTTTCCCTTATACCAGGCAGTACTCTGATACCTGGGGTGGGTCAGACCATAGTCATGCTAATGGCATGAATGTGAAAGCTCCACTGGGATGGCTCTGGCTACTGAGTAAATTTAGCAGGGGTTATTGCTGCTGAGGGGCTGGAGCAGGTGCAGAGAAGGGCAGCAAAGCTGGGAAAGAGTCTGGAGAACAGGGCTGCGAAGGAGCAGCTGGGGGAACTGGGGTGGTTTTACTCTGGAGAAGAGGAGGCTGAGGGGAGACCTCACTGCTCTCTACAGCTCCCTGAGAGGAGGTTGGAGTAAAGGTGGGAGTTGGTCTCTTCTCCCTAGTGACAAGTGACAGGAGGAGAGGAAATGGCCTCCAGTTGTGCCAGGGGAGGTTTAGGCTGGAGTTTGGAGGAAACATCTTCACAAACATTGGAAGCAGCTCCACAGGGAGGTGGCTGAGTCCCCATTCCTGAAGGGATTTAAAAGGGATTAGAAGGGATGTGGTTTAGCACCAGACATAGTAGTTGGCCTCCATGGTTGTAAAGGTCTCTTCCAGCCAAAGCAGTTCTGTGATTCTGCTCTGTGCCTGTTACCAGTTCACAGAGCTGTGCCTGGAGATGTGCTGTCACTGGGCACAGCTTATGGAGCTCTGCTGGAGTGTGACTGATTCAGAAAGGAGTCCGTAGTGCCTAACTATGTGCAGTGTGTCTGAACTGCTCTGCCTCTATCCCTTCTTGCCAGCCAGCTTCCTGGATGTGGTTCTTTTTTTCCCACCTCAGTAATATCCCCACAGCATTTGATTTCTTCTGTTATTGCATTTTACAAATCTCAGCACTGAAATCCTCCTAAGTACAAGGATGCAGCATAATTAGGTTTCCTCTTATTAGTTTATAGGCATTAAGCATGATGCATGGTGGAGTTTCAGGAATATCTCAGCCTTAAGAGAATTCATTTCCATATCAGTGCTTGCTTCCAAGAATTGGTCATTTCGACTGACAGGAGGCATCTGGAAGTGCCACTCCTGCTTGTTTAGCTTTGGGATAGCTTGGAAGAGATGTCCTGCTCTTTCTGTAAACAATCAGCAAATGTATTCTGGGGTGTGGTTCTTTTTACTGCTAGCCTTTCAAGCTTCAAGCTCAAATACTTTGTCAGCTGAACTACTTCAGAAGAGGCTTTTTGCCTCCCCAGTGTCCTCCATTGCTGCCTTTGGTGTGCTGTTTGCACTCCCTGTGCCTCAGTTCTCCAGTTCTCCGAGCTGAAATGCTGTCCTAGGAGAAATACCCCAAAGATTGAGCTGGAGTGACTTTATGAATGCTGATCCACAGTGCTCAGCTTCTCTCTTACTGTTCAGTGATGATTTTCACTTGACTTCAGGCAATTTAATCTGAAAGCAATTACTTGAGGTAGGAGATTTTTACCTGGTGTGACTACTCAGCTGTTCCTACAATCCTGTGGCCAAACAGGATTCCAGTTTTGTGTATCATCACAGGCTCACAGGATGTCAGGGGTTGGAAGGGACCTCAGGAGACCATTGTGTCCAACCCCCCTGCCAGAGCAGGGGACTTTTCAGGATGTCAGGGAGTGACAGGACTGGGGGGGGATGGAGCAAAACTAGAAGTGGGGAGATTGAGATTGGATGGTAGGAAGAAGTTCTTCCCCAGGAGGGTGGTGAGAGCCTGGCACAGGCTGCCCAGGGAGGTGGTGGAAGCCTCCTGCCTGGAGGTGTATGAGGCCAGGCTGGATGTGGCTGTGAGCAACCTGCTGTGCCCATGGCAAGGGGGTTGGAGCTGCCTGATCCTTGAGGTGTTTCTTCCAACCCTGACAGTTCTGTGATCCTCTGTTTCTAATGCTTTTTCCCTTTTTCCTTTTTTTTTTGTTCCTCTCTTATAGGCAGTATAAAAAAAAAAGAAAAAAGGAGGCAGTTTTCTTTTTGGAAGCCAGCTCCAACCTCTAGGAGTGCTGCCTGTGCCACGCTTCTAATAGCAGGCTTGAATCATACTCCTTGCCTCTAACGGCATGCGTAATTGCTCCGGGTTCTCAGGCGTCCTTCACCCGCACTTCTTTAGATTAGTGAGTGATGCATCTCCATGGCAACCTGCAGCAGGGGGAAAAAGGGAGAAAAACCACCCAAAAAGTCTCTTTGTACAGCATGAAACTGCGAGGAGGTGGGCTTGGAGCCTCAGCCCGTAGCCTGGGTAAAATAAGGCTTCTTGTTTGTGGTCATCCTGACTAGGCGTTGTGGGAGGAGGTCTTCAGGGGAGGAATTCTCTCCGGCAAGCAGCGTGTGCTGTGCAAATGTAGAGCTGTGCTGCAGTGCTTGGGGGCCTTCAGTGTTTGTGTCTTTTAAAATGTAGTTAAAATAGTGCATTTTGGAGAAGGAATAGCTGGGTCACAGGCTCACAGGGTGTTAGGGGTTGGAAGAGACCTCTAGAGATCACCAAGTCCAACCCCTCTGCCAGAGCAGGACCAGAGAAGCCAGCACAGGGCACACAGGGACACATCCAGACAGGGCTGGAAAGGCTTCAGAGAAGGAGACCCTCACAGTGCAGAAGTTCCTCCTCCTGTTGAGGTGGAACCTCTCCTGTGCTGGAGTTTCCATCCATTGCCCCTTGTCCTATCCCAGGGTGCAGCTCAGCAGAGCCTGTCCCTGTCCCTCCCTCCTGACCCCCAGCCCTCAGATACTTAGAAACATTTATTAAATCCCCTCTCAGTCTTCTCCTCTCCAGACTAACCAGCCCAGGGCACTCAGCCTCTCCTCACCTGCAGTATTATGTCCAGTTTTTGGCTCCCCAGTTCAAGAGGGACAGGGATCTGCTGGAGAGGAGAGAGTCCAACAGAAGGCTATGAGGATGATGAAGGGACTGGAGCACTGCCTGGTGAGGGCTGGGGGTAAAGAGGGAGGGGAGAGGCTCTGCTCAATTGCACCCTGTGATAGGATCATAGAGCACTGGAAGAGGCTCCTCAGAGAGGCTGTGGAGTCCATAATAACTCTTGTTGAAACTTGCTGTGCTAGGAAATTAATGATTTTGGAAACTGAAGAGCAGAATGGCTTTTTTCAGGGCCTCTTTTTTCCCTATCCCAGCCCAAAATAGTTCTCCATCTGTTCTTCCTACCTTAGGGTGCAGAATGACCTTCTTCAAAGCAGTTGATGATCTTTGTGTCCCAGGTAGGAATGATCTGTGTCATGCAGACCAGACCTCAGCTCCTGCCACCCAAGCAGAAGCAGAGCTCCATCACAGTGTTCTAGTGGAGTGTTCCCAAGGGTGAGGGAAGGTCACTGGAAATTGGCATCTGCTGCTCTCTGCAACTACCTGAAAGGAGGAGGTTATAGTGAGGTAGGGATTGGGCTCTTCTCCCAAGTAATTAGTGATCAGACAAGAGGAAATGGCCTGGCATTGTGCCAGGGGAGGCTTAGGTTGGAGATTAGGAACAATTTCTTTGCTGCAAGAGTGGTCAGGGTTTGGCAGAGGCTGCCCAGGGAGTCCCCATCCCTGGAGGTGTTCCAGAAACCTGTGCCCATGGCCCCTGGGGACATGGCTTAGTGACCATGGTGGGGTTGGGTTCACAGCTGGACCTGAGGAGCTTGGAGGTCTTTTTCAACCTTAATGATTCTGTGGTTCCCTTATTCTTCAGTAATACTGAAATGAACATTTCTGCTGGATTGCAATCGAGGTCCTTGTGGCAGGTTTCTGGCCATGTGAAAATGATTGATTCACAGGAAAATACATACCAGAGCTGGCACTTTACTAACCAGAACTGACCAAAAGCAGGAGTTGAGTCTGAGTTAAGCACAGGCAGAGGCATTTCTACTTGGGGGCTGCAAAATTAGTGTCTGCTGAGCATGAAAAATAGCATCCCACCAATAAGCAAACTTGTCAAGCCAAGCCTCAGCTGTCTCCTGCCTCTTCCTTCCAGGCCATCATTGTGGCTTAGGCTCTGTTATGAGTGGGAACACTGCAGTCATCCACTAGGATATTTGCAGGGAAGATGGGAAAGATGGAGGGGGGAAAAAAGTGTTCTCATTACAAACATTTGTACCACAAATCAGTCTGAGAGAACTGGAACAATTACACCACCTCAGCTTTGTAGTTGATCAAACCAGCCTGACCTTCAGAATAAGTCATGTTTGCAACAGATGATGTTGCCAGCAGGCAACAAATCAAGGTTTCTTTGTTCTGCCTGAGCTGGAAAAAACAAGGTGCCTTCATTTGCCTGTTCAGGAGCAAGTTGGGATTGCCAAGGAGAGCTGCTGGAGGATGCTCCACACCTTGCCAGTCTGCACTGAGGCTTCATACAAATGCATTGCAATTGCTTTATTTTGGAGCTGGGTTTGCTACCACTGGATGTCTCAGCAACATAGGTGGATCCACTTTGTGCTTGGGTGCTGGAAGCTCTGAGGTTTGTTCCCAGCCTGGGTCAACATCCAGCTCCTCACAAGTCTGTGAAGCCTAACAGATCTTGGGGCAAGGAAGGGAAGAATTGCTTCCTCTCCCAGCTGGTTTGCCTTGATGACATGGCCCAGACCTGTGTCTGTTCCAAACACTGAGTAGTTGAATCCTCTGTTTGCACTGGGAGCATGGACACAGAGCTGCCTTGCAGCATCTGCAGGGGGCTGCTGGACTGCTCTGCAGCAGGAGGGCTGTACTAGAGGGGCAGGGGGGGTGGAGGCTTGTGGAAGCCCAACAGGAGAGCTTTGCAGGGAAAGCTCAAGTGATCTTGAATCCTGGGTTCAGACCTGGGGCCTCACTCCAGGAAGGGCATTGAGGAGCTGGAGCAAGTCCAGAGAAGGGCAACAAAGCTGGGGAAGGGTCTGGAGAACAGGGCTGGGGAGGAGCATCCTTTAGCATGGCAAATGTCTTGAGTGCACATGTCCTTGAAATAGACAAAGAAATGATGCTCTTCTGAGTGATGCTCTTCTGAGTGATGCTCTTCTGAGTGATGCTTTCAAGCCCCTGGCCTTGCTCTCCACTATTTCATTTTGTTTGCAGGGTCCAGGGTTTTTTTATTATTATTTTTCTGCTGTGCATTTTGTGTTTCTAGTTTTAGGAAAGACTCCCAGGAGAGCTGCACTGTGCCAGGTAAGCAGCTAGGTGTTAGCTAACACAAGTGCACTTGAACTGGGAACTTCTGCTAACTTCCTGCATGGCCTGGTTAGCTGTAATAAGAAACTGTAGACTCTGTTCCTGTGCTTTGAATGACTTCTGGAATGATGATCTTTGAGGTCTTTTCCAACCTCATTGATTCTATGATAAGTAGTTGTGAAAGCACTTTTTTCCCATGGGAAAAGGAGGTCCTCAGTGACAGCCACAGCCTCTGGCCACCACCGGGTGTTGCTTTCCATCAGCCACTGCAAAGTGCTGCACCTGAACCTCTTCTAGCCACAGACCTCTGTGACTGCTGAATTAGTGAAACATCTCTCAGAGATACCAGTGGGCACCCAGCCAGGGTCAAACCACCATGGTGGGCAAGAGGGAAGAACAGAGAGCTTCATGTTTTGGGATGGTGCTGAGTTGTTGGGTTTACTGTGCCAAGCTGGAGGGCAAAAGGGAGGGCTTTGGCTTCTGAATTATTTCCTTTTGCTTCATTACATTTGGGTTGAAAAAGCCTTTCTTAGGGTGCAGATTTATTTCTGCTTGCTGGAAATTGGCCTGGAACGGCCAGAAACCGTTTCTTGCATTCTGCCAGCCAGCAGAACCAGAGGGCTACAAGAGCAGCAGTCAAACCTCCTGTCCCTTTAACTGTCAGGGCTCAGTGGAGGCTATCTGCCGCTCCTGTTGTCTCTCCAATGCCTTGCACCAATTAAGCTGTTCCACATTCATTTCCTTTGTTCGTCCTATGGACGTGTGGATCGT
Source organism: Melanerpes formicivorus (assembly GCF_026170545.1). NCBI lineage: Eukaryota > Metazoa > Chordata > Aves > Piciformes > Picidae > Melanerpes > Melanerpes formicivorus. The sequence continues at coordinate 16,647,827 of NW_027142368.1, read as the reverse complement.
TCCAAAGCCTTCCCAGAGCTCTGGCAGGCAGGCTGACAGCATCCCCACCGGCAGAGCAGTTGCCTAGGAAACGCGGCCGCCGAGCGGCCCTGCGAGGAGCAGCAGGAGGAACAAAAGCGATGCAGAGAGTTGCTTTGGGATTTCCTCCCCTACTTCTTTACTCTTCCAAGCAATATCAAATATGTAAGCAATCTACTCCCAGCAATAGTGCCAGCGTGGTCCCCTCTTCTGACGTGCCTGCAGCGGCTGTGTGCTAATCACTGAAGACAGAGCAGGCGTGGTGAGCTCCGCCTCTGTGCATCACAGTCCGGGTTCCACTGCCTGCTTTTCAGCTTTGGATAGTGTCTGCAGGGGCTGATGGAGTCCTCTGGTCCATTATGAGACCAACACAGCAAAGCCATAGGGAAGCTTGTTTCTTGGTGCAGGAAGACCATCACTCCTCCTGAGGTGGCAGAAGACAGGAGGAAAGTGGCTTTCACCTGCATCTTCTCATGGCTCACCTGGTTTTGAGCCATATATAAATGACATTCTGGAATGTCTCCATCCCTGGAGATGTTTGAGGTCAGGCTTGATGGGGCTCTGAGCAACCTGGTCTGATTGGGGATGTCCCTGCCTGCTACAGGGTGGTTGGGCTGGATGCCCTTTGAAGGTCCCTCCCGGCCCAAACCATTCTGTGAACCTGTGGCAGGGTTTGAGTCTGTTGCTTACTGAAATGTCTGCAGCAATAAATGATTCTAATAAAGGAGCAGCAAGGGCTTTGCTATTTGTATTATCAGCCTTGCCCAGTGCAAATAGATCATTTCTGCTGCAACCTCACTGCCTTCAGTGGAGGATGGACCAGGAGAAAACTTGCCACAGTGTTTTATTGCTTGCAGACTTCTCTATGGCTCTCATCACAGCAGGACTCCCAGTGCTGCCAGGTGGCTTATTGACTGATGGGAATGAAAGCTCTCAGGTGCTTTTGGGTTTGTTGGTGATTGGTGGTTAGGTTTTTGCTGCCCTGTCTTTTAGCAGAAAGTGGGGAGGTTTATGGCCATGCAGTGCTCTTATGGAGCATTGTTTCAGAGGGTCTGGAGGGAGCTTGCTTTTCCACATCCATGGTTGTTGCTCTGTGAACAGCAGAGCAGTGCTGTGAGAACCAAGGTGTTCAGTATGACCTTCACCCTATCCAGCAATATGGGTGGCAGGTTGGACTTGATGATCTTTGAGGTCTTTTGCAACCTTACTGATTCTATATCCTATTGCTGTAACCCAGAGAGGGATGAAAGTCTCTAGAGAGGAACTCTTCTAACCAACTTTAGATAGTAGGAGATAAGAATGCAAGGGAGAAGCTCTAGTGCCACCTGGGCTTCTCCAGGAGTGCAGACACTTCAGGGACACACCAGCACTCCTTTTGCTCTTGCCAGTGTCAGGGAAGCAGTCCTGCTTTTGCAGACACTGCTGCTTTTTGCCTGACCACTGGTTCAGGCACCTCCCCAGTGTGAGTCAGGTGCAACCTGCATGTGTATTCCCAACCCTAACTCCCCTGTATCGTGTCAGTATTTGTATTTATGTGTCTAGCTGGGGCATGATCCAGTTAGCTGCCAGCTGTACTGGTTAAGGCAAGGACAGATGCATTTTGTCAACCCTTCTTCCCACAGTCTGCCTCCTTGGTTGTGCTTAAAGCCTGTCACCCCCCAATGATGTATTTTTGCCTCCCTGCAGACTGCCACTTGGTCATCTGACAGCAGTACCTCTCAGAGTCATTTTTAACATCCTTAGAAGTTGTGACATGGAGATGTTGTACCTTGAGGGCTGTGTCTGGCTTGGAGAACTAATCAAATCTGTTTGGATGGAGACAGGCTGTCCTTCAGTGAAAAATTCCTCAGCCATGCAGATGAGAATTTCATGGTCACAAGCTGAACCAGAAACTTTTCCATTTGATTTTTGATGTCTCTCAGCCTGACTTAATGTAATTGCCTTTGAGGGCCATGCTGTGTGTGGGCAGGACTTTCCTCTGTCTCAGGAACTACAGGCTCTGCAGAAGTCTCTTCCCTGGGGTGAAGCAGCCCTGTGCCAAGGGGCTGCACTGGGGCAGGAACAACGAGTAGGCCAAAAGATGATTGTAGTAAAGGCTGAGTAAGACTCAGCAAATGGATCCACATGAGCAGCAAGTTTGCAGTGCATGCAGCTGCTCTCCTTTTGCTGCAGTTCTGCTCTGTTTCAGTGCCTTTCTGGAAGTAAACTTCTGGGTGTTTTCCTGTCCTTCTGGGAAGGATGAATTACCTCCCTCCTCTAAAACCCTTCCCTCCTTCCCTAGAAGTGTGACTTTTGTAGAGGTATACACCACAAGCACAGCCACAGCCATGCAGGGAAAGCCTTTTACATCATCTCTCTGGTGTGCAAAGTGATCAACCAAGGAAGCTCCTGCGCCTTCCCCACGTGCCAGCTTTCTTGGTGCTCCTGTAGGTACCTATGAAAGCATCTTTCCAACCCTAAGGAAGAGTGATGTTTAGCTCTGTTGTTCTACAGATACACTTCTAAACTCACTACTTTAACTGGTGCACCCATGTTAAACCAGTATCAGTGCTGGGGAGCTGTGGAAGTGCTGGTGAACCTGACACTCATAGCCCCTGAGACTGACTTAGTGCTGCAACCATGACACGTGGGAGCTACATCTCTACTGGCTCCCCCCAGCAGATCTATTGCTGCACCTGATTCCTTTATTCCTTGTGTATCCCAAATAGGAGGTTTCTTTAGAGTTTGCATCTCCCAGTTGTTTGGCTTTGTTTGCTGCTGCTGCATGATGGCAATACAAATCTCAGAGTACTACTTCCTGTGAGATTCGAAGGATGATGATGAATGTGGGCAGCCTAACAGCACTGAAGGAATAACTCTGGGTTTGTGTGCATCTCTCTGTGTTTAAACAAAACCTACTGCTTTGCATTCTTCTGCCTCTTTGCCCAACCTTTCAAAAAATGTATTGCTGGTTTGCCTCCTCCTCCTTCCCCTTTTCTCCCTTTCCCTCTTCTTTCTTTCTCCCCTCTTCCCCTTTTCCCTCTTCTTTCTCCCCTTCTCCCCCTTCCCCTCTTCTTTCTCCCCTTCTCCCCCCTTCCCCTCTTCTCTCTTTCTCCCCTTCTCCCCCTTCCCCTCTTCTCTCTTTCTCCCCTTCTCCCCCTTCCCCTCTTCTCTCTTTCTCCCCTTCTCCCCCTTCCCCTCTTCTCTCTTTCTCCCCTTCTCCCCCTTCCCCTCTTCTCTCTTTCTCCCCTTCTCCCCCTTCCCCTCTTCTCTCTTTCTCCCCTTCTCCCCCTTCCCATTTCACCTCTTAGTCCATGCTATAAAAGAACCAAAGCTTGGACTTGCAAGGTTTTGCCACTCTGGATGCCAGTGGGACTTCAGCCTTGTGAATGATGTGACAGATGTTCCATGAGAAGTTCTCCACACTCAACTTGCTGTGTCTGAGATGCAAGAAGAGAGTCTCAGCCCCAAAGTGTTTCCCAGCCCCCTTGGGGCTATGTTATTAACTGTAAGGGAGCACAAGGAAACACACTTGGACTGTGGGGGTGGCAGAGCACTGGAGCAGGCTGTCCAGGGAGCTGATGGAGCTCAAAAGCTGTCTGGACATGCTCCTGGCCAGCTGGCTGTAGATGGCCTTGCTTGAGCAGGGGGATTGGGCAGGATGATCTCCAGAGGCCCCAGGGGTTCTCTGAAGTACTTTAAGTTTCCTCCTATAGCAAAACCTGCACTTGGAAACCGCAGCTGGCAGCAGCCCTGGGTGGAAGCAGGAGTGTTACCAAAATTTCTCTCTTCTTTGTGCAGAAACACGAACAGATAGAACAAAGAAGCTGTTCAGACACTACACAGTGGGATCTTATGACAGCTTTGATGCTTCAAGGTAAGAATTCTCCTGTTTGGTTGCAATTTGTTTACAAAACCTTTCTGGGTTTAATGTAATTGTTACTTTTGGTTTCGACTCTGGAGGGGGAGAGGGAAGCAGATTACAAAGCAGAGCTGCTCAAGCTACCTTTCTCCATCTAAACTGGGTTTGATCACAGCTGATTATTTTTTCTCCCCCTATGGGATGTGTCTCCAAAAGCAGTGAAGGGCTGGGCATCACTGTTTTGCTTTCCTGAGTGGTGAAGGAGCTCAGCACCTCACAGCAGCAGCAGCATGCCCCAGCTGCTTCTGCAGTCAAGGACCTCTCCAGCTGCTGGGTGCTTGCCAAGGTCAGACCTTCTATGTCTGTTCACAGAATCACACCTGCTGGCAAGAAAGGCAAACCAAGATGCTGTGTTGTTCTGGACAGTGTCTTTTAGGTGCTGAGTAGGAATGAGGCTGTTAGAAAGGAGGACTTCAGGAATGAGATTATTTATTTGCAGTTTGCCCCTGAGTGTTGCTGATTCTTTTTCAGCAGGTTCTCCTCCCTTTGGACACAGCTTCTGCTAGAGAGGAGGATGGCTTTTAAAACACAGACCCTCAGTCAGCTGGTGCAGTCCTTGTGCTTCTCTCCTGCCTCACTACAGCTTGGGTTGTTTTGTTTTCAGCAAAGCCACCTTTTCTGGTAGGAGAAGTCAGAAGAGTGTAAAGCAGTGGTGGCAGCTTCGTGCAGCACACTGAGTGTTAAAGAAAGGCAGGAACATGTGGTAACTGCTGGGCTTGTGACATGACCCCAAACCTTCTTCTTGGGGTAATGCATATTATTTTATGCCAATTAACCCATTTGGGGAGGGAGGCTGGAGTTCAGTCAGCTGAAGTAGTTTGGATACCCAAGGTGTCCTTCTGTGTTCCTGAGGGTGGGTGTGGAGCTTGGAAAGGCTGGGGCCAGCTTGGAAAGGCTGGGGCCAGCTTGGAAAGGCTGGGGCGAGCTTGGAAAGGCTGGGGCCAGCTGGGTGTCTGTAGACATCAGTCTCTGCAGTTGGGATTTGAAGAGTGTTGCTGTGCTGGAGGAAGAGGGAGGGTTTGGTGGCACAGTGGAGGAAGCCCAGGCTAGTGGCTTGGCTGCCAGACATTGTGTCCTGGGGGCCCTGAGCTTCCTGCTAGGGTGTGTGGTGTCGATTCCTCAGCTGTGGCTGGCGTGGCTTGTAGACCAGAGAAGCTCCATTGCAGCATCTTGGATGTTCTCCCCCTTGTGCAGCCAGGTTGGCAGAGCCTTGCACTGCTGGGCAGCGATGTGAGAGGACAGTGTAAGGCTGGAGCTGTCAAGAGGAGCTGGTACCCTGTGCTGTGGAACATGTCCCTGCTCTGCAGAGCCAGCTCACAGCTTGCTGCTTCCCTTTCATAGAATCAACAGCAGCTTTGCAGAGCTGGCTTCCTGCAGGGGTCTTTGAGTGGTCAGTGATTTTTCTCTCAGGTTCAGAGCCTCGTCTCTGTGCCTTGGTTCTAATAGGTGGCCTTGTCTCTGTGAGCTAGGAGCTGTGGCCACAGCAGGTTGCCTCAGAGACACCAGCTGATCCCACCTGGAAACCTGCTGCTCCTTTCTGCCAGAAGGGCTTTTTTTCCATTAGGAAATGTCAGTCCCATCAGCATCTTTCTTTTGGGGTTGCTTGGGTTTGGGCTGGTTTGGGTTTTTTTTGGGGGACTATTGATTCTGAAGCATTTGGATTGTTGTTGTTGTTGTCCTTTTCCCAAGAAAATTCCTCTGTGTTCTTGGGAGAGGACAATGCCAGCTGCCCAGCTGCAGCTCTCTGTCACTGCAGGAAGCCTAAAGCCATGCTCAGACCCAGGACTGACTTGCAGCTCTTCTTAGTGGTGCTTTAGGATGGCTTTTATCCAGTGAGCTGTTGGGCATGAATGGATCATTCTCTGGTTTGGGGAAATCATGGCAAGTGTGCCTGAGATGTCTGGGGCTTGGGGGAGATGTTGCTGGTTTATTAATGGATTGTTTTGAGGTTTTATCCTCTTCAGGTCTTGGGCCTCTGCAGTGCAACAGCAAAGCTCTCCACAAGACCACATTGTCTGCTTGAGGACTGCAGCTGAGCAGGGGAGGTTATCAGAGGCAGTGATGGGTTTTGCAGAGCATTATTACCGAGACATGAGGTCTGAAGGATGTCTGGAGCCCTTCCTGGCTCTGGCATTGCTATTGTCTGAGCAGTGAGAGGCAGAGTTCTGAGAAAGCCAAGTTGTGAAGAGAACTCAAGGAGAGTTTCCACAGAGATTTGAAACTCAGTGAAGCTGTTTTGAAGAGTGGTAGTGGAAACTGAAGGCAGGGGGAGGGGGAAGATAGGGAGAGGGTAGAATTAATGGGAAGTTCCAGGAAATACAGTGGGAAGGTAGAGTTGCTTAACACCCCTTGAGGTGAAGTACCATAATTTCAGCCATTTGTGTCAAATACCAGGAGAAAAGCTGGAGAGGTGGCTTTGGTCCACAGCTCCACAGCTGGTTCCTTCTCAGAGGTGGCACACAGTGAAATGCTGCTCTGCTGCTTTTCTCCTCAGCAGCACAGGGTTTGAGGGCTGCTGTGCTCACCCCCAGAGGTGTGAGCCTGCAGACCAGGCTGTTGTGCATGGCACTGGGGGCTCTGCTGCTGCCTGCCTGTTGCTGCTGGAGGAGGAGAATGTGCACTGAAGGCTTTGGTGGAGAGCAGTGTGTCTTGCTGGTGTGGCCAGGATGAATTCCTAGCATGGGCTTGTTAGGGAGGGGAAGCTGTGAAGTGGCAAAAAGATGTCAAACTACCAGCAGTCCGTGGCACTCCCGGGTTCTGCTGCTCTGGTGCCTTTCTCTGTCATTGCTTCCTACCCTGTGTAGGTGTGCCTAGGTGTGCCTAGGTGTACCTGCTGGCAGCTGGGCTCTCACAAGCACTTGTCAGATGGCAGTTGTGCCTATGTACTGAGAGCCCTGAAACCAAAGCATTAACAGAGCTGATCCAGCTCCTTGCTGGAGATGATGTGGGCGAGTGAGGGGAAGTGTCTACTCCCTTCTCTTTTTTTCCTTTCCCCTCTCAAAGGGCAAAAATTGCTGAGCAGCAGCACTCTGTGGAGAGCTCTGTATTAATGGGCTTATTCACATGCAGGAAAATGCTTTGTACATGGCATAAATGTGCAGCTTGAGTAATGGGGCTTCATTAAAGCCTGCTGCAGCTTTGCATACGAGATCCCTTATCCATACATTAATGCTCCAGGAGGATGGCCACACTCCTGCATGGCAAGGCAGTGAGGCTTGCTTGCCACTGCCAGTAGCCATTGAGTGTCAGACAAATGCCACACTTGAGCCTAGCAGGGCTGCCTGGAGTGCTGAGGGGATGCATGAATTCTGTTGTGCAAACCATGGTGCTGTGTCTTGCAGCTGCCACGTGCTGCTCCTGCTGACATCCCTCTGCAGGGATTCCTGTGCTGCTTTATCAAAGCTTTTTAGGAACTAATTACTGTCAATCACTTGGCCTTCAGCTGGTGCAGGTGGACAGACACTGGAGGGAAGGATGGAGGATGGGCTTTCTGCAGCGGTATTTGTGTTGGAGATGTGGTGCTGAGGGCCATGGTTTAGTGGTGAGCTGGCAGTGCTGGGTTGATGGTTGGACTCGAGGATTTTAAAGGTCTCTTCCAACCACAATGGCCCTGTGAGCCCATGGCAGAAGGTAAAGTTTTCCTGGCAGACAAGCAGGAGTCCCTGGACACTTGTGCCAGGCTGCAGCACTGGAGGCTGGATTGGCAAATGGGATAGGGAAAGTCAAACCATCCACCCAGCACCACCATGGCCCCAGGAGCCATGGCCACAGGTTTCTGGAACACCTCCAGGCATGGGGACTCCACCACCTCCCTGGGCAGCCTGTGCCAGTGCCTGACCACTCTTGCAGCAAAGAGTTTTTCCTAACCTCCAGTTTCAGGCTGCTTCCTCTCATTCTGCCTCTAGTGGATTGGAAGAAGAGAGCAGCACCCACCTCACTCCAGCCTCCTTCCAGGGAGCTGTGGAGAGCAATGAGGTCTCCCCTCAGCCTCCTCCTCTCCCAAGTGAAACACCCCCAGCTCCCTCAGCTGCTCCTCACCAGCCCTGCTCTCCAGACCCTTCAGCAGTGTTAGATGTCCTTCCTGCTCTGCAGCTCCCCTCCCAGGGCCATCCACCTTCACACCCACTGGGACCAGCCACCGCAGGGGGAAGCTTTCCTGCTGCCTTTTCTTGACATCCCACAGCTCCAGCAGGATGAAGAAGTTCACAGGAGAGGATGTGGTAATAAATAACCTTTTCCAAGGGCTTGTTGCTACAGAGTTAATGATGGCATCAAATTGATTTGCCTTCTGGTTCTAGTTCAGTTTTCCTGGATGAAGAAGAGGAGGAAAACTGTGCTGTGTGGTCTGGGAGGTATGTGCAAAGAAAGCTTAATTAAAAGCTTCATTCATTAACCCTGAGGCCCCTGCTTGGAGTCAGGTGGCAGCAGCCACATCTCACCAGCACAGAAGCTGACAGAAGCAGCTCCTCAAAAGCTAATTTATATGCAAACACCTAGGGAGGAAATCTGAGAGGTTCTTCTCAGCTGCATTTCCCAGCAGTGCTCTGTGGATGTTGTCACCTGCACGGGGGGGTGGAGCAGTGCAGGCTTTGATCCTCCACAGCTCCGAGAGCCTCTTGTCTGCCCTGCAACTGAAGGCACTCAGAGCTGTAAGGGAACACTTCTGTGGCTGGACATCTGGATGCTGCGTGGGAGCTTCGTGATTTAAGGGTCTGGAGAACAAGACTTAAGAGGAGTGGCTGGAGGGACTGGGAGGAGGCTGAGGGAGACCTCACTGCTCTCTGCAGCTCCCTGAAAGAGGCTGGAGTGAGGTGGGGTTGGTCTCTTCTCCCTAGTATCAGCTAATAGGAGGAGAGGAAATGGCCTGAAATTGTGCCAGAGGAGGTTTACCTTGGATATTGGGAAAAGATTTCCTTAGTGCAAGAGTGGTCAGAGATTGCAACAGGCTGCCCAGGGAAGTGATGGAGTCCCCATCCCTGGAGGGCTTCAAGGAATGTGTGGCCATGGCACTTTGGGACATGGTTTAGTGGCCATGGTGGTGCTGGGTTGAGAGCTGGACTCAATGATCTCAGAGGTCTTTTCCAACCAAACTGATTCTGTGGTGCTGTAAGATCTCTGTCTGGGTTCTTTTAGGCACAGAGGAGGGGCAACACCACCCAAACTCTGGAAGACAGAAGAGGGTAAGGAGTGTTGCTGTGTGCACTGCTCTGCATCTCTAACATTGCCTCCCTGGGCTTGCCTGATGCCTCTTGTCAGTGCATTGATTTGCTGCCAGGGTTGCAGTCTGAGGGTGCTGAGCTGCTCCCTGTGTGAGACACAAGGACAAGGGCAGCTCATTCTTGCCACCTTGTGCCTCATGAGCTTGAAGAATCTCATTGAGTACAATTTGGATGTCTGTGGTTAAGCAATGGTTAAGGCATTGTGGGGTTTGTGGAGCAGGTGGGGATGTGAAACGTGAAGGTTTTAATTTACAGCTATTTAGTTTCCAATGGAAATTATTTTACTTGCTAATAACTTTGCACTTTGCCTCTCCTGCTGTTGTGTGCTGCCATGATGCAGAAAACATTGAAAATCCTTGCTCAAGTAGGAGGTAAAAAGGATATATTGTGTGTGACCTGGGGTGTCTCTTCATTAAAATCCACAGTGTGGTTGGAGGGAGATGCAATACTCAAGCCCAACAGATGCTCTGAGCAGGGAGTGACTGTTGGCACATGCAGCAAACAGCTCCTCTGGGCTGGATTTCCTGAGTGCCTCCTGTGGGCTTGGACACAGCCAGCAGAAACGGGCTCCCAGAGCCTGGAAGGGATCAGGGTGGCTGCTTCCAGATGTTGTCTGTGCATTTGTGATGAGGTTTAGGTATTGGTTTATTGCACCTGGCAAAGTACAAGGGAGGATATTGCCTTTATTGCTGAGCTGTGTTCTGACCCTTCTGACGTGAGGCTCGCTGTGGCTTCAGTGCAGCGGAGCTTGCAGCAGAGCTTGCAGCGGAGCTTGCAGCGGAGCTTGCAGCAGAGCTCGCAGCAGAGCTTGCAGCAGTTCCAAGGAGTGGATGTAAAACAAAGAAATAATAAAAAAAGGAGCTAATGAAGGGATTTGGATTTCCTTGGCCAGCTGAGAGAAGTGAACTTGGAGAGAACAACTTCTCTCTCCAGGGGGGTGCCAGCCACTTGGCTGAAGGGTTTGTGGGCTGAGAAGGCAACTCGTGTGGTCCTGCCTCTGCTTGTTTGAAGCTCCTGATGGACTTGGAAAGCAGAAAAGGTTAGAGCCAGGTTTCATTTCCAGGGGGATGCACAGTTGGAGAGAACCAAGAAAAGAATCCCTGCTTAAATTCCTTCTGTTCTGTGCCTCAGGGAGAGTTTGACAGGATACCACAGAGCCATTTTGCTTTCCAGAGAAGGATGGTTTCCAGTGGAGGGTTTTTGAGACTGGAATCAGCAATGATCCACATGGCACAAGCTTGGCTAAATTTATTCTGTGGTCCTGATAGTTTGTGTCTCTGTGATGTAGTGCTTTAACTCATGGAATAAGTCATGCTTTAAGACAGGGAGGGGTAGGTATTGTAGTTGTGAAATGGAAGCCAGGTTTCATAGAATCATAGACCTAACCAGGTTGGAAAAGAACTCAGAGATCATCAAGTCCAACCTATCACCTAACACCTCCTGACAACTAATCCATGGCTCCAAGTGCCACATCTAATCCCTTTTTGAACACCTCCAGGGATGGTGACTCCACCACCTCCCTGGCAGCACAATTCCAGTGGCCAGTCTCTCTTTCTGGGAAGAACTTTCTCCTCACCTCCAGCCTAAACTTCCTCTGGTTCCATGGCTTTTCCTCCATCAGGGACTTGGTGTTCTTCATACAGATCTTTATGGAGGTCTTGATATTTCTACTTCCTTCCTCAAGTATGGCTGTTAGCAAAGTAGAAATCCTTGCTGTCTGGAGAAGTCTACCCAAGTGATGGCTGTGCTGAACCCAGCAGTGCTCAGCTGTGTGCTTGGCTGTGGGTCAAATCTCTTTTCTTTCCCTTTCTCCATCACTAAATCATTAAAATCATGGAGATTCTAAGCCTGCACAGTTGGTGAGCCTGGAAGTGTTAGGGAAGGTACCTGATCGAGTCTGGTGTATGATGTTTAGTGTTTGGGTGAAGAACCCCCAAATTTAGATTGGTCTGGTGGGGGGAGCCTGAAGGTTTTATGCTGAAGAGTGTAGTTGATGCAGAAACATTCTGCACTTGAGAGGATGTAATCTGCATTTAACCTTGCATGCCATGAATGCTGGGCTTCCACAGCCCAGAGTCAAAGTGCTGTGTGCCCTCTCTAAGTAATGAGCTATTGATTTTCAAATCACTCATTTTAGTACCCTAAGAGGGAACTGGGAATATTCTGAGAGCTCCTCTTTGAAATGGATGCTGCTTAACTTCAGCTGGAGGTGGGACAGAAATGGACTTGAAGGGTGTTACCTACTGAGATCTGGTGTGTCACACATGGCAGGGACTCTTCAGCCCCAGGTAGAGCTCCTGTGCTCAAAGCATCTGTGAAGAAATGCCTCTTGCATTGCTTGAGCTCAGACCTCTGAACAGGCTTGGAGCATCATCTCACCTTGATTTGCCGCTGGTAGCTGCACCCTCTGTGCATTGAGTTGCTGCAACACTTCCAGGGCCAAAGAAATGCACCCAGGAAGGCTCATGGTGAGCAACTGGGACCTACTTTTACACTGGGCACCACTTGGCCTGCCAAGGTCAGGTAGACTGTGAGCAGCCCTCCAGCATGTCTCCAGCATGTCTCTAGTGAAGAGAGCTAAGAGAACCTGGTCCTGGCAAAGCAAACACAATCTGCAAACACTCAGAGGTTAAACTTCTTTTCCCCTTTTCTTCCCCCTTCTTTCAAGGATGCAGAGTGAGTTTGGTGGGAGCAGGGGCATGGAGGCTGCAAGTGTGGTTCATTTGCATGCATGGTTTGCTTTCCATCCTGTTCCTGCCGCCAGCCCTCAGCTCCACAGCACTGGGGTGCAGAGAATCAATTTGCTGTCTGTGATTGCTTTAACCTGGTGTGAATTGCTTATGCCATCAAAGTGTTGCAGGTCCCCTTCTCCTAGCAGGTAAATGAGAAGAAATGGCTGCATGTCTGGTTTCACAAAGCCCCAGTTTTGCTTTGCAGGCTGTGAGGAGGTTTTCTTTGTGTAGCACTTGACTGGAACAGGGTATCTGGGGTCTGAATTTGTCAAGTGACAGAGATCAGGTTGTGTGTTCTGTAGCTAAAAATTCATGGTAGTTTCTCCTCTCCTCCCCTCTCCTCCTTTCATGCAAGCTACACAACTTTGGACAGTGTTGGTGGTTTAGTTTTTCCTGCTCTCAGTGTCTAAACTGAGGGATGGACCTGGGTAGTTTGGGTGCAATGAATGCACTGCATGCGTAAAGAAAATCAGAGGTGGTCTCCAGAGTTTGCATCTGAACAGCCCTGCATCCTCACTGCATCCTCACTGCATCCTCACTGCATCCTCACTGCATCCTCACTGCATCCTCTACCCTAGGCTGAAGGGAGGACAACCTGAAAATGCCTGCTCCTGTCCTTGGCTGACTGTGAGGGGACCCCAGCCACCTTCTATTGGGTGTAGATACCCAACATTGATCAGGTGAACAAATCCCAAGCTCTCTGAGCACTGCTTTGGAAAGCTTAGCCTTCCTCTTTTTAAGGAATGATATTGCCAGTTGTTCTGGTTTGTCAGCAAAAATGAAGGAGCCTGAGGAAGGTTTGATGAGTACCCAGCCCACGGCTCCTGGCTGCTTTACACTGATGAAGTGAGATGAGGGTAGGCTTTGGGTCGTGGAGAGGAGGGCTGTGCTTTGACCCCAAGCACTTTACAGAATCACACAATTATTGAGGCTGGAGAAGACCTCTGAGATCAAGTCCAGCTTGTGACCTAACACCACCACATCAGCTAAGCCATGCCACCAAGTGCCCCATCCAAGCTTTTCCTAAAAGAGCTCCAGCGATGGTGACTCCACCACCTCCCTGGCCAGTCCATCCCAGTGCCTAATCAGCCTTTCTGTGAGGAAGTGCTTCCTAGTATCCAACTTAAACCTTCCCTGGTGCAGTTTCATACCCTGCCCTCTTGTCCTGTCACCAGTTGCCTGGGAGAAGAGCCTGACCCCCACCTGACTACAACTTCCTATTAGGTAGCTGTAGAGAGTGATGAGGTCCCCTCTAAGTCTCCTCTTCTCCAGGCTGAACAACCCCAGCTCCCTCAGCCTTTCCTCACTTTCTAAGGCCAGGTTCTCAAAAGCAGCCTTCTAGCTCCTATTAATCACAGGACGTTAGAGGTTGAAAGGGCCCTCCAGAGATCATCCAGTCCAACTCCCCTCCAAATGCAGGTTCACCCAGATCAAGTTGTACAGGAATGCATCCAGGTGGGTTATGAAAGCCTCCAGGGAAGGACACTCCATAACCTCTCTGGGCAGCCTGCTCCAGGGCTCCATTAAGCTATTGACTGCATGCATGCAAACTGGAAGGAAATGAAGGTTAACAACTTGACCATGGATTAAGAGAAGGGCTGGAGACAGTTTTGGTGTTGGCTCTCCAGTGGGTAATTATGGAACTCCACCTTAAAAACTGTGAGTGGTGAAATGAAGGAAAGAACTGAGTCTGCTGGGGAGTCCAGAGAGCTTCTGCAGGATCAGGACACTGAGGGAAGGCTTCAGCCCTGCGGTGTGGGCTGCATACTCCACCCCAAGATGCCTGAGCAGGAGCAGGTTGGCATTACTCAAGACACAGTCATTTTCTTACAACATCCTTTCCACTGCAGGGGGATTCATTGCAAGAAAAGCAATCAGCTGGGAAACAGCACTCCAAGGCTGCTGGTAGATGTGGAGGTCAGCTCTGGCTCAGGAAGGCACTGTGGTAGTTTTAATTCATGGTGGCATTTAATTACTCTGTAGTTTGAAGACATGATTACATCATCCCCTTGGCTGTGACATGAAGGTGCCTCTCTCTCAGAGTTGGAAAGTCACCCAAAGGGTAACCTGTGATGCACAAGTCCCTGGAGTTTGGAGACTGTCCACTGGTGTCCTGCCGTCGTCAGCATTGTCGTCTTCAAAGCTTTAAACACAAAGCTAACACAATGTTGCTTCAGTTTCTATTTCTTCCCTCCACTCCTGGATTACTAATGGCATGAAGCAGATCCCACCTCTCATGGTCCTGATGCTTTAGTGACCAGATTCTGTACCAGACCAGTGGCCACAACAACAAGAAATTCAGCACAGCCAATCAAACTTCCTTGTCTTTCTTTCTCTCCTAAGTAGTTTCCCAGGGATCACACACACAGGGTGTTAGGGGTTGGAAAGGACCTCTGAAGATCATTGAGTCCAACCCCCCTGCCAGAGCAGGAACATAGACTCCAGCACAGGTTGCACAGATGGGTCTTGAAAGTCTCCAGAGAAAGAGACTCCACAACCCCTCTGGGCAGCCCGTTCCAGGGCTCACAGTGCAGAAGTTCCTCCTCATGCTGAGGTGGAACCTCCTGTGCTGGAGTTGATATCCACTGCCCCTTGTCCTATCCCAGGCTGCAACTGAGAAGATTTTAACGCCCACCCAGCAGCCTGCTTTCAGTTGCTTACAACCCCTGGATACTTAGCCCCTGACACTGCCTTTCTGCAGCAGGATGTCTTGCAGCTCGTGCTGTGTGATGCCTTTAGACTCAAAAGAGCATTCAGAGTATTTGCCTTAATTCTTTTTCCTCTCTCTCTCTTTTTTTTTTTTCCCCCTTCACCTTTATTTTTAGAAGCACAGTGTTTAATGAAAGACCCTAAACAACCTAAGCCTGCTAGAGCTGATTCCCTGGGCAGGAGAGATCCCATTTTCGTGTGGGCTTCATGCGTTTTCTCCCTCCGCCGTCTCCCGCTCCGCCCGGCCAATGGCAGGCAGCTCCCCCAGGCTGCTTTCTCTTTAAGGACGTGCTGCTTACATAAATAGTGCTTTACACCAGCCCCTTGTTTTATAATATTGTTTAGCAGGAGAGGGGCAATATTCCTTGGCAGTGTGTTTTTCTTGCCTGTGCATGCCCGGTTACTATTTCGATTATGCAGATTCCTGATGCTGTGGAAATTTGTGCCTGATGACGCCAAGGCAGCTGCACGTTGTTAGCATTGTAGGCTGTCAGATGATCATGTGGGATCCTTGCAGCATGCAACCTTCAATAGGATTGAAAAAGGGCTTTTGATGCAAGGCATAGCTTTGGGAACATATTTGTGCCTTTTTTTGTTTTTCCTTTTTTTCCTTTTTTTTAGTTAGCTAATATAGATAGATAGATAGAACAAAAAAATCCTAATTTATTACCTTTAAATTTAAAATGCTGCCTCATTTTTCTTCTGGTTGGTTTCATTTTGGCTTCACTAGAAGATGCATCTGGTACATCCCCGATTGAGGAGTTTATTAATGATCCTGTCATTCAGTTCACTTACTTTTTTTCCTTTTAGAGTCCTAGCTAGCCCACAGATTACATGATCACATCTTCCTCCGGTGCTTCATCCAGAACACGAACCACCATGCATGATTCCTCCTCCTTTCTTTTTCCTCTCTGCCTTTTTTCTTCCCTTTGAGTTGCTTTGTCATGTTCTCTCTTCCCATCAAGCTGAGTCTTTGTCTTCCCCTCGCTGCTGTTTGTTCTACATTTCCCCCATGCTTGGTTACTGCAATATTATTTGATTAACGGGCTGTGATGATGATGAACCTGCACACTGGAGGAGCAGCTACTACAGTGGTGATGAAGGGATGTAATAATGGTCGCTATCCTCGGAATTCTCTCTACAGTGACTGCATAATAGAAGAAAAGGCAGTGGTCCTGCAGAAAAAGGACAATGAAGGATTTGGATTTGTGCTCAGAGGGGCAAAAGGTATGTGCTTGTGTGTGTGTGTGATGTGCACTGGCATGGAGACATTTATACATCTCGGAATATAAGCAGGAATTATTCGTGGTGCACTTGGTTGCTAGACAACAGGATTCTCTCTGTGCTGTGCTACTCAGACAGATTTTTAGGGGCTTCTGCCTGAGGTGGTTTGCATTTTTCCATGGCAGAAGCAGGGTAGAATCAGGGTGGGGTGGGAGAAAGTTTTACCTGTATTTTTGTTGTGCTTGGTACGTTGTGAAAGATTCTGTCCTTAACCTGTGCCGTTGTGCAGCTTAACTGGGGGAAACCTGCTTCCCTGGTAAAAACCTGCTGCTCTCTTCCAAATGGCAGCCTGTGGAAGGAGGTCTGCGAACAGAAAGAGACAGGAGAGTGCTGTTTTGGTTAAAATAGGTGTGGATCTCCTGCAAGGTGACACTGGTGCAGCTTTAGTATGAAAATAGGATCTTTTTTCTCCCCCCTGTACCTTCAGAAGCTGCACGTATGTTGCATGGCCTGTAGCGTGCTCACTTGAAGAGCTGCTTGTATGTTCAGCTGCATGGCAACTTTGCTGGAGCCTAAAATCCACAGGAATGGCATTCTCCAGAGTTTAAAGGAGGAAAAAAAGCAAGCAGCATTCTGTTCAGTGCTTTGCTTTTTAACTTTGGGTCCTCCTTTTGCATTTGAAGAAGATAGAGCTGATGGTACAGCCCAGCTCTTGCTCCCCCTTATTTTTCATGGGCTCTCCCTTGTCTTGCTTGAGCATGAAAATTATTCCATAGCTTCATTCCTGGGACATCATTTTTGCTTTCCCTGTTTCCCCAGCACTAAAACAGTGCCACTGGAGATTTTTCAGTGTTGTAGAAGCTTTTATTTGGGGGGGTTAAGCTAAACAAATGTGGAGTTGTGCTAGGCAAGCCGAGAGCAGTGCCTCCCAGCTAGCCCATGGCCATGGCTTGCCTGTGCACTGAGCAGAGGTTGCTCTCTCTCTGTAAGCCCAGCAATTTCCCCCAGATTTTCTCTGTAGCAGTGAGGGCACCTCAGGTGAAAGACCCAAGGACTTTTCTGCCTGTGTGTACGTGACAGAGAGAGAGAGAAAGGGCTGGGATGAGGCCAGCTGTGCCTCCTTCCCTGAAAAGTGCTTTTCTCCTGTTAGCTTCTTTGCAATACACAGCTACAGCTAGAAGAAAAATTCAGTTTGATCTTTTTTCATCCCACATCCCCCCAACAACCCTTCCCCCTCCCCCCCCAGTTTGGCCAGATGCTTCTTTTCTGGCTACAGCACACAATTAATTTTTAGCTGGGTGTTGCCAGAGCTGCAAGCATTTTGCTAGGCACACAAAAGGCTTCTCCAAACTAATCCTGACAATCCCAGAATACACAGAATCCTCCAGCTCTTGCCTCCTAGAGCTGCCTTTGGTTTGTGTCAGTCAAGCAGCGTGAATTTTCCTCTCTGAACCGAGGACCTGTGGATTGCTGTTGCAGAGACCTGGCTCTCTGCTCCCAGCATCTCCCAGGCAGAGTCTCTGTACTTTTAGCACCACCATTTTTAACCCTAGCTGAGAATGGCCAATAAAAGAGGCCTGTGGTCAAGTGGTATTTGCAAGCACTCCATAACTTTCTTTTTTTTTGTTG